>NC_084929.1:31087500-32462500 GCF_958298935.1 Phragmites australis | reverse complement strand
TACCACCGTGCTAGAATCGATCATAAAAGGCTAATGCTTACTAGTTACCCGAAGGTTCCCATCACGCGCGTGGAGACATGAGTGTCACCTCCGGCTTGGATCCTGGCCAAACCGAAATCTGAAACCTGCATAACAAAATGCCCATCGGAGATAAATGCATGATCGGTTCACTTAGCGGAAAGCAAATTAATTCGATGTTTTAATCATTTACCTTTGGCTCAAAGTTGTAATCCAGGAGAATATTAGCCGCCTTGATATCACGATGAATAATCTTAGGATCACCTGAAGCGAAACCAATACCAGGCATTGTCTCGTCAGCAAACTAAAGTAATACTACAAATTTCAGACTAGACACTAACAGCAAAAGGAGCAGAAAGTACGAGCCGGGAACTTACAGTCCTCGTGCAAGTAGGCCAACCCCTTCGCCGATCCGAGCGCGATCTTCCACCTCTGCGGCCACTCCAACGTCGGCTGGCCGCTCCCTGAACCCAGGCAAAACCTCACGTCAGACGCCGTCCCAAACCGCTGGCCAAGGCATCCAACGAGAGCCGTGTTTCGATCGCAATCACGTACCGTGCAGGTGGAGCTCGAGCGTCTTGTTGGGCACGTACTCGTACACGAGCAGGCGCTGGTCGGCGTGGATGCAGTAGCCGACGAGGGAGACGAGGTGGCGGTGGTGCACGCGGCTGATGATCTCCACCTCGGCGTGGAACTCGCGGTCGCCCTGCCCGCTCCCGGGCAGCAGCCGCTTGATGGCCACCTCCCCCGCACCCGGCAGCGCGCCACGGTAGACGCGCCCGAACCCGCCCTGCCCCAGCAGGTTGGCGTCCGAGAACCCGCCCGTCGCAACGGCCAGGTCCGCGTACGACACCGTGCCGCCGGTGACCGGCGGAGGCGGAGGCGGCGGGCCCAGGGGGGCCGAAGGGGCGTCGCTGCTGGTTTTCCATGGCGGGTGCACCTGTTGTGAGTACGTTTGCGGCGGAGGTCGTTGTAAGGGCTCTGATGACGGCTTCGGGTGCGATTGCTGGTGCGACGACGTCACTGGCAGCGAGGGGCTGTAGAGATTGCCTGACGCAAGAACAACATCACCGTGAGAAATGAAGAAGATTTCCGTGTAGAATTAAGAGTAGCTCCTAACTGGGAAAAATAAAAAAAATAAAAATATTGGATTCAGTCTGCTACTCAAATAGCATATTTACAAGAATTCATGATCGGGTTGCTAATATGGGTGTCAGTTGGCTTAAGTTTTTTAAAAAAAAATACAAGTGTGACGCATACATACACATCATACTCACGTTCACATACCTAAGTATAGATCTAAATAAGATTAAAGATGTAACCTCACATGTACATGTACTATTCCTTTTAAAATTTTATCTAAAAAAATATGAACATTTATATCAAGTCTGGGACTAACCCAGTTGTGGTTGGCTCAATTTAACTAAGCAAAGACTAGCACTACTTGGTTCTCACCTTATCCAGCAAGAAAGCCAACCCGGCATGCAATCTACCTCTTTAGATAGAAGGACAGCAAAATGAAGAAGGTCATGATTTGTGCCGACGATTTAATCTAGCGGCAGAAAATCTAACCAGAAAGGCAGTAAGTGGTGACACATAAAGTGACCAATAACGCAGAGAACTCTAGATTGTACACTTGTATAGCCCTTGCCATTTTCGTCCTCAAGTTCATCAACGAGCAACTTTTACGCGGCAAGTTGGCATTGATCACGCACTTGAAAAGGGAGGCAGAGACCAAACCACTCAAGCAACTACACTATCTACCATTAGACCGTTGGTCGGTTCATGAGAAATGTAACTCCGCACTTATCTCACTTAATATTTATTTATCTATTAATTCTTTTATATATCTTAGGTTTATTTTTACATACGACCTCTCTTGTATAAATCTTATTACAAATGAATAATTCTAAGAATCTTATTACAAATGAACAATTATGATAAATCAGGACTCTGGTGTAATTTTCGTGCTCCTCGGTTCATCCATGCTCCTACTCCCCCGTTCCTATAATACGTGTCGTCATCATCACCAACACTAGCTAAGGTTGCTCCCGTGACGCCACCGGCGCACGAACGGCAAGTGCGCGTCGTGGTGCGTCTGAACCGCGGGGCCATGCGAGACTTCTTACGTTGCATGACGCGCGCGCGCGCGCTTACGTCGAAGTGTCAACGACGGAGCAGCAGCGTAACCTAACGCTTTCTGCTCGCTAGTGCTAGTGCGAGAGTGGTGTTACACTTGCACCGGCCATGCCAGAGCGTGTAAAGGCGTACGAGAATGGTGTTACGTACCCGGCGGAGATGGGCGGCGGCCACCACGGCCGCGGCGTTGGCGGCGCTTCTTCGTGCAGAAGTAGATAAGCCCGGCCACGAGGCCGAGCACGACTACTGTTGCGACGGCCACGGAGACGACGATCACCGTTCCGGATGAAGTCGATGTCGACGGCGATGACAGTGGAGATGGCGATGACAGTGGAGATGGCGATGACGAAGGCGCCGGAGGTGAGAGTGACGGCGGGGGAGGTGGTGAGGGAGGGCCGCCACTTGGTGGCGACGGGGTTACGCCAGGAGGAGATGGTGGTACCGAAGGCGGAGAGGGCGGCAGTATGGGCTTCGCTGGAGGATCTGGCCGAAGTGGAGATGGTGGTGTGGGTGGTGGCACTGGCGTCGTTGGCGGGGATGGTGGTATCGTTGGGGTTGGAACACCCGGTGGGGAAGGTGACGGCACTGGTGGTTCTGGCGTCACCGGAGAAGGCGGGGATGGCAATGGTGTCGCAGGTGTCGCAGGAGAAGGAGGGGATGGAGAAGGTGGAGATGGCATTGGTGGCTCGGGCGTCACCGGAGAAGGTGGGGATGGCATCGGTGGCTCGGGCGTCGGCATTGGTGGTCCGGGCGTCGATGGAGATGGCGGTGAAGGTAATGGTGGCGCCGGCATGGATGGAGATGGCGGGGAGGGCGTTGGTACCGGCGTCACCGGAGAAGGCGGGGATGGCATTGGTGGCGCGGGCGTCACAGGAGAAGGTGGTGAAGGCAATGACGGCGCTGGTGTTGATGGAGATGGCAGGGACGGCGTTGGTGGTACTGGAGTCACTGGAGGAGGCGGGAACGGAGTTGCCGGTGCTGGCGTAACAGGGGACGGTGGCGACGGCATGGGCCCCGATGGTGCAGGCGTCAATGGAGGAGAGGGCGAGGGCGACGGCGTGGGCGTTGGTACAGGCGTCACTGGTGGTGAAGGTACGGGCGGCAATGGAGGAGACGGCGTGGGCATTGATGGTGCAGGGATCACTGGCGGCGACGGTGTGGGTGTTGATGGTGCAGGGATCACTGGCGGCGACGGTGTGGGTGTTGATGGTGCAGGGATCACTGGCGGCGACGGTGTGGGTGTTGATGGCGCAGGGATCACCGGCGGCGATGGCGATGGCGTCGGCGTCGATGGTGCAGGGATCACTGGCGGCGACGGCGACGGCGACGGTGTTGATGGCGCAGGCAACGGCGTCGGTGTTGATGGAGGCGGCGTCACCGGCGGAGATGGGGACGGTGCTGACGGTGGCGGCATCTCCGGTGGAGATGGGAACGGTGTTGACGGTGCTGGGGTCAACGGTGCAGGTGGAGAATGTAAGGGCGGCTGCGGTGCAGCTGGTGTCACCGGTGGCTGCTGGGGAGGAGAAGACGGCGGCGGAGCAGTAGGTGTCACTGGTGTCTGCGGGGGAGGAAAAGGCGGCGGCGGAGCAACTGGTGTCACTGGTGGATGCGGTGTAGGAGGAGACGCTGGCGGAGCAGCAGGTGTAACTTGCGGCGGTGGAGAAGATGCTGGCGGGTCAGCTAGTGGCGGTGACGGCTGCGGAGGAGGAGAAGAAGCCGGCGGATCAGCTGGTGACGCTGGCGGCTGCGGCGGAGAAGGACCCGGCGGAGCAGATGGAGTCGCTGGTGGCTGCAGGGGAGGTGATGACGGCGGGGCGGGTGGCGTGACTGGCGACTGCGGTGGAGCGCTTGGCGTCACTGGCGGCTGCGGGGGTGGCGAAGAAGCCGGAGGAGCATCTGGCTCCACCGGCGGCGGGGGCGGAGGCGAAGATGCGGGCGGAGAAGCGGGAGTTGTTGGCGGCTGCGCGGGAGGAGGAAAAGCCGGCGGAGCAGCCGGAGTCGCTGGCTGCTGCGGCGGCGGTGAAGATGCCGGCGGAGCAGCCGGCGTCACCGGCGGTGGCTCGGGAGGTGCAGCTGCTGGCGGGGCAGGTGGAAACACCGGCGGCGGTGAAGCTGGCGTTTGGTGCGGCGGAGCAGCCGGTACAACGGGTGGCGTCGGCGGCGGAGTCGATGAAGGCGGCGGCGACGACAGGTCTGAATTAGCAAATGGAGGCCACGGGCCGGGATTTGTAGCAGATGGAGGAGTCGGGGCTGTAGTGAACGGAGGCGACGGTTCGGGAGTAGATGGAGGCGACGGAACACTAGACGGAGGGACGGACATGGCGGCGCAACTGCACCGTCGACAGATACGGTGGGAGCAAGGAGATCGAAGAGGTGATGCTGCAGAGGATTCCGTGGGTTTTGAAGGCGCTCGCGTATATCTTTACCGTGGACGCTTCCAATATCTCAACCACCTCAAAATGTTTGGATAGTCCTTCGTGCTTAAAATTCCAACAAACTATATACGATTTTATGTAGGCAAAAATCCAAAAATAGATAATATATTTGGTCGTATTTACCGAAATAAATAATATATAATTATATTTATAAATTTAGCATCCGTATTTAACATCTTATTTACTAAAAACTATAAACAATACCATATTTAGCAACTCTTGTTGCCATGAACATGAACAACCAGCCCTCCGTTAACTCCTGTTGCCATAAATATAAACAGTAACCGTATTGATTAAATTTCGTTTCCCCTCTTTTTCAAAACGGTTATCTTCTGTTACTCTAAAATTTTTAAATTTTTTTTACGTGTTCCATAATCCATATGCAATATATTTTATCTGGATTCACTAAATTCCTTTGTATATTTTAAACTAAAATTATTCAAAAAAATTATTTTTATAACTTCAACAATTGTTAGTGCTCAAATAAATACCCAAAAATCTTGAAAAATTCACTAATATTCTTCTTATGTGATGGACTAATTTCTAAAATTATTTTTAGCCCTAGTTTATATGATAAAAATGAGTTCCTTTGTAATACTCTATTTATATACATTTTTATCATTTTATGTGATATTCTTCTTTTAATTCAATTTGAATTCAAATAAAATTCAAATATCTTATTATTTTTATCCCGTTAATATACTAACCTTTTAACTATATTTTTGAAAAACGTGGGTATACTAACACGTCTCTTGAACGGTACAAACAGTAGACGAGCAGGTTAATTTGCTCCTCTTGATGTTAGTTTCAGAAGGAAGAAAAACAAACATGACGAGCAGACTAAGCAAGGAGTATCTCTTCTCTCGGTATACCGCCGCCGTGTCTGCTCCGGCGAGCCTGGCACGTCAGAAGATCAGCGTCCACGACAGCTCCTCCCTCGTGGCCACCCGCACCACTCCACTCCACCGTCCATCAAAGCCGACCACGACAGCCAGCGGCAGGACGAAGCCGGATGCGCCAGCAGCGGCGGCAGAGTGTCATGGGCATGGCCCGTGGAGGGCCTTTCCCGTGCCGGGCCGACCCAGGCGCAATTCGGCTATCATGCCGGTCCGGCTCTCCCGATGTGCCGCAGATTGAAGCCTGGCACGGCCCAATAGTTCGTGTGGCTCGGGTTCGGGTCGTGCCAGCCAGGCCGTGGGCTTGCCCAATAAGTCGGCCTCTATTACTTTTTTCTTCTTCTTTTCCGTTCGTTTTTTAGATCAAGAAGCGTACAGCTCCGGGCGCGTTTTTGTGCGCGAGCTCTGTTGGTAAGTGGATTCATGGTTGCGTTACGGCTCGGTTACGACTTACAAAAGCAAAGTTTTTTTCCATGTTAATTGTATTATGGCTGTCTATTTTAGACGCATAGAAATGGAGGCAACTCCAAACTGCCATCTGATTTGGTAGGCAGTGGTGGAGCTAAAATTTGATCTCTATGTATATCCGTTGAAATTTTTTTAATCTAATATACAAGTAAAAAAAATACTAAAATTATAATGCAAATATATTAAAAGTTCTTAATATCGTAAATTCAACAAATAAATTTAAAACTTACGAAAAGTATAATATAAGTAGTTCAAATATGAAATAAAATCTTACATAGATATAAGATTACAACTCTAATTTATATTTTCTCATGACCATGAAAGCCAAGATTGTATCATCTATGGCCATACCAAAGTAAAGCAGCTACAATGCAAATCGATCCGTAGGGGAGAGAGAAAGTAGTATGGTTAGATTCACATGCTAGAGCAACCGAACACGGAGCAAAGATTCCATATTTCGGTTTGAACACAGGGGAATAGAAAATTGCCTCAGAGATAGAGGACGAGCCAGCGCATAGGTGGTCTTAGGCCGACAACAAGGGATAGTAGGAGTAACGAAGAGGTCTCAGAAACTCGCAAAATGGAACCCCCTGACCCCGCCTACCTTTTCCTCGGCGGCATTGGGACGGGTAACCTCCATAGCGACCTTCTCATCGGCGTCGGGCAGGCACCCTCAGGCTAGCAATTCGCAAGAGAGAGAGCTGGAGCAGGGGCAGGGCTAGGGATGATAATGGATCGGATTAGATATAGATGAAGTAGAACCGTGTCTGACCAGCAATCCGATTCGGGTTATTCAACCCGTGCCTGTAAAGGATGGCGGGCACAATATTATGCATGTGCTCGTGTATGTGCCCGTCGGGTACCCGAAACTCATGGGTCATCCGTGGATATTTGATTGCAACTGCAATGGCCCATTAACTCAGGTCACAACGGCTCGGGCAGGCCAGCTTCGTTGGCACGTAGGAGGCCTCGGTGGCGCACCTCGCCAGTGGCGGCTCTGGCGATGGGTTCAGTCGGATCAAGGCAGCACAAGCACCAGCGAGCGATGGTGAATGCATTGGAAAGGACCTCAACCATTGAACCTGGCCGGAAGATGGCCAACGTCAAGTGAGGGTTAGCGGCGACTCTCGGCTATGCGGTCAGCCGCGATGGTGGCAGGCCGAGGCCAGACCAATGTGTCTACAAGCATGTACGAGGTCAGCTGGAGCTCATTGTGCGCTAAAAGGGTCGGAAGGCGTGCTGTGGCGGCGTGTTGACGTGGGGGGTGGGGGGGGGGGTAGAAGATGGTCATCGGACTTGGGGAAGAAGGTGGTGGCACGCGAAATCCACGAGGAAACTGACGGGATCCGACCGGGGAAGCTCGGGCGACACACATCGGTGTGGAGAGGACTCATCCTTGCCGTCCTTTGTGACCTATCCTCGCTGTGAACCCATCCCCACCGTCATGAATCTTTGACACACGGGTGCAGTCTTTTGACGCCTCCATCTCCCTCAGCAACAAGCATTGGCTAGATCTGGACGCCCACTCACCTTCTCGCTACCGACGGGGGTTGCCTTAGCAATGACAGCATCAAGAGGGGCAGCGTCCAACACCATTGGCTTCAGCCTCAGCGACGCTAGCCTACTCATCCCCTGAGCCTAAGGACCATCAAGGCGGTCGGAGCCCAAAGATCCAGCCGGAGCCCGGTGTTGAGAATGACCTGAGATCCATCAAGGTGGCCTGAGCCCGATGTTGAGGATGAAGGCTGCACACTCGAGGCTGTCGGTGAGAAAGCGACGGGTGGAGCATCCGGTTGAGCTAAGGGGCTCTTGCCTCTTGGTGGTTCTCTCGTTAGATCTGAGCGAGAGTGAGAAATGGCGGGGGGGGGGGGGGGGAGAGGGAGGTAGCATGACTGGTGACTGCAGGAGAAGATAAGGTCAGGGGTTCGCGAGCTCACGATGGCATTTTGGGTCTGCCCGTGGGTACCCGCGGGTAAAGATACATACCCGTGCTCGACCCACTCTCTCACGGGTACCCGACCCGCTTTGCCCGTTGG
Organism: Phragmites australis; assembly: GCF_958298935.1. NCBI lineage: Eukaryota > Viridiplantae > Streptophyta > Magnoliopsida > Poales > Poaceae > Phragmites > Phragmites australis. The sequence goes on along the minus strand of NC_084929.1, from coordinate 32,454,508 downwards.
CAAAAAGGTATGCCTATACTCGTGCCCGTCGGGCGTGGTACCCGTGGTACCCAAACTAGCGGGCAGGATTGCCATCCCTAGGCAGGGCAGCAGCGGTAGGATCTAGATGATAGTGGTGCTGGATCTGGATGGGGGATCATGTCTCCCTTTTTCCGTTTGAAACGGGCCATGCAGAGAGAGAATCAAACTATAGCGGTAGAAATCCCCAGCATGGCAGGTCGGTAGAATATGCCGAGATGGAGATGGGACATTGGTGATTTTCGAATTTTGGGACAACGGGAGCTTTTGAGCTGAGCCTTTTCTTGCTTGGTTGGCCGTGGGCTGGGTAGTGGGAACTACTAACAAAAAAATGGGTTGAAATCATAAGTAGTCTTAGACCTATTCAGACTATCATGTAGCTCCGCCCATGTTGATAGGATATGGATATAGATCTAGAACAGAAAAGAGAGGCCTAGGAGAGTTGTCATGAGGAAGAACAAGAATAAGAAGGAAGGAGAGGGAGGACCGGCAAGAGCAACGTGCTCCTGGTTTTTTATTTCACTTCATCGCTGCCTCGTACATGAGCGAGTTCAACAACTTAAGTATACGTCCACTGAGAACCAAGCCTTGACTTTATGGTAGGTAATATACCTATCAACACTAGGACGTTTGTGGTCACTTTATTGATCTTTAAATTTCACATCTCTAATCTTCAATAAGTGTTATGTGAGTACGTGCGTGTGTTGGTGTGAATGTATGTTCAAGAGTTGTACTTGTGTTAAAAAAAAAAGTACACGACCACTGCCACATGCAAAGCGGAAACTGAGGATAAGCTTTCTATTGCCGGAGTCTCTACAGCACAGAGCGTGCCGCCCTCTTTACGCCTTTCTTGAGCGCGCCTGATAACACGCTTTCTCTTGCGTCCCACGCATGCAGTGGTCATAACAGTGCCAAATTAGTACCGGTAGTCGTCACTCATCAGAAGGAACCGCTTCATTTGCTCTCCACGTTGTTGGTTATATATTTGGCCACTTTTCCTTGTTTCTGCCGTTCCAAAGTCTCCTCGCCTTCCCTCGGCATGCACTTTTTGGTCACAGGACGCTCGGTCGAATTTGCAAGGCGTGTCAATTTCTCGTCCTGACAACATGCCGTAGACCGGCTCGTGAGGATCCGGACCATAAATTCCTGATAGTGAGCTTGAGTTGGGTAGTACAACTACATCTGATCCGATTCTGCGTTCATGATAATGTTTAGTAGTTGGCGTCCAGAAGATACTGTTAAGTTCACCTGCTCGCGACTGCAAAGTGGACTCATCTAACAACCAGCTGCTGAAGCTTGGATTTGTGGCAAATATGAATTAACTTGCGATCAGTTTGTTATACGAGACTAACCGCGTTTCGCTTGACAAACTAGTGACTGGTGAATTCATTCATGAATCGGGATATGGATGGAGTTGGGTCCCGTGATATGGTAGAGAAAATTCCACTAACCCTTGCTTATGTATGGTCAATCAAGATCATTCATTTGTATTAAGATTTATATTAGAAGAATAAAAAAAATACGAGAATCAACAGACAGATAAATATTAAGTGAGAGAAATGTACAACTAAAATAGACCGTACGTGCGCAAGGATGTACAGAGTTTCATTTCCCATCATATACATGTTCCTTCTTAGATATTGAAGGGCCCATAGGGCAAGGTTAAAAAATCATCGAAACCGCTGAATATTCGTAAAAATAGATCAATTTGGTCCACACCAAATTCTAAATTCGACTAGTTTTTGAATTTAAATTCAAAAAAAATTATTTTTAAAACAAATCATAAAAATTCTAAAAATAGTAGAGACAATTCTAAAACCCTCTATGATTTTTTTTTTAAAAATAACATCGTTTGTATCATATCTTATATAGAGAAAGTTTGAAAAATAAAAAATACTGAAATGAGCCGCATGAACATGGTGATTTGACTCATCATGTTAAGAAAAAACTTAACTTGTAAACAATTTTTTTTAGGACGCATCTTAAGAGGATCTTCAAAATATTTTCACTTTATTTAGAGTTTTATTAATTTCTTCATGATTTTTTACAAAAATCACAAGCATAAAGTGAACATGATAAGAAATAGCACTATTATTAACTTTTTCATGTATAGTATTACTTTTCCTATGTAAATCATAGTATAAGTAAACTAATAAAAGTGGTTTCATTAATTTTGGTGGTGTGATGGGTTAGTTATGAATTAATGTAGTTGCACCACATTTACACAATCTTGCATGTTACAATAACTATTTCATGAGTTCATGTATTTTTAAAAGACATAGGATCATGTAATAAGACTAAAAAATTGGTTTCATGATTTTTAGATTAGCAAAGAATTAACTATGAATTTAACTAGATTTAGCAAATATATTTTCTCACAGAAAATATATAAAATTTTCATGAGTATAAATGCTTTTATCATGTAGATCATGTTACAAGGAAAAAAAAATTGTTTGACTTGATTTGAAGTTCAGATGAATTAGTTATCGATTTTACAGAGTTGAACTATTTTTTAGTTTTTCTTGAAAAATTTCACTAAAATTCGATAAAACTAAGCGGTTTTCGATGAAATTCAAGCGATTTTCTATCACAAATGAAATATGAAAATTACGGTCAGCTTTTGATGTAATTCGAGCAGGTTCCAATGGAATTCGAGCGGTTATCAAATAGTCAGTTCGGACGAATTTTAAGTGAAATCGTTGGAAACGGTTTTCGATCCTAAACGAATTTTTGAACCTTCCCGTAGGGTAGAGCACATTCGAGTGGGAGTACAACTTTGAATACTGTAGCTGGTGTAATGGTGTCTACTTGGTACTACTAGTCCAGGATTTTAGCTGCAAGTGTGCTGTGGCGTCTGCACTCAGCAGCCGCCTGCAGCTTGCAATGATCCTGGGCTGCACTACCATAACTGGGGTGGTCCTCACTAATTATGCATTTAAACTCGTACGATCATTGCAGCTAATGATGAGACTAACAACTTTCCAGCAAGGATACAAGATTAAAGAAATATTATTCTCTTTTTTTCTTTTGATGAAGGTTATCAACTGGACTAGGAACTGTAATAGCATTTTGGCTGGACATTCATTACTGAGTCTAGTAGCATGCTTAATTCTGATCTCAAACGTTATTACCCCTGCGATAAAACAAAGGTGGCACTTTTAGGTTCCGTGTAGTCGAATAATAGCCAGCAATGTCTTTTTATTATATTTTATAAGATTGAACACAGAAACTACTACTGATAGATTTATCCTGAAAAGTTATTTCATATTATAGTAGGTTTATTTTTTAAATACATATTATAGTAGTACAAATAAGTGTCAATTTTATGCTTGACGATCGTGACGATGTCAAAAATATTTTTTTTTGCCAAAATCCAACACCGCAGATAAGAAAAATCATAGCAACTAGAGAGATGCAATTAAGGGAGCTCTACCGTCTCTGCCGGCGATACTGCTGGTGCGCCTTGTCTCAGACGGTCTTTTTGGCATCAGGGGCGCCTTGTCTCAGACGGTCTTTTTGCCCTTTCGATCATCGATACTGCTGGGGCGGACCACGGTTTCCTCGTCGGCTTGGTAGTTTTAGGTCGTGGCGAGTTTCCCACCAACGACAGCGAGGCAGCGACGGCATCATCGATGAGAAATAAGTCCCTCCAACTTCTTCCCTGTCTCGACGTTGCTCACTCCAATGCCACTAGGGAGTCAGTGAGGGAGGGGCCATTTGCATATGAATTTGGTTTTTCAAATCTAGGGGCCTGTATAGGAGTAGGTTACTGTCCAATGCTTCGGCTTTTAGTGGCGGTTTCACCGGTAGCAATAAGAAAGAGCGGCTGTCACCAGTGACGGATCCGATCGGGTGTTGAGGATTTCGTGTTCCATCTTTTCGTTCCGTAGAGGTTTCCTTTCTTCATCTTCTTAGAGCAGCAACAGTGGGTCAACAATTAGTTAAAAACATGGCGTTACCTCGACCGTGGGCTTTCAACGGATCTTTTGCCTCGCCTCTTGCAGTGGGCTTCAATGGCGGTTCTCGTAGCCCTGTGGGGTGTTTGGTGCGGGTGCATGAGTAGGAGTGGCCTGGAAGCTACTCTTCTTCATCAGCGGTTGCTACAGACTACAGAGTCGATGATGGTGAGCTCCTCCAGACGGTTGTGAGAGCGATGGAAAAGAAGAGGTTTCAGAACTTTCTTTGTGATTTATGTTTTTCATTGTCCCTTCCCGTTGAATATTGTACTCTGTATTGTTTTTTCTTAGCTAATGAATATCAGATATCCGGTAAAACGACTTTTTTTTACCAGCGGAGTACTAGTACTTTATCAGAGTAGCATTAGATCCTAATTTTCGGAACTCGCAGCAATTAGCAGGTGGTACGGGCATGCACGGCCACTCATGCTCTCTCACTCTCAGCCTCGCTAAGCTCGATATATAATAATTGACCAATTAACCACCTCGGCCTCTCTCTCTCTCTCTCTCTCACGCGCAGGCACACCTGCCTCTCTTCCTCCACCTCCAGCCATGGACATGGACAGCGATCCGTTCACGCCGACCCAATCTTCCTACTTCTCGGGCTGCATGGCATCCCCCTCGTGGCTGCCGCCGGGCGTGCGCCGGAGCCCCGCGCGCTTCCAACTGCTCGCCCGCGACGACGCCGGCCGCGGCGGCCGGCGCGCGTGGAGAGGGCTGCTCAGGAGGCTGGTGCGGGAGAGCAAGAGCATCTGCAACCCGAGCAGGGCGCCCGTCGCCAGCTGCTTCAAGTACGACGCCGACAGCTACGCCAAGAACTTCGACGACGGCTGCTGGCAGCCCTGCGCCGCCGCCGCCGCCGACGAGCCGGCGACCGGCTGATCGATACACTGGAGAAGGCTAGCTAGCTTCCTATTTATATTTTTTCCCCTCTTCTATTTTTGTTGATTCAGTTGTAGATGTCGATCTTGAGACGGTGGTTGCAGCGCCGGTGTCGCGCGCGGATGATGCTTTCACCGGTCGTTGCTTGTACAGAGGATGGAGATGTCTCAAGCAGAGTTGTTCCTTGCCAAATTCTCTCTCTGTGTGCCTCTCGTTCTCGATTCCCCTTTCTTGTGAACTGTGATATTCTGAGAACTGTTATCGTACCACCCAAAAAGAGAAAACAAAATTCAGCTCACAGTCCTAGAAAGCACTCGCCAGAAAAGAATTTGGTCGGAAGGGAACTAGAACGATCGATAGACGAATTGTTTAACAGAAAAGTGAGCGAAACGCAACGTGGCGCAGATCAACCACCTCGAGAAAATCATACACCTCGAGGAAGCGAAGAGTAAATGATTACGTGCTTAAAAATGATTTTATAGTGATTTATTAGAATAAATTATATAAAGGAAGTAATTTTGTGTGAAAAATGAATTAGAGGAAGCTGAGGTTTTAACTCATTTTTTAGTTTATTTTAGAGAATTATTCCTATAGATTCTACTAAGAGAGTTTAAAGCTAAAAGCTGCTGTTTGACAAAGCTCTCATTGATTTCAGTCGGAAAATTACTCTGTAAATTCTGCCAAACAGTCACTACCTCTCACAAACTGATAAAAAGGTGAGCGGTGATCCTCTACTACCCGTTCTCAAATAGATGTGATTTTAGGAATTTGATTATATTTTTAAATAGATGTCGTTTTAGGTTTTTAAGGGGTGTTTTACTATAGTGCTTATATAAATGTGATTGATTAGTAGCTTATGTATCATTGATTAAATATTAGAGAAATCGAGAAATGTAAATATATCATATATATATATATATTTATAGAATAATTTATTATAAACTTGTTTCGTGCGTTGAAGACTAAAACGACGTCTTAAAAAAACAGTAATAGTAGTCAGCATTACTAGACTCGAGTACGTACTAAACCGCGTGGAATTCGATGGAATTGCATTTGATGCTAGGACTGATACTACCGTTTCTTTAAGGCAGCACCGATACAATACAACGAATTCTGGTCTGGAAGAGGACGACCTTTTGGATCCCTGCCCATGTTTGGTCATTCCGATCCGTCTTACCTGGCATTCCCGGCACAGCATTTGGTTAGTGCAGTTGGTTGGTTCGCTCTTGATTCTGATGCTATCTAAAACCCAACTACCAGGTGACAGTACCGATGATACTTATACTAATTTTAAAGGAACGAGCAACGCCACTGAGATAGGATAGTGAATAGGTACCACATCAAATTTTAGATAATATTTTTTAATTATCATTCAACATATATCTCTTCTAACTTAGATAAGATCACTTAGCTACCGATGAACAACTAACCCTAAGAACCAAGCTAGAGACTCTTGATGCAAAACGGAAATAAGAAAGAACAAACATAACAGACACATTAGCTCCAGCGGTATGATCATAAAAGCCTAGCAGTCTCACCATAAGTTGATCCGATCCAAAGATGAGGCAAATAAGAGATTTTTAACTCTGTTTCCTTGGGGGTCCGATTGCTACCCTTGGCGATCTCACTCCTGGCCACATAGAAAATAGAACAAAAAACCTCTTGGATCAACGAGATACAAAATATGAAATCCAATCAAACGATCTCCAAATTCAATAAAATTTGAACAAGAGGGTATTTGATAGGGAATTTGATTGGCAGATAGGGTGATGGTCGGGCAGATGAAACCATCCAACACCTTCTCCTCAGTTGTATCTATAGCCGCGAGGTCTGGTTCCTTCTCCTGTGACCTATGTGACTTTATCATCTCACTCCACAATCGAACACGGAGCTAGTAGATTGGTGGCTCCTGACGCGCAAGTTGTTACCAAAGGAACCCCGGCGTGGATTCGACTCCTTTTTCATTCTGGGTTGCTAGCACGATATGTTTTGTTATTTTGTATTGGTTTTACCTTTATTATCTTATGAAAATTTGTGGCTCCGTTACATATCCCGTGCTACATCTGGCTGATCACTATTTTCTTTGACAAATGTTTGGTTTGGAAACATGGTTTGGCACTAGACCACGCATTTTCCTAGCTTTGTCGGTTCGGTTCGGTTGTTTTACGCGTGTTTCATCCTATCAAAAAAAATTAGTGTTCATCGTAACGCATGGGCATTAAGCTAAGTCGAACTCCCACATCTAATTCCTATACCCTTTCCCATTCTTTCCCAAAGCACAGGGTCAGGAACTCCCACGTCTAATTCCCATACCCTTTCCCATCCTTCGCCAAACGCACAGGGTCAGGGCTTTTGGCAAGGGCGGGGAATAGACCCAATCCAAGAAAATGAACCAATTACGCTGCCATTCCGATGGGAACCACAAATATATGTGTTCACAAACCCATAACATGACTCAGCATATACAAAGATAGGAGGCAACGTAACCATCTCAATTCAGAACTCAGCCACTCACAGAAATTCTGGACTCAAAAGCCTGATATACCCGCAGCAGCTGTCTATTTATCTTACACTCGATTGGAAGCTGGGGCATCCGGACTATATTTTACAGTCAAAGCTAGCAGTGTTTCAACATGCCAGCCAGGCAGGTCCCCAGTCCCCTGCAGAACTAACCAATAATAACTAGAAAATTAAGTATAGGGCCACGGTGTTGAGCCCCACAATTTAGCCGATGCTGTTAGAGTTTGCGCCCGAGAATTTCTACAATGCATGAGCTACATATGTCCTAGCTTTAGGTCCCGTCACTTGGATTCCAATATAAGTTGCTTCTTTCGGTTGAGTAACCATGTGGAAGATGAGGTCCATAAATGTCATTTTCTGAATGTGGAAGATGAGGTCCATAAACAATGTTTTCATTTAGAAATGTCATCTGGTTCGCCTGTGGCACTGCTTGATAAGCATTCGGAGCACTAGCTTGATTGGGGTTGTTAAGAGCTGGGTAAACATTTGCATTGTTATCCTTCTGATTAGCCTTTGGCTTGCTCCTAGCAGTCCGTTTGTTTTCCACAGGACTGTCTGCTGTAAGCCTGACCATTTGCTGCTGGATTTCATTCAGCGAACTACTAGCCAGTTTTGTTTTGGCACTCCTTTTAGCGTCAGAAGACTTGAACTCAAGCCGGTACAAGGCAAGAGCATCAGAATCATTGATCTCATACTCAAAAAGATGCCACTCAAAGTTGCTGGATGGTTGTGGGTCCATGTAATAGGACCTCTTCAGACCCCCAAAATCTTTCATGACCTGCTTCCTTGATTCATGCCATCCGCGTCCACTGTAATCTGGCAATGACCTTTGCTTCCGGTTGCCACTCTCAAAAGCCCTTCTTGGAGTGTCAAAGAACAGCCATTCTCTAAGAGATTCGCCCTCCAGAAGAGAAAGATCGAAAAGTTCTGCAACAACAGCACGGAACAAACAGTTAGCACAATAATTTATTACTATGATCATTAACCTAACATGGCAACACTAATATAACCAAACTCACCAGGTGCATTCCATGGTGATTTAGAAGTTGCAGCCCCTTCACAAACAGGAATACCAACATTCTTTCCTTGGACTTTTGCAACAAGAGCAGTAAACAGCGTCCCATCTTTCAAATCAATACCTCTTGGACGCATCACCGGTCTTGTTCCAAGACCATCATCATTCAAAGCCAAACCAGCATGGTAAGGGTTGCAGTAATCTTGACATTCTTCCGACCCTCCTACAGGTCGACCACAGTCCCAGAGTGCACATTTTGGCCCCAAATACTGAGACGGTGATGGACACATTGTTGCAAGCAAGTCTGACATGTGGACAAAAACATCTCCGGTATCTTGCACAGAGTTATTCGCATCAACACATGAATTAGAAGGTGGCAGATCTAATGGCAAATTGAACTGTTGATGTTCCAGCTGACCGATCGTGTGCAGGTTATTGAAGTGATCTTGGTTTGAACCAGGAAGGTTTATTTTGTAATCATCATCACGAAGAAAATAGTCAATACTGAGTTCATGGTCTATATAGTACATCTGCAGTCAAAGGTAAGACAAAGGTTCGTTTAAGCTATCAATAGAGAAGGGAAGATTAACATGAACAGAAAACACAACAAGCCAACAAATGAAATGGAATGCACAGATCACAGGATACATGCACATACAGACCAGCACATTGCGTGATTCACAATTTTACGTGTGCCAGCATATGATGAGCAAAGAGTAGCAGTGCCGCAAAAGTATCATACGATGTACATATGATCCTTTGTCATATTGGAAAGGTGCATAAGATAGATCAGAGAAGGTAGTAGGATGGCACAATTTAGAACCTAACAATTGGATCAGAAACTCGGAATTTGGACAAGTAATAAATGTAGCAAATCTGGTTCAGCTAGAGATACAGAAACATCAAGCGAGTCCTAAACATGTAATTTCTAGAGACAACCATTGTTTCCCGTTTACTACTAGCTTAACCACACAAGAATTATACTGTTGTGACATGTGCTCCTCAGAAGATTAGAGATATAGTACCAGCACATTTACTCAACATGCATCAATAGATTTGTCTATGTTATACTGAAGTACAACACTCCAGTATTTGACACTGCAAGTTGAAACAAAGTAATCACTCGTTTGCACCTAAAGGAGCCTAAGTTAGCCTATGGTGCTGATCTTTACTAAGATCTACAAAAACAAAGCATACAAAAACTTATTTCTTAACAAAAGTGAGGTTGATAAAACCACAAATGAAGGACATGACACAATATAATGTTGGTAAGATTTTTATCAACAACAAATTTAGATATTGATTAGCAAAATATAAAGCAAATACTGAACAAATGAACAAGGAAAAAGGTTCATAAGTAGTTCAAACCATCGAAGATGAGTCTGTTACTAAACATATCCATTAAGGAAACAGATTGAATGAATTATTGTGCAAAATTGCAATTTCACAGCATGCATGCAGAATTCCAGTTGACATCTTTTTGAATTTGATGATTATCAACAGTAATTGAATGACAGCACTCAATTCATGACCAACCAACGCATAAATTTCCTCTAGCGCAAAATGCCTCAATGAAACATCAACGTAATTGGCAGATCACTTGAGGGATACACTCTATCCAATGAAAGTCACATGGTTGGAAAGACTACATGACACATCGGAATGTATTAGCAAATGGTCATGCTAATCCATAACGGGTGAACTTCACAGACAACACAAAGTTAGCAACACATCAACAAAAACCTAGAAGTCTCACTTCTTAGCTCCTTCACATGATCAATCAGGAAAAAAAAAACAATTTACAACTCGATCACTGAAAATGCAAATGATACCTGATCATTGAACATTGCATCAGCAACAGCAGCCACTTCTCCACAATCTCCCTGCGCTCCCTGAGTCAGAGACCGCTGTGCGGGAGCAGCGCCCCCAGCCACAGCATCACACTGCTGATCGGGATAGGGCATCCGCCCGTCCTGCCCGTGCTCGTGCTCGTGGCTCTGATGAGAAGCCGGCACCTGCAGCGGCGATCGGGGCACCACCAGCTTGCTGGTGGCGTCGTCCTCCTCCTCGGTCAACGCCAGCTGCAGCAGCCGCAGCGTCTCCGACGGCGGATCCGAGGCCTCTCGGTTGCCCCCCTGCGAGTTCTGCGCGCACCATGAAGACCAGTCAGCACCAATCTACCGCGCATGAAAGGGAAAGAGGAGAGACTAGGGTTTGGGGACGTGCCTGGAGGGAGGAGGCGGGGGAGGGGACACTGAGCTCGGCGCGCCACTCGCGGAGCATCTGGTGGACCTGCTCCTCGAGGACGGCGGCGTCGGCGGAGCGGCTCTCCTTGCGCGCGGACTGGAGGCCGGAGAACATCTCCTGGAGGTCGTCCACGCGGGTCTTGGCGCGGTCGCGGAACTGCCGGTGACGCATCGACGAGCGGGAACCCTTGCCCCCCGACGCGGGGTGGGCAGCGCCGGCGGCCGGATCGCCCGCCATCACGCTGATCACGGCGGCGCTGGTGGCGGGTGCTGGGTTGAGGAGGGGTGGGGGGAGATTGGCTCGATTCGCCTTTCGAGTTGGTTCGCAAAGAATTCTTTTATCTTTCCTTCTTAAAAAAAGAAAAATTGATCTCCTAAAATTGGTGTGACTTGGATGCTATATTAATCATTCTTTATCATATATTTCATATAGACTAGTTTATAATAAAATTTATGATTCAGCTTTTTTACCTAATACAAAATTTTACTATAAACCAAAGGTCGATTAACTTGGAATATATTATGAAAGTCACACCAACTTTAAGATATATGGTCAAACTTCCCTTAAAAAATGTTTTTATTGAGGAAACTTCAAGAAAATCCCTCCTTTTATCTTTGCTTTTTGACTGTGAAGTCAAGGACTGTAGGCCTGGAGCCTGGAAAGCAGAAATTGATTTCTATAGAAATATGCTAGTGAAAAATGAGGGATAGCGAAATTGTAACAATAATGTTGGTAAATTCTACACATGCCATTTTCTTTGGCCAAATCTATGTAACTTGATGCACATCATCGGTCACGAGCATTTGGAAACTGAATGAAGGTAGCAGTGGTTACCAATATCCAAAAGAAAAGAGTGCCAATTGGAGTCTCTTTAAGATAACCATAGTGGACTCTGAGCAGTGAATCAGTACAAACAAAAGTTGCAGGGGTGAAAAACTGCCAATCGTCTGTGCACGTCAATGTGTCAACTTGTACTGTCGTATTGATTGATTTAGTGTAAAATCGAATAAATTGAGAGTGGCCCTTCAAAGAAAAAGTAAAAAAAAAAAGGAATTGTGAATAGTTATGGCGGAGTGATGCTCACGAAACTGAAAATTCCGTCTTCCTTTATTTACACACGGAAGCAGAATTTTTATATTTTTTAAATAAAAAATTGTATATATATATATATTCATTTTGAAATTTTTAGAGAGTTAGATGATAACATCATTTATACCATATAATTTTTTTCAGAAATTTTTATGATGATTTCAATATTGTTTTGAATTTTGAGAGTATTATAATGCAATATTTTTTTACCTGCATCTGCAATTTTTAAAAAGTGACACATATATTTACAATTTTTATTTAAAAAATATGAAAATAAAAAATCCACTGAATCAGAAGTAGGCGTTCGCTTATCACGCCCATTGAAACTGTGGGCTACGATCAAACTAATTGGGCCTGGATCTCCAGACCCAGTCTTCTTCACCTAAAAGGACTCGCGGGTTAACCGGTTTAACAAGCTACAAGCCGCCTCCCATATTGGGTCGCGCCCGTCTGGGCCTTACTTTTTTGTGCGGCTGCACACAATGGGAGGCGGCACGGCAGGACAGGACGCATGCACTGCTAGATTCCCATACGAATTTTGATCGACGTAAAATTCTTCTAGATTTTTAAATTGAATTGTTTTCTTAGAATTCTTTGAGGAAAAAAATTGGGTGTTTGAAACAGGTAGAGTATGGTCTCTAGATCTATTTTTTTAAAGAGCTGATCAAAACTAGCTTAAAAAAATATTGGATCTGAAGCTAAGAATAGATTTAGGGTATTTAGCTGATACATCTGATTTTTATTTTGATCTAAAAATAAAAAATTAAATAACTTTATTTTATCATACAAACTCTAGATTAATATGGATTTTAGAATTGAAACTTTGACAAACAAATCCTACCTCGTACTTATTGATCATGATATTTTGTCTTCTATGAAATTATCTCATTGCAAACATGGCTACATTTATAAGTTGTGTCGTTGTTCGTTGCAAAAAATAAAAAATGTATTGTTCATCTAAATTCTTTTCACAAGGAGTTATCGTCTTCTCCAAATTGGAACAGTAGACATAGCGAAGAGTTAAGTTTAGTTGAATCCACAAGGAATCCAAAATCATGTGAAATCTATATCTGTTTATACTCTATAAAATAGACGAGTTGTGATTGATTCGAACAATCTCTACCATTCATTCAAATTAATCAAAGATTTATTGTACAAAGTTGAATATGTTACTCCTTCCAAAAATACTTTCAATCTAAAAACCCATGACTCAATGAATTAACAGTGATTGATTGTGCTCTCTTTTGTACAACTACACACATATGTTTTTGAAAAGCCCGATATACAAATCTATCTTTTGATATGCTATTTTTTTTAATTCTTTATATTGCTATATTCGGAATTAATTCTATGTGTGTAAAACATATGTGTGATTGCTAATAGGAAAAAGGGAGACAAACAAGCATAGAGCCTTGATTATATATGTGTAAAATATGTGTGTGATTTCTAATAGGAAAAAGGGAGACAAACAAGCATGGAGCCTCAATTAAGGGCCTCATTTGCCATAGGATTAACTTCCTTAATTATGGAGATCAGTTCACTACTTAAGATCTAACTACCTGGCTGGTATAGTGAAAGTCATTGACAGATGGCTGGGAATTGTTGGCTACAGAGGGATGTAGAATTTTATTCAATTGGTGGTGAACTTGAACACCTAAAAGCTAAGACCCTTATAAAAACTAGCAATTGCATATGTGTTCCATACACGTGAAGCAATCCAAAATATAACGATTTGAATAAGTAAAAAAATATAATATAACAAAAGAAAAATTTACATATACAAAATTCACAACATGATTATGCAATTTCAAAAGGAAGAAGAATGACGAGTACCTAAACGGAGCGTGGAGGGGACCGTATCGCTAGGAGTTGTCCGTCCGTAGCAACGCTGTGAGGAGGATCAAGATGATGACCAATTTATGAGATGATGAAAATAATTCTTGTGTAGGATCAACATGATGACATAATTTTTATATTTTTAAATAAAAATTGTAAAATATACGTTCATTTTGAAAAAAATTAGAGAGCTAGATGATAATATTCTTTATACCATATAATTTTTCATGATAATTTCGAGTGTTTTGAGAGTATTAGGATGTAACATTTTTTTAACCTGGGCGGCATGAGTATAGATCTATAATTTTTCAAAATGTACTCATATATTTACAATATTTTAAAACTGTGTGTTTGAAACAGGTAGAGTACCTCATACTTCGATGATGTTTTGTCTTCTATGAAATTATCTCATTGCAAACATGGCTACGTTTATAAGTTGTGTCGTTGTTCCTCGCGAAAAAAAAACTGTGTTGTTCATCTAAATTCTTTGCAGAAGGAATTATCATTTTCTCCAAATTGGAGCAGTAGACTCAGTGAAGAGTTAAGTTTAGATGAATCCGCAAGGAATCGGAATTCATATGAAACGGGAACAAAGGAGAGACAAACATGCATGGAGCTTTTGTAGGGATCGGTGACATCATAAGAAGAGAGTGAATTAGGATACTTAAAATTATTTTGACTTAAAAATAATATAAGATAAACCTATATCAATTTCTATCTAAATATGCTCTAGTTTTATCTAGTATGTTTATTTAAAAAAGCGTTTGCAACCTAATTAAGAAGGTAAATTGCAAATAAGTAAATGCGGAAATATAAATAAGGTAGAGAGAGCAAATTCGGCATAAGAGTTTTTTTTCCCGTAGTATTGATGGTATGAATGTCATCCCTAGTCCACGTTGAAGCTCCACAAAGGATATGCTCCCGGTCGGCACCCGGTCATGACCTTTGAGTCACCAAGTCACAAAGACAAAGCCTCCAACCAGATGAGCTACCAAGGCAAGGTCTCACCACTAACCTTTCTTCCGGTTCCTCACTGCCATGATCACTTCGGAGCTTAAGCCACAAAGGCAATGGTCTCCGCGTCCCCGCACAATTGCCTTGCCGCCGCTCCACACCAAGTCGGAGGGTTAACAAACTTGCCAGCGAGTCACCAAGACTCCAAGGTACCGGCGTACCAAGAGGTACACTATTGGATCGCTCATTGATTTACTCTCTAGGCCTATAAGCACTAATCACTCATTAAACTTGTGCTTAATCATCTTGGATGATCACTTTAAGCACTTTGGTGGTTTGGATGTCTTCTCAGATGTATATGAACTTCTCTGGACTTTAGCACACTCAAATGACTGAGTGGAGGGGTATTTATAGCCTCAAACTCGCGCACTAGCTGTTAACCCAACGGCTCTAAAAATCTAGTAACACCGGATGATCTGGTGAGAACAATAGTACTAACACCGGATCATCCGGTGAGTATTATCTAACAAACTAGCCGTTGGAACTCGACTCAAGCCTCTGTGAATACCGAATTATCCTGTGATGACTCACTGAACACCAGACAAATGCAACGGATTATCCTATGTGTATATGTTCATTTTGATGCTCTATAGAAATAATAGTCCGATGTGTTAATTTTGTGAACATCGGATCATCCGATGAGTATAGCAGAAGAAACTAGCCGTTAGAACCCACTCAGACTCATATGTGAACACTGGATTATCCTTTGATAACTTATTGAACATCGGACAAATACACCGGATTATCTTATGTGCATATCTTTATTTTGTAGCTCTTTAGAAATTATAGTCCTATGTGTTTATTTTGTGAACACCGGATCATCCGGTAAGGCAAAAGATTTCGCTTCAAATTTTCTGTGAACATCGAAATATTTTTCATTATACTCACCGGATTATCTTATGAAGCACCGGACTATCCGGTCAGGCAAATTTCAGCAGAATAACGTTATGTATTTTAGGTATAATTTTTCGTTCCGAACTCCGATTTTGATGATGTTTGGCTCTATGGAAAGCCTGTGAAGAGCTCTACAAGACTATACATAAATCTATTCCATTTGGTCACATCAAAATTCATGAAATAAGTCTAATTTATTCCTCTTTTTGTTCCGGCTTCGACGACTTCTCTTTTATTGTATCCATGAGACCTACTAAAGCATATACTTGATAAACATGATAGTTCTAATGACTATGTTATCATTAATCATCAAAATCACAATCATAACCTAATAGAGCTATTTTCGCTACCGCCTCAATTGCCATAGGATTAACTTCCTCAATTATGGAGATTAGTTCACTAGTTAAGATCTAACTAGCTGACTGGTATAGTGACGGGTCATTGACAGATGGCTGGGAATTGTTGGCTACAGAGTGATGGAAAATTTTATTCAACTGGTGAATGGTGATGAACTTCAGCACCTAAAAACACCAAGGCCCTTATAAAAATGCTGAGATGTCCAAATTTATCCTGAATTCTTAGTGTTTTTTTCATTGACGTAGTATTTTCATAGAGCTGCCGATTGTAATCCTCTTTTATTTCCGGTTTAACTTTAGGCATTTCAATCAGGGGCATATGAAGCCAAGTATAGTTCCTTATTTTAGACGAATTAATAAAATTAGCCTAACCTCATCGCTTGATCAGTTCCTGGCTACTATGAACGGCGAGTCTATATAGAGACGTATCACAGGCCATAACAAATCAAGCAAACCATAGAAGAAGTACCGCACCATGGCGCCCGCCGCCCAGGTCCAGCACAGCACCGGTCAGGCCTTGCTGGATGATCAGCTCGAGCTCTGGAACCACACCTTCGGCTACATCAAGTCCATGGCGCTCAAGTCCGCGCTGGACCTCCGCATCGTCGACGGCATCCAGCACCATGGTGGTACCGCCACACTCCCCCAGATAGTCACAAAGGTCACGCTCCACCCATCCAAGATCCCCTGCTTGCGTCACCTCGTGCGCGTGCTCACTGTCACCGTCGTCTTCAGCGTCCAGCACCCAGCCGACGGCGGCGAGCTTGTTTACATGCTCACCCCAGCATCTCGACGCCTCGACGAACTTGACTCATTTTCTGACCTTGATGCTCGATGGCATCTTTGTGTACCCGATCCTCGGCCTCGGCGAGTGGTTCCAGAGCGAGCTGCCGGATTCATCCCTCTCCAAGATGACGCACAGACGGAACGTGTGGGATCTAGCGGACCATGACGCCAACTTCGGTACGCTCTTCAACAATGGGTGATCTCGGACAACGGCTTCATCGTGGACATCGTCATCAAGGAGTACGGAGACGCCTTCCAAGGGATAAGCTCCCAGATCGACGTTGCTGGGGGGCTCGGCGGCGCAGCCCAGGCCATCTCAAAGGCATTCCCGCATGTCAAGTGCAGCGTGCTCGATCTCCCGCACGTCGTCGCCAATGCTTCTGTGAGCACCAATGTGAAGTACATTGCCGGTGACATGTTCGATAGCGTTCCGCCGGCAAATGTATATTCCTCCAGGTACATTATCTACTACTATCTGTTGGAATTTGAGGGTTTTCCTATTTCAAATTCGAATTTGAGAAGACACACAAGTTTGAATTTGAATGAAATTCCAAAAAGAGATAAAAAGAAGAAGAAAAAAGGAAAAAGGAGGAGTAGAGTTTCTTCAAGGCCCAAAGGCCGAGCAGCCCACCAGGCTAAGGGGTAGTAGCATAGTCTCTTCCTTTCTCTAGAGGGTTCTAAAGGAGGTGAAGGCGGAGCACCGGCCACTCACACCCTCATTGTGCACGTCCGAGGGTGTGGAGGCGACGGGCACTGGCTCGGTCATGCGTGCATACTGCGCACGATAAAGTGGGTCCCCTCTCTCTGTACGAGATCAGAATGGTTTCCTTTTTTCCCATCTTCTCAACAACCTCCTTGTCTCTGACGATTTTGATCTCCGGTGAACTTGTGGCATCTCAGCGGTTTGGATCCGGTGAGGTGGTGCTTGTGATGTGCTTGGCCTAGACCTTTGGGTGGGGCCCTTCATGCTATGCATCGCCATGTCTTGGGTTGCCGGTTCTGTTGAGCCGGCCGCTCAGCCCTATTCTCCGGTGAGGGTAGTTTGGTGTGCGCTCTGTGGCGCGCTTCGGTCTATGCGTTGGTGGTCTATGATGTTCCTTTGAACCTAATATGTAGGTGGTCTTTGTAGAGATCAGTGACGTCGTAAGAGAGTGAGTGAATTAGGACACTTAGAAAACTAACCAAATTGACTACAAAATCTTCACAAGATAAACTTATCTCAATTTTTATCTAAATATGCTCTAAGTTTATTTATTGTGTCTACTCTACCGTTAAAAAGATATTGCAACCTATTTGGGAAGGTAAATTGCAAGAATATAAATACGGAAGTGTAAATAAGGTATAGAGAGTAAACTCAGCACGTGAGATTTTCATCTCGTGGTATCGATGGTATGAATGTCACCTCTAGTCCACGTTGAAACTCCACCAAGGATATGCCCCCGGTCGTCAAGATTCTTCTGGTCACGGCTCTTGAGTCACCAAGTCACAAAGACAAGGTCTCAATCTGGATGAGCCACTAAGCCACAAATGTAAGGCCTCACTACTAGTCTCTATCACGGTCACTTGTCAATATCTTCACTTTGGAGCTTGAGTCACCAAGGTAAGGGTCTCCGCGTTCCCGCACACGTGTCTTATAGCTGCTCCATATCAAGTCGGAGGGTCAACAAGCTTGAGCTACTCCAGCTCAAGATGACAGTGAGTCACCAAGATTCTAAGGCACCAGTGTACCACCTGGTATAAGCAAGGATCACTCCTTAATCCACTCTCTAGGAAGCAATCACCTAGCAACACTCTCTCTAGGCCTATAAGTAATAATCACTCACTAAATGTATTCTTTAATTGCCTTAGATGATCACATTAAGCACTTTGGTGGCTTGAATATCTTCTCAAGTGTGTATGAGCTTCCTCTAAATTCTAGCAGTATACCACTCAGTCAAATGACTGAGTGAAAGGTTATTTGTAGCCTCAAACTCGCACACTAGCCATTAACACAACAACTCAGAAAAACTGTTAACACCGGATTATCCAATGACAACAGAAATACAATCACCGGATAATCCGGTAAGTACACCATCATTAACTAGCGGTTGGATTCCACTCAAAGTCATCATGAACACCAGATACTCTGGTGGATTCTTCAACTTCATCACCGGACCTTCCCGTGAGCTAACTTCAGCCAAACTGCACCACTTCTTTATGTAAAACACTCCGATGCATTTCCTCTTCACACCGTAACATCCAATGAGTTAAGCTTCAATCTTGAACTCCTAACACCTTCTCTGCAAGAAATGTTCCAGTGATGATGCTTCGGTGTACACAATACATTCACCGGACCATCCGGTCACATTATCTCCATTCTTCAGCACTTGGAACCGCCTTTGCAAGAATTGCTTTGATGCTTTATACCCTTCATCACCTGACTATCCAGTCAGTGCACAGCTTGTAAACTTTCTCTAAGAATACTCCGGTGTATATCTTTTTCATCAACACCGGACTACCCGGTGGATTCTTCAATTGTTTTGCTCTTTTTTGCAGATAAAGCTTTGGTGTGTACACTGCTATGTATTGCGTTCATAAGACCTAATAAAACATATACTTGACAAACATGTTAGTCACATTGAATATGTTGTCATTAATCACCAAAATCATAATTATAGTCTAATAGGATTATTTTCGTTACAATCTCTCCCCTTTTTGTGACTGATGACAACACAACTAAAGCAAGTAAAAAATAATAAATGATGCCAATTATAAAGAGGATAAAGCCTTACCACATTGCTTGGATGCATGTTCTTACCACTTAGTTCCCTTTTGTTATGGCTCCTCTTTCTCCATTGCCACTATTTTCCTTGATCAACCTACGCAAGTGTTTCTCTATGTGTATGCTCTTGATGCCAAATATAGATGACTCACCCTTTGTCAATCTTGGGCTTCTCCTCCTTTGTGAATCTTGGCATCCCTAGGCATCTTCTTTCTCCACTAGGCATACCTCTTTATCATCTTGTTTTTTGCTTTGGTTGTTAAATTTCTCTCCCTTTATCAACAATCTTAAAAAGGGTTACAAACACATATTGAACTCGATGAAGAGTGTTATAGCTCATGGGAGAGATCTTCATAAATACTAATTAAAGGGATACCACTTATAGGTATAAAATTTTAAAAATATGGTACCAATTGAAATGAAAGCACACGGATCACAAATCTTGAAACTCATATAATATGATTGAAACTCCCTATATATATGCATACATATGATAAGAGAGAGACATATGTACAACTGTACAATATGTTAAGATGGAAGTTTAAGCCATATTATGCATGAAGGTAGCTTAAATGAACAAATGAATTGACAATGATACCAATTGAATCCTTTAAGTATTGCATTCCTCCGGGGACTTATTAATCACTTCATGAAACTACAAAAGATCTTACTTGAAACACATGTTAGTTTCAAAATCACAACTTATAGGATATGCCCACCTAAATGGGTGCATACAAGTGTTGAATACTTGTGAGATATGCACTTGTCATTGATATAAATAGGGAACTTACCCTATAGATTAGACTCATGGCATACAAATGATATCAAATATAAGACTAGTGCAATGAAAGGAATCTACCACTAATAAACCATGCAGGTTGCTCATGGGTTAGAGGGAAACACAAGCAACCTACCATATGAAAAACTTACGTTAGGCATCACAATAAATTAAAATAAGCATTTGCAATCTTAGACAAGACAAAGTAACTAGATGCAGTACAAAATGCATTAACAAGAATCTAGCTACTATTACCTCTTTTACCTTTGGATGTGAGATGTTGGTTATATGATGATTATGATCTTCATTTATGCGCTCAAACTTGTACACTTGGCTTCTTTGCTTGAATCTTCACATTATTTTGTGTGCCAAGTCTCTAACTCTCCTGAGCCAACTCTTGGACTTCAAGTCTTTTTTAAACCCAAACTGATTGGAGACCTTTCATGTTGATGATGACTTCCTTGGCACTCAAACAGGTTGGTTCCACCTCCGATCCCTTCTCCCAACCATGTGTGCAACCACATTGCCATTGCCCTTCTTTTTGAGTTTGTAGTGGTTGCTCTTAATCTTAATCTTATAGTTGGGCTTTGGTGTGGAGGTTGAAGGTCTTGTTGGAGATGTTTGTCACATTATTCTTCTCCTTGATTTCCTTCTTGACTTACTTGCATTGAAAAGATTTATGACCTTCTTGATGGCACTTGAAGCATGTCACAGTGGACCATTCAACAAGCTTGTTCACCATAGTTGCAGGGTTATCTTGAGGAGGTTGGACATGATTCCACCCTTTAGTCTTGTCAAGTCCTTTTTGAGTTTCTCTACTTGCTTGAGCTCATCATTTTCTTGTGCAATGAGGTCATTAGATGGTTCTACAAAATCATTTTCAATGCATTTCTCATTGCAAAGGGTTGAGCATGATATATCAATTAAATCATCGCAAGAAGTAAAAACATCTACCTACGATTAAAATTAATAGAATGGTAGATTGCTTAAAAGGAACCTTAGTTTAAGATTAAATGTACTCAAATTTTACCTTAATCTCTTCATGCTCATTGCTTAACAAATTGAATTTACTCAATAATTACTCATAATTAGAAAAACAAAGGTAGCATGAATATCATTGAGGACATTGAATTTTTAAGTTCTTTAGATTGTTTCTTAAGGGTCCTTTATTTCTCATTGATCAAATCAAGAAGTTCTTATTGAGAGAGAGAATCCTCATCGGATTCATCATCCCTTATATCGTTTTTCATACCTTTGGCCATAAGGCACTTGTTTGTTGACAACTTGCATGATGACGATCTTGAGGAAGAGCTTCTTGTGGAGGAGTGGGTGGTGAAACTCTCATCACTTGAGTTTGAATTTTCATCTTCACTTACCCATCTTTCCATGCTTACAGATGCTTTGGCTCTTCCCATTGTTTCCCTCTTGCTCTTAGTTTTCTTCTCCTTGATGTGATCAATTATTTTGGCCAAGTCTTTCATAGAGATTCGATGATTAATCTTGGTATTGATCTTCTTAATATTTTTCTCTATTTGAGAGATGAGCTTGGCGACTTTGGGATCCATCTCTTTATCGTTTGGTGTGCTTTGCTCATCATCTTCATTGCTCTCTTCATCTTCACAAATCTAGGATGTTAAGCCTGTTAAGAGCACGAGACTCTGATACCAATTGTGGGGAACAGTGACGTCCTCAAAGGGGGTGAATTAGGACACTTAGAAACCTAAACCAAATTGGCTCCAAAATTATATAGGATAAATCTATCTTAATTTCTATCTAAGTGTGCTATAGGTTTATCTAGTGTGTCTATCATATCGCTCAAGAGGATTACAACCTACTCTAGTAAGTTAAATTACAAGTATGTAAATACGGAAACGTAAATAAGGTAGAGAGATAAACTCGGCATAAGAGATTTTTATCCCGTGGTATCGATGGCATGAATGTCACCCCTAGTCCATGTTGGAACTTCACAAAGGATATGCTTTCGGTCGCCAAGTCTCTTCCGGTCTCGACTCTTGAGCTACCAAGTCACCAAGACAATGTCTCAAGTACGATGAGCCACCAAGCCACCAAGCAGGGTCTCACCACTTGCCTCTCTTCATGTCACTTGTTGTAACACCCTGGTTTTCAGAATTTGCAACTTTTTAAAAAAATTTCCAACATTAGTAAGTAGCTTCACTAGTATAATAGGTTTAAAACCTATTTTCATAAATAATCAATCAATATAGGTTATTATTTTGTGTGCATTGCATGCTAAGTTTTGCTAGGAGACAGATAAATGTATTAGAATTCTTTTTCTTTCTCTTTGGTGTTTTGAGCGAAAAAGATTTTAAAAAGGTTTCTTTACAAAACTCTATAGTAAATTAGTTAAGAATATTAATGGTTGAAATTCAAAATCTTTGAATTCATCATCTATTCAATCATTGATCATACATGATCCTTCTCTAGTTCAATTCAAATCTTATCCAAATCCTTGTTTAAATCCAATCTCTTATCTTTGTCAAATTTTACCTAAATTCAAATTCAAATTTCTTATCTACTCCCATTCTTGTTCAAGCTCATTTTTCGTTTCTCTTAAATTCACTCCAAGCTTAATTCAAATTCAAATACTAGTCCAATTTCTCTGCAAAAGTTTCTTTTCTAAAACCCTAGATATGCCTAAGGTGCCATTAAACTCAATCCTATCTAAGCCCAAGCTCTTGGCTGGCACACATGTCATCTAGGAGGCCCAACACAAAGGATCCACGAAATCTATGGATATTCACGGAGTCCTGGACAGCCTCATCTTCCGATGCAGTTTCGGAGTTCAAGATAGTCTCAAACGCAAATCTTGACAATACCAAAGTTGTAGCCTCATCGAGAGCTTCGAATTGAACCTATGAAAGTCCCCTTTTGTATAATGGAGCTAAGAGTTATGGCCCCCAAAATCAGTGCTGCGTAGATAAGTCTCAGTTCAAACAATTTATCTTGTGACGCATTTTTGGAAGTCAAAATGACGTTTTTAGAAGTTCTAATGAATACCAAAGTTGTAGATATTTTCAATCAATAAAATTTAGAGTCTACAAATGTCCAATTTGGAGTCCTAACGGTGGAGATATCATCCTCGGAATAGAGAGCTGAGAAAAAGGAAATCCTAACCGACTCGAACTCAAACCCGATTCGTGTCCGGCTTGGACTCCACCTCAACCAGCCGCCCCTAGCCCTATAAATTGGTGTTGCATGTCCTACCTTACCCC
Organism: Phragmites australis; assembly: GCF_958298935.1. Taxonomy (NCBI): domain Eukaryota; kingdom Viridiplantae; phylum Streptophyta; class Magnoliopsida; order Poales; family Poaceae; genus Phragmites; species Phragmites australis. The sequence continues at coordinate 32,431,123 of NC_084929.1, read as the reverse complement.
CTTTCCATGCCTCCAAGCCCTAGCCACCGTTGGTGCCCTTCTCGTGTGTCGCCGTTCGTTGGTGTCGCCGCTCGTGATGCGCTACATCATCGTCTCCACGAATCCTCCTTCTCCGATCGTCAAAGCAAGGTGAGAACCCCTCCTTCTCCTTATTTACCCCAATTTTACCATCATACTAAGTCCCTAGCCTAGCCCTAGCCTTGGCCAAAGCCCGATCTATGCCACCACGGTCATCGCCGTCACAAATAGTCGCGCCATCGCTGATTGGCATCAACGTTCCCGGCTGACTAGAGGTCAAATCGTCATGCCCTTTCACTAGTGCATGACCCATGATGTTGCCCACGCCCTCACCAACTTAGTCGTCCAGTAGATCCGCCAAACCGCTGGGATTAAGGTTGACATGCCTGTTGTCCAGTTTCTCGACACGTTCTGTGCGCGCACCGAGTTTGCTGTCGCGTTCCCCATCAATCCGGAAGCCGTATGGATGTGCCATCTGCGTCACAACTTGTCCCATGAATTCTTCTACGTGACCATAGGAGCCTTTCATCGGTTGTGTAGTGACTCGACTGGAACGTGATTGCCAATCGCAGCATATCACAACCACCACTCATCTCATCTCCGCTGATTTTTCTTCCTCTCAGGGGATGATTTACCCAAACCCATACTGTAGAATTGTATTCCCGGGATATATGAACGTCTCTGTTCAGACAGTTCCTCCAAATTCATAGCCAATCTCCAGGAACACGAGCATCTTCGTTGCTGCATTTGTTCGCAGTCACTACCAAACCTAGCAGCACTCGTCGTTGTTTTGTTGCTACCTTGGATGACCCCTTTCAAAACTGATCATACCTTTGAGTTAGCCTTTCCACATTTTAAGCTATGCTTCCCTCGCTTCGCTAAAACACCATTGAAGCCCAACATCGATGTCAGTGGCCACGTGCCCGATCGCCATCTCCGACGAAACCCAAATCGTCATCACTACGCAGAGTCACCGGCAGTATCCTTAGCCCAGAAGCGCAATCTCTGGCCTTTTTGATCCATCATAGATGGTCGAGATTAGATCTCAGCGTACCCCTTCTTAAACCCAAGATGATACTTGCATAGCATGCCAAGTCAGCATCACATCATCCTCTTTAGCCAGTCAGCGAAGCCTAGTCAGCTCTATACTTCTTGAACATCGCATAAGGACGTTGTCAAGCCTGACGCAATGATTGCATGATGATGCCTATCCCCATAGGAAGATAACTTCAATAAACCAGCATCTCCTTTTCAACATAATCCATCTTCTTAAAGTTCGTTCTCTTTGATTCTAACTCTGATTTAGATGATTTTTACGTCTAAATTCTTCTAAAATCATACTTATCCAACCATAGTATTTTTAAAGTGTTTTGATAATATTTGGTATACTGTTCTTAGTTAGTTTTGTTATATAATTTTCCAGTGTGTGTCGAGAGCAGACGAAGAACAATTCGAGAATCTCCTAGACCAAGTCTTTGAAGAGTCTGAGCAGCAAGTTGGAAGAGACAAGTGTCCTTGAATATTTTGATCCTAGTTTTTCAGATACATTCTTTATTTCAAATATGCATGCTATTAATCTTAAATCCTATTTACTTATAGTACCCTGTTCCATATATTACTTATCGACTAGTTGTCAGTAGTAGTTTTGCTGGGTAGCTTATGCTTAGCTTTGCACAAGAGTATAGATGGATAGTCAGTTAAATATGACTAATGAACTATACAACTATGAGTTAGAAATTTTTTGTAACGGTATAGCAACATAGAACCTTGGGCCTTGAGTAAATAGGTGTTGATGACGATCATAGTTATGTTGTTGGTTTAGTATTTGTTTAAGTAACCTAAGTAAGGACCTGTCGGAGGATGAACTCCTGTCGCAGGGATCCCGAGAGATCCCTTTTTAGAGATTCGGCCGGGGGGATGATCCTGGATAAGCTTGTTTGGGAAATAAGCGGGAACGAAAATAAATGCAGTGGCTGGTGAGAGATGGTCGTCCTAGTGTGAGAAAGATGGGTGCACCGGGGTTTAGACAGGTTCGGGCCGCACCGAGGCGTAAAACCCTACTCCTGTGTGAGTGCTATATTTATCCTTGAAGGGAATTCTTCAAGGATGTATCTGGTTACAGGGGAGAGCCGTTTACAGAGAGCTTGAGGCTCTCGTGTTCTAGCTCAACTTGGGCTGGTTCGAGCGTGGGCTTTGTCGGGCTTTTTTGCCTTGTTTTCCTTGTTCTTCGGTCTGTCTCCAGAGAGCTTCTCCCTCTTCTTGAGTTCTCCATCCTTTCCTTTTATAGGCGCGCCGACCTCGACTTATCCAGAATGGGAAGGAGGGGGCGCGAGTGCCAAGGCGCCATGGAGAAAGGCGTCATCATTCCGTCTTGGCGAAGTGACAGGGGCGGTGGAAAAATACGGCGCGCATCCGACCACCCGCAACTGTGGATGCCCACCGGCGCCATTAAGGGGGCCTACCGGGCAGCCTCAGAGGTGCCCGGTGCGCCCACCCTGTCTTGTTCTTCTGCCAGGGCAGGGTGGCAGGCGGAGCGCTTCGATTCTGGCAACGTTATCCCGAGGCACCCGGATGAAACGGGACGGGACCCGTGCATTAAATGGACCCACCCCCCCTCGCCAGTGCATGGCAGGGTCTGACACTAGGGCGTGGGTTGCTGAGAATGTCAGGATGTCAGGCCGTGCGTGCCTATTAAATGCGGCATTGGGCCCTTGACTGGCTGACACCTCGACGATGGGACCCCTTGGGTCGTCAGACGATCTTGCGCGAACCTTCGGGGAACCGAGTCCTCGGGGGCTGCCACGTGCAGCCCCGAGCACTCTCTCCCGAGCACTTGGGTGAGACCTTCGGGGAACCGAGTCCTCGGGGGCTGCCACGTGCAGCCCCGAGCACTCTCTCCCGAGCACTTGGGTGAGACCTTCGGGGAACCGAGTCCTCGGGGGCTGCTACGTGCAGCCCCGAGCACTCTCTCCCGAGCACTTGGGCGAGACCTTCGAGGAACCGAGTCCTCGGAGGCTGCCACGTGCAGCCCCGAGCACTCTCTCCCGAGCACTTGGGCGAGACCTTCGGGGAACCGAGTCCTCGGAGGCTGCCACGTGCAGCCCCGAGCACTCTCTCCCGAGCACTTGGGCGAGACCTTCGGGGAACCGAGTCCTCGGAGGCTGCCACGTGCAGCCCCGAGCACTCTCTCCCGAGCACTTGGGTGAGACCTTCGGGGAACCGAGTCCTCGGGGGCTGCCACGTGCAGCCCCGAGCACTCTCTCCCGAGCACTTGTTTTGGATCATCGGGGGACTACAGTACTCGGGGGTAAGTGAGAAACCTTTCCGAGCACTTCCTTCCCGGTATTTGGGCTCTGCGGATCATCGGGGAACTGGGGTGCTCGGGAACCAGAGGCGGCGGCCCCGAGCACCTTCTCCCGGGACTTAGCTTCTTCTTATCTTGCAGGGTGGACCTTGCGGGATGGTGACATGTGGCGGATGGCCGGCCCGGTCTGGGGACTTAGGGACCCCTGGTCCCGAATACACCGACAGGACCGGTTCGTGAAGCGATAACCCAAGAAATATCGTACCAACCACGAGACCTGGTATATGCCATTTTGGCCTATTAATTAGTGGATTCCAGTTTTTGTGCGTGCCAAACGGAAGAGTGAATGTGTGGAGACGGCTAAGGCCAAAACCCTTTGGTTAGTGGTATGAGATGTGTAGTGGAAAGAAAGTGTGAAAACTTGCTGGAAACTACAATGCACGAAAGGGGGCTTTTGGGTGGCGTGAATACCACTTTGACGGCGGTGAAACCTAGCGAGCGTGCACATACTGGATGAAACTTTGTAACGGCTTTGTAGTGATTTCCGGGTGACACACCATAGATGTGTGTTAAGTGCTTGGCCGGCACGGCAATAAGGAATTCATGACTCGTGAAAAAAATTAGACAACCTCTGCAGAGTATAAAATCTAATATATCAACCTCCTCGTCCCCTCTGCATGAGGGTTTTATATTCATATGAAGCAAAATATCTAAATGAAGAGTCCATATAAAATAAAATAAATAATAATTGAAATTGGGGTTAGAATATAAAAAGTAGTATCCATATCGAATTTAGTCTTAAAAAAACAATTGAATTATTATAACAATCAAATACCTAAATAAAGAGTCCATGTAAAATATAATTAATCAATAGTTAAAATTCATAATAAAAAATAATAAAAAATATTCAAAATTCTTACTAAGGTAATAGATCAATAAGCACTGTGTAGCTCAAGGTCATCACATCAAGCAGTCAAGTCACAACACGCAGGCAAGACAAATATATTCTGATTTTTATTAGGCTGCCTACACCTGATGCACAATTTTAGCTGTTGATAAAAACGTATACAAACCAAATCAATACATGTATACGATTCGGGTACAAATTTGAAACATAAATAATTTTCTCTTCCGCTAACATAATTTTTTATCTTTTTTTTTACATTTTGTAACTAAATGACATTGACCTTATAAAAAAGCTAAAGGGACTAATTTTTAATCGAATACTATCGTGACAAAATATTACAACGAGATTAGCCACGCACCTTGCTAGTTTTTTTAGTAATGTGTTGAATTCTACATGGGTTTGTTGTTTTGGTGCCAGCCAACACTCAACCTTCACAGACCGCCTCTCTGTAGTGGTATAGACGACACCTGTTGTCCATGATCCACCTCCATGTCTTTCATTGGCACCGGGTATGACGAGCAAAGGTTGGAAGAAGATTATCTTCGAGTGAGATTTATCTACTACAGAATAATGTCATTTAGATCTATGTGTTCTAGCTAGATCTCTCTGCGACCCCATCTCTCTCCTTCACTAGCGAGAAGCCAAACCTCGTCTAAATCGTACCGCCGATCGAGATGCATGTAAGCATCTGTGCCTTGCACGTTTTGCTCGAGGCACACGTTCTCCCTTTCTTTCCTCTTTGTTTTGCTGTTCCGTTTATCTGCCAGTAGAACTTGTACTCCACCAATCCTAACGAGATCGATCGCTGAAGCCGGAACGGGGTCGTGGCCTCATGGTTAGTTACAAGGGTATTCGCACTGCGCGAAGATCAAATAATTCGCTACTTTAGACTTCACTAGGTATGTGTTGTGAAATCAGATATCGTCCCTTTACGGTCTCCTTGATTTTATTGGCACGACAATGAAAGCTAAGTAACAACTGGACGATCAAAATCCAATTTCCACGACGTACGCACATGCCACAGTAACGCATACCTGGCAGAAATCGCGGGGCACAAGTCTTAAGAGACAATAATATGCAACATCAGCATACAATTGGCACTGGAATCCATACTAGAAAAACGCCAAATAAAACATGAGGAGCTAGTAGCGTACGTGGGATATGGTGTGGTTTTGCTCAACCACGTAGTCCAAACTATCCCATGCAAGCAATTACAAATAAACTCAAAGAAGACTACATAAAGCTGACCACTAATACTGAAGCAGCATCGCATTCCCAAGGGAGCAGCGCAGAGAGCATGCAGAGCACTAGGTGCAGGTTGACCGTGCCCAAACAAGTCCAGCACCCGGGGAGTTTGTTGATCCACGTCGTAGTTCCCTTCCTTCATACCATCTTCCTCTGCTCTCAGTATATTCTCAGTCAAGGAAAAACCGAAAAGCCGGCAACTGCTTCTGCCTACCTCCCTGTCGGCTGATCCAGATTTAGCAACACTCAGAGCCGAGGCTTCCATCGTGTCGAATTGCCTGCTTTCGATTCCACTTGGCATTTGATGCTGCAGAGACCGCCAGTTTTTCGTTGGAAATCATAAGCCGAATACGAGCAGAATTTTTTGTGCTGCACTGAACAGCTTGCAGCTTTTCTGTTTTCTCCTTTATTTATAAGCCAAATAGTCATGCATCTAACAACCATACATTAACGACTAAATAAAAACTGCACTAACAGCTATGCATTAACTGCTAAATAAAAACTGCACTATCAGCTGAAAAACTAAAATGCATGACCACTAATTGCATGCAAACAGAAACTGAAAAATACTAATTGCTCAGGATTAAAAAACATGCTACAAACTCCCCCTAATCTTAATGCAGTTCTTAGGTATTGACGATGTCAATCTTTGCGCGGAGCTCCATGAACTTGACGCGCACGAGAGGCTTCGTGAGAATGTCTGCCAGTTGCTCCTCCGTGCGGATGAATTCAACGTCGATCTGGCCTTTTTCTGCACACTCTCGGATGAAATGAAACTTTGTGTCGATGTTCTTGCTCCGGTCGTGATACACTGGGTTCTTGATTAACGAGATTGTGGACTTGTTGTCCACCTTCAGGACCGGCACGCTGGGCTCTAAGCTGAGCATGTTACTCACAAGCTGTGCCAGCCAAACACCTTGGCACGTCACGGAGGCTGCGGCGATATATTCTGCCTCGCAAGACGACAGTGTCACTACCTTCTGCTTGGACGACTGCCAGGTGATGGGGTTGCCGTCGAGGAAGAAGATCATCCCGAGGTGCTTTTCCTATCATCGATGTCGCCGGCCATGTCACTGTCGCTGTAGCCCAACAGACATGGCCACGCGCTCTTCTTCTTCCCGGCCGTGTAGAGAACACCCAATGTTCTTGTCCCTCCAACATAGCGCAGTATGCGCTTGACGGTGACGAGGTGCTCTTCACATGGCGCCTCCATAAAGCGGCTAACATAGCTTACTGAGTAGGCCAGGTCCGGTCGGGTGTGGACAAGGTACCGGAGGCTCTCAACTAGACTCCGGTAGAGAGTAGCATCGACTGGCGGGAATGAGCTTGACTTGCTGAGCTTGAGGCGTACCTCCATTGGAGTCTGATAGGGGTTGTAGTCCACCAGCCCAGCCTTCTCCAGAATCTTTAGCGTGTAGGTGGATTGCTCGAGCTTGATGTCATTCGGGCTTTGCTGCACCTCGATGCCTAGGTAGTACTTGAGTGCTCCCAAATCGCTCATCTGGAATAAGTTCTTCATCTCCCCCTTGAACTCATGGATGCCGATGGTGTTGTCACCGGTGATGATTAAGTCATCGACGTAGACACCCACAATTAGCTGATTCCCACTTTCACCTCACGTGTACACTCCGTGTTTGGAGCTACTGCGATGAAACCTGAGTGTGAGCAGAGTGGTGTCCAGCTTCTCATTCCAGGCGCGCGGTGCTTGGCGAAGACCGTAGAGCGCCTTGTGGAGACGTAGCACCTTGTTCTTGTGCTTGTTGTCGACGAAGCCGGGTGGCTGCACGACGTACACCTCCTCTCAGAGATTACCATTCAAGAATGTCGACTTAACATCCATATGAAGAACCTCTCAGGATTGATGTGCAGCGATGGCGAGTAGGAGCCGCACCGTCTCCAGACGGGTAATAGGAGCGAAGACCTCATCGAAGTCCATCCCTGTCATTAGACGTAGCCCTTGGCGACGAGATGCGCCTTGTGCTTCATAATGTCTCTGTTGGGGAAAATGCCCCAGCCGTAAATACTGTAGGGAGTCGCCATCAAAGACTCCTCCGGAGCCCTAGGGCCCCGGACCCCCTGCGGTAACCAGGGCCTCTGGAGCCCGTGAGCCTCCTCCTCGGGTCAACGACTCTCGGAGCCTGGGGGAACTAGCTGACCCTTGACGCCCTGGTTTGGCCAGTCTAAGCTCGAAGACACTTCGGCTCAAGACCCCTCCGGATCCCTGGCTTCAGAGCGGTTCCGAAGACCCAAGCCTGGGAGTCCCCCCGGAGGCCCGAAGACCCCTGACCTTCGGAGGCCGTAGACTCCTGGAAGCTGGAGGAAAGAGGAAGAGTCTCCAGTAAAGATCAACGGAAGCAGGCTCGTTGGCCATGTGATGCCTGCCATGAGATGACCGGCATTTAATGCTGGTCCTATGGTGGCCACCTTGACACACCAGGAGCAAGTGGTGACCGACCTAATACGCTGGACAGTGCGGCGCCGCAATGGACGACTAAGCTTACCACCACTTGCTGCCATGGTTAGAAAATATCCTCCAAGTAGAGTTATAGTATTTTTACCTAGGCCTGGGCCATTTTACCCGGTCGGCCCTAGGTCCCTATTGCATAGGGGAAACGAGTATCATTATCTTGGTAGGGGCATGATTGTATATTCACACGCTGAATGGCATTATAAATTCAGACTTGTGGCCATCAGGGCAGAGGATAGATTTCGACCGTCACCGCATTTGGCATTCCTTTCCACTCTACTTCTTCTCCAAGCTTGAGACACTCCTGTGAGTGAGCTCTCACCACACTTTGTTGTGGAAGACATTTTCTTTCACCAATAGTTGGCGTCGTCCGTGGGGACGAACGTAGAAGGAGAGGTAGGATGTCACCAGAGAAGGAAGCCACTTGGGCACTGGCCCAGATGACTGGCTCGACCGCTACACCTGTGAGAAGGTTGGCGCAACAGCCGCAGCCAAGCACTCAATGTGCCACCACCAATTCCATAGCCGGATGGAATGGGGGCCTAGCTCGGCAGCTACCGCCGATCCGGTCACGACCCCGGCGGTGGTTGGCACAGGGGCCGGAGTCGGCTCGGAGGCTTTCTAGCAGCAGTACAACGAAGAGCTCGCTATACCCCAAGGGGCTACGACCGAGCCCGCGGCTGTGCAGGCCGCCCTCCGATGGTTCTGGGAGCTAAAACCTAGGGGTAGTTGTGCCTGGGCCCAGCCCCGAGACAAGTTCTGTGACGACGTCCAGGGCACTTTCGTAGAATCATTGTCCTCTGAAAGCCTGTTCGCTCAGTAGCCTCCTCGGCCTCCCTAGGCAAAAAGGGGCACCGAGGAAGCCATGGGCTCTGGAGCGCGCAGATCCCACCAACGATGTAGGCGGCGCGGCCAGGGGCACTCTGGCTCCTCCCCTGAACGACGACGCGTCCCCGGTCAATTGCGAGCGGAGGGGCACTGGTGAACTCTACACGGGGCTGGACGGGCCCACAATACTGAGGACTGTCGAACACTCGTACATCCCGGCAAGGGTACATCGAGAGGCAGGCAGTGCGCCCGAGAGGGAAAGGAACCAACGGCGGGCGACCCGAGGATCGAAGGCCTGCATCGGGCCGCCGGGCCCCTCGGCTAGCTCTGATGACTCAAACTCCACCACCAACGGTGCAGCACCCTAGCGGTGAAGAATCCCCGATGGCCCCTTGAAATGGCATCGGCGAAACTACACACGTGGGGGCAGCCATATCAGGGAAACCAGGCCTGAGCCCTTGCAACCTCTACCTCCAGCAAACATCGTGGAGGGGGGGGGGGAATCCTCCCCCTCACTGATGCTCTAAATAGTTGCAGCCAGCATCGCCAAACATCAAACCTGACGTGGGAGGCCGGCCCAAGTCTCCGGCCGCTCTGAAGGCTCAGGTGGGACCCCCTTCGGTGAAGGCTTGTTGGGCCCTGGCGGACAGGCTTCGGTCACCCCAGAGGTTCAGGTAGTCTTCCCCTTCGGCAGACAACCCATGTGGGAGGCTTCTGAACCTCCGGCCTTAATGTAAAGGCCCAGTTTAGGCCAAGGTACGCCCTACTGTAGACCTCTATATTTCAGCCTTGCCATCTACTTTTGACCTTTACATAGCTATATAAAAGCCTCAGCTTGACGTATGATGAGAATAGCCGTCTGAGCTAGTGGCATTCCCAATTGCAATTAGTTGTTCACCCATAACAATACATACAAAACTTAACTTAAGTTATATCTTTACTCAAATAATGTCACATAGTGCACAGCAATCAAAACCCTTTGCTCCTCGGAGGTATGAAAACCCTCCGCACCTCGAAGGCTTGGCCTCGGTCACGTTAAGGTATCAAACCATTCGCTCCTCTGAGGTACGCAAAACCCTCCGCTCCTCGGAGGTATGAAAACCCTCCACGCCTCGAAGGCTTGGCCTCGGTCGCATTAAGGTATCGAAACCCTCCGCTCCTCGGAGGTATGAAAACCCTCCGCACCTCGAAGGCTTGGCCTCGGTCGTGTCAAGGTATCAAAACCCTCCGCACCTCAGAGGTATGCAAAACCCTCCGCACCTCAGAGGTATGCAAACCCTCCGCACCTCAAAGGCTTGGCCTCGGTCGCGTTCAGGTATCAAAACCCACCGCTCCTCGGAGGTACGCAAAACCCTCTGCTCCTCGGAGGTATGAAAACCCTCCGCACCTTGAAGGCATTGCCTCAGTCGCGTTGAGGTCCAAACTCTCCGCCACGAGCGTCGAGGTACCCTCCGCACCTCGAAGGCATAGCCTCGGTCACGTCCATGTCCAAACCCCCTGCCTTGGTCGCATCGAGGTCCAAACCCTCCTCCATGAGCGTCGAGGTCCAACCCTCCGCAATGCGTGTTGAGGTCCAAACCCTCTGCACCTCGAAGGCATAACCTCAGTTGCATCGAGGTCCAAATCCTCCGCCAAGAAAGTCGAGGTCCAAAACCCTCTGCCAAGAGTGTCGAGGTCAAAACCTTCCGAGCCTTGAAGGCACTGCCTCGGTCGCGTCGAGGTCCAAACCCTCCCCACCTAGAAGGCATAGCCTCAGTCGTGTCGAGGTCCAAATCCTCTGCACCTCGATGGCCTAGCCTCGGTCTCATCCAGGTCCAAAGCCTCCGCCATGAGCGTCGAGGTCCAAAACCATCCACACCTCAAAGGCACTACCTCGGTCGCATCGAGCGTAAAGTCCTTCACCACCTCGACGGATCTAGGCCTCCGTCGCGTGACATAATCGCCTTAGAAGCTTCCCTGCCTCGGCTAAAGCCAAGATGATAGCTCTGATAAAACACGCCCTCCGCCCGCTCGTGACCATAAGACGTTAGGGGGTTGGGGGATTGATGCTTCGTGTGGTACGCACTGCGCATTGTGCATAGAGTGTGAGACGCGCCCTCCGCTCGCTCGCGGCCGAAAAGCGCGAGGGGGGTCGGGGAGTCAGGGAGTCAAAAGGCTTGGCTGATCCCGACTCAGGGAGTCAAAAGGCTTGGCCAATCCCGCATAAGTTGTAGGATTTTGCTAACTCTGTCAAAAAGCATTATGTTCAAGATAATTACAGGAACAAGGCAGGGGTCGAGATCCCAAGAAGTTTGAGTGGGAGTCAGAATTTGCTGGCTCTAGCCACTACGGTGGGGGGCACTGGATGGTCCTGCCTCTGTATAGCCTCGCTACGTATACCGTTGTGGGGTCGGGGATTGTCCCCCTCAGCCTTGCCGTTGACTTTGCCTCTGGCTTTATCACGCCCGGTTTTTGAAAAGAATAACCAGTTGCATTCCACATGTATGCCAGGATCAGTTCATCATACATGCGGTGACAGTATCAGTGATATATAGTTCTATATCGAACAAAAATAACTTTATTGAAATAAATACCAGAGTTTACAAGACAGCAGCGGAAGAACACAAGAGGACTCCTAAGGAAGAGAAAACAATAGACTTTTCAGGAAATTTGGGAGAGAGGAAAAATATTAATCCAACCAGAAAAATCCTTAACCTATTCTAATATTTTATAAATACATTTTTCATCACACAACGAATTCTTTTTAAACTCTAAAATTTTTGGAAAATCTTTCAAATTTTAGGAAAAATGTTAGTTTATTATTGTAAAAGGTTCACAACCCAAAATCGGAATTTTGGGGTGTGACAGGCTTCGTCGTGACGCTTCGGACGGCCTTGTCTCCGTCGAGCATCGCCGTGTCTACATGCTGAGGGGGTCGCAGACTATCTTGCTCGGCCTTGCTGTCTACTCCATCTCTGGCTACAGCCGTGGGGGCACTGGATGGTCCTGCATCCGTAGAGCCTCGCCGCGTATACTGTTGAGGGGTTCACGGACTGCCTGCCTCAACCTCGCCATCGACTTCGTCTCTGGCTTCACCGTGATGCTCCGGATAGCCTCGTCTCCGTCGAGCATTGTCGTGACTACATGCTGAGGGAGTCATAGACTGTCTCCCTCGGCCTTGCCATCAACTCCATCTCCGACAACCGCTGCGGGGGGCACTAGACGGTCCTGCCTCCGTACAGCCTTGCCACGTATACCGCTGAGGGGGTCAAAGATTGCCTCTCTAAGCCTCGCCGTCGACTTCACCTCTGGCTTCACCGCGACGCTCCGGACGGCCTCGTCACCGTCAAGCATTGTCGTGACTACATGCTGAGGGGGCAGCGGATGAGGAGGCAGTGGACCCCCCCCCCTCAACCTCGCCATCGATTCCACCTTCGGCCACGCCATGATGCTCCGGCCGACCCTGCCTCTGTCAAGCCTCACCGCGTCTACCACCATGGGGCCTCAGCCCTACCTCTGTCGGTCCTCGCCGTGGCCAGTGCTGAGGGGGTCGCCAACTTCCTCCCTCGGTCTCACTGTTGACTTCACCTCCGGCCACCACCGCGCCACTCCGAACGGCCCTGCCTCCACTGAGCTTCACCGTCCCTCGGCTCTGTTGTCGTCTACACCTCCACCATAAGTGTCAGGGCCTGCAACCTCCGCCATAGGCGTAAAAGTCTAAAAACTCCACCATAAGCTTCAAGGCTTGAATCCTCTGCCATTAGCGTTGAGGTCCATATCCTCCGCATTTCGAAGGCCCCTGCCTTGGCCGCGTAAAGATCCAAACATGTGTGAGTTTTCGTCGCCCTAGTCACACCTAATACACTAAGAGCGTACCTATAATCACACCCTCCGGCCGAAAACAACCGCAAGGTGCGAGGGGGCCAGGAAATGGGAAGTTTCCGGAGCCTAGGTGCGAACGAAAACACGTTTGGCCCCATCATGACACTTCTTTTCCTAAATCTGAGGATCGGGGAAGATGTTCTTCCCGGTTAAACCCAGTCTGCTCGGAGGATCGCTAGACACTTCGATAAAGAAAAAAAAGCACTACGAATAAATCAGGAAATAACAAACAGATCTAAGGATGATAGTATAGTAATAATTTTACATCCAAAAGATGCACACATGCCTCTCTGAGTTCCTAGTACTCTGGACTACAAAAAAAGAAAAAGAAAAAAACACCAAAAAAGGGTAGGAAAGGAAACTGCAAGGTCCTAAAAGTGATGCATCCACTGAGATCGTCGTGCACAAGGTCGAGGATTTGCTCCGCGCGATACTTTGCCAGCTTGGGGAATGATGCTCACCTTTGCTTCCCGGCAAGGCAGCCGTCGCAGACTTGATCAATATGATCAATCCGCAACAGCCCTTGAACCATGGCCTGCTTGGAGAGCTTGCACAGGGATTGAAAGTTGAGGTGCCCATACCTCGCATGCCAACGCCATGCCTCCTCTGAGCCTCTTGCCGCCAAACACAACGGTCGCGCGATGTCGAGGATGAGCATGTACAGCCGGCTAGGGGAGCGCCTCACCCTAGCCAGCAATCATCGTTCTGAGTCCCAGATCTGCAGGATGCCACCGTCGACCAACACTTGGGAGTCGTTCTCGTCAAGCTGGCCGATATTGATGATGTTGGTGGTGAGCCGGGGAATGAAGTACACCCCTGTGAGCATGCGGTGCTCGCCAGTGTTGCAAATGAACAAGATCGTGCCACACCCCTCGATGTCGACGATGGAGCCGTCGCCGAACTTGACGGTGGCTAGGATTCCGAAGTTGATCTCGAAGCATGACCTGGTCATGTGGTTCGTTGCACCGGTGTCGAGGTACCACATCCGATCGTCGCGGTCCTCCTCTCGATCCAGCTATGTGAATACCTTCACCTCGACCAGCTGCGAGTGGACGTGACAGGTGATGCGACACAAGCCTTGGCCATCAAAAGCGTGGGCTCATCGTCGTCGCCCTGTGTCAGGAGGGCCTCAACCTACTTTGGCTTGTTGTGATAATCCTTGGCCCAATGACCAAATTTTCCACAGTTTCAACATTTATCCCAACCACCTCCTGGGACGGACGTGATGGTGTTGCCATCACGCGGCTCGTTGCCACAGCCACACCCACGGTTCTTGCCATGACGATGATTGGAGCCGCTATTGCCGCCGCTACTGGATCCTCCCTCACCATCGCACTTCTTCATGCGAGCTAGCCACTCCTCCTCAGTGAGGAGTAGCTTTTGCCTACCATTGCCGTCCGAAGAGCCGAGCTTGTACCTTTGCTCCACAGCGCGTAAGCGACCGGTCACCTCCTCGATCGAGATCGCACTCAGATCAAGGAGGGTCTTGATGGAGATGGCGACCTGCTGGAGACGTTCTGGAATGACCTGCAGAAATTTTCGCACCACCTCAACATCAGTGACTTCGTTCCTCGGTACTTGGAGGTTGTTGGCGAGGCTCGTGATCCTCATGGCAAAGTCGTTGACAGACTTGCCATCTTTGAACTCGATCTCGCTGAGCTCGCGTCGCAGCTTCTGTGCATTCGCTTCTCTAACACGCTCGACGCCGACATGCATCATCTTGATCGCGTCCCAAGCGTCCTTGGCAGTGTCCTTGATGACGAGAGTGGACAACATCTCCGATGGCACGGTGCGGAGAATGGCGGACAGCGTCAGCCTATCATCGCGGTAGTCACCACCACCGGGTTCGATTGCCTCCCAAAGGCCTTGCGTCTGCAGGTTCACCCGTATCACGAGCGCCCACTTGGTGTAGTTCACCCTTGTGAGCGTAGGGTAGACCACTGAGCCCAATGCCTTCTTGACGACGCGTTGCATGACCACCTCGCGACCACCGTCATCATGGTGTCGTGGTCGGTGCGGAGGAGGTGATGGTGACCCACAGCAATTCTGGTGTGGAGGTGTCCTCGAGTGCGCGCCCACAGATGACATTGCGGTGATCGGATCGTTAACAAGGCCCTGATACCAAATATTGGAAATCCCAAGCCGAACACACACAAACACGAGTAGAATTTTTTGTGCTGCACTGAACTTCTTGCAGCTTTTCTGTTTTCTCCTTTATTTATAAGCCAAACAGTCATGCATTAACAGCGATACATTAACGGCTAAATAAAAACTGTACTAACTGCTAAATAAAAACTGCACTACCAGCTAAAAAACTGAAATAATACATGATCATTAATTGCATGCAAACAGAAACTGAAAAATACTAACCGCTCAAGATTAAAAAACATGCAACATTTTTGGTGTCCCTCTGCACTCCAGGGGAGCACATCGGCTGCCATAGGCATCTTTGTGGTTGGCCGTGCCTTCAAATTCAGGCTATCGAAGACCAAAAGTTTGGTGGTTCATTGTAACCTAACTCGATCCAATTCAAAAGGTCAATAAAGCTTAGCAGGTATCAGTAGCAAACCACAATAAGCAAAACCAGTGCTTAGAAGCTCCGCCTTGTGGGAAACAAATCAGTTGAAATCCGCTACGCCTTTTTGGCTAGGAGACATCTCCATTTTGATCCAGGCCATCGTATGTGATCAACTTCATTAATACCTGAGATCAATCCAGAAGACCTACAAACATAAAAGATAATTCAAGAGACTGTTGTACATGGAGACATCTCCATTTTGATCCAGGCCATCGTATGTGATCAACTTCATTAATACCTGAGATCAATCCAGAAGACCTAGAAACATAAAAGATAATTCAAGAGACTGTTGTACATGGAAAAAAATATTGCCGAAGTTTAAGAGTGTAGACCTCTCATTAGCATCTTCATTCTCGCAACAAACATTAAACCTCATTCCAATGGAAAAAGGATAGTTCAAGTTCTTCGAGAATTTGCAATATGTCACAATAAATTCTGATGCACCAATCCTGTTTGAGGACGAAACATCTGATATTAATTAAGTTGCTCCAGCTATGCCAATACTCCCAGTTCAGATTCTTTTCAGAAGTTAATTACATGTGCCATACAATTGTGCATGAGATAAGCAGTGCAGACAAATGTGCAATGACACAGAGTAAATGTATATAACACATAATTCAAAGTATGTCAGGCATCACTACATGCCCTTGGAGGTTCAGTGTCCAAATTTTGGGCTAGTTAACTGTGCTAACCAATATACTTACAGTATGTGGTAAATTATTAGCATTAGTACAAACAGAACTTACTGAACAACAAACAAAATACCTAAAATGAAAGGAAGTGAAAAAAAGATCAACAAAATTGAAGGACCATGAACATGCAAATGCCTGTATCTATCCTTGTGTAGTGATAAACTAGAATCTAATGAACATATTTTGCATTAGTAAACAAATCTTGGGTTAAACCGATATGAAATATACAGACGCATGTCTTATTTAGATTCATCTGTGTGTAGCTCTGTTACAAACGGAGCTGTAACCGTCTGTGACAGGGTTTAATATCCATGTGTAATAACTCGTTCTGAGGTAGCAATATTACACTGACAGCAGTGGAGATCCAACGCATGTCTTATTTAGATCTGTTCGTGTGTAGTTTTGTTACAGACAGAGTTATAACTGTCTATAACATCTGTATTAATAATCCGTTCTAAGGTAATAATATCACACTGACAGCCATGGAGATCCTTCGCAATGAATAATAGTAGCAATAGTATGAGCAATTACGAATACATCAAGTAAGATTATTCCTACATATAAAATTTTGGACATGTGTACCTCAAGAAAGTGACTTGGACTCCATCGGAGTCGATCTGCTCAGATAATCAAAAGATGACGACACTGCGGCTTTAACATCTCCGAGCCAACTGATGTTCGCGCAGTGCAAATACGGAAATACCCTGCCAAGAACAGAGTGACAACGAGAGAGTAAGCTGTCACTGGTTGATAAACGGTAAAACGGGACAAGGAAGAACCGGAGAACGTGTGATGTTGGTTAATATGGCTCAAATACTTAGTCTTAGTCAGATATAATTTTAGAACAAACGTTTATAAATACAGGCCAACTGTTATATTTGTATTTAGCACCATCACAATAAAAATTTATCTATTGTGATTTTTTTTCCTCTGCATTGGATGATTTTTTCACATTAAATTCGTACCTCTCCATTAGTTGCCGTGCTAGGATCCCTTAGCATCGTGTTGTGTAAGTGCTGCCGGGAGCACGCTCGTATCGCGCTTGCCTGCCGTCACCCCTCCCTGGCCGTCGCTGGAGTGCATCTACTGTCGGTCTCAATCTGACACTATCGCGTGTCGTCGTGCGTGCCATTGCCTCCGTCCGCGCTGCCGCTCGCCATCGTGACGCCATCCATCGTCCACAGATGCCCAACTCGTCCAGTGCCACCGCTCACCATCACGGGCCGCCGCCCGACGCCGATCGAGTTCTGTGGCCACACGATCTACTACAGGACATCGGCAACAGAAGATCCTGCGTAGCCTCAATCAGATCCGGAGGTGCTGACATGATTCCTGACGTCATCGGGTACTGTTCATCCACCGGTGCTGACATCAGCGGTAATTGTTCATCCGCACGGACGTTATCGCAGACGTCATGATGGTTACTGCTCATCCGTACGGTGTCGGCGCCACCGTGTTATTGTCCATCCGTACGGTGGTGGCATATGGGTTACTGTTTATTCGTACAGTAGTGTTGGTGCTGTTCATCCAGTGCAAATTGCTACGCGCACTCAGCACTATGCATCAGGATTTATGTGCAGTTCTGATTTTTTTGGCTGAAAATTGCTACTACACTCACAACGTACCAGGAAGTTTATTTTTCCTTTAGAATCTATCATATTTTTTATCTGTAATTTTTCTCCACCATATCTTCTAATAAATTTGACATTGAGAAGTTTAATAGAAAGATCAATTTCTCCATATGACAGGTCTAGATGAAAACTGTTCTAACATAAGTTGGCGTTCAACACGTGTTGGGTGCTAAACCTATGGACATGCTAAATAACAAATGGGATGAATTTGATGAAAAAACACTCTTAGCCATACAACTTAGTTTGTCTACAAATGTTCTGCCCAAAGGCAATCACGAGAAGTCTACCGCCTCATTATGGGTGAAGCTGAAGACGTTGTACATGAAGAAAAGTCTCGCCAATAAATTGCGGCTCAACAAATGTCTATACACGATTCGTATGGCAGAAGGTACCTCTATTCAATCTCATCTTAATAAGTTTAATTCGCTCATCATTGATCTTGAGAAGTTAGATGTGAAAATTGATGATGAGGATAAGATTATTCTACTAGTTGTCTATTTGCCTGCTACCCTTAAACACTTTAAGAATATGTTTTATGGCAATCATGATACCCTTAGTTTTGGGAATATTAAATCAAATTTTTTGTCTAAGGAGAAATTTGATGTTGATTCTCATTCTAAAGTTAATGCTGAGGATTTAATTGTTAGAGATAGATCATCACATACAGATAATTATTCTATATCAAAGTTCAGATCTAAAACAAGAGACCATAAATTTAGTATTTTTTGCAGTTACTGTAAGAAAGACAATCATGATATTTTCAGTGCTTAAAGCTGAAAAAGAAGGAAGAAAGGAGTAAAACTTAAAAAAAAAAAATTGTTGAGGCTATTTTTTTAACATCCCGAGTTTTAGCATTTAGATTTTAGCAAAATTCACTCCTTTTTAAAAAAATTCTAATTATTTAATCCAACATGAAATCAAGGAAATATATATTTGAATATACACACACACACATGTGTGTGTGTATGTATATTCAAATATATTATTTGGCTAATTATTCCAAAAAGCACCAAATTATTTTCTAAATTAAACCCTGCAAAAAGATGATCATATGCACTTTTGGTTTAATTGTTTTTATGGTTTTTTGAGTGGAGATTTGAATTTGAATGTCTCTCAAATTCAAATCTATTTCTTAGATTCAAATTCAGCTGAATCCAAAATTAGATCAAACTATATCACAATTCAAATCCTTCGAGTTCAAACCTCTCCCAAAAATCAAGGCTTCAAGCTCAAGTCCAAATTCAAATAATTCTATTCGAATTAATATCAAACCCAATTTTAATAGGAAATTCTTTTTCCTTTCTCGGGCCGCCCTCTTTCCTGTTTCTACCGCGTAGATCGGCCCCTTCTCTCTGTTCTAGCCCACCAACAGACCGGCCTGGCTCCCCCCTCTCCCTTCTCTCTGCTCTAGCCCGGCGTGTCAGTCCAGCCAGCGCGCCAACCCAACTGATGTGCCCGAGCCTTCCTTCCTCTTCCCCGCGCCGTGGGCCAAAACACGCGCACAAGCCCATCAACAGCCCGACGCTTCCCCTCTCACCGAAGCACGGGACTCGCGCATCGGAACCTTCTTCCAACTCCAGCTCGCGCTATTCTTAGACCATCCCCAACCATATTTCCTTCATTGCGTTCCCTTCCCGATTCCCTTCCCCGTTCCCATTCCCTTTATTTTCTCTCATCTCCAACAGCTTCCCTTCGAGGAGAATGGCGAAGGGAAAGGAGAGAGAATCCCGTCCTAAAGGGAATGACCCTGGGAATCCCGTCGTGAAGAGAACCATTAAGGGAAACCATTGGAGCGCTGAAGGGAACGAAAATCCTTTCACGACGGGATTTTGGTCCCCGAAGGGAATCCGTTGGGGCTGGCCTTAGTCACCGCTGTTTTTTTCGCCGCATTCAAGACGTCGACGACTTCCGCATCTCCACTTTCTTAGGCGCTCTCTCTCTCTCTCTCCAGCATTCTCTCCCTCTCTCTACTCTCACAAGCAAACGACCCGAGAGGCTACATCGACGCGACTTCATAGCCCGCCGTACACGGCCTGTCGGTGGCCATCAGCCACGCCTCACACGAAAGCCAGGTGATGTTGCGTCCGCTCTCTCGCCATAAGATGGGTACGTCGGCCCCCTTTCCTTTCCTTTTCCCCCAAATCCGCAGCCGCCCAAATTCTTCACCGCCGTCGTGGATCCCGTCGCCGGAAGCACAGAGAAGCTGAGAGGGTGCCGTAGGAGGTCAAGAGCCACCTCAAAACCCCCTTCATCGAGCAGGAGTAGTCGTGGAGCGTCGAAGTTTGGAGAGGAGGGCACTACCATGACCCTCATCGCCGTCAGCCCCTACCCTTACACCGGTAAGCTTCCAGCCACTCTCTTCCTCTTTCCCCTTTTTCTCAGTGGCCCGATCTGACCCGCCTTCGTGTGACATAGGCTAGTTAGGGGCCTTCTTCTCTACCGCCGCCGTGTTGAGCTTACCGTTGGCCATCCTTTTCCCTACCAGTGCCGGCCTTCAAGCTAAGAAGCCTATTGGAGCGTCATGGAGTAGTTTAAGGCTTCTTGCAGGTGTTCTGGACCCATTAGAACCTATGGGAGATGCTGTCCATGCCCATCACTGCCATCTCCACATTCGGCCGCCGCTTGAGACTGTCCCAGTGACCGGCTAGCCTCAATGATCCTGAAAATGGGTTCACAACTCCCTATAGTGGCCCGGCCATGAGACCCTGTGGAAATCCAGCCTTTTCTCCTACTCCGGTGAGGCCTCCGTTGGGCGCTGCCATGTTCTTCCTCTGTGCTCTACGGCGTGAGCCAGCTGGGTCGACGCAGTACACCATGGATCAGCCCCGCATAATCCTTCGGTCCATGACTCGGTGAACTCGGTCCGCGATACAGTGCAGACCAGTTGGTAGTAGGCCGAAATGGACTCGGCCCACTTCCTGGGCTGGCTCCTTCCCTCGGGCCGACCTTTCTTCCATAACCCAAGCCCAGACCAAGCAGCCCAGATCCAAATCCGGCCCTAGCCCAGTCACTGTACATGGGACCCATGAAGGATACTGTACAAAGGAACCCACCGGGGTACTGTACAGTGGGACCCACAAGTTACTGTTCAGTGGGACCACCGGTGGCCTGAATTTTTTAAAAAAATAATATTATTTCATTGGGAAATTGAAAAAAATAATAGTCAAATTCACAAAATTACAACAATAGGTACCTGTCAGCACTCGAAGTACCCACAAGGGACCTGTCGGTTCTCCATATGCCGACAACCTACATGGCAGTGGGCCCAGAGGCATGTCGGCACGTCGACAGTGTGTCTGGGGACCTGTCAGCATTCCGCGTGCCGATAGGTCCTATTTCTCGCAAACGATATTCAAAGAAAAATTCATAACTTTTTTATATAATCTCGTATGTAGATGATCTTTATATGAAAATTATAGCTATCGACGAGATCTACAATTTTGTAGCTGAACATTTTTCCATTTAAATCCGTTTAGATGCCCAAAAGGTGGCTAGAAGTTCCAGATCTAGTTTTTCAGATTTAAAATTTATAACCACATTTTGGGAATCTAAACGGATTCAAATAGATAAATGTTAAACTACAAAGTTGTAGATCTCATCGATAGCTACAATTTTCATATAAAGATCATCTTTATACGAGATCATATGAAAAAGTTATGAATTTTTCTTTGAATATCGTCTGCGGGACATAGGATCTGTCAGAACGCAGAATGCCGACAGGTCCCCAGACACACTATCGGCTTTCCGACAGACCCCCGGGCCTACTACCATGTAGGCTATCGGCATACGGAGTACCGACAGGTCCTTTGTCGGTACTTCGAGTGCTGACAGTACCTATTTTTGTAATTTTGAGAATTTAACTATTATTTTTGTAATTTTTCAATAAAATAATAATATTTAAAAAACTCCTGGTGGGCCCAACCATGAATAGTAACATTTTGTAATTTCTTGATTTAATTTTAGATTAAATCTTTCGGGAATCCTAACTTCTTCGTTCTGACTCCAATTCTGTCAATTCTTTCGTCTAAATTCATCTAAATTCGAGATCTATTGATGAGCTCATGTATCCTTCAGATACGATCAATACCGTCTATAATTCTCAAATCATACAATATTCAATTACAAGAGCACACGCACGACAATTAAACCATAAGGTGAACTCGTTTCTCGCTGTTCATGCTTCCTTGGATGTATTACTACTAAATTATTGTGATGTTTTATTGCTTAGGAACGTGGGAGAAACACCACAACCTTACTCGGACGTCACCCCTCGAAGGCCAAGTCTACTCGGACTCGAGGCTGAGCTCTAGTCATGGTCGTGGTCGAAGTCGTGGTTGTGGTCGAGTCGCAGGATAGCACGTTAGTAAAACGAGCATAACTCTCTCATACGAAGTCCGTTTTAGTCAATCGTGGACATTCTAGAAAGCTTACAACGAGCTCTTTCCAATGGATATAAGCTCGACCAAATATTCCTTATAGTATAGTCAGAGTCAAAGAAATAAGGTGATGCGCCACCGTTTTGGGACCCTCTCGGGTCTTGTAATCGTGTGGGGTCGGAGTCCAGGTTGTGCACGCCTCTTTCCATGGTTGCCAAACCCTAGGTTGACCTCCTCACATCCCCTCTATATATACACAGTAGCCATCATAGTTTAGACTCTGGTTTAGCTTAGATTATTCTGTTTTAGACAGTTTTGCAGTTTATCGGTTTGTTGAACCCTAACTCGAGTACTTCATTGGTAATTAGCAATATTCAGATTGCATCTACATATTCTTGTTTGTGTTCTCAATTCGTTTGCAGGAAAAATCTTCTTGGTGAGGTCAACCGCGTCTTGGCACGGTTGATAACCATGGAGTAGTGGTGTAGTGGTTGCGAGGGTTCTTGATCTGTTCTGATCGGAGCCTTTGGATAATCAATGTCGAAGCTCCACTAAATCGACTTATCAAATTACCTTTCGGAAGATCGGGCAAACACGCATCATCTATCTTTCTATCATAGTTTGGTATCCATTATGACTCATTTTGTTTTCCATTTGGTATTATTAGATTCTTCTATAGCATAGGCCGTCATTAATCGTAATCGCGCTATGCAGAACCGAAGGATTTTGCGGAGAACTCGGAGGATCCTAACTTCGACCAAGGATTAGAAGAAGATCGGAGAAGGAAAGTCATATATCTTTGATCATTTTGAGCCTATGTTTTCAATAATCTAGTTGATCAATTTAAAACTTGACTTATTATCTCATGTGCTATGTATTGTGGTATTTCAACTGCTTGCAATAGCTAAATCCTATCAAACAATTGCCATACCTTAAACATCATTATACTGAATCTATGTCACCCTAGGATTACTTGTTGTTATCTATATTAACGTCGGACGACGCCATGATATCTAGCATGCTTATGATGGAATACATCTCTTCGAAGATGCCGCTTACGGAATACATCTCTTTGGAGATGTCATTTCACTGAATATCAGTTCAACTCATATGCCATGAATCTTTGGTGATTGTAGAATCCTTGATAATCAGTTGGGATATGGCAGGTGGTGTGTAAAATAGGTGAAAACTGATTTGACGGGGGCAAGTAGAGTAGTCCTCTGATGAGGGTGCTCTTGGGAGGCTTAAGTTACCTGCGTGGTATTCATTGCCATCTTGAAGATGCCTGCACCGATTGTATAAGTACCAAATCATTGCGCCGTCATGCTAAGCCACCCAAGTGCAACAATGTGTCATGTTATGGGCAGGACTTGATTTTTCTATCTCCCGACCAAGCTAGACATTTTACTAGGAGGCCAGGGGAGCAACGAGAACCTAAGCGTTTGTCAGGTGCTTCATGGGATGTTCATTGAACCAGACTCTTTACAAGGGTACGTAGGCCTTGAGCACTTGGGCTGTTGTGAGGAACTGTCCAAATAATATTCTAATTAATCACCAGGAGGATCATTATTCATAATCACAACCTCGATGATTAACCAGAATATCATCCCGGTAGTCCCGGCACGTGTTTTGTGCCTAAGATCGAAACACATGCCTTTCCAACATGTACATCACAACAAAGCTTAAGAAAGAGCGAGTAATTAACATTATATTACAAGTTCTTAAGCATGCAACACGTTATCAGAATTTGCAGCAAAAAAGAGCTAGGAGGAGACTAAAACCTGCTCAACTCCTAACCAGCAAAAGAACTAAGCAGCTGAAGACTAAAAGCTATACAACAAAAGCATATGGAGCCACATGCCTTTAGGCTCCATACCAAAATACTAAGTTCGGAGGAGTGTGCTACTCCTGCCCGCCACCCTGATCGGAAGACACAAAGTAGCCAAACACCACCCCCTCCTCGTCGACCTGTGAACCTGCATCAACTTAAGGGCAGCACCCTGAGTACGAAGGTACTCGCAAGTCTTACACACTATGGGTATATAATATCCCGACTCCAAAGATTATGCATTGAGCTGTTAGCAAGAGTAGGCCACAAGGTTAAGTAAAACATATGCGGTAAGCAACCTAGACATAGGTGTGAGCAACTAACTTAACCAATATATATGAAATTACACTGCAATTACCAACTGATCATATTAAACTGAAACCACATTAGTATCAATGTATAACAAGTACCATCTCGACCACCTCCCACATATTCGAACCATAAATCACATATCCGAACCACAAACCACATATCCGAACCATACAACTGAACCAACCACGAGAACTCTACGACTAGGTGCAAATGAAACAATAGCATGCTCATGACCGAGAGCGCGACAGTTCGAACTGTTTATACATCCTGCAGGGGATACTCCTATACCCACACGACACGAGGACCATACGACTTGTGCCACCGGCCAAAGTGCACACAAGGGGGTACTCATGACAACCTTTCCCAACCAGCCCCAACTGTGTGGGGCATGCATCGCTCAGCGCGGCGATAATAGAACTACTCCCGGAGCAAACTAGTACCGCTTACAAGCCCGCCTGCTCACACCATCGATGTCCACGCCCACAAAGCCACAGTCACGAAGGTATTCGGCTCGCTTTACTATTAGATCGGCATGTGGTGAGTAAGAAAAGTACTAAAGCCAACTACCCCGACGATCGGCCTTAAACGATGCAAGCGGCCTACGGTGTCTGGGTTCCCTTCCCCGAACTACCCCCGGACTTTCCTTGAGGGCAGATGACACCCCTAACACCACCCACCTCTCGTCTCATACTCACCACTCGACCAACTAACACCAACAACCCAACACGGTAACCATTGTGAAAGTAATTTAACCTATAGCTCGCAAACGATGGGACGTTCCACTGCTCGACTTCTACCGAGGACCTATGCATTGCTAAGCATTTCGCAGCACTTTTAAGTTAGACCTTATCATGAATAAACTCAGGCTACAAGGATATAGATCAACAATAATTCAAGGCAGAGACAATGCGATCAACATAGGTTCTACCCATAAAAGCCCGACATCGACTTCCTACACATGCAAACCTATACATAAGCATAACTTATCAATATTTAGACTTTATTCCATTCAACTGACAGGGTTCAATATGATAGATGCTTGCCTTGATGCACTGGTTCACAAAGGTGCAGCACCTCAGGATCGACCTCACTCTCTGGGATTGATGGATCGGCATGCTCTAAGAAACATAACGCGTGCAATGATAAGCATAGACGAAATACAACAATGTAAGCCACAAGGTGCAAACGATGAAATACCATGAAAATATGCTCTAAAATGTAGGAAAACATTTTTACTAGCTAGAACAAGTCATAAGAAGACTAGCAAAATTAGTTTCATCCATTTTGAATTAATGGTGAATTAATGAAGCTTAAGCCTAATTAATTAGCCTCAAA
The DNA here is from genome assembly GCF_958298935.1 of Phragmites australis. NCBI lineage: Eukaryota > Viridiplantae > Streptophyta > Magnoliopsida > Poales > Poaceae > Phragmites > Phragmites australis. The sequence goes on along the minus strand of NC_084929.1, from coordinate 32,405,741 downwards.
AGTTAACTAATTATTTTCAGGATGGAGATATTATTAACAGGTAGTGGATGTTACAATGAAACCAACAAAATTGGTTTCATAATTTTGGAGTTCGTATGAATTAATTATGAATTTTACAAGTTATCAACCAAGGAGAAAAATCCTCTGATGAACAGTGCACCCGGATACTCCGGTCTAAGCCGGATACTCCGTTACCCTGGAGACTCTGGGTGACTCTCCGGCAGCACCTCTCTGTTATTTTCGGCAGGGGCATGCCCGAAGACTCCGGACTAGTCTAAAAACTCTGGTTTTAGGCCCAGAAATGCCTATTTTGAGCCGAAAAATGCCCGATTTGATTTGCGGTCTTCTCCAATCCAAAAGGGAACATGTTTGAGCTAGTTCAAGGGTTATAGAACTCACTTAACAGCCTATCAACTCCATTCCTAACTCAAATTCATCCAATTCCTCAATTTAGGGTTAAACTCACAAAAACTTATGAATTTCACTCTTTTGCGAAATCGACCAATCGAATCACGAATTCTTGCTATGGGGAGCCTAAGGGACTTAACCACAACACTTGTGAAGGTTAGTGAATGCCGGGTGATGACGAAAACGGTGGGAAATTGAAGAATTCTGACGTTCTTCACTTTTCAACCCTAACGCCAAAAGACATCCAAATCGGTTCAAATCCCTCGGGAATGAGCAAACAAATTGGAGGAATGGAATGCTTGTGAGCTTGTGATCGTAATGGTACCACATACTCACCTCGAATCCTTCTCTTGAGCTCGGATTTTGGGAGAGAATGAGAGAGGATGTGAGAAGGAGAGAGAGCTCTTGCTCCCTTTGCCTTGGCTGGTGGGGAGCACGGGTGGGAGTGAGGAGGAGAGAGAGAGGAGCAGGTGGGGCTGCTCCAAGGGAGTGAGTGGGGTGGTTGACCCACATTTGGGGCCCACATATTAGGGAAAAAGTCGGTTTTGACTGCGAATTCAATCCTTTTCTCTCCCGAATTCGATTCTCTCATCCGATTGACGTGAAACGAATTGCACTAGAGTTATAAAACAAAATTACACAAAATTAATCATAATTCTTAAGAAGCATAATTATGCTTAATTATGTGATTATAGAATTTGGGACGTGACAACTGTCTCGCAGTATAGTCCAGCAGAGGAAGGTGATTTGTGACAACCCAAATTCCTTACTCAGGTAAGTAAGCATCATGAGTATCATTAGCATCGTGTTTAATTGTTTTGAGCAATTTTTGACATGCAATTTAAATTAAACACAAAATGTTAAAGTTAACATTAAATGATGCCTTGTAAAGCAACTCACAAAATTGCTATGAAACATAGGGTTGGAAATAATTTTAGAAATTAGTCCACACCATCTAATGAATATTAGTGATTTTTTTTCCAAATTTTTGGGAATTATTTTGGAGTCATAAAAATTACATCAAGTTAGAAAAGGTTGCATGTTTGAAGAATTTTAGTTCAAATTTGGCTCAAGCATTTTGGGTCGAACAGGTTAAATTGGTTAGCACATGAATTATAGAATCCAACAAATTTTATCCCACAAAATTTGGAGGTTGGGAAGACCTTCATTTGGATCAGAACAGAGGGGAAGATCTTTTGCTTCTGCAGATTACTGTTCATCACGGGCCACAGTCATCCTCTCCCTCTCACAGCTCACGTCGCCGAAAAACCGGGCCACCGCACCGAGGTAGCTAGAGGTATGGGCCATCGCCTTTATCCCTTGCCTGCTCTCTCTCTTCTCTCTCACTCGGCCGCCCAGCACAAAGCAGAGCAGAGCGCAGCACAGCGCCCGCCGCCTAAATCCGCCATGCCCGCAGCCAGTCCAGCCAGGCCCGAGCCTAGTGGAGCATGGAGAAGGGAGTTAGGACCTCCTTGGTGCGGTTCCTCGTGCCAATCCGTCCCTTCACCGCCGGAATTGAGCTCTCTGCGTCGTCTTCCCCAACGTTGGCGCCTCCTTACGCACCTCACCGTCAAGCCTGCTCACCGCGGTCTCTCTGGTCCACGCAAACACCGGGTGAGCTTCCCCGCAACCTATAGATGCTTTGGCGCACTTCATTTTACCTTTTGCCCGTCGCCAGCGCGCGTGTCCGTGTGAGCCGCCCGCCGCCGCCGCCTCGGCGCACGTCGTCGGCCGAGCATCAGTCGGGCTCCTCGGCTGAGAGACAGGTCGTTGTGTTCACGAGCCTGCGTAGATATCATAGGGTTCTCATTTGGGTTGTTCACACTGCCATTCACTGCCGGCGTGCTTGAACCCGCCGCCGACAGCCACCCAACAGAGCTGTAGAACTCTATATTGATCTTGTGCCCAGAATGGCCCTAATTTCGAAGAGGTCATATAAGATGCCGCCAAACGAATTAGTGGAATTGAAGAAGAAAATTCAGGAGTTTCTTGCGAAGGGCTTCATTCATCCGAGCTCCTCACTATGGGGAAGTCCGGCGCTCTTTGTGAAGAAGAAGGACCAAACTCTTCAGATGTGTGTTGATTACCGCCCGTTGAATGAGGTCACCGTCAAAAACAAGTATCCGATGCCCGGGATCGATATTCTATTCGATCAGTTGACCGGTGCCCGGGTCTTCTCTAAGATTGACTTGAGATTGGGCTACCACCAAATCAAGGTCTGACCGAAGGATATTCCAAAGACGATTTTCTCTACCTGTTACAGGCTTTATGAGTTCACTGTCATTTCCTTCGGCTTGACTAACACACCGGCGTTCTTCATGTACTTGATGAACACAGTCTTCATGGAGGAACTCGATAAGTTTGTCATAGTTTTCATCGATGACATTCTTATCTACTCCAAGACTGAAGAAGAACATTCTGAGCACCTCCGTGTTGTTCTTGACCAACTTTGAGATCACCAACTCTATACCAAGTTCAGTAAATGTGAGTTCTGGCTCAAGGAGGTTGCCTTTTTAGGGCATGTTCTATCTAATAACGGTGTTGCAGTTGACCTGAGCAAGGTGCAAGAAGTTCTCAATTGGGTTCAACCCAAGAATGTCACTGACATCCGGAGTTTTCTCAGACTTGTGGACTATTATCGTTGGTTCATTAAGAATTTCACCAAGGTTGCCAAGCCCATGACCGAGCTCTTGAAACAAGGAAGCTTGTTCGAGTGGTCGAATGAGTGTGAGTCAGCTTTCTAGACCTTGAATAAGCTGCTCACGACCGCCCCAGTTCTCACTCAGCCTGAAGTGGACAAGGGTTTCGATGTCTATTGCAATGCTTCCCGCATAGGGCTTGGATGTGTCCTCATGCAAGAAGGTCAAATTGTTGCTTATGCCTGACGTCAATTGAAGCGCCATGAGGAGAACTATCCAACCCATGATTTAGAGCTTGCGGCAGTTATTCATGCCTTGAAGATCTGGCGTCATTATCTATTGGGAAATCTCTGCCGTATCTATACGGATCACTAGAGTCTCAAGTACATTTTTACTCAGGTTGATTTGAATATGAGGCAAAGAAGATGGCTTGAGTTATCAAGGATTATGAGCTGGAAGTACATGATCATCCCGGCAAAGCGAATGTAGTCGTCGATGCCTTAAGTCGAAACACTCATTATCATTGTCTTATGGTCTCACCCAAGGATTCCACACTCTGTGATGATTTTCGATGACTTGGACTTGAGATGGTTTCGGAGGGTTACCTTTCCAACTTGGAGGTGAAATCCTTTCTCATCGACCAAATTAAGGAAGATCAGAAGAAGGACAAGGGTATGGAAAGGATTCGTGATGAGACCAAGGAGGGGCAAGCCAAGTGCTTTACCCTGGACGACGAGGGTGTCTTGTGGTTTGAGAAGAGATTAGTGGTCCCTACAGTTCTGGAGTTGAGAAAGAAGATCCTGGATGAAGCTCATGATTCCTTGCTATCCATTCACCCAGGGAGTACCAAGATGTACCAGGATCTAAAGCCCAGATTTTGGTGGACTCGCATGAAGTGAGAGATCGCTCGATATGTAGCTGAGTGTGATGTCTGCCGAAGAGTGAAGGCCGAGCATCTTAAGCCAGCCGATACGCTTCAGCCTTTGCCCATTCCCTCCTAAAAGTGGGAGGAGATCGGCATTGATTTCATTACCGGGTTGCCAAAGACCTCTCATGGGTATGACTCAATTTGGGTCATTGTGGACTGGTTGATGAAGTGCGCTCATTTCTTGCTCGTCAAGACCACCTTTTCGGTCAAGCAGTACGCAGAGCTGTACCTCGCTCGGATTGTTTGCCTCCATGGGATTCTGTAGAAAATCATTTCTAATTGAGGCACTCAATTCACTTCCTATTTCTAGAAGGGCCTTCATGAAGCTATGGGAACCGAGCTCTTTCGTAGTACTGCATATCATCCTCAGACCGACGGTCAAACCGAGAGGGTGAATCAATTCCTAGAAGATATGTTGAGGGCTTGTGTCCTCACATATGGGAAGAAGTGGGAAATCTGCTTGCCATTTGTGGAGTTCTCCTACAACAACAGTTACTAAGCGAGCCTTGAGATGTTTTCGTTTGAAGCTTTGTATGGTCGACGATGCCAAACGCTGTTGAATTGGTCCGAATCTGGCGAAAGGGCTTTTCTCAGCCCAGATTTGGTCAAGAAGGCAGAAGAGCATGTTCTGACGATTCGCAAGTGTCTTCTCACGGCTCAGTCCCAACAAAAGAGCTATGCGGATCGCCGTAGATGAGATCTTGTGTTTGACATTGGGGATTTCGTCTATCTTAAGGTGTCGCCCCTCAAAGGGGTTCGACGCTTTCAAGTCAGAGAGAAGCTAGCACCTCGCTATGTTGGTCCATTTCAAATCATTGCTTGGCGTGGAGAGGTGGCCCATCAGTTGGACATGCCTCCGTCCCTCTCCGCCGTGCACAATGTCTTCCATGTCTCTCAATTGAAGAAATGCCTTCGAGTCTCAACCGAAGTCATTGAAGTTGCAAACCAAGAATTGCAGCTGGATCTCTCCTATTTTGAACATCCGATTCGTATTCTTGATGAAGCTGAACGGAAGACGCGGCGCAATTCAATTAAGTTTCTCAAGGTTCAATGGAGTAATCACTCCGAAGGTGAAGCGACGTGGGAATGTGAGGATCGGCTTCGCGCCGATTATCCTGAGTTTTTCTCCAAATTGCGAGTGTTGCATTAGTTTCTATTCCTCGTAGTGTGTAAATGATGCTATAGTAATATATACGTCATGAAGCACCCTACATGATGTTGTGATGCCTTCACTTTTGAGTAGATGAAGGTTCCATCGTCCCGCCCACACCACCCGTGGTTTAGTAGGAATCTTGTATTCCTGTTTTTCTTATATATGTACACAATCACCATCAAGTCACCAAGGAGACCACCCTCACTTTTTCTTTCATGAATATGACTACAAGTGGTTACTTTGTCATGTCAGTAAACAGAGGTGAGAAAGGATGATGACACCACCGTCACTCACACAATGCCCACCTTGTTATCTTGTAATATCCTCCTTATAAGATCAACTTGTCTAGGTGAATATGGCACTTAGACACCTGGGACTTTTCCCAAGGTCTGAAAGATATGCCTTACAACATTGTTGTGTCGTCTGGTAATGTCATTGTAGTCAGTTTCTGGAACTCCTAGTTTCCATGCACTCTCCCCAACTCGTATCGAATCTCGGGATGAGATTCTTTTAAGGGGGTGGGGAGTTTTGCGACAGCCCAAATTCCTTAATCAGATAATTAAGCATCATGAGCATCATTAGCATCGTGTTTAATTGTTTTGAGCAATTTTTGACATGCAATTTAAATTAAACACAAAATGTTAAATTTAACACTAAATGATGCCTTGTAAAGCAACTCACAAAATTCCTATGAAACATAGGGTTGGAAATCATTTTAGAAATTAGTCCACGCCATCTAATGAATATTAGTGATTTTTCCCAAATTTTTGGGAATTATTTTGGAGACAAAAAAATTACATCAAGTTAGAAAAGATTACATGTTTGAAGAATTTTAGTTCAAATTTGGCTCAAGCTTGGGTCAAACAGGTTAAATTGGTTAGCACATGAAATATAGAATCCAACAAATTTTATCCCACAAAATTTGGAGGTTGGGAAGACCTTCATTTGGATCAGAACAGAGGGGAAAATCTTTTGCTTTTGCTGATTACTGTTCATCATGGGCCACAGTCATCCTCTCCCTCTCACAGCTCACGTCGGCCGCCGCTTTCATTGATTTCCGCGGCCGACCACATCGCCGGAAAACTGGGCCACCGCACTGAGGCGGCCAGAGGCATGGGCCGTCGCCCTTATCCCATGCCCGCTCTCTCTCTTCTCTCTCACTCGGCTGCCCAGCACAGAGCAAAGCGCAACGCAGCGGCCGCCGCATAAATCCGCCACACCCGCGGCCAGTCCGGCCAGGCCTGAGCCCCGTGGAGGATCGAGAAGGAAGCCAGGACCTCCTTTGTACGGTTCCTCGCACCAATCCATCCCTTCCCCGCCAGAATTGAGCTCCCCGCGCCGTCTTCCCCAACACCGATGCCTCCTTCCGCACAACACCGTCGAGCCGGCTCACCGCGGTCTCTCCGGTCCAACCAAACACCGGGTGAGCTTCCCCACGACCTATAGATGCTTTGGCGCGCTTCATTTTACCTTTTGCCCGTCGCCGGAACACGTGTCCGCGTGAGCCACCCGCCGACACCGCCTTGGCGCACGTCGTCGGCCGAGCCACCGTCGGGCTCCCCAGCCGAGAGACAGGCCGTTTTGTTCACCGGCCCGCGTAGATACCGTAGGGGTTCTCATCTGGGTCGTTCACACTGCCATTCACTGCCGGCGTGCTTGAACCCACCGCCGCCGTGCTGCCACCGCCGCTTGCCACCGCTGATCGCCTTCCTGTCATCACCGGCATCCACGTGTGGCCCCACTGTGTTCGAGTGCATGTGCTGGACCTTGTGCTACCCTCGGCTGGCCGGAGTGCGCCGCTAGTGAACTGCGCCAGTGCCACCCGCCGTGGCCAGTCTGGGCGCGGGTCAAACCCGCCAGGCCCACGGTCAGCTGCCAAGGCTGGAGCCCCCTCGGTGCATAAGGTTTTTAGGGATTTTTAATCCAGAAAATGCAAAATAGAGTTGTTGTACAATTGTAAATTAGTTGAAACTTGTAATTTGCATAGAAAATTGTATATAGCTCCAAAAATTGTGAAATCAACGGCGACAAGGAATAATCATACAAAAGCTAGTAAACCCTAACATGGGATTCTAGTTTAGACAAGCATGCAATGAAGGAGTAAATAGCTACACATGAATCCTAAAACGGGAGCATGATTTTAATCCCTTGTTAACATAAAACAGTACATCGACACTTGCCTTCCTCGCTCTGCTGCTAAAAGGCTTCGAATCCTTAGTCTTCTAGACATCTGTACTGCTCTTCGGCTAATCGAACAATTATTGAAAAAACACACAAAGAAAACTACTAAGAACAGTACATAAAATAGTAAGAAAATTTGGTAAAAATCCTATAAAAAGATTCAACACATCGCTACGAGAATTTGAGCACAAGGATCGCCTAAATCGGAGCTGCAAGCAAAAAAATATTGTGGTTTGAAGTTCGAGGGGCCTTTCTGTAAATTTTACCTATTTTCTGGAAATTCTAACTTTTATTTTCTATTGAAAAATCTACGGAACCGGTGTATGGTCTCATGGACCACTGATAGAGCGTCGGTCCACCGGTCCACGGTGGAACAGAACGGTCGGCGGTGGCTTTTGCGATGGAGAGCGACCAGAGTTGGCCGGATCGGGGCTCTGGCGGCCGGATTCTCCGAAGAGCGGCAGAAGAGTGGGAGGAGAAGCTGGTGACCTCACCCAAGCGGAGTTTGGAATCGGGGCGGTGCCGTGGAGGATGGCCGGCGGTGGTGATCGGAGCGCATCAGGGAGCGGGTTCCAGCATCGAATCAAAGAAGAGGAGGCTCAGGAACTCCTCCTGGGGCAGCTGCGAAACCGGGAGGGTGATTAGGTAGACCGAAGATGGCTTGGCAGCGCGAAATGGCTGCAGCAGCGCACTACTCACCGGAGACAATGGCGTTGGCAAGCTGAGAGAGAATAAGAGGCGGGGATGGATGGACGGGGTGCACAAAAGAACGGCGAACTCAATGGCATAGAAATTATAGAGGGGAAGGGAGAGGGAGAGACGCATGGGCCAGCCGAACTTCATCGCTGGAGTTAATGGCTTTAACTCCGAGCGGGCGGAGAAATGGCAATGTCGACCATTTTGCACGATTGAAGAGGGAAAAGGGAGGGTAAGGGGCGCGTGCGCACGGTGGCTTGGTGCTCAGGTGGGAAGGCGAAGGGGAGCGGTGCCGAATTGAAGATGGCAGCAGCAGCAGGGGAGTGCGGAGGCGAGCAGCCGGAGGTAGGGGATGAGCCGGGGCGGCTCGGCTTGGCAGCTTGGCTTGGCGCGGGCCTGCTGGCCAGAGAGACAGGGAAGCAGATAGCTTGAGGAGGCCGGCTCGGCTCTGCGACTTGAGCTGGGCCCGCAGAACAGAGAGGGCAGGGCAGCAACCGGGTTGGCGAGGCCAGCTTGGCCGGATGGGCTCGGCCCAAAGGGGGGGGGAGAGGGAGAGAGAGAGAGAGAGGGAGGGAGGTCTTGGGCCGGATTGAGAAGGAAAATCGGCCCTGAAAGGATTTAAGAATTAGGAAAAAACTTTTCCATTTACTTTTGAACCTTTTTCAAAAGAGATTTTAAACGAGTGTCTTCTAGCAAATTTTTCCAAACATAATTCACACATAAAACAAATTCTTTTTAAACTCTAAACACATTTTGGAAAAGCTTTCAATTTTTTTTTAAAAATGTTATTTTATTATTTTAAAAATGATCACAATCCAAAATCGGAATTTTGGGGTGTGACAATGAGCCCCCCCTAATATTTCGGTCTGCGTCCGCCCCTGTCTGCAATGCCAAAACTGCATGCTTTGTTGAAACTATGTTGAACTATATTTAGTTAAGTGCTACATGATATAGTGATCTGAACTAAATTTTTTCCCAAAAAACTTAACTAAACTGGGCATCATCCCAACAGAGTGTCGAAGAACTGACGAATGTAAAAGAACGTGAACAGAAGCACCCAGCCGGTGCTTGCACTTGCAGTCAAAACTCAGACGAGTGTCAAAGAACTTGAACGGATCATCCGCTGCAAGCACAACAAAATAAAAGTATGCAGTTAAATAGGTGCCACAAGCATTGCTACTCTTCCAGGCAAGACTATACAAGAAGTAATCATTCTGAGATCTCACATGTATATATACTGAAATCTATCAAATTGAAGCAAATGAACTGAAGTGAAGTATACTATACTGAATCAAATATCAAAACTCAGATTCAAAGAAAAATAACCCAAAAGAAATCAGATTTAGAAATAACCCAAACAAAATCTCAAAACTCAGATTCTCACATGTCTGATGAGCAAATCATTGATCTCAGCCATGCATATTGGACTGCAGGCATGAAAAATAACCCAAAAGAAATCATTGAATTCAGATTTCAGACATGTGGGCTCCTACTTGTTTCTGGTTGCATTATTGCATGGGTTTTCATGGAAATGTTGTGGCACGAGTGATGAATTATTCCTAGAATTGCTAACATGTGGTTCTAGTTGCATCTACCATCTATCAGTTGCAGGCTTGCAGCACGCGATGAAAAGAGATATCTAAAGGGTGACTTGAGTAGCAGCAGATCCAGCAGAGCAGATATTATTCTCTAATTTAGGGTTTGTTTGTTTTTTTATTGTGATTCCAATAATTCAGATTTTGATTCTCACAATCTAGAATCTAGACTGTTAGAATCTGAATTGTACAATCTAAAATAAACAGCACCAGATTATTAGAATCTCTCCCCTCTCTCCCCCTCCCCTACAGACTCGCTCTCTGTATGCCATTGAAGGCCGAAGTTCACCATCGAGGCTGCCACCGACGAGCGCAGCCTCGACGCCTTGACCTTGATGGCCACCACGTACTTGACGTGCCTCCGCCCGAACGACACCAACGTGGCCTCCGGCACCACGGTCACCGCCAGCCCCAAGGTCCTCAGGCACGGGAAGAAGCCCCTGAACTTTGCCTCCTCGTCGCCACCATCCTCGTCGGGCTCCGGGATCAGGTTGAACTCGTCGTTGTTGGCTGGATTATTAGAATCTCTCCCCTTCTCTCTCCACTCACATCGCGCAGGAGCCGACCGCCGCGTGGCCGACTTCGCTTGGAGCCGCGTCACCATCCGCCTCGCGCTATGGGTCTACGCCGCGTTCCTTCGCCCGGGCAAGCCCCCGCCGCTAATACGGCGCCTGGGCCATTGTCACCGATGCCACCAACAGCATCGGCCGCACTATCGTGTTCCACCTCGCCGCGGCTAGGCTCGGGCTCCTCCTCGCCAGCCGCAACCCGGACAAGCTGGCCGCCGTGGCTGCGGATATCAAGGCCAAGCACCCAAAGGTCCCTGAGGTGCGGACCTTCGTGCTCAACTTCGCTGGCGAGGGGCTAGCCGCCGGGGTGGAGGCGCTGAAGGAGGCCATCCGAGGCCTCGACATGGGGGTCCTCATCAACAACGCTGGAGAGGAAATGAAGCTCGGGGGAGAGAGAGGAGAAAGAAACGAAACGTTATATTTGTAATAGCAATAGTGAGTAAATATGTGTCATAATCTGATAGAAGCGGTATTTTTCTGGATTGTGGATTATGGCATAATTTGGCCTCAGATTGTAGAATCAGTCGATTTGTTTTCGATTCTAATTTTTAAAGCTAGAATCCACGATCACAATAAAAAACAAATAGGTCTTTAGAAATGGCAGAATGTGGCCATGTGGGATAGTGAAGGACGATCGAGGTGGTGACGATGAACTTGGCAGGCAGGCAAGCACAGGGCCGTGTGATCGAGTTTAGATCTGAAAGTTTCACAAGGTAAACGTGTGGGTACTGTGGCAGGGTGCATGGTGAGCTAGCATTCAGAAACCACGTTATGGGGGGTGGGGGGGTCCGCAGCACTAGCATTGGCCGGTCTCTAGGGAAACAATATAATTCTGCGAGATCCACGTTTAACACATGCAGCTATGCAAAGTTACAAACTATTTGTTTGCACTTTGAGAACCAAACTATTTGTTTGTTGAAGTGTATCATTCAGTTGCCAACATTTTCAAAAACTTTGAAATTATTGGACGCCAGATATTCAATTGATCCCACGGGCCACGGCACGTCTATATAAACAGCTTAACGTGATTCTCTAGATCCATCCACCCTTCCATCCATTAGAAAGGAAAACAGCAGTAGTAGTGCACCATGGCGCTCACCACGGGCACTAGCCAAGCCTTGCTCGATGCTCAGCTCGAGCTTTGGCACACCACCTTCGCCTATGTCAAGTCCATGGCGCTCAAGTGCGCTCTGAACCTCCGCATTGCCGACGCCATCCAACTACATGGCGGCGGCGCCACTCTCCCCCAGATAATCGCCAAGGTCACGCTCCACCCGTCCAAGATCCCATGCCTGCGTCGCCTCATGCACGTGCTCTCTGTCACCGGCATCTTCAGCATCCAGCAACCGGCTGATGACGGCGGCGAGCAAGTTTATGGGCTCACACCGGTATCCCAACTTCTGGTTGGCTCCTCGAACTTGACTCCCTTCATGACCTTGGTGCTGGATAGCCTCGTTGTGTCCCCCTTCCTTGACCTCGGCGCATGGTTCCAGCGCGAGCTCCCAGGTCCGTCCCTCTTCGAGATGAAGCACGGGCAGAGCATGTGGGATTTCATCAACCAAAACTCAGCGTTCTGTGCCCTCGTCGACGGAGGGATGGTCTCAGATAGCAGCTTCATCATGGACATCGTCATCAAGGAGCGCGGCGACGTCTTCCAGGGTATAAGCTCCCTGGTCGACGTTGCCGGGGGGCTCGGCGGCGCAGCCCAGGCCATAGCAAAGGCATTCCCGCATGTCAACTGCAGCGTGCTGGATCTCCCGCAAGTCATCGCCAGTGCTCCCGCTATCACTAATGTGAAGTACACTGCCGGTGACATGTTTGAGAGCATTCCATCGGCAAACGCTGTCTTCCTCAAGGTATGTCGTTCAGTATTATTTTATGTAGAGTTGTTACGGTGCTTGGGGGAACCTCAGGTTCCTTCACCTCCAAAATGTTTTCACGGTTGATCTTGATAAGGGCACTTTTGGAACATCATTTGTCACTTCTGTTTATTTGATGTCAGTGGGTTTTGCATGATTGGGGCGACGCAGAGTGTGTCAAGATACTAAAGAACTGCAAGAAATCTATACCTCCCAGAGATGCAGGAGGAAAAATCATAATATTAGACATGGTGGTTGGAGGAGGGAAGTCAAATCTAAAGCACCAAGAGACGCAAGCGCTATTTGATGTCCACATGATGATTATGAATGGCGTCGAGCGAGACGAGCAAGGGTGGAAGAAGATTATTTTCGAAGCCGGATTTAGCGATTACAAAATCATGCCCATTCTAGGTGTTCGATCCATCATCGAGCTCTACCCATAAACATTCGGTAATACACCTGGTTAACTCGCATGGAGCTGGCCCTTGTTAATTTGCAGTCCTACATAATAAGTGTGACCGTGGTGGTCAACCACATCGTGCCCACTGAATGTATGATTCCGCGCATATTATGTACCTGGAAATTGTACCGCCTATGTACCTGTCTATGAAAGTTCACTTTGATCATGTGTTGCGTTAATTCCAAAACGAATGTATGGGTTAACACGTTCAAGGCGCGTTTTGCCAGCTTTTAAGCAGAACGCACAAGGGCTGTGACCAGAGGCGCAAGTGAGCATGAATGCAATGTTCGAGTTAATCCAGTTGCATATGCATGTCTTAGGTTGCATATAGTGCACGTTTGTATGATCCCGGGTCATGTGTGGCCAGAGGCGTGTTTGTTCACGGCGTGGCCCGAGTAAAACTCATCTAGTCAGCGCCATGACGTTCATCGGCAGCACGTAGCGGACTACGCCGAGGAAAAAGGGCCCGTCGCGCACCATTAACGTCGTGGCGTGGCGATCGGGCGTTAGGTGCCCATGCATGCATGTTTGTTATCCTTTAAATGCATCAAGAAAACAACAGAAGGAGCAACGCAAAAACTCCAGTTTCCTTCTACCTCTCGCGTGCGTGTTTGCTCTCGTTCTTCTCAGCGTATTGTGATCCAGGCCGTGATCGAGCTCAGCTCCAACACGTGGTATTAGAGCCATGTCGGCGGGGGAGAGCGACACCGAGACGCTTGTCGGTTCGCCAAAGGGACCGGCCTTCGGCGACACCAGTGGCGTAGCCGGCGGCGACGGAGGCGTCATCCGCGAGGTCGTCATGGAGCGGATCGTGAAGGAAACAACGGCAAGCTCGGCGCTCGTCTACCCGGAGCTAACACGAACGAACTACGGCGAGTGGGCGCTAGTCATGCAGGTTAACTTGGAGGCGCAAGGTTTGTGGGATGCCATTGAGAACGGCACCACAGATCGCCGGGAAGATCGGTTAGCTCTGGCGACACTACTTCGGGCGGTGCCAGCCGGGGAGATGCGATCCACGTTGGCACGGAAGAAGTCCGCGAAGGAGGCGTGGGACTCCATCAAGATCGTGCGCATGGGCGTTCCAAGAGTCCAGGCGTCAAATGCTCAGAAGCTTCTGAAGCAATTCGAGGTCATCAAGTTCAAGGAAGGCGAGGCAGTCGACGAGTTCGCAATGTGAATTTGCGCACTCGCCAGCGACATACGAAGCCACGGCGAGCAGCTTGAGGAGGTACGAGTCGTCAAGAAGATCCTTCGGGTTGTGCCGCCCCGTTACCATCAGATCGCTCTCTCAATCGAAACACTGCTCGATCTGAGCTCGATGTCGGTTGAGGAGCTCGTAGGGCGGCTCCGCGCAACGGAGGACCGGTACAACGACAACGGTGATGTCGTGGACAACTCTGGCCAGCTACTGATGGCAGAGGAAGACTGGATGGCCAAGTGGAAGCACAAGCTGAACATCGACGGAGGGTCGAGCAGCGAGAAGGTCGGTGGACAAGCTCACGGGAAGAACAAGAACACGGGTCGAGGCGAGAGGCGTGAGACCACCGTGAAGCTGACATTGGAAGGAACACCACGGCGGAAGGGTAAATGCCGGAACTGCGGCATCTACGGACATTGGGCCAAAGAATGCAAGAAATCAAAGAGGGAAAGGCGTGAAGAGGTTCACCTGGCCAAGGCCGACATCGACCAGCCGGCACTGCTGCTGGCAACGGTGAGTGTAGGCCAGAACGTGATCATGGAGTCACAGGTCGTTCATCTGAACGAGGAGCGCGTGATCCCATCCACCTACAACGACGATAACATGTGGTACCTGGACTCCGGGGCCAGCAACCACATGACCGGGAAGCGATCAACTCTCGCACATCTCGACGAGTCAGTGCGTGGCACTGTTCGGTTCGGAGATGGATCGGTGGTGGACATTTGTGGTCTCGGATCCGTGGTCATGGAAGGGCGGCGAAAGGAACACAAGGTATTGACCGATGTATATTACATTCCTAAGTTGAAGAGCAACATTGTGAGCCTAGGGCAGCTGGAGGAAGGCGGGTGCAAGATCGTGCTTGAGGACGGCAAGCTGTGCGTGTTCGATCGGGAATGCACGTTGTTGGTCGCGGCGCCGCGCACCCTCAACCGACTATACACGGTGAGGCTGACATTGGCGGCACCCGTCTGCCTTCTCGCCAAGGCGGACGACGTCGCGTGGCTGTGGCACGCGCGTTACGGTCACCTCAACTTCAGGGCACTCCGTGACCTCGGCATCAAGAACATGGTCGACGGGATCCCGGTGATAAATCGGGTGGAACAAGTCTGCGAGGGCTGCATGCTCGGGAAGCAGCACCGTGCTCCGTTCCCACGGGAGGCGGCGTACCGGGCAGAGCGCGGCCTCGACCTCCTCCATGCCGACTTATGCGGTCAGATCACTCCTCCAACGCCCGGCGGGAACAACTATTTTCTCCTCGTCGTGGACGACTATAGTCGGTTCATGTGGGTGGAGCTTCTCAAGACAAAAGATCAGGCGCTTCACCACATCAAGAAGATCAAGGCCAGTGCTGAAAATGAGCTCGGCGGACGACTCAGGGCGCTACGCACAGACCGCGGCGGCGAATTCAACTCCAAAGTCTTCACAGCGTTCTGTGTCGACTTCGGCATCAAGCACTACTCCACCACTCCCTATTCACCGCAGCAGAACGGGGTGGTGGAGCGTCGAAACCAAACCGTGGTCGAGATGGCGAGATGTATGCTGAAAAGCAAGAAGGTGCTGGCAAAATTTTGGGGAGAAGCGGTGGCGACTGCGGTGTACACGCTGAACCGAGCGCCAACCAAAAGCCTTGACGGACGGACCCCATATGAAGCCTGGTACAAGAGGAAACCCAAGGTATCTCATTTGCGTATTTTTGGCTGTCTAGCTCATGTCAAGAGCATAGGGCCCGGGGTCAACAAGATGGCGGACAGGTCGAAGTCGATGATGTTTCTCGGCTATGAGCCGGGGACGAAGGGGTACAGGATGTATGATCCGACGACAAGGTGACTTCATGTAAGCCGGGATGTCGTGTTCGATGAGCACCAGGCGTGGCACTGGGGCAGCAGCGATAGCGAGGCATCGGAGGAGACCTTCGTGGTCGAGATTCCAGCTGTCGCAGAACAGTCGACACCACAAAATGTCGAGCTGCACCCGGTGACTCCACCTGCCGCAGAAGAAGGGCCCGAGACCCCATCACTGGCCAGAGCGCCGCACGGGACGTCGCCCATAGGCGAATTGCCGTCAACCCCTACATCAATGACACCGGCTATACAAAGGGCGACGCCACCTTCGGCTAGCGCGACCGACTCAGATGGCATGGAGCTGCATTTCCGCACGCTGGCGAACATCTACGACACCACCGAAGAAGTGACCAACTTCGAGTATAGCGGGCTCTGCCTGCTCGCGGCTGACGAGCCGAGCAGCGTGGAGGAAGCACTGCGAGAGCCGCAGTGGAAGAAGGCGATGGAGGCCGAGCTGGAGTCGATCCGGGAGAACGAGACTTGGACACTGGCTGAGCTTCCAAATGGCTACCGTGCCATAGGACTCAAGTGGGTGTTCAAATTGAAAAAGGACCCAGCAGGCAACGTCGTCAAGCATAAAGCCCGCCTGGTCGCGAAAGGCTATGCGCAACGTCACGGGATTGATTACGACGAAGTATTTGCTCCGGTGGCGAGGCTGGAGACCGTGAGATTACTGCTGGCGCTCGCCGCGCATGGCGGCTGGGAGGTACATCATATGGACGTTAAGTCCGCTTTCTTGAATGGTGATCTCCTAGAGCAGGTCTATGTTCATCAGCCGTCTGGTTTCGTCGACACGAAGGAGACCAGCAAGGTGCTCAAGCTCAGGAAGGCTCTGTATGGTCTACGGCAAGCTCCACGTGCCTAGAACGCGCGGCTCGATCAAGAACTGCTAGCGCTGAGATTCCAGCGCAGTGCGGTTGAACACGCCGTGTATCGCAAGGACAGCCATGACTCGTTCCTGCTCGTAGGGGTGTATGTCGACGATTTGATCATCTGTGGACCAGACATCAACGACATCACGGCATTCAAGCACCAGATGATGAACTGCTTTAAGATGAGTGACCTTGGTCCCCTGAGTTACTATTTGGGGATTGAGGTGATTCAGAAGTATGGAGAAATCACCCTCAGTCAGCGAGCGTATGCAGCCAAGATACTTGAGGTTGCTCGCATGGCTGGGTGCAATCCAAGTGATACTCCGATGGAAACACGTCTCCGGCTGAGCAAGGTAGGAACAGGCACTGCGGTGGACTCAACCAGGTACCGCAGCATCATTGGTAGCCTGCGATACCTGGTGAACACGCGGCCAGACATAGCTCACGCGGTGGGCATGCTGAGTCGGTTCATGGAAGCGCCACAAGAGCAGCACTGGGCAGCTGTAAAAAGAGTCCTGCGCTATCTGGCTGGAACTCTAGGCCACGACTGCAGATACACGAAGAAGAAGGGAGGCAGTCTAGAGCTGGTGGGTTACTCAGATAGTGACCACGCCGGAGACATTGATGATCGTAAGAGCACTAGTGGAGTTGTGTTCTTCCTCGATGGAAATCTGATCACCTGGCTGTCTCAGAAGCAGAAGGTGGTAGCCCTCTCATCTTGCGAAGCTGAGTACATCGCAGCTGCAGCAGGAGCATGTCAGGGAATATGGCTCAGCACACTCATCGGCGAACTCACCGGCGCCAAGGTCCAGAAGTTCAGACTCCTCGTCGACAATAAGTCAGCGATCGAACTCAGCAAGAACCCGGTGCATCATGATCGAAGTAAGCATATCGATACTCGATTCCATTACATTCGTGAGTGCACTGAGGCTGGCAGGGTCGTTGTTGATCATGTTGGAACGGAGAGTCAGCTGGCCGACATCATGACAAAGGCGCTCGGCAGAGTGAAGTTTGTGGAGATGCGTCAGCAGCTGAACGTCGTTCAAGTGCAACAGGCTTAAGGGGGTGAATGTTCGAGTTAATCCAGTTGCATATGCATGTCTTAGGTTGCATATAGTGCACGTTTGTATGATCCCGGGTCATGTGTGGCCAGAGGCGTGTTCGTTCACGGCGTGGCCCGAGTAAAACTCATCTAGTCAGCGCCATGACGTTCATCGGCAGCACGTAGCGGACTACGCCGAGGAAAAAGGGCGCGTCGCGCACCATTAACGTCGTGGCGTGGCGATCGGGCGTTAGGTGCCCATGCATGCATGTTTGTTATCCTTTAAATGCATCAAGAAAACAACAGAAGGAGCAACGCAAAAACTCCAGTTTCCTTCTACCTCTCGCGTGCGTGTTTGCTCTCGTTCTTCTCAGCGTATTGTGATCCAGGCCGTGATCGAGCTCGGCTCCAACATGCAAGGAAACAAGCCATAGATTCAGGAACCGAGAACTATACATATTTTCAGTTTTGCCGTTTGTGTTGCAAAGGTCGGAGAGTAATCTCGCAGGAATCAAGTTAATTACAATCTTTTGTGAAGTTTACAATGAATTTTCTCCGAGGGCTGCCTTTTGGTGTATATTGCTTGCAAAGATGGAGTTGCATGTTACAAACTGCTATCAGTTAGGCAAGCTTGTCCTTATCAACTTAGTCCTTGGCATTCTAGCAATATTTATAGTGTCTTTCTTTTGAAGTGCCGAGAGGCATTTTGAGAAACTAGACTATTATAGATTTAGAATTACTTTTGGCAAAATGACGAACATAAAAAGAAGTATAGACAGTCTAGATGGAGCATTCTTTGCACTCCTAAGAATCAGGATGGGCTGAACATCCTAAACCCTGATGTTCAAAATAAGTGCCTACTTAGTAAGTGGTTATTCAAATTAATTAATAAGGAAGGGGCATGCCAAAATTTTTGTAGAAACAAGTATATCAAAAACAAAATGATTGCTTGAGTTGAAAACACTACCACATAACAGGCCATTAGTGACGGTTCTTGAACCGGCACTGATTACTCGGTACTGAAAGTGCCATCAATATCGGTTCTTGGATGAAATTGGTATTGATATTCGGTTCCAAAATCAACATTCCCCTAAGGCCCTAAGGCCCGAGCTACCCCCACACACACGCCGTCATATGTCTCAATTTGCTCATTTTTTGTGCACTTGCTTTCCATTAGATTCGAACCCGTGACCTCCTCCCTCGAGCGTAGCTTCCTTACCATCCCACCTATCTCTCATTGTCGATGGCAATACGAAATATTTTCATTTTGACCCTTCCTGCTGAAAACTTTGTCATGATTATTTCGCATCTATTACTTCAAATGAAAAGGTTGTCATCTCATCGAGAGCTATAATTTTCATATAAATATTTTTCTCATCTGAATAATATATGGATATTTTATGATTTTTTTAGAATCTAACTATATATATGCAAACCGACATTTTTTCCCAGCTTCAACATGAACAAATTTTAGCATGCATGTCTTATCATTTCAGCATGTACTTATTACTATTAGAGAGTAGCATTTATCTAACCTATATTTTTCTATCATTCCATATGTCATAATTTGGAAATGGGTGGTTGCGTGAAAGTCAGACAAGAACTTCAATTAATACATTTCTTATAAAGTATATGTTAATTCGTGTATTAGTGGTTAACATTGCTTATATTATCATTTCAACATTTTGTTACTAGTTTTATGGATTTTCATGTAGTTCATGAGTGCTAGGTATATTCCCATGAGTGAATCACGGCAAAAGAACTCGAGCCCGATAAGTTACGTGTGCTAAATTGTTTGCAACTCAGATTTGATCACCTATATGATGTCAAATAAAAAATATTGTCAACTATAAAGTTGTAGATTGCGCCGAGTGCTATAATTTTCATATAAAGTTTATCTCCATCGGACACTGTATGAAAAAATTATGAATTTCGAAAAAATCGGTTATCATCAACTATCAGTGGCGGTTCATGACACGAAGTGACACTGATAGTCCCTTCATTATTAGTGTAGCTGGTTCATGGTTAGAACCGGCACTGATGTATCCGTGCGAGGGTTTTTGAGAGGTGGTGGTGGAACATGATTCAAATTGTCAATGGTCTCGAGCAGGGCTAGCTTTCAATTTCGTTTTACAATTTTTTTCGTTCACCGGCGAAAAGACCGAAATTCGCAAAAATTCGCTCATTTTTCATCATCTGTTCTATGGATCTCACATATCAGTGAAAGAAAATTCCAGATTTAAATATTTCGTTACCCTCTGAAATTACCAAAATTCATGAAATTTTGGTGAAATTTTCATCCCCGGTCTCGAGAAGCGTTGAACATGGTTTCAAAAGAGTTGGATAAAGTTTTACAAATTGTTGAATCAAGTGTTCTGAATTGTTGAGTGCATACGAAAGCTAACAGATTATAAATTTGAATTGCAAGAATAAAATTATTGAGAAATAGAAAAAATACAAAGAAAAAAAATCAGAAAGAAAATTAAAAAAATCAAAAAAATCCCATACGGTGCCTGGGCCATCGTCACCGATGCCACCAACAGCATCGGCTGCACCATCGTGTTCCACCTCGCCGCGGCCGGGCTCGGGCTCCTCCTCGCCAGCCGCAACCCGGACAAGCTGGCCGCCGTGGCTGCGGATATCAAGGCCAAGCACCCAAAGGTCCCTGAGGTGCGGACCTTCGTGCTCAACTTCGCTGGCGAGGGGCTAGCCGCCGGGGTGGAGGCGCTGAAGGAGGCCATCCGACGCCTCGACGTAGGGGTCCTCATCAACAACGCTGGAGAGGAAATGAAGCTCGGGAGAGAGAGAGGATAAAGAAACGAAACGTTATATTTGTAATAGCAATAGTGGGTAAATATGTGTCATAATCTGATAGAAGCGGTATTTTTCTGGATTGTGGATTATGGCACAATTTGGCCTCCGATTGTAGAATCAGTCGATTTGTTTTCGATTCTAATTTTAAAAGCTAGAATCCACTATCACAATAAAAAACAAATAGGTCTTTAGAAATGGCAGAATGTGGCCATGTGGGATAGTGAAGGACGAGGTGGTGACGATGAACTTGGCAGGCAGGCAAGCACAGGGCTGTGTGATCGAGTTTAGATCTGAAAGTTTCACGAGGTAAACGTGTGGGCACTGTGGCAGGGTGCATGGTGAGCTAGCATTCAGAAACCAGGTAAGACGACATGAGCATCAATTGTTTCTTCCCTTGTGAGCAGGAGCAGTCGAATACCTGTTATGGGGGGTGGGGGGGGGGTCCGCAGCACTAGCATTGGCCGGCCTCTAGGGGAACAATATAATTCTGCGAGATCCACGTTTAACACATGCAGCTTTGCAAAGTTACAAACTATTTGTTTGCACTTTGAGAACCAAACTATTTGTTTGTTGAAGTGTATCATTCAGTTGCCAACATTTTCAAAAACTTTGAAATTATTGGACGCCAGATACTCAATTGATCCCACGGGCCACGGCACGTCTATATAAACAGCTTAACGTGATTCTCTAGATCCATCCACCCTTCCATCCATTAGAAAGGAAAACAGCAGTAGTAGTGCACCATGGCGCTCACCACGGGCACTAGCCAAGCCTTGCTCGATGCTCAGCTCGAGCTTTGGAACACCACCTTCGCCTATGTCAAGTCCATGGCGCTCAAGTGCGCTCTGAACCTCCGCATTGCCGATGCCATCCAACTCCATGGCGACGGCGCCACTCTCCCCCAGATAATCGCCAAGGTCACGCTCCACCCGTCCAAGATCCCATGCCTGCGTCGCCTCATGCACGTGCTCTCTGTCACCGGCGTCTTCAGCATCCAGCAACCGGCTGACGACGGCGGCGAGCAAGTTTGTGGGCTCACGCCGGTATCCCAACTTCTGGTTGGCTCCTCGAACTTGACTCCCTTCATGACCTTGGTGCTGGATAGCCTCGTTGTGTCCCCCTTCCTTGACCTCGGCGCATGGTTCCAGCGCGAGCTCCCAGGTCCGTCCCTCTTCGAGATGAAGCACGGGCAGAGCCTGTGGGATTTCATCAACCAAAACTCAGCGTTCTGTGCCCTCGTCGATGGAGGGATGGTCTCAGATAGCAGCTTCATCATGGACATCGTCATCAAGGAGCACGACGACGTATTCCAGGGTATAAGCTCCCTGATCGACGTTGTCGGGGGGCTCGGCGGCGCAGCCCAGGCCATAGCAAAGGCATTCCCGCATGTGAACTGCAGCGTGCTGGATCTCCCGCTAGTCATCGCCAGTGCTCCCGCTATCACTAATGTGAAGTACACTGCCGGTGACATGTTTGAGAGCATTCCATCGGCAAACGCTGTCTTCCTCAAGGTATGTCGTTCAGTATTATTTTATGTAGAGTTGTTACGGTGCTTGGGGGAACCTCAGGTTACTTCACCTCCAAAATGTTTTCACGGTTGATCTTGATAAGGGCACTTTTGGAACATCATTTGTTATAAAGAAGGATAGTTTAGTAATTGATCCTTTAGCTAATTAAGCCCTCGGAGCACCTCTCTGTCTCTTCTGCCACCAGTCTTCCTCATCTCTGAACCGCTCTGCTCTCGTCCCGCTCGAGTGCTCTGGTCGACGGTTGTCTCCTCCGCCGCCTCCCTTCCCCGGTCATCCTCCTTGTGAAGCCGACGTGACAACGGCTGCCTGCCTGGCTAACTCCCGTGGCGAACCCTAGCGGTGGGCAGCAAGATGCGCGTGGGGTGCAGCAGGGTAGGTCCGTCGGCTCTGTCTCCCACCGCCGCCACCCTATGCCTCCTCCATCGGTTGGCGTACATGGCCGACCCCACGCCGGTCGACGCTGACGGCCGTCTGCCTGCTACACCAAGGTCGTGCAGTGGAGGCCTAAATCGACCTCCCCGCTGCTGAAATTGAGGTCCTCGTGAACCAAATTGAGATCCCGATGATGGAAACGAGCTCCCTGCTGCCCACATTAAGCTCCCCACTGCCGAGCTCCTGCTCCATGCCACCTAAATCTAGCTCCCCGCCACCCAGATTGAGCTCTTTCCACCCAACGACCTCCCCACCGCCAGAGTGAGCTCATCACTCACCTGTAATGCCCTCGCCTGCTCGGCTCGCCCACCGCAGGCTACAGCACCGCTCTATCATTGGTGGGTTGCCAGAACTCGCGGCGGCCGCAAAGAGGGAGTCGCCTCGTGCGCTGGTGGAGGCACCGGGCAGCGTCTGTGCAGGCGAGCTCGCAGTTGCAGCGGGTTGCTTCACGGAGGGCGGTGGGCTTGGGCACGCAGACACTGGCAGCTCTGTCACGGGTGGGTCGTCGAAACTAGGCGACTTCTGGAGCCATGCATCGGCGCGCGGTTGACGACGAGCACACAGTAGCGAGAAGCACGAAGAGAGAAGCCCCTCTCGTGAATTGAACAAAGGATGTGATAGTACTAACTTACCCTCTGGTCTAATTCTATGAGAGAATGAAATTACTATTATACCCTTTGACTTTATTTTTCAGTTGGTACATGACCCACGTTTTTTAGTTCCGGCCCACAACTTAAAATACCTCTTGTTGGATAGCCTCGTCTCCGTCGAGCATCGTCGTGACTACATGCTGAGGGAGTCGTAGACTGTCTCTCTCGGTGTTGCCATCAACTACGTCTCCGACAACCGCTGCGGGGGGCACTGGACGGTCCTGCCTCCGTACAGCCTTGCCACGTATACCGCTGAGGGGGTCAAAGATTGCCTCCCTAAGCCTCATCGTCGACTTCACCTCTGGCTTCACCGTGACGCTCCGGACGGCCTCGTCATCGTCAAGCATTGTCCTGACTACATGTTGAGGGGGTAGCGGATGAGGAGGCAGTGGACCCCCCCCCCCCCCCACTCAGCCTCGCCATCAACTCCACCTTCGGCCACGCCGTGATGCTCCGGCCGACCCTGCCTCTATCAAGCCTCGCCGCGTCTACCACCATGGGGCCTCAGCCCTGCCTCTGTCGGTCCTCGCCGTGGCCAGTGCTGAGGGGGTCGCCAACTTCCTCCCTCAGCCTCGCCGTCGACTTCACCTCCGGCCACCACCGCGCCACTTCGAACGGCCCTGCCTCCACTGAGCCTCACCGTCCCTCGGCTCTACTGTCGTCTACACCTCCGCCATAAGTGTCAGGGCCTGCAACCTCCGCCATAGGCGTAAAAGTCTAAAAACTCCACCATAACCTTCAAGGCTTGAATCCTCTGCCATTAGCGTCGAGGTCCATATCCTCCGCATTTCGAAGGCCCCTGCCTTGGCCGCGTCAAGATCCAAACATGTGTGAGTTTTCGTCGCCCTAGTCACACCTAATACACTAAGAGCGTACCTATAATCACACCCTTCGGCCGAAAACAACCGCAAGGTGCGAGGGGGCCAGGAAATGGGAAGTTTCCGGAGCCTAGGTGCGAACGAAAACACGTCTGGCCCCATCATGACACTTCTTTTCCTAAATCTGAGGATCGGGGAAGATGTTCTTCCCGGTTAAACCCAGTCTGCTCGGAGGATCGCCAGACACTTCGATAAAGAAAAAAAAGCACTACAAATAAATCAGGAAATAACAAATAGATCTAAGGATGATAGTATAGTAATAATTTCACATCCAAAAGATGCACACATGCCTCTCTGAGTTCCTAGTACTCTGGACTACAAAGAAAAAAGAAAAAACACACCAAAAAAGGGTAGGAATGGAAACCGCAAGGTCCTAAAAGTGATGCATGCACTTCATGTGTGGCCTACCACCGCAGAAACTGATGCAGTAGTTGGCCCCAGAGCTGTCAGAGGATGAAGAAGAGCAGGATGACTCCTCCTCGGTCTCCTCTCCCTCCTCTTTGGTATTCTCCGCCTTGGCCGCCTCCTTCTCCTTCTCTTTCGCCTTCTCCTCCTCGTCAATCTCCTTCTCCAGGAGATCCTAGTTGATCTCCTCCTCATCATCAGAGATATCGACGATCTCAGTAGGAAAAACCACGCGGGCTGGGGATCGATATGGAGCGGCTGGCGGTAGCACCATCAGTGAGGGCAAGATCATGTAGCCCAGAGTCGGCTCCAAACTGGGATAAGGACCCTTTGGGTCAACCGCCCCCGATGGTGCCATGGCTGGCGGAACCAGCGCCGGTGTCAGGGGTGGCCCAGCCCCTGCCAAATCACTCAAGATCATCGACATCTCCGACGATGAAGAGGAAGGAAAACACCATGAACAACCAAGGAGGATCGCCTCCTTACCCTACAAAGGCAATAATGGATTGGTAGCTAAGTGAACCCCTGCTTATATAGCCTAGTCGGCCATTAACGTGTGCCTCGGGAGGGAAGCGGAATCGCCATGGGAGTCATTCCGCGACCTTCCCAGTAACTGCTCTGGGGGCCCGTGGCCGCCGCCCAGTCCAAACTGCACATGTGGCAGTGCCCCGCGTTAATGCTCTGGTTTTTTGCACACACGTCTCATCGTGCTTATTGGTCAAGCCTCTTTCGGCACATGCAGGGGCTGTTGGCACAAGACCCCAAAGAAACTGGCGCGTTACCCCATCAGACGCATAGGAATTGCCTTGCGTCATCATTTACTCGCGTCAAAAAAATAGGAGAATATCTCGCCTCCACACGCAATCTCACTATGACAATTCAAATGGTGAAAAGACTCACCATCAGAGAGCTTGCTCGGACTACCTAGAGGCTTCGGAGCCCGTCGTCTCCATCAAACCTCGACAATCTACGGCTCCGACATCGAGTACGCCTTCGGCCTCGATGTAGGCTTCGAAGCTCGTCGTCTCCGTCGACCCTCACTGTGGCCAGCGCTGAGGGGGTTGCAGACTTTCTCCCTCAGCACCGCTGTCAACTCCGTCTCCGATCACCTTGCTAGGCTTCGGAGCTCGTCATCTCCATTAAACCTCGTTGGTCTTTAGCTCTGACATCGACTACGCCTACGGCCTCAGTGTAGACTTTGGAGGTCGTTGTCTCCGTTGACCCTCATTGCAGTTAGCGTTGAAGGGGTCGCAGACTTCCTCCCTTAGTGCCACCATCGGCTTCGTCTCCGGCCACCTTGCTAGGCTTCGAAGCCCATCGTCTCCATCAAACCTTGCCAGTCTTCGGCTATGCCTCCAGCCTTGGTGTAGGCTTCGGAGCTCGTCATCTCCGTTGACCCACGCCGTGGCCAGCATGGAGGGGGTCGCAGACTTCCTCCCTCAACGCCACTGTCGGCTTCATCTTCGACCACCTTGCTAGGCTTTGAAACCATCGTCTCTATCAAACCTCACTGGTCTTAGGCTCTGACGTTGGCTACACCTCCAGCCTCGGTGTAGGCTTCGGAACTCGTCGTCTCCATTGACCCTTGCTAAGGCTAGCGCTGAGGGAGTCGTAGACTTCCTTCCTTAGCGCCACCATCGGCTTCGTCTCCGACCACCTTGCTAGGATTCAGAGCTGTTGTCTCCGTCAAACCTCACCGGTGTTTTGCTCTGACGCCGGCTACACCTCCGGCCTCAGTGTAGGCTTCGGAGCTCGTCTTCTCCGTTGACCCACGCTATGACCAGCACTGAGGGTCACAGACTTCATCCCTCAGTGCCACCGTCTACTTCGTCTCTGACGAGCCTCACCACTCATCGACTCCGACATCAACTACGCCTCCTTGGCCTCCGCCTTGAGTCTTTGGAGCACATCGCCGCCAATGATCCCCCTTCTCGAGACCACTACTAGGCTCCAGATGGCTTCTCCATCAAGCTTCTCCATGGCAGCCCAAAGGGGGGTCACGGGGCGCCTCCCTCAGCTCCCCCTGTCGGCTTCCCCCTTGACAACTGCCGTGGGACTTCAGAGCACAGTCTTCGTCAAGCCTCGACACCCCTCGACCCGTTGTCATCCTTGTCATGGAGCTCCGGACCACACCGTCTCCACTGAGCCTCAGCGCCATCGCTCACGGCCACCGCTAAGAGGTTAATTTGGGTAAAAAGCTGTTCGGATATCCTGACTTGGAGGCAGGGCTGGGGCTAGTTTCCTTTGCAATTTTGCATCCGCTCGCCCCTCCAGACCTCGAGGCCAGTGGATGAGGGGGTGCTGTTCGGGGAAATGCCCCAGTCGTAGATACAGTAGGGAGTCACCTTCAAAGACTCCTTCGGAGCACTAGGGCCTCGGACCCCCTACGGTAACCAGGGCCTCCGGAGCCTGGAGGAGCTAGCTGACCCCCAACACCCCTTGGTTCGGTCAGCCTAAGCTCAAAGACACTCTGGCTCCTGAATCCTTCGAATCCCTGGCTTCAGAGCAATCCCGAAGACCCAAGCCTGGGAGTCCCCCCGGAGGCCCGGAGACCCCTGACCTCCGGAGGCCGCGGACTCTCAGAAGCTGGAGGAAAGAGGCGGAGTCTCCAGTAAAGATCAGCGGAAGGAGGCCCGTTGGCCACGTGATGTGTGTCATGAGATGACTGGCATTTAATGTCAATCTTGTGGTGGCCACCCTGACACACCAGGAGCAAGTGGTGACCAACCTGACACACTGGACAGTGTGGTGCCACAATGGATGACTAAGTTTACCGCCACTTGCTGCCACGGTAAGAAAATATCCTCCAAGTAGGGTTATAGTATTTTTACCTAGGCCCGGGCCATATCACCCGGTCGGTCCTAGGTCCCTATTGCATAGGGAAAACATGTATTATTATCGTGGTAGGGGCATGATTGTATACTCACACCCTGAATGGCACTATAAATTCAGACATGTGTCCATCAAGCCAGGGGACAGATTTCGACCATCACTGCACTGGGCATTCCTTTCCTCTCTACTTCTTCTCCAAGCTTGAGACACTCCTATGAGTGAGCTCTCCCCGCACTTTGTTGTGAAAGACATTTTCTTTCACCAACAGTCTCCATGCTCATCGCGCTTTACTTTGTACACCCACTTTAGGCCGATCGTGCGGTGACATGCAGGGAGATCAACAAGGCTCCAGGTTTTGTTGTCAATAATGGATTCCATCTCCTCCTACATTGCCTTCCGCTAGCTGTCGCTTTGCTTTGCTTCAGTGAAGCTGCTTGGTTCCTCAACACTCACCATGTGAAGCTCATCGAGGTCGAGTTGGCGCGGTGCACACCCTTGTGGCGTTGTCGGACCGAGGATGTTGTCGATGATGCAGTAGCACTGAGGGGCATCATGCTCAGCATCTGCATCAAGCCTGGAGTCTTGCGTGAGTGGTGTGACGTGCTCGATCACCACCGGAGTTAGATCCTCTACAGCTGCACGTGCCGCTGGAGAAGATGTTCGGCCATGGTCCAGGGAACTCATATGTGTGTCGCACACTGGCTCCCTAGTGACCACGTACTCCACGATGAAGGGGTCGTCGTCGTTCACATTGTGTTCCTCCTCTAAGCTCCATTTCCACTGTGCCAATTCGTCAAACACGACGTCACACGTCACGTGCACACGCTTACCGATGGGGTCGTACACCCGGTATGCCTTGGACCCGCTCTCGTAGTCGATGAAGATCATCAGAGTGTTGCGGTCATCGAGCTTCTTCAGGTGAGGCTTCACATTCTTGACATGCGCGACGTAGCCGAATGTGCAAAGGAAGTGCACTGCTGGCCACACGCCATGCCAGGCCTCGTACAGAGTCTTGCCATCAACGCTCTGAGTCAGTGCATGGTTGAGGATGAAGATTGCAGTGGAGACGGCCTCACCCCAGAATGTTCTGGGGAGGCTCTTTGCCTTCAACATGCTTTAGGCCATGGTGACCACTGTCTGATTGCGGCGCTCAATGACCCCATTCTGTTGCAGAGAATAGGGGGGCGTGAGCTACCGCTGAACACCACGCTTGGTGTAGTAGTCTCCAAACTCCACCGACGTGAACTCGCCGCCGCGATCGGTGTGCAGGACTTTGAGCTTCCTTCCTGACTCCACCTCTGCCATGGCCTGGAACCGCCTGATTGCCGCTGGAGCTTGGTCCTTGCTTGCAAGGAGACTGAGCCACATGTAGCGGCTCAAGTCATCCACCAGCAGCAGGAAGTAGTAGTTGCCACTTGGCGTCGTTGGCGTGATCAGTCCACTGAGATCGTCATGCACAAGGTCAAGGATTTGCTCCGCGCGATACTTTGCCAGCTTGGGGAATGATGCTCACCTTTGCTTCCCGGCAAGGCAGCCGTCGCAGACTTGATCAATATGATCAATCCGCAATAGCCCTTAAACCATGGCCTGCTTGGAGAGCTTGCACAGGGATTGGAAGTTGAGGTGCCCATACCTCGCATGCCAATGCCATGCCTCCTCTGAGCCTCTTGCCGCCAAACACAACGGTCGCGCGATGTTGAGGATGAGCATGTACAGCCGGCTCGGGGAGCGCCTCACCCTAGCCAGCAATCATCGTTCTGAGTCCCAGATCTGCAGGACGCCACCGTCGACCAACACTTGGGAGTTGTTCTCGTCAAGCTGGCCGATATTGATGATGTTGGTGGTGAGCCGGGGAATGAAGTACACCCCTGTAAGCACGCGGTGCTCGCCGGTCTTGCAAATGAACAAGATCATGCCACACCCCTCGATGTCGACGATGGAGCCGTCGCCGAACTTGACAGTGGCTAGGATTCTGGAGTTGATCTCGAAGCACGACCCGGTCATGTGGTTTGTTGCACTGATGTCAAGGTACCACATCCGATCGTCGCGGTCCTCCTCTCGATCCAGCTATGTGAATACCTTCACCTCGACTAGCTGCGAGTGGACGTGACGGGTGATGCGACACAAGCCTTGGCCATCAAAAGCGTGGGCTCATCGTCGTCGCCCTGTGTCAGGAGGGCCTCAGCCCACTTTGGCTTGTTGCGATAATCCTTGGCCCAATGGCCAAATTTGCCACAGTTTTAACATTTATCCCAACCACCTCCTGGGACGGACGTGATGGTGTTGCCATCACGCGGCTCGTTGCCACAGCCACGCCCACGGTTCTTGCCATGACGATGATGGGAGCCGCTATTGCCGCCGCTACTGGATCATCCCTCGCCATCGCACTTCTTCATGCGAGCTAGCCACTCCTCCTCAGTGAGGAGTAGCTTTTGCCTACCATTGCCGCCCGAAGAGCCGAGCTTGTACCTTTGCTCCACAACGCGTAAGCGACCGGTCACCTCCTTGATCGAGATCGCGCTCCGATCAAGGAGGGTCTTGATGGAGATGGCGACCTGCTGGAGACGTTTTGGAATGACCTGCAGAAATTTTCGCACCACCTCAACATCAGTGACTTCGTTCCCCGGTACTTGGAGGTTGTTGGCGAGGCTCGTGATCCTCATTGCAAAGTCGTTGACAGACTTGCCATCTTTGAACTCGATCTCGCCGAGCTCGAGTCGCAGCTTCTGTGCATTCGCTTCTCTAACACGCTCGACGCCGACATGCATCATCTTGATCGCGTCCCAAGCGTCCTTGGCGGTGTCCTTGACGACGAGAGTGGACAACATCTCCGATGGCACGGTGCGGAGAATGGCGGACAGCGTCAGCCTATCATCGCAGTAGTCACCACCACCGGGTTCGATTGCCTCCCAAAGGCCTTGCGTCTGCAGGTTCACCCGTGTCGCGGTCGGTGCGGAGGAGGTGATGGTGACCCACAGCAATTCTGGCGTGGAGGTGTCCTCGAGTGCGCGCCCACAGATGACATTGCGGTGATCGGACCGTCAACCAGGCCCTGATAACAAATGTTGGAAATCCCAAGCCGGACACACACAAACACGAGTAGAATTTTTTGTGCTGCACTGAACTTTTAGCAGCTTTTCTGTTTTCTCCTTTATTTATAAGCCAAACAGTCATGCATCTAACAGCGATACATTAACGGCTAAATAAAAACTGTACTAACAGTTATGCATTAACTGCTAAATAAAAACTGCACTACCAGCTAAAAAACTGAAATAATACATGATCATTAATTGCATGCAAACATAAACTGAAAAATACTAACCGCTCAAGATTAAAAAACATGCAACATTTTTGGTGTCCCTCTGCACTCCAGGGGAGCACATCGGCTGCCATAGGCATCTTTGTGGTTGGCCGTGCCTTCAAATTCAGGCTATCGAAGACCAAAAGTTTGGTGGTTCATTGTAACCTAACTCGATCCAATTCAAAAGGTCAATAAAGCTTAGCAGGTATCAGTAGCAAACCACAATAAGCAAAACCAGTGCTTAGAAGCTCCGCCTTGTGGGAAACAAATCAGTTGAAATCCGCTACGCCTTTTTGACTAGGAGACATCTCCATTTTGATCCAGGCCATCGTATGTGATCAACTTCATTAATACCTGAGATCAATCCAGAAGACCTAGAAACATAAAAGATAATTCAAGAGACTGTTGTACATGGAAAAAAATATTGCCGAAGTTTAAGAGCGTAGACCTCTCATTAGCATCTTCATTCTCGCAACAAACTTTAAACCTCATTCCAATGGAAAAAGGATAGTTCAAGTTCTTCGAGAATTTGCAATATGTCACAATAAATTCTGATGCACCAATCCTGTTTGAGGACGAAACATCTGATATTAATTAAGTTGCTCCAGCTATGCCAATACTCCCAGTTCAGATTCTTTTCAGAAGTTAATTACATGCGCCATACAATTGTGCTTGAGATAAGCAGTGCAGACAAATGTGCAATGACACAGAGTAAATGTATATAACACATAATTCAAAGTATGTCAGGCATCACTACATGCCCTTGGAGGTTCAGTGTCCAAATTTTGGGCTAGTTAACTGTGCTAACCAATATACTTACAGTATGTGGTAAATTATTAGCATTAGTACAAACAGAACTTACTGAACAACAAACAAAATACCTAAAATGAGAGGAAGTGAAAAAAAGATCAACAAAATTGAAGGACCATGAACATGCAAATGCCTGTATCTATCCTTGTGTAGTGATAAACTAGAATCTAATGAACAAATTGGTTTCATAATTTTGGAGTTCGTATGAATTAATTATGAATTTTACAAGTTATCAACAAAGGAGAAAAATCCTCTGATGAACAGTGCACCCGGATACTCCGGTCTAAGCCGGATACTCCGTTACCCCGGAGACTCTGGGTGACTCTCCAGCAGCACCTCTCTGTTATTTTCGGCTGGGGCTTGCCCGAAGACTCCGGACTAGTCTGAAAACTCCGGTTTTACGCCCAGAAATGCCTATTTTGAGCCGAAAAATGCCCGATTTGATTTGCGATCTTCTCCAATCCAAAAGGGAACATGTTTGAGCTAGTTCAAGGGTTATAGAACTCACTTAACAGCCTATCAACTCCATTCCTAACTCAAATTCATCCAATTCCTCAATTTAGGGTTAAACTCACAAAAACTCATGAATTTCACTCTTTTGCGAAATCGGCCAATCGAATCACGAATTCTTGCCATGGGGAGCCTAAGGGACTTAACCACAACACTTGTGAAGGATAGTGGCTGCCGGGTGATGAAGAAAACGGTGGAAAATTGAAGAATTCTGACGTTCTTCACTTTTCAACCCTAACACCAAAAGACATCCAAATCGGTTCAAATCCTTCGGGAATGAGCAAACAAATTGGAGGAATGGAATGCTTGTGAGCCTGTGATCGTAATGGTACCACATACTCACCTCGAATCCTTCTCTTGAGCTCGGATTTTGGGAGAGAATGAGAGAGGATGTGAGAAGGAGAGAGAGCTCTTGCTCCCTTTGCCTTGGCTGGTGGGGAGCACGGGTGGGAGTGAGGAGGAGAGAGAGAGGAGCAGGTGGGGCTGCTCAAAGGGAGTGAGTGGGGTGGTTGACCCACATGTGGGGCCCACGTATTAGGGAAGAAGTCTGTTTTGACTGCGAATTCAATCATTTTCTCTCCTGAATTCGATTCTCTCATCCGATTGACGTGAAACGAATTGCACAAGAGTTATAAAACAAAATTACACAAAATTAAACATAATGCTTAACAAGCATAATTATGCTTAATTATGTGATTATAGAATTTGGGACGTGACAGCTGTCTCGCAGTATAGTCCAGCAGAGGAAGGTGATTTGTGACAACCCAAATTCCTTACTCAGGTAAGTAAGCATCATGAGTATCATTAGCATCGTGTTTAATTGTTTTGAGCAATTTTTGACATGCAATTTAAATTAAACACAAAATGTTAAAGTTAACATTAAATGATGCCTTGTAAAGCAACTCACAAAATTGCTATGAAACATAGGGTTGGAAATAATTTTAGAAATTAGTCCACACCATCTAATGAATATTAGTGATTTTTTTTCCAAATTTTTGGGAATTCTTTTGGAGTCATAAAAATTACATCAAGTTAGAAAAGGTTGCATGTTTGAAGAATTTTAGTTCAAATTTGTCTCAAGCATTTTGGGTCGAACAGGTTAAATTGGTTAGCATATGAATTATAGAATCCAACAAATTTTATCCCACAAAATTTGGAGGTTGGGAAGACCTTCATTTGGATCAGAACAGAGGGGAAGATCTTTTGCTTCTGCCGATTATTGTTCATCACGGGCCACAGTCATCCTCTCCCTCTCACAGCTCACGTCGCCGAAAAACCGGGCCACCGCACCGAGGCAGCTAGAGGCATGGGCCATCGCCTTTATCCCTTGCCTGCTCTCTCTCTTCTCTCTCACTCGGCCGCCCAGCACAAAGCAGAGCAGAGCGCAGCGCCCGCCGCCTAAATCCGCCATGCCCGCAGCCAGTCCAGCCAGGCCTGAGCCTAGTGGAGCATGGAGAAGGAGTTAGGACCTCCTTGGTGCGGTTCCTCGTGCCAATCCGTCCCTTCACCGCCGGAATTGAGCTCTCTGCGCCGTCTTCCCTAATGTCGGCGCCTCCTTACGCACCTCACCGTCAAGCCTGCTCACCGCGGTCTCTCTGGTCCACGCAAACACCGGGTGAGCTTCCCCGCGACCTATAGATGCTTTGGCGCACTTCATTTTACCTTTTGCCCGTCGCCAGCGCGCGTGTCCGTGTGAGCCACCTGCCGCCGCCGCTTAGGCGCACGTCGTCGGCCGAGCATCAGTCGGGCTCCTCAGCTGAGAGACAGGTCGTTGTGTTCACCAGCCTGCGTAGATATCATAGGGTTCTCATCTGGGTTGTTCACACTGCCATTCACTGCCGGCGTGCTTGAACCCACCGCCGACGTGCTACCGCTGCCGCTTGCCACCGCTGACTGCCTTCCGATCATCACCAGCATCCAGGTGTGCCCTGACTATGTTCGAACATGTGTGCTAGACCTCGTGCTGCCATCGGCTGGCCAGAGTCTGCTGTCGTTCGCCGTTGGCGAACCGCGTCAGTGCCGCCCGCCGTGGCTGACCTAGGTGCAGGTCAAACCCGTCGGGCCCACTGTCAGCCTTCAAGGCTGGAGCCCCCTTGGTGCAAAAGGTTTTTAGGGCTTTTTAATCCGAAAAATGCAGAATAGAGCTGTTGTACAATTGTTAAATCGATTGAAACTTGTAAAATGCATAGAAAATTGTATATAGCTCCAAAAATTATGAAATCAATTTCTCTAGCTTTGTTTTATCATGCTCTACATGTTCAAAATACTAGGAGTCATGAAATATGTGTTGAGATTTAATGGATTAATGAAATATGTTTAAGTTTCTTTAATTCTTAATTAAATATTGGTAACTCCAATATTGATGAAACCAATTTTGTTAATCTTATTAATTGATGCCCTGTTCAGCAAAAACAATCACCCTCATGTTAAGTATAAACGAATTTTCTAATTAGGTCTAAGCTTAAATATTTTGAACATCAGGGTTTAGGATGTTCAGCCCATCCTGATTCTTAGGAGTGCAAAGAATGCTCCATCTAGACTGTCTATACTTCTTTTTATGTTCGTCATTTTGCCAAAAGTAATTCTAAATCTATAATAGTCTAGTTTCTCAAAATGCCTCTCGGCACTTCAAAAGAAAGACACTATAAATAATGCTAGAATGCCAAGGACTAAGTTGATAAGGACAAGCTTGCCTAACTGATAGCAGTTTGTAACATGCAACTCCATCTTTGCAAGCAATATACACCAAAAGGCAGCCCTCGGAGAAAATTCATTGTAAACTTCACAAAAGATTGTAATTAACTTGATTCCTGCGAGATTACTCTCCGACCTTTGCAACACAAACGGCAAAACTGAAAATATGTATAGTTCTCGGTTCCTGAGTCTATGGCTTGTTTCCTTGCATTCATGCTCACTTGCGCCTCTGGTCACAGCCCTTGTGCGTTCTGCTTAAAAGCTGGCAAAACGCGCCTTGAACGTGTTAACCCATACATTCGTTTTGGAATTAACGCAACACATGATCAAAGTGAACTTTCATAGACAGGTACATAGACGGTACAATTTCCAGGTACATAATATGCGCGGAATCATACATTCAGTGGGCACGATGTGGTTGACCACCACGGTCACACTTATTATGTAGGACTGCAAATTAACAAGGGCCAGCTCCATGCGAGTTAACCAGGTGTATTACCGAATGTTTATGGGTAGAGCTCGATGATGGATCGAACACCTAGAATGGGCATGATTTTGTAATCGCTAAATCCGGCTTCGAAAATAATCTTCTTCCACCCTTGCTCGTCTCGCTCGACGCCATTCATAATCATCATGTGGACATCAAATAGCGCTTGCGTCTCTTGGTGCTTTAGATTTGACTTCCCTCCTCCAACCACCATGTCTAATATTATGATTTTTCCTCCTGCATCTCTGGGAGGTATAGATTTCTTGCAGTTCTTTAGTATCTTGACACACTCTGCGTCGCCCCAATCATGCAAAACCCACTGACATCAAATAAACAGAAGTGACAAATGATGTTCCAAAAGTGCCCTTATCAAGATCAACCGTGAAAACATTTTGGAGGTGAAGGAACCTGAGGTTCCCCCAAGCACCGTAACAACTCTACATAAAATAATACTGAACGACATACCTTGAGGAAGACAGCGTTTGCCGATGGAATGCTCTCAAACATGTCACCGGCAGTGTACTTCACATTAGTGATAGCGGGAGCACTGGCGATGACTTGCGGGAGATCCAGCACGCTGCAGTTGACATGCGGGAATGCCTTTGCTATGGCCTGGGCTGCGCCGCCGAGCCCCCCGGCAACGTCGACCAGGGAGCTTATACCCTGGAAGACGTCGCCGCGCTCCTTGATGACGATGTCCATGATGAAGCTGCTATCTGAGACCATCCCTCCATCGACGAGGGCACAGAACGCTGAGTTTTGGTTGATGAAATCCCACAGGCTCTGCCCGTGCTTCATCTCGAAGAGGGACGGACCTGGGAGCTCGCGCTGGAACCATGCGCCGAGGTCAAGGAAGGGGGACACAACGAGGCTATCCAGCACCAAGGTCATGAAGGGAGTCAAGTTCAAGGAGCCAACCAGAAGTTGGGATACCGGCGTGAGCCCATAAACTTACTCGCCGCCGTCGTCAGCCGGTTGCTGGATGCTGAAGACGCCGGTGACAGAGAGCACGCGCATGAGGCGACGCAGGCATGGGATCTTGGACGGGTGGAGCGTGACCTTGGCGATTATCTGGGGGAGAGTGGCGCCGCCGCCATGGAGTTGGATGGCGTCGGCAATGCGGAGGTTCAGAGCGCACTTGAGCACCATGGACTTGACATAGGCGAAGGTGGTGTGCCAAAGCTCGAGCTGAGCATCAAGCAAGGCTTGGCTAGTGCCCGTGGTGAGCGCCATGGTGCACTACTACTGCTGTTTTCCTTTCTAATGGATGGAAGGGTGGATGGATCTAGAGAATCACGTTAAGCTGTTTATATAGACGCGCCATGGCCCGTGGGATCAATTGAGTATCTAGCGTCCAATAATTTCAAAGTTTTTGAAAATGTTGGCAACTGAATGATACACTTCAACAAACAAATAGTTTGGTTCTCAAAGTGCAAACAAATAGTTTGTAACTTTGCATACCATGCACCCTGCCACAGTGCCCACACGTTTACCTTGTGAAACTTTCAGATCTAAACTCGATCACACGGCCCTGTGCTTGCCTGCCTGCCAAGTTCATCGTCACCACCTCGATCGTCCTTCACTATCCCACATGGCCACATTCTGCCATTTCTAAAGACCTATTTGTTTTTTATTGTGATCGTGGATTCTAGCTTTTAAAATTAGAATCGAAAACAAATCGACTGATTCTACAATCTGAGGCCAAATTGTGCCATAATCCACAATCCAGAAAAATACCGCTTCTATCAGATTATGACACATATTTACCCACTATTGCTATTACAAATATAACGTTTCGTTTCTTTCTCCTCTCTCTCTCCCGAGCTTCATTTCCTCTCCAGCGTTGTTGATGAGGACCCCCACGTCGAGGCCTCGGATGGCCTCCTTCAACGCCTCCACCCCGGCGGCTAGCCCCTCGCCAACGAAGTTGAGCACGAAGGTCCGCACCTCAGGGACCATTGGGTGCTTGGCCATGATATCTGCAGCAACGGCGGCCAACTTGTCCGGGTTGTGGCTGGCGAGGAGGAGCCCGAGCCCGGCCACAGCGAGGTGGAACACGATAGTGCGGCCGATGCTGTTGGTGGCATCGGTGAAAATGGCCCAGGCGCCGTATCAGCGGCAGGGGCTTACCCGGGCGAAGGAACGCGGCGTAGACCCATAGCGCGAGGCGGATGGTGACGCGGCTCCAAGCGAAGTCGGCCACGCGGCGGTCAGCTCCTGCGCGATGTGAGGGGAGAGAGAAGGGGAGAGATTCTAATAATCCAGCCAACAACAACGAGTTCAACCTGATCCCGGAGCCCCACGAGGATGGTGGCGACGAGGAGGCAAAGTTCAGGGGCTTCTTCCCGTGCCCGAGGACCTTGGGGCTGGCGGTGACCGTGGCGCCGAAGGCCACGTTGGTGTCGTTCAGGCGGAGGCACATCAAGTACGTGGTGGCCATCAAGGTCAAGGCGTCGAGGCTATGCTCGTCGGTGGCAGCCTCGATGGTGAACTTCGGCCTTCAGTGGCATACAGAGAGCGAGTCTGCCTACCATATCGTTATCGAGACCCTACCTTCTGCCTACCATATCGTTATCGAGACCCTACCTTCTGCCTACCATATCGATGCACCTGGGACTAAGTTAATAACCAATCAGGTTGTTCCTAAGGCCAAGATTCTCATTGAGGGAGTTCAGTTTTCTGCAAATTTGATCTTGCTGGATACTAGAGGAATGGACGTAATTTTAGGAATGAATTGGTTAGCCCAATATAGTGCTCGACTTGATTGTGCCAAGAGAGTCGTTTGTCTCAAAAGTCCAAGGGGTGAATGGGTTTCTCTTCATGTTGGAGAGGGAGGTCTCCACCTATATGCTCTGAAGGTTGTCTCAGCCACGGATCTCTTGAATATTCCTGTTGTTTGTGAATTTCCTGATATCTTCCCAGAAGAACTGCTAGGAATGCCACCCAACAGAGCAGTAGAACTCTATATTGATCTTGTGCCCAGAATGGCCCCAATTTCGAAGAGGTCATATAAGATGCCGCCAAACGAATTAGTGGAATTGAAGAAGCAAATTCAGGAGTTTCTTGCGAAGGGCTTCATTCATCCGAGCTCCTCACTACGGGGATGTCCGGCGCTCTTTGTGAAGAAGAAGGACCAAACTCTTCAGATGTGTGTTGATTACCTCCCGTTGAATGAGGTCACCGTCAAAAACAAGTATCCGATGCCCGGGATCGATATTCTATTCGATCAGTTGACCGGTGCCCGGGTCTTCTCTAAGATTGACTTGAGATTGGGCTACCACCAAATCAAGGTCTGACCGAAGGATATTCCAAAGACGGTTTTCTCTACCTGTTACAGGCTTTATGAGTTCACTGTCATGTCCTTCGGCTTGACTAACACACCGGCGTTCTTCATGTACTTGATGAACACAGTCTTCATGGAGGAACTCGATAAGTTTGTCATAGTTTTCATCGATGACATTCTTATCTACTCCAAGACTGAAGAAGAACATTCTGAGCACCTCCGTGTTGTTCTTGACCAACTTTGAGATCACCAACTCTATACCAAGTTCAGTAAATGTGAGTTCTGGCTCAAGGAGGTTGCCTTTTTAGGGCATGTTCTATCTAATAACGGTGTTGCAGTTGACCTGAGCAAGGTGCAAGAAGTTCTCAATTGGGTTCAACCCAAGAATGTCACCGACATCCGGAGTTTTCTCGGACTTGTGGACTATTATCGTTGGTTCATTGAGAATTTCTCCAAGTTTGCCAAGCCTATGACTGAGCTCTTGAAACAAGGAAGCTTGTTCGAGTGGTCAAATGAGTGTGAGTCAGCTTTCCAGACCTTGAATAAGCTGCTCACGACCGTCCTAGTTCTCGCTCAGCCTGAAGTGGACAAGGGTTTCGATGTCTATTGCAATGCTTCCCGCATAGGGCTCGGATGTGTCCTCATGCAAGAAGGTCGAATTGTTGCTTATGCCTGACGTCAATTGAAGCGCCATGAGGAGAACTATCCAACCCATGATTTAGAGCTTGCGGCAGTTATTCATGCCTTGAAGATCTGGCGTCATTATCTATTGGGAAATCTCTACTGTATCTATACGGATCACTAGAGTCTCAAGTACATTTTTACTCAGGTTGATCTGAATATGAGGCAGAGAAGATGGCTTGAGTTATCAAGGATTATGAGCTGGAAGTACATGATCATACCGGCAAAGCGAATGTAGTCGTCGATGCCTTAAGTCGAAACACTCATTATCATTGACTTATGGTCTCACCCAAGGATTCCACCCTCTGTGATGATTTTCGATGACTTGGACTTGAGATGGTTTCGGAGGGTTACCTTTCCAACTTGGAGGTGAAATCCTTTCTCATCGACCAAATTAAGGAAGATCAGAAGAAGGACAAGGGTATGGAAAGGATTCGTGATAAGACCAAGGAGGGGCAAGCCAAGTGCTTTACCCTGGACGACGAGGGTGTCTTGTGGTTTGAGAAGAGATTAGTGGTCCCTACAGTTTTGGAGTTGAGAAAGAAGATCCTGGATGAAGCTCATGATTCCTTGCTATCCATTCACCCAGGGAGTACCAAGAAGTACCAGGATCTAAAGCCCAGATTTTGGTGGACTCGCATGAAGTGAGAGATCGCTCGATATGTAGCTGAGTGTGACGTCTGCCGAAGAGTGAAGGCCGAGCATCTTAAGTCAGCCGATACGCTTCAGCCTTTGTCCATTCCCTCCTAAAAGTGGGAGGAGATCGGCATTGATTTCATTACCGGGTTGCCAAAGACCTCTCATGGGTATGACTCAATTTGGGTCATTGTGGACTGGTTTATGAAGTGCGCTCATTTCTTGCACGTCAAGACCACCTTTTCGGTCAAGCAGTACGCAGAGCTGTACCTCGCTCGGATTGTTTGCCTCCATGGGATTCTGAAGAAAATCATTTCTAATCGAGGCACTCAATTCACTTCCTATTTCTGGAAGGGCCTTCATGAAGCTACGGGAACCGAGCTCTTCCGTAGTACTGCATATCATCCTCAGACCGACGGTCAAACAGAGAGAGTGAATCAATTCCTAGAAGATATGTTGAGGGCTTGTGTCCTCACATATGGGAAGAAGTGAGAAATCTGCTTGCCATTTGTGGAGTTCTCCTACAACAACAGTTACCAAGCGAGCCTTGAGATGTTTTTGTTTGAAGCTTTGTATGGTCGACGATGCCAAACGCCGTTGAATTGGTTTGAATCTGGCGAAAGGGCTTTTCTCAGCCCAGATTTGGTCAAGAAGGCAGAAGAGCATGTTCTGACAATTCGCAAGTGTCTCCTCACGGCTCAGTCCCAACAAAAGAGCTATGCGGATCGCCGTAGATGAGATCTTGTGTTTGACATTGGGGATTTCGTCTATCTTAAGGTGTCGCCCATCAAAGGGGTTCGACGCTTTCAAGTCAGAGAGAAGCTAGCACCTCACTATGTTGGTCCATTTCAAATCGTTGCTCAGCGTAGAGAGG
This sequence comes from Phragmites australis, assembly GCF_958298935.1. NCBI lineage: Eukaryota > Viridiplantae > Streptophyta > Magnoliopsida > Poales > Poaceae > Phragmites > Phragmites australis. The sequence goes on along the minus strand of NC_084929.1, from coordinate 32,365,484 downwards.
TGGCCTATCAGTTAGACATGCCTCCGTCCCTCTCCGCCGTGCACAATGTCTTCCATGTCTCTCAATTGAAGAAATGCCTTCGAGTCTCAACTGAAGTCATTGAAGTTGCAAACCAAGAATTGCAGCTGGATCTCTCCTATTTCGAACATCCGATTCGTATTCTTGATGAAGCTGAACGGAAGACACGGCGCAATTCAATTAAGTTTCTCAAGGTTCAATGGAGTAATCACTCCGAAGGTGAAGCGACGTGGGAATGTGAGGATCGGCTTCGCGCCAATTATCCCGAGTTTTTCTCCAGATTGCAAGTGTTGCATTAGTTTCTATTCCTCGCAGTGTGTAAATGATGCTATAGTAATATATACATCATGAAGCACCATACATGATGTTGTGATGCCTTCACTTTTGAGTAGATGAAGGTTCCATCGTCCCGCCCACACCACCCGTGGTTTAGTAGGAATCTTGTATTCCTGTTTTTCTTATATATGTACACAATCACCATCAAGTCACCAAGGAGACCACCCTCACTTTTTCTTTCATGAATATGACTACAAGTGGTTACTTTGTCATGTCAGTAAATAGAGGTGAGAAAGGATGATGACACCACCGTCACTCACACAATACCCACCTTGTTATCTTGTAATATCCTCCTTATAAGATCAACTTGTCTAGGTGAATATGGCACTTAGACACCTGGGACTTTTCCCAAGGTCTGAAAGATATGCCTTACAACACTGTTGTGTCGTCTGGTAATGTCATTGTAGTCCGTTTCTGGAACTCCTAGTTTCCATGCACTCTCCCCGACTCGTATCGAATCTCGGGATGAGATTCTTTTAAGGGGGTGGGGAGTTTTGCGACAGCCCAAATTCCTTAATCAGATAATTAAGCATCATGAGCATCATTAGCATCGTGTTTAATTGTTTTGAGCAATTTTTGACATGCAATTTAAATTAAACACAAAATGTTAAATTTAACACTAAATGATGCCTTGTAAAGCAAATCACAAAATTGCTATGAAACATAGGGTTGGAAATCATTTTAGAAATTAGTCCATGCCATCTAATGAATATTAGTGATTTTTCCCAAATTTTTGGGAATTATTTTGGAGACAAAAAAATTACATCAAGTTAGAAAAGATTACATGTTTGAAGAATTTTAGTTCAAATTTGGCTCAATCTTGGGTCAAACAGGTTAAATTGGTTAGCACATGAATTATAGAATCCAACAAATTTTATCCCACAAAATTTGGAGGTTGGGAAGACCTTCATTTGGATCAGAACAGAGGGGAAGATCTTTTGCTTTTGCCGATTACTGTTCATCATGGGCCACAGTCATCCTCTCCCTCTCACAGCTCACGTCGGCCGCCGCTTTCATTGATTTCCGTGGCTGACCACATCGCTGGAAAACCGGGCCACCGCACCGAGGCGGCCAGAGGCATGGGTCGTCGCCCTTATCCCATGCCCGCTCTCTCTCTTCTCTCTCACTCGGCTGTCCAGCACATAGCAGAGTGCAACGCAGCGGCCGCCGAATAAATCCGCCACACCCGCGGCCAGTCCGGCCAGGCCTGAGCCCCGTGGAGGATGGAGAAGGAAGCCAGGACCTCCTTTGTACGGTTCCTCGCACCAATCCATCCCTTCCCCGCCAGAATTCAGCTCCCCGCGCTGTCTTCCCCAACGCCGACACCTCCTTCCGCACCACACCCTCGAGCCGGCTCACTGCGGTCTCTCCGGTCCAACCAAACACCGGGTGAGCTTCCCCACGACCTATAGATGCTTTGGCACGCTTCATTTTACCTTTTGCCCATCGCCGAAACACGTGTCCGCGTGAGCCACCCGTCGACACCGCCTTGGCGCACGTCGTCTGCTGAGCCACCGTCGGGCTCCCCAGCCGAGAGACAGGCCGTTTTGTTCACCGGCCCGCGTAGATACCGTAGGGGTTCTCGTCTGGGTCGTTCACACTGCCATTCACCGCTGGCGTGCTTGAACCCACCGCTGTCATGCTGCCGCCGCCGCTTGCCACCGCTGACCACCTTCCTGTCATCACTGGCATCCACATGTGGCCCCACTGTGTTCGAGCGCATGTGCTGGACCTTGTGCTACCCTCGGCTGGCCGGAGTGCGCCGCTAGTGAACTGCGCCAGTGCCACCCGCCGTGGCCAGTCTGGGCGCGGGTCAAACCCGCTAGGCCCACGGTCAGCTGCCAAGGCTGGAGCCCCCTCGGTGCATAAGGTTTTTAGGGATTTTTAATCCAGAAAATTCAAAATAGAGTTGTTGTACAATTGTAAATTGGTTGAAACTTGTAATTTGCATAGAAAATTGTATATAGCTCCAAAAATTATGAAATCAACGGCGACAAGGAATAATCATACAAAAGCTAGTAAACCCTAACATGGGATTCCAGTTTAGACAAGCATGCAATGAAGGAGTAAATAGCTACACATGAATCCTAAAACGGGAGCAAGATTTTAATCCCTTGTTAACATAAAACAGTACATCGACACTTGCCTTCCTCGCTCTGCTACTAAAAGGCTTCGAATCCTTAGTCTTTTAGACATCTGCACTGCTCTTCGGCTAATCGAACTATTACTGAAAAAACACACAAAGAAAACTACTAAGAACAGTACATAAAACAGTAAGAAAATTTGGTAAAAAGATTCGACACATCGCTACGAGAATTTGAGCGCAAGGATAGCCTAAATCGGAGCTGCAAGCAAAAAATTATAGTTGTTTGAAGTTCGAGGGGCATTTCTGTAAATTTTACCTATTTTCTGGAAATTCTAACTTTTATTTTCTATTTAAAAATCTACGGAACCGGTGTATGGTCTCATGGACCACTGATAGAGCGTCAGTCCACCGGTCCACGGTGGACCAGAACGGTCGGCGGCGGCTTTTGCGACGGAGAGCGACCAGAGTTGGCCGGATCGGGGCTCTGGCAGCCGGATTCTCCGACGAGTGGCAGAAGAGTGGGAGGAGAAGTTGGTGAGCTCACCCAAGCGGAGTTTGGAATCGGGGCGGTGCCGTGGAGGATGGCCGGCGGTGGTGATCGGAGCGCATCAGGGAGCGGGTTCCAGCATCGAATCAAAGAAGAGGTGGCTCAAGAACTCCTCCTGGGGCACCTGCGAAGCCGGGAGGGTGATTAGGTAGACCGAAGATGGCTTGGCGGCGCGAAATGGCTGCAGCGGCGCACTACTCACCGGAGACAATGGCGTCGGCAAGCTGAGAGAGAATAAGAGGCGGGGATGGATGGATGGGGTGCACAAAAGAACGGCGAACTCAATGGCATAGAAATTATAGAGGGGAAGAGAGAGGGAGAGACGCATGGGCCAGCCGAACTTCATCGCCGGAGTTAATGGCTTTAACTCCGAGCGGGCGGAGAAATGGCAATGTCGACCGTTTCGCGCGATTGAAGAGGGAAAAGGGAGGGTAAGGGACGCGTGCGCACGGTGGCTTGGTGCTCAGGTGGGAAGGCGAAGGGGAGCGGTGCCGAATTGAAGATGGCAGCAGCAGCAGGGGAGTGCGGAGGCGAGCAGCCGGAGGTAGGGGATGAGCCGGGGCGGCTCGGCTTGGCAGCTTGGCTTGGCGCGGGCCTGCTGGCCAGAGAGACAGGGAAGCAGATAGCTTGAGGAGGCCGGCTCGGCTCTGCGGCTTGAGCTGGGCCCGCAGAACAGAGAGGGCAGGGCGGTAGTCGGGTTGGCGAGGCCAGCTTGGCCGGATGGGCTCAGCCCAAAGGGGGGAGAGAGAGAGGGAGGGAGGGAGGGAGGCCTTGGGCTGGATTGAGAAGGAAAATTGGCCCGGAAAGGATTTGAGAATTAGGAAAAAACTTCTCCATTTACTTTTGAACCTTTTTCAAAAGAGATTTTAAACGAGCGTCTTCTAGCGAATTTTTCCAAACATAATTCACACATAAAACAAATTCTTTTTAGACTCTAAACAAATTTTGGAAAAGCTTTCAAATTTTAGAAAAAAATATTATTTTATTATTTTAAAAATACTCACAACCCAAAATCGGAATTTTGGGGTGTGACAATGAGCCCCCCTAGTATTTCGGTCTGCGTCCGCCCCTGTGCAATGCCAAAACTGCATGCTTTGTTGAAACTATGTTGAACTATATTTAGTTAAGTGCTACATGATATAGTGATCTGAACTAAAAATTTCCCCAAAAAACTTAACTAAACAGGGCATCATCCCAACAGAGTGTCGAAGAACTGACGAATGTAAAAGAACGTGAACCGAAGCACCCAGCCGGTGCTTGCACTTGCAGTCAAAACTAAGACGAGTGTCAAAGGACTTGAACGGATCATCCGCTGCAATCACAACAAAATAAAAGTATGCAGTTAAATAGGTGCCACAAGCATTGCTACTCTTCCAGGCAAGACTATACAAGAAGTAATCATTCTGAGATCTCACATGTATATATACTGAAATCTATCAAATTGAAGCAAATGAACTGAAGTGAAGTATACTATACTGAATCAAATATCAAAACTCAGATTCAAAGAAAAATAACCCAAAAGAAATCAGATTTAGAAATAACCGAAACGAAATCTCAAAACTCAGATTCTCACATTGGACTGATAAGCAAATCATTGATCTCAGCCATACATATTGGACTGCAGGCATGAAAAATAACCCAAAAGAAATCATTGAAACCAGGTAAGACGACATGAGCATCAGTTGTTTCTTCCATTGTCAGCAGGAGCAGTCGAATACCTGTTATGGGGGGTGGGGGGGGGGGGTCCGCAGCACTAGCATTGGCCGGCCTCTAGGGGAACAATATAATTCTGCGAGATCCACGTTTAACACATGCAGCTTTGCAAAGTTACAAACTATTTGTTTGCACTTTGAGAACCAAACTATTTGTTTGTTGAAGTGTATCATTCAGTTGCCAACATTTTCAAAAACTTTGAAAGGAAAACAGCAGTAGTAGGGCACCATGGCGCTCACCACGGGCACTAGCCAAGCCTTGCCGAGCTTTGGCACACCACCTTAGCTGATGTCAAGTCCATGGCGCTCAAGTGCGCTCTGAATCTCCGCATTGCTGACGCCATCCAACTCCATGGTGGCGGCGCCACTCTCCCCAAGATAATCGCCAAGGTCACGCTCCACCCGTCCAAGATCCCATGCCTGCGTCGCCTCATGCGCGTGCTCTCTGTCACCGGCATCTTCAACATCCAGCAACCGGCTAACGACGGCGGCGAGCAAGTTTATGGGCTCACGCCGGCATCCCAACTTCTGGTTGGCGCCTCGAACTTGACTCCCTTGATGACCTTGGTGTTGGATAGCATCTCCGTGTGCCTCTTCCTTGACCTCGGCGCATGGTTCCAGCGCGAGCTCCCAGATCTGTCCCTCTTCGAGATGAAGCACGGGCAAAGCCCGTGGGATTTCATCAACCAAAACTCACTGTTTGGTGCCCTCTTCAACGAAGGGATGGTCTCAGATTGCAGCTTCATCATGGACATCGTCATCAAGGAGTGCGACGACGTCTTCCAGGGTATAAGCTCCCTGATCGACGTTGCCGGGGGGCTCGGTGGCGCAGCCCAGGCCATTGCAAAGGCGTTCCCGCATGTCAAGTGCAGCGTGCTGGATCTCCCACAAGTCGTCGCCAGTGCTCCCGCTAGCACTAATGTAAAGTACACTGCCGGTGACATGTTTGAGAGCATTCCTTCGGCAAACGCTGTCTTCCTCAAGGTATGTCGTTTAGTATTATATTATTTTGTGTGTGTCAAGTGACAAGTCAACATTTAATAATGTTCATTGTTACCTATTTCGTCACTTCTGTTTATTTGATTTCAGTGGATTTTGCATGATTAGGACGACGCAGAGTGTGTCAAGATATTAAAGAACTGCAAGAAATCTATATCTCCCAGAGATGCAGGAGGAAAGATCATAATATTAGATATGGTGGTTGGAGGAGGGAAGTCAAATCTAAAGCATCAAGAGACGCAAGTGCTATTTGATTTCTTCATCATGTTTTTCAATGGCGTCGAGCGAAATGAGCAAGGGTGGAAGAAGATTATTTTCGAAGCTGGATTTAGCGATTACAAAATCATGCCCATTCTAGGTGTTCGATCCATCATCGAGGTCTACCCATAACATTTGGGAACAACTGGTTAACTCGCATGGAGCTCTTGTTAATTTGCAGTCCTAAATAATAAGTGTGTTTGCCTTACTGTGGTGGTCAACCACATCGTGCCCGCTGAACGTATGATTCCGCGCATATTATGTACCTGGAAATTGTACCGCCTATATACCTGTCTATGAAAGTTCACTTTGATCTTGTGTTGTGTTCCAAAACGAATGTATATGAGTTAACAAGTTCAAGGCGCGTTTTGCCAGCTTTTAAGCAGTACGCACAATGTCGAAGAGTAATCTCGCAGCAGTCAAGTTAATTACAATCTTTTGTGAAGTTTACAATAAATTTTCTCCGAGGGCTGCCTTTTGGTGTATATTGCTTGCAAAGATGGAGTTGCCTGTTACAAACTGCTATCAGTTAGGAAAGCTCGTCCTTATCAACTTAGTCCTTGACAGTTTTGCAATATTTATATTGTTGTTTTTTTAAGTGGAAAGGGCATTTTGAAGAAACTAGACTGTTATAGATCTACAACTTTTTTTTTTGGTAAAGTGACGAACATAAAAAGAAATCTAGATAGAGCATTATTTGCACTCTAAGGATCAGTGTGGGTTGAACATCCTAAACCCTAATGTGCAAAATATGTGTCTACTTAGTAATGATTATTCAAATTAATTAATGAGGAACGAGTATGGCAAGATTTTCTTTGAAACAAGTATCAAAAAACATAGCGATTACTCAAGTTGAAAAGAAACATAGTGATTCACATTTCTGGACAGATCTTATGACGGTCAAACAAGAGTTTTTGAATTTAGGTTCTTTTAATCTGCAATGTAGGACTTAAATTCGTTTTTAGGAGGTTGTGTGGCCTGGGCGTAGAGAGCTTAAAGAGCTATACCCTATTATGTATAATATTGTTACGAAGAAAAGTGCAACTGTAGCAAAGTTTTAAATACATACCCCTTAAATGTGTCCTTATAGAGAGTATTAGTGGGGAATAAGTTAATTGCTTAGCATGAGTTGGTAGCTAAAATAGGGAATGTACACCTCAATGATCAATAAGATATATACCTTAAGATGGTCTTTACATCACAATGGTCCATTTTCTGTCTAATCTGTATATAGACATTGATAAATAATGGTGTCATTCAAAAAACCGTTACATTTGGAAGCACAAAGTTTATGTGGTGACCTGTGGTGTCCATTTATTCCTAACTAGAGCTTGGTTCGTCTGCCATCCAGTTTCACACCGTTCGCCTAAATTTGTCAGTTGTCATGTCGGATCCCTTAGCGTCAGGTCGCATGAATGCCGTCTGGAGCTCGCATGTGTCGTGCTCGCCCGTCATCGCTCCTGATCCGACATCATCGCACGTCATCGTGCATGCCATTACCTTCGTCTACGCCACAGCTCGCCATCGTGACGCCGTCCATCGTCCACCGCCACCCGACTCGTCCAGCGCTGCCACTCACCGTCATGGGCTGCGGAAGATCCTACATGGCCGCAAACAGATCCGAAGGTGCTGACAACATCCCCCATGGCATCGGATACTGTTCATCCCGTATGGTGCCGCTGACATAGTGAAATCATCTGGGACACTGTTCATCTGTGCGTCAGTGCGCCATTGGTACTGTTCATTTGAATGGTACTGGCGTCCCATGTTGATGTTCATCCGTACGGGCATCGGTGTCATTGGGCCACTGTTTATTGGGGTAGTGCTACTGCTCATGCAAATTGCTATGCGCACCAGCGCTATGCACCAGGATTTCTAAGTAGTTCTATTTTTTGGTTGAAAATTGCTACTTACGCCCTAGCGTACCAGAAAGTTTATTTTTCCTTCAGATTCTACCATATTTTTTATCAGTATTTTTTTCCCACCATGTCATCTATTAAATTTGACATTAAGAAGTTTGATGGTAAGATCAGTTTTTTCATATGATAAGTTCAGATGAAAAATGTTCTCACACAAGTTGACGTTCAAAAGTCACTGGGTGCAAAACCTAGGAGCATGCCAGATTACAAATGGGAGGAATTGGATTAAAAAACACTCTCCACCATACAACCTAGTTTATCTACGGATGTTCTGCGTGAAGTCATTAACGAGATGACTGACGCCTCATTGTGGGCAAAGCCGAAGACGTTGTACATGAAAAAAGTCTCACCAATAAATTATGCATGAAAGAACGTCTGTACATAATTCATATGGCAGAAGGTATCTCTATTATATTTTGCGAAGAGAAACACTCCCGGAAGGAGTTGTTCCTAATGCGTGGTTTAATAAATAAATACGGACATGCCAGTATATAAATGTATACAAAATAAATAAATAAAAGACAACAAATATAGGAAACACTGTATTTCATTAATCCTTGATAGAATTACATGTACAAGCTCCCCTTGGGATTGAGTTGCGCCTAAGGAATACATCTGCCTTAGTAGACGGCTATGTAGTCCTTGTTTTCCGTGACCTTGTGAAGCTGCCGGTTAATTATATCCACAACGTTATGTCATGGAATACCTCTGATTAAGCTACGCTAATGGTCATCTCCAAATAAAATAAGAGTTATCTCCGAGTATGCATAAACACAATGAATAAAGAAAATATGAAGTGTCAGAGCCTTATCGGACTCTACCAAAAGGTATCTAGCCCCATCGTATGGATCCCATAAGTCTCAAAAAGTGTTCGGTTTCGTCGGTTGTGAACGAAGAAATTCTAGTCTCATCATCGGCCACGAAAAGGAAAAATCCCAACCTCGTCGGTCAGGGAGAAGAGGAGACTTCAAGTACCGCAGTCTTGACGGTGCGGAGAAAGAGAGGTGTGATCGGCTAGGGAGAAGAGGAGACTTCAAGTACCGCAGCCTTGACGGTGTGGAGAAACAGAGGTGTGATAGCAGTAAGGTCATGCTTATGCAACACTTTGGAGGTTTTTCCTTTGTATATGCTTCTCACCATATACAGAAAGAGGGTTATACTGAGAATTGATGCGGACGACTGCATATATGGGTTCACCGATGGAATTTATGGTTGAATAAGCCATTTGTACAGGACTAGCTAGGCTCGCTACTGGTGTTGAACTAGAGGCAAGGATAAATGGATCCGTCGTATTGTGTTGTGCATCATGCAGTCAACAACGCCATAGAAACAGGCCAGCTTTGTATAGAGGCTACTCAAGATAGCGCACAATGGGCTTCAACTTGACTGACAAGAAAGAAAGTTGTCCTTATCCGCCAAACCTCGTATTTCATTCTCCTAATTGGAAAGTAGAAAAAGTTAAATATTTCTAATTTATATCACATTGATATAATATTAAGAGTCAATAAAACTTCTGTTTTGAAGAAAAAAAATATCTGCTAGTAGATCTTGTACTTCACCAATTCTGATGAGATCAATTACTGAAGCAGGGTCCGGGTTGGCCTCGGTGTTACGGGCATAACTGACTAGTCCTTGTGGCCACTCTGATTATTGTCGGTTACAAGGGTATTCGCACTGCATGAAAATCAAATAATTTGCTACTTTAGACTTCTCTATGTATGTGTTGTGAAATCAGATATCGCCCTTTACAGTCTCCTTGATTTTATTGGCACCACAATGAAAGCTAAGTAACGACTGGACGATCAAAAACCAATGGTCGAAGAGCTTTCCACGACGTACGCACATGCCACAGTAACACATACCTGGCAGAAATTTCGTGGCACAAATCTTAAGAGACAATAATATGCAGCATCAGCATACGATTAGCACTGGAATCCATAGAAGAAAAACACCAAATAAAACATGAGAAGCTAGTAGCCTACGTGGGATATGGTGTGGTTTTGCCCAACCACATAGTCCAAACTATCCCATGCAAGCAATGGCAAATAAACTCAAAGGCTACATAAAGCTGACCACTAATACTGAAGCAGCATCACATTCCCAAGGGAGCAGCGCAGAGAGCATGCAGAGCAATAGGTGCAGATTGACCGTGCCCAAACAAGTCCAGCACCCGGGGAGTTTGTTGATCCGCATCGTAGTTCCCTTCCTTCATACCATCTTCCTCTGCTCCCAGTATCTCCTCGGTCAAGGAAAAACCGAAAAGCCGGCAACTGCCTGTGCCAACCTCCCTGTCGGCTGATCCAGATTTAGCAACACTCAGAGTCGAGGCTTCCATTGTGTTGAATTGCCTGCTTCCGATTCCACTTGGCATTTGAGGCTGCAGAGACGGCCTGTTTTTGGTGTCCCTCTGCATCTCCAGGGGAGCACATCGGCTGCCATAGGCATCTTTGTGGTTGGCCGTGCCTTCAAATTCAGGCTGCGGAACCATCGTTTGGTTAAACATAAGAACAGAAGAGGGCGAACACACTTTTGCTGCAGGCAGATCAAACCGCTGGAGAGAATATCCTTGAGTTGCAGCTGATCTATGCGCATAATCAAACGAGCCAACTCTGCCATCCTGTGTGCGAGCGTCAAAAGCAGCTCCCTGGGACGAAGGGGCCACTTGAGGCATTTCTTGACCTTGCAAGACCTCTGAGAATCTGACAGATTCACAGAAGCCTAGGGGCTGGTAAATAAACTCAGTGGCGGTCCGGTGTGGGAGCCCACCTGTTGCAGCATTCAGCTTGCAATTCCGCACACCAGCAGAGACTCTCCTACCATAACAGGCTTGAAATTTGGTGACATCTGATGGACGAGAGCATGCAACTAAATGAGTCCTGGATCGCATCAATTCTTGACCTTGCAATTCCATGGAGACCGGATGACCACATGCGTCTACATATTTGACGCAAAAAGTTAAATGGATATGGCTAAATGAAACTTCAGCTATGAATCTATATCAGTTCCATGGTGCGGGACCTACCCAGAATTGGTGCGTCCAAATCGCCTTGAGGATAGCACAATTTTGTTCGCTTCGAGATAGATGATGAAAGAAAATGAGTAACTGAAATTGTGCCGCCAACTCTCTCGATATCCCACGGAGATACTCTATTTCGGTGGTTGCAGTTAGTATCACCATCCCATTTTACCTGCAAATCATGCAAAAAGATGAGCATTTCAGTTTGAGGAAACTTGAGCACCCACATTTTAACTCAAAATAAGAGGTTACATCCTAAAAGAACAAAATCTGTTAACTTTCAGCTCACTAGAGTTATGGACGTAGCAACCACTCTCCTCTGATTTAAACTCCCTCCCCCCCCCCCCCCCCCTCCTATTTATATACAGCCAGCTTAGGTTTATTGTAACCTAACTAGAATTCAGAAGTTTGGTTGGAGACTTCCACTCAAGAATTCAGAAGTCGAAGACCAAAAGTTTGGGGGTTCATTGTAACCTAACTCGATCCAATTCGAAGGGTTAATAAAACTTAGCAGGTGTCAGTAACAAACCACAATAAGCAAAATCAGAGCTTAGAAGCTCCGCCTTGGGGGAAACAAATCAGTTGAAATCTGCTACGCCTCTTTGGCTAGGAAAAATAAATAGGATTGTCTAAAATGCATACCAGGAGACATCTCCATTTTGATCCAGGCCATCGTATGGGATCAACTTCATTAATACCTGAGATCAATCCAGAAGACCTACAAACATAAAAGATAATTCAAGAGACTGTTGTACATGGAAAAAAATATTTCCTAAGTTAAGAGTGTAGACCTCTCATTAGCATCTTCATTCTCGCAACAAACTTTAAACCTCATTCCAATGGAAAAAGGATAGTTCAAGCTCTTCAAGAATTTGCAATATGGCACAATAAATTCTGATGCACCAATCCTGTTTGAGGACGAAACATTTTGTATTAATTAAGTTGCTCCAGCTATGCCATACTCCCAGTACAGATTCTTTTCAGAAGTTACATTTGCTATACAAATGTGCAATGACAGAGTAAAGGTATATAACACATAATTCAAAGTATGCCAGGCATCACTACATGCCCTTAGAGGTGCACTGTCCAAATTTTGGGCCAGTTACCTGTGCTAACCAATATACTTATTGTTGGGGGTCGCCATAAAATACCCCTAACGCCCCCTTGGCTCCACCAGTCTAGGCCCAAGGACCATCAAACTCAGAACCCCTTCGGGACCCCCATAGCTCTGAAGTGGTCCCGAAGGCCATGCCTTTGAGGCCCTCCTGAGTCCTGACCCCCCAGAGCTATCGGTCCTTCAGAAAGATCAACCAGGAGGGAGCCGCAGGTCACCCCCATTTGCAGCAAAATGACCGGCATTTAACACCAGTCAAGTGGTGGTCGCCTAACACGCTAACGCAAGTGGTGGCCAGCTGACAAGCTGGTACAGTGCAGCGCCGGAACAAAACAACCAGCTACTAGGCCAACCGCCTCACTAACCGTAGCCATGAATTATAGGGTTGTCCCTATACCTTGTGATACACTAAAAAACTTGTATCTCTATCATCATGATATAGACATATTTGTACATTCATACTATAAATATCAATATAAATACAGACCCTTAGCCACCAAACCAAAAGGGCAAATTTCCTTGAAAACACGTTGTGTTCTATCCATCTCCATTTCTCCAAGGTTGAGTCATTCTAGTGAATTGGCTCTCGCCGCAATTTGTTCGTGGAAGATATTCCAAAGGAGCGCCACCCTCAAGACCAACTGAGCCCTGGGGATATCCACCGCTGAGGTCCAGACATACTCAATGTCCCGGTTGGAAGAGCAGAGAGGGATCCAAAGCCTACATCATAATAAAACCACCCCTCCGTCCACCCGGTGTACCACTAGTTATTGATGGCCTTCGCTGGGAACGCATCCTGATATTCCGGCAAGCTAGAAGTTCACGCTTCCAAAACAGAGGGTCTTTGTCTCCCCGCCCTCCGTCCAAGTCTTCGGCTGACAGCTTGCTTTGTGGGTAGTAGCAAATAGCTCCGCCCGACCCTCACAGCCCTCCGCCCGCATAACCCTTTCGAAGATGGCAATTGGGTGATGACATTAGCCGAGAGTTGGGGAGCTCTACGTAGAAGTGGCGGAGCACCCTTTCAGGAAGCGGCGCGGCCAGGAACCCAAGCCCCGTGTCAAAGAAAGCATCAAAAACCACCACTTCACAACTTTGCGGGGCCAGGATCGCCTCTCCCACCGGAAGGTGAACCACCAATCTAGAGAGTATCTTCCCCTCCTCGACCATCCGATCAAGATCGGCCACGGCGATGGTCGACTCTCCAGCACGTTGGTCTGCCAAGGGTGCTTCTTGTTTGCGCGGCGGAGTTTCACGCCCGACAATGGCCCAGGGAGCTGGAGGGGAGGATCATGTCCCCCGCAACTCCCGCCGGCTTGGCGGCCTGGTCCCCAGACGCCACATGGCCCCCCGATGGGGATCCGGCCCTACCGCAAGCGATAGAACAACTCATGGCAACCCTAGAAATACAGCGAGGAGCGCTCATCGGCAATGGAGAGTGGAGGCACAATGGCCAGCAAGCGCGTTGGAAAGAGCAGGGGAAAAAAAGAGACGAGAATGTTAGACGAGGATGCCAACCAGCCAAGACTCTTGCTTTTATCCACCCAAGGAGAAGTTATTGCTGCCTCCAGGCACGGGCGCACGACCTATCACGTCCCCTTTCCCACTATCATGGGGAAGAGGAACCGCTCTCCACTACCCACCAATACCAACGCGCCACGCGTCCCATTACCGCCCAGCCAGATACAACTGCATCACTAGCCGTAGGCTACATTTAATGTTCTCTCGCAGGTGCCGTTAGGCATTCTACCTAACCACTAGACCGGCACTTCCCAACTCGAAACCAGCGAAGGGTTGAGGGCCCATGGTCAAGGAGCCAAGGATCACCGGAGGCTCTGCTCCGAGTACCGTGGGAACGGCCGCACCACTGGCTATCCTCGCGAGGGGTTGCTGTTGGAGGGTCGCCATCAAGGACCCTCGACGCGCCATTGGCTCCACCAGTTTAGGCCTAAGGACCATCAGGCTCAAGACCCCTCTGGGACCCCATGGATCCGGAGGGGTCCCGGAGGCCATGCCTTCATGGCCCACAGTCCCCCCCCCCCTCCCCCACTTGCAACGAAATGATCGGCATTTAATACTAGTCAAGTGGTGACAGCCTGACACGCTGACGCAAGTGGTGGTCGCCTGACAAGTTGGTGCAGTGCAGCGCCGGAATAAACGACCAGCTACTAGGACAACCGTCTCGCCAGCCATAGCCATGAATTACAGGGTTGTTTACATACTCTGTGATAGAGTAAAGAACTTGTATCTCTATCAGCCTTATATAGGCATATTTGTACATTAACATTATAAATATCAGTATAAATACAGACACTTGGTCACCAAACTAAAGAGGCAGATTTCCCTAGAAATACGTGGTGTTCTATCCATCTCCACTTCTCCTCTAAGCTTGAGTCATTCCAATGAATTGGCTCTCGCCGCACTTTGTTCATGGAAGATATTTTCTTTCCCCAACACTTGGAATATGTGGTAAACTATTAGCAGTAATACAAACAGAACTTACTGAACAACAAAAAAATACCTAAAATGAGAGGAAGTGGAAAAAAGATCAACAAAATTGAAGGATGAACTTGCAAATGCCTGTATCTATCCTTGTGTGGTGATTAACTAGAATCTAATGAACATATTTTGCATCGGTAAACAAACCTTGGGTTGAAACAGATATGAAATATACTTCTATTATCCAAGGAACTGGCCACAGACGACAGTGTCTGTAGCCTTGTATCAGTACTGCTGACAGCTTCAAGAAGAGCTTCATTTCTAAGTTGAACTGCTCTTCTCACACCCAATCTTAGCTCACCATCATTACCTCTGTATGTGAAAAGAACGAACACTTATGATTAAAAGTGGAATACCACTCAAAGTAGTTAAGTTTTATCGCATTGCCAACATGCTTACCGAAGAAACAAGACGGCATCCCCTGAGACTAGTTTCTTCTTATTGATAAATGAACTCCATCCAGTTGTGAGAAGATGCCTACGTGGTTGACCTGAAAGTTAATAGAAAACAAAACTTTAGCTCTAACCTAACCCTTTGGGCCCTTAATTCCTTTATGTGTTGTACTTTGCCCCTAGTTCTGACATGCTTCAACTGTTCAACATATAACAAGGACAAGTGGAACGAGGATGAATTTAGCATTTGCAAAGATACAATGGGCAGACAGAAAATGCTAGCACGAGTGGTCAACAGATTCCCTATTTAATACTATTGGCAGCAACTTCTTGTTAGTACTTCTACCAAATTGTATGTTTTACTTTACTGATCCAAATATTTCTTTTCAATGGAAACAGTAGGAAAGGCTCCTACTGTGTATATATCATTTATATAATAAATTGAATGTTTACCACAACAAAATAAATTCTTGCTTTAGAAACTGAATCACATGAACTCTTCCCAATCCAACAATTAACACACTCAGAACTAATGCTGACCCAATTTCATCCACTTAGTTTGAGGCCATACCATTTACCAAGCATAACATGACTTTGTTTTGGGAAAATAATCCACGTTTCATTTCCATGTTAAGAATAAAGATGTATACACTATACAGATGTTAAATTAGCAACTATAAATTCTTATGCAAAGTACACCTGTCATCTACTCCAAGTGATTAGCTCATGTGTTCACACCTCTATAAATATGCCGGAACCTCCATTTCATGCCATGTAAATCCTTGGCAACGAGCTCTTGAGAAGGCCTGAGCTGCTCGTAGTCCTGGAAGGAATAGAAGAAACGGAACTGGTTAGAGCGGCAATTCAACCTAATCTGTGATTCAGGAGTAGACCAAAGCTAGTTTCTGCAAGTATCACCAAAGGTGGAAAGCAGTCCTCCGCAGCTCGCCTAGGAACAGAGAATCCTCCATGTGTGCTTGTATCAGAGGCTGTGAGTGTCTTGCAGAACATGTGTGGCGTCTGTGGCTTCTTTTCTCCATCGCCATCCTCCATCTCGCTGTTCCTCTCTTCAGTTTCACCCTTATGGATGTTTTGCCCAAACATCTGAGTCCAGAAATAAACAATGTTTTTACAGACCTATCGGGACATTTTTCTTCTTCTTTTCAACTCTACACCAAGCAAGATCGCAACTTCGTACATTGGTCATTCAGATGAACTGCCATAATAAGCTACACTGGCGGATCCAGAGCTAAGAATTTTGGGGGTGGGTGGGGGGGCTCAATTTGAAGAAGTATTTGCCACAGGAAAACCTGTACGGCTTGTCATCTATTTATACACCAAGTATATGCATGTACATAGTAGGATTACAACCGAACCCGGTAAAGAATCATTTGTTATAATCTATAGATAGAATTCTATCTATCTATACCATTTCTATTTTAACACACACCCTCAATCTGAACTGATTGATACTAGGTTAAGATTGCGCCGAAAACGTTCAAGCATCTGAGAGTAGCCGGTTTGGTAAAAGCATCAGCTATTTGATACTCTGATGACACAAATCGAACATCAAGGGCTCCTAAAGCTACTTTCCCTCGCACAAAATGAAAATCCACCTCGATATGCTTCGTGCGAGCATGAAACACCGGATTTGCAGTCAGATAAGTGGCTCCAAGATTATCACACCATATAATAGGTGGCCGAGGCTGAGGAACACTCAACTCCTTCAAAACCGGCTGAACCCAAATAACTTCTGCAGTCCCATTAGCTAAAGTCTTGTATTCTGCCTCAGTGCTAGAATGGGATACAATAGGCTGCTTTCGTGATCTCCATGAGATGAGATTTGGCCCAAGAAAAATAGCAAAGCCTCTAGTTGAGCGACGATCATCACTACATCCTACCCAATCGCATATGTGGAGACACTAAACAAAATAGATGATGATCGTTGTATTCGTAACACACTTGTCACAGTTACTTTAACAAATCTCAACTGTACTCTATACGTATTATAGTTAACATCAGCTCTTAGCCCCTGACAATGTATGACAAGAGAGATGAAAAATAAATGAATAAGCAGTGATTTGGTGCTAATTGATCTCAACTGTACTCTATACTCCTCCAAGCCAATCATTCCGAGCAACTCCAAAACCCATTTTGATTAATGGTGAAGACGAAAAATATATATACTTCTACCAGGTCAGCAACCCAACGTTTCGCTACCAAACATTCCGGTGTGCACCTCGAACTCTCTGACGAAATGCAAATGGAATAGGGAAAGCTGAAGGAGCAGCTCCATCATCCCCAGCAAGCCCTTTGCCTGAGAACACTGCGCCTCCGCCGCGAGCAACTAACTACCTAGAAGAGTAGAAGCACCAAAGCATCCACCGTTCCACAAGACCTGGCCAACGATGGAAGCGGCACTCACCTTGCCCTCCGCCACCAGAGCGAGCCGCGCGTACACCTCGTCCGTCGCCGCATCCGCCTGCACGAAGACGCACACGCATCAGAAAACCTCCCCCCTTCTCAGGGAAGAAAAGCGGAATCACCAGACAGCGGCCGGAACGAGGTGGGCCCCACTCACGCAAAGCTCGACGTCGACGACGCGGCACGCCACGTGCGGCGGCACGCGCGCCGCCCCGGCCGGTACCTCCCCGCCGCCAGCCGCGAGGTGCCCCTGCGGCAGGTACACCACGGCGCTCCCCCGCCGCGGCAGCGCCACCCCTGCCCCCGCGCATGCGTGCCACAGCTCCCTGCACACCGCCCCCGCCGCGGCGGCCGGCAGAGCCTCCTCCCCGTCCTCCTCCACGGTGTTCAGATCAATCCACATCTCTCCTCCTCCTCCTCGGCCTACCCGCGCGGCAAGTTAATGCCAGCAGCTACCTTCGAGACGGACGCCGGATAGGTGAGGGTGATAGAGGCGGAGGAGTTAAAGCAACGGAGGCGGTAGTAGCGTTAATGCGCTTGCCCCCCCCCCCCCCGGGGGGGAACGCGCTGCTCTCCCGTCTCCCACGCCCCTGCGCCAGAGCCAGAGCCCACCACCGCAGCGGCTTCGAAGCGAGCGAGCGGGCACTGTTCCCGCCCCGCCTGACCGCCTCACTCGCCGTGGCACGGCAATGGCCATGGCGACTTTATGGTGGGGGAGTGGCGGTGGTGCGGTGGGCACCGGGGCGCTGGCTTTTGGCTCGCTTTCGGGTGGTTTTGGTGGGGTTTTCTCGGGCTCCGCCGCACGGCGTACGTAGCCTGCTTTGTCGCAGCCGAGTAGGGCCGTGCGACGGGACTGTTCCCGCACAGGGGAGAGGGAGGTCTCGGGCATCGGGAAACGCTAAAAACCAAGCAAAAGGTGGCTTTCCTCTGCGTTTCCTCTGCGTGCAGCGTCGCGAGCAAACAAACGCTTTGCTCCGGAAAGAAGGTAAAGGAGGGGTTCGCTTCGTTTAGATTTGCTTTTGAGAAGAGAAGGAGGTTGCAGAGGAATAGTGGACCGGTCGGGAGCAACTGCATAGAGCTACAGTAATAGATAAACAGTATGTTATGAATCACTGTTTACCTACTCACATTTTACTATTTCAGTTACTATAATAAAATACATTGTCTTCTCTGCTGCAGAGGATCGGGATCTATTGTGGACTGTCTTTGCGTGGGAAAGATAACTTGGTATCGACTATCTGAAAATACAAAAAACCTCTATCTCATATATATATATATATAAATTATCTTGTCTGCCTACCTCTTCTGTTTAAATCTATTTATTTCGTTATTTTTATCTATTTTATGATTTTTTTTATTTTTTAAATACAAATCTCAATATAAAAAAATAATCATTATAGTTTATACATCTGAGGGGCTAGTGAAATTTTTTTCTTGCATCTTTGCCTAGGAACGCAACGTCAAAACTAGTGCTTGCGTGAGGAGCAGTGGCATCGTAAAAACTGTCCAAGCATCCCTGCCGCGGTTTCGTTTTGACTGAATCGGTAATCACTTTATGATTGCTTGAGGAGGACTATAAAAGGTCAGTGGAGAAATGAGAACAGTGCTGGTGGTATCGTTGGTATAAGTCACACTTCCTTTTCAGGTATAAATGGAAATGTAATCTATTATGTTTTTTGCCTCTCATAGAGGTGATCGAAATCTCTCTCCGAGGATGCCGATCGAGTCAGCGGCTCATACTTTCTGCACCCAAGGTCTAGATGGCAAACTGTCACAGAGAAGGAATCAAATAACACTGAAAGGACGTCACGGCAACCTCACGAATCTGCTGCCTACGTGACTGGCAATCTTGACGCCATTTGGATCCAGCTACAGGCCGGCCCACCTGCCGGTGCTGGTGTGGCGAGGAGAGTGACAAGTCGTTTTCGGCCAGGCAGCAAAGAGCCCGGGAATACAGCCGAGTTGCACACCTGCACTAGATTCCCCTCTTCTCTTTTCATACAGCGTAAAGTGTTTTAACCTAAAAAAGTATATTGGTAGGGCCCGTGGCTTCCCGTGCGCGACAAGGTGACCCTGACCAAAGACGCTCCTCTACTGCGCCGTTGCACGGCGCACCAGGCCCAACGCGACGCTGCTCTTTGGGCAAGACCATAAAAGCGGCAGGCCATCCACCAATCCATCACGCCTCGCCTCGCTTTTATGGCTTCCCTCAGCAAGCAGCCGTGCGCGCCGCGCGAGCGCCCCGCCTGCCCGCGGCACGGCCAGTAGCGGCTCGCCCGCGTCTTTCCCGGCAAGTTCGGGCGGAAAAGACCTTCGCCCTGCGGCCGCGAGTCCAACTGCTGCTCTCGCCCTTTTCTGGTGGGGCGCGTCGCGTCAGATGACATGACACGACGTAGACTGTATCGGGGAGGGAGGCCGCGCGGCTTTCACGGGGGACGGTGTCGCCCCCGACCCCCGTCCTGCTCTGCTGCTTTGGTGCGCCTGCGTCTTTGCTCGGCTCTGGCCCCTGCCAGTCCCTGTTCCCCTGTCCTGCTCTGCTCGCTCTGGATACGTTCACGTGGCTTGGCCCGCCGCCCATGACACGACCTGCTTTTCACTTGGCTGGGTCACTGGGGGCTGCTGCTCCTCCTATCTACTCGTCAATGTAACAGTGCTTCTATCTCGGCGACCGTGACCACTTAGTAGTAGTACTGTAGTGCCAGTGACGTGAAGCTGGAAAAGAGCAGCGCCGGTCGGTCAGGGGCGCAGGGACCTGGCCCCCTAACCAGTAACCACTAAGAGAGCTTAGTTAGTTTGCACGCTAATTAATTGCTTAATCAAATACTTAATTAAATAGGTCCTCATGTATGGTACTTCTAAGCACAATTAAAAAAATTAGCAAACAAAGCTTTTGTCCATCATTAGAAATTTACATGCTCATTTTGCACCATATGCCCGTCTTTCTCTCTTTTTCGTGTCGCTAGCACCCACAGATCGTCTAAACATGTGCTCCGCTAGTTTCTTGTCGTTGCTTCGGTATTAGAGCCACGAAGCCACAAACTCCATAAAGGTATGCCTCGTGCTTCCTCTCTAACCATTCTAATCTCCAATTATTGTATGAAACTTTGCCTTAGAATTAGATTAATTGAGTATGGATAGGATTAATTATAGTAGAATTGATAATATCATGGAAAATCTAATTCCCTATGTTTTTCAAATTTAGTATGCTTTGATAGCGTTTACATGTTAACTTGTTTAGCTATGATAAAGAGGTTAAGGATGTTTCGTAGTTTTTATAAGCTAGTTGATCAAACTATTGAACCGATTGATACGTAAATTTTTGATCAGAATAATTATGCATTACCACAAGATCAATAAGCAAGAATTATAACTATAACCTTTGAGACGGATCCAAATAAACGCCTTCAAATTTGATATACTTGTTAGCTAATTAGTAGATAAAATAATTAGCTTTCTTGATCACAAAACATATATTGCTATACTTGTTATCTATTCCATTTCATACTTATTACTAGATGATTATTGTTAACATTTGCAACTTAACCCTTATGATTCAATTCTGGTTCCGCCCCTGCGATCGGTGGCTCCCCGGCCGTGAAGTCGTGAGCCGAGCCCCGCCCAGCTCGGGAGTTCCAGCCAGATCTGATCGTTTTGGCCAGTGTTCGAACGTAGCTCTGGTTATCTCGGTTCGTACTACATCACTGGTGTGACCAATGCTGACAGTCTTGGTTACTCCGCGGCAACAAGAGTTTCCAGTCTTGGAAAAAGGATCTGGAAACACTCATGTACTGGGTTTAGTCGTAAGACTGCCAGACTGGGTACGTTCCTAAACAAGAAGATCTTCTCGTGAGCTCGCGGTTGTAGTCGACATGGAAGCCAGAACCACCATGCTGCCACAGGGCCACTCGAAGTGTGGCACAACGGAAGCGCACAAGAACATTACTACTTCCATTCGTTAACAGTAGATGCATTTTTCTAAAGTCAAACTTCATGTATTTTGATTAGCATTTAATTAAATTATAATAATGTTTAATGCATAAAAATTATATAATTAGTTTCATAATTTAAAATAATTCCATACTATATATATGTTTTGTAGTTATAAATGATATATTTTGTAAGAAAAACTTAGTTAAAATTTAACTTCGAAGAACAAACTAAAAAATATGTTTACTATTTCTGAAAGGCGGGAGCAGTGGTTAGTTTGCTAGGGTGTCTCCATAGTTGCAAATAATATGCGTGGCCGAGGCCCCATTGATTTGCATGAGACCTTGTGTACATGTCGCAGGGAACTGCAGTGTCTGTGCGTGTAGTATTCTTCTCTCCCAGTCTGGCTTTGGATGCATCTGCAGTTGTTTTCACTTGTACTGGGTGAGGGCAACAGCTTCACACCACATGCCTTCGACCTTTGTAGCCGTGTAACGGGCTTGGTTTGGTCTGAAAACCTTTATAAGAGTTCTGGAACAGTTTGATTTGATCTGGCTACTTCCACTCTTCCTGTTACTGGTTATGTATGCAAGATTAACTGCAATTCCGGATTTGCAGTAATTCTGCACATGCATTTTTGCGGAGTACTGTAGCACTAGATGAGGTAGCACAGTAGTGCAGTAGCTACCTCATCTAGCGCTACAGTGCAAACATGGACGCTACAGTGTGCGGAGGAGAGTCCTCACCTAGTGCTACAGTGCCAAACAGTGACGCTACAGTATTGCGGAGAGTGGACGTCTGCATTTTGCGGGTTCTGTGGCAGAACGCATCGCTGTAGCACCACTGTTGTGCAGTGACTGAGTGGATCCGGAAGTAGAAAACGCGTCGGGCTACTGTAGCTGTACTATTTACAAAGGCTCGTAGCAGGACCGGAGGGAAAAAAAGAGGTGTAGAAGCTAGAAAATAGAGTAGCTGCTGGAGATAAAAAAAAAATAAATGATACTGTAATAGTGATAGAGGATACTATAATAGTATTTTTAGAATAAAAATTTAAGATAATTGCTGAAAATAGTTTTACGTTTCAACCAACACCGTCGAGGAGATATGAGGGGAAAAAAGTACAAGAAGCCATAATAAAATTACCATGATCATCTTTGATTATCACTCCTGTAGCTCCACTTTCCTCGTCTTCCGGAAAAGCTGCATCAACAGTAAGTGCTGTAAATGAGTTTTGTGAACAGCGAACCAACAGAACTTTGGATCCGTCAAATAAACTGTTAAGGTCCATGGGTGCCATGTGGCAAGGCCCGTGAAATGTATAGAGCAGGCCATTGATGGTTATTGTTAAAAGCCCATTGGATTCTAAATGGGCCAAGATGAGGACCCAACATAAGCTCAGTAGACGATTATTTATTTAAATTTAAAAATTATAAATATATGCGCGTGGATTAAAAATATTTAAAAAATCCTAAGTAGCCTCGGGACAATGCAGTAACCTCTTGCTTTCTCGGTCCGACCACACAACGTCACGGCATCATCTGCCTCGCCGCCATGTCACTGAAGTGAAGCAACTTCTTCGCGCACCATACCCCCCTGCGGCATGCCAGCACCGACTTTCCTCCCGTCTTTATACTGTCAATCTCGCCATCGTCCTCTTGGCACTTGTGCTTCGATGTTTAGGGTTTGCTGTCAGGGGAAGGGGCAGGGCCTGCGTAGGGTCACGACTGCCACCTATGAACAGAGACCACTGGCCCACCGCGTAACCGCAGAAGACGTCACTCCTCATCGCCCCGATTGAGGGTCTGTTTGTTTTTTTATTGTGATTCTAACCATTCAAAGTTTGATTCTCATAATCTAGAATCTGTATTGTATAATCTAAAACAAACAACACCAGATTATTAGAATCAATCCCCTCTCTCCGCTCCCCTGCAGACTCGCTCTCTCCTTTCTGAGTCTCTCTCTACTTCCGTCATTGGAGGCCGAGTGCGATGGCAGCAACGCCGATAACGAGGCTCGGGCTTAGGGTCGACGGAGAGGACTGAGGCGAACTTGTCGACGGTTGTGCGACGGCCAGAGCTCGCCAAAAACTGGCAGTGCACAGATTGAGCAGTGACACGAGTGTTCACGATGCCAGCATGCTGGGGACTTGCGCAACGAAAGGGATGATAAGATGGGCTTCAGTGAACCATTGTGAAGCTTGTGGAGGTGGCGATTCAGCCGAAGGAGCTTCGAGGCGTGACGGCGACAGCAGACCCAATCGGCTGAAACAGAGGAGGCAGCCGTGGACAGCCTTTCATGACGTGCCGCGGTGGCTGCCGGTGGTTCAGATGGACTCCTGGGATCATGTAGACGGTGTCAAAGTGAGCAATCGGATGGCGGTGGCTCCAGGCAGCGTCGTCAGGACTTAAATCTATAGTTTTGTAAAATTATTGTTTAAATCTGTAGTTTTGTGATAATTTTGCCAAATATATATAGTTTTGCGATAAAATTGATACTAAATCTGTAGTTTTGTCAAACTACTATTGTTTAAATCTGTAATTTTACGATAATTTTATCAAATTATCTGCAGTTTTATGAAATTTACACAATCTTTATTATTGGTACAAGATTCTAAGTACAATGATGGTCTATATTTATTAGCGTTTTTTAGTCGTATTCGACTAGATTTTTTAGTATTCAAAGTTTGAGGCATTATCCAACGGTCAGTATATAGTATATAGCTAGATAAGTACACCAGTGGCCTCTCCCCTCATCTTTCTTACGTAAGTACCTACTGCAGTTGCAAGGTTCATGCTTGCAGGGGTTTGGCGACAAGGGTCAAGCCGGACTTAGGAGACAGGCCACTAGACTCAACAACTTCAAATGACTCCACATCCTGGCCCTCCGGCAGGTCCCAGTCAAAAAGGTATAGCAAATTGGCCAGTGCAAGCTCCACGAGGGGCGTCGTAAAGGGGAGCATTTCCAAAGAAAAAATAGAGGAGTCCAAATCTTACTTTGGTTACAAAAGCAAGAGTTCATATCTTCATTCTTTTTCTAGGGTCGTATCTTCCCTATTGTATTCGTTAAAGAAACAAGACGAAGCATCTCTGAATGAAGAAGGCCACGTAAAATCTGCATATGGACATGGCTATAATTCGTTCGGCCTCTCAGATTTCCGCTTGGCATCCAAGACGAAGCAGGTGCGACTCTGATTCTGATGCATGTCAGATCAAGCTCCATACGCAGTTCTTTTCAAAAGAACGCGACGGCGATTGAGAATTCAGCAATAAGACGAAGGGAAGTGATTATACAGCACAACGAGGGACTCCTCCGATGAGCTATGCAATCAATTGTGCCCTTTGTCAGGTGCTCGGCCCCGTCAAGCGACGCATGCCGTGAACCGGGCGCCCAATGAGTGCGGTGGGGAGTGGGGACTCTAATTTGCGGCGAAACGCAGCGACATCGGGCAGCATGAATACATGATCAGGTGGGCGGTGCTGTGCTGGCAGGAATCAGAGAGGAAGGCAAGGAACAGAGAGAAGAACAGGCAGGGGGAAAGAACTAAGAAGAAGGAAAAGGAAGGAAGAGGAGGAAAGAAGATTTTTTTTTTTAGATTTCACCAAAGTCGTCGCCGGTCTGTAATTCTTGTGTCAGCGTAACCTCTACTTATATTTATAGATGAATTTTGATGGTCAGATTCGTCGTCGGATTAGGAATTGGTAGTCAGATTAGCGTGCAGCAGGTTTAATTAAAAAGTTAGGATTAATTGGTGTCTAATTTGACCATGAGCTTAAGCGAAGTTGTAGGTTTCATCGATATCTTTCTAACGGCACTTTGTTGTTCGATTAGGATAAACGGTTTATGAGAAATTATTAAAACAGTGCTGCTTTCTAGCAAGTTTTAATCTGTACAGGATTATTTTTATCTGTTTTTAACTAAGTTAGGGCCCAAAGTCATAAAAGCAAAGTTGTAGAAGATTTTCAATAGATATCCGAGATATATTTATTTTCTATGGTTGGTTAAGAAAATTAGAAGTTATGGATAGCATCGAGTGACTAGAATTTTAAATTGGTATTTCGAACAACGGAAAAAACAGGTTTAATTGTGTTGCCACTAGTATCGATGTTGTATTAAGATTATAGACATGTGGATGTCATGAAATAGATATTGAGTGTAGTCTTAATCTATAGATTTGGGAAGTTCTAGTGTAGAAGGCAAGACGTTGATTTCTTAGCATGGTTAAGTCAAGTGCACGGTGAACTATACTAATGTGTGTTGTATGTTTTGGTTTTTCTTATTCATTCCGTTTTTAATTCTTACATGTTTTATTCGCTTCAATTTTTCAATATAATATTTTTTCCTATTCATGATTCACGTTTCCCGTGTTGTTCTATTCATATCATTCATTTTCCATGGATTATTCCAATCTATAGATATGTTGATTAGTTCTTATATTCATGTTCTTGGGAGTAAGTGTTGACTCTATTTGCTCGGCTTTAACAGTACAGTTGCGTGATTTTACCGGTAAATGCTACCTGGACCTGTGTGTAAAAATTGCCTCCAAAACTAGAACTATGAACAGTAATAAACATGTAATTCTTCCATTCTTGAATAGATATCGCTTAATGGGCGTCATGGTGCTTAGCATTTAGCGTCAACTGCATTAGGAAAACATCAAAATTTGCACAAGATATGCACAAGACATATATATCTTGGTAAAGTCTACATTTTTTCTTACTTACTGCTAGGCATTACCGATTTTTCTTTTCAATTTGTACCGATTTTCCTAGAAGATTAACATGTATTTGATTTTTGAAATTTGTCCTTGCTGTTCAAAATTATGTCTAATTGATTTGCTTTTTGTTTGTACCAATTTGCCTAGAAGATTCTTCAAATTGCTTTTATACGATATTTATTTGCTTACTAATTATTGCAGTGCCTTTAAATTGTACTAATTTGGATTTCAGTGGTTTCCCGGTTTGCAACAAAAGATATGAAGCAAATTTATCTAATTTTTGTATTCACATGATATCTATTTTGCTTTCTGAATTTAGCCTAATTTGCCTATACTTTTTAACAAAATTGCTTGTATGCATATTGTGAATATGGGAAGAACAAAATGACATCCTTGTTTACACGGGGCACGCCTCGCTCTCTACACCATTTCTATGGATCACTTCTATGCCAAATAATCAGAAACGGAAAGGAGCAGACCGTCCAAACAATTTTTTTACCAAAAATAAATATGTACAGGTGTATTCTTTAGTCTGGTCCATACATCTCTATGGTTGACCACTGACGTAACCGGCCGCCTTACTGATAAACTGTCAGGAGATTCTCTATGGACTCGTGCCGCGTAAGATCCTAATCATCCAGCAACAAGCAAGGCCGGACGAGTAGAGTGGTTTCGTCAGATGACGCTTGAAGCTTGAAGCTTGAGGATCCAAACTGACAGCAGACTAGACTCGTCGGAGTCAGAGCAGTAGGAAAGCACTCTCTTACCAACTATGAGCTCCTTTCTTTCTTGCAGACTTTTCGTGAACTGCCGCCGAACCGCTCCGACATCGCTGGTGAACCCGATGCTTCCTTCACTCGCAGTCGAATCCAGCACAGGAGGGGGCGCCGTTCAGGACTCCCTTTTGCTCACAGTCCCGATACCATCTGAAGCGCGGATCCCGCATCCACGTCGCCGATCACGGCGGGCTTCTCGCACAGTAGCTAGCTATCCCGTCGCGTGACAGCGTCCGCCGATGCCCACCTCTGTCTCCTCCCCCACACCAAAAGCAGAGGCGGATGGATCGATCGAGCTGCCGACCGCCGAAGCAGCCGCACCCGCAACAGCGTTCGCTCGCTCGGCGTCTCGCCTTATCCGCGCGTGCGCCGTTCGCGTCCGTTTAAGTTTTCTGGTGCAGGCATGTGGAAACGCGGCCTGCGTCGCTCGCGTGCTTTTGCATGCCGGAGTTTGGAGAAAGCTGCGTGCGCGCGCAGTGGCCCGGGCTCCTTCGTTTAGTCGGCACAGAAGAAAGGACGGTGAGAAAGGCGCGCGGTGAGGCCGCGGCCCGCCGAGGGGCCGGGTCGGCGGCCGACGCGCGTTGCGGCGCTCACGCCCGTGCGGAATACTGAGCGAGAGCCAGCCGCTTTTCAACCACTCGCCTCTTGTGGCTTCTCCAGTTATCTCCCTTAATTAGTAAATCGGCTTGAGGCTGAAAGAATTTTATATGATGAAAACATTTTTCATGATAAATCTAATTACATCAGCCTTATATTGTATTATTTTGGATCAGAATTTTCTTATCGATTGATCGTGCACTCGTTGACAAATTTGTCATTTTGTTGTTGCTATGATTGATGAAAGAAAGGTCGTCTCGGACACTACTGTCGTACATGATTTTGACGTGGTGCTAACAATAGCATAGGAGTGCCCTTTTCTCAAACTATATTCGTAGTAGCATTACTTGTCAAGCATTTTCATTCCTCCTGTCCTGCGCAACAAGCATTTGTGGACTACTACTCTCCGGTCACAAATAAATGTTGCTTTCCAGAACATTAGTTACTGTAATCGGAGAGAGTATGTCGCTGAAGAGAGTGTCCATTCCAAAAGCTGTCCCGATTCCCAAATCAATGGCGTCTCTCGAACCCTTGTCCATATGTCCTCGCAAGTTCTCTAATAATTCTGCGAGAAACAGAGGAGGGAAACAAGTGGGATAAGAGTTGCAGCATCGCGGGTTCCATGGAGCGCAGCAATAATCAGAGTCCTTGAACCAAACACGTTGGAACGCTTTCCCAAGAAATTGTACTGGCTGAGTCCCTGTCATTGTACCTCGATAAGAATCCATCAACAGAAACAATGAAACATTATCCGAGATGAACAGCACTCCAGCACTTATCACCAAGCCCTCTGACCCCATTGCACCGGCGGATCACGTCGGGACACGTCTCATGATCTCCCCCGGGAGTGCCGGGTTCTGCTGCCACCCACAAAATAAGCTCGGATCTGCCGCGCTCAATCAACACGAAAAGGGGATGAAAAAGTTCAGAAGTGATCCGAGCACCAAATTGAAATGGGAAGGACGAACAGCTCCTACCAACATTCTTCACTCCCTCCCCGCTCGTTTCGTATCCCCACCGCCACTTCGTACCTACTCGCCGTCCCCTCTATATATACGATCCGTGAAGCCTTCACTTCTCCACATGCACTCCAGCTCGAGCTGAGCAGCACTGATCAGTGGTAGGCAGTACGAGCTACGGATACGTCTCCTCTGTTTGCAGTGCTCTGTTTCTTGGCAATGGTTGTCCTCGCGAAGCCGCCGGCGCTCGACCAAAAGTCGCTGCTGAGGTCCCTCGAGCCCGGGGGCGCCAACTTCTCCGGCGTCCCGGCAGTCGACCTCTCCAGCACGGACGCGGCTCTGGCCGTCGTGGACGCGTGCGAGCGGTTCGGGTTCTTCAAGATCGTGAACCACCGCGTGCCCATGGACGTCTTGGACAGGCTGGAGGCGGAGGCCGTGAGGTTCTTCGCGTCGCCGCAGGCGGAGAAGGACGCGTCCGGCCCCGCCAACCCGTTCGGGTACGGGAACAAGCGCATCGGGAGCAATGGCGACATGGGGTGGCTCGAGTACCTCCTCCTCGCCGTCGACCACGCCTCGCTCTCCAAGGCCTCCCCTGTCCCGTCCTCCTCGCTGAGGTAACCAAGAAATAAAAATGCTTCGATTCGGTCACTGCAGCCATTGTACGCGTGCTGACGATCGGTGCTTACGTGTTCGCGTGTCGCATGCAGGGACGCGGTAAATGTGTACGTCGGCGCGATGCGGGGGCTGGCGAAGTCGGTGCTGGATGCGGTGGCGGAGGGGCTCGGCGTGGCGCCGAAGGACGCGCTGAGCAGGATGGTGACGGACGCAGCGAGCGACCAGGTGTTCCGACTGAACCACTACCCGCCGTGCCCGCTGCTGGAGCGCCTTCCCGACTCGTGCAGCGTGATCGGCTTCGGTGAGCACACCGACCCGCAGCTGGTGTCCTTCCTTCGCTCCAACGGCACGGCCGGCCTGCAGGTCGCGCTCCACGACGGGCGATGGGTGCCCGTGCCGCCCGACCGCGACGCCTTCTTCGTCGTCGTCGGCGATTCCCTGCAGGTATATAATTCACACGCGCATCTAACCTTACCAGCCAATAACTCATGCATGGATCGTACGTCGAGACGACACGTGAGGATACGGTTAATAATCGATGTGTACGTGTGATAGGTCCTGACGAATGGGAGGCTGAAGAGTGTGCGGCATCGGGTGGTGGCCAACAGCCTGAAGCCGCGGGTGTCCATGATCTACTTCGCGGGTCCGGCGCCGGCGCAGCGGATCGCGCCCCTGCCGCAGCTGCTGGGGCACGGCGAGCAGAGCCTGTACAGGGACTTCACATGGGGCGACTACAAGAAGGCTGCCTACCGCTCACGCCTCGGCGACAACCGCCTGGCCCCCTTCCAAAACTAGACACCTGTCCAGAGACAGCAGGTTCGTGCATGCAGATGCTTCTGCCATCAACAAAAGCTCGCTCTCCGGGCTCCTCGAGCCTGGAGAGGGCCACCAAGCTAGTACTGATTGCTCGTCCCATGGACCAAGTGTCCAAGAGGGACAGGCCGGTTTGGTAGGTAGGGCTGGATCATGTGGAGACGTGTGCGTTGTGTTGGATTGTTCTTCTTGTTTTGGGTTGTCAATTGTACAGTACTAGTGGTACTAGAGAGCTTTGTATTGGCTCCGGGCTTGATGGTGTGTGCGTGTTTTCCATTTATGGTTTCACATATTTTCCCTGTTTGTTGTACATTTGGTAAGAACAAACAAACCCAAATGTAGCAAGGGCAGAGGTTATGTTTGTCCTTTGGTCTAGTGATCTTGTGTTCCACCCCTTTTATTGCTTCCTGTACGTATCTGTCCACGCGTCTGTGATTCAGTGTGCATGTTGACCCATTTCGTCTTCAACGTGCAAATGAAATTACAAATCCAAGTTTCCCTATCATGCCATAGCCTTCCATGAACACAATAATGCAGTAGCAGTGTGATCCACGCTTCCAGGGATGATTAGTTTTAGATATTTTCCCCATGACTTTATGTTTACATACTAGCCCAGTCGAAAATGCGAGAATTTTATAAAATTACACTTTAAGTATACTGTTTCCTACTCTCTTTTTTTAAAAGTTCAGTAAGGAGATAGATGTCCCTGCCTCCCTAGCATCAAGCTCGTAAGAAAATTCAGTCCCGCCCTTGCGAAAAGGACCCGGTAGGATGTCACATTATTTTATCCTAAGATTCAAATGTTGCAAAGTAACTATTAAATTAATCTATTATATAATTAAAATATGTTTAAAGGAAGTTACCGCTTTTGCTCTCAAGAGGTGAAAATTACCACATTAATCGTAAGAAAAATAAATGTACACTGCCAATCATGATGGGTCTAGTTTATAATTGTTGTGGTTGATTTGGTATCGGTGCATATAGTAGTATTGAAATACAATTCTAATTAAAGATAGTTCACATCTAATACGTTAGAAAAAGGCTTCTAAATCTATCTATTAATGAAAGGAATTCTTATCTTACACATCTTTTAGAAAAATAATCCAACACTCTAAATAGTCAAATCAATCAATGTTTTCAAGAAGATAGAAACCAAGATGGAAACCCACCCATTTCTTTAGATACCCAAGTTTCAAACTTGATCCTTCACCCAACATGCACGGGGGCTAGTCCTCTATTAGAACTCTAACATCGGGTTTTCCCTGTGTCTCTTGTATTAGTCTTGGATCAAGTAGCTGATACGCATAAAGAAAGGTTCAAGCTGGTGGCATAGAGGAGTGCGTCGGTGGCCACGTGTGGAGGGACGGCGCGGCGCGGCGCGACATTGATGGCTTGGCTTGAGGCTGGGCGGTGGGAGGGTTGAGGCACGGCGCGGTGGAGAGATGCTCGGGCGGTGACGCGCGTGGGATGGCACGACCAAGTGGCTGCGCGCACAGGACAACATGCACAACGATGGTGCAACTATGCGCACAACAACGGTTCGCACAACGGCACGACATGCATTCAAGCGGCATGACGGAGTGTGCAGCGAGCACGGTGGCAGTAGGACATGGAGGTGGCTACGCGTGCAAGGCTATGGAAGGGAGAGAGGGTGGTGTGGTGCACTAGCCTAAGAGGGGAATCAGGGTTCATCGTCGAGAGAGCAGGGGCACGACGGAGCTTCTCGATTGAGCAACGGGCGATACGCATGGTAGCTAAGCGAGGAAGGGGTGATGCGGCGGCGACCGTGTGCTGCACATGTTGCTACAACGACGGAAGGACTCTGCGGTGCAGTGCACGGTAGAGGTGCGGTGTGTGCAACACGATCGGCGATAGCGCAATGGTTGAGGCCGAGCGGGGCTTAGTTCGGCGGCTTGGTGTGCTGGCCAAAGCGGCGCGCTAAGGGGCTACCCCGTGGTGGCTGTGCTGAATAGGGGGGAGATGGGTGCAAAGGCTCACCGAGGATGAACGGTGACAGCGGAGCTCTTAGGCAGCAGAACGGCGCGCGTCAGAGCTATAGGTGTTCATGCAGGTGTGCTGAAGAGGAGCAGAGGGTGACACTAGTGCTACTCCTGTTGCTTTTGTGCTTGTGTCGTGGGCGTGTGCTCTATGGTTATGATGCTACGGTGTGGGGGTTGATATTTTGCAGGGAACGTGAAGAGAGGGGAGCAGAGGAGCTGAAGAAAATGGCTTTGGCTTCCCGGTGAAAACAACAGAGAGAGATGAGAAAGATCCTAAGAGAGAGTGAGAGAGAGGAGAGATTTGAATCACAATTCAAATGAATGTACTCGAATTTGAATTGGATGTATAGTGATTCAATTTGAATTTACTTGACTTCAAAATAGGATGTATGATGATTCAATCAAAAGTATTCAAATTTGAAACTGGGTTTCGAATTAAATAACTCAAATTTGAATTGAGTTGAGGTAATTCACATTGGATTTGAATTGACATTATTTTGACATGAGAATTTAAATATGAGTTTTGAACTAGAACCTTGATTTGAAATGAATTTGCAAAAAGATCAAACTAGAATTGAATATATCTCAAACAATTCAAATTTGCATTTGAATACAAAATAGACAACAATTTGAATAAATTTGGATTTTGATAGGATTTGACATTGATTCAAAAAGAATATTTGAAGTTGGATTCGAAATTGAGTTTGGCATTAATTTAAATAAGGGAGTTGAATTAGGAAAACCATTTGAACTTGAAGCCTTAGTATTTGAGAGAGGTTTGAATTTAAAAGAATCAAATTTGATTGAATTTTAGCTGAAATGAATCTAAAAGAATCATATTTGAATTTAAGAGAGGTTCAAATTCAAATCTCTACTCAAAGAACAATAAAAACAATTAAACAAAAATGCATACGCTCAATTTATTGTAGGGATTAAATTAAAAATTAATTTTGTACTATCTGAAACTTAGCCAAAATAATATATTTGGGTATATATATATATATATTCAAACATATATATTTGCTTGCCTTTATGTTGTTTTAAATAATAATATTTTTTAAAAAAAAGGAGTGAATTTTGCTATTTTCTAAATGCTAAAATTCGAGATGTTACATCCTCTGCATCTACAATTCATCTTCCCCGTCGCCTCACTCATTGTTGCGGCATCCACCAAGGACTTTTGTGTTTTTTTTCTGCCTTTTGTGTTTTGTGTTGACATTTTTCGTAGTTTGAATTCCAATTATTCTGGATTCTTGAGTTGAAAGTGTTTTTTGAGTCTAAAGTTGGTAACTAGGTGTTAAAAGTTTTGGTTTTTTTGAGTTCACAGTTCTTTTATTTCATGTAAATAGTTGATAGCCACATGTTGAAAGGTGGGATTTGTTTGGATTTAAATTTCAAATTTAAGTTAAGTGTTGATAGCTATGTGTTAGAACTTTTATATTATTAAGGTCAAAGCCAAAATTCGGCAAGTAGGTAGCCCAAGTAGAATAACCTAGGAAATGCATTTCCATCTTGTTAGACTTTTCTGTATTTTGTGTCTCATGTACCGTGTTGCTGGTTCTTGTATTGTGGCTGTGTGCATCTATGTTGTAAACTCTTGTGCGACTTTATCAGTTTGATATAATGATGAGACTTAATAAAGCCTTATTTTTCAAAAAAAAAAAGTAGTTAGATTTATTCATAATGAAGCTAGCTTACCATGTCTGCCCCTCCTCTCAATTAATAGGACCGACCTCAATTTTCACTCTGGGCCCGCCCTCGCCAGCAGCATTTGCTAGGACCAGGTAAGGGGAGGAAGTGAGCAATGATTGCTGCTAAGCAAGGACAGCAAGGACGTAGACCGTTAGAAAAGTTTCTAACAAATGAGAGTAGATCAGTTTTCTCGGTAAATTGTGTTGAACAACTTTTTTTTTTTAAAAAAAAACGTGGTCACTATATTGACTAATACAACAGGGTACAATATAAGAGTCTAGCGGCTCCAAGAGCCACACATGACGACAACAATCAAGCGAAAGAGCAGTCCGAGCGAGATGATGCACTTCTGTGTTCGACTCTCTTCCTTCATAAACAAAATTGGTTTCCTGAAAGGAGGACCGCCGATCTTCAATTTCCCTCCGTGACGAGTGCTTGCTCAATATGCCAGACGTCTAAGGACTCTTGGCGGCACTCCCTCATCGACTACACCATGGCTCGGTGTGTTTGGGCGCTTGTGCATGAATAGCTGACAGAACAACTTTGTGTCAGCAATTGTTCACACGCGAAGGAATTGCTCTTCCATCTTATGGAGTCGACAATTCACCTCGAGTTCACCACTATCCTAGTCAAGTTATGGACAATCCGGACAACACGAAGAAAGGCAATACATGATTACATGAAGCGATTTTTCAGAGCCCACTCTGAAAAATTCATGGCGGAGCTAGAGATGATGCAGGAAAACTATCGTCATAATTCAAATGTAAAATGCCAGCTGAATATACTCAAATGGTTGCCGTCGTTGCAAGTAACAACGAAGTTGAATGTGGATGGTGCAATGGCGAAAAACAACAATAGGGAAGCGGTAGCTGCTATACGTCATCGATCTCCTCTATTGTTGTAATTAAAGGTATAACCGATCAAACTACCTTGGAGGTAATGGCATGCCGTGAAGCCTTGTCTCTGGCGGCAAACTTGAACCTACAGAAACTTCAAATTGCGTTGGATGCAGCCAATATGGTTCGTGCCATGAATATAGGAAGCCGCTGCAGTATAGCTCAGGACCGAGGTATAAGGTAGCTGGGTTAAGATAGTTAGCAACTAACTATCCCGTAGTCACTACAAGCAGGGTGTGTTCGGCTACTCATTGGTGGCTAGGCCCTATGAGCCGCGTGGCCTGGCCCATGCGCACGTGCTTGAGCCCTGGGCCAATCTCACACACGGAGATGTGGGGGACAAGGTTTCAAAATTCGATTCAGGGAAAAATGCAAAATCCTCCCAAAAGTCACTTGATTTTAACTTTTCCTCCAAAAATTGTTTTGTTGCAAAAAAAACTCCTAAAAATTTGACTTCCTCCCACCCCCTCAAAATTTAAAAAAATAAAAAAATCACAAAAAAATAAAAAAACTAGAGATAATTCTAAGACCTTCTGTGAAATTTGTTTTCAAAAATAATATCCTTTGAATCATATTTCATAGAGAGGAAGTTTAGAAAAAAAAAAGAAAAATATGTAGCTCATTTATTAACTCATGTTATTTTAACTTTGTCATGTCTACCATTATTTTTTCTACACAAATAATTATTTAAGTAAACTAATAAAAGTTGTTTCACTAATTTTGGGGGTGTTATGGATTAGTTATGAATTAATCTATTTGTAACACATTTACTCAATCTTGCATGTTACAATAACTATTTCAAGATTTCATGTATTTTTAGAAGATAGAGGATCATGTAAGAAGACTAAAAAAATTGTTTCATGATTTTTGGATTAGTAAATAATTAACTATGCATTTAACTCGAATTAATAAATGAGCTGCACATTTTTCTTTTTTTAAACTTACTCTCCATGAAATATGATGCAAACGATATTATTTTTGAAATTTCTTTTCACAAAAGGTCTTAGAATTGTCTCTAGTTTTTTTAGAAGTTTTTTTTTGATTTTTTTTGATTTTTTTTAAATTTTTGGGGGTGTTTTTCAACAAAACCAAACATTTGGCGGTTTTTTTTTTGCAACAAAATAATTTTGGAGGAGTCAAAATCCAAGTGACTTTTTGGGTTTTTTTTTTGCATTTTCCCTTCGATTCTAGATTGATTACAGAGTCCTGACGATTTCTTCGATATTCGCGGTTTTCGATAGTAATTCGATGGAATTCGGTAGAAATCCGTCAAATTTCGTCAATTTTTTTATTTTTTGAATTTTGAATTTAACTAAAAACCGATCGATTTCTGAATGCAAGCCGCAACGAATTGATCGGTAATCGTAAATATCGAGCGGTTACCTACGTATTTTGAAACCCTGGTAGGGGCCTCGCTGCACAACACAACACACTTCACCTGCCCATCTGTCTAGAAAAAAAAAAGCACTTGTCGTGTTGTTCTTCTCTAGTTCAGTCGTTCTCGTTCTGATCTTAATGCAATTTGTTCAACAACGGAAAGTCCTCTCTTGTGCTAACGGAAATATTAAAAGTACACACTTTTATTACTTGCACCATCAAATAGTCTATATTATATTAAGAGTAAAACAAGTAATCTGCTAAACTCGTCCCATACTAAATTTGTAGTTATATTGTTAACTCGAAATGATCACTCTATAAACCGATTCTTATATTTGAACAAGACGATCACAAACCTAACATACATTCCATATCAGTCTCATTAAACCCCTTACTCAAATTCTAATTTTATATTAAAAAAAATATATCATTATTTTTTATTATAGTTACATAGGACCAGTACCGTATACAATTGAATATAGTTAGACCATCTCCAATTATATTCTCTTTATTTCATTCCTTTCCCGATTTCTTTTCCCATTTTTATTTTCTTTATTTTCTCTCATCTCCAACAGCTTCACTTCGAGAGGAATCGTGAAGGGAAAGAAGAGAGAATCCTATTCTGAAGAGAATGACCCTGAGAATCCTTTTGTAACGAAAACTATAAAAACATCGTTAGAGCGCTGAAGTAAACTAAACTCACTTCACGACGGAATTTTCGTCCGCGACGAAAATCTTTAGGCATAGTGTTAGCCAACTAACTATCCCGCAGTCACTACGAGCAGGGTGTGCCCCTCGGCTACTCATTGGTGGTTAGGCCCTATGAGCCGCGTGGCCTGGCCCATACGCACGTGCTTGATATATGCTTGGGCCCTGGGCCAATCTCACACGCAGATGTGGGGGCCTCGCTGCACGGCACAACACACTTCACCTGCCCCTTTGTCTAGAGAAAAAAGCACTTGTCGTGTTGTTCTTCTCTCTCGTTCAGTCGTTCTCGTTCCGATCATAATGCAATTTGTTCAACAACGGAAAGTTCTCTCTTGTGCTAATGGAAATATTAAAAGTACATATTTTTATTCCTTGCACCATCAAATAGTCAATACTATAGGTACGTTTGGTTATAGGGTGAGGTTGGATAGAATATGGTTATCCGTGTTTTTCTGGACGAAATAATTTAATCTTCTGTTTGGTTAGGACGGATAGAATGAACCAATTTTTTATTTGGTTAGTGAGATTAGAGTGGACGGGATGAGTTAATTTTTTGTTTGATTTGGTGGGATCAGAGTGGATGGGATGATCCGTTCATATTTATATGTATTTCATTAGTATTTTGATGAATCTGTGCATGTTTGAATTTGTTTAAATCTAAATTAAATTAAAAAATAGAATATCAAATGAATTTATAAAAAATATATAAATAGAGCGTTACAAATGAACTCATTTTTAAAATTATTTTATCACATGAAAAGAAAATTAGTGAATGTTTTCAGATTTTTAGGAATTTATTTGAGGTATTAAAAATTGCTAGAAGTTATAAAAGTAGATTTTATTAAAGAATTTTAATTAAATATTGGTTCATGTTTTTTGGATCAAACTAATTAAAACAGGTTGCTAGCGAGCTCTAGTTTGCACATAAAAATATTTAAAAATTTTGAACCACTTTTGTACTCTAAAATAAAATCAAGAGTTAAATAAAAAAATCACTAACGCATACGCCATGGGAGGAGCAAGCACAATCACCGACGAGAAGAACTGGGATGGCTCGGTCCGGCCGATTTCACCCGGACAGAGCTGTCATCTCAACGAATATGCGCACAACTTGGCCGCCCCGTCCACCTCATCTGGGAAACCAAACGCTAGAAAAATGGACTGCCATCTCCCGAACGGCTCCGTCCAGCGAACCAAACGCACGCTGTGTTGAAAGTAAAAATTTTAATCAGCTAAACTTGTCTCGAAATGATCACTCTATAAGCAGATTCTTCGATTTGAGTAAGACGATCACAAACCTAACCGTACATTCCGTACCGGTCTCATCAAACTTCTTGTTTATGTTCTAATTTTATGTTGCTAAAAAATATATCATTATTTTTTATCATAGTTGTATATGACTAGTACCATATATAATTGAGCTATTATCATAATCACTATCATTCTAAAATATAGCTAAACGTCATCTACTCTTTCGTAACTGAACCATAACCATAACGATAAAAAAATCTAGGATAAAATCTACCTCTTAAGATTCTGATAAAATTATTAGCATAACTACTTCTAAAACAAAATGTTTTAAAACGAAAGCCGTGTGATTATCTTCGTTACAGCATACATGACGAGCATCAGAAGTACAACGCCATTCAGCAATGTCAAGCAACAATCTCTGTTCCTTCTCGCATAATTTACTAGTAGCGCTGCAACAGCGTGCAGCAAGCCAGTGACACACGAGAAATACATGCAACACAATTTTATTTGGGTTCACCAACTTACCTTAATCAGACAACATAAATAGTAAATTAAGATGAGCCGTAAATCGGTAGAAGAGAGTAAATTCACATGCACGCTGTACGATCGCGTCCACCGCCTTTTGGTCACTTCTGCGCCTTCTTCTTCCACAGGTCGCTTAGCGTCCGCATTGCGCCGCCGGCCTTGCGCTTCCCACTGGAGCCCTCGTAGTCCGCGTCCTTAGCCGCCGTGCTCTCGGCCGAGCTGTGGCGCCGCTTTTCCGAGCTGGTCCCCGCGGCGCCCGACAGCACACCGGCGGAGCGGTCCACGCCGCCGCCGAGCACAACGGCGGCCTCCTCGGCCGCCTTGCGCCACTGCTCGCTCTGCACGTGGGAGCGCTGCGCCTCGACCTCCAGAGCCTCCCGGTCGCGCTCCGACGCCCTGAGCAGCTCGGTGAGCCGGGCCTCCCTCGCCGCGCTCTCCCGCAGCGCGTGCTCCGTTTCCCTCGCCCTCGTGGCCGTCGCCTTCGCGACCTCGGAGGACTCCTCGGTCATCTTCGTGAGGTCGGCGTTGTCGGCCTCGAGCGCGGCGATCTCCGCGTCCTTGGCCATCAGATTCGCCGTCACCGTGTTGACCTCCATGTCTTTTGACGCCAGCTTCGCCCTCAGCTCGTCGAGCTCCGTGTTCTTCGCCGTCAGCGTCCCCCTCAGCTCGTCGATCTCTGCGTCCATCACCATCAGCTTCGCCCTCAGCTCGTAAACCTCCATGTCCTTCGCCATCAGCTTCGCCCTCAGCTCGTGGACCTCCGGGTTCCGCTTCTCGCCATCACCGTTTGCGACGGTATGGCCCACCTCATCATCATCATCACCAGTCTTCTTGGCCTCCTCGACGACCAGGCCCTGGTTGTTCCCCGACCCTTCCGGCACAACAGCGTCATGAGCATCGGTGGCCGACGAGTTCATGCCGCCTTTATCCCCGTTGGCACCAACCGCGACATCAGCAGCTTCGGATGTTACCGGCACCTTGCCATCATCGAGTTCGACCGGCGCCGAAGTGGCGACGTCGTCCCTCTTCTTTGTGGCGAAGCGCTTCTTGGCCTCGACGAGCGCGGCACGCGCGTCCTTCCTGGCCTTCTCGTCCGCCGCGAGCCGCTCCCGCATCTCCGTAACCTCCGCCACCCGTGATCCAGCGCCAGCACCGGCGAGCTTCTTCTGCAAATTCATCGCCATGCAAATAAACGCCACGTCGCTAATGGTACACGCGACTACACACACGGTGTGGTGTCGTTTGCATTGTTCACTTCACAAGAACATGCTTGCCTCGTGCAACGGGCTGCGCGGCGCAGTCCCACGGACGCCGAGAGCGCGGCGCTGCACGCCGCCGCCTGCCTCCGAGCCCGCCACCGCATGGAGACGCGGCGACGGCCGCTGCGGCAGCTCTGAGACCGCTCTGAAGTAAATGTTGTCGTGAATTCATCTCCAGATATCAGGCGAGAACAAACATGGAGCGTGCAAATTCGCTCGAAATTAAAACTCTCGAAGCTACGGACTATCGAATACCTGGGTCTTGACATGCGACTGCCCGAGTCTTCGAACTTGCTGGCCTTCTTGGCGCTGGCCTTGTTTCCTAGCATTTCGTAACATGAAAGAGCTCTTGAAACACTTGGAGCCTTCAAATCCGAAATTGTTATATGGATGAGTGAGCCAACGCTGGGTACGTTTGGTTGGTGTACACGTCCACTTCTCGGTGTTAATGTTGTTGCTGTACTGACTGGAAACTTGGAAGTTGGAACTGATTAATATGGTTGGAGCTTAGATTGCAAGTTAGGATGTGTTTTGTATAGCTCTAGCTTTGAGATTTACGTAGTATTTAAAATTTGTAAAATAAAATAAAATAATTTAAATATTTATTTTTAGTTTAAAAGAAAAATAATATGTTTCAACAAAAACACTCATTCTCACACGCGGAGCCTAGTGGAGATAAATCTGGGCTCCATGCACCCCCTTGTCTGGAACAAAATTACATGGGTGGTAGCGATGGTGCGAGAGCTCACGGCCTGGTTTCTTGGATGTGCCGGCTCGGCTCGCTCGTCGCCCCCACGCTCGCCATGTTTTCTGGCACCGAGGCAGCGCCTCAGGCCCACCTGCACCTCACTCGCCGCCCCCCACCCTATTCGTTTCACCCTCCGTCATTGCTCATTTTATCCATAGCTCCAGCTCAAAGACTAGCTCTGATATTATTATTTTTTTAAAAAGTGAGACCTATATCCACATTTTTTATTGGAGGCAGGTACGAATGCATACCCGCGCGAGCGCACGCGCTCGAACGCGGGCCGGCTCGGGCGCCTTGCGTGCGCCGTCCTGACCAACCGAGCCAGCGCTAAATATATCCTATATTGTTTTACTTTTCCATTTCCTTTGCTCAAATTCATGCAGATGATCAGTTGGCAGAATCTCTGTCTCTGCATCTCTCGGATTTTTTTTTCCTTGCCCATGTTTGCACTCAGCTCTGCTAGATTCAGAAACTTGTATCTCTATCGATTCAGAAACTTAAATATCTATCTGAAGGAATCCATCGCAATGCATGCGCTGCAACGATCGGCCGGATTTTTGGCCTATAATTCCTCATTGTTAGTGCTAAAAGAAAGTAAAGTTACAGGCACAAAACTGATCAAACGTGATTTAAGATTGATTGAAGCAAGGAACTGATGAGTGCTATATCTCACCTGGATGATGCGAGATGTTACCAGCACGTCCTCGACTGCACGGAGATTTTGCTTCCAAGATTACACTTTCACGGCTTGCTCCTGCAGCCTCTCGTTGTAAAAGGAAGAAAGAAACCAAGATAGAAAACGAGTAATAAATGACGAGTACGGAAGGGAGAAAATTAAGGTTAGGACGCACGTCTTCGTCGAAGAAACGAAGAAAGAAGAGGATCAGAAGAGTAATTAGCCACACATACGGGGCGGGGCTGCACGGACGTTTCGATCACCCAAGGGAATTATTCGCTCTCCAAGCTATTAGTACGTGATTTGGGTTAATCGCTTCGGAAGGAAGGAGCTTTGCTCCAAACGCTCGTCAGGAATAAGTGAATAACAGTCGGGGCTTTGCCATTTGCTTCGCGCTCTGGTGAAGGCAGTTGCTAACCCACGCAAATCATGTGATTAGAGACGTGTTGGCAGGGCTGGCCTCTTAATATAGCGTAAAACTGATCTGAGACCTAACCAATATGTGTTTATTCCCCAAATCACGTACACATTAGTTAATTAACCCATAATGATAGTTTAATCATACAATTAGTCGTGCTGCCCTTTACTATTAGGTTAATTACGGCATTAGCAAAAATCACTTAAGTATAATTGTTGTGATCTTAATGGGTAAACATCCGCTGAAAAAATAGCCTATCGCCTTCAGTTGTTAGGGATAAGAGATTAAACTATAGATGAGAGAGACTTAGAATATTAAAGAAGACTATATTGGTTCTTCTTGCTTGCTTGCTGAAGGGGGTGTGGCTGCTCTTTATTTTAAGAGCTTGTTCGACTCTAAACCTATTAGGACTCGAGTCCTAAATAGACTTCATTTCGAATCCTCCTTAATTACAACTTATTTCTTTTCATATATTGACTCTACTTCTCCTAACCGAGTTCAATTCTGCTAACATATATAACTCTGTCTTCTCAATCGAACTAACTCTACTAAACTTTCTTAATCCAAT
The DNA here is from genome assembly GCF_958298935.1 of Phragmites australis. Classification (NCBI taxonomy): domain Eukaryota; kingdom Viridiplantae; phylum Streptophyta; class Magnoliopsida; order Poales; family Poaceae; genus Phragmites; species Phragmites australis. The sequence continues at coordinate 32,323,648 of NC_084929.1, read as the reverse complement.
TGACCTTTTAATTCTAATCTGACTCATTTATTGGAATACGACCATACTAACTTATCTAAGTACTCAACTGTCACTTCTCTTGTTGCCCTCTTTGACCATTCTACCGCTATATATATTTTGGTATATAACATCTCTCATCTCCTTCAAAAACAGCTGTCCTCGAGCTGTAGGGTAACGGGCCATGGTTAAAATCCTAACAGCCTCACATCAACAAAAGGTGTATCCCACGCGGTTGTCTGTGTTCACACCATCAACTAAAAAAACCTGAAAGGCTCCGGCATATTTTTTTGGATAGGTTTTTGTGCTATTGGGCTGAGAAAAAGGTTAATCTAAAATAGATGGGCCATGCGCAGCCGAAGTTTGGGTCTTGCAGTTAGTATGGGCCACATTTAGTTCGCCCAATAAGCGGCTTACCAAAACTGTCCGGGCCGCCTACCGTCTAGCTGTGTCTCTGTTCCTTTTTCATTTTGTGGTTTGGTATTCGTGTCTCGAGGCTTTTCCGTATCTATCAAATTTTGTGTATTTGTTTCAGCTGAAAGCACACTTTGTCAGTTTTCCACTATAGTCTAAAGAAATGCTGCATGGATAACAGTGGTAAAGAGATCATCAGAACTCATCAGAAACGTTGACTGCTTCCTAGGGTCGTCCTAATTTTGATTTTGAGTTGGCCTGGAAGGTGTTCTGATGATCTAGAGAAATTTTGGTTTTGAGTTCCCTAGGTGCTAGGTGACGGTCAAGAGAAATGGCTTCTTAATGCAAAACAAAGAAGACGCAAACAATCATATGGTTGTTGGACACTTGCATGCATAGAGCTTAAATGCAAAGTTCATCGGCAGGAATTGGCAATCGAGTAGTAACCAATCCACTCCGGACGTTCCCCCGCTACAGTAGCGCCAGCGAACTCAAGTTGATTTTCCTTGATCCTGCGTCGATCTTGCCGATTTTTTTCCGCCGGCCTATCACCGGGGTTGGAGGGGAATAGGTGGATCGATGCCCGAAGTAGGATAGTTTAGTTTGCTGCTAGGTTGTAGATTAGGTTTGTTTGGTTTAGATTTAGGGTTCGGGTGGCGCCTACGATGGTGTCTATGCCGGAGGTGGCACACCGGCTTTTGCTCCTCAAGATGGTCTCTGGCGGCGGCGGCCTCGTCGATTTCGTCTCCAGCGACCCCCTTGAAAGGTCTGTATATGTTTGTGTGATGCGATGGGGTGGGATAGTCTTCGTCCTTTTTGTGTTTTGTTGTGTTTGGATTGCCAAATTTATATTTGGCAGCTGCGAAGTTATCTTCTGGGCCTCCATCTTCGTCGTGGCTAATGGTGGTGGTGCCAGCGGAGTGTCTCCTCGATTGAAATCAGCATCGAAGCTACCAATGTTCGTTCAAGGTAAAAGATGTGTCCTGGTGGTGACTCAATGATGCTAGATATTGCGGCTTCTCAAACACAAAGTTTGGGCTTCTTCGTTGATTTTGGTTGGAAGGCTAGAATCTGCGTTCGTCGATCTGCGCTACTTCTGGTCTCAGCGGCGGCGTGGTCACCGGCGGAACGCGATGCAGAGGAGATTATTGCTAGATGGAACTTGAGGTTCTCTTTTGCAATTTCTTTAACTTTGAGGGTGTTGAATGTAAAATGGGATGTACTACACTGCAAAATTAATGAAATCCCAGACCTTCCGCTCAATATTTTTTTTTTGTTGTTGCAAAGTTCAGACACCAAAAGGCATTATTGAGGATGCTGTATATAACTACGTACTTGGATTTCTAAAGCATAGTGGCAGAGCTTGAACAAAAAAGAGGAAGCTAATCAGATTAGGGGTCAGATTAGAGACCAAATTAGCTATTTATTAGCACTTAGTGGTAAATTTAAATATTTCTTTAATAATTTTTCAAGATTAGGAGAGGTCACGGCCCACCTTAACCTCCACTATCCTCCACCACTGCTGAAGCAAACAGTCCATAGAATTATGGTTACCAATCATCAGGATGGTTAGCATTGCTGCTTTAGGATTCTTATTCCCTCTCATTTTTCCAGTCTCGTTAGATGTCACACCAGAGGGAAAAAGGGAAAACAGTGTCGGCGGTGTTCTTCTCTTCTCCCTGCTCTCACCTTACTCTCTTAGCGACGAGAAAACGACCTGCTTTGATGCAGTCTGCATGACAGTTACGAACATGACGATGACTCCCCATCTGCTACTGATAATGGCGTCCGACAAATGGGCACCAACCGGTTGTTATGCTAATCTCTGCGAGACCACGACCATTTTGCCATCGTTGGCGTTGCTACGTTACAATAATAGAATCGATCAGAGGACAACAGACGTTCTGTTCTAATCAGAGTTACTGGACACATGTGTTCAATTTTTTTGCCAAATTAGATACTCCGTCTTCATACCTGTGTTTAAATTTTTTTGCCGAATCGGATACTCCAACAACCATATCGGATTCCAATTTGTCTTCCACGTGTTTAAAGTTTATTTAGAAAATCGAACATCTAAATTCAAATCAAATTTCGATATCAGTTTCCGTATGAAATAACATTGGTTCTAACCTATTCATCTTTAGCAGCAGCAGCAGCTGACGACGAGAAGATAAAATATTCACCTTGCAGGTTATATAAAGCATCATAAACAATTGATTAATCTGAACATGCTCTCCAGTGATAGTAGTATCTCTCAGCAATTTTTTTTTTCTTCTTCACTTGGTTTTACTGGAACTAGAGCTCAAGCACAGACTGCAGGGACGGGGATCCCGGACTTCACTCCGCTGTGAGTTGGGAGGAATATACTTAGTGCTACGGTATTCTGGGCAGTAAAATTGGCACAGTATTTCTATACACATTACTTTGTGAACAGTAATCGACTGCAAATAATCTGTAGCGTCTCTCACAAAATATTGTTCCTCTGATTGCACCCAAGTTTGCTCGACTTGTCAGCTCAGTTTGGTCGCTTCCCGCCACGTCGTGTACGGCTAATACCATGCAATCTAGTACACGGAATCATTAAGCAGAACGATCCAAGAGCCACCCTTTATTTAATCGGCGGATTAGTTCTCGGCGAGCTCACACGCAGCGAGTGACTCGCAGTAAGTGGTAGAGCACAGCAGCGAGCTTGCACTTGTCTGGGCAGTAGGCGCGGCACCGGACGTCATGGGCATGGCCGACGCCAACAAGCGCATCAATCTCGCCGCGCCGCTCCTCACCGTCCGGCGCCACGGCGCCGTGGGCGCCGAGGACACGGCCACGGCGCTGCCGTCCTACAAGCCCAGCGAGACGTCGGGCCCCTTGGGCCGCACCTGCGCCGTGCCCTTCGGGTGGGAGCACCGGCCCGGCCACCCCAAGAGCGTCCGCACCCGCCGGCCACCGCCACCACCTCCCACGACGCTCATCGACGAGGCCTCGTGCGTGGCGCCGGAAATGAAGGTGGTGGACGCGGCTGCCGCGCTGGAGGAGGAGCGGTTCTCGGACGCTCGCTCCCGCGATGACATGAGCTGCGTCACCGTCAACTGCAGCGTGACCGGGCTCAGCGACGCCGCGTCCGCCTGCGCCGCGGGGGCGGGGCCCGGCGCCAGAGGCAGCGTCATGATGGACCGCTTCCTGCCGGCCGCACACGCTGTAGCTGCCGGCTGCCCGCAGTGCACCTTCCGGAAGGCCGCGTCCGCCCAGGAGCCCGCGCGGCCGACTGCGGCAAGCGCGCTCACGGGCGACGGCGACAGATCACAAGTGCAAAGGCGGCTGCCTCTCCAGCACATTCCGACGAAACACCTGCCGCCCCTCTCGCCAGAAGACAAGAATGACGACGCCGAATCGGATGCGCCCAGCACCCGGGGTTTCGCGTCCAAGAGGTGCGGGCTGCTCCCCACCCGGTGCGTGAAGAACACCTTGCAGCTCCTGAACCCGGCGCCCGCCATGAGGCGTGGCGCCCGCGGAGCGCGGCGAGGCGCAGGCGGACCGTTCCTGTCCAATGGAAGCAGAAGCCAAAGAGCGATGAATCCACTGCTGCATGGATCGCGAAACGGGCAACAGCAATCGCAAAATACGGGAGGGCACTATCCCGGCATGGTATTACTGTTACATACCCTCATGCTCATGAACTTCACCTGCGTGCCGACGAATTCACTGTCATGCCTGAACAACGCACGTCTTCTTGTGCAACCTCGCAGCAATCCTGGGAGGTCAAATTGCTGCTCCGATCAGGCCGCAGCGGCCTGACAGCACCTGCCACCGCCGTGGCATCGGAGCTGGACAGAACAGTGCGCAAACTCTACAGAGACCGAGGAGCAGAAGCCGTCCACCAGAAGGCTAGCCATCCGGGTTTGCTCCTGGTTCTCGACAGGTCAAGCGAGGAACGCCACAGCTCGTCGGCGCAGAACCTCTCCAGAGCCGCCGAAACCGCGTTGCCGCTGCCGCCTCCCAAAACCTCACGGAACGCCGAGAAGAAACTCAGGCGTGGCGCCGCCGGCTACGGATTCTCGCTGCTTTTGAAAGACGAGGAGGTTGCCGCGGGACGTGAGATCGTGCTGTCGCCGCAGCCTCTGCTCCCATTGCCGTTGCCCAAGTCGCCTTCGGAGTCCTGGCTTTTGCGCGCGCTGCCTTCTGTCTCAACTCGACCTCCTGCGACGTCTTTCCTGGGGCTCCATGTGCAGGCCAGGAAACATGCTGCGTTGCCGTGGTGCTGCGTTGATCATGCCAGGCAACGGCAAATACGTGTGCACGATCTACATAAGTGATTGTTCATGACAAGCTAGTAATATGCGAGGCAGCATCATTAGTCTGCTGCTCCAGGTGCTTATCCAGGAACATGTCGTTAATTTTGTAGTGACGGATTCTTAGTAACCTCAAGTGCATATGTCATTGCTTGTATCTGCAATCTTATCTTTTATATATATGTGTGTATGTATATGCGTCGGTTTCGCGCTCCCTGGTTGAGCCACGCCACCCAAAATTGACGGCCGGTTGGATCGGAGTCAGACGGTAATGGGCTCTTCTCTCCTGTTCGTTCTGGAAGGCCCGTCCTCCGCTACGGTCTCCTCCTCACTGCCTCCGCCTGCTCCACCGCCTCGTCGCCCACCCACATCCTCCGCCTCCTCATCCGCCACTTGCCCCTCCCCTCCCACTCTTCTCACTCGATGCCGCGCTCCGGGCCCTCGCCCCGCGCATCCCCTTCTCCGCCCTCCTCTCCCTCTTCGCCACCCTCCTCCGCTCCCACCACCCGCTCTTCCCCGACCGCTTCTCCTTCCCACCTCCGCGTTCCCGCAGCTCCTCCTCCCCTCCGCGCTCCCCCTCCACACGCATCTCCTCCACCACGGCCTCCTCTTCTCACCACCACCACACTCCGCCAACGCACTCCTCCATTTCTATGTTGCCGCCGACTACCTCCCGACTGCCCGCCACCTGTTTGACAAAAAACCGTCCACAAACATCGCTCTTTGCAACACCATGATGACGGCCTATGCTAGCGCGACGGGTGACATTGATACCGCGTGCTAGCTGTTTGAAGGAATAAGGCTGAGAAATGCGGTGTCTTGGAATGTTATTATCAATGGGTACATGAAGGCAAAGCCTCCCGAGCAGGCACTGGAGGTGGTGCTATGGATAGCGGAGGTCGGGGTGAGGGGACTTTGGCGACCATGGTTGGTGTGGCCATGGTGTGCACTAGGCCGTTTCGAGGATGATACCCTTTTAGGGATGGTAATGGGTGCGGGTTTAGCCAAAACCCCCCTGCCACGAAACCCGAACATCAAAACCCAACCCACACCCGATATGCTAATCGGGTTGAAACGTGCCTCTGCACCCGAACCTGATGGGGACCCAAAACCTGGTGGGGGCCCGTCGGGTCTTATCAACAGACGAGCGTGTGGAGAGGGTGGGCTCAGAGGACGACGCCGGGCATGGGCGCGGGCCTGGAGGGGCGGCACCGAGGGGGTAGAGGCTGAGCACAGAGGGGTGACGCCGGGTCATAGAGGGCCATATGGCTGCGCGGACTGTGGGGGGTGTTGCTCGGTCACCCGGTCGGATGAGGGTCTATCGGGACTCAGGTGAGAATTAGTGTTTAGCGAGGGCAAGTCCACGTGTGGGTTGATGGGCCGGTTGAGAACCAGAGAAGTTGGGCTATCTCGGGTTCCCATGGGTTACCCACAGGGAAGTATCAAACTCGCACCGGCTACAATCGGGTACCTAACTCATCTGACCCATGGTTCGGATTTAGGACCCGAACCCACACCCGTCGGATGCGAAACCTGCAGAGATCCAAACCCATGGGTCTAGTTGCCATGCCTATAACCTTTTGGTATGGACTGCATTTGTTGATATGTATGACAAGGGTCGAGGTCGTAAGGAAAGTTTTTGATCGGCTCAGCATGAGGAACCTAGTATGCTGGAACGCAATGATAATTGGGCATTGCGTGTACAGTGAACCTGATGATGGATTCCGATTTCCATGATCATACCTGATAGTAAAGTAAGGCCTCGTTTTCCATGAGATGATCAGACCAGGTGGATTCCGATTTCTAGGATTAGTTCAGATAGCAACATACTGCTACAACTCCATTTTCAGGTTTATCATATATCTCACTCATGGGCTGCCTTTTCAGGGAATGTGCAACCAGAGGAGTCACTTTCATTGGTATCCTCAGATAGCACTATTGGTGCATGGCCAATCTATATGGGAGTGGTGGGCTTCTTGAAGAAGCCGAGGGCCTCTTAAGAAGTGTGCCAGATGAGTTGAAGGCACGGGCGTTGGGTTGTTTGCTTGGGTTGTGCCGGTTCCGGGTGGAGTGGTGACTTGGGGAACGGATAGCCCTCAGGTTGATTGAGTTGGAACCAAGCAATAATGTTCACTATGCACTCACTGCTTTGTATTGTGTATGCTGCTGCAGGAAGATGGGAACATGCTCACAGGGTGCAACGGACCTTACGTATTTCATATAAATGGCCCAATACACCATCGTATAGGCTCTTTATTAGCAAATAAAAATAATGTACCACAGTTTGGACAACAACCTATGCCTCCTGTTGTGTATAAGAAAAGTTGCATGTGTTTTGTTATCCATACTGTTGTTCATAAGAAAAGTTGCATGTATTTTTGTTTGCACGTAGACATAATCTGGGTGGTTAAGGGTGCAATAAAAGTCAGTAATTTACTGCATTGTTCGTCCATATGTAGCATATTTTATATTTCTTTGTATAAGACTATGCAACTTATTATCAAGGTTTACATTTACCAAAAAAAATATGGCATGGTTTCTTATATGGTGGTTTACCTGTTTGCATGTTATTGACTCTGAGAAATTTAGCTCAGTTGTTATAGCTGATGGGTTCATATTTCATGCACGATACGTTCATGTGTCATTGTCATTGAATAAAAATATCATCATGGTACCAGCATATTGATTTTTCCAAAAAATAAATTGCAATTGGCTATCAGCCTAAACAACAGCAAAGTGTTCTGTTTATACTTTGTAACCTCATAGTCATCTGATTGACTTGTTTGAACATCCATGGTTGAGATCGAGCCATGTAGCAGACGGAGCTGGTGATGTCTCCTTTGCCTTTGTTTGAGTGGTCCATGATAGTCTGAAGGTTCTGTATGTTCAAAAATCTTGATTGTGCTATATAGCCCCACATAGGTTTATTCTCTCTCTGTACTTGTAACATCCCAAATTTTCAACCAAATTCAAAATAAATAAAAATCTTTTGCAAAAGGATCAACTCAAATCATTCTCAAATCAATTTCAAACTAAATATTTCTCTCTCAGCTCAGCCCACCCTCTCCTTTCCTTTTTCTTTTCCTCTAGCCCGCGACTCACCCCTCCGGCCCACTCTCTTCTTGTCTCTGCGGCCCGCTCGCGCCAGCCCAGTCGGCATGTCGCCCCTCTCCTCCTTCTTCCTCCCGCCCTTGCCGCTCGCACACACGTGCTCCCGACCATCTCGATGGACCCCGCTTGCCTAACTTCGTCGTGCCGCCGTCACCACCTTGTCTCCCCTCCCCTCTTTGCAAGGTTGTCGCGCATAGGAGCCGGCGACAAGCACATAGCTCCCACACGGACCAAGCTGTGCATGAGCCTCATCAGGTCGCCGCCAACCACAGTCTCACCACCCCTTCCGCCTCTCTCTCCTGCTCACTCTGTACCTGCACGCGCGCAAGGTCAGCTCATCCACTGGCGCTAGTTGACGCCAGCCCTGCCGCTTGCCAAAGATGCACGCAACAGCCGGCATCCGCTGTGTCTTCCGACTGTTGTCGACTTGTCGTGCCCCTTCCCCTTCCGTAGATCAACTCTCGGTTCAATCCAAGGCTAGGAACCGCCACTGGCGAGCTCTCCGATGGGTCCCCCCATTGTTGACATCGTTGCACCACCCTGGCGACCACATTCCCTGTGCTGACGTGTGTCCCACCACATCAGCGCCACGTTGATGCCACCTTAGCATCGGCCCCACCCTTTAACCTAGTCACCTGCCACATCAGCATAGTCCATGGCCCAGGTCCACTGTGAACCATAAACTAGATCTCCTTCAGCCCACAAGATCCATGAACCTAGTCTACATCATAGTAACATTATTCTTTTTCCCAAAATTATTTTCCCAGAGAATATTTGTAAGACCCCAATCCCGGGATCTCCCCCTAGATCAAGTAGCTAACACGTCCTGACATCGTGTTGGTATAAAGAAAAAAGTCATATTTCCTTCATCTAAAAACAGTATGTTATTGTATCTGCATAGTGAACTGAAATTAGACTGCTATTCCGTTGTTGAAGTAACTTGATATGCATACGCACATGCTGACAAAGCACATCTTAGAAGCAATATGATGAATGAATGGCCTCAAAATATTGATCTTGCTTTTGGGTGTTCGGTAGAAGCAACAATGGAAGGGGAAATTCCGCAACGTGGTGGGCAACATGGTCTATCAAGACCATTTATTTGCGTTAGAATTAATGTTGGAGAGGTAGGTGAAAAAAATCATAGCATTGTGTGACTAACTCAGCGAGGATTCGATATAGAAAAAGATCTGTGAGGAATTGGATAGCAGAGGAGAGGGATTTCCACAGGATCTTAACCCGGTTTTGGAGTTCTTCGTCATTACTTTTTTTGTGATCTTACAGCTCAAGAAATCGGTACTATTTAACGTCACCATTTTGCCAGACTCTTATGATGACACCACAATCACACAAATGGACCAACCCAACACTCACACACGCAACACTTACTGGCCCAAGCCCACGAAGGTCATAACAATCCCCCTTGGTATATTTAGTTATAAGACAGGTGATGAGAAAGGGTTGTTACTTGGATTTATGAGTCCATCCTTTAGCATTTCCTTCACTTGATTCTTAATCCCAGTTGTCTGAGCTGGATTATGTCTATAGGATCTAACATACACTGGTTGTGTACCTGGAAACAAAGGGATGTTGTGGTCCCATGATCTGTGTGAGGGTAAGTCATGAGGTGCTTCAAACAAACTAGAGTATTTAGATGTCAGACATAACTGAACTACATTTTAGATGGCATTCTTGTGCAAAACCTTCTGTAACTCTGAGGAAGACAGTATAGAACAACTGTCCAGATTTGGGGTCACACCTTGTAAAGAGATCATATGGTCCTTGTAGAAGAATGACACATGTTTCTTGTCCCACTCATGCACCATGAGACTATGGGTCTCTAACCAATTCATGCTAATGATGAGATCATAGCAGTCCAAGTGTAAGATCCTGAAATCTATTTGGAATGAGTATCCCTGCACCCACCAATCACACTGAAGAATTTGTTGATTGCACTGCAAAATATCCCCATTTGCCACTCTGACAGTAGCTGATGGGATATCAATCTTAGTTCTGCTCAATTTATTAGCAATTCTGTCACAGATGAAACTATGTGTGCTGCCTGAATCTAGAAGCATCATGACCTCTTGATCATCAATGAGCACCCAGAGTCTAATTGATTTAGGACCTTCAATTCCATTCAGAGCCACAACTGATATGGCCAATAGAGAATCCTCAGTGTGCTCATCAGATTAGAGATCACTTGAACTCAGATCAGGCCCTTGAAATAATTCTCATAGTTCCTCCACTACATGCAGTTGGATTGTGGCAGCACATCTATGTCCAGGTATCCATCTCTCACCACATTTGAAGCATAGTCCTTTTGCTTTCCTATATGCCCGAAGTGAGGCCAGTTTATCATCAACAGGTCGCCTATCCGATGCTCTTGCGCTCTCCACTCCACATCTGTCAGTAGATGTTCCCTCTAAAGACAGGCGTCCAAGAGCAGTGGAAAGATTTAGTGACAGCATGAGTTTGGTACGTGTCTTGAGACTTGAGGATGTGTCTGAACGGAGACGAGGAGTAGCAGGGACTCCCTCTTGTATTGTTGCCAAAGAATATGCATTGTCCAAATCATGAGGGCGATGCAGGATGATCATACTATGAATATCCTCTCTCAAACCATCCACAAAACGTGTTGTGAAGAATACAAGATCATATGCTGGGTTGCGTGCTAGAATTTGATTCATGAGAGGTTCAAAGCGAGACATGTAATCTGCAACAGTACTAACCTGCTTCACCTTAAATAGATGGCGAATGAGCTCCTAATACCGAATCTGTCAACCAATATCATGCACATGTCGTTTCAGGAAGAGAACTCTTGCTAAGCTTGTAACCATAAGACGGCTTGCCCAGTGAAGTGATACGTTGCCAATTTCACCTAGAAATCCACCGGAATTGCATAAACTCCGAAATAGTCTTCACACTTCCGCTTCCAAAATTGAGGTGCCTCGCCATCAAAGCATGGGAATCAAGGCTTAGCATGTGATTGCCAAATTGAGATTACTATAATGCTATGGAACGGTGGAAGGGGACATGGGTGCCCATGGCAACTGAACAAATTTGAGCTGTGTTGGCGTACCTATGACCGCGGTTGGCAATAAAGTCATCATCGACCCGTATGCCTGTCCCTAGTGCTCATGATCATGGCGGTGGCCATCAGGCCCAGGATGCGCTTATGGTGTATGCATCCCCAAGAGCGATGTCGTCGTCGAGTCAATCATGGGTGTCGACACTTCAGGTGGTGATGGAACCGTGGTGACCGGTGATGGAATGGTGAGATGTTACAGCTAGCGGATCTACTATTGAAGATTGACGATGACATGTTGCAGATCCTCCACCTTGTTCTCCAATGGCTTCCAAACTGTTGGATGGTTTCCAACGATTGTCGGTGTTCGAGCTGAGCAGCCTCTGCCTTCTTCCTATCTTTGGTGTATTTCTTGATGAAGTCCGCGGATTGATTCTCTTGCACCATGATTTGATGTTGTTGTCGTGAGATGTAGAGAGGCTTGGTGTATTGATTCTCGTCATACTGCTTGGAGGTCGCCAGATCGCTCGATCCAACTCGAGCAATTCATCGAACAACCGGTGGTGAGTGGGGTGGTGGTGGGAGTTGAGGATAAGCCAGCTCTGATATCAAATGGGACGAACCCAACAAGGATTTGATCTATATGATCTAGGAGGAATTGGATAGCAAAGGCGAGGGATTTCCACGGGAATCCAACCTGGTTTTTAAGTTCTCCGTCATTACTTTTTTTTATGTTCTTACAGCTCAAGCAATTAGTACTATTTAACATCACCGTTTTGCCGGACTCTTACAGAGATGATGCTATAATCTCACAGACGACCCAACCCAATATTCATGCACGCAACACTTACTAGCCCAAGCCCACAAAGGTCATAACATATAGGTGAGAGTATCAACCGATAGATGAGTATAAGGTGGAAGGCATGAATGGCCGAGATAGACCGTACATGCGCACCATATTACGGAGTTGCATTTCCCCAGCAACATTAGTCGCATGCGTTCTATTGGCACTGGCCTACAATGATGCATGACAAAGATTTAACTAAATTAGCTGCAAAAGCATGGACATTGACATGTGAAGGAAGCATAATATTACACCAGCTGGCCGTGAGATCATCGATTATGCTGCTGGAATTGTGTGCTCCACTTGTCGGCAAGATAAGGAGGTGTAGGTCATTGTCTCATAGATCTCCGGCAACAGAGACGTAGATCTTGTTTGGTAGAGCTCCAACGTTGCTCCACATCGGATTTTGATGTTGTAGCCTATAATAAAGTGATTTTAAGTTATAATTTTTAGTCTAAAATATAAAAAAGATGACTCACCTAAAATATCCTTAATGTATCCATAACTCTAACTTCACAAATTTATGAAGCTAAGAATACACAACTTTAAAAATCCTTACAGCTGAAGCTCTACCAAACAGACATATAGTAAACCATGCTTGAAGACTAAGCGGGGGTGAGGCACTTCCACAAACACGTCTCGTGTGCCGCCGCCGCCGCCGTAGATCTTCTCCAGCGAAGCGAGCAGCCCTCCGCTTCTCTCCTGAGCCAGCGTACCACCACGACCTCCGGTGTCAATTTGTTTTTTATTTCTCCGTCTACCGATCGCATCATATTTAGAAATTTTGCAGGATGATGGGTTGATGCAGTCCCCTTCTACATGGATTTTTAGTGCTTATGCCATCGGTAAATCGAGATTTCTCATGGTTGCGGCCATGTTCGGTATTTGATTTATCGACCACCCAAGGCATAAATTTCTATTTTTGAGTTCTCGTTTTATAGATCGTTTTATAGTCTGAAATTTTGTATGGTACTTAGGTTAACTATTCCCCTTCTCCATGAACTTTTATGGTATTTTTAGGCATATATGTCGCTGGCACATCGAGATTCTCCTGTGGCCGTTGTTTGGTTCTCGACCATCCGCGCCCTCGGCCTCCACCTCCGCATGCAAGATCTGGGGTTCCACAGGCCGTCTTCATCGTGCTCGACTCCACGATCGTGCGTGTTGTGGGGCTCAGCCGCTCAGCGCCTCGGCAGCGGTGGGCTCAAAGCGCCCGTGCAAATGCTCTGGCAGCACACCCGATTGAAGGCATAGGGCCATAGGCATTCTGTGCAGTCTCACCAAAAGAAAGGGAGTGCCATTTACAACAACAGTACATCAGCTCGTCAACAACATAGAAGCAAATCCATATTAGTCAACCATTACGCGATACAGAAACAGTTCAGTTAGGGACAACGTCTGTCCCTATTTCCTGTCGCCTTTTCTCCCGTGTCAGGGCATGCTAGTTCAGACTATACGCTGCAACGTGAACCCCCATATAACTGATAAACCAACCGAGTTACTTATTCACAAGCCAGCTTCGTGCCAAAGCTGGTAAGGCAGATGGCAAATGCCTGGAAGGCTGACAGAGGCTGCCGGTAGTCCATTGTGAATGCGTCGTCCTCAATTTTCCCAAACTGCAGGATCACTGTCTCCTCGTCTCCAACGCCCCACGGACCACCAGAGCCAGCAGTGGCGACGAGCTGGAAGTTCTTCACGGAGGCGACAGTCACCCGGCCGTGAAAATTTAAGCACCAGCACTGCAGATGCTCATGCCATCGTGGAGCTTTGTTTTTTAGATCCAAGGAACTCGGAGTAGGCGTTTTCTCCTTGGATGGATCTGATGCAGTGCCCTGACCTGCAGGGCACTGGATACTGCACTGCATTCTTCTTGGTCCTCTTGATTTTAGGAAGTTGAACTTATAGGTCACTAGTCCAACTTCGAAATTGCCACCTGAAACCTGTGGGCTTATCTGCTTGCTTGCAAAGCGGCGACTAGATTGGCTCCTAGAAGGTTTAGCACCATCATATGGTGGCTGGCTATCATACATGATGAACTTTGTCCCCAAGAAGTCAGATCTACAAGCAGAAGTTACATGATCAAAATAGCATTCTTGTTTATAAGCGACTATGGGAGCAAAATAACTTGCATAAAGCGCCAAACTATGACTATTAATCAATGAAAACTCCTGACTACTTCACAGTTGACGCTTGATCAAATGCAATTGGAAGTGGTGGAAAGATGATGTCCCTCCATAAAGGTTAGGCTAGGATTCCAGGAATAGTTTTGGTTCGGTTAGGACTTGGAATGTAGCATGCATTTGCTGATGACAATCTAAACTGAACTTCCTAAAATCCAGAACTCTAGATGTTGATGTCCCATTGATAGCAAATATGGATCGATCTGAAAGAACCTAGCCCAAGCAACTGTATGCTGCAATGAGATTTGCCTACCCTCCCATCAACTGCACATTCACCTTATTGCATTTTGCATGCGGTGCTTTTGTATGCTGTAGAATTAAAAGAAAATTCAACGTGCAAGGTACAACATCCTACTGATGCTTCTCTGCCGCTATATCAATATTGGAGTGGTAGAAAGTTTTAGGTTGAGTGACATTTACAGGAATTCACAACTATTCAGATTATGTTTGTATCTCATCCAGCTTCTACAGTTCACTCTCTTCTAGATATAAGGATGCTTAAAGCCTTTAAAATTCACAGTTCTTTTATCCAATACAATGAAAGGGAGGCAGTGCAAACTAGTATAGGGATAACTTGCATTTTTAAAAACACAGGGCTAGATCTAGATCTGGATCAGGTATTAATTCATGCTACTGAAAATATACATGGATGGGCCAAACTTTTCAACAAGGTTGGCACCATGATGATATGACTAAAAATAAAATCATTGCTCCCTGAGACCCTGATACTACTTGTAAGCAGAACAAATACAGTTGTTAATAATGCAAGTTTGTACATGCTTCAAAAGACTTCCAACATGCCATACTTTGAGGCTACATATAAACAAATTTATGGGAGCAGCTCATCCTGCTAGATGGAGAACTGATCCATCATGGCAGCTTAATATGTGAGAGAAAACTACCGCATGGGATATTATCATGTGCGAGTGGTGGTGGCAGCAATGGCAGGTAGAGTGGGTTATGGAATTGCTGTACCCAGTATGAAAGGAAACAAGCAAGGCATGAGCTGCATGAAAACAGAAAGCATGAATTGTGCATGCAACCTCTATTAACGGAAGTTCAGAGGCAAGGCAATGGCGTTTGTCTAACCAACCCCCCCCCCCCCCAACTTGGCCAGAAATAGGGCAGTATTTGGAGTAGAATGCCCAAGAGATTGACTCAGTTCCTTGTTTTGATTCAAATAGCTATATGCAACAAGTATTCATGTGAAAAACAATGAAAAACAGCCAAACTATTATTGGGCCATAACTCCATAGTTGTTACGGCAGCGTGGAGAGGGGAGGCGACCCACTA
Source organism: Phragmites australis (assembly GCF_958298935.1). Lineage (NCBI taxonomy): Eukaryota > Viridiplantae > Streptophyta > Magnoliopsida > Poales > Poaceae > Phragmites > Phragmites australis. The sequence continues at coordinate 32,308,498 of NC_084929.1, read as the reverse complement.
CCTTCACAACTTTACAGTGCCTATGGCGCACGGCGTGACGACACCATACACACGTCAGCGTGGCAAATACACACGTTATAGTCTAGGATATTAGGAAATTATATTGGCAAATGGCAATGTAAATGCAGCTCAAAAGTTATAGTGTAGGATATTAGGAAATCAAAATAGCCATGTTCTGAAAATGTGTGCTATAATGCTATCAGAATTCAAAACTAGTGCTATACTAGTATACTGCGGCCACTATAACTCAATGTCTGAATTGGCAGGATTTGTGCCATTGTTAACTGAATCTCCTATATATCATCGGAAAACTGGGAAGCTGCGCACGCCCTAGCAATGTGCTCATAAACTGATTCAATCGCAGAACATGATGATGCATAAGCATAGAGATAATATATGTAGACAAATTAACTAGCAGAAACAAAGATATGATACGTTGATTCAGTAAAGTTTTCGAATAATAATAGAAGCACGCAATGGAAACAAGTCACATTTACATAACACCTAATTTCTATGGCTCTATGACCACAAGATAGTTATAGTGACCTCGGCTAACATATAATCAAAAGATGGACTTTTAATCTAGCAGGCATGCACAATAAACAAATCAAGCAGTAAGCAAGGAAAAATTGGGTTCTGGAATTATTAGACCTTACCTCAACTTTCCAACATATGAACTGCTTCCTGGGTGCAGATCATCATAGTCATAAGAGATAACATATTCTGTATGTGCTCCATGTCTGAACCTTCGAGCAGCCAAAAGAAACTTCCCTTTATCTGTTAGGGCTGCCAACATTAATTGAAGATCACATGAGGTTGCAGTCTGATATTTAATTAAGAATTCCAGAAAAAAGTGTTCATGCAGTCCATGACAAAAGAAGAATGCATATAATTTTATTGCCACGATATCTAGAGCAAGTTAATAGGATCGATCATACAGGTACTAAGAAAATGATCAAACATAGACATGAATAACCTTCCAATATCCAGAAACATCCATCAATTACGGGTCATGTCATAAACAATGCTACTAATACTATATTTCCAAGAAAAGGTTCAACACACGCATTACCTCAGGAACATGCAACTTAATAATACAATAACCCTGGGTTAGCCAACAGTTTTCTTCCTTGCCAGTCATCTTACTACTATTTCTAAGAACATCCAAAAGATCAACTTGTGCTGCGCCTATTCTTTGTCACAAGTCCTAAGCTGCAATGGCTACATACCATACTCGTGTTGTACTGTACCCTTATTTATACAATCATGAATCATGCAATGTCACATATCATCGGTAGATCAGGAAATTCAGAAAGTCAGCTATTAGCCTTTTTAATTTCTTATTTGGTACTACCTATTAAAGCAAAAGAAATATCATGTACTCATAAGCTTGGTGGAACCAGAACTATCCAAGCTTACTTACCCTGCGTTAAGCTGAGGTAGAGGTAAAAAGTTGAGTTCTTTTTGTTCCTCCTGATGAAGCAGTGCATCGGTGCATCCCTTGGTCCAGGCTGTGCAAAAAAAATATAGACAACCACTAAATCAATATGTAGAAACCCCCAAAGAAGTAAGCTTTTAGGTATCAGCATATCGTTATTCACAGACCAGAACCAAATCCATCCATAACATATGAACATAAAGAAATTTCCTTTTTCTGTGCTAACTTTCCCCACTACTACCTTACTTTATTAGCATCAGCTACCAAAAATATGGAGTGATTCAAACAAAGAAAGAAAACAAAGAGGATAAAATTCAGATAAACACGTGTTGTCACTCCTAAATTCTAACGTCGCACCAAAACATTGCAACAATAAAAAAACATTAACAAATCGTTAGGATACAATCATAGATCTGCTCAATCCTTTTAACACATGAGAACGCATATACCAATTAGAGATAAACTTCTCTCAATTTTCTGCGTACAAACTAAACAGAGATAGACGACAATATAAAATAAAAATAAAATAACAAGCACAAAATTAAATCCAACAGTTGACCCCTCAAAATCACCTTAGATCGAATCAAACTGCAGAAAACATTTCCTGCATCTACATCTTCAAATCGAAGCCACTCATGGGATTTGATACTTTTGTTTTTATTTTTGGCGAGGATTGAAACGGATACTTAAAAAACGTTCAACCACGATCCATTTCCCCCAAATCCTCAAATCATACAACAATTTCCAGCGAACCGGGCTACACAAACAGATAAAAAACAACTACTATGAAGACGTCAAGGTCCGGTCAGGCCTCACCTGCTTGAGCGACGACGGGAAGGTGATCCTCCCGCACTCGAGCGGCGGCCGCACGACTGAGACCGCAGCATCGCGCCACCGGCGGCAGACGCAGGCGCAGGCCACGACGTCCCGCCGCGGCGGCCACCGCTCGGCGCTGGCGTCCACGCGCCGCACGATCTCCGTGAGCAGCTCCGGCAGCAGGCGCGACCACCTCTCCTCGTCTACCTCGTCGTCCTCCTTGGCCGCCGGATCCACCTCTGGGGATACCTTCGCCTCCCCGCCGACGCCGCCGCCCAGCGAGGAGCGGGAGGCCGACGACAGCCAGGAGGCGCTGCGCCGCCACGAGACCATGGGGGGCGGGCGGGTGATCTGTCCCCCCGAAGCCTCTAGAAGCTTCTAGACGAGAGATGGGAGGAGATGAGCGCGAGCAGTAGGGAAGAGAAGAGAAGAGAAGCGAGCGGGTGAAGGAACGAAGAAAAAAAAATGGAGTCGGAAATTGAAAAAGGTGGCTCCTCCCTCCTCGTCGTGCGCCTCCGCTCGTCGCCTTCCCACCCGCCTAAATTTAATCCCAGATCTCCGCCTAACCATACGCCCTGTCTGACATGACACGTGGGACCTGTAAACCATGGGCCCCACAGATTAGCACTCCCCGTAAGGAGCGTATCGCGGCAGCTGCAAGCCGTCGCATTCCCGAGGTTTTCACGTTTCAACCTCAAGGTGACGCGAGTTAAAAAAACATAAATATGAGATATAATAATATTAAGTATAAATTTAAGTTTTAAAAATATAGATATGTTACGCAAAGTATCATCGAACGAATATATCGAGAGTGATTTTGTAATTTAATTGTAGATGGGATTCGAAAGAGGAGGACAAGATTATCCGCTGATTTTTCTTATATTTTTTATTTATTTTTATTAGTAAACACAAGTTATATACTACTTATTCGGTAACAAGTTAGAGGCCGAAGGGGAAAAGTGAACGGTAACAATGGATCAATTATTTAAATTCTAAAGGATTTTATCAGATGAGATAAGATAAAAGTAGAAGAAAAAATATATGAGAATCAATTTGTATTTTATGAGCAGAGATTTACCATGAAATTTGTGAGTTTCCAGTTTTTGTTATAACTTTTTTCCCTCTTCGAACCTTGCCGTCTTGGACAGTTCACAGTGGATCCGATTTCTCGCAGCCTGAATTGGACTGAATCTCTGGACCTAACATTTAAAAATCAGCTGGTAGGCTTTAAATCATGACTTGAATTCAAGGTTAGGTGACCCGTGGTTTGAGCTTTTCCGTATCCCTGGACCTGGTGTGGGGGTGACGTCACCGTTCCCGTCCAACTACCAGACAACAAATCGATGAGCTCAGCATCAAGCACCAACAGCACAGGGGCTAGAAAAGTCGTGCGCAGCGCTCGCCATCGCGGCGCGCCCGGCCAGCCCAACCACCGCCCCGATCGCGACGTCCCCGCGCGCCCCGGCCCCGCGCCCCGTCGTGTCGTCCCCTCCCTGCCGCGCGGGCGCCATCCGCGGGGCAGCACGTCGCGGTCCACCGGTGCGCCCGCACGGGCCGAGCGACAGCGGCGTGGCGCCGGTTTTCCACCGCCGCCGCTCTGGACGTGCGCGCGGTGCCGGTGGCCGTGGCCACCCCGCGGGCCCGGTGCGGTGACTCGTGCTCCTGGTGCGCTGACCTGGCATGCGAGCCACTCGCTGTTTGACTAGTGAGTTAGTGGCTCCAAGGTGTGGTCATTGTGGACTCCACGGTCGCACGTATGCAAATCGTCTTGACCAGCCTAGATATCTTTTGCAGCTGTGCGGCGTCGCCACTAGATATTTTTTTAATATATGGATATGTTTGGTAGGGTTCTGATTCTAATTTTTTAAAAAAATTTATGTAACTAGAGCGGTAAATATATTGAGATGTTTGGAAGAGTTATTTTGTTTTTATTTTAGTTTTAAAAATATAGATTGAAACCATTTTATATTAATCTATAAATTTAAGATGTAACGTGAAGTTGAGAGCTGAACACCGCTAAATAGGTGTATACTGGAGTGTATTATTGATTGCCACTAGTGTTTTTAATATATTTTGAGATGAGATCGCCATTAGTGAGGTTTTGATAGCTTGTTGATATCGGCCCCACGTCGCTGATGCCATCTGTCAATGTGTATATCTTTAGGAGGGATGAATATATTTCTATGCCCAGTTGAACCGTGGCGAGGCTTGCAACAACTGTGCTGCTGGTTTGCGCAAAGTGGAGCTGTCAGCTTCTTCGGCCCCGCGATCAGGGACCAGCTGTTGTGCTAAATGTCTGAATAGGTGATTCTATCATTATAGATGCTGGACTCCGGAGTAGTTGGGCAATGGAAAGCGAATTATAATGCAATTATAAAAAGATCGCCCAGACGAAAGGACCGGATAACAACCATCAGGTATCTGATTATGCAACAAATAGACCATTATTTGCACCAAACTGAAATATGTTAGAACATTTTCTATTGAGCCGTCTATACAACAAAAAACTTTTGTTTCAACACAGCTATACAACAATAATCTTACCCCCTTTTCCCCCAATTTTAATCAACCATAATCTAGCTGGGGCACAAGATTGTTAGGCTTTCCTCAAAAGAAGAATCTCACGACGCAGAAATAGGCCATGTCATTTGTTTCAGACGAAGTTCTTCCTAGCAGCAGCCAGCACATTGCCGGTACCATTCTAGGCTCTGAAAATTCTACAGACAGCAGACAGCAAGAAAACTGCTCCAGAAAACTGAACAATGAACCTTGAAACCGTTCAAGACCTGCAAACAGCAAGAAAGGGTCAATTAAGCTGGTCTATAAAGACCAAATCAGCTGCTTCTTGTCATTTCAGCTTATCTTCATATCTAGCTGAGTCTAGCTGAGTCTGGTAGCCTACCAAACAATTCTAGTAGTTTATACATTTCTCATTCGCTATCAAAGTAAGAACTCTAGTCAATATGCATGAAGTGGGAGAAGAATTTACAACAGATAAGCCTCAACTAACTATACAGAACATGTTCAAGAAAATAAAACTCCAAATACCATGGAGTTCACCTACTATTGAATGATTATGTCAGCTGGTTTCTGGAGTAAGCAACCATAGGTCAGTAAATGTAACGAGGCGTTGAGGCAAAAGACGTCGTTAGGTTCAAGCTGAGGCACAACTTGTTTAAGCAATATAAGCCTTTACTCCTGTAGAATACAAATAACACCACACATTGGTCTGCTTCAAATCAGCATAAAGTAGGATTCAGAAAAACAATAACTTCAATGATGTACTGGCATATGCACTTGACTTGGCAGTTGGCACATGCTTGTGTTTTGTGCATTTGCCCGTGCTTGCAGTCTGTGACAACATTGTTGAGTCCTCAGCAAGTATCTAAAGTAACAGATGGCTTGACTTTTGGTAGTGCATTACATAAAATGCAATGAATGGTGGGCGAAAATGAAGCCTCCCACTGAGCTGGTTTTCTCTGGCATATGGAGCTTCTCGAAAAACATCCTACAAGCAGGATATGAATATTTAGCATTTATACAAAAACCCTTAGACCTAAGAAATAAAACATGAGAAACAAAACAAGGGAAAATGGAAATCTTACAGCATTTGGGAAACTTAATTTTGTCTCCATATGCACCAGCAGCTGTCTTGAGTGAGTAGGGGAATTTCAACATTTCTGTAATTTGAAAAATAAAACAAGATAATTTATGACATGAACAGTGTATCAAACCATTATATTTTCTCCAAGCATTCATTTCATTTTTAATATTTTCCAAATCGTGATTTTGTTAGGTTTGTTTGCTGTCTCCGCACAATTAGTTAATGCCACTCAATGTACTTCATTTTTTTTATCAGGTGACTTTATTAAAATTTGGCCTTTGAATCCACTCACTGTGCTTCATTTTTTTCTTCATGAAGTAACTTTACTAAATATTGGCCCTTCGGTGCTATCAAACGAAGAAACTGCGCTGAGAAAGGGTGAAAATAACTCCATAACCTGAGAAGTACAAATTAAGCATACCAACTATTTTTCACTACATCACTTGAGTGGCCAAAATATCCGTCCTTGGCAATCACTTGCATGACTGATGTATGTACTTAAGTTTACCTATTTCCCGTCAACACAAGAATAAAGGTAAGGCACCTATCCCATTTAGTTAGATTAGCTAAACATGCCAAGTCACAATTATATTTATAAATAGTATGAAGTGAGCATACCCACAGCGTGCAGCAGGGCAGTGCAAATGGGTGCATGACAACTAACCAACAAATAGATACTTAGCATGACAATTCTTTCAAAAAAAAAATGGTAGAGCACTTAATTTCAATGTTTCTTTTCCAATGCTGGTGTTCATTATGTCTACTGAAAATTGACTTGTGAGAACAGAGTACAAGTTGCCACAGTGCAATTGAATTTTGGCACCATCATTTGAATGAAATTTTCCTCGTGCGAAGCTAATCACAAACGCAAGGGAGTCTTAAGGTTTATACCCATGCAAGAAAAGAAATTCAACCATTTGGAAACCTTGTTTTCTAATTGAACTTTGCTGAGAACAACATGAGCTTAGATGAAAAGAAAGAAACAGCACAATTTTGTATTCATTCAAAAACCAGAAACAAAGTTGATAACAAATATGGTACATGTAATTGTGTCTGCAGTCTCTACACAATTTTTCCACCATTAATTATCCATCCTACATGTGTGGGTAGGGGAAGTGAAAAAAAAAATTATAAGAGAACAAAAATTATGAAAAAAGTTTTTGTGGCTTAAAGCTGTTTGTATTATTAGCCATCTCCTATTTAATTTCAGTTGGATCAACCAGAATGTTCTCAGTTACTAAATTGGCTAAGCTGGACAGCAGCAAACCAATGGCCATTCTAATTCTACTGTCATTCCTGCTTTCATGAACCCAAAATGATCCCTGAATATACAAGCTATACTATTTAGTCTTTTGTATACAGTTATACACAAAGGCTACAAGTGTGAGTAGGGGGAGTGAAAAAAGTTGTAAGAGAACTTTTACTGTGATTGTTGATTTCATGAACCCCCAAAAAATTGAATATACAAAGTTACACTCTTTAATCTTTCGTACACACCAAGGCTAACATTCCTTCTTGAACAAATTTACAGGTGAAGTACAAATATGATGAATACACATAATTTTAGCACGAATACATGGCTAACAGCATTAGAATTATAGCTTTGATAATGCTATAGCGAAACGGGCACTCCTTTTAAACTGTATCAGCTACAAGAAATATTTCATAATTGATATTAGCACACAACCACTAACAGACAGCATTTCGTATTGCAGAAAGAATATTACTAAAAAGAAGTAACTAAGGAAAACTATGAATATCATTTCTCTGCACAGGTGCTTATGCTGAAACAGAAAGGTGCATCCTCTTTCAATCCAATTTTTTTTTCTATATTCCTTCCAAGCAAGAGCACTACCTTTCAAGCTACTCAGTATCAGAAGGTATATCTGGAACCGTGGCCGTATGGTGCACGAGATGCTGCATCCCAGGTTTCAACTCCCTCTCGCAGAACTCCTCATACTCTTCCTTGTCCCCTGCCTTCTTCTTCACCTCCACCACCACAAGGCTCGGTGTGAGCTCAAATATCTCAGCCCCGATTGTCAACGGACCCTTCTCGCTTTCCCTCGTGCCTTCCAGGCTCACCCGCCAGTCCTTTCGCCGAACTGAGAAGCTCTTCACCTTTGCAATCTCCTCCAATTTTGTAATAATCGTTTGCATGGGCTGTGCTGAGACAAACCTCACTTCGTTGCCTCGCTCCTCAAATAACCCCGACAGATTGAACCCCCTTGAGAACGATATGATATCAAACGCGTTTAGACTTACAGGCCGTGTGAGAGATCCAACGGGCCGTCTCCTCTCCTCTGATGACAATGTGGCTGGACAGGATGCTACAGAAGAGTCTGATTCCCACCCAGACTCCTCACAATCGTCATCTTGCTGTGGTGGTGGCGGTGGAGGTGGAGGTGGAGGCTCACTAGTCCCCAGCTCCGACATCTCGTTCTCACCATCTGCCAAGCTGTGCATCTGGTCATCCTCAATATAGAACCTGACCGGCCGGAAACCCTTCTGAAACCACCTGCTATCCATGATCTCAGCCACGGTGATCCTCGTCTCTGGGTTTGTGTCAAGGAGACGATTCAATAGACTGGTAAGATCCTTGGAGAACCACCTCGGGCACCGAAACTCCCCCCTGTAAATCTTTCGGTACATTGCCATGAGGTTCTGATCATGGAAAGGAAGGTAGCCCGCCATGAGCACGAACAGGATGACACCGCATGACCATATGTCTGCCTTGGCGCCGTCGTAGCCGCGGCGCGCGAGCACCTCCGGTGCGACGTAGGAGGGCGTGCCGCAGAAGGTGTGGAGGAGCCCGTCAGGATGGAACTGGTCGGCAACGGCCGAGAGGCCGAAATCGGAGACCTTGAGGTCGCCGCGCTCGTCAACGAGGAGGTTCTCGGGTTTGAGGTCGCGGTGGAAGACGCCCCGGGCGTGGCAGAACCCCACGGCGGAGATGAGCTGCTGGAAGTATCTGCGCGCGGTGTCCTCCTTGAGGCGGCCCTTGGCGACGCGCGCGAAGAGCTCCCCGCCGCGGACGAGCTCCATGACGAAGTAGATCTTGGACTTGGTGGCCATGACCTCGAAGAGGCGCACGATGTTCGGGTGGCGCACGCGGCGGAGGATGGCAATCTCGCGCTTGATGTGCGGGACGAGGCCGTGGCGGAGGGCCTTCTCCTTGTCGAGCACCTTGATGGCGACGGTCTCGCCGGTGCCGGCGTGGCGGGCGTGGTAGACCTTGGCGAAGGTGCCGTGGCCGAGGAGGCGGCCCAGCTCGTAGCGCCCGAGCAGGAGGCCCCCGCGCCTGGCCTCCGCGGAGGAGGACGGCCGCCGGGGCTGCGGCGACGGGTCCCGCGACGACGGCGGGGTGGCGGCCATCGGGTCGAGGAGGAGGTCAGGTGCGCGGAGAGGCGGAGAGGAAAGCGGATTAGGTGGTGGTGGTGGTGGTGGTGGTGAGTGCGCGGGGGAATGGGAGGGGAAGGTGGTGATGGGTGGCCGGTATTGGAAGGGGAACAGCTAACGGCTCCTGAATACTTTCTCCTTGCAGCGCTGGCTGTGACCTGGCCTGCCCTGCTGGAGTCAAACTTCGGCAAGAATTTAATACATGCAACTCTCAGAGGTTGTGATCGCAAATTCCCAACTGCGCCATCCAAGTTTTGCCGAAGGGATCATGACGTCATATGTTGCCACAAATAATCTAGACGAACGTGATATGCCATACTTTTTATGACAAGTAAAATAGTTGCTATGCTCGTGCTTCTTTCGTTTTAAATACTTAACGTTTTGATTAAGATTTAATTAATTTTTAAAAAAAATTAAACCATCAATAACTTTTAAAATATAATTATAATATTTAATAAAAATATAATATTATAAAAATATTTTTCAAGATAAATCTACACGTACGATACAAAATGTGTGACATGTTTAAAGTTAGACATGAAAACGAGCAAATCCTATATCTATACATCGTTTACCTAAAATGTTTCACTCGTTTTTTGGCATCGGATCTAGAACCTGAATCCACGCGTTACATTGTTTCTGCACCTCCATGATATAACCTTGTAGTAGTAAGCCACAGCCAACTCCATCCTTTACTTCCACTAACAACCCAATTTACTCGCCTCCACTCTTTGACTGGGCCTCGTGTGCTTGCTTGCTCCTCCTCTACCATCTCCTCATCATCACATCTTCTTTCTCATCTCTAGTGAATTGTTGCTGCCAAAGCCCATCATCTCTAACTTAACATTTGTGATACCTCTCCTATCACTAATTTTGCCTACCACCAATCACTATAACCACAATAGTTGGCATCCCTGCCACCGCACCGCTCACCGTGAATCTCCACCCACACACCTACCAAGTTCTAGGATTGGAGACTGGATAAACCCCAACTCAACATTAATCCTTAGTTGCCTAGCCCGAATAGAAACCTTATGTGGTTAACTGGGTAGTAATCTTAAAAGGAAGATCCAAATATGATTTTTTTAGTCATTTGCTAAATTTGTTACTTAAGTAACGAATAGTAATTCTTTTGTAAAATTGTATATATGTATACGCCATTTTATTTAGTACTTTACCTTTATTTCCCGTAATTTCTCCTATTTCCTATAGGGATGTACATGGAGCGATTCATAAATCCACTCTAATTCAATTTACATAACTAACTTTACAATATAACAGAAAAATTTGTCTAATTAGTTAATTAAGTTAAATTAGAGGGATCCATGCATATCTATTGGTACTCCATCTCATCCCTAATTTTCTATTCTTTTCCCAAACATTTTGCACCAGTTTTGCCCTTGCGTATGCTTGTGTGCATTTGGCAGTGAAAAGCAGTCGCCGGCAACTTGAGGGAGCATAGCTAAAGCCTAAAAGGGTGACCAAGTTGGTAATACTTCCACGGTCAGGAAATAGATGGCAATGTTCATCCTGATCCATGTAGAAGTAGAATGTGCACATGTTTTATGGTTTCTCCACGAGGATGGTAGTGTAATACTACTATTGTTTCCGGGGCGTAAATGCGAAAGAGACCAGGGAGTTTTTGAAAACAATGGTACACTGGTATGGCCGTACGGGCCACGACGACCCAGTGGCCTGAGCTGGCGCCCGGTCTACCGACGTGGCGGTTTCTGGGCGGCGCAGCGGGGAGCCAGGCCGGTGCACGTCGGCATCAGCGGAAATTTCCGCGGTTGCCGGTTGGGGTCGCGAGCTCGCACCGACCGGCGACGAGTGGGAAATTCTCCGAGCCACGGCAGGTTGTTGGCGACTCGTCTGCTTCGCTTTCGGAGCGCTGAGCGCGCGGTCCGGACGCGTTCATGCCATCTTCAACAGAAATTCTAAATATTTATCATCTATAATATTATTATAGTATTATCTATCACTATTATAGTATTTCTCTATTTTTTATATCTCCAGCAGGCACCTATTTTCTATTTTTCATTATTTTCCTTCTCTCCCGAATTCACGTCCTCATAAACCTCACTTAAGTCACCCACTTTCATTCCCCATGTTCCATAGATTTGAGTAGGAACTCGGTTGCTCCCTAAGGGTGTGTTTGCTTCATTGAATGAACAAATACATGTACGAGTTGGTGCGAGATCTGAGCATATTATGGTGTTTGGTTCGTTGAATCACATCATTTCGTTACAGATTCTTAGAATATACTAAGAAGATGTTGCACCAAGCCGTGTGGCAAAATCGGTAGACTGACCCGTGCGGGTTCTGTCAACTCCGCTAATCACTTGTGGTTAGTGATGATTAGTGCGTATCAATTGTTATTAAGGATTTTTAGTTAAATATTAGTCACAATTAAATATTATTAACCATAACTAATTATTATTATGGGTATTTAGTGATGATTATTGACAACCTAAGTTATAATTAACTAGAATTAGTAATGATTAGTACTAATTAGCATAGTTTGTAATTAAGTTATACATGGATATAATACATGGCTTTTAAGCAACTAAACATGTTCTCGTATCATCCAATATATCCAATCAGATACATTTCTGTACCATCTCATACATCTCACCAAACAACTTACTTGTATCACCTCATCTAGAACTATCCCGTCCATCCAGTACGATATCATCCCATTCAACTTCGTTCATCCAACCAACACTACCTAAGTTTGTAAACATTTGACTTCCTAAAATCTTACCGTCAATCGGTCATATGTACGTAGTATCATCGGATTAATTATAAAACTATTTTCATAAAGCAATAACTGTATGATTTTCTATTATTTTTTCATAAAAGTGTAGCTGTTAAAGTTGCATGTCAAAGATTATCTCAATGCCCTAAATGGCGTGCATTTACATGAGTGGGTGTAGGGAGCAACAACACATGTTATCACGACCGAAAACATGGCTTGGGCCCTAAAGCATCAATAAGGATGGTAGTGGACCGAGTCAGATCGAGGCCCTGAGGGCTTTAGACCTAGCAGGGCCCTGCGGGTCATGACCAAAATTTTAGTGACTAGCGGTGTTTGAATGTAACCATGCCAATACTACCAAAAAAAATTCAATTGTGTTTATGACATGTGGGCCCCATATGCCAATAGCTTTTTAGCATCTAAATATATTCAATATGGATCTTGAATCTTGATTTGGAGATTTAATTAAAAAAATGCAATACATCATACGGATAGTAAATCTAATACACAGTTGAGGAGAAAAAAAATCATTTGAAGCGCACATAACCAATAGGCTCAAAAGTTAATGTAGCCAATCACGTGCTGCCACCTCACCCAGGATCCTCCTATTGGTAGCCAATTTTTTGCGGAAGTCTTGGGCACCCCCACTTGGCCCTTGTTTTGGTGCAAAGACACTAAGATGTTGACAACGTCGGTTTAGCTAGCCAATTTTTGGTGTCCAACCAAACAACAGCCAAATGCATTAGAATTACTAATTTTTTTTGATAGGGCTAGCATTGGGTCCAAACCAAATATGCCTTTGGCTGGCATTTGCTTCAGCTCCAAAGTTTGGCACCCACAAAAAATTGAGAATGTGCAGCTACGGTGCACAGGAAAAGCGTGGGCGAGACGTTTTGCTCGCCCCCATTTTGGCGGTTGAGTGAGGACACGCCCCTGAGGGGGCAGTAGTACATTGGATGCACACACATCAAGATCTTTGAATTAACAAGCTTTAAGTGATTTTATTTACAAAATCATATATCTAATTTACGATCTATCAAAACCATTTATCTAATTTAATATCATAAGAGGCTATGTCCATTGAATGTACACAAATAGATCTTTTTGCACCTTTATATTGATGCAATTAGATCTATAAAATAAGAATTTAGTTACCGTATTTTACTGTAAAAGAATTGATGACAAGTAGATTTCACATACTATACCCACAAGTTACAACAAATTTTGGTATGACTGTAATTCAAATATCACTTTTCTTTTGATTTTTTTTTGCATTGCCTAATGGCAGCAGTCCTAATATCATTCTTTTGCCCACGTTTTGGTATTGTCCGGGTTTTAGCGTTACAAGGGGCTGTTTGGATTGACGCCCCGTTTTGCTCTGCTAGTTTATTTCTACGCCGCGCTTGTGAAACAGCGGAGCCGAGTCACGCCAGAAACCATCCATCGCAAGCGCCGAAAAGGCAGACCCGAGCGGATTCCCCAGCGGCGCGGCCGGCCGCGCCACGGGGATTCGACGCGCCCGCACCGCTCTCGTCAAAACCGCAACACCACTCCTCCCGATCGGCTCGACCCCCGCACTCAAATGACCAGCACCCTCACCCTCACCCTCGCCCTCACCTCCCCGCTCCGCGTCCACTGCCCCACTCCCCCACCCGCAGGTAACCGCCGCCTCGATCCCCGCGACCTCGGCCTTATCTTACCCACCGTCATCGACCAGCGGCGCACGGCTCCCTGACGTGGTTTTCAGTTCCGCCTCTGCAGGGAGACGGGGTTTGGGTTACTTTCAGGCGAGAGGTGCGCACCGCCGCTGCCGCGCGAGCGCAAGCCTCTCCGCCCCGGCCGCCGCGCAGATGGACCTGTCCGGGCAGCCGCTGAGGCGGGATCTGTACCCGCAGGTCGAGCCGTACGACACCGGGTTCCTGAAGGTCTCAGACGTCCACACCATCTACTACGAGCAGTCCGGGAACCCCCAGGGCCATGTGAGCGTGTTATTCTTCTCTCTGTGTTGAATTGCGAAGGATTAGGCCCTTTTGCTTTATCCAATTCAGATTTCTGTGACATCTCTTAGATGAATTGCTCAGAACTGTACAATACAGTTGTGCTGCTCTCTTAGATGAGCTTCTCTTCCCGTCAATTTTGCAGCCGGTGGTCTTCCTCCACGGGGGTCCCGGAGCCGGCACGTCGCCCGGCAACAGAAGGTTCTTTGACCCGGAGTTCTATAGGATCGTCCTGTTTGACCAGGTTATCTCGCAGCTCTCATGTATTTGTTTATCATTATTGCAAAGGGATTGCATTTATTTCGTTAATTTGCGTTGTCGCTGCTTGCATTGCAGAGGGGTGCGGGCAGAAGTACTCCTCATGCTTGCTTAGAGGAGAACACTACTTGGGACTTGGTTGCGGACATTGAGAAGCTCAGGGAACATCTTGATATCCCGGAATGGCAGGCAATTACCTTCCTTTTGAACAACTTCGGTTACACATTTTTCGGTAGTGGAACTCATTGTTCTGAGATAATGTAGGTGTTTGGCGGTTCATGGGGAAGCACCTTGGCCCTCGCGTACAGCCAGACACATCCTGATAAGGCAAGTGATTATTGTCCATTGCATTTTTATTTCACAATGAAAATTTTATAGCAATTTGGTTTGCATGGAAGATAGATTATGGATCTCACTAACACTCCTTGTATGCTCACTAGGTCACTGGCATTGTTCTAAGAGGAATTTTCTTGCTTAGGAAAAAGGAGCTTGATTGGTTCTATGAGGGCGGCGCAGCATCTATTTTCCCAGACGGTTTGTATTATTGGGTTTTGTTGTAAGAATAAAAAGAGCTTTGTTAAACATTACCAAACCATTTTTTCACTGTTCCAGAATAATGCTGGCAACTTTTATTAATTATGTCATATCCCTTTCAACAATTATACTTGAAGTTAAATGACATAATACAAAAAGTTAATGCAATGTGTTCTACTTTCTTCTTAAATCATGTTACTTCCCGGTTTTATGAAAGAAAAAATAACAAATATCACTATACAATTTTTTGTTTGAGTATATTAATAACTTTAGTTTTAAATCTGCAGCTTGGGAACCGTTTAGAGATTTTATTCCTGAGGATGAGAGGAATTGTTTCATAGCTGCATATAGCAAAAGGTTAACTTCATCCGATGCTAATGTTCAGGTAGCCTTATGTATTTCCTTATGAAAGTTAATGCGTTCTGATATACTTGATTGGTGCCTTCTCGTAGTTCCTTTTTTTTTCCTGTGTAAATATTCTGGTGATCTCGCATGATTGTTTTTGATAAACAGGCATTTGTTTTTTCCCAATTAGGTTGAAGCTGCTAAGAGATGGACGATGTGGGAGATGATGACTGCACATCTTATCCAAAATCATGATAACATTAAACGAGGGGAAGATAACAAGTTCTCACTGGCAAGTCCTTTCACAAACACTATAATTTGTTTGGTAACATTACCATGATTTCAATTTCTGTTGTTTCGCTAGCTTAGCTATATTGATTTTTGGTTTTTATTCTAATATTTAGCTTCATATAGAGATTGAGAGAAGAAAGCATTTGAAGGGATCTGTAGTATACTGCTTGCCCAATACTACTTTGGACTTACAATATCAACATTGTTTTTACGAAACTCAATAGCAACATTTAAGCAATCATTGTACAGTCACAATTGAAAAAACTACTCCCTGATGCTAGTATACTGTTGCCACCAGTGGCTGTAGAAATCTTCACTAACTTTGTATTTAAAATTACAAACCATGATGTATTAGTCTATAAGGCGTGTTTTACTTTATGCTTTTGTAATATGGATACATTACACATGGTTCAATTTTTTCAGGCATTTGCAAGAATTGAAAACCACTATTTTGTGAATAAGGGTTTTTTACCCTCAGACTCATACCTATTAGACAATGTTGACAAGATTCGACATATTAAGGCTTTTATTGTACAGGTATGCTTGTCATTAAGCTTTGTTGTTTCCACAATATCCATGTGCATCTGTGGGTCTAAGTGTGCACATCAATATTTGCATGAGCAAATGGTAAATATTATTTTTCGTGCATCAGGTTACACATTTGTCTTCAGCTCTCCTCTCCTGTCTACCTTGACCAACTTTTATTAAACTACTGGTCAAGCATGTAGTTACTTACTATTTTGTCTTTGCGTGGTTGCCTGGAAAATTTGGATCTCAAATCCATGACAGGAATCAAATCCGTAAAAAGCATCAGCGCTTTCGTACCTGACTAGTTACTATGTTGCAGGGGCGGTATGATGTTTGTTGTCCTATGATGTCCGCTTGGGATATTCATAAAGCTTGGCCTGAAGCAGAATTTAAGGTAAATGATCCTTGAACCATTCTGCCAAATACAATATCTGCACATCATGTTGGGAACTGGGATTTAATTTTACTCTTAATGTTGATAGTGCATGTCTACCTTCTCCGTAGACTGAAGCTTCAAGACACGGTGTGTTTTGTAGAGCGTAGTAATGAGTAGTTACAGACATCTTTATTTGGCCTTAAGATTTGCCATGACTAAACACTCCTGAACCTGTTTTCTAAGCAATGTTTCTCAGCATGCCTGAGATTTGTTTGTCAGCATGATTGAGATTTGCAGCAATGTTTGCTAAGCAGTGTTAACAAGAGCCACGAGGTAACACGAGA
The DNA here is from genome assembly GCF_958298935.1 of Phragmites australis. Lineage (NCBI taxonomy): Eukaryota > Viridiplantae > Streptophyta > Magnoliopsida > Poales > Poaceae > Phragmites > Phragmites australis. The sequence continues at coordinate 32,291,813 of NC_084929.1, read as the reverse complement.
GGATTATTTTGCTTACCTTGGATCCCTGAGATTTGTTTGGTTGCAAACAATCCTTCTTTGATACATCTGGCATTTTTTTCTTTTATGGTACTCATGGTTTAATTTAGGTGTCGTGTAGCCAATATTCGGAGAACCTTGGTAAATTGACCAGATTTTCTTCCTTTTTCTAGAATAACATTTCAACATTCAGAACCCCTGGTAATTTTGTCCACTTAATTATATTCCTGTTCTGGATGCAGGTGGTCCCAGATGCAGGGCACTCGGCAAATGAAGTAGGTATTGCTGCTGAACTGGTATCAGCTAACGAAAAGCTGAAAGACATGTTGAGAAAGTGAGGAGGCTAAAGACATGTTTTCGAGAGGCCCATTGCTGTAGCACCTCTGATGAAATTCAGAAGCATTTTCGAAAGCCTCTTGCAGAAGTGCGGAATAAGACCGACGTGGTTTTAACAGTTAGCACAGCCTGAGTGTATGTGTTAAACTATATCAAACATCCCTTTAACAATCAGAGCAGGCTTGATTTTAGGCTATCTTTCAGAAGTGACTGTTCTTTGGAATGGGCAATTGTCTAAGAACTTCTAAGGCAAATTTGTCTACAGAACATCCAAATTGTGTGGTTTGGTCTACACTGATTTTGCCTATTGGACACTGCAATTTCGTGGTTTTATTACATCACATCAAATAAAATAATCATTTCCAACTAATGAGGAGATATAACTTTTAAAATGACGCTAGTGCCCTTGGCTATGTTATCATCTCCTCTCTTTCCCCTCTCTCTTTCTTTCCTTTTGTCCGGGATTGGCAGATGGTGACAGAATAGAGCAAGGCACAAGTGGTGGCACTTCAGGAGCAGCTGGCGAGGTAGAGCTACTAGCGTAGTGGCTTGGTTAGTGACGACGCGACTTTGGCTCAAACTCTGGCATCAAGGTTCGTCGGATCTAGCTACGGCGGCCTGGTGGAGGAGGTTGATGGCGGGTGGCGTGGCAGACTGAAGCCAAAGCAAGGTTGATGCGGGGAGATGGGCGTTTTCCTCGTATCTAGCACATGGACAACGTCGACCTTCCTCGGTTTTGGAGCTGGGGCGACGTCTTTGGTGACGGCGGCGGGATGTTGAGAGGCTAGGGCGATGCTTTGGAGCAGGTTTAGCGGCGGCTAGGGAGCGATGACCGGCGACAGACAGAGGGGATGTGGAGGTGACATCCACCGGCGTCGGGGCATGGCGGGGTGGCACAGATGGAAGTCAAGGGTCGATGCAGACTGGCGGCGCGTCGAGGGTCGATGTAGCGGCAGCTCCTCCCGTACCTTGGTGCTCCTCATGCCTTCTTGGGAAGAAAGGAGGGAGAAAGGAAAGTAAGGCGAAAGAGAGCAGGGATGATGAAGCTCAAGCAGAAAGGAAAGAAAGAGGGCAAAATAGTATTTTATCATCTCTCTTAATTAAAAATGGTTATTTTATCAAGCAGTTGCCTGAAATTTAGGAAAGTGATCAAGTGACAAGTTAATAGTCGGGGTTAGAGCTTTTCAGGTTGCTAGTGGTGGATTCCTAGCAGGTGATCGGTCGTTGGCAACAAATTGACCTGATGAAGCAGGTAGGCACAGGGGCGGAACAGCTAGGCGACAAGGACGCTGTTGGCCGATGGGTGGTGCTGGGTGGGGACGAGTGAAGATGACACGACAGAGCTAGGTTAGTACAATAGTGGACGACAACAACAGATCTAACTATAGAAGCACCGTCAAAGACAGATGAAAGGCAAGAGACGAGGGCAAGGATCCCGTGATGGGAGACATTGACGTGGTAAAGATCGTTGGATCAGCTCAAATTCATCACCTGTTTTTTAGGTACATGAGATATAGCATTTGCCTTATTTTATTGGATTCAGTGTCCTGCGGACAAACTAGGCAAAATGGCAGTTACATGATCCAACGGCTCAAATTTATCACCTGATTTTTTTTTAAAAAAAACAAGTACCTGAGATATAGCATTTGCCTTATTTTATTGGATTCGGTGTCCTGCAGACAAACCAGGCAAAATGGCAGTCACAGTGTCCAACGAACCAAACCACACAATTTGGATGTTCTAGAGACAAATTTGCCAAATCTAACATGCCTGAATTGCGCCGAATCAAAGGAATTCAAATATCTGTATACGATCACCTTTATCTACCTTCTCTCACTGGTTGACAAACTTGCAGAATATGCTCATAAAATTATTGGAACACTTGAGACATAGCCCTGAGATGGTGCAAAACATTCTTTAGCTAACCTGTGTATTCTTACAGAACACTACATCAATCCCTTGTCCAACAACCTTCTTACATGACACTACAGCAGTCTGATTCTGATACTACAGCAGTCCCCTTGAAGAGAGAGCATGAAGGCCTACACGTATAATAACCCAAGCATACAGCAGAAGAGCTATTGAAAACAAAAGCAGCAGCATTCCATGCGGTGTCCCATTCTGTAGCAAAATCACTTGCCATAACACATCCACACCAATCCTCACCTTCAAGTTCAGTGTCCTAGACTCCTAGGCAACACACGTACTGCCACACATCAGGTTCCTGCGGCTCAAGAGTTCATTACAAGAGAGAAGAGAGTTACATCATAGGTGCCTTTATGACTCATAGGCGTTGTGCCTTTTCTTCAGATAAACTGACTCATAGGGGTGCAAAACTCTCAGAACAAACTATAAGATTAATTATGATCATATGATTCAATCATTCAATTATTCAACGGTAGATGAAGCTTACATTATAGAGCATCCGGAGCTTCGCCTACTTTTCTTCTTGGCAGTCATCACCTCCCTTCTGCGAGGGGGTTGAAGGACCACTTTGATGGCGGTATCGAAGACAGACTTGACATTCTAGCATGGGCAACATCATTACCAGGTCAGTATATTCGGTTATTACCAATGATCCATATTCAAAACATTGTGTCTAACTGAAATTAACCTAACAACAAACCATATTCAATTACCAACTCATTCCACATGACTACCTGCTGCGTTTTGGAACTGCATTCAATATAAGCTGCAGCACCAATCTGCTTCCTCAGTTCTTCTCCCTGCGTAAAGAGAGGAAATGGAAATGTAAGCTACTTTGTATTACCATCTACTGGTAATATACGCTATTAGGTGTTGAAAATAAGTTGACGACGAAAGAGCTAACCTGTGCTGTTGTGATTGTTGAAGCACCTGGATGAACGGCAAGGTAGGCTCTGTGGTCACGGAGATCTGACCAAGCCAACCAAATTCTTTCCATTAACTATTGAGACAAGCATGACAACTAGTTTGTGGCATTGAACTTCACTAAATCAAAGTCACATTCAGTATTTCCTCACCTAACTTGGTCCCAACAAGAACAACTGGAACATTCGGTGCAAATCGACGAAGCTCTGGCATCCACTGCTTGGTCATGAATAGAATTTTCAGTTCAGACCATTCCAGTAAAAATACCAATCACATATCTGGAAGCAGAAACTGCAAAGATACTACTTGGGATATTGACCAAAAATGGTCTAGATATCCGTCACAAGTAAAAGTAAAGCCCTTTTGAAGTTACTTTGGTTAGTATCATTATCATGTGTCAGAGATTGAGATATCTGTAATCTACACTAGAACTTCAGGCTTTCTTTGATTCTTTCCCGACAAAGACACCATCAAACAGGCACTTTCTGATGTTATCTGCATACCTTCTTAAGAACATTCTCATAGCTAGCCCTGCTGATCAAGGAGAAAGCCAGCACAAATACATCTGCACCCCTGTAACTCAGTGGCCTCAACCTGCTGTAATCCTCTTGCCCTGAACGAAGCAAAAGAATGAAGGAAACAAAGCAATCTTCAGATTCTGAGCACTAGTAAAATTCAGCCAAGAAAGTGGAATAACCAGTACCAGCAGTGTCCCATAGACCCAAGTTGACAATGTTCCCATTCACGGAGACATTGGCACTGAAATTGTCGAACACCGTGGGGATGTAATCCTGCGAAAAGAAAAATCAAACAGAATGCTGTCAGATGCTTTCACCAAGATAATGCTGTCAGTTTCAGCAACCAGAAAAACTCAATGCGAGCAGCTTCCTTCGTCGGTTTTCTCAAAGAGGGAAGGAACAAGAGCAGAACACCCATGGTGAGCACAATCTAGTACCTACTCATCCTGGGAAACGCAAACGGACTAGTAGCTTGGAGACAGCTGAAATGCACTGCTACTGGATGCCAACAACTACCCTAAAGATTCCCTAACAAAGCACTGCCAGGCAACAGATCGAGCCAAATCTCAAGAAGAACAAGAACACGAAATCACGAATCTATTGCTGACCACTGGAACGCGTAGAGATTGGTAGAACGAGGAGATGGGCTTATCGAAGGGAGGGAGGAAGCAAACAAGCAGGCGTGCATACATACAGTGGGGAACTTGTTGCTGGTGTAGCAGATGAGCATGCAGGTCTTGCCCACCGCGCCGTCCCCCACCGTCACGCACTTTATGAACTTGGTCACGCTCATCCTCTCCTGGCTTTCTTCTCCCGCTCAGGGCAGCCGGCCTCGCCTCACAGGAAGGCAGCGGAGCTACTTGTAGCGAAACAAGCAAGCAGAAGGGACCGGCTGAAATTGTCCTCTCCAAGAAGCCAACTTTTAGCCAGGCCAAGCAAAGCGAGGCAACGGCCTGCTGCTGCCTCCTTAAAGAACTCGCCGCTCGCAGCTGGCTGTGGCCGTGGCCTTGGAGGTGTAGTGTAAATGCGAGGGGCCGGTCAAGAAGGTTACTTGCTGCAGTGCCCTTCTCCTGAGGCGAGCAGCTGACAGCTCTGACGGCCTGCTGTTACTGAGATGCACTATTACAGAATATATATATTTTGAAATATGGAGCTTTTCTCGTGATCGTCCTTAAACCAGAGCATCCAACCCCTACCTATTTTTTAAGGAACCGGCGACCAAAAATCGCCTTCAACTGATTCCTCTCGTCCGGCTCTTTTTTAAGAGCTCCAAATCTTCTCTCTCATCCCATATCTAAAGGCTCTTATCCGACTCCTTATCCACGGTTAGCCTCTTCCTCGTCGCCCTTCCCATGCATGGCACGGTTGCATGGCCCCCTACCGTGCCGCCGCCCCGGTGCATGACCCCTCCCACGACGTCATGCTGCCTCGCATCTGCCCGCTCGTCCACGATGCATCGTCGCCTCCGCACCTGCTTGCCCGCACGGTGGAGGCGTGGAGAGGGGGAGCTTCGGGAGAGAGAGGGAGCTCGGGCCGATGTTAGTAGAGAGGCTCTGGAGAGAAGAGGTTAGGGAGAGAGTTATAAAGATATTAATAATATATAGGTGATTCGAATATATAAGGTTAAATAGAATCTACTCTTTGAGAAAAAATAAGTCTCTTCACTTAAATTTGGAAACTTGGAATTTATTACCCTAGAAAAACCTAATCCTTTGAATCTTATGAGGGATTGGTTAAAACGCGTCGAGAAGCAAAAGTAAAATCTGAACGATGAGCTCTTAAATAGAAGGACTAAAAAGTTAAATGAGTAATTGGTTAAAGATGCTCTTACCGTCCTCGCAAGCTCCACCTAAAAATGCTCCTCTAGAAATGATTCAATGGCCTGTTGATCAAAACATAGAAAATCAAAGAGTATACACAATTTCCTCGAGATATCGATTGGCATTCTAGGAGTCAACATTCTACTTCGGAAGGAAAATGCCGAGCTCTTCTTCAGCAATCCAAATCGTGAGGCGGATGTGCTAAACTCCAACACTAGCACGCTACCAATTCCCGTTATACTGCTTGCTTAGCTTTACACGAAAAGTGTTTAAATTTCTTAATAAGCTAGTGAACCACAAGTTTCAAAGTCCAAACTGTCGAACGTTTGTTCCTCTCGAAAGAAAGCGAAAAGAGTCGAAAGTGAGTCGAGGCTGCTTTGCCTGGGGTATTCAAATCGAACATCAGCGGGAGGGGACGGGAGGGAGCGAATGCGGGGCGGCGGGCCCCACGTCGGTCAGGCCGCCGACGAGGAACCTACCCCTGCCGGCACGCGGAGCGGGCCGAGGGCCCTGTCACCTCGTCGCTAATCTGAAAGCGCTGAGATTTCATTAACCAAAACGGAGTTGATCCACCTGTGATTACGTTAAACTTCTAACTGACCTGTGGGGCCAAATCACCGCGGGACCCTCCACCCAGTGACGCTCCTTTTTCCGTTGATATTTAGATTATATTTGGTACAGCTCCCAACATCAATGCATGGTTGAAAATTTGTAGCATGAAATAAAATAATTTAAATAAATGTTTTCAGTTTAAAATTAAAATAAGATGTATCAACTAAATATCCTCGTTCTGTTCACAGCTTCTGCTAAAAAAATCTAGAGCTAAGACTGATCAGCTTAAAAAAAGTTAGAGCTAGAGAGTTACATGTTTTACACCACACATGTTTTACATACGCTTTTCTCTTTTCAAGCGTCTCGTCTTCGTCTACCCCTCTCTCTCTTGCCTTCTCGATTTCTTCTGGCCGAGCTTTTGAAGGCGGCAAGCGAAGCGGTTGCGCTCCCCGAGCAAGCGAGCAGCTAGCCGTCCGGCCACGGTTTCCGAGGCGCGCTCGGTCGTCCTGCCCTCTCATGCGGTCGCACGTCCGATACTATTTCACGTACCCTGCTCGGCACTGCACTGCTACGAATTAAATATACCATGCAGCTTGCCACCCCCTGTCATTAAGACGGCGTGGACGTACCGTGCTGGACCCACAGGGCAGTCGCCGTGGTGGGTTGCTAGTTTGGTGAGGTGGGATTGCGGGGAGCGGTCAGCCCCGTTTGACACAACTGATCTAAGATATTTTAGAGCTAGTTAAATCTAGATTCAAAAGATCTTAAATTTGGAGCTGTGGATGATTGAAGTTATTTAGTTGAATCATCTGATTTTTATTTTAAATTAAATATAAAAATTTAAACTATTTTATTTTATCAAACAAACTTTAGATCTCTCGAGTCTCAGTTGAGCGAATCCAAACATTGCGATTCAAAATTCTTTTTCTGAGAATTGATTCTTCTTCTTTTTGAGACAAGATTTTCTGAGAATTAAGTCGTCTTCTTTTTGAAACAGTTGTGCGTTACTGAGAAGGAACGATGGTTGCATTTTGGGCACATCTGAAAGAGGCCCATTGGGCCGGGTCGATCCGTCCTGGGTCGGTCTGGGCTTGACACAGGTAAGCCATGTCCTTTTTATCTTGAGATTAGGCAAAGCCAATTTTCTTTCCAGGGAAAATTTCTCTGCAAACAGTGAACGTGTAAATTCGATTCTTATTCGAAAGCTAAGTTGATCCTACCATCCTACTAGTAAAAGATTATTTTATAATATTTCATAACAACGTAATTTTTTTTTGGCAAATCAACCACTCTAAAATAATAGAATCAATTGCAATCTTTATATAATGATCGGACTAACGACCTTTGCTGTTTGCGCATGTGCACATGTTTACTTCCTTCCCAGCTGTAAATCATCTTTCCTGCAGCGTCAAGTTAGCGCATCTCGGTCAAGTCCTGATTCGCTGGTCAACAACTCGAGGTACCAAACCCACTGAATGGTGGTCCCAGGTAGAAGTGGGCCCCACCTGCAAGTGAAGCTACGGATATTTTTACACGCTTGTCTCACGCCCCACTCCTCGGTCCTTCGCTCGATGACAGGTCGGCCCCACCGCGAGGCCAAACAAGCTACTCCTGCCCCTCCGCCCGCCAGCCCGCCGCGGAGCGCGCCCAAATGCTCCTCCTCCCTTCGCACCGCCACCGCCCTCCCCCGCGCCGCGGAGGGAACGGCAGCGGCGCCGCCGAACTCGCCTCGCGGATCGCGGGACGCCTCCTCGTCCTTGCCCTCGTTGTGGCCGCGGCCGTGCTCTGGTCCTCCTCCTCACGCGCGAGCAACCGTCATCACAACGAGGAAGGCGGCAGCCGCCAGATCCTGCCCGGGGGCGCGCCGCCGAGGGTAACGATCTTCTCCGCCCCGCGACCGACGCCGGAGGGCTTTCCCGCGCGGCAGGAGCTGGCGGTGCGCTCCTGGCTGGCGCTCCCGGGGAACGTCAGCGTCGTGCTCCTCGGCGCCCACCCCGCGGTGGTCACGCTCGCCTCGCGGCTCGGGCGCCGGGTCACCGTCGAAGCCGCCGTCGATTCCTCGTACGCACTCGCAAAACCCTTAACCTCATGATCTTACGTAAGCCAAAATCAACTCCTCCTAATCTGTTTCATCTGCGGCTCTGCGCCATGTAATCGTGGTTGCATCATGGAATTCACCAGTGGTGTCTTCTTCCTCGGTTCAGGTTCACGGGTACGCCATTCTTCCACTCGATGGTCGCAAGAGCACAGGCTGCTGCTGATTCTGACATTAGCGTTCTTGTTGATGCCGAGATTGTTCTACTTCCTGAAATTGTTAACGCGTTGACACAATTCAGCAAGATTGATCGTGATTGGTTCCTTGTTGCAATGCCACGTAACATCACCGATTTCCACTACCAGCTCGCTGACAATGGAAGCCATTGGTTAAAAGCAGATGGCAAAGAAGTGAGCTTCAATAAGGTACCTTTTCGTCTATCTAGGGGCAATTTTTGATTCATAGAAAATTCCTAGTTGTTGTATACTTGCAGTTGCTGACCAAATGTTTCTCTGTATGTATTATCTGCAGGAGATTCCAGCTGACAAGTGGGTAGCAGAAAGCTCTGACAGGGGGGTCATCATGGCGTGGAACAATCCGAGGAGTCCTTTACATGCAGGAGTTCTACCTTCTTTTCTGAATGGAAGAGGGGTACACTATAGGTGGCTGGCACATGAGGTTTTATCATCTGAGATGAGGCTCATCTTTGACGCAAGCAGTCTAGTACTTGGGTTGTATCCTGAAAGTTCCAGCTCTAATCAAGACATGAACTCTAGCAAGAATGGCAGATTACCTTCTGGATCCTGGGAGTATAGTGTCAATCACCATCTTGCCGCAGTTTATGGGTCGTATTGCTATCAGTTATCAAGAAGGCACTTTACCATGCTGTATAATGTGGTAAAGCATTATGAAGATTATATGTTAAGCAAAGTTGACGAGCTCACCTTGTCAAATTTAGTCATTGGCAATGAAGAAAATGCCCACGGAGAAGGAGGCAGCCTATGGAGGAAAGAAAACAATTGCTTGTCCGGACACGATCACAGATATTCTTCTGAGACCTCAGCACCAGTTGATCTTCCATATTCTTTAAGCATGCTCCTTGAGCTTGCTGCTGATAAGAATAGGTCTGTTGTTCTTGGTGTGGCTGGAGCAAGTTACAGGGACATGCTAATGAGTTGGACGTGCCGCTTGCGTCATCTTGGAGTTACAAATTTTATAGTTTGTGCCTTAGACAATGAGACCTATGAATTCTCAGTTTTGCAGGTAATATATTTGAATCAGTTCCTTTCTTTTCCTTTTCTCTATTATTTAACTTTCTTACTTTGCCAACCACAAACAACCTCAAACTAATAATCCTAATTCTAGGGTTTGCCAGTTTTCAGAGATCCATTATCACCAAATAATGTTAGCTTTGATGACTGCCACTTTGGAACCCAGTGTTTTCAACAAGTGACAAAAGTGAAATCACGGATTGTTCTTGATATATTAAGACTGGGATATAATGTGCTGTTGAGTGATGTTGATGTTTATTGGTTTAATAATCCAATGCCATTCCTGTACTCTCTTGGCCCTGCTACATTTGGAGCACAATCTGATGAATACAACGAGACAGGTAAATTTTGGGTCATATGACTACCATTTTCTGATGCTTCTTCCTTTTTGATTCTCTTGATAATGTACACTTACATCTAGGATAGGGCCAAATTCAGTTGCAAACAGGAGTTAATTTCATTTAAGTGACACATGCTTCAACCTAGAAATATGTATACCGACATATTGAATACATAAGAGAAATATGCTAGTAAGCTAGTTCAGTTCTGTTGGTTTTCTAGATCTAAGCACCCTGCTAATTTTGTTGCATCCCCTTGTTGTTGTTGTTGTTGACAGGGCCAATAAATTTGCCACGTCGATTGAATTCAGGACTTTACTTCGCTCGCTCAGATGGCGTGACCCTCACTGCAATGGAGATGATAGTAAAACATGCAACCAATTCAGGATTATCTGAGCAACCGAGTTTTTATGATGTCCTGTGTGGGAAAGATGGAAGAAATCGCATTGGTGACAACAAATGCCTGGAGCCCAACACAAACTTAACTGTTGTTTTCCTGAACCGGGACTTGTTCCCCAATGGAGCTTACAAGGGTCTATGGGAGAAGCATGATGTGCAGTCAGTTTGCAAGGAGCTTGGTTGTTTCATCATACACAACAATTGGATAAATGGGAGGAAGAAGAAGCTCCAGCGCCAAATGTCCTCTGGGCTGTGGGACTATGATCCTAGCTCTAGGCTGTGCTTGCAGGATTGGAGTGATAAAAGTAGCTTCACAATGGCGAGCCAATTTCATCTTTTTGAGGACATTGGCAGTTAGTGACTTACACCCATGTACCGATGATGCCTGCAGAATCTTCTACGGTGGAAATGCAGAATGTTCAGATATATGTCTATAATTTTGTCCCCTGTTCTATGATGACATGCTGCTCAATGCCTCAACAAATAGTGGAATGGGGGCTTCTTGCCACATTGATTTCGAACATGTTCAAGGATTAATGGATCATTTGTTTCTGTGTCCTTAGACTGCGAGGACAGAATATTTGTTTGTTGATATACTCAAACTAGAAGGTATTTGTTTAGACACAAAATGTTATCATACTATGTAAGCAAATAAGTCCCCTTTTTGCCAATATGAATATAATCAAACATGAATTTCATTACATATTCAAACAGATCAAGTCACTTACCTTCATCGCCTGCTACATTTGCTTGATGTTTGTTCCTGTGATAGGTCGCAATGTCTCACATGTTTGATTCTCCCGACAACATAAACCATATTTGCAATCGAACGGAACTACACAAAGATCGACCTATACCTATCTATGCTGCGTGGGTAAAGGAAAAATGCCATCATTTTTGTGTTAAGGAGGGGAGAAGCGAGGGTGAGACCTACCTGGAAGTCTGTGCAGAGATCACCGAGGCAGCGTGTGCGTCTGAGGTCGAAGTCGTCGCCGGAGCTAGAGGCGGCGCCACGTCATATGGCTGAGAATGGCGACTAGAAAGGCCTGAATAGATACTTTAACAAATTTCTTTCGAAATAGATGATCTTTTTCAATTTTATCACCCAACGTACCTTACACGCGAATCACAACAAGGCACAACAAAAAAGTAGTGGAAACTCGATAAAAAGGCGCACTCAAAGAACACTGAAAGATCCAACGAGAAGAGGGAATTCAGTGCGGAAAACATTGCTCAAAGTTGAAAACACTATTCACATAAACTTCTAGGTGAAATCTGGAATATCCGGGTTCCAGAAGTTCCGGATGAACTTACGGGTCGGGGTTCTCTGTCACGAAGTGACACTTCAATCTGGAAGTTCCGGGTTGGACAAAACAGCGTCTCAAAATTCAAAATTCACACTTGCAAATCCAACAAAAAGTGAGTCTCATGATTGGAATCGAACACTAGATTCGACAGTAAACCAATCCATGACTCATCCCTACACAAATCTTGGAATTTGAGAAGAATTACTCAAAGATCAAAAGATGAACACCGGGTGAAGACGGTCTCTAAGTCGATATATTAGAGACAAGAGAATTCAATACCCAATTGTATATGTTTTGTATGTAAATTTTATATCTCTAACAACGAGAAGATCAACTCCAGCAAGGGGAAAACTTTTAGCTCAAGCACGAAAACGAAAATCGCAACCAAAAATAAAAAACTTGCAAAAATGCAAGAGAACCAACAGAGGGAAACTAGAAGGAGGGAAATTGAAAGCACATAGAAAAATATTAATTTTATTTCTTGTAGAGGTTAGCCCTATTTCAGACGGATTACAGAGTTTTTGCATATAAAAGTTTACACTTAATATATTAGCTAAACACTCATCTCTCTCCTTTAAAACTCTAGAACAATGCTCTCATATGTGTGGCACAATGGGCACGAGTTAGAGTCTAAATTAGAGAGTGTTGAGTGTTATAAGAATGTGCAGCTGAACTGTTTTACCTGTATCGTCTTTAAGGACAAACTCAGCTGGGTTAGAGGATAAGTTCAGAAGCTCATGGCTGAGAATGAATACCTGCTTTCTCTTGCGAAGAAGTACTCAGCAGGTAAGGGCAAAATAGATTTGATTTTGACCAAGATCGAGATGTGTGAAGATAAGATAGGATTAGCTCTAGGGTTGGGCTTTGAGAGAGTTGCATACAATACTGCTAAGACTGTTTTCACCACATCAACTGCCCTAGAGTTTGAAAGAGTCAAGATGAATGCCACACAACCTATGCCAGAAAAGAACAATCCCACACCACAAATAAAGAAGAGAGAGCTTCCAAAGACATAACCTAAGAGAGCTTCTCAGCCTAAAATAAAAGCCCATGTGACAGAACCTAGAGTGATTGGCAGGACAGTTCATGAGAGATGCTATGTGTGCACCTACTGCCAGAGAAAGGGTCACCTAGTGGAGTTTTATTTTCTCCGTAGGAGAGATGAGTGGCGTGAGTGGGAGTGAAGCACTCGAGACATGTACCGCCTCTCTTTTGGTGTACATGAGCCTTTTCCTCGCTCTCACTTATGAGTTTCAGACGCTTTTTAGTTCTCTTCTACAGGCTATGTCCGACGTAGGTCACACCATGGTTCATATGGTTTTGATCCGCGTGGCAGAGGCTTTGAGTCACAGTGCTTTGACGGATCATGTTTTCCTCATCCTGGTACATGCCCCCAACGTGCTAGGACTGATTTACTGAAAGTGCATCTAGGCCCCCTAAGTGGGTTTTGGTTTATTGATGACAAAACGATTAAAGAATTAATATATTTATCGAAGCTATGAACAGATCTTAGTCTCAATTGTGAAGACTCACGACGATTGACGCCCCTCGAAAAGAAAAGAGAAGCAATGTGTAGTACTCAATAGGTTTTAAATCGTTCTATCTTTGAAATTGAGTCTAGGTTAGCCGTACTATTAAGATAGTTGCATTTGTTTGCTTTCATGGTGTCTTAATGCTCAAAATAACCTTTAGAACCAATAAGTTGAGAGACACATTCACCCACGAACACCGGAAATATTGGCAGAGTTTACTGAGTTCGGAGTCTCCGGTGTTCACCAGATACTCCGGTCCTCAGTATTTAGGCCGAAGTCTCCGAGAAAGACTCCGCCAGAAGAGCCTCGGTTCCAATTTTTTAATTGTCCGGAGTCTTCGGTGTTCACCGGACACTCCGGTAGTTGGTGAGTTTTTAGGCCGGAGTCTCTGAGGGAGACTCCACCAGGGGTTGCTCGGTTAAGCATTTATTTTTGGTAGAAAAAGGTCGGAGTCTCCGGTGTTCACCGGATACTCCGGTACCTGGAGAGGCCGGAGAGTCCGGTAAGTTTTCGGACTTTGTCTCGGTGGTAGCTAAGTCTGGGCCGGAGACTTCGGTGTTCACCGGAGACTCCGGCAGCTTAACAGAATCGTAACGGATAGTTCTGACACAGTTCTGAGACCGTCCTGACGCCGTTTTGGATTTTAGGCCGGAGACTCCGGTGTTCACCGGATACTCTGAGGTAGGTATGTCAGAACAGTAACGGCTAGTTTTTTAGAGTGAGCTATATATACTCCCACACCCCCAAGCATTAAAGGCTTGCTGTTGCTGCCGAGCTCTACTTTCATAAAGACTTCCAAGAGCATTTAAAAGCCCTCCAAACATCTCTAGTGCCTAGTTTTTGCGCCAAATTAGTGAGATTGTGTTTGGAGTGAAGTTGAGTCACTTGAGCATTGAGTTTATCATCGAGCATATATTGTGATCATTTCTCTTAGAGCCTTGTGCTCCTAGACGGCAAGGCATCGCCCGTAGAGCACCCAATCATTGTGGAGTGTCACAGGAAGTTTGTAATCGACATCGACTTGAGTAAGGAAATTCTAGCTTTATCTTTGTGGTCGCTAGAAGATGATAGGGTTGGAAAAGACCCGGCTCTTTGTGAGCTCCTCAACGGAGACGTATGCACTTCTTTGTGAGGTGGCCGAACTCCAGGATAATCTCTTGTCTCATCATTTGTGCAATTTTATTTAGTTGTGTAGTTTCGGGATTTTTCCCATACAATTAGTGTTAGTGATCATCTTGCTAGTATCTCTTATTGTTTAAGCTTTGTGATGATATTAGAACAAGTATCACCTTTTAGACTTTAGTTGTTCTTGTTTAACTTTAGTTGTTCTCAAGTTCCTGTATAGACCGAAGACTCCGGACTAGACCGGATACTCCGGACAGACCGGAGTATCCGACCTTCACCGGAGTATCCGGCATCTGTTTAATCTGCTGGTTAATTTTAATTTTCAGAAAAGCATATTCACCCCAACTCTAGGCATCTTTAAGTACATTCATTTACATACACCCGTTTTCACATCTTTACCTCGAGCGATTTGGTGCTGGATCCCCAAGAAGTTCCTTACTTACCTCAGCACCGAGTACTCGAGCTCTTCTTACTTGATGTAGGTGGCAGGTGGAGGCTTGGAGAACAAGTGGTTCATTAACTTCGATTGTTCGTGCCATATGACCAAAGATACATCATTGTTCTCCAGTCTCACCCCGACGAAGTGACATGAGTACGTCACTTTGGGGGATGATAGAAAAAGTAGAGTGAAGGCCAAATGTATGGTAAAAGTGAGTGAGAGTTTTACTCTTAAAGATGTGGTTTTGGTGGAGCATCTGCGATATAATTTGCCTTTTGTATCCAGTTGTTGGATTAGAACTTGGAAGTGCATTTCAAACGCGATGTTCTTGAGTTCTTGATTCTTAAAGTGCTTTGGTTTGTCAGATTTCTCGAGTTGGGAGAGCTTTGGAGCCAATTTTCCTGAGTTTTATGGTTATTCTCGGTGTTTAATTGCACAACCTTCTTTTGAGCTTTGGATGTAGCATAAGAGGCTAGGGCACATGAATTTTGATTTGCTCTCACGGTTGAGTGTCCTAAGCTTGATCCGAGAATTGCCCAAGCTCAAGTTTGAGAAGAACATTATTTACTCTCCTTGTCAGTATGGTAAGATGGTTGTTGCCTCTCGTCCATCAGTTAATCTGGTGATAGCTGAACGACCGGGAGAACTTCTCCATATGGACATTGTTGATCTATTCCGAGTTTGTTCGGCGGGTGAGAAGTGATATGTACTTATCATTATTGATGACTAATCTCGCTACTCTTGTGTGTTCTTTCTTGTGAGCAAGAATAAAGTATTTTTACACTTTCTGAGCTTAGCTTTGAGATTATTCAAGGAATTTTTTAGTGTATTGAAAGCAATTCATAGTGATAATGGCACCGAGTTCAAAAACTATCTCTTTGATACATGACATTGAGCATCAATTTTATGCTCTATGTGTTTCTCAGTAGAATGACGTGGTTGAAAGGAAGAATCGAACTTTGTTTGAGATGGATAGGACGATACTTGATGAGCATAGGACTCCTAGCAAGTTTTGAGCAGGGACTATTATCACAGCTTGTTATATCTCAAATTAGATTTTTTAGCGCTCGATTTTGAATTTGACTTCTTATGAGTTGCGCTTTAGGAGGAAGTTGAAGGTTTCACATATGAGGGTCTTTGGCTATCGTTACTTTATCCTAAAGCATGACAATCTTGATAAGTTCAAGTCGTGTTCTTCTGATAGAATTTTTTTAGGGTATTCTCTTTATGGTCATACTTACAGGGTTTATAATTTTGACACTAACACCATCATGGAGTCCTGTGATGTGACATTTGATAAATCAACCCCTTGTGCTAGCCCTGTTTTTGAGAGTGTAGGTGATCAAGAGATGAATAAAAGCATATTTGTAGATGATGACCTTCCAGATCTCTGTGATGATGGGGATGACCACTACTTCCTGCTATCACACATGCTCCTGAGTTGGCTCTTGTTTCTTCGACATCAGCAGCAGGTCCTGCAGCCTCTACTTTCATTTCAGCTGCTTTTGAGCATGCACTAACATCATTTGAGGGGGAGATCATCTCACAACGTAAGACTCCTCAACACATTTAGCGGAGACATCCCCCATAGCTGATGATTAGCGACCTTGGCGAAAGGGTAACGATGTCCAAATCTGCTCAACATGCCCATTTCACTAATTCTGCATTTGATGCTTCTTTTGAGTCCCATGATATTGGACATGCTCTTTATGATTCAAATTGGGTCAATGTCAAGCATGAAAAACTAGAAAACTTTAAGAGAAACCAATTTTGAGTTCTTGTAGATCCACCTCCAAATATTCATACCATAGCACAAAATATGTCTTTAAGAACAAACAGGAGGATGATGGGTCTATATTTAGAAACAAAGCTAGACTTGTAGTTCAGTGTTCCACTCAAATAGAGGGGATGGACTTTGGAGAGACATTTGCACCAGTACATAGATTAAAAAGCCATTAGGATCCTCCTTGCATTTTCGGCATATCAGGGTTTCAAGTTGTATCAAATGGATGTAAAAAGTGTTTTTCTAAATGATTTTATAGAAAAAGAGGTCTATGCCAAGCAACCTCTGGTTTTGAGCACCCCAAATATCCATATAGAGTGTACAAGCTTTAGAATATTTTATATGGGCTTAAGCAGACGCCTAAGGCTTGGTATGATAGGCTTAGGTATGTGATAGGGTCAGTGGATAAGACTTTGTTTACCTTCAAACATAGCAATGATTTCTTACTTGTTCAGATTTATGTACGTGATATCATTTTTTATAGTTCCTCTCATGCTCTTGTAGACAAGTTTACAGAAACTATGAGCAGGGAATTCAAGATGTTGATGATGGGAGAGCTCATCTTCTTCTTTAGGCTTCAAATTAAGTAATGCAAGTAAGGTACATTCGTTCACTAGATGAAGTACATCAAGGATCTGCTGAAGAAGTTCAACATGAGCAATGCGAAACCCTTGACGACACCGATGGCTACCTCAACCGTATTTGATCTAGATGAAGATGGTGAGGTGGTAGACCAGTGAGGAGTACATGAGTATGATTAGCCCCCTCTTGTATCTGACAGTGATAAAACCCGACATCCACTTCGTTGTCTGCTTGTGTGCTCGTTTTCAAGCATCACCAATGACATTTCATCTCCAAGCGGTGAAGCACATCTCGAGGTATGTCAAACACACCCTTGAGAATGGTCTTTGGTTTTCTGCATCTTCTTCACTTTCCCTTCGAGGTTTTTCGGATGCAGACTTCGTTGGCTGTAGGATTGATAGGAAGAGTATCTCGGGTACCTATCATTTATTATGTACCTCTCTTATTTGTTAGTCTTCTCGTAAATAATCTAGTGTTACCAAGTCAACTACCGAAGCTAAATATGTTGCTGCCACTAGCTGTTATTCTCAGATTTTATAGATGGTTGATACCTTGAGATATTTTAGGTTAGACTTCAAGAGTGTACCACTTTTGTGTGACAATACTAGTGTCATAAGCTTAGCCAATAACTCAGTCCAACACTTCAGAACCGAATATATAGATATGAGATTCCACTTCTTATGAGACCACAATGAGAAGAGAGACATTAACTTGAGATATATAGATAACTAACACCAGCTTACCGATATCTTTATCAAACCTTTAGATGCAATAAGGTTTGCTTTCTGAGTGGAGAGCTTGGAGTTTATCATCCAGATGGCATTGTGTGAGGAGGAGTTGCAGTTGTACATACTCTATCTTACATTTATTGCCTTTGCATTGCATCGCATTGTGTAAGATAATCATAGTAGTTGAGCTTTCACTTATATGTCTTTCGTATTTTCAGTTGCTAGTCTTAAATTTAGACTATGTTGAGTAGTTGTCCGAAGCAATCTTTTAATCTTAGACTCATATTGATGCTTTGACATGAAACATTTCGAGCAAGCTAGATTTCCTAAAGATGGGATTTGGCAATTTTATGAATCATATAGACTATAAAATGCTACATTCTTGATCACCATGCTCGTAGTTACTTTAGCTTAGTCAATACTTATGTTAAGGCTAAGTTGATGAATATCTTGCTCTAAGCTTCTTGGTTCAAGACAGTTGATTGGGAAACATTGCACTATATTTTCTATCTTTGTCAAATTTTTAGCTCATGATAGAACCTTGAGGGAACATGTTGTTTATTGTATCCTAAAGATATTATTTGACTTGATCTTGTGAAAAACTTGAGAATTTATGCTATTTGAATAATTTTGAACAATCAAGTTTCTTTTGCTAAGATGTGATCCAATACGGTTATTTTGAAGCCTCGAGATGTTTGTCATACCCAGTCGTGTGATACTTAACTTGGATAAGATACAACTCGAGGATAAAATGAATTACAAAGAATTGTGCATAAATGCTTAATCTTTTTAATCACTTGATATAACTAAGTATTAGTTTTATATGTGAGTGTTTGCAAAGCCTACTGTCATGAATGACTGTTTGCCTAGTTCGAGATTGAAATTTGCTAGTGGATGCTTATGTGGTGGTCGCTTTTACCATGATTTGGCTATATGAACTTAAATGCGTCAATAATTTTTTAAGTTTAGCTTGTAAAGCTTCATGCTATTGTAACACTATATCTTTTTGAGACTTTGTGCGATTGTGAATTCCTCATTCTACTATCATAGTCCTTTGACGTTTCTAGCATTTGCAAATGCTTTGTGGTATACTTGTGAAAGCTCATTATGATTGCATATTCATGCATTGCAAGATGTTTTGTCCTTGATGTTTGTATTGCTGAAGTGGGAAAAAATATACACTAAATCACAAAGAAAAATCTTGCATAATGAAAATTGTGCATTCATCAAGGGGAGTTTGTTGTTTTTGGCTTGTCCTTGCTTCTCTTCGGGATTATGCAATCTTTCTTATGCCAAGTGACCTTAATTTGATTTCTTTTTAGCCTTTTGGTCACTTGGATGAGCTTCTCTTGCTGTAATTTCTTTAAACTAAAATCTTTGTGCTTTGATTATTGTCAATGCACTCATCAAGTAGGAGATTGAGAAACCAAGTTGACATATGCCTTAATTTATTTGTGATGAGT
This sequence comes from Phragmites australis, assembly GCF_958298935.1. Lineage (NCBI taxonomy): Eukaryota > Viridiplantae > Streptophyta > Magnoliopsida > Poales > Poaceae > Phragmites > Phragmites australis. The sequence goes on along the minus strand of NC_084929.1, from coordinate 32,272,738 downwards.
GATTGAGAAGTTTATTGAGTTGGTTTGATGATCTTTGGTATTGCATAAGTATCGTTGTGTTTGTCTATGTTTGAGACTAACAAAAGATATTGGAGTTGGAGTGTTTATCTCTGAGCTAGGAAATTTGCACTCGCAGGTGATCCGGCACTAGAGAATTTGTACATGTCGAATAGTCTGACGATGAGGCACTATGCACGTCGGAGCATTCCAAGAGGCGGAGTTTATGAGTTCTATACACTGGATGGTTCAGTGATGGAGGATGTGAACACTGGATGACTTATCGGAGAATTTGTTCCAAAGAGGTTGCAAAATGACTTGTCTGGCAGGTTGCACTCACCGGATGGTCCGGTGATCATAGGGCAATACACGTCGGATCATCTGTTGTTCACAATTTTTCTGGGATAAGTTTGTCAACAGAGAATTTTGATTTTGTCTAATTGGAGATGGAATTGGAGATATGTTTGTGCTTATCTTATGATATACAGGTCATGGATGTAACTTGACGATCGATGGTGGGATGATCAGGGTTAAGCAGGGTGCTTGGTACCAGATGATCAAGATGGTCGAGTAGAGTCAAGGATGATCCTAACTGTACACGTGCTGTACACATGGTGTACAAGCACAACGTGAGAAAGTGAATGAAGACGGTGTGTTGACAAAGTCAAGCGAAAGGGATGCTGGTGCAAGTGACAAGATGACCCGAGGGATCTGGAGCTGGAGAGACTTACCGATGGTCGATACTACAAGATGGAGTACACGCGTCGACATCAGGTGGCTTGCTTAAGGTGTAAGCAAGTGGTGGTGAGTCACGCTTTGAGAAGCGCGCGAGATAGTTTCGTGGTTTGGCCTAAAAACCCTGGGAAAGTGTGAAGTGCACGTGGCATCATCGTGAAGCTTGTATCAAGACGAAGCTAAATCATAAAGGCACCACCGCCGTTCAATGGACGAGGAAAAATATGGACGAAAATACACTTAGTGGTAGGTAGGAGTGTATTGGAAGAGAGAGATATTTTAGAAACAATATAGAAAACTTATGAGTCAAAGAACCTAGGCTATAAATAGAGTGGAATGGCTGGAAGAGGGATAGATGAGTGTTTAGTCTTTGCATTAGGTGAGAGCTTTTGTATTAAAAAATACTCTGTAATCCGCCGAAAATAGGGTATTCCTATATAAGAAATGAAGTTTATATTTTATCTTGTGCTTGTATTTATCTCCTTATAGTTTCCCTCTATTTGCTTCATTGCTTGGTTGCAAGTTTCTCAGTTTTTGTTGTAATTTTTATTTTTGTTTCAAAGCTGAAATTTTTCACCTTGTTGAAATTATTCTTGTTTTAGAGGGATAAGAATCACATATGAGTTGGTCTTGAACCACCCCTATCCTCTAGATCCATTAACTTAAAGAATTTCTTTATCAAGTTCTCATTTCTTTAGATCTAAGTATTTTTCATTCAAGTTGTAAGAGTTTGTGAGTGATGACACTTGAATTGATTTATCATAGAATCTAGTTTTCAGATCCATCCAGTGAATTTATGGTCTTTTCATAATTATTATGATTTTCTCTTGTTTTCTTGCTTCCGCTCTTTGTCTTAAGAGTGTTAGGTGAGAAAAAATATATATATTCAAGAATTTGATAAGATGTCTATTCACCCTATTTTAATTGTTGTTATCGATCATACAGAGGTGCGTCGCAACGTGGATATGGATCGATCGGAGAGCGGTCCGTGGACTCGGTCGGGTTGCACTGAGAAGTGGTGTCCCTAGGGTTTTAGGTATGCATTTTGATCTGTATTTTTTTATACACATATAGACAAACAAAGATTATGGCTCTAGATAATTGTGCTACAATTTAGTTAAAATTTCAACCTAATATTACCCAATTTCACGTATCCAAAAATGCACTAAGAATACATTTCACAAACTTAGATTCCACTTAAGAGCCCACGTCTCACATATGTTTTTCTTTTTCTATTTTACCACTTAGGAGCCGAAGTGTCACGTAGGTTTTTCTTTTTCTCTTTTACTTTTACGTCTACAGTGCTCAACCTTGGTAAATCTTACGTCTAGTCCCCACGAAGACAATAACAACCACATAGGCAACTAACGTGTAACCTTATACGAGCAATTTAAGTTACTTTTAGGGCATCTTTAGTGATTATTTTCAGCTACTACAGTTTATTTCTCTCAATATATTTTTTAAAAGATTTTGTTTCTAATTTTTTATACCTCACAATGTCTAAAGCTATCTCTTATTTTCTCTTCTTTAAGAGCTACTCTCCAAAATTCTCCTCCACGTACAAGATTTTTCTTCACGTTAGCTTCATCTCCACCATCACTCACTTCTCTTCTCTTTTCATACTACAGTAATAACAACTCGCTGTTATCTATAAACACTGAAGTTGTTTTTATTGGGACGGAGTTTTCTAAAACAAATGACCCATAAACATGCAATTGTGTGGCACGTGACAAAAGAAACTTGGATTTTATGACACATGGATCATTAAAGTATAGAGATTTGGGAAATTGTTTTTTAACAAAAGGGTCCTTATAATTCATAATGATTGGAGTGGCGTATATCCTTTTGTCCCTTTTCAACACTAGAGTTGTTTTAGAAGGTCACTAAATTTGTCTGGTCATTTCTACAATTTTGCCGATTGGTTCAGTCCGTCCATGCCAATTGCCACCTTCAGTTGGGTTCTGAATTCTGAAACGACATGCGAGTGAGCGGAGTCGTCGGAAGAAACAAGTGCAAGTGAGTGGGGCTGAAGCCGACCAACCCATGGCCATGGTACTCAAGAAGGCTAATCATGTGTATTTTGGTCCAGATACTTGGGTCATTCTGAGAAAGGGACGAAGATTAAAAAACAATATCAGAAATTTGCAAGAATTTCACTAAGACAACAATAATTCACATCATTCACAGTTGCATACAATCTCTCCGTGGCTCTCAGTCACTCTTAACTCTACGCAAGGAACAACAAATGCCGTGGACAAAACTTGGAAAACGTTACAGAAAAGGAAAATAAAACCAGACAAGAATCTATGCACGCGTCTTAATTCTATCTGCTCCTTCCAAATCCACACCCAGATTTGCAATCACTAGGCAGCCACTTTCATCCTTGCACCAATTGCTGAAGATGTCTGGTTATATACACAAGCTAACACAACATAATGGAGGAATCGACAATCGCTATTGTTCCATATAGTGCCATACACAAGCCCCACTGCAGCGTCCATCAGAGTTACTAGTCCTTCCCTTCGTGCTTCTGATGCTAGTACATCTCTTGCCTTCTCAAGGCTTTTTCTTCATCGGGAGTCCTCTCATCCTCGACGTGCTTCAACAGCTCTCCATTTAATCTAGTTGTCAAGGAGGGAGACAATGGCGCATAAATACCTACATAGTAGCAAAATTATATACGATACTGAGACATTTGAATGATAACAGTATATGGCAATTCGATTAGAAAGGAGAAGGGCCACACACTTCTTGATTGTGGGATCCTTTCATAGTCCTTTGTCACATGCAACAAAATGGTGCCGGACAACACAACAATCAAACCACAAATTTCAGAAGTGATGCTTCCAAGGTTTTGACCAGACCAATCCTGCACAAATAATTAAAGTAGCATGAGAAACAGGGTTAGCACATTTGTGAGCTATTAGTATTTTGCTCAACAGATGATAAGAAAGAAATAGAACAACATGAAAGTTTCCAAAGCGGTTCAAAAGGTATATGAGGGTGAATGGAAGAACAAAAATGAAAAAAGGACATGTACAAGAAGGATAAAACAAAAAATACCTTGAACATTATGACACTTGCAAGTATTGTAAGAGTTGTGAACATCACGTAATAAATTGGAGATACAATCGCTGTATTGAATGTGTCAAGTGCCTACAGTAAAAAGGAACAATTTACTCCATTAAACTGTACAGGAACTAATGACAAATATTTGCAGCCACTCTATAAAGTATAAACCAATGCACTTCAGCGCTTCGATGAGCAAATATTGCTCTTTACTCTATCATGGCAGTATATAAAATTATATGCCGCTGGAGTATATTTTGGACTCAGGGATAAGTAGCACATATGCAAGGCTGAGGAGGTTTGCCCAAATTGAATAGAAAATGTAGGACATGAGTGACAGGGTAGAAACAAAATTAAGGATCAAGCAAACAAGGTTGCAAATGAGGTTCTGAGGACAAACTTATTCAAATAGGTCCACATCATGCCAAGCTAGCATATGGCCACAAACTTATCATAATCTTCTAATATTCTTCTTTTCCAACATATTTGGTTGTTGAGAAGAGTGACAATATGCAGCTTAAAATATGCACAGCAATGATTTGACGACAATGGAACATGATACACTTCATCCTAATAAACAATGCAAACCTCACCATAATTTAATCTCAATCATTTAGAAACAAAAGCCCCTTGAAATTGAAGTTAAGCTCAGAATAAAGTAAAGAAGCTATATGATTGTTTTTCAACCCTCAGAGTTAGCTACATGGCGATTCTTATGTTCAAATCTGTTCTAAATTCTTGCTAACCAATGAATGTGCATATCTTATGGTCCATTTGGTCTATTTATACTATTTTGAACTAACCACTATTGGCTTCTTTTTTTGGATCCTTTAAAGGTTACAGCAACTTATCAACACAACGCCTATTTTTGCTTTACGTTTGCTAAGGCTCAACTCGAAAATTGCATTCAAATAGGTCTTCACTACCACGTACCATTTATGCAGTTAGCATGTTGATAGTTGTACTTATGGTGTCATAGAACTCAGTAACTGAAAGAACCCAACTTGCAATAAGTTGTACATACCTTATTCAGATAATTCATCTGTGTCAGCACACAAGTAACCACAACAAGCAGAAAGAACCAAGTCTCTGGATATACTAACTGGTTTGTCCCCTCAAAAGTCAGCTTTAAGGATGTACCAAGAGCTTTAACACTCATTACCTGAATAACGAGAAATGTTAGCACATTCCCTAGCAAGATTAAAGTAGAATATAATCAAGTAAAACATTAGAGAACATAGGAACTGCTGGCAGAAGTGGCCTTACCGTAAGAGAACCCATCAAAGAGCAAATGGCAGTGTAGATTAACACATTTGCTTGCCCGTAGAGAGGGGAGAAATAGAACACCAGGACAAAGACCACCACAATAACTGAAGCAACATATAGCAAGAATGCTGCGAAGATACATGACAAGATACCTCAGTTATCATATTTCGCTTCTTACAATCAAGAGCTAGCATTTGTACAAGGCTGGATCACATCCATGTTAATTCTCACCGGGTTGCATTGCCATGTTCCAGATTTCCCTAACCGACGTAATCTCCTGCTCCTGTGGAGCATGGATAACAATCACCACAGATCCCGCAATGCACATTACGCAACCGAGCACCCCAAGAGCATGCAACCTCTCATTCAGGATGAAATTGGCCAGCACTGCACTGAAGGGTGAAGACACCACCGATACACAACCTCAATGTCAATCTAATTTGCCTAAAATAGAGTGTCAAATTGCTGAATTGCAGAGACAAAGTTCAGTTTGCTGTGCCTAACAATTATGCTGAGTGCTCCAAGAGGAGTAACCAGCACCGCGGGGGCGAAGGCGTATGCAACAAAATTGGCGACCTCTCCCACAATCACTGTAAAGAGGATAGCTTTGCTCAGAATTGCCCATTGCTCTCTAAGCATCGCGCCTAATTTTTTCTACTGAAATCGCACGAGGAAACCTTACTAGTGATCATGCCAACCCACCATAGGGGCTCCATGAGGTACGAGTACCCACCGACACCTGCACATGACATCATCAAGAAACCAAGCAAAAAAAGACATCTTTTTTTTCTTCAGGAACCGGCCTGCTCTTGCTACCACAGGCAAATAATAATACGAGAGGGATTGGAGCTACGACCTGCGCGGACGCCGGAAGCGACGGCGGCGCGGCGGAGGCCCTTCTTCTTGATGATGAAGCTGGCGCCGATGAAGCCGCTGGAGAGGAGCGCCAGGACTATCCCCTTCACGTTGTCCGTCGACAATTCCGCCCCGGCGCCTTCTCCTCCTCCCATCCCTTCCCCTGGCCGCTCCTAACGCCTCAATTGCGACCGAGCTCCTCAGATTCCGGCGGGATTGGATCGGATAAACCACCGCGATTCTTGATTGCTGCTTCTCCCTCGATTTTTTGGCTTCTTTACCATCTAACTCACGCGAATGTGGCTCTAGGACTATTTGGCGAGGGATTTTGACGGTTCTTGTGAGGACGACGACGAGCTGATTGGTCAGAGGAGCTGTACACAAGGAACAGGGTGGAGGAAAGGGGGCGAGACGCCCGAGAGGAAGCCAGGGAGGACGAGACGAAACAAAACACACTGATTAGGCGTCATTTTCTCTCTATTTATTGAGCTCGTACGCCTGCCAGCGTGGCTGGGTGACGGGTGATTGGGTGGGACTGATGCATGGGACCCAGTTCGCCAGTTGTAGTTTGTGCCAAGGGTGCACCACGGGAAAATAATCATACAAGAGATATGATCCTATCTATTTAAGATATGAACTTAGTTCATAGTATTACATATGACAAAAATATGGGCAAATTTAGAGGTAAAGTGGGGTTTCAAGCTCCGTACCCTCAAGACTCACACTCTCCCTTACGGGTGGCAACAAGTCAGGTTAAGGTCAGGTGAAACGAGAACGCGTATGACTTGAAGCCTAATCCGACTCTAAAATTATAACTGGGTGCAAAATCACTTTGAGCCCGCTCAGGGACCCGAGACTTGATCTGAGCAGGGCGGCAACACCCGTCCACCCATTGCATTGCTTCGATACCCTCTCGCAGTAGCGACTCGCCTCCTCGGCTTCTCTTCTCCCCATTCCCCATTCACCCTAGAGGTCTAAACCCTAGCTTCTCTCTCTCCGGGCTTCGGCCGTCGTCCGCCCTCTCCCTCGCAGGACGCCAGCCGGTGCCTCCTACCACCGCCATCAGCGCCCTATGCGACTGTGCCCCCCCCCCCACCACGCGAGGGTGACGCCAAGCTCCGCCAGGCCGTGGTCATCTGCCAGTCTGCACGAGTCGCATCGCTGTGGCTCACGGTGGTGCCGGGAGACACCCCCGTGGAGCACCAGAGTAAGGGGGGAGGCACCGCCGTTGCCGTCGTAAGTGGTCACCGCCGCCACTGCGCCAAGGAGACAGGAGCCGCCGCCGCCGCTTACTTAGGGTTTGCTATGCTATGTGGCCGTGTGGGGTGGGTTGTAAGTCTATGTGGGGAATCCGGGAATGGATTTCTAATAATAGGATTAATTCCTTATCTACTACTTTGTGTGTTTTTTTATTAGCTAAGTGTTAATGGGCATCAGGATTTCGGGACCTGTGGGGCACCCACAGGTGCAAAACCACCCTGGCCTTAGACCCAACTTGAATTGGGGCTCCCACCTGATAGCCCTATGGAGCGGTTTCTAGTGCCGAGTTTGAAACCCAGCGGAACCCGACCCAATCCGGCTCACTGTCACCTTTACCCTCCCTATAATTTTTTAGCATGAAAGAGGAACAAGAGGAGGAAGATGAAGAAAGGAAGAAAAGGAGGAGGAGGAAAAGAGAGAGCCTCTAGTTCGTAGCTCTGAATCCGTCACTGGGTAAAAATTATCATAAAACTTATGATAAAATTAGAAAAAATCATGTATGAGAAAATAAGAAAGGAAATAGATTACTATGTGTCACGTTATGAATTATATTTAGACTGTAAATACATGAGACTATGTCTAGTAGGATTATTTTTCGTGTACCACGTGATGATTTTGAGCAAAGGGAATATCGAACATTACTCTCTCTCCATCGAATTGGAAATTCGGATGGATTATGGATAATCTTAGCTGCGTTTCTGCCATGCATGAAACAAGTCCTACGTGCGACCATTTTTGTGATGTCAAGTGTTTCCATTTGCCACTAAAAAAAAAGTGGTCCTGCCATTTGGTTCGTAAGTGCTGGTTATCCTTATTTTTGGAACAAGGCGATACATAACAGGCACAAAAGCTGAGAAAAAGTTTATCAGTGTTCATTACATCCCAGAAAAGAAGAGCAAGAAACATGAGCGTCTAGATCATTGCATTTCCTCTATATCAATCCGACATAGCCCAAGTCGGCAGACAAGGAGTGCAATTCAACGATCAATTTAACACGGCTTGAAATTGAAGTGGCAAAACAGTACCAAAACATGCCGTTCATTTGTCAGTGAAATCATAATACATTGTTCAAGCGTTCTATAAATGATGACAAGGACTAGCATTCTACAATCACATCTCCAAGGTACGCTGCAGACTAGTCGGGACGCCAATCAGGTGAAACAAAGGCTAAAACGGAAGGGTGCCACAGCATAAGCTGAGCACGGACCGCAGAGCTGGTCCGAAGGGCTCCGCTGCAGGGAACTCAAACTCTTGTACTCAGTCAGCTGCCGATCTATCATTGCCGAAGCATGTCACGCAGTTGAAGCACTTGTTGCCGTTGTTCTGGAGGCAGCATATTGATCTGTTCAGGCGACATGCCCAAGACTTGCTGGACAAGCATCTTTTCCATATCAGGTGTCAACTGTTGGGACAATGCCCAGATTAATAGTTCATTCCACGAAAAACATAGGAAGGTAATACAGACAACTTTTATTCCCAAATGCTAACAAATGACACTTACAGGTGCTTGGCCTGTCTGGATACCACCAATTCCTTGGGCCATTTGTCCAGGCAACCCAGGTAACTGTCCAGGGAAATGGGAGCCAGCAGCGGATGCTTCTGGGGCCCGTCCCCACAGAGTTGACCTATCAACTTGCATGGGCGTCGTACTTTGAGAATTGTAGTGTGAAGTAGCCTGTCAAGCAGATAGATTATCAGAGTTATGTAGTGAACCAGACAGATGGAACTACTAGAGTACAACAGTAAAGCTATCTTTGAAAGAAGTTGCATGTGATTCATTTGGATCATATGCAGCTGAAGATTGCCGGACTTTTCTCTTTTTCCCCATCTTTGAAGGAAAACATGAAATGCCGTGTTTTTGGAGGAATATATGTGCCGAATGGTTGAAATCTTCAAAGAAATGTGAACTCAGCTCTCAGCCACAAATTTTCTTAACGACTAAACACAAACTTAGGAGAACAACCAACAGACAGTAAAAACATGCATCTAGCAGTCTAGCACTGATTTGGGAACAGATATACACTATTTGATTGTTTGACTCTTTCAAGAAAGAACTATACTAGCAATGCCGTATACATTTCTTTAGAAACATAAAAAGGGCACCAGTAGATTTTTTATTTCTCAAGAATTTGAGCAGTGCCAAATATTGTCTATACATTCCCTTCGAAACATGGAAAGGGAATCATAAAAAAAACATGGAAAAGGGACTGATAGATTTTTTCAAGCATTTGTGATATTCTTCAAGCAGGACTTATGACATATACTAAACCATAATTTGAAACTTTCAAAACATGAAAAGGAACTAAGATACAATGGTCAAGATTTTACAGTACAAGTTTTGTTGTCTTGGTGCCCTTAGGACTAGTGCCTTAATGGGCCTCAGAACATTAGCAAAATCTAAACTTTACAGGCACCAAATAATCAGGGAAAAAGACAGTTGATATTTAGAACAAGGAAAACAACAGTAGAACCTAGCTAAGCAATATGTGTAGCTGATATTCATAATGCAAACTGCTCTACAGGTCCATATACATGCAAAATTTGATCAAAAGAAAAGACAAATAGTGTTGAGTAGTCAACACATAACTATACCAATATGTTGGTCAACTTTGGACATGAATAGTTCGGTTGGGCATGGTTCTTCCAGACCTAAAACTCTTGTGATGGCAGCAAATAAAGAATAGGACTACTTCATGGCACTTTCTACATCTAACATCCTGACAATCTAGAGCAAACACATACACACTTGGCAAGATACTCACACTAGCTTCTTTTTTTGGGAAACGTAAATACTTCAACTTCAATGCAGCATAGTTATTTTCTTAAGAAGAGAAGAAACTGTACCTGGTATAGCTGCGGTGGTGGCTGGTTAGGTAATGGTGGTTGGCCAGCAAGGAAGGAAGTTTGAGGATTCCCACCTGGCTGTGAAATTCCAAACATGTCGGTCAGATTGCAGAGCACAGTATCTGGTTATGTGGATCATTAAGATTGAGCATAGAATCTCACATGAAACATTGGTTGTTGCAAAATGTGCTGAGGAGCATTTGCATGAGTCAAACCAAATGAATTGGGTACTTGTGGATGCATCTGATGTGCAAAGGATTGCATGGAGGGTGGCCTAGGCAACGGGGGCAAAGGTGGTTGCAACTGCTGATTAAAAATTCCAGGATTTTGCAAAGGTTGCTGTGGCTGACTATGAACTATAGGCATATGTGATGAAAGATTGGAATACTGTGGAGGAGCATGAGGTAAGTTCATATTTGGATGCTGAGATGACTGAGGAGCTGATGCAGAAGGCATCTGATGGATAGAGTATCCTTTTGTATGTGCCGATTGTGGTGGGTTTGCTGGCATTGCAGGAAGATCCATGGTCGATGCCACATTAGAAGGGCCAGATAGAAATGGGGCAGAATGTTGAGCAACACTCTGCTGATTAGCAGGTAACGGGGGTTGGGGAAAGCTAGCATGATCTTGCACTGTAGATCTAACTGATGAAGATGCTGTTGGCGCTGCTGTGGGCTGGGCCATGTCTGAAGATTGTGCCTGTAATACAGATGGTGATGACAGTAAAGTTCACTTTGCTGATTACCAGCCCAAATATTAAAAGTTCAAGAACTTAAGTTACATACAGTTTTAGGTGTTTTCACCATTCCAAGTACTACTTGTGCCTGCAAGAAGAAATGCATATCAGATATTAATGATGTAGAAATGCATACAACAAAATCATTTTTTGTGTGCAACATAATCCAGTTTAAAGTAGGAATCACATATGCTGTTAGATACAGCACCAAATAATTGTATTGACGCGGAAGACATCAAGACAGATTTTGCGGCAGAAAAAGAACATAAACAGGTGTATTCGAACATGAATGTTTAGAACAAACAGTCAAACGATAAAAAAGTAGACCATGTAGTGAGTTTAACATTAAGAGAGCTTGCTAACCAACATCAGTACATAAAGCACAGTTATCTTCATCCAGTTTTCTCATGTAGAATCAACAACCAGAAGTGAATGCATTGTGGTGACGCTATCAAGATATTCATAGCATAGAATCGGAAGTCAGATACTAAAGCCGATGCTCATGCTGAAATTTCCATTAGAATGGTGTAAAGAGCAGCCAACAGTTTTTTGCTGCATAATGTTCATCAATTCCCTTATTTAAGGTAACATGAAGTCATGAACCAGACCCAAATCGAAGAACAAAGAACACAAAGGTCTCCACTTCCTCCCTAATCCGTCAGGAGACTACCAGTCACATTCCCTCGAAGCAAATATGAGCTTAATCATTTCAGAATTAACCAAACAGGAAACCTCCACCGGCCACAAAACCCTACAACCAGAATAATGATACTTCGAGGACTGCTGCAACAGAGGCACCAAATTAAGAAACGCAGCATAACCCAAGCGCGCACAGCGAGAAATCTCACCCGAAAGAGCGCGCGGGTGACGTCCGGGTTGTCGACGAGCATCCGGCGCACCGTCTCCTGGTCGTGGTCCATCATGTTCTGCGCGAGGGCGGCGGCAACGCAGCGTCAGAAGACCGGTAAAGCGGTGAGACAAGTAGTGAGGAAACGGGCGAGGAGAGGGATTGAGCTTATAGGGTTTGGGGATTGGGATGGGGGGAGCGCACCTTCATCTGGGACATCATGTCGTACATCTCGGAGCGGGACATGGCGTTGATTTGGGCCGCGAAGGCTTCGCCCGCCGCCGCCTGCTTCGCCGCCATGGGGTGGGAGCGGCCCGGGGTCGACGCGGCGGCGATGGGGGTCTGACACCGGGGAGCTAGGCTGCTGCGTGCTGCCGAGCAGCAAGCCCGAACATAAGCTGGAGCACAAGGGCGCCCGGTGGAGTTATAATTAGGATTTATTTACAAAACATGATAATTATTCAAACTAATCGAATTTTCATTCCCACTATTTTTTTAAACGATTGTATTGTGGCGTCCTCCAAAAGTTGTTGTGGTATAAATCACTATATTGACCAGTAATAAGAAGCCACGAAGCTTAAAGTAAAATCTTACTGAGAATAAAACGATGTTCGCTTAGTGCACCGGCCATGTTTGTGAACATATACAACAAATATTTCGGACACCAAACATCTACAATAATATTATCTGATACTTCGTTAACTTGAAATAAATACCCACACTTGCCGAGAACCATCTCTAGGTGAGGCGGTGGAGTCGTGGAAGTATTGTTCTGCCCATCAAAATTCAAATTATGGTGCCCACATATTTGCATACATATAAGCATGCTCCGTATAGACCGTCGTTGCCCTGGGCAGAAGACTGCCATTACCATGAGTAGCTGTCCTTAGCGAGGACACCGTGGTAAAGAGGTTTGAGAGAGAGAAAAAGAAGGAAGAAGAGAGGGGATACTAGGCATTCTCAAAGAAAATTAATACTATTGATGGCAAAAAAATGTATCCTTATTGTAAACATGTGCACCTGATATATGTGTGTTTCTAAACGTGTGTGTTGAATTATAAGTAAATTACCGATCTTTTTTTCCACTACCTTAGCCTTTAGGATCAACTAGAAAAAAAAAAGATACTCGTATTTGCTCTTACTTCTAACCCCTCTCATTAGGGTTTGTGTTGTCCCTTCTCCAATCATATCAATTGACTTCTCTACTACCCCACACAAATGAAGCTTTGGCATGCCAACTTCGCATCAGCATGAGCAACATGAAACATAAATTATATCAATCTTCCAAGGTATACTTATACAAGAGTATAAGGGCTAGACATGAGCAACATAATGCCTAGAAAGAGCAATAGAGACTAACATGGACAAGAGAAGAGGGATGTGGCTTATGAATGGCTCTACATGAAACATGAGCATGAGAATCTTCTTAACATACATTATTGGCTAGTGGGGTTTGACGTCTCCTAGCAACTAGGGTTCGATTCTCGCCTCCTGCACCAGAGCTTCAATGTTGTTGTGCTTTATCATATCTCTATAGCTTACTTGCCGCTAGGTAGAGTGGGCATCTCTCCCTCTGATTGAGTTTTTTTTTTAAACAATAGTCATGCTGTCTGAATCGGTTGCTTCTATACATTGAGATCCTATCAAGCCACCTCCACATTCAATGAGCTTAAAACCTTAACTCTATATCCATGTATATGCTTCTATTACTTTTGGTTAACCTCTAGCGATCCGTCACATGTAAGCTCTCGTCGTCATCAATGAGCAAGCACTAGGCATCTCCCGACTCCCATGACCTTTGTTAGTGTTCGTCTCTTACTACAGACTTAAAATTATTTTCCTTCTTTGCAGTAGATTCTAATTTGGGCATTCGTTGCAATAGTCCAAATCTAATTTTCTTTCTAGCCTCTTTGTGCTTTTTTCCCCTTCAGGATCTTCTTTCATTTTTTTGATATATATGATTTATTTAATAGAGTTTTAGCTCTAAAAATTCTCACATCTGAATTTCCATAGCTCTAAGAATGTATAGATCTAGAGCTAAGGGAACACTGAAAATATTTGAGCAAGGTATATTGTTTTCATTTTAGACTTAAATAAATACTTATATCACTTTATATTAACCTACAAACTTCAGATCTAAGTAGAGCTAAAAGCTACCATGTCCGGTTATTGCTCTTAGAACAACGGCTCCATCAAACATTAGTTGAATTTTAAAATCCCAATCTACGTGATTTCACATAAAATTTGATAGAAGCACCTCGCAGAAAAGGCCACCATCCGTATCTGATTGCAAGTATCCTTTGATGTGCTTATACAGTTTCTAATCAGCGCAGCTCAAACAAAAAAAAAAATGAAAAGAAAAGACGTGGATGGTTCAAGGAGCGGAACAACTTTTACACTATTGATGTTTCCCATAAAAATCGAATTACTATAACATGTCGACAGAATACATTGTCATTGGAATCTGGTTTTTCCCCTTGCAATGACGATGCCACGATCACTAAATGATCCAAGACAATCTGCGTTTCAGTTTCAGGATTCAGCACTTGCTGACAATTCCATCAAAGTAAAACTACAGGATCTCAACACTGACCATTCAACTGATGTTCTTAAAAGAGGGGCCCACTCCAAATCGGAATCTGATGGAATGAGCACTGAAATTAGTCAAAAGCATGAAATCTAAACTGACAAAACTACAAGATATCCTTCATAGCAGCCAACAAGCCGACATGGATGCGATTCGTATGCCCTTAAAAAACACCCCCCCGCAACTAGGATTCACAGATCAATTGGCAATTTTTCCAAGATCCATCACCGTCGCCACAAGCGTCTGTTCTGTTCTTTCATACGCCTGCCAGATCATAGTGTAATGGTCATCAGTTCACAAGAAACAAGATGTGTACATCAAAACAACTGATTGTTTGTATGGCTTGCCAACAGGCATCTTAAATGCACCAGTCACAGAGACTCCAGACAAGCATTTTTGCATCTAATATCAAGACCAAGGTGCGCGAAGGTAGGCTATTTTTTGCATTAGCTTAGTTCTCTAAGCATACCATGCTTTTGAAACTAAACCCTGGAGATGACAAAAAAAATCCACAACAACCCTCTACGAATGTACATTTGAAACTAATTTTAACAAGGTTTCATTGTAGTAATTGATCAATTAAAAAGGTCCAGACCTGTTCAGTTGCAGCATGGCCATTGGCTAACATGCCACTAGTGGTCAAAATATTACTATAAAGGCCAGGGTTTAGACCTAGTAATTTCAAATATTGGTGAGCCAGGCTTTGCGAAAGAGGGGCTAGACATCACTTTAACACTAGTCCAGCTTATCACCGAAATACTTTTTAAACCATGGCCAAACATTCAACTCGACCTTTAAGGTTAAGCCCTGTCTACACGAGGAATCTGGTGGGAATTGATTAAAGATGAAGTGTTCTGTTCAAGAAGTGTTAAAGAAGAAGAAACAACATATGTTAATTCAGTTCATAACATAAGGAACATATAAGCGTTTCATTCATAGAATTACATACAGCAAAAATGCACGGACTCAATAGCTTGAATATTCACGATGACAGGCAACCAGAATTAGAACGAGATAATAACCATGAGCTTACCTCTGGTGTTCCTTTGAACGCTCAAGAAACTCAGTAGCAACATCATAACCTTGATAGGATGCAAGCACTGTCCTAATGTCAGCGGGTCTAGCTGTGGCAACATCTGCACAGTGTGTTGGCTTGGTCAACATTTTATCACGTTGATGGCACAATACAATAGATGGATTAGAACACTTACACTCAAGAAATGGAATCAGATCCAGCAGTTGGGTGTCACCACTATCAAGTTTCCAAGGTTTGACCTGAATACAATTTTCAGGTTGCAAGCAAGAGTCAAAACAATGTGCGCTGATATAAATAACTTGCGCAGGGTTTCTGTTCAGCTTTGACAAATCCTGGTAAAAGATGGGGAAAAAAGAATAAGAGGAAAATATCAAAACAATAAAAAAACAAATAGTCACAGTTCAACATCATGCCTCACGGATTAGATGCTTGACCAATCCTTTTTGAAAAATAATGCCATAGTTCACTTAAATGTTTAGCAAAAGAAAGTTTATCTATCATAAAGGCCCTCTGTACATTTAATATAGAAAGATCAGTATAATGTCTGTATTTGTTTAGATGCTTTCTCATGTACGTGCTCATCATACTTAGTTAACTTTGGAAAAGATGATAGAAGAAATATGGACTAATAAAAATTGATACATATAGACCAAAGGTATGCAACCTATTCCTGAGAAATTAGGTAGAGCCCTACAATCTTCATACCCGAAAATGTTTTCCGTCCTGGTACTTAGTTGCAGGTCTTGATAACCTGTATCTGACATAACCCTTTGAGTCCAGCCTATCAATCACAGGATCAACGTACTACACATAAAACAAAATACTCATAGAAGTTAGGGCATTACATAGGACTCTAAATTCAAAGAAAGTTAAGACCAACTAACCATAGGTGGCTGATCCGAATACACAATTACTTCATAAAATTTTCCCATATGCTCCACAAAGGCATCAACTCCAGGCCTCTTAAAGGTCCTCCATCCTCTCTCACGCTTTACAAAGAGAAAACATAAGGCATTAATTTAACATTCTTGGATCACATTAAGTAGGAAATATGTAAAGGATGAGAACTAGGAAAATCTGTAGGATTTTAGTTCAGTTCAGTGGTCATCTTGCTATGTTGTCAAAACACACTAGGCAATGGAAAAGCACGAGCAGGCTGTATGCTTACACACATCCTAGTACATTTTTGACAATACAACCCACATTGTTCTAAAATGATTGACAAAAGCACGTCCAACCAGCACATTAAAAATTCATCGATTGTGATACAGACATAGTCCATATAGCATAAGTGCATAACTCATAAGTTCTATGCTTTTCGGTGCTGTATAAACACTATATTTATGTGCGTCAAATTTGGTATTGCAGCACAACAATCCAGATGTTATTCTAGCGCATTATACCCCAGCACCCCATCAGAACAGGCCATATTCTCTTTCCTGTATGGCTTGAAATAATGCTGACAGAAACAATGAAATGAATAATAGAACTGCACATACCTGCCAATCAGAGTAAACAAGAGTTTCATTCAGATCAAGAACTAGGGTGAAGACATGCTGCTCTTGAGGAAGTAGATCTGGTAGAAGTTTGTCCGATGTGGGTTCCGTAAAGCCCTAGAGTAAAAATACATAGAGCAATTACGAACACTTGCTAGAAATATGAATGTATAAAAAAATGAAAAGTTTATATTTTGTTACCAACCTTGACATGGTCTTCAATAGTGCTCCTAATATCCAAGTAGAGCTCTATTGCTGCAACAGGAACTGCAGCACCGAAATATACAACTCTAAGATTAAGAAGGTACAGAACCAACAAAGAAAAGCTGGAACTGAAACAGCAATTTAGCACAAAAACATGTACAAATTTAGAATATTAAGCGGCATATTCATTTATGTTTTCACAATTATTTACAAGGGTTTATATATACACACTTAACAAGCGGATAATTTAATAACAACGTAATTAGGATTGAACATTACAACTAATAATAATTCTTTAATTATTCCTAAAGTCCTCCACAAGTTCGCATGAATTGGTTGTGGGAAGAGTCGAAGCACAGGATATTAATCAAAGGCAAATATCAACTGTAAGAAACATTAAGTTGTACTGTGATTTCATCATGCATCACCAGATTGCCATGCAGACAAGTGTTCAGGAAGTGTATAATCACTCATCGGTAGAAGAAAGAAGTGTGCAGTAGCGGCTTTTGAGATCTAGAGAGAGAGAGAGAGGATAAAAACAGCAAAAAAAAAAGGAGCACAGAGTAGTTTGTACCTTTCATAGCTGTTGAGTAAGCCATGGCCTTAAACTTCTGCAAACAAGAAACACAATTATAATTCACATTTAGACAATGTTTCACAGTCAATTGGAGAAAAATATTCACTCTTTAATTTAATTCATTGTTCATGTCCACTCTCCCCATTTGTGCAACATCACGGGAGCACATATTTATTGCAAGTTTCTATATCAGCACAAATCCTTGTAAAAATCATTGATAATGTTATGGTGGCATGAAAAGAAAAGGAAATTGTTAGTCATCAGAACATCCCCCCCCCCCCTCTCTTTTCCTTTACCATTCCTCCATCCAACAGAATGGTACTCCGCAGCAAGTACCAAGTAGCCAGGGCTGGAATTTCAGTAGATACCAAACTCTAATCAAGAACATCCACAAATTTTGCCCCGTTGAGGCAACAGTTTGGCCTAGTCACCTTAATCTATGGGAACTCGAGCTGCTAATCCTAGTTGCATTACAACAAACTGATCTGTCAAAAGGATCATCAGGGTACACCTCCCACTCCCCTCTCAGACGTCCGAAGGCCAGATGCCTAATTGACTATGCAATTCACACAAATAATAACAAGCAACAATAAGGATCGGAAGATTGCACGGTACTACTTACCTCGAATTCGGAGGCATCTTCCGCGATGGGAGGCGCCGGATTCTTCCTGAACTCCCGCGTCTTCTGCTCCACCTCATCCAGCGAATATGCTACACACAACCAAACGGGAACAAACGGCACAAGTCAGACGCGCAAGCCCAAACTGAATACAGACAAAAACGAGGAGCCCTAGGACCGAGATCGCGCGGGGGACCGCAGGATCGCACCATAGCTGACGTATCCGAAGCCGCCGATGGCCCCAGCGACCGCCGCGAGGGCGCCGAATTTGAGCAGGCCCCACCGCCCGCGCGCCGCGGGGGGCGGCGGGGAGGATCCCTGCTCGCCGGCGCCGGCCGAGGGCTCGGACGCCGCCGCCCCTGCCTCCGCTTGGGCGGCCGCGGCGGCGGCGGTGGCGGCGGCGTAGTAGGAGGGAGCGGAGGAGGCGTGCCGGGAGGTGTAGGAGGGATGGGAGGAGGCCGGCCGGGAGGTGCAGGAGGAGGCTGCCCGGGAGGCGGCGGAGAAGGGGTGAGCGGTGCAGCTCCCGGGGAGGAGGAGGCGGCGGAGGAGGACGCGCGACATAGCGATCGCCGTGGTCGTGGCTTGGGGGAGAAGAAGAAAAAACAGGGTTTTTAGGTTTGGTTTTTAGCGGAGGAGGGTTTAAGCGAGGAAGACGGCGATCGGGAGGCAGAGATCTCGAGAGGCGAAGCAAAGGGTGGTGGTGTTGTGATCCGAGCAGAGTAGGAACGGCGAGATGGACCCGACGGAGACGAGTCGAGACTCCGCGTTGCGGCGGCGCTGCGCGTCGCGTCGGTTCCTTGCCGTGGGCTCTGGGCTACGGGCTGGGCTGCGGGACGAGGTGGGCCTTGCCGTGCGGTGGTATGCTGATTGTGGTTTGTTTGCGGGCCCAGGACTATTCCATCTCCCCAGCCCAACACGCCTCCGCATCATCAAGGGCACGTATCTATATTTCTGGCCCATTTTATTAAGGCTAGTTTGGGTGGGCTACAGAGGCCCATCCATAACCCACTCGACTGCTCTTCATTTTCGATTATAAGTGACACACACCACACTCATACACCCACGAGTACTTTGTACTACATATTTATAGATAATAACGCTACTCATGTGTCCGTAAGTAATGAGTAGGTGAAGTCATACGCCTACCACGACGCAAGAGGTGGTTCCATGCTCGACTACTCTTGTTCGTTTCGATCGGATCAAGCAGCCACTCGTGCGATGAAGCAGCTCCAGATGGCCGGCGTCCGCGAGATTATCATGCATGCATCATAGATTCATGCGACATGTTCTCGATCTGAAAGCATCTAGACACACGCCCGCGCACTCCAGTTATCATTTGGGAGCAACGCGACTGGTAAAGCAAGATGACGAAGAAATGGTGTATCGCAGGGGAGCACTCATGATCTTATTAGCTCGCTGAAGTACGAGTAAAAGTGAATTGCTTGTCTTTCTTCAACGTTGGTTAACAATGACCATATCAGCACACCAACGTCGCTATCCCTAGCCAGCAATAGACGGAGGAACCGAAGAGAAGAGGAGGCACGACATCTGAACTTGACGCGGGAAGTGCTTGTCCGGGCTCGACGTGAGCGACACCCGAGTGTTCCCGTGTCTAGACCCCGAGTGGGTGTGATAGCTGGAAGAAATCAAGGATAACAGAATAGCTATTGCTGCCTTGAACCTCTAATCCTATATATGTTCCTCGCTTAATTCTTCCGTTCTTCCTCTGAAATCCCCAATTCCCCTCAGCTTCCTTCCACCTACTTCCCTGCTGCTAACAGATCAGTAGCTGGTGGCAGTGGCCTCGATGGTTGAATGGTTAGATCATTTGCCACGTGACAACACCATGTACAGCACTCGTGCTTAATAACTAATCAGCCTATAACTAGCTAGCCGAACTAAGATAACCCCTTAATACGAGGAATTGATGGCATTTGCAGCAAAAAAGCTAGCTGCTTGGAGTAAATTATACCTACTGGGCTGTCGATTGTGCAATGGTCGACTTGCTGGTATTTGGGGACCATGTGCTTTCATGTGAGTGTGCGTGTATTGGTCCAGGGCAAAAGACACAGCGGCACAGCACAGCTCTGCTCCTGCATCTGAATCTGCATCTGCGTCTGCGTCTGCTGCATGCATGCAAACCCTAGCTAGCTAGCTAAACTGCAGGGCTATATACGCTGCAGATATGCAGAGCAGCAGAGATAGCTAGCTTTAATCCCCACATATGGGGGCCTCTCAAGGCCTTATGCATTTGCTAGCTATCATCCCAAGGCCACTCGTGATCTTTACGCACTCTCGCAGTCTCAACGATCATCAGAGCCCCCACACGGCCAGGCCTTGGCCGCACGCAGTCGGCTTCGGCTAGCATGTACTGCCTACTGTTTAGCTAGCAAGCATGTCGATTCAGTGATGTGACTCGCGAGCATATGCATGCATGCGTTTTTTGTTGTTCCGCGGGCATGCCTGTCTTCCCATCGCTAGACAGGTTAAACCGTTCGGAAGCATGTTAGCGTTGGAATACTCTTGGTTGTAGATAGATAATGCGTCTAATTTAAAAGTAGAGAGCACATTATTTTATTGGCTAGCTTTTTAGATGTAGAAATGTGATATTACAATTGATATCGAGCCCAATCTATAAAGGATGGGTCATAATCTTTGACAAGTCTATGTGAATGTCTGATGAATTATTTGTCAGTGAGGCATGGGCACAGGGACCATCAGCTAGTTTTTGTAGTGTAGAAATATTCTTTCCATCCTACAGTTAGTTTTGTCCTGGCTATTAGGCGTGGTTGATTTTTCCTTTCCACTGTAAAGCTGTGAAACGCAGGGCCCGATTTGACCGTAGTACGAACACGAGTGAAAACGTTTGTACGCTATGCTGGACCTGGTAATTAAATGATCATCGTATGCTTGGAACCGGTCGATGAATTAACTGTGACAGAAACCTTGATCAGTAGTTAACCTAAAAGTCAGCCTTAACTAGACGCCGCCACAATGGTGCGCTGAGCTTCCCCAAAACCTCTTTCTTCGTTGTCAGTTAGCACACACAAGACGTACCCGGGTGCATACATATAAGCAGCGGTTCACGTCAAAATTCAGATATCAAATGCAATCGATCTCTGCAGGAGCATGCATGCTGCTCATCTTTTTCTGCAAGTGGCTTGCATATCGCCATTTCAGGGGAAAATTTGAGTTACACATGCAAGCATGCTAATTAATCTATGTAAACTGTAAAAAGTTGTGTGTTAGGGCTAGCTGAAGATTGGTCCCAGCAGGCACCAAATGCGTTTCTCATGCCGCATTTCTGTTGCTCCATTTTGTGTGGAACGGCGGTGCCTCAGCTGCATGCAGGCACAGGGCAGTCAACTGTGCATATGCTTGTCAAATTGCCCAAAATCCAAAATGCGCTGCACTACACATACCATATATATATGGCAGCCTTTATACAAGTGCTTATGAATATTGGATACACATATTGTGCTGCTTGTTCCGACTCGTGAATTTCATATGAAATGTGCCAAGAGCAATATCTTATGAAATTCACGCATCCAAACAAGGCACAAAACTAGGACATTTTTACCAACTAGCTAATGACTGCAACTGCAGATGCATATTTGTGATAAAATTTTAGTACACCAAAAAGAATAATTCTTATATGTTAGTATTATAAAAAATACACAAATCTTGAATCAGCACTAGCTGTTTAATTAGCATGCGGTGAGGTAACTATGGACTACGGTTGCATTTTTTAAACCACTGCATCAGATCTTGATGCTGTTTTAATAATGGGTAGATCATGAATTGAAGCACCTCAGCTAATTAAAAATGTTTCAGATGTTAACAAAATTTTATATAGTCAACAAAAATAAATCAATACATATTAAAGCAGTACAATTAGTGGGAAAGTAATAAATGGATGAAAACATTGTATCAAGAAATTAGCCCTAAAATTTGAAAAAATTCCATTTCGGGTAGAATCAAAGTTAATTTGTGCCCATCGACCTTTATGGATTAATAGAGAAAATCCTTCAAGCAAATCCCTGGCAAGCCCTCGTAAATAGGAACAGGTGCACATCACCATCTTGCCATTATGTTGAGTTAAGCTTAAGAAACAAAAATCAGGCAACTTATAATAAATAGCAATCTGGAAATTGTTTCAATCATGTTTAACCGTAATTTTATTTCCACCCAGCCAATTAGGAATGACATGGCCGTGACTAATCTTATGACTTACATGACATAAAGGCCAAAGCATTTGATACGTATACACATTGCAACTGTACCAAGATAACTCGGATTAAAAGGGAACAATGAAAACAATAAAACAACTTCTCCAAAAGATAGAAAAAGGGAAAGCAAAAATATGAGAATCGCAAACTTTAACATGTCGGTAAGGGATGGGTATTGCTCAATCATGAAACAAAACTCCTAAGAGTAACACAAGATAGCTAAAGACAAATCCAAAACTTCTCAAATCGTTATTACAAATTAAAAACCAACACACCGTGAACAGTTACTTCCTTGTATAAAAAAAGAAGCAACAAATTGCTTTTGCACTCCTGAAAAACCTTACTATGCATGCTACCAGCTCTAGGTAGTTCTAGAATCCATCATTGATCATACCAAATGATATCGTTCCTCTAAAAAATGCAAACACAAATAAAAAAACAAGTACTTGTTGATTACTACTACTCCAAGAGCATTATTGTTCTACGTACCTTCTTGGAGCAGAGATCAGTGATCTAGTCACCCCTGGCTGCCGTAGTGAAGGAAGCCTCTTGCTGAGCTCAATGAGAGCTCGCCTTGCGAATTTTCGAGGTTATCTACAAGGAATTGATCAGCGGCTTCTTTCATGGCGAAGCTGCCGCCTTCCGGCGAGTAGAAGACGAGCTGTGGCCCCGGAGCCAGAGACAGAAGCGATGAGAACGGCGAATGGTGAGCCACCGTTTGAGGCGAAGTGCCGTGGTTCACCTGATCATGGACATTGCCGTTGGTCCAAGATTCACCGGCGTAGTAGAGGCCGTGAGCCAGCGGCATGGCGCCATTGACGAGGCCGACGGAATTGTTGAGGCCCATGAGCCCTTTGATGCCACCGTGGCAGTGGCGCTTGTCGCCGTCGACCATCACGGACGACGCGGCCGTCGCCGTGTCCGCGGCGGCAGCGGTGGAACGGTCGGCAGAGCCTGTCGTGAACGGCGTCAACATGGAGGACGGCAGGTGCGCGACGAGGTCCTGCGCGTGCGGCGGGAACTGCAGCGGCGGCAGCTTGTCGATCTCGTGTTGCGCGGCGTCCAGCAGCCAGTCCACCACCTTGCTCGGCTGGCTCAGCCCCAGCCGGTCCTGGAGGTCGTAGAGCTGGATCGCCGTCGGCACGGACAGCCGCACGCGCCGGTCGCGCAGCCCCTTGACTGTCCTCACCTTGCTGTGCCTGTCCTTGCCGCCGAACACCCGCGAGACGCGCACGATCCTCGACTCGGTCGATGGCGGCCAGTGCCGCGAGCTCGCCACGGCACCCTGCTTGGCGGCGCCGGCGCCCGCGGCCAGCTGCTCGGCCTTCGTGCGCCTGGCCAGCTCCTCGTTTGTGTGATTTGCGCTTATCATCCTCTTAAGCCGCTCATGATCACACCTAAACGATCATAAAAAATTCAAAACCAAGCAGGTAATTAATTCAGCGTGCATAAAATGTGATGACGAACATGCATCGATCACAGTGCGTGCTGCATGTGGTAGATCGATCTGGCCACTGTTCCACTGGTGGACGAGCAACCGTATTCGCTACACATGACAGGAAGATATGACGACAATGAAACATGAACTAGGATAGTGAACTGTAGCTCTTCATATATGCGCTCCTTATTATACATGCTATCTACAGCACGGTTTGGTTTTAAAAAAAATCTTCTACACGGATTAGTTTATTTGAGAGAGATCTAATTTGAAGGTGCAGTTTTTTTTGTTTTTTTTTAAAAAGATTTTTCTACAACTATTCCCAATGCAAAGGATTCATATAATTTATGACCACCTTGGGCATAAGGCATCTGTATCAGATTAGGATATATAAAATAGTATCCAAGATTAACTAAAAATCCCGGACAAATTAACTAAGTTGAGCGAGCAGTGAAGAAGAGGAATAAAAAACATGAAATCTGATTTACTATCTTGGGCAACCATTTGCTAGGAGAAAAAAGAAATTCCCAAAAGAACAAAAGATACTCCACAGAAACTACAGGGGGAAAGGAACAAATCAGTCGCAATAGATCTATCAAGAACCACTGAGGCACTTACAGGCATGAGCAAGAGTGTACGCATCCTCCTCAGATCAGCTCAAATCGCAGCTTCCTCCTTGCCTTATGAGCTGAATCAAAGGGATAGCCCAGCCCCTCCGCTAAAGCGAGCTCGATACAACGCTCGTCGGACCTCGACCGATCGGGATGGAGCTCGAGAGCAGGAGAACGACAGTGATGGCCGGCTCGGTACTGTAGCGTAAACCCTAGAAGCTAGCTGGAGATGGAAGGAAAGGGAGAGAAGCTGTACAGCTAGTATGTGTGTTTGTGCTGCTCGGAGCAAGCACCTGTGAACTTGTGGTGCTAGCTTATTTACATCAACTAAATGATCAGCGTCGCTTTCGGGAGCCTGTCCTTTTACCAAATCGTGCTCCTCGTGTGTGTAACCCGGCCACAATCGTGGATGGCCACTGCTGCAGTGACTCTCAGTGAGTAGTGGACATGGTCGATCATACGCTAATTAAGTACACTTCCCGCGTAGCTAAATGCCATTGGGGACCGTCTCGTACATGGAAGGCACAAGAGAATGATTCAGTTGCGATCATTTTCTGATGCAGAAGCTAGGATATCTCTTATTCTATTATAAGAGAACTGTGAGAGTGATTACTTTACAGTAAGACCTCAGAAGGAGCTTAACCAGCAACAATTGCCATATCCAATTGCTACTTCAGAAATGATTTTTAGAACTGACTATAATAAAGCTACTATAGTCAGTTTTGTAGCTCAAACCGACTGAAACATATCGTCAAGCCAAGAGCTGACTATAATAATGATTTATTACTATCAATTTATAGTAAAGATTAATTTTAATAATTATACTAATACAATCGATTCCAAACAAGAACCTATTAAAATATGTTGGTTTGCATGCTTTTAGTGAGATACTTGGAAATTCATAAAATATTCATATAGAGTTTGATAAAAAAATATTTATACAAAAATTATAGATCTCTACAGGATTTACAACTTTATAGTTGATAACTTTTTCATTTAAATTCATTTTGATGCCCAAATAATCATCAAAGGTTTTAGACAAGAAGAGGCAAAAGAAATTAAAATATACTTTTGCTCTTAGAATTCGGTGATATGTGAAATGGTAAGGAGGTTTTATGTGAGGTGAAAGGTTGTGGGTTTGACTTTTACAAACCAAACATGCACATATTTTGCCCAAAAAATCACACGACTCGTGATCTGCGATTGTTTAGTGCCACTTAAAAACCCGACAGTGATGCTAGTTATGAACACTAATCATGTCTTCTGTAATAATGGTAGTTATAGCATTAGTATTATGTTCAACTTTATGGCCCAAAGGGCACACGTCCTCTAAACCCTAGTATATAGTCCAGGGCGAGAATTTTATCCCCACACACGACTCATGGTTGCCACAATCTCCACCTCTCTCTGATTCCTTTTCTCTCCCTCCTGTCATCACCTCACGCTTATCGTTGCTGGGTACATGAAGGAGAGCACGGCGACCTCACCTGGATCTACGTTGAGAGCAACTTGCCGACCTCATCCGGGAACAGCGGAAGTAGGTTTAAACTCAAATTATCAAACGAATACGTCTAAACATAATGTCTTGATGATTATGAATGCTTAATCACGTGATTAGCGTTTTGAGATGTGACACGTGCCTTGTGTGCGACTGTCACATGTGCACATTGTTGACCCTCCCAAAAGGTACTTGCTACCCCTCTCCCACCCATATCTCATGGCGTGGCAAATTCTTAGATCTGATTCAATTTTTGTATACAGATCTAAGTGAACAAGCAGAGTCATGCATGAAGGTGCAACAAAGAGAGCAAGCAACATCATAAGTGTGGTGGCTTTATGGCCATTGAGAGGTAGATCTGCCATTAGGCGCACAATGAGGTGTTCGGCATGGAGGTAGAGAGGAGCATTGAGTTCTTCTGCAGTGGCTCCACTCTGCCCGTCATAGAGGGCTCCATGGCCGCCGCCGCTAGCAGCTTGTTCCTAGGTGACAAGTAGGTGAGGTGTTCAGTCGAATGCTTGGGTGATGGTGCCTGTATGTGATTAGTTTTTTTTTTGCAACAATCATACACTTTTGTATATATAACTCTTGCAAATATATGTTTTTCTCTACGTGTAAATGTATATAATTTTATATAGATAGATGTGTTTAATTGATATGATCTTTCAGTGGTAATAATTGGTGTAAAATTACCTTTACTTTTGCTAAAAGTGTATTGTTACATTAGGTTTTCGAAACCGATTGTAATAGCTGCCTATTGTTATAGTCTCCTTCTTGCAGTTGGTTCGACAATCGATTGTAGAAATGGTTATGGACCATCTGTGAAAATGATTTTTGCATCAGTGAATGTAAGGCTGCCGCTTGGAACACAGAAATTTCCGAGAAAACAATTCATTCCTAATATAAGTCCTAATTAACTGAACAAACAAAATTATCTCACATATATTAAAGGGTTATATGTGAGCATGGACTGCTTTAAGGGAGTTCTCATATATTCAACTATAGCATATCATTCCAAGATATCACAAGCTTTCCCAATATTTGCATCAGCATACAGCGAACCTACGCAAATCATTCAGCACCGGAACCTAGGAGGCTACTCTGTATAGGGCAGGGACCATGCTTCTTTTGGGCACCCAATAGGCAGCAGCTGGACCACCATGCCTTTTTATCCTTTTGCAAGATATACACATAATTTGGGTGAAATAAAGAGAAAGAGACCGTAAAGACAAACTAGATCTCTTCAAACATCTTGTTACTAGGAGCATGTTTCTTGAAATTCTCAACCCCAACAATATATTCTGCACCTACATTTTACCTGGAAATACTCTTATGTTTTAACACCAAGTACAGCACGTGATGTATGCAATCCCTAAGTATTCTGATCTATGACTGAAATAATTAGCAAAAATCAAGTATTATAGTTTAGAACACCAAGTGTACATATCGTATAAGTACATGCCAAACTATATACCAAAGCTGAAATTTCCACTTATTGCCTGAAAAAAAATCCCAGTAAGTAAAGAATTTGAGAAGGTCCAGTATATCGTGTACTCCTTGTACAACTACTATAGTAGTAATTTTCTAGTCGTCGTAGGCACCTCGGTTAATTTTCTTTTCTAATAGCCTGTTGCCACAAGCAAAATTGTCAAGTTAGCATATTCTTGGCGTCCAATCTCTCTCTCTCTCTCTCTCTCTCTCTCTCTCTCTCTCTCTCTCTCTCTCGCTCTCGGGTCCGCTGCATCACTGAAACATAATACCCAGATCGACCCAGAAGGTAGCTAAAGCTAACGCTGCCATGAGCTAGGTAGCCTGATATCAGCTGACACCTGACAGCATATCGACAAGGCCGCCCATGCCACTAGCCACAAGGCATCCAGAATATCTTTGCCATATCTCGCAATCGATCGCCTACATGGGTATCCGTCCATGTCTGAAACGCTTCGTTTTTTCCATTGGTAAGATCGACCCATGACCCATCATTTTTTGCGGTGGTTAAGCTCTTACTGCAACGCCATCGATAGATACCTAACTCGGCACGCATCGATCGGTTTCTCACAGGACAAGTGACAGTTCATTGCTGAATCTGCAGTGAATTGGGTCCGGCCGCTGGATGCGCCGTACATGCATGTGATGCGACATCAACTCCTGTAGTAGTGGCTCGCCAAACCAAAGGCATCAAATAGGAGAGCTAGCTGCAACTTGATCGTATATCTCACTGCTACCCAACAAGTTATCACTGTCGAACTGACAATAAATTTACGGTCACGATAATCATAGGTTGTCAGAGCCCGTAATAGGTAATGATAACTCAATTATTATTATCGGTTTTAGTCTTGAACCGGTAGTGATTTTTACTGTTACTATCGGTTTAAGCCTTTAACCGATAGTGATAATACATCTATATGTGAAAAATATTTTATCAGGAACTCTTTAGTGTGAGGATATGTTCTAATTTTAATCTTAAACTCGAGAAAGAGATCTGATGTTAAAATATTTATGATAGAGTATTTTATATCTAAATAAACGACGAAATCTAAATTCGTAGCAGAAACTCAATCAATATTAGGATCAACGTGCCCTATGTTGCAAAACTGCTTAGAGCTCCTAACTTCTGGTACAACAGTTTTGCACCATGAGACATACTGATTTTCATGCTAAGCTTGATCCTTATTTTAAAGTACAATTTTCTTGAAACTGTAATGACAAATAAGAATGGACGTTGTAAAACTACTCTACTAGGAGCTCTCCGGCTTGGAATCTAGTATTGTAGTATTGCACCATAGGTGAAGAGCTCCTAATAGAGTAGTATTGCACTATCTATTTTACATCTTTCGCTATGTGAGCAACAATAGTAAATCTAAACAAATGGCAAAAACGCAATCATCTTGAGCGAACGTGCTTTCTACCACTTATTTAGACATGTCTATTGTCACAATCTTTAACATTCGACTTGCCAGTCGTTTAGTTGAGGAGATGAAGATGCGGAGATGGGCTCAGGAGGTGGTGCAGCGTGGCCATGCCAATCGTGGCCATGAGGTTGGCGATGGGCTCGGTGGATAGGGAAGACGCCTGGCTCGGGGAAATAGGGCGGGCGAGGTCAGCGATGGGCTCGGTGGACGGGGAAGATGGCTTGGGCTCAAGGAAACGGGGTGGCGCAGCCGCAAGGTCGGCAACGAGATTGGGAGACGACGAAGACAGGCTCAAGGCATAGATACAGTCAAAGTGGCGACGGTGGCTTGAGATTTATAGAATGATTATCATTGTCGATTCATATTTCCGGTATCATTGCCAGTTTTGAATACGAAACGACAGTGATCCGGTTCATATTGGATCAATTATTACTCTGCCGGTGAGCTTTATGAACTAACAGTAATAACTTTTATCATTGTCGGTTTATATTCTAAATCGGCAATGATACTTTATTACCTGTTCTAAGCTAGAACTGACAGTGATATCAATTATTATTGTGGGTTCTTAACGGCTCAAGTTTAGATCTGTTTCGGTTTATGAATCGGCAATAAAAAAACAAAAATAACCCCTTTTTAGTAGTGTTTTATGGTTGGAGAGAGAGAGGAGAATTAAAGGATTCTTGGACCAATCCCTTACGAGCATATGTATAGTACTCTCGTACCTGACAAGCTGAATCATGGCGAGTGACTGCACTAGAAGACATGCAAGCAGGGCAGCAGGCTGTCTCTCTCGTTTGAGAGAGAGAGAGAGAGAGATCAGCAGGCATAACTGCAAAAGGAGGAAGGTGGTCCTGCACTGTACTGCACTGTACTGGGGACTGGGGTGGCGGGAGTGGACGATCGATGAAGCTGAAGCTGAAGCTAATCAACCAACCAAGCAAGTAGTGTTGAGATTGCTGAGACGGTAGCTAGGCTAATGAATAAAAGGTGTCCTCTTTAATACGTGCAGTGTCCTTTGATCCCTGCGATCGATCGGAACAGGGCGCAGCTAGCGCGAGGAGAACTGCCGATCCGTTCCCCTCAGTTCACCCCCCCTGACCAGCGTCCATTGTTACGACATGGATCCCCCGATCTCCGTGCTTCTTTTCTTTGTCAGGCTTGCTTTACGCATGCATCTCACAATTCTCACTTCTGAGAACGAGTGGTGCCTGCTCGTACGCACGATATCGAGCCATTCGATTACTGGCTAGCTTTTCGCTCGGTGCCACGGTGACGGTGCCCAACGCTTGCCAGCCTTCGTCTGCACTCTTGCATTGCTACCATATCGCCAACGCCAACTCACCAATGCATGCGTCCTTCCCCCTGCGTTCCCTGCCGCGCAACTTAACACTGCTGCGCACCTCCCTGCTCTGACCCGTCGTCACCTACAGCAGCAAGGACTGCAGCGAATGCCTCTCAAAGCGGTAACAACGTATCCTTTCGTCAGTCGTACAAAGTTACTACAGTAAAACGGCCACTGGGATCCGTCTCTCGTGGCAGTAGAATGTACTGCTGCTACGGTAAGCAGTAGTAGTATGTCGGCAACTCGGCATGCATACACCACTGCAGTCTACAGGCACCCAAACCTGAGAGGTACTGCACTGCACTGCACTACATGCACCACGGATTCACCCGTCCAGAACTGCAGATACTTCACCGGCCGGGCCGTTGAGATTTTACCATGTCGTAATCGCCGCGTGCATTAGGATGCATCGGTCCTTTTTCTTTCAGCTTTTTTTTTTCTTCTGATGATGATCGAGCAGCCGGAGACTGACGACGATTCAGGCGTTCAGCCTTATCTGTCTCACTGAGCGTGCGTGGAGTCATTGATCGAGCAGAGCAAATTATCGCGCTCAGGCTTTTCCCTTTCCCGGAGTTTCCCCAGGTGTAGGCGTGTGCTACTGCCTAGCTAGACTTCCCTATCCATCACCAATGCAACCTTTGCATTTCCCTCCTTTTGGAAACGCCGTTCGCCTCTGATTTGATGTTTTCTGCGTTAACGAATAACGACTAGACTGCTAGAGCATCCACTAGTCAGTTTTGATATTGTATTTTCATCAATTAGTCTCATATTTAAATTTCTGAGTTTTCTTTTTAAAAATAATTTCATCACGATATCAAAGAAGTTCTTTTATTTACATAGATCCGGTGAACTCTATCTATATTGTTAACTATATATGCAGAGAAGAGAGACATGTCTGTGCAGGGATTAAAATTTTAGCAAAATTTTATCAAAATTTTTATCAAAATTTTGCGAATTTCGGAGGAAAAAACAAAATATCTAATTTCGGAAGTTTTTCATTGACATGTGAGACTCACAGAGCATAGGACAAAAATGACCGAAATTTTGATAAAATTTTGTGAATTTTGGCCTTTTAGCCGGTGAACGAAAAAAATTATAAAACAAAATTAAAACCCCTATGTCTATGAATAGAAAATGCGAAAAGTTTATGTAAAAAAAGTGATCTTTTCTCTTTCTTCTTCAGCATGAATTAACATTGCTGGTTGCTATTTGCTAGGTCAACATGAACAGATGATTTACCGCTGCACGTGTCTCCCACGAGATCGATCGGCGACATGTCCGCCCGCGCGCGCGGTTGTTGACGGACAATCGGACATGCACGCACGCAGACGAGCGCCTGCCTGCCTGCCTGCCTGTCCGTCTGCATTGGCACGCACAACAGCAAAAGCCAAAAAAGCTTTGCGCTTGCGCCCACGGCGGTGTCTCGTCCTGCTTGTCGCGACGACCTTTTGCGCGGCTCTATTCCAATGCATCGCATGCTCGGTCGACGGACGGATCGGAGCAGCTTGCATCGGAAGCAAGGACGAACGCCATGCCATCCACGCTGGGTCGCCGGGGTCATGGAGCCCGGCTTGATCCGCTAAAAAAGATAAAAGATCTCTATATATTCCTCCAACTCATCTAGCTAGATTTCCGCACTCCAAACTGCATCCCCGGCCCACGTGCGAAAGCATAGAAATCATTCTCAAGTGGAGTAGCGGAAAAAAGTCCATGGAGAAAAGGACGTGAGAAATCGTGCATGAGATGCATTCATCATTATTCATGGGCTATCAACTTATCATGAGAGCTTGCTCGATCTACCGGATTGTTTTCGTCAGAGATCACCTCACGGGGCACGGACGATCTCGATCGCATTGACTGGCACACAGCAGGTCATCATCAGCCCATCGGCATCCCTCCAGCAATCAGCGGCCGCATGCGGCGCCACCGCCATGGCCCATGGCCCGCCGCGCGCGTACGCCACCGGCAGCGGGCGCAGAGGCGACAGGGACGGCCACTCGCTTGGCAGTGGGCGCATCCCTCCCACCACAGAAAGGACGCAGGACACGAACGTCAGACAAGGAGAAGCCGTTACAAAGGCTAGCTAGGCGCCCGTCTCATATGCTAATCACCAATGCGTACGGCGGTGACATGACCATAGACCATAGAGCTTGCCATGGCCCATGGGGAGCAAGGAGAGCAGAGTAACTACCACCGCCGATCGCGCATGGGACGACGGGAGCAAATCTGAATAGGGCACCGTAAAGCGATCCGGCACCTTTCCTGGTCAGTCAAATCGTTGGGTTAACGAGCAGTCGCATCGAGAGGGATTAAGGGACAAAGCAGAAGGCTAATTAGTAAGGTGCAGCAGGGAAAGGCTGTTGGCTATGAACGGACAGATTGCATTGCAGGGAGAGTCACTTGTATACGGAGTATTTGCCCCCTGCAAGCCTGCAGCTGGAATGTTTCACCCACATACAGAATACAGACATGTATACATAGTGCTAGAACAGTGCAGGTACTGTACCTGGCAAGTGGCAACGAGGGGAAATGATATGCCAAACCGGACTGAAGTGGTGGTGCAGCTAAATACTATAGCTTCAATTAAAACAGCAAGGTCGGTTTCAAGTTTCTATTATGAACTTCAGACTGTCAACAATTAATTGCCGCAATGTAAAATCTTTGGTCTGGACTACTTAAGAAACATCGAAGGAAAATTCTCACTGGTTATTACTCACGTATGCCTTATCAGAAACATTTATTTTTATCAAGATTGTGTTAGAAAAATAGGTAAAAAAATCATGAAGTATGTGAGAGAATCAATAGATAAGATTGCCCATATGGACTTATGAACGGCTAAGATAACGCATTTGTCCACAAGTGTTGATCCGTGTTTCCTATATACATGTATCAACATAGACTCAAGAACGTCAAGATTTATCTAGGTTCAGGTATTTCGTGGGATAATAGTCCTATTTATTATGTATTATCTTATAAATTGGGTGAACTTGTTACAGAATATCCTCTCTGCCTCTACAAATACAGTCTAAACCCCTTTATATACTAGGGAAAAGATGCACAGACAAACGAACCGTGTCAAACCTTGTAGCAGATTTACCTATGACGAGCTAACTACCCCTATCATATCATGACATCGGATAGGCATGTTTGCCCTGCTCTGGTTGTTCTACGTGTCCTGTACCATCACCGAATGCCTTCACGCTCACCTGTCGGAACCATATTGAAATTGTGTGAAATTGCAGTGACCCGTCCCATAGCATTTAATACAATGGGATGGTCTGACAAACTAGAATAGCTGAGCATACTTCGCATCATGTCCATAAGCGTGCGGTTGTGTCGCTCGGCTACCCCGTTTTGCTTAGTTTCACCAGGGATAGAATATTGAGCTACTATGCTATTTTCATGAAGGAATCTCGCAAAGAGACCAAGGATTTGCCCATATGGGGTATGTCTCCCATAATACTCTCCCTCGCGATCCGATCTCACTACTTTAATCTTTAGGTTGTGCTGATTTCTACTTCAGTCTTAAATATCTTGAATTTATCGAGAGACTCAGATTGATCTTTAATGGAGTAGATATAACCGTAACGAGAGAAATCATCAGTGAAGGTAATGAATGAATTAAAATCATCCACCGATGTCACAAGAAAATGACCGTAGATGCCCGTGTGACTTAATTGTAATAATCATGTGCTTTGAGTGGCCCCCTTCTTTATTTGGTTAACGTATGTTCCTTTAATACAATCTATGCAGTGGTTAGAGTCGAAGAAGTCTAAGGGGCGGATAATCTTTTCCTTAATAAGACGCTCCATTCTCCCCTCGAAATGTGGTCTAAATGATAATGCCACAATTTTGAACAAATCTCATTAATTGTAATTCTCTTTCTCTTATGGCTTACATTATAGATATTCATAGACATAGAGGGTTAATTAAGAGGAAGTATATAAAGTTTATCTCGTCGGATGGCAAGACCAATAATATCTAAATAAAACTTAAGAATACACTTATTGTATCCAAAATTATAATAAAAACCATCATCATCTAACATTGAAACTGAAATAAGATTTCTCCTAATAGAAAGAACATAAACTACATTATTCAGTCTAAGAGTAAAACCACTGTCAAGAACTAATAGAAGGGATCTGACAGCCTCGATTTCAGCTTCCATCCCGTTGGCCACTCTAAGACTTCGCTCCCCCTTTCCCAAAATTCTCACGGTAAGGAATCCCTGTAAGGAGTTGGTAATGTGCACAGTGGCACCTGAGTCAATCCACCATGAATTAAAGGAGAAATCGGTATAAAGAGATTCATCAATAAATATTATTAAATCATTACCCTTCTTTGCGAGGCACTTTAGGAAACCAACACAGTCTTTCTGGTGGTGGTCATTCCGGTGGCAGAAGTGGTATCTGTCATCCTTAGATTCTTGAGAGACGGGAGCAGAAGAAGCAGGTGCCTTGGGCGCCCTCTGCGCTGTCTTGTCATGCTTAGCGATGAAATGCAACTTCTTCTTAGAGTTGTAATATCTTTGGAATTTCCTTTGGTTTCTGGGGCTGCTAACTTGATTAACAAAATCTTTTTTTAGCCTTCAGTCTCTCTTCCCCTTGGACACACATCGCGATCAAGTCGCTTATGGTCGTTTCTCCTTGTGAGTATTATAGTTAATCTTAAATGGAGAAAATTCAAGAGGGAGAGAGGTCATGATGAAATGGACAAAAAAAAAACATAAGAGATTTCCATTTCCATGCCCTTAAGTTTGGCAGCCATGTCTGTCATCATCATTGAGGAGCTTCTAAATCAATGTATTGGCATAAACCTTGGAGGTGCTTTTGAATTGCTCCTCCACTGATGTCAAGTACGTTTTAGCCTTTTCTGAGGTTGGGATTGCTCCCCTTATAGCTTCTGAGATCGAGTTCCTCATAATCATTAGTGATATGCGGTTGGACTGCTCCCACTTCTCAGAAAGTGCATCATAAGTTTTTTTTAGTTCATCATAATTCTCCACGCCAAGAGCAAGAGCAGTGAGAGCGTCAATCCTGAGTGCATAGGTAAGGTCCAAAACTCCAAGGACAACGGTCACCTTAGTTTTCCAAGCGGGAAAGTTATTTCTCGTAAGTTGCTTTATGCCGTCAATTGTGACAGCAACAGAGGAAACGTTAAGAGCAATGTTCGGAGATGCCATCTAGAGTTGATCGATGAAGAGGTGTAGTCATAGCCGGCGTGGTGAAGCGCCTCAATGAAGTCACGACAGTGGTGGTGGCCTTCGCTCCACTGCAGCGCACCCTTTAGATCGGTCTAGGGTTTTGGTATGTTAGGTGTGTGTTAGCTGCGTGAGAGAGCAATCCCTCACGAGCCCTGGCGTTCCCTTTTATATTGTGGCTCTGTGTGGAGCGGGACCGCAACCAAGATTGGTTGCACCCCTGATCAGGTGTTGAGGTGGGGACGACTCCCCCTTATATCTTGATCCCGTTCTGTTAGAACATTTTGATTTGGTATTGCCATGTAAAAAAAACCGATCCACGTCAGTACTATGTAGAACGAAAACTACCTCTCAGTCACTACCACATGTAAGCCACGTAAGATAAAACCAGGGTCAAAACCACATGAGAATGGGAAAAAAAAATCCAACTTAGATTGTTAAGGGAGCAATAATATCCGGTTTTGCAGTTGAATGAGGAAAATCGTACTCGGACCAGAGTTGAGGGAGGCGAAATACACTTTTGCACCTTCGCACTGCCCATCTACACAGTGGCGATTTCCATTTTATCTTGTGTTGGGTTGCCAATCCGCGAGCTGTTCTGGGTAGCCAGTTTGGTTTGGTCCATTTGGGGGCGATTTCCGTCCTCCCGACGCATTTTCTAGGGTCCGTCTCAGCACCTGAGAGAGCCATAACAACGTCTGCCGCAAGCACGGGCTAGCAGAATGCTTCCCAGGCCCAGCTACCTACCTCCCCTGCAGCCCAGTAGGAAACACCTGCCTCCCTACCGGGTGAAGGCCCAGCGAGCATCCAGATCATCGTTAACTCCAATGGCCTCCTTAGCAACCACGCATCGGCCCACGTCAACTGTCGGCCCATCTGACATCTCGATGTCTGCCACCAACCACGCATGCGGCGATGACCACTGCCACCAAGCCATGGCCCCCGACCTGCACCTACTATGGTCAGCGGGGAAATTCCCCAAGGGCTGGCTGAACATACCCGCTCCAGCATAGAAGAAAATGTCCTCATCCCCGTCCCTGTTCTCGCGGAGCATTTTTCCCCGATAAGGTCCTCATCCCCGTTGCACGCAGCAGTTCAGCACATGCATCATCATTTTATCAACAAAATGCAAGACATCATGAGAATTAAGCCATTAACACACTGTTAATGATGGATAAACTCAACTATGTAAATATTTATTTAAAATAAGAATATATAATCATCAATAATGTGTATGGAAGAAAAGGATACGATATTTTTCACCTTGATTAATTAAAAAAAACAACTATAATAAGGATGTGTCTTAACCTAATATTATAAATCTCATCAAGTTTTCTCGTGCTTCCAATACTAAAGCCCTTGTTGTATCAATCTCGTCGTAGTACGATTCTATTGTGTGACTAAGCTTGCTATTGGTTCTCGCTTGAAATACGATTGTCTTGCTTCCCCTCAACCTCCTCTAGAACCCCTCCTCTCCTTATATAGTTGGATCAAAGAGACGTACCGTACTCGGAATTTTCAAGTACAACCTTATCGTATTCTATAACTTCTGAATATGTAGAAAACTTCTTCCTAGGATGAGGATGGAATATCATCACATACCTTATTTATCATATCATTTTAAAGGCACGTCAATGATAGATACCCGTTCTAAGTATATACCATATTTCTATTAGGTATATAATAATAATTTATTTATTTCTCATCACACACCAAAACCAATTCACTGTTCATCAATTGACCAGCTCACAATCAATCCATTGTTTACCATTAACTTTTAGCATAAGCACAAAATACATTCAGGAGGTCGAACCCAGAGCAACACATATATTGAAGAGCCCCGAGTTATTTCCCATGCTTAAAGCTTTATTATATTAGTTCCTACATTTATCACTCGTAAATATAAGTTTTATAATATGTGATATCACAGCCATACAACAAATGAAGTGATGAATAAATCCACTAAGCTAATAATATATAAAGGGCTCTGCAAAGGCTCGCGAGCAACATAGTCCAAATCACCAGAGGACATAACAGGATTAGCATAAGAGCATGTCACTTTATAAGTAACTCGGGTGCGTGCGTGATTAAGATTTATTTGTCAGCCTCATCGTCGGCATCGGTGAAGTCCGACTCTTCCTCTGAAATCATAAGCAAGGGTGAGTACAAATATACTCAGCAAGTTTCAACCCTTACTCTACATCAAGGATATAAAGTCATACATACATTATTGACAAGGGTATGACTATAAGTTTAATTTTGTGGAACTACCAAATTTTCACATGCAATGGTTTATTTTATAAGGCAGATTTTATAGAAAAACATATTATCATTATTAAGGGTGTGTTTGGTAGGGATCCAGATTCTTTCAGAAATGTTTTGATTCCAGATTCTCCATCAAAACGTTTCTCTGGTAAATCAGAATCACCTCTGAAAACCGTTTAGATAGCTATTTGGATTTAGTTTCTTTAGAGAGAGAATGGTGGTATAATTGACTGTTTTGCTCTTGTGATGATCTGGTGTGTTTGGACGAGGATTGCTCTAATGAACTTTTGGAACTCTAGCCTAATTTTGAACCAAATTCTATGCACTTTTGACGTTCCAAATCCTAGTGCCCTCACAACCATGATTGGTAATTGGCATGCAACCACTCACTTCCATCTCGTGGAACACCTTGATGGCCTCATCACATTTGCCAGACTTGCAAAAGGCGTTGATCAGCATCCCGTACGTGACAACATCAGGACTAATGCCTGCATCCAACATTTCTTGGTACACTATTTTCACCATCAACAGATCCTTCTCATGGCCCAACCTTCCATGAGGATAGTGTAGATCTTCAAATCAGGCACAACTGGACCATGAGCCTAAACGTGTCCTTGGACAGCAAGTCCCGGAACTGCATGGCCTCCAGCAAGCTCCAAACCATAAATGAAGGAGGGGTTTGACCGTGGTGGAAGGACATCAGGGTCCAAGTTTTAATGTTGCTGGACACTCTGTCTACAGCAACCCACGGCATACTACCAGACCTACTTTAAAAAACGGGCACACTTTACCCACTGACACTCCAAGAGAAACGCACGCATAGGGTTATCGGCGTCCATAGAGTCAGTTGTTCCTTCAAAGATGGGTGGCTTAATCCTAATGAACTCAGCCATTTTGTGGGGGAGTCCTAGTGCCTGTTGTTAGGGCTGGTTGATTCCTTGTGCTAAGGCAGCCAACAGACGAGTCTGTTATGCCATGACTGCTACTAAGTCATCTGTAGGAGGATCAGACAATTCTTGGTCATTCTCTCCTTCTTGGTTTTCTCCTTCACTCTCCCCTTGGTTCACCTCTTCATCTCTATGGTTTGCCACTTGGCGCCGGCGGCATTGCTAGATCCTGACGGAGCGCTTGGGTGCCATCTGCTTTAACAGAGGAGAAGGAAGCACAAGCTGAGAGGGGGGACTGGGGTGTTTTGGCTTGCTATTCTTTTAAGGAAAGATCACAACGCTTCAAGCTTTGCTTGCACACAAGGGAAAAATTCACTCAAAGTAAATCACACAATCACGCTAGCACAACAAGCTCGATACAACGGAGGGAAGGGTATAACACTGGAGGTTACTACACGCGACCACACTAGGATACATAAGGGGGGTACATAGGCCTGACTCATACTAGGGCTGGACCATGATACTTCATTCCTCTTCTTCAGTACTTTAGGACTTTGTAGCGTCAGAGGCGTCCTCGTTTTCCTTGGTGAGAGGATTTCTTGGTGGAGTGAGGGGAGTGTACTCTTTATGTTCTTTCATATCAAGGGACCGCTAAGTCAAAGGGAGAGGCTCTTCTTTGTCAGCAATCTCGGATGGTGGTGGTGCAGGAGCAGCCTCTGAGAACTTCCTCTGGATACTTCCTATGGAGAATATAGGGATTCCTTCAAGCACCGGGTGCCCTCCTAGTCGAGGAATGTGGAGGGTCTTCTTGTTGGCATGACCGGCGAGGTAGGCCTCACTGATTAGAATGTTGTGACGGTCTTCTGCTGCCTTCAGTGCTTCTTCAGCTGGCATGATGTGACTTTTAGCTTTAGCGACTAGGACCTTGGCTTCAGCGACTTGGATACACAGGGACCTTCCACAAGTATCTGCTTCTTCTGCTCTGAGAACACACCTTCTTAACTCTCCCGCCTGCTTGTCATGCTGCTCATCCAGGGCTAGCAGGTAGCGTGCCATGGCCACTACAATAGGGCCACTTCACGCATACTCAGGCCCTCTATGGTCTTCATCCGTGCTAGCCAAGTGGGATAGTTTTTCTCCATCGAAGGAAAAAATCCCATTGTCGTATGTCCGATAGGCTTCCCATAAATCTAGCACAAGTATCGCAGGGCCTTGCGAGCGATAGCTTGATAGGTGTCTGCAAATCTAAACCCTGTAGTGCTCATGCTCCATGGCTTCTTGTCGGTGTAGTCCTTGCTTGATCCAATGTGAATGATGACCTCACAACACTCGATGCTGTACTCCTTGTACTCTCTACCAACATACTCTAGTTGCTCCATAATACTCAACCTGGTCAAGGTAGCGTACAACACCTTTGGAAAGCTAGGGGTGTCCAAGCAGTACTCAGTTATCCATCCAGCTTCCTCCATCTATGGTTAAGGAAAGAAACACTCGTAAAAACGGGTTTTCAATAGAACGAAGAAGAGTAAGAAGTTTTGTAACATAGTTTTAATAAATTTTTCACGTACAGGTCTATGATCTCGTCGTACAATCAAGTATGGCTCTGATACCACCTGAAGCGCTCTGGGTTATTCTCAGTGCTTAAAACTTTATTATACCAGTCATGGATCAATCATTGGTAAATGCAAGTCTTACAACAGGTGATATCACAATCATATAATAAAGGAAGTGCCGAAATAAATCTACCAAGCTAATAATAAGTAAAGGGCTCCGCAAATGGTCGCGAGCAACATAGTCCAAATCACTAGAGGGCACAACAGTATTAGCATGGGGGCATACCACTCTATAGGCAACTCGGGTGCGGATGCGACTAAGATTTATTCGTCAGCCTCATCGTCAGCGTCGGTGAAATCTGGCTCTTCCTATAAAATCATAAATAAGGGTGAGTACAAACATACTCAACAAGTCCCAACCATTGCCCTATATCAAGAGGTATAAATACATGCATATAGTATTGACAAGGGTACAACTATAAGTTTTATGAAACTGATAAGTTTTCACATGTAAGGGTTTATTTTTATAAGACGGGATTGTGAAAAAAACATATTATCATTTTTAAATGAAGGAGGGGTTCGGATGTGGTGGAAGGTCACTAGTGCCCAAGTTTGAATGTTGCCGGACACTCCATCCATGTCAACTCATGACATACTGTCGAACCTATTTTAAAAAACAGGCATACCTTGCCCACTCACACTCCAAGGAAAATACACACAACCCAGTTATTGTGATTGAATCGTAGTTTGTCAATGACCGTGGACGCGTCTATTCGAATAGTTTTACCTTTGCAAAGTGGTACAATTTACCCACAAACTGAGTTTAGAAAGATACCACCATCGTGGCAGTGCGACTCAAAAATAGCATCATCGCACTAGTCACCTACGGGAGCTAACCAGCGGTTCATGACCTACAATCTAGTCCACCAACCGGATCGACAAACCTGCACCTGCTCATTGACCTCCCGTTGCACTCCTGCCTCCGGACGACTAGTAGACTAGCTAGTAGGGTCTAAACTAAGCCCTGCCGCATACAAGATTGAGTGGATGTACTGTGAAAACTAGGTAAGATGTTACACCAACTCGGTCCTTAATCAAGCTAAGGAAAACATCTCCGCATTAATCATGCCACACATGTAGCATTTAAACTCCCAAGACATTCCCGACGGGTACCCTGATTTGTCCCAACTCTAACAAATTCTCTTTTATTATTAGTTACTTGGTAAGTCTTTCCATCCCGATAATTCATACATCAACAAAGCACCATCTTTTACACACAGTTCGCAAAACTAATTATGGTAAATCATGAAATAATAGTGTAATACATAATCCTAAACATGCTAGTAGCAAGGGGTTCATCTTAGCACAATTAATATTGCAGAGATGGTAATTCTAGGGTTACCGATGTTATATTGAGGTAAACAAAAATCAGGCTAGCTAATCTAAAATAGAACATAACTAGATCACAATTTAAATTATGCCGATGAATAATACATATACTTTATACAATTATTTGGTGGAAAAACAGTTGCTACGAACTGTGATGATAAAATATGGATTCAATATGATCAACGACGGAAAATGGATTGGTACTTTCTTCCGCTAAAGTCCTCGAGGGGGTCCTGCGCTTCCAGAACCTCCTACTGCTCGAACGCTCCTGTCTTTACAGCGCGGCACACAAAAACAAAATAAATACAAGCATAAATACAAATGAACTTCAAAAATTATGAAACTGATGAGAATGGAGAGGCTTAAATTTTGATGAATATTGGGAAAAGAATCGTCGAATTTGGAGCTGAAACGGAGGAGAAACAGTCTTTCAAAAATTAAATGTAGAAAAAGAAAAAGGGATATCTGGAATTTTTCATCCGGCTTGTACCGTGCTATTGGGCTGTCAGTGTTCATTTGGACTGGTTTTAGGGAGATGGGCTGATATTGTGCGAATGGGCTAGAGTTGGGATGTGACTGTGCTGCTGGGCTGGCCTGCGGGCCGAGGCGGCCCAGGGAGTGACGACACGCCAGACGACGTCGATGGTCGGGCCTACCTGTCAGATTTACACACACAGAGGGAGACAGAGAGGGAGACAGAGACAGAGAGAGAGAGTGGGACGACGACGGAGACGGCATCGACTGCCGAACGACATCGGGCAGCATCGCCTGCCGAGATGCGGCCCCTCGGCGAAGGATTCGCCGGAGCCTCGCCAGAACGGCCATCCGGTCGCCATTTTCGATGATGAGGTCATGGGGAGGAAGGCCAAAGCACGGGGAACCCGTTTTGCGAGGTGGCAGGGCGGAAGAGGTGACGCGGAGGTTTGGCGGTGTGCCGCCATTGGTGCGGCTCAAGGAGCTCTTCGGGGAGCTCGGAAGAGGCCAGAGGAGGGGAGAGAGGTACGAGAGAGGGTGGAGGAGGTGGCAGGGACGCTCTTGGTAGCTCGACAGCGACGGATTTGAGCCGGCGGGTGAGATCGAGGGAGAGGGGAGGCTCGGTGCCCGACGGGGGAGAGAGAGAGAGATGGGAGTGAGGGAGGGCGAGGGGATGGTTACCTTGCTCAGGATGCCAGCAGGCTAGGGTGGTAAGGCTCGGGCGGGTGCCCTTTCATAGGCGGAGGCGGCCGGCGTGGAGGTAGGGGCTGGCGAGCTCGGGAGGGGCTCGGGTTAGGGGCCAGGCGTGAGAGCGCTTTGTTTGTGCGCGCGACGCGGTTCTTCAGCGGCTGGCATGTAGCACGATGCTGCCGTCTCAGAGGGAGCACGCGGGAGGTAGGGGCCGGGAGTGGTCGCCGTGTCCTATTGCGAGGAAAGGGACAAGGCGGGGGGGGGGGGGGAGCGGTGATGTGCCCGCGTTAGGAGGAAGATAGAGGCGCGGCTGGGCTGGGGCAGGGGAGAGGGGGAGGGAAGTGGGCTGGAGGGAGAGATGGGCCGACGCGGGATAGAGGGGGAAGATGCCGGGAGAGAGGGAATGAAGATGGGCTGGGAGATCATTGGGCCGGAGGAACAGACCAGATAGAGCCCAAGAGAGGGGAGGAAAAAGGAAAGGTTTAAATTTTTCTTTTATTTAATTTTCTAGTTTTTCTTTTTTGAAATCTTGGAAGTTACACATATAGAACCCATGGGTCAAAGACTCGTGTCCCGAGAATAGGGGTATTTAACTACTTATCACTCTTATCATGTTAGTGGCAACAAATTTACCATCCTGGTCCATTATCAGTGACTCAAGTGACCTCACATGTCAACGAAAGCGTGAATTGCCACCTGATAAAAGTGGTAAATAGTTAAATATCTCTGAGAGTAGGGATAGAAAAACGTCTCCGCCTCTACTATACCCGACACGGGGGAGGAGAATTTTTCCCATTTGCACTCTATACAGGCGAAAGGGCCCAAACCCGTCTGTCGTAAGGAAGGCAATTGGCCTTGTCGGGTCAGGTCCTTGCGAGTTTCAGACCCGATAGGGTCGGGTTCGGGTGAAAAAACGGCACCAAAGGGCCATCAGGTCGAGCCCTCGACTTGAACCAAGTTCATGTCCGGGTCCTATTTAACACCCACAAGTGCCACCTGAAACCCGAGGCCACCCCAATAGCTGGACGGGCAGACGGCCCACGAGCCACGCCACTCACCCAGCCAGGTAGCCATTGTGAGGAACTGTCCAAACAATATTCTAATTAATCATCAGAAGGATCATTATTCACAATTGCACCTCCATGCATAACTAGAAAATCATCCCGGTAGTCCCGGCACGTGTTTTGTGCCCAAGATAGAAACACATGACTTTCCAATATAAGTTATCACAACAAAGCTTAAGAAAGAGCGAGTAATTAAAGTTAGCTTACAAGCCTTTAGGGAAGCATCATTTACAACAGTTTACAGAGATACTACGCAACGGAAAGTAAAGTTAAAACAATAAAACCTAGATGAAGCCGTACGCCCATAGGCTCCACCCCAAAGCACGTCACTTAGAGTTGGATGCACTAATCATGCCCACCACCAACATCGGCAGGCATGAAGTAGCCAAACACCACCTCTTTCTCACCGATAGAACCTGAAAAAGCAGTGTGAGTACGAAGGTACTCGTAAGACTTAAT
Source organism: Phragmites australis (assembly GCF_958298935.1). NCBI lineage: Eukaryota > Viridiplantae > Streptophyta > Magnoliopsida > Poales > Poaceae > Phragmites > Phragmites australis. Next base: position 32,228,599 of record NC_084929.1, on the reverse strand, counting down.
CCATATAGAACACATATAAATATCTCGATTCCAAAAATTATGCATTGAACTAATAGAAAGGAAAAATGCCACAAAGTTAAGTAAATTTTGTATGCGGTCGCAACATAAACATCTATGTGTGAGTATCTAAACTTAAACAAACTACCATTCTAACCTGCAATTTCCCACATAAACATGTATGTAACTGAAACCAAAAAAAAAAACCATAAGTGTAAATATAACCATCTTAACCAACTCCCACATACCAAACTCCAATCCACAACTTGTGACCCTACGACCGATGCAGATGGATAGAAACATGCACATGATCGAGAGCACGGCAATTCGAATTGTTTTTACACCCTGCAGGGGGTATAACTTTACCCACACAACACGGGAACCATTCAACTTGTGCTACTCGCTAAAGTATACACAAGGGGTACTCGTGATAACCTTTCTCATACCCAGAACTACCACTTGCACATGCCCTTATGGCACCGCGGTTACCGTGAGCAAGTCATGGACATGCTCCAGCTCCCCGACACCTTGCTTCTCCTCATTCTTTTCCTCTTACACATCATAGAGCCGCAAGTGTTAGCATGATGTATGATAATCGGCTTAACTTACCATTAGATCAGCATATGGATAGTATGAAAAGTGCTAGAGCCAACAACACCAACGATTGGTGCTTAAACGATGCAAAGCGGCCTACGATGTCTGGGTTCCTCCCCCGAACTGCCCCGAGAACTCCTCTTGAGCAGAAAACACTCCTAACACCGCCTACATCTCGTCTCATCCTCACACCTCATCGACATCATCATCATAGTACTTGTGAAGGATAAAATAAGCCCTAGGCTCGTGAACAATAGCGGCACCATTGCTCGACTTCTACCGAGGACCTATGCATTGCTAAGCATTTCGAACGACTCTTAGACATCGACCATGTTACCCAGGCTACAAGGATATGGAGATACAACGTCTCAAGGTAGACGATATGCAATTCAATATAGGTTCTACCCATTTATTAAAGCCTAAACACATTTATTTAATTATAGGATATCCAATATATATTTCATAGTATTTTTTAACCTGAAGAGTATGACAAAACAAGGCTAGCAAAATTGGTTCCATAATTTTTGGAGCCATATATTGCTTCTTATGCATTTTACAATGTTTCAGCCGATTTAACCATTCAAAAACAATTATGTTTTCCCTTTTTTTTTATTTAACCGGTTATTTAAACCCATAAACCTTTTTTTTCTACTCAGAGTCAGCTAACCACAATCATGAAACATGGGCCCGGACTTTTGACTTGGGTCAAACGGCCCTGAGCCATGGCTGCATAGCTCAAGCTGGCCGACAGACGGCTCTGGCGCGGTTTGCCGGCGGCGAGCGGCACAATGCATGCGATCGGGGAGGGCAGCAGTGTCTTTAGTGCACGTACATGGACTCGACTGAGGCACATGCGATCACCAACGACGGCCGGAGGATGGCCAGCGGCGGGACACAGCAAAGGCAACACGGCGACAACGTGGTTCGGCAAGCCAAAGGCAAAATGATGGTCGAAACAGTCCGGCCGAGGACACCCCAAGCTTCTACGCAGGACGACGAACATGGCACGCTCTTCAGTCGATGGGCCCGGCCAGAACTAGGCTGGTGGCGTGCGGCCATGGGCGGCGTCAGCTCGGTCGCTATGGAGACACGGGCTGGCGACGCACCGAAGAAAAATGGACGCGCGCTCTAGGATCTACGGTGGACAGGGAAGCTCACAACGATGTTGGTTCGTCCGGAGAGGCGGTGGCTTGATGGCTCGGCGGTGAGGTGCGGAAAGAGGCGGCTGGAGACGAGGAAGAAGCACCGGCGCACCGATTTCGGCCGAGGAAAAAGGGGAAAACGACCAGGAATTGGCTCGGTGACCTTCCTTGGTGCTTCTTGTGGCTCGAGCTCCAAGGGAGCTCGCTGGTGGCACGGCATGCTACTGTGCGGCGCTGCTCTACTCGAAAGCAGCCGAGTGAGTGGGAGCAGTGAGAGAGAAAAGAGCAAATGAAGGCAGGATGAGGGATAAGGATCGCGACCACGCCTCGGTGTCATGCTCCGGTTTGTCCGGCGCCGTGGCTGGCCGCCCAAGTCAACAAAATCGGTGGCCGCTAGAGAGCAGTGTGGTTGAGAGGCACAGAGAGCGAAGAGGACGACAAGGTGGGCCTAGTGAACAGTGACCGCGCGAGAAAAATATCCCCTACCACTTTACTGATCCAATTGGAGATTTTCCAAGGGACAATATTTGTGTGAATTTACATTTCATGTGTAACCAATTTGAATTGGTTTGGTCCAAAAAGCTTGAGCCAAATTCAAATTAAAATTCCTCAAAAATGCATCCTTTTCCATTTTGCTCTAATTTTTTTGCCTTCAAAAAAAATCCCAAAAATTTGGGAAAATTCATTTATATTCTTCATATGGCATGGACTAATTTCTAGAAGTGTTTCCAACCCTAGTTTCTATAGCAATATTGTGAGTTGCTTTACCAAGCATCACTTACTTTTAATTTTAACATTTTATGTTTGATTTAAATTGCATGTCCAAAATTGCTCAAAACAATTAAACATGATGCTAATGATGTTTAATTACCTGATTAAGGAATTTGGGCTGTCATAGCCACCCACCCCACCTAGTTCGCTCTCCGCTCCTCCGATTCCCCATCCTCGTCCCCCGCGTGCAGCGTGCAGCGACTGCAGCCGGCATCATCGTCGCCGTCCTCCTCGGCTCCTTCTCCTCCTCCCTTCCCCTCCCTCTCCTCCAGTCCTCGGGTCCTCAGGTCCTCCATCGTCCTCGCCACGCCTTCGGTCCTCGACTGCAGCGTGTAGGAGGGAGCAGTGTGGGAGGAGCGTCGAGGGAGGCGCTGGTGCTGAAGGCACGACGAGGGTAGCGTAGTGACGGAGGCATGGTGAGGGAGGGTGCCGGAGGTCCACGGCGGTCACGACGGTCACAACGGGGATCTGCAGGAGGCGTGGCACAACCACGGTGGCAAATCTGGACAGCCACTGCGTGGCAACGATGGCCGCGTTGGCGAATCTGCAGGAGGCGCGACACGGCCACGATGGCAGATCTGGATGGCCACAGCTCCTCGGATCTGTAGGAGGTATGTTGTTCCCCCCTGTTGATCAGCCATTGCGGGCTCCGTCATGGGAGCCAGCCATCGAGCTATTATGTCAGTGTTGAGATATCTCCGACCATCGCGTCGTCGAGTTGCCTTCGTGATGTGGCCGTTGAAGCGATGTGCTCTGGCCAGCCTTCGTGTCGGGACCGTCGAAGCAGGAGGCGCGGCGAAGGAGCGGTGCAGGAGGGCAACGGTGCGGCAAGAGAGGGCAATGGTGCGGGAGGCGCAACAAGGGAAGGCGGCAGGCCAACAATGAGGGAGCTACGCCGTCGCGCGAGGAAGACGAGCCTGTCAAGTTTCAGGTTGCCCCATCGGGTTTTGGGTCCCCGTCGGGGCTAGGGCGAGGGTGGTTTTGCACTTGGTATTGAGTTCGAGGCCGGATCGGGTTTGATGAATCGGGTTTTGGATCGGGTCTGTTCCAACAAAATCCGATGGGAGTATACCCGTTGCCATCCCTAATTTATCCTAATAGAAGAGTCCTAGCATCTAGAAAAATATTCTCTTAAATTAGTCATTCCATTTAAACCGTCCTCTAACCAAACACGCTCCTAAATTAGATCGCACTATCCCATCAGAATATCCAATGTACCAAACACACCTTAACCCCGGCGCGGTAGCGGTGCGATGACCGCACCCTGTGTCGATTTGTGTTGTCACTCACTCACGGTTGCCTGGCCCGCGACTAGAGATAGCAATGAGGCTTCGTTTCCCAGTAACTCGCGTGGAATTCCCTTATTATGGGATGGGTATAGAAACATTTGATCCCACCATCTTATATGGGGATGGAGACGGAAAAACTCTCTGTCCCCACTCCTAGTTGTATCTCAATGTCACACGTATACATATCTTTTAATATATAAATATACAAATATGGCATTATATAGAAAAAAATAATAAATTACTCTTTTTTTTTAACCTACTATATTTATACCACTTATATTAATTAACCTCGTATATATCAATAAATTACTCCAGTCATATTATTAATATATAAAAATAGTTAATTAGGATTTAATTTTATATTCGTATTAGACCATCTTCGGGCAGAGGAAGCAAATTTGCAAATTCGATTAGTACAGTGTTTTGGGGGGACTGTTCACGTGCTGTAGCAACTCGAGCAGAATCGGTACCCGGTGCTACAGTGCTGCGGCTATAACTGTGCAGAGGTACTGTAGCACCGTAACGCTGTAGCAGACTGTAGCAACACTGTTAGCAGAGATTGCCAGTGCGCGGGAGGAAGGAAACCACGTCTGTTACTGTAGCGATACTGTACTTGTACTGTTTACAGAGACTGATAGCGGGACCGGAGAGAGAAAAAGAGGGGTAGAATGTAAGAAATATGGTAGCTGCTGGGGATAAAAAAAAATAAAAAATACTGTAATAGTGATAGGTGATTGTGTAATAGTATTTTTAAGGATAAAAATTTAAGATAATTATTAAAGATGATCTTAGTAAACTAATTGCCGTAAAATTTCTCACCAGAATGAAACAGGAGAAAATTTTCTACTAGCTAAACAGAGACGGGATGGGATGGAGAAGCATTCGCAGGCGAGGATCGACAAGTCGCGGATTCCGAGCATCCCTAGCCGCGACAAGGGTCACCGTCTCTCCGGATCCAATCCCGTCCGCGCAGCTGGTATCCTGGTGGGGCTGGTCCCAGTCGCGGATTCCGAAGAGATCATCTCTCGCGAGGTTCCTGTGCCGGTGTCGGCGTATTTCGCTGGACACGTTGCTCGATAGAAACCTCGCCCAGGGCCAAGAGCCCTACGGCTCAAACTGGAATCATCACGCCTCCAGTAGATCAGTACTCGACCCGAAATTTCCCACACCATGCTCACACCGGAGATCGCCAACGAGCGAGGCAGGCAATGAGCGGCGCAGCGTAATGCGAGGCATGTGATCCGACTGTGTGAAGAAGCACGAGCAGTAGCCAGTCGATAGCGACCTCGACGAAACAGAATGAAAAGTAGCCACCAACACCAGCATAGCAGTCCATAGCGACAACACAAAAAAAAAAGACTGAAAACACGACGACACGTATGTCCCGAACTACAAAAGAATCCCTAGATCTCTACTGCTCGTAGTACAATACCACATGGCGGCCACCAGGACGAGGGACGGAGAGGTCAGTTGCATAATAATACAGGAGCAGAGGCCACTGCTACTACACTGATCGACGTGGAATCCACTGAGCGCCCTTTGTGCCGCCGCCAGCCAACCGTGGACAGCATGCGGCGCCTGGCTTCTCACCTTTCGATTAGACGAGGCGGAAAAGGAGAGGCGCGGCGGTGGCCAGGAGCGCCGCAAGGACTTGGCGCCCTGCGAAGAGCGGCGCGGCGGCCTCGTTGTAGTCCGGGCCCGCGCTGCTGCCCGATGGCCCGTAGGCGCTGCCAAACGGTGGGCTCAAGGTGCTTCCTGGGTTTGTGATCCCCGTGCCGGCACCGGTGCCTGTGCTGGTTCCGGTCCCTGCGCCCATGCCCGTGCCTGCTCCGGTGCTGGTTCCTGTACCGGCGCCGGTGCCTGCTCCGGTACCGGTCCCGGCGCCTGTGCCTGTGCCTGTGCCCGTTCCGGTGCCTACGCCGCTGCACAAGGAATAGAAAGCAGGGTACTTTAGTTGCTGTGCAAGGAACTTTAGGTATCGTGCAACGAAAAATCTGGGCATATGCTTAGGAAGATGGGGAAAGCTCCGTTTATGGTTACTGAAGAATGCACAAAGTACAGATGCATTGACACAATGCACATGTGAAGTTCTTTGGGTGAACACGGCGGCCGGCCGGGCGGGACCGCGGCCGGCTGCTTTCGTTTCGAAAAGCCACTGCCCGGTCGGCCGCTTTCGTTTGGAAAAGACATTGCTTTAAGCTCGAACTAGATGATCCGTTTCAGACACCTTTATTTTCACATGGACGCAAGAACTGTATGCCAGCAACGATATGCGAACATTACTATCCTGCAGCTACTACTAGAAAGATGCAGATTTTATTATACGCCTGAAACATCAAAGCAGGTTGCTAAAGATGGGACTTTTACTAGATTGTTTTTTCTTCAGATTTAGCATTACAACCTTGCAATTTGCAGCATGACACACGACTTGCCATTTCCAACCTTTCAATGGCCTCGTTGAATTAAGCTAACATCTGTGTGTGCACGGCCGTGCGCAACGCAAATAATCCAATTAAAGCATGCCAAATGACCAGACACCGGTCGAGGACTGTAAGTACCCAAATATACTGCATCGTGCTGAAGATACTCAGATCACAAATATTTAAACCTCCAGATCCTGAGAAGAAAATATTAACAAGTAGGAGTAGTACAGAAGTGCAGTACATGGGGTGGACGGAGCTTTCTTACCTCGTGCCGGAGGCGAACTTGCAGTTGCCGGAGCTGGGGTCGCTGGTGGTGAGGGTGGCGACGCTGCCGAAGTCGCAGGTGGCGCCTACGGGGCCGTTCTTCTGGAAGTAGCTGTTGACGATGTAGGAGCAGACCACCTGCTTCTGGGTGCTGTAGCACGGCCCGTTCTGCATCGTCTGGGTGCAGTCGGCACCTTTGGCGCAGGCGTAGTCGATCGCCTTCTGCATCATCGCGTCGGGCACGCCCGGCTTGCACACGCAGAACGCCCCCTCTGTCGTTGTACACAAAAGAGAGGATGTGATTTCAAATCAACCATGACGATGTGATTTCATACTGCAGAAATCGAAGGCTTTTCTTGGTCTATTGCTGTTTGGGTTCGGAGCTTTCTTCACTTTGCTGAAGTAATCTTTGTTCTTGGGCAGGTTAACTATGCACAGAAATGAGGGAACCGCAAACTAAATTGTTTTTTTCCTACCTAAGAATCCTCAGTAGCAACAAAAATCTGACGAACCAGATAGCACAAGGAGGTTTAGCCATATCTCAAGAGCAGAAGATTTGAAGAATATCGTGAGCCTCGTTCTCTACTTGCACACGGTCGGAGCTCAAGAGCAGTACATTTCAAGAAGCAAGTGGGCAGGGGTAAAGCAAAATGGGACAGCAAACTCGACACAGGCAACGCTTTGAGCAGAGAGAGCTGCAGATCCGGAGCTCACCTGAGCCTGTGAACATGGCCAGCAAGAGCAGAAGCAGCAGTGGAACCGCCATGGCAGGAAGAGCTCGAGCTCTCTGGACCCTGTGTGTGTGAAAGAGAGAGCGCTACTAGTGCGAAATGGGGACAGCTCGGTGTGGGGAGTGGTGTGCAGTGTCGTCAAGCTCCCCGAGGCGTCCCTTTTTATTGGCGAGCACCGACCAGCTGAGGCGGCGTCGGTTCATTTCTCCCCTTCTTTTCTTTTTCCTTTTCCCTGTGAACACCTCAGCGTGGCCGCGTGTGACCGTGCAGTGACTGCTCCATTTGGGCGAGGAATCGCCGTGTCGGCATACCAACGGCTCGATTTCTGTCGCTGTGGGCTAAAGCTAGAGCGGTGACTCGTCGTCCTCTCCGCCAAAGCAAAGCGAGAAGAGAGAGGAGAGGAGAGGAGAGGAAGGAGAGGGGGTGCGTGCACGTTGCGGCGCGGCGCTCTGGGCTGCGCTGTCCTGCTTTGGCATGGCATGGCATGGGAGCCGATGCGGGCCTGTGTTTTGGGGGCTGGCTTTATGGTGGCTGCGTCGAAATGGTGGCGATGGGCAGGGGGCAGAACTGACGTTGCCACCGGCTTACCGGTTTAACGTTCGGATACTGGCCATAACTTTCGTCTCCGTTTTTTTTTTTCAGCATGATAACTAGCCTCTCGTGCAGCAAAGGCAGGGATTGGGGGCAGTAAACTTTTTTTCGCTCTTTTTTCTGTTCCGTGCAATGAGAACGCATGAGCTTATATACTTTAAATCTCGTTTTGGCAAACAAGTAGCTTCATGCAAACACACACGGAGCGTGGTGGCAAGACTAAGGTAGAGTTAAGCTGACGGGTTCGATTCTCTCGTCTGCATCCCTTAGACTCCTATAAAATCCATATAATTTGGAAGGCACCGGTAAAAAAACGAGTAACTTTCTTTCTTCGTCAAACAAACAATAGATTGAGCAATTAGCGCGAAAACAGCTGCCAGACCTTCTCTTTGCTCAAAAGGTTGGATATCCGCGATGAACAGTGTCGCCGTGGATGAGCTATGACCAGCATCACAAGGCAAAAATACGATTTTATACAATATACGTGACTATATTTATCGAAATAGATAACTATTTTCTGTATTTACGAATTTAGCATATGTATTCGACGCACGGTGTGCCGAAAACGAATTTCGAAGTACGATGTACCGAAAAAGTCATTTTCGGCACACCGTGTGCCGAATACAGCAAAAGCGTTGTATTCGGCACACCGTGTGCCGAAATACATGTTTTCTTCGTGTCAGCTTCGCTCTGCATTTCATGTGATTTGGGTGTGTATTTTATGTAACCAGATTAAAAATTTGTTGCTAATGTAACTGTACATTTCAAAATGTATGAGTAAAAAAGCAATCTTTAAGGCGACCGACAGTCTTAACAAGGTATATTCCAACATGCGCCACATTAACCCTTGTATCAGTGATCATCTTAAAATAGCGATGGAAAGTGATGATGTAGATTAGCGAAATCGTCGAGACATTAGTGGCATGAAATCGTCATCGTCATCGTCTGGAGGTATCACGGTTCGAGCACGTGCTCTTGTATTGTTCGTTGAACCTTGTACTGTGTGGCTGTGGCTGGTGGAACGTCGAGGCATAGGTGGCATGAAATCGTCGTCGTCGTCGTCGTCCGGAGGTATCATGGTTCGAGTACGTGCTCTTGTATTGTTCGTTGAACCTTCTCCTGTATGGCTGGTGGAACGCCGAGGCATTGGTGGTATGAAATCATCGTCGTCGTCGTCGTCGTCTTGAGGTATCACGATTCGAGCACGTGCTCTTGTATTGTTCGTTGAACCTTCTCATGTGTGGCTGGTGGAATGCTGAGGCATTGGTGGCATGAAATCGTCGTCGTCTTCAAGTATCACGGTACTAGGACGTGCTCTTGTAGTGTGAGTTGAACCTTCTCCTGTGTGGCTGGTGGAACACCGAGGCATTAGTGGCATCAAATTGTCATCAGCTCTTGTACCCTTTGGGTTCGCTGATCTTCGTCGTCTTCGACGCGAAACAGGCAGCACACCTCCACCGAAGAGCTTTTGCATTGCCAAGAGGTGTGGTATTTCTTTATTGATTAACTCTGCGTCTTTTGGGAACGCCTAAAGCAGAAGAGGGGTATTCGAATCAATAACAATAAGATAACTATGGTGATCAAATAGAAAATGACGAACCTGTATGTGGGATGCATACTGGTCGGGCAACATCGTCATCCTTCGTTGCCTCATACAGAAACCCAGTAAAGAAGGATGGTCGGCTAGTTCGCAAACCCTGAGGTATATTCGGCGGCGCTCATGTAATAGGGCCCTAAGATCGTCGGTTGTTACATGTAGAAGTGGAATGGTGAACGCAGAACATGGTGGTCTTGTATTCAATTTAGACACATCTTGAATTAGGTTGCTCTCTTTGAAAGGATCATCCTTCCCTCCACGCACAACCTGCAAGTAGGCAGTTAATGCTATATCGATTGTTGTATATATCCATGGGAAGTCAGTACTAGAATTTCTCGCCATATAGGTATTGAGATTTCCCTGCAACTTTTTTGCTCTGCACCAAAGCACGAATCGCTGGTTATTTAATAAATATTAAACATGTATGAAATATCGAAAATGATATAAACAAATACTTAATAAGTTACTGATAAATAAGTTATGTGTCCTAATTAGTTGAAAAAGATTATGTAAATTAAATGTAATTACTTGAACACTGAAGTGTATGGTATAGTACAAATGAGTACATAATATAGTGAATACCACTTAGTACTGATGAGTACACAATATATTGCGCTAGCTCATTAACGACGCCGACGCCGCAACCAATCCCCACGAGTGTAAGCGTCTGGTTGGTGTGTGGCCCTCATCCCAGTGGCCTGAGCTGACCCCTGCCACGTGTGCCCTTGGTCCTCATCTTCGTCATCATGCTGTGTTCCAACTCCACTGAATGTGTATCCAGAACAGCTAACTCGGCCCTGCATATACCACGCTGTAGGATCGTCATGCGGGAGTGTGCCTGCCGGTAGTACGTGCTTGGTGGGAGTCCGAAATTATGAAGTCTCAGCTTCCTGGTACCAGTGTGAACCCCCTGGTGTATCGGGATATTAGGGGTATTGGTTGCTCAGTAGCTCGATGAAGCTGCTCGCTTGCAATGCAGCAGCCCAGTCAAAATCTTGAGTGCCACTCCAGGTGGGCGTCTGTTGTGTACAGTCAATGAAGTCCTCGTGATGAGTTGATAATCCTGGTTGAGTTGTCTGTGTAGGCTGAGTAGGTTGTGTGAATGGAGGGGGCTAGGAACTCAGTGTGCACTCCTCGGGAGCGGGAGCCTCGGTCACCTCCTCGGCTCCAGCACAAGAACGTGTCCCATGATGTGCCGCACACGAAGGGGCCTCCCGTGAATGTGCCTCATGAGCACTGGATGAGCACCTGCTGTGGGAGGCACGGGACGGGTCCATGGCGGGTACGTCGTATCCCCTATAACGCAGGGCGCAACCACCTAGTCCACGTATCGCGGACCAAAGGCGAGACCCTCTCATCCTCATGTATTCCCAGAGAGGGTGCCGATCCCTTTGCGTGGCTAACCCACTCGCTTCCCCACATTCATGCTTCGCATGCCTATGTATTTCGTACCACGCTTCGATCTGTTATTGTTGAGGGTTATGTCAGTAATACGGATGAGAAACTAATGAAAATCGTTATAAGTACAACATCACTTACCACCACATGAAGAAGCCGGGCACGATCTTCGGGGAAGGGTCTGGGGGCTGGCGGTACGCTGCCGCTGAGTAAGGTGGGACGCGTTCGTGATTGATACCACGCAAGGTACTCCCAGTACGTGCTATCGTCGTACTATCCCGCAGGAACGACGACATTCACTAGGCCATACTCCATCCACCGGGCTATGTGTTCTGCATTAATCTCCAACTAGTCGTGTGTGCTTGGGTTTCCTTGGACACTCCTCATGTATGTGACATAAATAGTTAAAATTTTGTAACATAAGAATGGTACATACAGTAACACACTTACTCATGCGCCTGACCAGCGTCTCATGGGGGAGGTACTGGCACCAACTGACGATGACCAAACTGCTTCTGCACACGGTCAGGAGAATACACTTCTACATTGTTCATATAAAGCAAAAAAAACATATAGTCATCCATAGGTCAGAGTCACGGAAACAAGATGATGCGATGAGGCTGCTAATCACAATTTCGGCCACTCGTTCCCTACGCCATGGATCCCACTCCACAAGTTCGGCGCTGAGGATGTCAAGATCACTGATCACCCGAGCGTAGTTTCCATGGTCTTGGTGGTGACTCCATCGCAGCCTGGCATAAAGCCACCGATAACCCATCGTTGGCCTCATGTTGTCGGCCACGCCATCGGAGATGGGAACTGGATATTAGGTCTCGCTCACCCACGATCGACACACCGGGAGATAATCCCAGCTCCAGAGCTGTAGAAGGTGTAGGCAGCCAAAAATAGATCCCATCTTCGTTGACCGTAGGGTAACGGTACATAATCCTTTGTATGTAGCGGCCAACACAACAGATCCCCAACTGTAATGTGTCGGCTCGTACGGACGTGACGTGAGCTCACGCGCTAACCATACAATATGCGGAAGTACATAATCGTCTGTCGTGTTGCAAAATATAATGTCTCCAAGCAAGATGTACAAGTACACCTCGTAATGCTACGTAACTGTTGCCTCGTCTGCATCCGATGGGTAAGGGCTAAACTATGGTAGGCCATGAATCCATGACATGGAGAGCCCTACATCCTTCATGTCATATTACACATTAAACCTAAAGATGCAGAGAATCAATAAACCACGAACAATACTTTAACGTATGAAATGCTTTGTGTAACAAATTATTACCTACCGTGAATATAACTCTTTCACTACTCCTTTGCTGGTCATGAAAGTACTAACAGGGTGCCCCTTATCGGGAGCCCAGTCAGCATGGCAACGTCCTGTAAAGTAACGATCATCTCTCCGCAAGGAAAGTGGAACATGTGCATCTCAGGACGCCAGCGGTCGACGAGGCCTATGAGCAGCGAGACCTCGATCGGTGGCAGTGGAGTCCTGCCACCACCCTCCATGGGAGCTCCTGCCATCATAAGTGCGAACGGTAGTAGTCCGGCCTGTGTGAGGGGCTTGTTGAATCGAGGGTCTAACTCCTTAAGCTTGCGCACACTCCTGGAACGCAACGGGAGCAACAGCAAAGGTATGCAATACATTTATAGATTAAGTACCAAGGTATTAGAGAAATTGAAATTCATGTACTATCGATATACCTGTTGCCCTGTGAAAATCATCCTTTCTCCATGGTTCTCGTCATACCGTAGTTGAAGAAGCTCGGGAAGGTGAACGTGAGCCATGCCAATAATTTCAAGCCTCATGATTCAATTACAAAACAAAGTAAGACAACAGCTATTACAAAATGGGTACAACACCTAATACGTTCATAACAAATTACAATACAATTCATGTTTACAACAAACTTCATATAACAAACTCACTCGCACCAAAGCTAATACAATTCAGTTCGATCGTAGCCTAATAGTTTACCGTCGGGTCGAACAAGTCCTCCTGTCATAGCCGGATTGCTTGCATATTTTGCACCTACGTAGTCCATCAACAGCATCTGCTGCATCCATGTCACCTTCAAGCCTCGTGCCTCTAAGCCTTCCAGGATCCATGCATCTGGCCCTGGGATAAGGTATCCACTTAGGCCACTCGATTGCTTTGTAGCTGGATCCGATGTTAAACGAACGCATCTTTGGAAGCCATGTGCTCCTCAGTGCATCGATCGTGAAATAGGGTGATACGTATTGTGATCCGTCGTTCCCGCCCATGTCCCTGCAAGCGGCCAAGACATGGGAGCACGGGATATGATGCAGTTTTGGCTTATTGCATGTGCACTTCACCTCGTGAGGACCAATTTGACATTGTTGCACGGTGTCCCCCGCACTGTATCCAGAAGTGTACCGACGACGACACATGACCTCAAATTCATTGTTAGTCCGGTCGTAGATCCTAGTTCGATGAAAGTGTGCCTTACTCCTCCTTCTGGATAAGATTTCCTCCACCTTAGGTGCGAACCACGTGCTGCACTCCATTGCAGCTATACCACGGTCTCGAAAGTAGTCAGCCGTCCTATAGAATGTGAGCTCAATTATGGCACACAATGGGAGGCCGCGTACAACCTTTAGGACATTGTTGAATGCCTCAGCTATATTCGTTGTCATGATCGTATACCTATTATAAGAAACAACAATTTTAGATACGATATTTTCGTAACCAAAAGGAAAATACGATCTTTCAAACGCTATGTTCTCACCTGGAATTGTGAGTATCATGGAATAGGGCCCAACGCTCCACCGGCTTTCCCGCTATCCACTGGCTAAACGTACCACGTGAACGACTAATGATGGTTTGGCCCCCCACCATTTGCGTCCGCAGATGGTCCTCTTGTGCTTCTTGCTGTGCCATCATCTTACGAGTGGTCTCATTTAACTCTCGCCATATCTTGTTGAACTTCGTCTGCTGGTCTGAAGACATAACCCTTTGAACCTCTTCACAAGACTCTTGTTGTGGTACCTTGAGTAAAGGTTCGCACCTAAGTGTCGCATGCACCACCTTCTCTTCACATCAAGCCAAGCAATGGAGGGGTTTGTGTTGTCATGCAGCACATCCAACGCATGCAAAAAGCCCTTATTGCGGTCTGATATGATGCAGACTCGTTCCCTATTGCCAACGACACGTGTCCTCACCAAGGTGAGGAACCATAACCAACTATCATTGTTCTCACTCTCAACCATTGCATACGCAAGAGGAATGATCTGATTGTTTGCATCCACTGCTATCGCTGTCATTAGGTTACCATGGTACTTGCCGCTAAGAAGTATGGCATCCACACATACCATCGGCTTGCAATGCCTGAAAGCTTCGATGCATTGGCCAAAGGACCAGAAAAACCTAATGAGGTATCGATCAGTGTTGTATGACCCATCATCCAGCCCGATCGGCTCATCCGCTATGGCCCACTAGGTCCCGGGGTTGCTCATGGCAATCTTCTGCAGCAGCCTCGGTGCGTAGTGGTACGAGTCTTCGAAACTTCCAAACAACAACTTCAATGCCTTCTGCTTCACTCGCCACGCGGTGTGGTAATTGATCAGCTTACCCGTCTTAGTCTGCACCTCCTCCATAATAGATTTTGGTGACAAACATATGTTTGTGCCAACAAGGGTGATGAGTAGTTGGGCTATGAACCTCGCATCAACCGCGTGGCTCACATTCCTAACAGCCTCTTCGCTGCATGTATGTGGGGTGTGTCTATTCAGCACAAAATAGTTCTCGTGCTTTGGCTTATGGGTTCGTACGAAGTAAGGACAAGTCGGGTGCTTCGTACACCTGATCTCATACTTCGTATGGTTAGATCAGGCACACTTGTGGTCCATTCTTGTGATTACAGCATATTTGCTGATAAAGTGGATGACCTCTTCCCTGTTTCAAAACCGTTGTCCCACCTGGATGTCACTATTCTGGTATCTCCAATTAGATAGGGTGTTATACTCACTGATGGTACAATTTAGCAGCCCAGCACCATGAAAGTACTGGATCATCAGTACTGGGTCATCGTTGTCAGCACCTTCTTCGTCGCCACTACCACCGGCTTCATCATCCATGCATCGTGCATCTACCTCACCATGGTCCACTTCAGGTCCATCCGTACCCGAAGTGCCCTCCCCGACATTCCCTCCCGCCTCATCATGCATCACATTATGGTCTGATCCTTCCAGGGTAGCCACCTCTTCCCCATGCATTGGTCATGATACTATGTTTACGTACACTCCCATTTCAAAGTTCTCCTCTAATGCCTTGCGTGAATACAAGACCCATGCATTGTTCCTTCTCAAATCGAACAACATATGGACAATAAGCGAGCTGTTTGGTACAGGCTGTGGCCTGACACCCTCTAGGACAACATTGTAGGACCGTTGGTTTAGACGCAAAAGGCTCATAACATGTGTTTGTAAGCCTTCTAGATCAATTGGTAGCTCAACCGTACTCTCTACGTGCTGGCAGTTCTGAATGGACACGAGTCTCCCATTCAAAACAGTGGGACGTTCTCCATAATAAATATGGATAGTCATAGCGTCTCTGTTAAACAAACGTAAATGGTCAAATAACTAATTAGATATATGTTACATACCTACTCTATTTTAGCCAATGTATTAGCACGAAATAATACTATACTTGCTCTAATTACATTTTCTAATCTAAATATTACACTATAGTTGCTTCTGTTGCGCGATCATACAATATGCAAATATTGTACCTACTCTGTTTTTCCAACTTAATATCATTTATCCAATGTATTCGAATAGAATAAATACTATACTTGCTCTAATTATATTTTTTAATCTAAGTACTACGATTAGTGTTATACTATAGTTGCTTCTGTTGTGAGATCATAGAATATGCAAATATTATACCTACTCTATTTTATCAACTTAATATCATTTATCTAATGTATTCGAACGAAATAAATACTCTACTTGCTCTAATTACATTTTCTAATCTAAATATTACGATTACTATTACACTATAGTACCATCTGTTATGAGATCATACAATATGCAAATATTACACCTACTCTATTTTAGCAACTTAATATCTACATGCTATAATTATATTTTCTAATCTAAATATAAGTACATACATAATCTATGATCCAAATAACTAGCTGATTCTGTTACGACATCATAAAATATGAAAATATTATACCTATTATATTTTATCAACTTAATAAATATAAGTACTTACTACTAAGGAAGGTTGTCCTGCTGCATCGCAGCTCCTCATGCTCGACTGCTCGCGCTCGCGCTAATCTGCTGCTCTGCTCGCCATCGTGCTCTGCTCTGCTCGCAGCTCCAAACGCAGCAGCTGCGCTGCCATTTATATAGCCTGGCTACCTGCATGTAAACAAGATGGCCAGCAGCAGACAAACCATGCGGGAAGACATGAAAAAGCGAAAAGCAAAAGAGAAAGTAAAAAGAAAAAATGAAAAGAAAAAGAAAAAGTAAAGCGCGACGCGACGCAAAAGCGTATTTCGGCACATGGTGTGCCGAATACAGTTGGTATTCAGTACACTGTGTGCCGAAATACGCTTTTGCTATATTCGGCACACGGTGTGCTGAATACAGGTCATTTTCGGCACATCGTGTGCCGAAAATGATTTTTTTCGGTACACCGTACTCCGAAAATTCGTTTTCGGCACACCGTGCACCGAATACATATGCTAAATTCGTAAATACAGAAAATAGTTATCCATTTCATTATATACGATCACGTATATTGTACAAAATCGTATTTTTCCCGCATCACAAGGCAACCAAGACTTCCCTTGTCAAAAGGCGTCGCCTTGTCCACCTGGGGGTTTTTAGGCCCTTGCCAGGCAACCAGGGATCCCAGCATTGGCTAATTATATTGGCCGGAAATCAAGAGAATTCCTGGGCTGCAAGTGCCTCCTCCCATCCGACCCATTACATATCAGGAAGCAGCCCAGTGCGTTGAAATTCAGCCGACCCGAGTAATCAGGTCCGTCAATGTTTGAGATTCACTACAAGAAATGCAAATACTTACTAGAGTATCCTTGGTTGCAAATAGTGTTCCTTGGGGTGAAAGTGTGATAGTGAAAAGGTTATTCTTTATTGTATCTTTACTGAAAGTGTTCCTTGGGGTGAAGGTGTGGTTTTTAATTGTATCTTTACTGAAAGTGAGATAGTGAAAAGTTATTCTTTTGCTGCTTGCACAAATATTTCCTAAATGTACAAATTTGTTCATTTTGGATATTTTTATTTTAAAAGTTTTAGATGGACACGTAAAACATACAAGTTTTTGGGCAGTGCAAATTTGAACATGGAGATTTTTTTCCCTAAGAATGGGAAAGTGCACGTCTCTTTGTTGCAGGAAAAATATATTTCATCCATTATTCCCACCTTGAAATTTTGATCTCCCGCTAAAAAATTTCCACCTACGGGTAACTAAACCCCACTAACTCTTTCACCTGCAGAGATGGACTTCCATGGCTGCTGCCCGAGGACAGCACCACAAAATTCCTCACCAAGCAACATCACATCCTCTTCTTGGATCAGCTCTGCTTCTGCACGGCCGGACTGTGGCGATAATATGGTGAGGTTGGCCAAACGGCACGCTCATTGCTGCTCTCTGTAATCACTCCGTTGGGTGATCACATCTCATTCTAACCTTGGGTTTCCTTTAGCTTATACATATGTTCATCGCAGGAGTGCTACCTTTCGTTATACGTGAAGGCACGTATACAACTCCTCCTGTTAAGTGTTAACGTTATTCAGCAATCAACAGGAGGTCTGGAGCTTTCTCATGCCGGTCAGACCCGAGGCCGCGGGTGTCGACTGTGGCCGTAGCAACTCCGGCGGCAGATTCTCGTGGCGGCGCACCTGGCGGCCTCGGCGAGCTTGGCGGATATGGCATACCTTGTCCATACACTGACTTTTTTTAGTACATGTTCTCAACTGTGAAACCACCTCACCATCCTTCCACTTCATGGCTTCATGCCAATCAGGTTATATGCGATTCTCGATTTCATTTCAACCATCATTTCTTTGTACTGTATGCTTTTCCTTTATATACATAGTCTTATTCTTTTTGTTTTGTTGCTCACAGAGGCTATATCATTGAAGGAAATGAAGATTGATTTAAGTTCAACTTCTGATATTCGTCCAGAGAAAAAGGTTGATGTTTCTTTCTTGCAACATCTTAGTTTGTTATCGAATACACCGACTACAAGCTGTTGGAGAAATAGGTGCTGAACATTGCAGCCGACCAATGAATGTTTGTCAGAAACATCTTCAACCACCAATGTCTCTCAATGAGCGTTTATTGTACTCTACTGGAAAACCTGTTCATAGTCCAGCACCTTCTGTTCAGCCAAGCAAAGCTTGTAACTAAACCCATATTTGTAAGCACCTTCTGTTCATAATCTAGTGGTTGTCACTCTCCCAAACAAACAGATTGCACTATAGAACTAATTATAAGTGTCGGTTCATCAGTGTTGGTTGAGCTAAAACCAACACTGATAGGGTATCAATGTCGATTCGTACCAAAACCAGACATCCATGCGTCCGTTCAGATAAAAACCGGCACTGAAGTAGCATATTAGTGCCGTTTTTTAATACTAGCCAGCACTGATACCATGTCTGGACCTAAAAAATTATTTCAATCAGGTTTTGGCTCATCACGTCCGCCGTCCGTGGCTCTCTCCATCCTTATCTCTTCGTGTCGCATCCAGCTCTCTCCCCATTCTCTCTCTCTCTCTCTCTCTCTCTCTCTCTCTCTCTCTCTCTCTCTCTCTCTCTCTCTCTCTCTCTCTCTCTGCTCATCTCATCAATCTTCTCAATTTCCTCAATTTACTATTGCTCATCTAATCAATCTCCTCAATTTCAGCCTCTGATTCAGACATCAATAACTGCTTATTTGAATTATCTAATTTCTCTCTAGCTTTAGCAAGGACCGCCCTAGCTATCTTTTTAGCTTGAATAGTAGAGATATTATTATAGGTTATTTTTTTTATCCTTACCCGCATTGATCTTACTAGAAAGAGTAACCCTAGCTAAATTTAAAGGATCAAAAAATTGAAAATAGCAAAATAATTATGTTTAAAAGTACCTAAAATGTCATTCTTCTATTTTTTTTAGTGCCTCAACTTTTAGGTGAACAGGAATATCATCATCAACAACTCTAGAGCCTCTTCTCTAAGCAACCACATGACCCACTCTTCTTTTATATGTCACAGGCATAAATCCCTCCTTAAGACCATATGTATCCTCTTGATCAAATGTAAGAATAGACTTATCTTTCACAAAGCAATCCATCTCTACAGCTTTCTCAAGTTGAGTCAATGAGCATCTTTTTCTGGGTTTAGCTTCATTAGTGGAGCTAAAACTTTAACTCTTTCTTCCACTTTAGCCTCCAGTCTCAGCATCTCTACCTTCTCTCTCTCAAGTGGGTCCACTTCATAGTCCACTTATTCTTCTTCTACTTCCTCCTCTACAGTCAGCTGAGTAAATTCTTGAGATTCATTTAGCTCCAAGTGGTCATTAATCTCTTCCTATGTTACCTCTAGCTTGTCTTCACACTTCCCCAAATCTTGAGTCTATGTTATGTCTATTGTTATCCTATTGGTGTCATTATCTTTATCATCCACATTTAATGTCTCTTTTTGTAGACCATTAGTATTCTCACCCCCAACAATGTGTCTGTTACTGCTAGTATTGTTGTTTCCTTTTGTTGATGCCATCATCCCCACCTTGTGTTTGTATCAATCTTGCAAAACCAGAATAATGACTTCCTCCAGATTCCCCTCCAGAGTCATCTCCCTCATCATCATCTTTATTATTGTGTATTATATTTACAAGGGGGATTATTAGGTGGAGGAGGATTATGCTTGCCAACAGGCTCCACCTGCTAAGTAATCGTATGTCCTTCACCATTTATAAAGACATATGTCTCTCCTCTAATTTGACAAGAATCCCTACATGCTATCTTCACCTTAACAGGACCAGAGCTACTCAGAGAAAGCTCATCTACCTCTATAGGATCACCAACTAAGAAGGCTATCTCAGTAATAGCTTCATTAGATTTGGCAAAAGCAGGAATGACATATGTTTTAACCCATATCCTCTCTAAGATACTATAAGCATATGCAGATATTTCTGTAGGTTTCACATTGGCTTTGATCACAATATTTTCCACTGTCTAAAACTCAAAACCCTTCAGTCTAGTCAGTTAATATCTCATATCATCATCTGAAAAGGTTATCATAAATTCATTATCTTTCATTTGTCTTATTTTCCACCCCTTGCCTCTAGAAAGGTGAATCATCTCTTTATCAATTATCTCTGAGGTATCTTTCTCTCTCTCAATAGTCATCACACGTAACACTTCTTTGTTGTTACCAACCTTTTTCCCAGAGGGAATATGCAGGCTGTAGAAACCTATCCCTAGAATGCCAAAGCCACAAACCCTGAGACCTTTTTTTTCTATACATGATGTGGCTCTATGTCCAGTCTTTTTGCAACTATAGCAGAGGATAGGTTTGGTGTAGACAGCTCTATGATGTCCAGTCTTATTACAATTATAACAATACATATCAGAGGTATTGGCACCAAAGTTCTTTCCCTTACCCTCATGCCCCACATCTTTGAGAGATTTGAGAAATCTACCTCACCCTTGCGCTTGTCCTCTTGATCTCTTTTGAGCTTGTTGTGAAGCTCATGCTCGAACTCTAAAGAATTTCCATCTCGCTCATCAGGTCGCCTTTTGTTAGTATGGCGAAAGTCCCCACACCTAGGTCTGAGCGCATAGGTCGATCCCCTCCAACCTTCTGTAAAACTAGATCTCTGTCGAATTTTTTTGTCCCCTCTTGATTGAAATTTCTCTAACCATCTCCACCAAAACCAGAAGAGCCATCTCTATTGAAGTTGGAACGGCCATCTCTACCCAAAAAATTAGAACCATCCCTACCATAGTTAGGGTTGCCCTCTCGGCGAAGTTGTTGATCTCTGCCAAATCGTTGTCGATTTTCACCATCTCTACCCATCGGAGGCCCATCCCTTTGATTTAGATCAACTATCACACCAGATCGAAAGGAGGGACCAACTGTCGACTTCTCCTTCCCTAAGTTGCGATTCATGTCGCCTCTAACCACCGCCACGAAGGATCGAGAATCAACTCTACGTTCCACTGCTCGAACGATTCACCGTGCCATCGCCCCAAATCACCAGATCTCCCTCCGGCTTTGCTTGGAAACCTAGAACCACCGCCTCGAGCGCTTTCCCTCTCGGAACCCATGCCCAGAACCCTCGCGAGTGCGACCAGGAATGCCCTATATGTCGTCTTACACAAGTACCAAAGGCCATGGATCGGGCCAGAAAACCAAAAGTATCTGGGCTAACAATGGGCCCTTGTCTCGGTGTGAACTTGAAGGTACATCAATGGCGTCTTCCTCCTTCGACACAGCCAGAGATTCCTCATGCACAAAATCAACTCTAACATTTCTCAGCTCAAAACTCGATCTCTCCCTCAAATCCAACGGCACGGCTGGTAAACTTCCAAAAGTGATCACCATGGATATTTGAGAACCAGCCAACACACACTAATTGACATCCTGCACAACTCTATTCTCACCTAGACACTCCATCCAAATCCGAGAAATCGGCTGCAAATTCGATGATGAATTACTTTGACTTTCAAACCCTAGTGCGCGCTGTGCTGACATCGGCCAGAAACACACAGCCGGGGTAGAAGGGAAGGCATCAATCGTCGCATGCCCCACCATCGATCACTCCTCCGCCGGATCCCGGTAGAATCGCCGGGACTCCCTTCCGTTAACGCTTTCTCTCGCGATGTCAAGATCGCCTCTCTGAAAGCCACTCCCCTGCTACCCCACCGCCCCGCAAAAAATTCTAAAAATTTATTCAAAACCATTCGTCAGAACAAAATTTGTTGAAAAGATTCGAAATAATTTCGAAACGAAAATTCGAAAGCACATTTTGAATCTTATTTGGAAATAAAGAAATCTGGGCCTGAAAGCAAAGAAACAGTCTGCAAACTGGGCTCGAGAGGAAACGAACGAAACATGGACAGTAGGGCCCACCTAAGCACAAGCATCAGGTCCACTCGCGCCTCCTATTGTGGGGGCCTTCCAGCGCGATGAAGCCGAGAGCACAACGCCGCCGGCGGCCGGCCCCAGCCTCCCTCTGTCCCTCCCCTTGCCGGATCCTCCACTCCTCTCCTCCGTCCGCTTTTGCCGCCGCCGCCGCGCCGCTCTTTGCTCGGTCGAGCGGAGCGGAGTGGAGATCCAACCGGACGTGGGTTGGTTCTGTGCCGGCGTAGCTTATCCTCCGAAATTTCAGGGGGCGTTGAACTAACGCCGCATGGAAAACGTCGAGTCCGCCCCTGACTCGCCTGCGCAGGCGCCACCGTCCTCCGCGTCGTCTCTTCCCAAGGTCCCTCTCTCCTACCTTCTCATATGCCCCCTCCTGCCTCCCTCTTTTTTATTTCTCTCTCTCTCTCTCTCTCTCTCTCTCTCTCTCTCTCTCGTGCAGAAGCGCGTGTCCTCGTGGCGATTGATGCTTGTTCTTATCTTTTGTTGATATTTTAGGAGCAATCGCAGGTGGAGCTGGAGCTGAGGCTGCTTCAGGCTCTCGAGTTCTACCCTCCGTCCAAACTGAAAGGTTTCTCTGTACCCTTCCGGCGACGCGTTCATTGTTTGTTTGCTCTTTTGGATGCTCATGTTTTTAGGAGCTTATATCTGTCCTTGTTTGTTGACATAACGTAGAGAACGTACGCTTGTACCTAAATTTGTAGATAAGCTAAGTTTCAAAATGTAGTGACACACTATTGTGACACTACATGAGTAGTTAGGGTTTGTAATAATGACTTGGGGGGAGGGGGGTAAAAATTGTCAGTTTTGGGAACAACATGCTAATAACACTAAGTGAGGAACATGAAAAATAGGAAAACAATGAATGAGCCACCTGAGTACCATATCTATGCCTGCATATGAGAAACTTTTGTGTTCAATGCTACAAAAATTATGTACTTGCACTTGAAAGAAATAGCATGCTCGCCCTCATTTTTGGATGAGTAATCGGTACCTTTATCTAGTAAATTGATGTGCAATGTTGGTATTCTGTTTTTAAGATTTCAACTAAAGCATGTTGAGTGAGGCTCTTTCCTTATATTAAATGTGAAGTACTATCTAAATAAATTTGTCATGTAGAATTGTAGGTGGGTTAGTGCCCCTACAGGACCCGTGTCCCACTGCTGCACTGCCATTGGGAAGATTGAGAAACTTTTTCTTTTTTCCATTTGATTCTTTTTTGCCAAAAAAACTGAAACCAAACTGGCTTTTATAGAGTGATTTTGATAATCAAATGAAGGCATCATCATCTATGCCTCTATGATGGAGTACAACTCTTGAAATTTTGATGGAATTTTTCGAAGGGCATCTATGTTTCTGTATGTTGAAAAGATCATAGCAGCTAGGACAGCACTATTGTCATTGCTAATTGATTACTTATTCAATTAAGTTGTGCCGATCAAGTGCTTTGCAATAGAACTTGACTTTTGATTTTGAGAAGCACACAGATCTGACACAACGTAAAATTCGTGCAAAGTGAGTATGTTCTCGCTATAAGCACCCAGATTGAGGGTGGTTATATTGTATTTCTAGTGAAACCAATGTGGTAACGCTTTTACATGTGAGTGAACAAAAGAACTTCAGGAAACATATCGAAACAAAGTTGATAAAATGGATAATCTGAAAATAATTGGGAACCAACTGGTTCCTGTCCTCCGTCTTGGATTTGGGAATTCTGGCAAATACTGTTTTGTGAACCCTGTTTCATCCAACTTAAACAAAGTTCTAAAGAATTTCTTTCTTTATTGAACATATGTTCTAAATCTGGTGTGCATATTTGTAGGCATTCATCGTCACTTTGTTCTATACGGCCTCATGGAATACTTGAGAAAAAGGTGTTTGTATGTGAATTCTTCAATTTCTGCTACAATGAAGATTGCGGTTTCCAAACTGACCATATGTGAATTCTTCCAGCCTTGAGAGACAATTCTCTGCTGATGAAGTTTTGCAACTATTGGACCGCTTCTTCAACCTAGAAATGCTGGTGATTTGTAAAACCCAATATCTCAATTACTTTGTTATATTCCTTTTAACTTCTGTATGTACACTCTGAATTGATTAGATTTAGATTTGTGCATAAGTTTACCACAATTTCACATTAGTATCTAGAGTCTGGTCGGTCATATAGTTTCTCTGATCTGTTGAAACAAATGCAGAAACCAGAGGATGATGAGAAGGATAACTTCAGTCAGGGGGAAGAATTTTCTTTACCAGAGAGCTTTTTCAACAAGGAAGAATGATAGGAAGTACCCATAGCATGCTTCGAAATGTCACTGAAGGTAGGCGCAAATACTATAGCTTAACATCGTTGACTCATGCTAGTAGAGTTTTGCTTGCTGTGGTCTTTTGGCCAACATGTGCGAAAAAGACCATAATTTCCTTCCCCATCTTGCAGCTATTTTGAAGGCCCACCTGCAAGAGAAATGAGCATGAGAGTTAGATTTGTGTAGTGATTCCCACTTCCCAGTAGTGCGCTTGTCCATGACATCCCTTGCTGGCAGACACTAGAACTGAAGAACACATTCGCTCAGCTCTGTCAGTGTGTAGTGACTTGTACAGCTTTTGTTGGCTCTAGGATGATATGCAATCGATGGGATTGTGCGGTAGGTTTAATTAACCGTGTGTTTTCCCCGAGCCTTATAACATATACTCATATAGCCTAATGTGCAATGGTAGTCTTTGTACACTGCAGTTTCTTTAAAGGCAACAGTTAACAGTCGCTAGATTGCAATAGCTCTTGGGAAAGCTTTCTTGCTGCACTTGGAGCCACCTTGATTTTCATGCCTGGCACAGGTCTGGTAGGGTAGTGCGGATGTCTAGCCGGTGCTCCAGCGCACGTTGAAAGGCCTGACCGAGGGGGCTGCACCCAGAGGCGAAGCTAGGTTGAGGTATCATGGTGTACTGAAACCCGGTAAATCAAAATTTAGTGGTAATTGTATTATGTTGGCTATGTATGTATCATGCTAAATTAAATTTTATGGCTAATATATATTTATTTTGGATAGTACTCTTTCTGTTCAGAAATAGTAGGTGTATTTGTTTTTAGAAAATTCAAATTTTATGTATTTTAACTAACATTTAATTAAATTATAAGAATATCTAGTTTATAAAAATTATGCGATTATATTCACAATTTAAAATGATTTTACATTATATAGATTTTATAGCTATAAATGATATATTTTATAAGAAAACTTTAAATAAAATTTAACTTTAAAGATCGAGTTTAAAAAAATACGTCTTTTTTTTAACTGAGGGAGTATATTTGGCACCAGGCTGCTTGCACCAGAGCCGCCGAGCGTACGAGGGCAAGACCAACATAGGCACCGAAAAGACTCCCCAAAAGGCCAAAACCTCACGGCCGGCTGCCAAGCGAATCCACGGGTTTGGAACAGCCATAACCCCGTGCCGCACTGCGGGACATCAGAATATAACCCCACCAGTCAGCGACCAAATCCTGGGGCGCCACGACGTGCTTGACAGGGCGGCACATGGGCATCGGCACTTCTGCTCCAACGCGGCCGCATCTCCTTTCCCGATGTGAGTCATCCATTCCGCCGCCGTCTGCGCGTTGCCGGCTGCCCTTGCCTTGCCCCTCTCCCACCCCGCGCCGATCCCGTCTCCCCGCGCCGAAAACCCCCCACCGAATCGAGCGAAAATGCCCCGTCACGCTCACCACGAGCCGGCCCCGCCCGCCTGCTGCTGCGGCTGCGGCTGCGCCGCGCCGTGCTATTACCCCGCTCCCGCGCCGCCCCCGCCCAGCTCCGCCGCGTCCGACCACCTCCTCCACGCCATCGCGGCCCACCTCCTCCTTAGCTCCCCCGCGCCCACGCCGCCCCCTCAGCCGCAGCCCCAGCCGCCGCCTGCGGCTCCCGCCGCGCACCACGCGCATCCCTACCCCTACTACTCCCACCACTACGAGTACCAGCAGCAGCAGGCCAAACCCCACGCCTACACCCACCCACCGCCGCCGCCGCAGCTCAACCCGTCTGGGGACCACGGCCACCTCCTGCTCCACTCGCTCCTGCACCGCGTGGCCGCGCTCGAGTCCGCCCTGCCCCGCCCCATCCCCACCCCTCCTCCGGCGCGGCGGCCGCCCCATCCAAACCCTCGCCCGCGCCGCGCGGCCCGCTACCAGGAGGAGGAGGAAGAGGAATCCCCACCCTCGCCTCCGCCGCCGCGGTCGCGGAGCGCGCGCGTGGGGCCCCCCTCCGCGGCGAGGGAGCTCGCGGCTCAGACGATCCAGGCGCACTTCCGCCGCTTCCTGGCGCGGCGCTCCCGGACGCTGCGCCAGCTCAAGGAGCTCGCCGTGCTCCGGTCCAATGCCGCGGCGATCCGGGGTTCTCTCTCTGACCGCCGCGGGGGCGCCGACCCCGCCGCCGTCTCCGAGGTCGCCATGGGCCTCCTCCACCGGCTCGACGCGATCGAGGTGATGGACACCGTACCATGATCTCAATTGATTCGATCCATATGCCGTTGGTGTTGGGTTTTGAGGTGTATTTTGGATCAGGGAGGGGACCCGATGATCCGTGAGGGGAAGCGCGCGGTGAGCCGGGACCTCACCCGAATCTTGGACTTTGTTGACAAGGTGCTAGTCAAAGAGCATGAGCAAATGGCGATGGGTGATGCATTGGACACTGATGAGTACAATGGTGGTTGCAATGCTGCCTTCGCGGCAGATCGCCGGGCTGTGAACAAGAAGAAGGTGAGTTTCTTTGGTAATGGCCAGGTTCACGAGCTTAACGGAGAGACAGAGAACGGAAATGAGGCAGATGAGGGCTCCGAAAGCTCGAGTTCTGCTGAATCTGATGAGGTGAAGGGTCTGCATAGGAAGAGGAGTGTCAATGGTAAGCCTGGGCTTGCGGCACCGATGCCCGTGCACATGAAGTCGAGGAAAGTTGCTGGGGAAAGGAGATAACTTGTGATTTGCATCTTGTAATGCCTGTCACGTCAGCTTAGAATCCTGTGGTTTGTTCTACATTTCCGCTGTTATTTTCCACTGATGTTTCATGAGGAAAAATTGAACTTCTCAGATGGTAGAGTTTGCACAGCTGTTATCTTTAGAACCAAGGATGTTGTGTGCTCAAATTAACCTCTCTTAAATTGCAGTTGTTGTTCCATTGTACTATTAGTTTCAGGCATTGAAAATTCTAGCTTGAATTTTGTTTTTGCACTAAAATGTCCTGCTTCTTCCACGATCTTGGATAAGTTTGTTTATTGTCAATCATGCTAATTATGATCGATGAATTGTAATGCCACCATATTCTGAGTAATCCTTACTGGTTGAAGAAGATCGCTCCTTGACCGATTTTACGCCCGTGTTATTTGTCCAGCTCATGCTGATCATAATTTTGGTCAGTAGTCACTTTTGCAGCATTTATGCATTGTTGCTTATGACTTGCTATTTCTGTAGCTGTTTCTCTAGAAGTTAAGACATCAATATGTTTGAAGTATTCAGTTTTGCTGGGATCCTGTCAATCTTCCCTTTGGGTGAAATCAGACTGTTCTTTTGATCTTAAACCATATTTTGTTTTAGTACCTGTAAAGCAAACAAATAACGTCGACAATTAATGACGTGTTTACAAATTGTAAAACCAGATGCTCCAAGTGAGATTGTTTCTTGTTTCGGAGTTTCTGACTGCCCTGTGATGGTGCTGCTCTGTCTCGGCCGTGCACAACAGGACACAGGTCAGCTTGAGAGAGGTCTTCGGCAGTTCGGCCTGAGTACTAATTGCTGAAAATAAGTTGGTGTGCACTGTGCAGGGTTGGATCTGCGAAGGAACCCGAATACTGATTGCTGAACCTGACCAGTTCAGGTACGCAAGGAAGCATGTGAGGCTTAATTCTCTACTCTCCACAGCCTCACACCATATAATCAGCTAATCAATCCTACACAGCGACCAGAAAGCGAGTTACTATGGATGAGTTGATGGAACACCAAATGGGAAATATCTGTTGCGGCTGGAACAGGTACAGCAGCGGTAGGAATGGAGCGATTCTTTTGTTGCGCAATGTTTGTACGATGAAAATCGAAAGGTCGCAAATTAGATTTGGTTCGATATTCTTTTCTAGTGCCAACAGTGGATAGTTCAATCGGTATGGCAGCAGTTGTTTTCTCTCTTGTTTTGCCAGGAACTCTTGCTTTCACTTGAATATGAAAGTAGGCGCCTGATCAATTCTAGGATTCGGTAGTTTATATTAATCGGCACAACATAAATTTGATCAATAAATACATATAGTTTGGACCACGTTAACGGGCGATGGGTTGCACAATAGGGGAATGCTCCACCCGCCGTCTTCCTTGTGCCCAGCATCCTCTCTTGTCACCGGTGCCTCTCCACCGCTGTTGTCGCCCACCGTCGGCGCAACCGCTTTCCTTGCCACCACCACTTTGACACCACCCTCCACTAACCTCATTGTTGTGATGCATCGCCCTAACCTGGCCCATTGCCTGCAGCCACCGCCCGTAACTAGTGCATCCCACAGGCACACCACCACCAACCACCAGGCCTACTTCCCTCCTGATTTCTATGATTGAGGGAGAGAGCAACCCCAAAACCTTAATCCTAACCCTAACCGCTCCTCTTCTCCATTGTCAACGTCGCGGAATGTGGGAGGTCGCTTTCGCACGATAATTGCTCAATAGTTTTCCCATATAGTTTGGGTATCAATAGTGGGAGAATTTTTGGCTTGATTTATTGGTTAGTGTGTCTAATAGGAGTATACTAGCTAAGTGTCTGTGTGTTGCAACGAAACCACAAACATTGAACATGAAAACATCAAGCACAAACTCAAGGTATAGAGATGTGGATACACCATGAGAGCACTACCAAATGAATATGTCGAGAGTGATGCCGTAGTTGCCGTAGTTTGATTTTATATAGGATTCGAAAAAGGAGAAGGAGATTTTTGCTAATTTTTCTCCTATTTTCTTTATTTATTTTTATTAGTAAAATGAGTCTTGTTAGGACCCCAACCTCAGGTTCCCATGTGCCTCTTGTATTAGTCCCTGGATCAAATAGCTGATATGCACAAAATTTAACAGAATAGTATCAAATACATACTTCGAATAAAATAATTACCTGAAAAGGGCAGAAGATAGTCTCATGGACAAGGATCCATGACAGACCAGCCAGACAGAAGAGCTTACAGCGGAGCGGAGCGAAACAAACAGAGCAACCCAATGCCACAAGCAACTCGGGTGCGGACACGATCTTAAACTTCTTCTCTTTAACTTCATCTGGGTTAAGGTTGATCTTAATCTCAACAATCTGAAAGCGGCAAGACTGAGTACGGAAGGTACTCAACATGTCTTAGATTACTTCAAGGGATTGATAGATGCACAAAGGATAATGCAATAATAAGACTTTACGGATTCATTTTAAGTGTAAAGCAGTTTTATGTAGGTACCCAGTTATATATTCTCTACTGATAGCTTTTGAAACAATTTAAACAAGGTAACAAGATAACAAGGTATATCTGAGGAATTTTTGATCCTAGGAGGGGCTACACATCACTCCGTAGTCCCTATCATCACATATGGTGTACCTCTAGTACCACGCAGATCCTAGCGAATTTAGCCAGTAATCTCATCTCACGAACAGCTAGTCCACACACTCACTTATCAAGACACACGCATCCGAAGTCTAGTAAAAAAGGTTCTTCCTTCGCATGTCTATGACCGTGGATATGACTATTCAAATAGATTTACAATCTGCAGAGATTGTACACTATACCCACATGATATGCTCAACATCCAGCCATTGCAAGCGAAGGAGCGAATCATACCGAGACACTTCAATCACCTTTCCTACCGGACTTTTCTACGAGATTTACCCTCAAGTACTAAAGGTCTTGTATTGAATATCAAGTTTTATTTTTAAGCACTTGCCGGTCTTTGCACATTCAAACAGAGGACCAGATAGTCACTTGACTGCTCATTGCTCTCAGCCTCCTAGTATGATGTCCAACCCAGTCCAATGATAGAAAAGTCAAGTCCTACACATACAGGACGCATGGTTGCACTGAGTGGCTTAAGCATGGCGGCGAAATGACTCTGTCCTTAAGCAGCCATAGCAGGCATCTTCTGGTAATAAATACCATAAACGTAACTCAATCATCTAAGAGCATCCTCGTCACGCTGACCGACCATGTAGCGCAACGTCACGCTCTAGCCATGCTTCACCTATATTAATTAATTAAAAGATTAATTCTTTAGGGACTTGAGTTACCTCTGTGGTATTCATTGCTATAAGATGTCTGTCTTGACCGCTTAAGGATCGAGCCATTTCGTCACTATGCTTAAGCCACCCCAATGCAACCATGTGTCCTATATGGAAAGAACTTGACTTTTCTTTCACCAGAACCGGACTGGATTAGATATGATACTAGGAGGCTGAGAGCAAGGAGTAGTCAAGTGACTATTTGGCCCTCTATTTGCATGTGCAGGGACCGGCAAGTGCTTAAAAATGGACCCTAACATTTAGTACAAGACCTCTAGTACTTGACGGTCTTGTAGAAAAGTCTGGCAGGTAAAGTGTTTGAAGAGTCTCAATATGATTCGCTCCTCTGCTTACAATGGTTGGAGGCTGAGCATATCATGTTAGTACAGTGTACAACCTCTGCAAAGTGTAAATCTATTCAAATAGCTGTGTCCACGATCATGAACATACGAAGACAAAACCTTTTTGACTAGACTCAGGGTGCGCGTGTCTTGATGAGTGAGTGTGTGGACTAGATGTTCGTGTCATGAGGTTGCTGACTCGGTCTGTTAGAAGCTGTGTGATACTAGAGGTACACCATATGTGATGATATGGAATGCAGAGTGAGGTGTAGACCCTCCTAGGACCGAAAAACCTCCAGAAATACTTGCTACTTGGTTTTATTGTTCAAACTATTTTAAAGATTAACAATAGAGAGTACAATTAAATACATGTATAAAACTGTTTTACGCTTAAAACTATACGGTAAAGCTTTAACCCATAAGTAATTTTCCACTTCCTTTTCATTTTAATATCTTTGTTTTTCACCGTTTCCATCTTTCCATGCGCCTCATGCCATGTTTTAAAGCCCATCGACCACCACCCACCAGCTTTCTCCCTCACGTCCCTCTCACTCATCTGCCTCCCTTCCCAATCCCTTGTCACACTCACGTTCTTGTTGAGTTGATGTCGTGTGGGATATAGCGGGACATGTGTATAAATGGGTGAAAACTGTTTTGACGGAGGGCAGGAAGAGTAGTACTCGGGTCGAGGATGGTCTTAAGGGCTTGAGTTACCTCTGTGGTATTTATTACCAAAAGATGTCTTTCCTGACCGCTTAAGGATCGAATCATTTTGCCACCATGCTTGAGCCACCCCAATACAACCATACATCGTATATGGGCAGGACTTGACTTTTCTTTCACCGGACTAGGTTGGGCATGCTACTAGGAGGCTGAGAGCAGCGAGCAGTTAAGTGACTATTTGACCCTCTGTTTGAATGTGCAAGGACCGACATGAGCTTAAAAATGGATCTGGCATTTAGTACAAGACCTCTAGTACTTTGCGGTCTTGTAGAAAAGTCTATCGGTAAAAGTGTTTGAAGAGTCTCGGTATGATTCGCTACTCTGCTTGCAATGGTTGGAGGCTGAACATATCGTGTTGGTACAGTGTACAACCTCTGTAAAGTGTAAACCTATTTGAATAGTCGTGTCCACGGTCATGGACATACGAAGACAGAACCTTCTTTACTAGACTCAGGGTGCGCGTGTCTTGATGAGTAAGTATGTGGACTAGATATCCATGTCATGAGATTATTGACTCAGTTTGTCAGGAGCTGTGTGATACTAGAGGTACATCTTATGTGATGATATAGACTATGGAGTGAGGTGTAGCCCCTCCCATGACTGAAAAACCTCCAGAAATACTTGATTTTATTGTTCAAACTATTTTAAAGGTTAACGATATAGAGTACAATTGAATACTTCCATAAAACTATTTTACGCTTAAAACTAAACTGTAAAGCTTTAGCCTTGAATTACCCTTTATACATCTATCACCACATTGAAGTATTATAGAACTTGCTGAATACCTTCTATATGCACTTTTGCTATCATTCAGATAAGGAAGCAGACGCTGCGAACGCCAGAGGCGAAGGTGAGGATGAAGAGTAGACGTAGATATCATGTTCGCACCGTAGCTGCTTGTGGCTTTAGGTTGTTGTTTTTAGCTGTGCTTTTGTTGACCGTTAGGTCAACTCTGTAATGTGTTGTATGATTTGTAAACATTTTATGCTCTGAATCTTAATACTTATGTTTAAAGTTTAATCGTGATACTATAACTATTATACTGTACGTATCACCTACTTGATTCATGGACTAGTATAGATGACATAAAAAATCTTTAGAATAGGGTGTTACAAGTTAGATAAGTTAGAAACCCATAAGTAATTTTCCACTTCCTTTTCATTTTAGTATTTTTGTTTTTCACTTTTTCCAGCTTCTCATGCGGCTCATGCCACGTTTTAAAGCCCACCGGCCACCACCCTCCAGCTTTCGCCTTCACGTCCCTCTCACTCATCTGCCTCCCTTCCCAATCCCCTGTCACACGCGCGTTCTCGTCGAGTTGGCTTCCTCTCCTGCCCTCCTCGCCCCCTCCAAGAACCCGAGCAAGAAGCAGGCGGACAGCCGATCGATCAGGCGCGCGCGCAGCCGCAGCCATGGGGCCGTCATGGTGCCGGAGTCTTCGTCTCCTCTTCTTGGCGTCCCTGCTCGTCCTCTCCGCCGCCGCTCTGCAGTCCTCGCAGCGCACGGGGAACCGGCCACCGGAGCTGTCCGCCGCCGACGCGCTCCTCGCCCGCATGTGCGACCCCCGAAGCTCGCACCCGGCAGGCGTGTCGCCGCTCTCCTTGTGCCACGGCCTGCACCTCAGGCGCCTCCACGGAGGCGGGCGCCACCACCACCACCGACCGGCGCCGCTACCGCTGCCGCCGCCGGGCCGCGGCGGGGAGGAGGAGGTCGACGTGCGCTACGACGTCGCCAAGCGGCTCGTGCCGACGGGGCCGAACCCGCTGCACAACTGAGACGCGCGCCACCAATCGCTGGCCGCAACGTACGACGACGCGGCGCGGTTAATCCTTGCTTTCTTGGACGCCGAGTTCTTGCGAGATCGAGCAGCGCATGCAAGCACCGCTCGTCGGCCTCTCTTGTTCCTGCTTTCCGGTCGGTACGCGCCCTTGATGCCCTCCCTGGAAAGGACTTACAATGGAGGATCGATCGATGCTTTCGTCTGCATGACAATAACAGAGATAGATGTGTATGTAAGAGTACAGGGTAGTTTATCGTCTTCCTTCCAATTCTTGGCTTCTTGGTTTGCCGTTGCTCTGTTTCTTGGGTTTTACTACCCGTAGCCTTCTTGGCTTCTATTGTTCAACGCAAAACTGTAAGTTTTTCGCGGTGACGTCTGCAGAATCGTCATCTTTCAGTCCCGTTCTCACCAGGGACGCCGGCTTCGACGCAACGAGGTGCCAAAGGCGCCACCTTTTCCGCTTCGTTTCGTTTCTTTTTCAGGTTTCGGAGGCGACAGATGAGGTCGGCGTCGGCGTCGTCGTTGCGGGGCAGCGCCGCGCCTCTAGTTAATACGCTCGGGTTCTTTCCTGTGACGGCAAAGAAAAGTTGCAGAGATTAATGGCGCTCGACGGTCTCGCCTTTCGCATTGACTCCCTAGCCTAGCCCTGACGCGCCTTCGTGTTCACAGTGACAGCGGCCGTAGAAAGCACGGGCATGCCACGGTAAATTTTGCTAGTACTTCGCGTCGGTTGCCGTAACTAACCTAACCACCCGTCTGACAATGGTGTCTGGTTATTACGGATCGGGTATAAATAGATAATTATTATTTCGTATTTTTATCTGTATTTTTAATTAAAAATAGAAATAAATATGAAAAAATCGGATATGGAAACCAATACGAGTAGTATTGAAAATGAATACGGTACGATATAAATACGAATCTGGATATCTATCAATAATTAAAAATCCTTAAATTATGCGTATAAAAATAACAAAAGTAATTATATAGTACAACTTCACACATAAAGAAAATAAATTATGCATATAAAAATAATAAAAATAACAATGTAGTATAACTTCAAACATAAGAAAAATAAATTGTTTCTATAAAAATAATAATGTAGTGTAATTTCACATATAAGGGAAGTTCTAAGTAAGTAGGGTCGTGGTGGGCTGTTGCCTTATTGGTGATGGTATGGGTTTGCTCTTTAATGGATCGGGTGAAAAATTGAAAATGGATGAATCTAACCGGATATCCGTTTCCGTATCTTATCCGACTCAAATATCGTTTATATTTCCTTATCCATATCTAGATTAAAAAAATATATGTATCCATATCTAATCTAGAATTATCCGTTTTTCCTATTACAGAGTGGAAAATATTCGCGTCGTTTTTAACCCTAGGTGTCAGTATTAAGCTCCGAGTTCATAGTTTGAACGCAACAAGCACAGTCAAGTCCACCGTCTTCCTTTGCCGACCCAGCTTAGCATCTTTCTCACCCGCTTTGAGTTCTAGGCTTGGGAGGGGTGCTCATGTTTTTTAATTAAATTATAAAAATAGTGTGTATATATACACACACGAAAACTAATCTGTATTTTCAGAGTACATACTTTATACTATGATATATCACATAAATAAACTAGATATACTCTATTATCACTATGAGTATACTTATATACTCATTCTAAGATACTCCGATGTGAACTTATATGAAAAAATAGAAAAAAATTACATCAATTTTATTAGATTTTGATAATACATTTGTAATTATACATAAAATATAATACACTCAAAAAAATATGTGCAAACCACTAAAAAAACTATACATACCACTTAAATGATCTTATATACTCACATGCTCTATATACATACAATTTATCACACGAGATACTCAATATGTAATACGATATATATATATAGGAGTATATATTCCCGAGAGTACCAAATATGCTTCCTATGTGTTCAGTGATCAAAACATACGTTTGCGCTATGAGATTATAATTCTAATATTATTTAAACGGTACCTAAATGGATGTGTGTGGATGTCAGTATGATGTGCATATATAAATACGTGTGTGTTCGACTTAAAAACTCCACCGTCTTCCGGGCTGATCAGACGATCTCCACGGTGGTGCGCGCGATAGGATCAGATCTTACAGTGGAATGCGCCGCCATTCAATTGTTTCAGAGGTCCGTGAGACCACAAATTAGGAATTTTTTGTTGCTAAATGGATCGGGTGAAAAACTGAAAATGGATGAATCTAATCGGATATCTGTTTCCGTATTTTATCCAGCTCAAATATCGTTTTCCTTATCCATATCTAGATTAAAAATATATATGTATCCATATCCAATTTAGAATTATCCGTTTTTCCTGTTACGGAGTGGAAAATATCCGCTCCGCTTTCAACCCTAGGTGTCAGTACTAAGCTCCGAGTTCATAGTACGAACGCAGCAAACATAGTCAAATCCACCGTCTTCCTTTGTCGACCCAGATTAGCGTCTTTCTCACCGCTTTGAGTTCTAGGCTTCAGAGGGGTGCTCATGTTTTAATTAAATTATAAAAATAGTGTATATATATACACACATAAAAACTAGTCTGTACTTCTGAAGTACATACTCACTACTATGATATACCACATAAATAAATTGGATATACTCTATTATCACTATAAGTATACTTATATACTCATTCTAAGATACTCTAATATAAACTACATGAAAAAATAGAAAAGAAATTCATCAATTTTATTAGATTTTGATAATACCTTTGTATTTGTATATAAATGTAATACACTAAAAATATATATACAAACCAATAAAAAAATTATACATACCGCTTGAATGATTTTATATACTCACATGCTCCATATACATACCATTTATCACACAATATACTCACTATATAATAAGATACGTATATGTAAATATTAAATATGCTTTCTATGTGTTCAGTGATGAAAACGTAGATTTGCACTAATGAGATTATACTTCTAATATTATTTAATCAGTACTTAAATGGATATACGTGGATGTCAGTATGACGTGCATATATAAATACGTGTGTGTTCGACTTAAAAACTCCCACCGTCTTCCGGGCTGATCAGACGATCTCCACGGTGGTGCGGGCGACGGGATCAGATCTTACAGTGGAATGCGCCGTCATTCAATTGTTTCAGAGGCCCGTGAGACCACAAATTAGGAATTTTTTGTTGCTCAATCCACCTGGAGCTGCGCAAGATTTCTGTGATTTGCAGTAAGTCTACTAACACGTCTGAAGAAAGTGATGGATAGGCGTAATGCGCCGTGCGTTGGTTATAATGAGGTTGCTCTCTGACGCGTGAAAGATGATGCATCGGCGGGCTTGTCGTGTGCCTGCTCATGGACGCCATTAACTGAAACAGAGCTCGATCGCACGAAGAAAGTTGTCCTTGCCAACCGTGCATAGCGTCCCAGACTCGTGCACTCTGAATCTCTAGATTAAACAACACCATCCCGTGGAAACAGACATTTCAAGGCACAATCTGAAACACGGGAAAAAAAAATCCTGTTTCTGCAAAAAACTGAACTGTTTCCCCTTCGCAAAAAAATAAAAGCTGAACCGTTTCCCGTATAATTCATAGGACGCGCTCCAAACAGGTCCTAAACAAGCCAAAATGTTCGAGTTCCAAAACAAATAATCCATTCTATCATAAATTCATGTTGTTTTGGAAAAGATTTTATCAAACATTTAAAACTTGGACTAACAATAGTTTTTAAAATATTTAGTTTAAAAATCTTAAAATCATACGGATAGATTTGTTTTGAAAAATACTTTTGTAATATCACTAATTTAATAGATTTTATAAAAATATTCTAACAGAAAATAACGATCAGCTATATATATTAAAGACATGTCATATCTAAAACGAAGTGTATTTATAATTGGAGAGAGTAGTCAAAATGCTCCTTTGCAGTAGGCCGGGCAAATTTCAGTCATGCAATAATATTGGGCTTTCTGTTGAATGCAAGAAGATATACGTACTCTACAGTATAACCTACCGTACCATTTCCTCCCCAATAACTAACTACATATCCAGCCTTTCTTACAAAACTATGGACAGACCTGAACAATAGTTTCTCTCTACATCATCTCTTTCTCCCTGAGACCGTCTTCTTAACGGCACCGACAGAGACCAAGAACTGGTCGAGGGACGAGAGCGTCTTCATGTCATCGGGAGGGAAGTAGCTGGCCGCCTTCCCCATGAGCGAGGCGAAGAGCAAGGAGAGGCCGGGCGCTGCAGCAGAGCGTTCGGGGAGGAACTCATCAAGGAAGGCGAAGGCGGCCAGGAAGTCTGACCGGCTCGCGTTGACTGGGGCCGCGAAGTGGGCGGGGATTATCCGCCTGAATCGCCAGTCGGCGGCGATCCTGTCGACCCAGTCCCTTACCTGTAGATCGAGGCAGCTAATATTGATTTGCCTTATGGTTGGATGCAAATGCAGGAGAATTATGATCTAGTACAAATCAGATACAGATATTTTACATGGTCGTGTACTTGTGTTGCAAGTGTATGGGTGTACAATTTCAGAAACATCACAAAGACTACCGGTGGGGTGAGGTCAGGCCATTCGAGAGCTAAAACATGATTTTGTGTTAATCTGAATAAAGAAGATTTTTATGTCTAAGCATGCCAAGTGATTACTGGAAAGATTAACAGTCCACCGTAGAATTGAATATGGATGTTACTGACGGTTTGTATCGATAGAATGTAATAACAAGTTGAAGATTTGACACCTGATAGGCTAATATGCAGGCCTACTCAAAAACAGTGAAATCATAATTTGCATCTATGATCATTTAGGCCACCTCTCTGAACCATTAAAAAAGGTGTTTTAGGAGGCAGGGAACGGCTGAAATACCATGAGCACAAGAGTCACCTCAGCAAGGTCTCATAGATTTTTCAATTACCACAATAACATACCTTTTCTGGAACTTTGCTGAAAACGAGTGTCTTGACAATAGGTGAGACAATCAATTTTTGTGACATTTGAGCAAAGCTTGCATTTGGCTCCAGAAGGTTTGAGGGACCAAGAAACAATATTTGAAGCACCATTCTCTCCCATCCTTTGTAAAACAAACAAGGAATCAATCAGTATTATTGATGCGGTATATGACTTTGTACTATTCAACATAACACTACACTGTTGGTTATCTACAACAAATTGAGCTTTGAACAGAAAATTAAATATCGGAGGACACTCATTCTGTCATCTACAATCTTGAAATAATACCTAGAAAAGATAACATAACCGGTATTCTAAACAATTTGGACATGGTTACACCGGAACTTCAGAGAGAATGAAATTACCGTGTGAGGACACAGAGTTCATTGTAAAGCTCTTATTCATAAATAACCCAGCAATGCTGGCAAATTCGACCTGTCTACACAAGGCTGTTGTTTTTGGTAATATTGATGAACTAGTTGAATTATGTGAACATGGACATGCGTCTGTTCCTTGTAACATTTTCCTGAGGTGCATACAAAACATAATATTACATGGTAACCTATAAGGGACGTCTCTGCATATCTAAACTAGTCTCAAAGGGAGGTGCTACTACACTACTCTGGTTAAAATAGGACTACAATTTGCTGATTTCATCTGTTTTTCATGTATTGCAATGTATTGACAAACTTGCAATACCTCATACATAGTAAGGTTAGACTGTAGTTACCTTTTTGAAGGTTCAGCTTATTGTCCACAACTGGTTCATCCGGAACCTCTTTCCCTTTGCTCAATATCTTCACTGCCAATCCGTTCTTGGCAGATGCCAACAATGATTCTTTGCTGATACACTCAGGCGGCTGCCGAGGAACGAAAATGACAGCATCTGTCACCAGCAATGTCCGCGAAGGTTTATGATAGAACGCCACCTCCACATAAGGCCCAATCCCTGAAAGAACCATTACATTCAGAGAGATCATCTATGCAGCAATGCACGAAACAATTCTGAACATGTGCAGCGGCAATACCAACTTCCGGCGAGCTGAGCACCTTCTGCTCGATCTCAGCGGCCCACGGTGTGGCGTCATCCTCGTCCTTGAGGGGCCTGGCCCGGAAGATCCCGAAGAACTCGAGCGGCAGGTTGATTGGCCAGCTCCACTGCCTGGGCGCCACCCATATCTGCGCCTTGGGGAACTTCCTGGAGAAGGGCCCCACGAAGATCTTGTGCTCGTACGCGAAGGTCGGCAGCACGATGTGCTCCACCGGCGCGTCCAGCTCCTTCAGCAGCTGCACCCAATTGCAACCACATGAGCAGCGTACAAGAGAAATTCACTGGGGGAGGAATGCATGGGCAGGTAGCGTACATACCTGGATGCACTCCTTGGTCGGCGCGATGGGCGCGTGCACCCAGAGACCGCCGGACTTGAGCTTGACGACGGTCATGCGGGTGTTGGTGGAGACGCTGCTGAAGCCCAGCGCTTGCTCCTGCTCGAACAGCCATATGCTGCCCTTCACCGCCTGATCCATTCATCCACCCAATGGCCGGTGCGCACCAACCAGAGAAATTGGGGGGGAAATGAGGAATCTTTCGCCGTCACGGAGCAAAAACGTGGCGACTTGCGGGCTAGTGGTTACCTCGGTGCGGATGGTGCGGCGGTTGAGGAACGGGCCGAGCGGGAAGGGAAATCCAGTGAAGTTGAAGTAGAACCGCTCGGACCCGCTGGTCTCCGCCTCGGACCGCGCGGACGAGGCCGAGACGGCGAGGCGCGGCCTGCGGGCGCGGATCGGCAGGGCGTTGAAATGGGGCGCGTGCGCGGCGAGAGCCCGGCGGAGCGGACGCGGGGTGGAACTGGAGGCGATGGCTGCTGCTGCTGCTGCCATGGCAGTTTCAGAGCTCGCGGCTCAGGAAATTTCGGTCTCTGGGCGGTAATAGCGCGCTGGTTTTGCAGGCGGGTTCGGCCTGATGGCTGCTGGATGGGGTGACACGCGGAGGCGGCGGGTGGTTGGGAAGCGCTGGTGGCCGCCGTGGAGTGGACTGCAGACGAGCACGCAACGGATGGTTCTGGAGTCTGGGAGCTCAGGTTCTGGTGCCGTCTCAGCCGGCCGTCGTGCTCGGCCGCACAGTGCCTCGCGACCAGGAGGCCAGTTGTTCGTGGGGGAATTTCCTTTTTTACCACGTACCGGTTGACGTGGACTACAACGTTCACGTTATGAACAGTATCCGAGAGATAAAAAAAAATCGATTTTTTAACATGCCCTATAATTTATAAGCAACCAATTTTAATTGAATTTGCCTAAAAATCTTGTGTAGAATTCAAACTAAAAATCTCCAAATGGCGTTACTTTTGCAACTTCTTATTAATTTTTAAGGCCTCACAAAATTTTCCAAAAAATATGAAAAAATTCACTAATATTCGTCTAATGTGATTTAATAATTTCTAAAATTATCTCCTACCCTAAGTTATATGCTGAAAAATTGAGTTTATTTGGAATGCTCATTTATTAGTACAAATTGTATTGTACTAATAAATGTTTTTCACCTTATAACCTAGTGTGAGAGATAATTTTAGAAATTAGTACATCACATTAAAGGAATATTAGTGAATTTTATCAGATTTTTTGGGAATTTTTGTGAGGCATTAAAAATTAATGAAAGTTGTAAAAATAGTGACTTTTGGAGAATTTTAGTTTGAATTCTACATAAGATTTTTAGTCAATCTTGTTAAAATGAGCTGCTTATGAATTATAGAGCAGGTAAAAAAATCAACATATTTATTTTTGTTTTTTTTAAACTACCAGGCACTATTCATAACGGCAACGTTTATCCGCATCTCTACGTGTGGGTCCGGGTGGCAGAGAGCATCCGGTACGATAGTGTTTTGGAAAAAAAAGTAAATTCCCCGTTGTTCGTGGGCTTAGCGACGCCAGTGTTCTAGAGTAGAGCGTACGTGACAACACAAGGCCCACGTACCATCCGAGTCCATGTCAGACAAGGCAAGTAGGATGGATCCTCGAGGCAAAGCCGGCCGAGACTTGTGGCCCGAAGGAGCGAATACGACTTAATTAGGCTACTTGAGGCCGTGAGAAGGGATTGTTTGATGTTGATGGAGGGAAAAAAGAGACAGGTCTAAGAGAGTGTTATGGGTAATTTGGAGTAGAAAATTAGTATTTTTGGTGGAACTATTGATAAAGTTATCTTTTAAATAACAAGTACTTTGTAAAAAAAGTTTTGTATGTGCATATGTACACGGATGACCTTAGTTAGGTCCGCCCCTTCCAATCTAAGACCCACAGTAAAAATATCTGACAACTTATTAAAATGACATATTGCACTGGGAAATAATTAAAAGGCGACATAAATTTATTTTTTACTAGAAATAAGTATTTTTTATAAAATATTAAAAATCAAATCAAATCTAAACAATATAAAACACGAGTTAATTCATGTGTCACCCCACCCCTCCTCATCTAATAAAAAACCGGACTACCTATCAAATAATGCAAACCAAAAAAACTCGGCCTCCCTCTCTTGATCGGGCAGGATCCCCTCTCGCTCTCTCCCTCCCACCATGATCCCCTCTTGTGGCCCGATCCTCCTCCCTCCCTGATTCCTCGATGCGGTTGTCCTCCCTGCTGTCACCCCTCATCAAGCCATCACGAGAATCCGTCTCCATCTCGCTGACGACAACCCTACCATAAGCCCTCCTTCCCACCTCCTTCCTCTCTCGCGCACACGAACCTACGCTCCCCTGACAGCCACCTCTCACCGGAGGTGTAGCTGTTCTCCCTGGTCAGATCCCACCTCAGCTCACCCAAATTTGCCATGCTAGTGACCTCCATCTCTCCTGCCGCATTGGATCCATCAATTCCAACCCTAGAGCTCCTTGTGTAAGGGGTTTCACACTTCACTTCCTCACGATGCCGACACCATAGGAGAAGGGAAAAAAGGCGAGGACCGACGATGTTGAGGAGGGGGGCGAGCACATCAATGGCGCCCTCCTATGCTCCATCGAGAAACTCCCGGAGATCCAAGATGAGATCGAGATGGTGAGTCCCTTCGCTTCCTAAGTGATGAGAAATAAATATTTGAGTTAAAAACTATGTCAGAAGTTGTTGTCAAACCGAGTGATTCCCATTTTTGAAGGGGTTGATGGAAGCTTGTCCTTTTCTCGTACCTTAGTGTCCCAATGAAAAAAAATAAGGTGGCATTTGGATACTTGGAAATGAAGGGAGGGAATGAGATATGATGGGTGGGATAGAATTGAACCTGTGTTTGGTTCGAGGGAATGGAATATGAGAGGGATTTGGGAAAGGGATATGAGTGGCTCATTTTCCATACATTGAAACCTAGTGGGGGAGGTGGGTTATAGCTACGATATGGGAGCTTGCCATCAACTACCCCTCATTGCCTCCGCCGGAGCTCGTGACAAGGCATGCCACCACCGGCATTAGTTAGCTCCCGCACGAGGCTCGCGGCACACCGCAACCCGATCTGGTCCATGCTTGTAGCCACCCTACTCCCTACCGTGCATGACTCGCATCAGATGCAACACACCGCCCATCTCGTCTTCTACTGGTCTTCCTTGAGCGTGTTTGCCTGATTGCGCTCACCATCCACTGCACAGTGGCACTGGAGCGATCGGGGCCTGCATCACCAAGATCTGCTTGGCCACGCTTGGGCCCTTGTCCTCTATCGAGGTGACTCTTGCGCTAGATCTTTATTTGAGTGGATCTGTGTATGCTGTCTCCTTCCTTCTTTGCTATCGTATTCCTTTGCTCCTTCTGTTTTTCTGTTGTTGCTACGGCATATTGCTTACGTAGAAGGAGCTGAATAAAAGAACTAGCTGAACAATATTTTCAGCTTTAATTTTGTGAGGGGCATTTTGGT
Source organism: Phragmites australis (assembly GCF_958298935.1). Taxonomy (NCBI): domain Eukaryota; kingdom Viridiplantae; phylum Streptophyta; class Magnoliopsida; order Poales; family Poaceae; genus Phragmites; species Phragmites australis. Next base: position 32,185,706 of record NC_084929.1, on the reverse strand, counting down.
AAAATCAAAATTGTATCCTATTCCCTAACCCATTTCATACCAAACACATGATATGGAATAGATTTTGATATCCCTACGCCTAACCCGGTCTCCATAACCCATTTCATATCCGTATCCCAATCCAATTAAGCATCCAAACGCCACCTAAATGTAACAATGTCATTTGTTGAATTTATGGAATGATCCAGTCTCTTTTTTAGAATGTCAGTTTGATTAATAATAGTGTGACAAGAGATAACTTAAGAATAAGAAGAAGAGGATGGAATGGCAGTCAACACTGTGTGTTTTGCCATGCTAATGAAACAACAGATCACTTCACTTGTTTTTCTCTTGTCCAGTATCACTTCTTTTTTGAATTTATTCCAATGCACTTTTGGTTTGAAGAGGATTACTGAAAAAATGATTTGATAGGGGATTGGATTAATAATTTCCCTAAAACCACGAGAAGAATGATAGATGCTGTACTCTAGGGCAGCAATCTGTCGAATGCAAAATGATATATTTTTTACTTTCCTCTTGTTTTTGAATTGACAGCTGGATATTATTTTAGAAATAGGAAACGTGTGGAATGATATTTGGCCCGTCTGCCATGTCCATCGGCCTGTCGGGACAGGGCAGGCCTGACTGACGCTGCTGAAGGCTGAAGCCGATGGCATGACAGCCTTCACCGTCAGGAAGTTCCACGAAATTTGCACACACGCGCCCTCGTTTTACTAGCAACCCCTACAATTCTATACAAGTGAAATCAATAATATTTTTTATAAGAAAAATAATTGAAAAATAAAAAATTGAGTATACACCTCTGTAGATAGAATAAAATAAAGTGTGTTAATATTTTTTTACGCTGATAGCACATATTAATTATATGTTTCCAAATTAATTGAAAATTTTAAAACAATTGACAGGGATAAGACAGGAATCAATTTTGATTGCGTAGATCATGTAAGATGTGCGGTAGAAATCGCTTGGATATATCACAATTCATCTATTTTATAGGAGTATAGATATAGATTTAGATCACATTTAAAAAAAAAATCTCGAGTCTAAGGCCAAATTATGTCTTCGTTATTTAATTCGTCTGAACCACTGAAATAGTAAAAGGAGGTTGGTTGAGGAGTATTTTTGAACTACATAGACGAACTCAATCGGGCTAATCGCTTGATGTGTTAAAAAAAGGATGACAGTCGGTGTGCCACAACTCTGTGGTGTTTTTCCTTGTCCTGACAAAACAGGACAACAAGTCAAACATGCGAATGGATATGCCGTATACTTTACTATAGCCAAATTTGGATTTTGTTGATGATGCGGTGACAACTCACAAACTGTGATAAAAAATGATTTACTATCTTGGATCGTCTCTTAGGCGGCTAAGAATAACTCTCTCGCGTTGAAAGGAGGCGAAAAAGTGAAGAGTGAGACAGAAAGATGTCCCCTAGACTTGACAACCTCTGGAATCCGTGCAGTAAGTTGCAATTGGTGGTTAAGATGACATAAAATTCAAAGTAACTGTTACATCGTTAGTTCCAGCAATGCACCATATGAACCATATAAGATCACACACGATACTAAATACACGATATTTATTGATAAGATTTAGTCAAAGTCTACATGTCCAATACATAATTACGGGCACTACTCCTAAAGTTGCAACACCGACAGCTAGCGTCCCGACAGAACCTCTGGCACCCATGCAAACCAATTGTGTTATGCCGTCACGCTAGTTGCAATAACAATTATCTCATATTCATGAAAAGACCAGAATACAAGATTTCGACTCTAACTTTACCCTACATCAATAATCATAACTCTAAGTCTTAACTTAACCTGAGCCGTATATGTATTTGACATATATTCAACAGTAACAAGCATTTTTGTTGGCTGATTATTGCATTTCACGCTTTGATGTTTACCCGTAGAAGTAGGAAAGCCTACAAACCCATGCATGTTACACGTTGGAGCGTTAAGCTTTCTCTCATCTTTCTGTACTCGTTTTGAAGAGTTTAACACGGCATATCGTCCCTCCAATTGAACACGTTCCGAGACAGTGCCACGGGCAACTTGTCCAACGAGTTACAGTGTTCATGGTCGCTAGCTGAACCTTTCTTTCCCGGTTCCTTTGACTATGCCTGCACCCGTTGCTGCCCTTTACAAAATTGTGGGGGCTGCTACTGATCCAAAGCAAGCAACGAGACTTTCCACGAAGCAGCCGAGCCACTACCCTCTCCGCTTTATGTCACGAGCGGAAATATAACTCTGTATATTCTTACGCACACACAATCTATCTTAGCTGTCAACCCCGCTTTATATGTATCTATTCATTAATTCTCTCGTCTAACCTTAAGATTATTTTCATCTACCCTCTAGTATAAATCTCAACATAAATGAACAGTCCAGATAAACCATACGTCCCATGCAAAATGAACGGTCTGCATGTCATAGTGAAGTTTTTCCTTCCAACCAACAAAAGATAATCATCTCTACTATATAAAGTAGGAGTTGCTCGTATGAAATCCTCTCACACCTCCCATTCCACACCTGCCTAATAAAAAATCAAAAAAAGCCGGACATCCAACGAAAAAACCGCATTGTCTGAGCAAAACCACTCGATCCGCAACAGGGCAAGGGCACCGGCCCCATATAGCCAGCCCATTCCCCTCACTCCTCCCCACATCCCCTCTGCTGCAACCGCCCCCACTTCCTTCATGCCAGGTCCCTCATCCTCTAGCACTGCCTCATCCTTGCACCTGCTCCAGCGCAACTACTCTGGCGTCCCGATCCACAGGCCGAGCGTGTCCCTCGTTCCTCTGGCCTTGGCTCCATGCCACCCCCCTCATGGCCCTCCTCGTCCTCACTGCTAACGACACCGCCCTGGTCTCTCGGCCTCAAGCAACATCTCTCACCCTGCACCGCCCACTTCTGCCTGCACTACCGATGTAGCAAGGGAGACGAAGCCCACACCCCTCGAGGTGTTGCTAGATCTGCTCCGAGAGGAGCTTTAGTGGTGGGTGGGGTGGAGGGCCACCCGGAACTCCCAACGCTTATGTAGGTGGTCATGGACCTCCCCCATGCCTCTGGTCTCCTGCCATCAGCAACACCACAACCATAGTACACGACGCACGATAGCCAGCTCCGCCTCCTACTACACGACAACACCTCTCGCCGCCAGCCTATCGAAGCCCGGTGAAGGTGCATCTAGCCCCTAAGTGTGATTTTAATAATTAATGATATTATCTATAAACTAACAATTGTATTGAGAATTGTTAACATGTTATTCCATAAGTGATAAATTATGGATTTGTTGAGAACTATCATAAGATTAAAAGATATGCATCGAGGTCATTGAGCTCTAAGTGATGCTCATGTGTTAAAGAAGAAGTAGAGAGAAAGAGACATCGGAGTTTGAGGATCGTCTCAAGAATATTCACAATAAACGTGAAGACCAAAGTTATTTGTGGAGATCAAGTAATTAAAGGTATAGAATTTTCAACTGAGTTCAATGAGCTAACTTATATGCTATGTGTTTGAGAGTAAGTTAAGGTTAGATTTCATATGAAGGTAAATATTGAATTAAGATATTCAATATGCCGAGGTAGGAGAGCAAGATTAAGGCAAGCTTAGTGGACAACTTGTATATTTGATGCTTGCAGTTCATGCTTTGGTGGTGAACCGGATGAAGATGGTGAAAAGAAAAGTCTTTCATGCTTGATGCATGAGACGCAATCAAGTAAACTTTATTAAGCTTCTGGAAGATAAAGAGAGGATTGAGATAGGAAGTGATGATAAACATTATCATCAAGCTCAAGTAAAAAGTTGATGACAAGCCTAGAAGAAGCATCGGGACTCAAATGATGTGTTCGTCAGGTTCAACGGGATGGCTAGTTTAAGGCAAAGGTATAAAATATAGATCATTTTCTTTTACCGGTTAATGGTGATTAGAGAAAAAAAAAATGACCGGATTAATAGAATAAATATCGTACTATTAAGAGAGGTCTAGATAATTACATGAGTTTTACTTATATGTTGATAAGCTTAATATTGCATATCCATGCTCTCTTTTATAGGATGCTATAGTTTGCAAATGTGTTTTGTAAATAGCTCAAATTTATGTTTCTACTTCGTATGGCATGTCACTAAGTTTGCAAAATTGTTTTGCAAGTTGTCATAGTGAAACCATTAGCTTATAAATTTTTTTTTTGCAGAAGATTGAGGGTTATGTAGTTTTAATTAAAGTGGATCTTTGGATTATGTTTATAGGTTGGATCCAATGTGTTTGATATCACGCAATCAGTTGGATGTGTAGCCTGCTAAATAAGCTTTATGTACAGTTATCATTATTTTTCTAAGTGTCAGCTGTGCTGATCTGGGAGTAACAGTTTAACCGCTAAGAATGTCATTCTGATCGTTGGAGTTTGTACAGAAACTTCATTTTTCTAGATGTTTCGCGGATTCGAAACGTCTCGCGTTTGAATTTGTATTCGAAAACTGTGTATGTAATATTGCGGGCGTGCCAGTATACAGAGTATACAAAAGACAGGAGAATGTAATAATCGAAAACATGTAACTTTATTCATTCATGTCGAAATCATAAAGTACAGTTTCTCATATACATTTTTACTCCACAACGCACACGCTATCTGACTATCTTCACGATCTGACGATTGCTTTGTCTTGGTTCCCGGGGCTTCGTGAAGCTCTCCGGTTAATTACGCCCGTCTTCGGGCTACCTCCGATTAAGTGCGCTGGCGGTCATCATACCGAGGTCGTCTCCGAGTCTGCAAGGCGGTAGTCACACGCAACAAAGACCAAGCAAAGTAAGCGTTAGCAATAAAATGCGGTAAAGTACAGGACAACAGTCTGGCATAAGCTTTTTGGACTGTTTATGTATCCCGGATCATCATCGGCCACATAGGCCTCAGAATTGTGTTTTTATGAAGAGGTGGGCTAGGAGCGCGGCACGACGCGTAGCTTCGACCGAAAGCAGCAGCATGGCCACAACCGGGAGCTCCAACGCTGTGCTTGACTCACTAACTCCTCTTTGGGCCTCGGACTTGTCCTCATCGGCTGACCGAAGGCAACGTGCCACAAAGGCGAACGCCACAAAGGCTAGGTAATAACATGTGAGCCACAAAGGCATCAGCCATAGCACCGGACATCCTTAAAAAAAAAAGATTAGGTCTCTAGCAATATCATAACTTAATACTGGGGCAACCTAAAGAAACCCACACTCTGAATTTTCTGCACCATATGATCACCAAGCAGTCGGCCATATCACCGAACATCCTATAAAAGGATTAGGTCTCTGGCAATAGCATAAATCAATATTGGGGCAACCAACAGAATGCCCACACTCTGAATTTTCTGCAACACACGATCACTGACAAGCAGTAGCCATATGAATGCAAGCCTCATGGCACGACGGCCAGACATCAGTGCATAGCATCACCATCATAGAGAAGGGTAGCACCAGGCCACCACCATTCGGCTAAGAACAGGAGGAGGAAAGGAGAGCCTCAGTTTTAGCATCATCGGCGGTCTCCGAGCACGACGGCACGAAGGCCGAGCTATCACAGAACATCAGCATGAAGCATAGCGGCCGGGCCTTAGTTTTCATCACTGGCCAACGGGCACGCCGCATCAGCGAGCACAAAGGCGGCACGATGGCATGCATAGAGACGATCCTCACGGCGCGATGGCCGGGCACCACAGCACAGCAACCACACGCATGCGCATCGCACTGGACTGCCGTTCCCGATTTGCATGCAGGGATCGAACTCGGGCCAACAGCGATGCGGCACACGCACGGCACGATGTCCGGGGACAGGCGTGAGCACAAGAGCAGCCGGGCCAAGGTAAGGCACAACGATGCAATAACCGGTACAAAGATGAACCCCATGGCGCGATGGCCGGGCATCACAGAGAAGCAGGGAGAGTCACGGTCGGGGCTCACCTTGGGTTGGAGACATGGCGATGACGGCGACAAATCCGCGGCGCGTCCCCGGAAGCGGAGGTGCAGCAGCGGCACAGGTTCGGTCTTTCCTCCTCGGCACAAGGTGGTTCGGCCACAGGCGGTGCAGCCAAGACAACGGCGCACAGCCGGAGCAAGGGCGACGGTGATCTAAAGGTGACGACGAGCTGGTACTAGAGCAGAACTTCCGCCTCCACAATCTCCAATCCCCCCTCCCCCTCCCGGGCACCCCCTCCCTTCCCTTTTATAGGGGGCCGAGGTCCCCACGGGAGGAGATAAAGATGCAGCGAAAAGATAAAGACTCGATCCTTCATGAATCCAACCAAATCCAAAACAAATCAGCTTCCCCGTGAGATATACACAGGAATCCGCTGAGACCCCCTCCAATTTGGAAGCGAATCAGGTCGGGCTTAGAGATAGAGAAGGGAGAGTTAGTTTGGATTTGGATGGGGATGGCTCGGTTTGGGCGCGAGAGGCGGCGCGGCCAGGCGCATGTAAGCCAGGAGGCGTGAGCAAGGCGGCGGGGGAAGAAGCACAGGGCCACTCGGGCGCTAGGGCGGCGGCGTGGAGGAGAAAAGGCAGCCGGCTGGGCCGAGAGGGAAAAGGGAAGGAGGAAAGGGCTGGGCCGGTCGAAAGACAAAAAGGCCGGCCGGCCCTCTTCCTCTTCTTCTTTTTTTTTCTTTTCTTTTTGCTTTTTATGTATACGCATAAGTATATGGGAGATCGCGTATATGCACGGAAAAATACCATCATACACTAGAGAGGTTGGCAGTCTAACCGCCAAGGTGGCAGGTTGACCGTTGGAGGCCCAAAAAGGCTATAATAGCTAGTTTTAGAGTCGTTGGGCCAATGACGGTATGACCGCCAACTTTACTGTGGTCTGACCGCAAGATAAAGAAGTCATCTTGGGTATAAAACAGCTAGTTTTAATGATGTGATATATATATATATATATATATATATATATATATATATATATATATATATATATATATATATATATAGACACACACACCCTCTTGTTTAGCGACTTGAAGCATCACTCCTACCCCTATTGAACATACTTGAGCTAAGTGAAGTCCTCCCCACACACCCTACACATGTGTGCATGTGTTGCACATAGAGAGTGTTGTGATGCAAGAATCAAATGCATTTGCATTCAAGATTAAGCTTTAGGCATTTGGTGAGAGTCAAATTCATCTTGGCTTGTTACTTATTGTGTTTGCCAACACCTAGACGACGTGGTGGCGTTGTGATCTGGTGATTTTCTTAAAGAAGTTTGTGAGAAGGTCCGGTGTGATTATGATAGGCTTTGTGCACATCTTATCGGAGTGGTAAAGTGTAACTCTAGTGAAATCTCTTCTTATGGTGAGTCCAAATGGTTTGTGTGTTGGGTATGTTGCGGAAGCTTATTCACGGTGGTTTCAGTCAGTATTGTGGCATTCTCATTTAATAGTAATGTAATATTGTCTCATACATGTTACATTCAAAATAGTAATAGTAATCAGCAATGGTCTGCTATTGGCACATTCGATTCATCGATGTTCCGCAATCAATTCATGTGCAATTGCTATTTTATTCTGGACTCTTGTGTCTTATCATCATATTTTAAAATTATTTTTTGTTTGAGAGCTATCATCAAGACTCAGCTTGATTGTAGGAGATGCAGATTCTGCATTGCAATAACACCCAACACAAACATGAAGACTGTGCACTGTTGCGAAAATTCATCATGGTTTGTTGAGTTCCAATACAAACAACATAAATTGTCAAGCAATGCTGCAAGGGAAGATTTCACAAACAATGTTCTCTTATAGTCTACACAATGGGAACATGTAGTTCTCCTTTCTATATTTGGCTTGGAACAAGTCCATGTTGCTTTGTATGATTATCACTGCAAAGAATTGGAACAAGCCTAAGTTGTTTAGTATGATCAAGGTTTACAAAACCGTTTGTAGTACGAAAACCGAGACCCGGCAGTAATCGAAAAATCACGGTTATCACGATAACCGCTCGAAATTCGGCGGAAATTGGCTTAAAATTCACTCGGTCAAATTTGAAATTCGGCGAGAATTCGGACCGAATCAAACGAACGGTAACCACTCTGTTTGCACCGGTTACCGAGCGGTTTCGCCGATTTATCGAGTATATTTTCTATATTGTTGGTAAATACTCGGTTTTGTCAGTAACCGTTTGGCTTTAGTGATTTATCGAGCGGTTTTCTCGAATTTAGTGATGTTAAAAAAATAAAAAAATAGCTTAACCTTGTAAAATCAATAACTAATTAATCTGAACTTCAAATCAAGTGAAACAAATTTTGTTGGTTTTATTGTAACATGATCTACATGATAAAAGTATTTATACTCATAAAAAAGTTGAATATTTTCTGTGAGAAAATGTATTTGCTAAACCAAGTTAAATGCATAGTTTACTCTTTGCTAATCAAAAATCATGAAACCAATTTTTTAGTCTTCTTACATGATCTTATGTCTTTTAAAAATACACAAAATCATGAAATAGTTATTGTAACATGCAGGATTGTATAAATGTGTTGTAACTAGATTAATTCATAACTAACCCATCACACCTCCAAAGTTAGTGAAGCCACTTTTCTTAGTTTACTTATAGTATGTTTTATGTAGAAAAAATAATGGTAGATACGAAAAAGTTAATTACATGATGTTTCTTAACATATTCACTTTATACTTCTGAACTTTGTAAAAATCATGGAGAAATTAATAAAACTCTAACTGAAGTGAAACCAATTTTAAAGATCATCTTAAGATACACCCTACACAAGAAAATATGTGTTTACATGTTAAGATTTTCCTTAACATGAGTTATTAAATGAGCTACGCACTTCAAGTTTTTTCTCTTTTTTTCAAACTTCCTCCCTATAGAATATGATGCAAACGACATTATTTTTGAATTTTTTTCACATAAGTTCTTAGAATCGTCTTTAGTTTTTTTGGATTTTTTTTCTGATTTTTTATTTATTTTTATTTTTTTGAATTTTTTGAATTTAAATTTGGTAACTGATTGGTTTATATTATCGGAGCGGAGCGGTAAGGTTGGTTACCACGAATTTCAAATGTTAACCGAAGAATTTGTTAACCCTTTGTATGATTTGTCACTTGCAAAGAGGATAAGTCGTTTGTAAATATTCTTCTGCAGGTGATGAATATTTCCTCCCCGAAAAAAACCAGGGTTACCGCTCTTTAGACATGGTGAGAACATTGAGCAACTCCTTCGTCAGGTATTGAGCATAGATGGATTAAAGAATGCAGTCACTGATGCAGAAGTCTGATCAGCTTGAGATTCCTTCGTTGTTTATGAGAGAATGGATATGATCTCAGCTTTGTCGTGGTGTTGGAGATGTATTTTATTTGTAATTATTTTTATGGTGAAATAATTAAGAATATTGTTATAATATATAATATATTTAGAGTGATATGCTATTTGTAATAGAAGGACGTGTATTCAAAATATTTGGATATCGTTGCAACGCACGGATACTGTAATATTGTTATTGATCATCTGATCATGGAGATGTATTTTATTTGCAATTATTTTTATGACGAAATAATTAAGAATATCATTATGATATATATTATCTTTAGGTATGTTACTATAATATAAAGACCTGTATTCAAAATATTTGGATAACGTTATATGTACTATCGTTACTCATCATGTGATCATTCGTCTCAACTACCGCTGTCCAACCGCGCGCATGCGCACCAACCCCGCCATTTGGCCCCCGCAGGCGAGAGCGTCTCCTACAAAAGCAGACTGCTAGATCGTTCGATTTCTCTGTTCTTGCAGCTGCCGGAGAGATGAAGCAGAAGAGCGAGGGCAGCAAGCTGGGGCGGTGGCTGGGCGCACCGGTGCGGGCGCTGTCGCGTGCGTGCGACTCGTACGTGCGGAGGATGTCGGCCTGCGCGGGGCGGATGCCGACGCATGCGGGCGTCGTCGGCGGCCGCGGCGGGTTCGCGCCGGGGCCCATGCAGGCCGCGGCCACGTTTAGCTCCCGCTCGCGCTGCGGCGGGCCCGGCGGCGGCGGCGGCGACGAGGACGTGAACGAGCTCGTGCGCGCCATGTCTCAGCGCCAGGCTCCACCAGGCAGCCGTGGCGAGGACGTGGCCGTCGTCGTCCCGGTAAGGAGCCGGAGCGTGGCGGTGGCCAGGATCGACGAGGACGCGCCGTGCGAGTTCGGCGCCGACGACGACGTGCGCGTCGGCGGTCCCGCGCGGCCGGCCGTGCGCAGGGCACGCAGCGTCGCCGTGCGCAGCGCCGGCCTCGCCGCGCCCGCCGGAGGGTTCGGCGCCGCGATGAGCGTCGTGCACGGCTGATGGATCGATCGGTTCATCCATCCATCGGCCCAGCATGCACCCTACGGTAACATCTTAGGTGTGTGTATAGCCTCCTCTTAGAGAGCCTGCCCGTCTGCATGTTTAGCTTGCTGTGTTTAATCGTTCGTATCTCCGATGAGTCAGTAGTACAACATCTTTGGTTTTCCCTAATCGATCTAAGAAATATTAGAGGCGTCGATATTAAAGATAAATAATATGATATTTAATATATTTTTAATATATATAAGTTAAATATTAAATGTTTAAATATGAAAGATAAATAATAGAAGGTTAAACATATTTGTACCGGGAGAAATAAGATCTAACTATATATAATAATTATTTGATTAATTTAAATAAATAATAAAAATCTATCATATCTTTCATAACTCACAAATTTTATATAAGTATAAATATATAGACATAGATGTGTACGTGTTTAGTGATTTCGGATTCGTCACGGCAATGTTGCCTGGATTCCACATGCACGTAAAAGATTGAAACGTGTGTCCAAACAAGGATTTGGTACACAATAAACTAGGCGCATACCGTACTAGCTACGCTTGTGTTTGGTGGATCGTGTTGGTAGCTGGTGGTGTGAAACCAGAGGCAATCCATCCATTCCGCACAAGCGCCATTGTTGTTTTATGGGAAGGAGATTCTCTGACTTTACAGTAATTTCATTTCACTTCTAGCTAGTAGATCTGAGTTGAACGGTTAAGATTGTGATACTACATGATTTTGTGGACAGCGGGCTTTTAGACCCGTCTCACGTCACGTTGAGGGTAAAAATCTAAAAATATACAATAAATATCACTTTATTTGTTAAAATGTATAACATATTAATGTATTTACAAATTTATTATTTGTATTCGGTATCTCATACATCGAAAATTTGATTCCGGTACATAAGACACTAAAAAATGATAGGCTGTTCATCGTATTCGGCATCTTAGGTACTGAAAACTCACTGTATTCGACACCGTCTTTGGCATCTCAGGTGCCGAATATAGACTGGCGTGGTGTTGCCGTTTCTTCACGTCCCATCGTGTTGTCCCATTCAGTGCGCCAGTCGCTTTCGCTTTTGTCGGTTTTGACAGCACCCCACGCGCTGCTGTCCCTGCGTGCTCGCATGTCTTAGCCCCGGTGCTGTCGTCAGGGTTCAAAAAACCGTCGGTAACCGCCCAAAAATCGTGGTTACCGACCTTCTCGGTCCAGTTCGGTTTCAAAAACCAAACGGTAACCGAAATTTGAATTCAAAAAATTCAATTTTTTTTAAAAAAAAACTATACACAATTCTAAGACCTTCTGTGAATTTTTTTTTCAAAAATAATGTCGTTTGCATCATATTCTATAGGGAGAAAGTTTGAAAAAAATGAAAAAAAATTGAAGCGTGCGGCTTAGTTATTAACTCACGTTAAGGAAAAGTGTAATATGCAAACACATATTTTTTTTATAAAACGTATTTTAAGAGAATCTTTAAAATTAATTTCACTTTATTTAGAGTTTTATTAAATTCTCTATGATTTTTACAAAGTTCACAAGTATAAAGTGAATATGTTAAGAAACAGCACTGTAATTAACTTTTTCATGTCTACTATTATTTTTTCTACGTAAATCATAGTATAAATAAGCTAATGAAAGTGGTTTCACTAATTTTTGAGGTGTGATGGGTCAGTTATGAATTAATCTAGTCGCAACATATTTACACAATCATGCATGTTACAATAACTAATTCATGAGTTCATGTATTTTTTAAAGATATAGGATCATGTAAGAAGACTAATAAAATTAGTTTCATGATTTTTGGATTAGCAAAGAGTAAACTATGCATTTAACTTGGTTTAACAAATAAAATTTCTCACAGAAAATTTTGAACTTTTTTATGAGTATAAATACTTTTATCATGTAGATCATGTTACAAGGAAATTAACAAAATTTGTTTCACTTGATTTGAAGCTCAGATGAATTAGCTATTAATTTTACAAGATTGAGCCCTTTTTTAGTTTTTTTGTTGAACTGCGCTGAAATTCGATAAAATCGCTCGATAAATCGAGAAAACCGAGCGGTTACCGAACCAAACCGCTCGGTAACCGACCAAATCAAAAATGCGAGAAAATCGCTCGGTAACCGACCCAAACCGCTCGGTAACCGACCAAAACCGAGCGGTTACCGAGAGGGCAAAAACAAGGTTTTTTTTCGCAAAAATTCAAATTTTGCCGAATGAATTTTCTCTGAATTTTTTTTGAATTTTTGACCGGTAACCGCGGTCACCGCGAGATTTTGGTTACCGCCGGAGCTCGGAACCGAGCTCCGGTCGGTAACGTGAACCTTGGCTGTCGTGTTTCGCTATAAGAAGATGCATACTGGTAAGGAGACACAACACTGCGAGAAGAGAGGAGACGAGCAGCACGAGCAAAAGAGGAGAGGAGAAGCAGCAGTGCGAGCAGCAACACAGGGAGAGCAGCAGCAGCGTGAGGTGAGGAGCAGCAGCAGCACGAGGTTAGGAGTAGCAGCAGTAGCGCGAGTTACAGTAAATACTTAAATTATCTATTTAATTAATATTTATAGCAATAATAGTAATTAGAGTAAGTAGATTATTTAATCAGTTCAATTACATTTATATAATTATTTACTTAGTTTGATTATATGAATTTGATCATTTGTTTAGTCAGTGTAATAATAATTAGCATGAATTTATATAATAGTAATTAGCGTGAATTTGTATAATAGTAATTATTTGCTTAGTTAGAGTAATTATATTGTATAATACGAATTAGTGTGAATTTGATTAGTCAGTGTAATTAGATTATTTAATTAGTTTAATAGCATGATGGTCTAGTGGTGGCACTTTGTGCTATTGGTGGTGTAGGGTGATGGCCTAGTGCATACGTGCTTTTCATAGGTATAAGTAGGGTGTTGATGTAATGAGAGAAAAGAGAAAAAGAAAAGAAAAAGAAAAAAGATTCAAAAAGATTAAAAAACTTAGATTGGACAGAAATATTCAATTAAAATCACAATACATTGAAAATTATCAAATTAAATTTTTTAATTAATAGTTGTGTGCACCTGTTTAATTAGTATTTTAATTCAATCCATTAAAATAGTGGTACACACCGAACAACTGCATGGCTGGAGAGGTGGTTATGGATCGGATGTGATGAGAATGGTGGTCTGAACATGTTTACTGATTTCATTTGAATTTAATATTAATGATTTAATTAACATTGTTAATTACTTAAATATTTAGCATCGTTAAGTATTGTACTATTTAACTTGCATCGTTAATATATTTATTTTTTATCGAGGGATGTAATTAGTTGTGTATCGTATACATATCTAAGTAGTTATTTTATTATATGTATCTTTGTTTTCAGATACGGTATGATTTTTCATTTATTATAGAGAACGTCCCGTAGTTTTTCATATGAGGCTCGTAACAATTCAGAACTGCCAGTACATAGAGAGTTCGGTTGAGGTATCTAATGACCTAAATGGCATGAAATCACATGTTATGAGCCTTTTGCGTGTGAACCAGAGGGTGTGCGGCCACGACTTGTTCCAAACAGCTCGATCGTTGTCCATAAGTTTTTCGAGATGAGAAGGAACAACACATGTGCTTTGTACTCACGCAAGGCATAGAGGAGAACTTTGATACGGGAGTGTACGTAAACATAGTGCCACGACTGGTGCGTCTGATCTAACCCTACGAAGTATGAGGTCAGGTGTATGAAGCACCCGAATTATCCTTACTTCGTATGAGCACATAAGCCGAAATATGAGAACTATTTTTGATCAGTAGACACACCCCACCACGTGATGAGCGAAGCAAAATATATTGAAGATGCCGTTTGGAAGCTTCGAGGAGTCTTACAACTATACTCTGAGGCTACTGCAGAAGATTGCCATGACGAAGCCAGGGACTCAGTGGGCCATGAAGAATGAATCGATCAAGCTAGAGGATGGGTCATACAACACCACTGATCCTTTGGATAATGCATCAAAGCTTTTAGACATTGTAGGTCGGTTGTATGCGTGGATGCTATATTTCTGTGCGGTAAGTATCATGGTACTCTTATGACAGTGATATCGGCGGATGCAAATAATCAGATCATTCCTCTCACCTTTGCAATGGTTGAGAGTGAGAACAATGATAGCTGGGTGTGGTTTCTCACTTTAGTGAGGACACATGTCGTGGGCAACAGGGAATGAGTTTGCATCATCTCAGACCGCAACAAGAGCCTTTTGCGTGTGTTGGATGTGCTATATGATAGCACAAACTACTCTATTATATGGCCTGATGTGAAGAGAAGATAGTGCATGCGACACTTGAGAACGAACCTATATACAAGCTACCACAGCAAGTCTCTTATAAAGAGATTTAAAGGGTTGTGTCTGCAGAAACAGCAAGCGAAGTTCAACGAGATATGGAGAGAGTTAAATGAGATCACTCGCAAGATGATGGCAGATCAACAAGCACAGAAGGGTCATCTGCGAACCAAAATGGTTGGAGGACAAACTATTGTTAGCCGTTCACGTGCTACGTTTAGCCAGTGGATAGCGGGGAAGCCGGTGGAGCGTTGGGCTCTAATCCATGACACTCACGGTGCCAGGTTAGCACATAGAATTTAAATGATTATATTGTACCATTTCTTATGCAAATAGGTCTTTTAAAATTATTTTATCCCATGTTAGGTACACTATTATGACAACGAACATAGCGGAGATGTTCAACAATATCTTAAAGGGAGTACGGGACCTCTCGTTGTGTGCCATCATTGAGCTCACATTCTATAGAACGGTGGACTAGTTTTAAGATTGTTGTAATGCTGCTATGAATTGCGACACACGGTTCACAACTAAGGTGAAGGAAATCATATCCAGAAGCAGGAACAAGACACACTTTCATTGGACGAGAATCTATGACCTGTCCAATAATGAATTTGAGGTCATGTGCCGCCATAGGTATGTTTCAGGGTATAGCACAGGGAACACCGTGTAGTAATGTCAACTTGGACCTCATGAGGTAAAGTGCACATGCAATAAGCCAAAATTGCATCAGATTCCGTGCTCGCATGTCTTAGCCTCTTGCATGGACATGAGCAACAATGATGAATCATAGTATGTAGCACCATACTTCATGATCGATGCATTGTGCAGCACATGGCTTCTAAAGATACGGTCCTTCAACATCGGAAGCAGCTACAAAATGATCGTGGGGCCTAAGTGGGTACCTTATCCCCGAGCACGACGCACGGATCCTGAAAGACCTAGAGCCACGAGGCTGCAAGGTGACATGGATGAAGCAGATCCTGTTGACGGCTTACGCAAGTGCAAACTTTGCAAACTATCTGGCCATGATAGGAGGACATGCTTGACTCAGCAATAAACTATCAAGCCACTATCGAACTGTAGTTGTACGATACCATTTTGGCGTATATTTGCACCCGTATTCCTATACATATACATAAAAAAGGAAAAAGATTAAAAAAGAGAGAGAGAAGGATCCAGCCCGCCCGGTGGCCTTCTTTCCTTTCATGGACCGAGCCGACCTGGGCTGCCCTCCTCACTCCTCTCCTTCTCTCGCACCGAGCCGGCCTGGCCTAGCTCCCGGCGCCTTGTCCACTCTGTCTACTGACCTTGGGCGTCCAGGGCGCCTTGTTTCTCTTCTCCCTTGCACCTGAGGCGCCGCCTCTCTCTCCCCGTGTCACCTCCCTCCTCGTGCTCACCAGCCGGTTCGGCCGCCCCCGCGTGCCTGAGCCGCTCCTTCCCCCGCTCTCTCCTCCCTTTCCCTCTGCTCTCTGGGCCTAGCACCCGAGCGCGCACCTCAACCGCGCTCGCACCGTGCTCCCGAGCTGCGCCACTCCCTCTCCGAGCCGTGTGTGCTCGTCCTCATCCCTTCCCGTGCTTATCCCCCAACTCTCTATCCGATTTTGCATATGGCTTTTGGATGCGTGGGTGCTATCCTCGGCCGGTTTTTTTCTGTTGCTGTTGATTTGGGTCGCCACCGTGTGCGTGTATATGGGCTTCGGCCGGCCTTGTGCCATGACCGCATTTGGTGCAGCTGTGAATTTTGGCCAGCCTTCGGGCCGGGCAGTGACGTGTAGGTTTTAATTCGGCTGGCCTCGTTGCTGTGACCGGTGAGATGGGTTTGATCTCTGTTGTTTTGGCTCCGGTTGCTTTTTGGCCGAGCTGGTGGAGGTGTGGGAAGATGCTCCGATTGTTTGTCGTTGAGGGTTGATTCGGTCGTTGTGCCGTCAAGTTGGCCTTGCGTCGCTGCCGTGTTCGGTGTTTCGTGAGTTGCCGCCGGCACGCGTGTTGTGGTTGTGTTCGCTGTGTGGGTTTTATCCCCTGCCAGTCGGCTTTTGGTGTTTGCTCTTGATTTCTCCACCGCCGGATGGGTGAGATGTGCCGCCGGCGGAGCAATTGCGCCACTGGTCGGGTGAGCCGCGCCTTCGGCGGTGGTAATTGGCATTTGGTCTCCTCTCCTTTCTGGCATCGTTCGATGGGTGGTGTGTTCCGGCTGGTGAGGATCATCTCTATTAAGGCATTCTGGCTGGTGTGTATGCATGTGTGCGCGCCTGATGTGCGTGCTGTTGTTGCCGCCTTCATTGTTGGGCGCTGGCTGTGATCCTCCTCTGTTGTTAAGCACCAGCAGGTGATTGGGAGCCTGTTGATGTGTTTCCATTTTAGTGTGTGTGCCATCTATGTGCTGTAGCCTCTGGCTTAGCCTCTGTAGCCCGGTCTGGTGATGTTTCCTGTTACCATATGGCTGTGTTACTTATCTTGCTGCTGGTTTTGTATGCACCATTATTGGAGGTTGCCTCTATTATCTCCCTCATGTTGGCATGTGCTGATAATCATATGTCCCTATGGACTATTGGCTATTTGTTAGCCGGGATAGATTGTTTTACCAGTAGCTCGCCTGGTTGTGAGATAGTATTGCAGATGGTTGGGTTGACCTGCTATCTGTTTAATGGCTGGTTAATTCTATCTGAGTTGTAGTGGCTATTTGATCTACTACATCTTTAAGTGTTGCTCTCTTTACTGAGGGAGGATGGTGAACAGATGGTTAAGTCTCTCCCTGTATGTGTTGTGGAGGCTATCTAGTGCTACTGTGTCTTTCTATTGCCATCCCTGCTGTCTACTTGATTGGCTTGAGATGCTGATGCTTATGTTGCCTTTGTGGCTCGATGCTTATAATGCTCTTGCCCTATTTATGACGGTGATCTTACATCACCTGTTGCTGGTACTTGGCTGCCTTCATTATGGTAGCTTGGCTGTTTCCTTTGCTGTTGGCTGTTGTGGTTGTTACCCAGTGCTAAGTGTTGACAGTGGCTATGGTGCTAGGTCTTGGCAATGACTAATGGTCGGTCTTTGATGATTTATGTTCCTGGGTTAGTGGCATTATATATGTGGTTTAGCATGGTCTTGCCCTCCTGTTATCACCCTTATTTTTGCCTTGGTGACCTTTTGTCTTTATGGCTTGCTTGTTGCTCCTCTCTGCTGATTACTGGAGCTGGTGGTGATTACTTTGACCTTGGTGACCTTTGCCTTTGTGGCATTTTTGCCTGTGTGGCGGTATTCGTTGCCTTTCGGACTTTGAGGAGGCCTAAGAGGGGTTGCCTGTGGGATATGCTGAGGTTAGAGGTCATAGATAGGAGTTTAGAAACACTACAGTTTACCGGGCTCCTGCGAGATTGTAGTTGGTGAACTGCCGTATAGCTAGACTCTCCCCCTCTATTTTCTTGTAGTACCTGAAACTGAGGCCGATGATGAGCAGCTACAAATTCTGAGGTAGTTTAGCCGATGATGACCTAGAATACATAAACAGTCTATAAAGCTCACGCTAGATTGTTTGTCCCATCTTTTGCTTTTATTTATTTTCTAACGCTTACTTTGTTTTGATGCGTGTGACTACAGTCTTGCAGACTCGGAGATGACCTGAGTATGACCAGCCAGCAGCTTAATCGAAGGTAGCCTGAGACATGCGTAATTAACTGAGGGCCTTGTGAGTCCACGGGAACCAGGACGAGGTAGTTGCCTGAACATCTAGTCAGTGTGTGCATATGTGTGTGTGGAACAAAATGTAATCAATGAAACTGTACTTTATGACTTCGATAATGAATGAATAAAGTTTACGTGTTTCAATTACATTTGTCTCCTATTTCTTTTTATACGTTTGTATACTGGCACACCTGCGATTAAATACATTCAACATTACATACAGCAATTCGAACACAAACTACATGTTTCAAATCCGCAAAACAGTAGTGTATTAGAGTTATTGCATTTTAGTTTGTTGTTTGAAGTTATGGATTGCATTCTAAATTATTATTCACCTATTAGTTGTGCTACTTATTTTGTAATATACCGTATAGTACTGACATCATGTACGATGTTTTTTTATTGAACCATAAAGCTTATTATGCACCTATTTATTGAACCATAAAGCTTGTA
This sequence comes from Phragmites australis, assembly GCF_958298935.1. Taxonomy (NCBI): domain Eukaryota; kingdom Viridiplantae; phylum Streptophyta; class Magnoliopsida; order Poales; family Poaceae; genus Phragmites; species Phragmites australis. Next base: position 32,166,929 of record NC_084929.1, on the reverse strand, counting down.
ATATATTCTAATTTGTTATTCACATACTTATTGAACCATAAAGGTTTTAATATATTCTATTTTGTTATTGACATACTTATTGAACCATGTTGCTTAAAATCATTGTCATGGCTCATGGTGGTCTTTTTGTGCTTCTTCAGCAGCGATACGACGAGAACCATAGGGGACAGATGATTTTCACAGGACAGTAGGTACCACAATTATATGTGCCTTTTAATTTTCATGATAATTTGCTACTAACTCAATACATTTATTGGATACCTTTTGCAGTTGTTTTCGTTGTGAACCCGGAGTGTCCACACGATTAAGGAGTTAGACCATTGATTCCACAAGTCACTCGCATGGATAGGACTACTACCTTTTGCTCTCATGATGGTCACAGCTCCCATCGCGTGTGAGGGCAGGACACCTCTCCCGCTAATTGAGGAGCCACTGCTGACAGGTCTCGTCGATTGGTGGCATTCTGAGACGCACATGTTTCACTTTTCTTTTGGCGAGATGGTCATAACATTGAGGGACATGGCCATCTGACCGAGCTACCAATCAGGGGCGCCCCATTAGTACTTCCGCATCTAGCAAAGGAGCAGTGAAAGGGTTACGTTGAGGGTAGGTAATTATATGTTATGCAATGTACTTCAAATATTGTAGTGATATTCAAGCTTTATTGACCCTCCGTATTTGTAGGTTTGGTGTGCAATATGACAAGAAGGATATTAGTCTCTCCATGTCCTAAATTCATGGGCTTTCACAATTCGATACATGCCCACCGGATGCGGACGAGGCTACAGTTATACAGCACTATAAGGTATACTTGTACATCTTGCTGGGAGGCATCATGCTCTACAATACGGTAGGCGATTATATTGTCTCCCATATTATATGGTTAACAAGTCACCTCGTGTCACGTCTTTATGAGATGATATATTACAGTTGGGGATCTATTGTACTGACTGCCACCTACATAGGATTGTATGATGCAACCTAGCGATCAAAGAAGAAATGATCTGTTGCAGGCTGCCTACACATCTTACAGCTATGGAGTTAGAAGTACCTCCTGGTTTATCAACCTTGGGTGCTCAAGAGCTACTATCGAGTCTCCATATCTGATGGCATTGCAGATGATATGAGGCCTACGATAGGGTATCGGTGGATGCATGCCAGGTTGAGATGGAGTCAGCAGTAATACCGGGTGATCAATGATTTGGACATCCTTAGCGCCAATCTCATAGAATGGGATCCATGATATATGGTATGAGTGGCCGAAATTACAACTAGAGGACTCATTGCATCTTATTGTTGGCGTGACTCGGACTTATAGATGACCAGATACTTCTTGTTGTACATGAACAACGTGAAAGTATATTCTCCTAAGCGTGTATAAAAACAGTTCAGGTATCGATAGGTGGTGCCAGTACCTCCCCATGAGACGTCAATCGGGCGCACGAGTAAGTGTGTTATCGTAGGTAATATTAGTACCTTAAGTGATCAATGTTAATAAATTATAATTTTTTATATCATGAACATGAGGAGTGCACAAGGGGCCAGAGGCATACGGGACTGGGCATCTGTGCATGCCGAGCACTTACTAAGGTGGACGGAGTCAGCCACGATATATGTCGTCATTCCTGCTGGATAATATGACAACACCACATACTAGGAGTACCTTTTGTGGTATCATCCGTGCACTTGTACCACCTTACTTAGCAGACTTATAGAGCTGACCCTCAGACCCTTCCCTGAGGATCATACCCACCTTCTTCATGTTGTGGTAAGTGATATGGTATTTTAACAATTTTTATTGGTTAAATCTCTGTATTACTATCATGGCCCTAATCTTATACAAATCGAAGAGATGTACGAGATGCATACGCAGGCGGAGCAAACTTGTGGGGAAGCAAGCGAGCCATCAATGTGGAGGGATTGGAACCCTCTCTAGGACTACATGAGGACGAGAGGGTTCCGCTTCCTATCCGCTATACATGATCTAGGTGATCATACCTCGCATTGGAGGGGTATAACCTATCAGCCATGGATCCGTCTCGTGCCTCCTACAGCAGGCGCTTGTCCAGTGCCCGTGACGAACCTATTCAGACATAGTCGTGAGAGGCACCTTCGGATTCAGAGCATCGCGAGGAGTGCACGCAGGCTCCCGCACCCGAGCAGTGTATACTAGGTTTACAGACCCTACAGTGGATATAGCCTCCTCAAACTATGCTGACACCTCCGCCTGCAGCATCGATTCGTCACAAGGACGTCGTTGATTGCATGCAGCAGACACCTGACTGGAGTGGCACGCATGATTTTAACTGGGTTGCTGTAATGCAGGCAGCTAGCTACATCAAGCTCCTCAGCGCATAATACCTCTAATATCTCGATGCACATGGAGGTTCACAGTGGTACCAGTAGGGTGAGCCTTTGGCACATCGGACTCTGTCGTAGCACGTTCTAGGGGTGTCCACACTGCCGCATGAGGATCCTTTTTCATGGTACATGCAGAACAGAGTTAGCAGAGCGGGATAAACGATCGGTGGGGGTCCCACAGGGCAGGATGATGATGATGTCGAGCTAGGGAACACGTGGCAGGAGCCAGCGTAAGCTACTGGGATGAGGGCCACACACCCACCAGACGTGTACAATCATAGGGATTGCGTGCAGCGTCGTCGTCATCGAGTTGTCAGTGTAGTTGTTCGGTGCACTTGTACTTGTTAATGACACATGTATTGTTGACTTTATTGTCGTAGTCATTCCTATTATGTAATATTCACTGTATTGTTAATTTAATTATTTTTAGTTTATGTAATATTTATCAAATAATTTTGGCACATAACTTTATTTGTTAGTTATTTATTAAGCTTTGTTACATATTAATTATTATATTTAATACTTGTTTAACGTTTCTTAAATAATAAGGGATTTGTGCTTTGGTGCAGCGCCATAACGTTGCAGTAAAGGATCAATAAATCTATGACAGGATCTTCGAGTACATGCTTTCCATGAACACCTACAACAATTCATATAACACTTAATGCCTCTTTGCAGGTTGTAGTGATGGGAAGGATGGCCCCTTCAAGGAGAACAACATAATCCAAGCTGTGACCAAATTACATGTAAGACCTTTCTGTTCTGTGTTAATCACTCCGCTCCAACATGTAACCACCAAGGACCTTAGGGTCCTCTTGCACGAGCAGCATCAAACGTATCTCAGGGTGTGCAAACTAGCTGATCATCCTTCTGTTCTAGGCTTCTCTAGGAGTCAAAAAATGATAGTGATGTTGCCTGACCAATATGCATCTCACATTCAGGTTCATAATTTCCTATGTGCTCACCCTACTTATCTTTTCTCCATTGATTCAAATGCTCCTCTTTTGCGTTAGGCGTTCTCAGAAGACTCCCAATTAATCAACAAAGATATCACAAACTTTTTTGATGATGTATATGCTCTTCGGTGGGGGTGTCATGCTTGGTTCGCGTAGAAGACGACGACGGTTGGTGAACCTAAGGGATACAATGATGTCCTCTACTACTCATCCAGAAAATAACGAGAACAATGAGGATGATGATTTTATGCCTCTAATGCCTCGATGATCCAGTAGCAAAACTTGAGAAGGTTCAATGATCATTGCAAGATGATGTTCACGTACCACATCGAGATGACATATAACCGACAAGTAAATAGAACATGCTACTACCGTGATAGCTCAATATGACAATGATTTCATGCCACAACAATCCCTCTCTTTGAGGTCTTCATCTTCGGACGACATTGATGAACTTAAAAATATTGGTGGATTTGTTGGCACTCATCCTTACAACTTCTTATTATCACTTCGGAGATGACGACTATCTTATCCTAATAGCATTGACTGGCACAGCTAGCATTCTTCCGCTAATTTACGTTGCCACTTTTCTCCGCTATCTTAAGATGATCTAGGTATTCAACATCTATACACTGTGAACTATGCAAATGTAAGATATGACTATTTATTTTGTTAATCTTTTCATTTCATTAGTTCAGTTTGATGGGTATAAACGTACTATGTTAAAAACTATTTATGAATTTTATGTCTAATCAATATGATGGTAAGTTTAGTATATTAACGTACTGTCTAAATACAATTCTTTCCATCATATAAAAAATATTTATGAACTCAGGCTTTAAACATGCAGACAGTGTCGATCATGATTAAGCTCGCAAGAAGGTGACCTCTATTATAAAAAAATGTCACAAGAGGAAAGTCATCCAGAGATTGATTGAATCAACACCCAAAATCTTCAGGTTGAACAAGCTTGTGAGCTCTCAGCGGTTACAGGATAATCGAATATAAATCAAGATCAGTCAATTCAACATAAAGGACGTAATATCTCATCAGAAGATCATAAATCAAGGTCTCAATGCAACAACAGAACATTTCAAGTCCTTCCAGCAACTGATAAATTTCGAAGAGCTTCTGAGCATGGGGGATTGGGGAATGGGAGCCGCATCCCGGCAAGGCGGTGGCTGAGTTCTTGAAGTGCTTTTTTCTTCTGACCCCGAGCCAAAGGTGTCGTTTTTGTAATCTTCAATAGCATGTAAATTGGTGAACCTAAAGATAGTATCGATCTTTTTTTAGTTTAATTAATTACATTAATTTTCAAAAAAATACTTAATTTAAGAAAAATATTGTTATTGGTTAAATTAAAAAGATCGAACAATTTGCACCCTAATTCTCGATTTGATCTCGGCCGTTGCTTCGTGATCACACGGCTCCATACGTAGCAGGAGTCAGGACACAACCCAAGTGATCCCACACTTGCTGGACCCTCCTCACGGGCCCACACATTCTCCCTCTTCCCACGCGCGCGCGCACTCACGCGGTCCCGCACCCGCACGCGCCATGTCGTGGCTCGCACGCTCCATTGCGGCCACCCTCTCCTCGCCGCGCGGCGAGCTGGACTCCGACGCCGAGGAGTCCGAGCCCGAGACCGCCTCTGCTGAGAGGGCGGCGGCCCCGGAGGAGGACTCCTTGCTGCGCGGCCCCAACCCGAACCCCGACACCGAGGAGCCGGAGCAGCCCAACACCCCGAGCCGCGGCGTCAAGGACGACATCTCCGAGTTCACCGAGACCCTCACCCGCCGCCTCTGGGGCGTCGCGTCCTTCCTCGCGCCGCCCCCGACGCTGCCGGAATCCTCGACCCCGCGCGCGGAGGCTCCGGCGGAGGTGGAAGACAAGGAGGAAGGGAAGGAGTACGATGGAGATGGAGGCGAGGACGGGGATGAGGCAGCGCAGCCTCCGCGGATCGCGGGGATCCGGAGCGATCTGGCGGAGATCGGCGGGAGGGTGAGTAGCGGCATCTCGATGCTGCAGAACAACTTGGCCGTGGCGGAGATCTCCAAGATCGCGTCGTCGCTCCTGCCGTTTGGTCAGGGGGAAGCAGACGAGGAGGAGCCGGTGGCCGGGATCACCGAGGAGGTGGTGGTGTTCGTGAGGCACATCTCCACGCGGCCCGAGACGTGGCTCGATTTTCCCCTCTTCATCAGCGAGCGCTACGCCGATGGTAAGAATTAGTGCTTTAGTGGTGTGATTTCGAAATTTCGGTGCGTTTTGAAGAAATGGAATGCCTTTCTATATCAACATAAGTACAATTAGTTGAGATTGCTGGGGAAGAGAAGTGACTGGATGGGGAAAACTTGGTTGTGAATTTATCATTGCTTATTTTTGTGGACAATTTATGATTGCTTAGGCTGTATCTTATTAACTCGAGCCTTAAGCGGTGTATATTTACTTCTTTTCACTCTATTTGACCTGTGAAAAGTATAATTGTTGAGGAGCGCGTGCGGTGTCCATACATTTTGTGGAAAATCCGGCACGTTAGAGCATCTCCAAGAGAGCTTCTATCCCACCTGCCATCTCGTTTTTAAGCTATCTCAGCGAAAAAAAGTCCAGCAGCAATGCTATCACTCCCGCTATTTTGGCGCACGCTCCATCGCCGTCCTCTCGCACGCCACATTTAGCGAGTGCCTCCCCCGCACCATCCCCCAACTACTGCTCCGCCCCGCGCTCCCGCCACCACCCTAATTAGCCTAGGACAGGACGGAGCGGCGGCACCTCGTTGGTCTTTTCTTCCCTCCCCGTCCTCCCAGATCTGGTCAGCGGCATGACATAAGTGGCAGCGCTCTCTTTTCCCCTTCGCGCTGCCGCCCCAGACTGAGCCGCCTTTGAGCCATTCCCCAAATCGGCGTCACCTCTACCTCAACCGAATATGAATCCCATGCTAGCCTTATCTCTATCCCCAGAATCGATTTGAAGAGCCAGATCGGTTTTGGCTTCGGGGTAGCTGGTGTATTTTCTCCCCAAATCGTAACAACTTGGGCTACCGTACAATCCATCCTCGCCACCGTAAATCCAAGTCCCCGTCGTTGAGGGTGATGGCTTGTGTTCTTGCTAGTACTATGCTCGTAGAGGTGAGCTGTGATTCGTGATGTATGGTGATCTCCCTCTCATCTCTGTTTATTCCCTTCTCTTTCTTGTTCGTCTTGTGCGTGAGTTGAGGTTAGCATTGTTGCGCCACTTGTCGATGTGCTGGCATGGTGCGCTTTGTGTCACCATGTTGCACATCGGCGTGCTGGCAAGACTAGGCGACGAACCGGTGCTGGACTTTGCCGCCGGTGTGAGCTCCGCTTTGATCTGGTCGCGCTACCTTAGATTGCCATCGCTTGCACGTGTTCTGCCGCCGTCGTGTCGGGTGACCCGGCTGTCACTGCCGGCGTGCGTGTGCTTTTCCCGTTGTGCTATCTGCCGCCGATGTGTTTGCCAGCGTGCATGTCTCTTGTGTGCGTTGAGCCGACGAATTGTTAATCTCCGGCCCCTGTGTTGATGCCATTGAGTTATTGATCTCCAGCCTACTGGAGTGCGTGTCTTGTGTGTGTGTGGCCTTCCTGGCCGCCTTCGTGCTGCTGCCCGCGGCCAGTGAGCTCGTCGGGCCGCCGGCCATGTGCTCTGTACAGAGTCGGTGTGGCTCGGTGGCGTTGCTCGACTGATGCCCTACTCTGGCGAGGACGGGAAGGAGAGGGCGATAGAGAAAGAGTGAATGACATGTGGACCCGTGAATATATTGTTAGTTAGAGAATACTATTAAAAAATAGGAGAGAGAATATGGTGGGTGAAATATGAATGTGCTGTTGGAGTGGTGAAATAATATAGAGGGGGAATCTTTATAGATGGTAATCCATATGGAGATATAGATGGTGTATTTATTATAGATGTTATGTTGGAGTTGCTCTTATACTGACATGTATTGATCTTGTGATTACATTTGTGAATGTTGCTTGACAAAGAATATTGATTACTTCCCAAAATTTTGGCCCTAGGTTGTTGGTCTCCATTCTAAAGTTATATTTAGTTTGATTTAATTTTGTTTGGATTTTGCGTTACTAGGAAATAGAGGCTACTGGATTAGTTGCTGCTACAGTCTTGCTGGGCCTTTAGTTTAACTTCATAATTCTACGAGTAGTTCTGCACATATCTGTGATCATTAGTATGAATGACTTATGATAATTCTGAAGTATGCTAATTTCATTGGTGATAGCATGATTGGGGATGAACTGGATTCTTTTTAACTTGGGTTTCTCGAGCTTCCATTATATTTGACCGTCCTAATGAATGATTTCAGTACCAAGCTCCCTGGGACCATATGGTTGAAACACATTTCCGGAATACTTTGTATCCTGAATTCCTTATGGGAAATACAGCTTTCTTTGAAATTTAGGGTTGCAAATCATATCATTATGGACGGGAAATACTCCAATATAATGGATCAAATCATCAAGCTATGATTTTACATCCTGCAGTATAATCTGTAATTTTGTATCCCACGATTACCATTCAACAAGTATGTTGGTTGTTGTATGTTTTGTGTTTTTATTGATCACAGGACCATATTCCATGACCTATGATTTGCTATTTTTTCCCTAGCGCTTTTTATCACCAAATCGTACATATTTCCCTACCTGCCACAAGAATGCATAACTTTTACTTCTGGAATAAATAGATTATATTCTGCTTTTGCCTGTTGACTCATCTTCCTCTTGTCTTTAATCCTTTAGTGGTGACCTGACTCCTGAGGCTTTGTCTGGTCTTTTTGTAATGCGACCATGGTATGTTACAGACCTTGACGATTTCCTCTTTCCGTTCTTGTATCTTACATAGTTTTTCTTTGTAGATTTTGAACTGTCGGATGCTCAGTATATGCATGCATTAGCCATAGAGCACCTTGTGCCAAGCTTATCAGACTCAAAGGCTCAGATTTGCTCTACTGATATGAGTGAGGCATGTTTCTGGAAGATCTATTTTGTGCTTCTGCACTCAAAACTCAACAAGCAAGATGCTGAACTTCTTTCAACACCACAGGTAATTTCCTGGATCATCCACAGTATATATCTGCTATGGCACATTGTTTTTGATTTGTTATGAATTTTTGTGCCATGCACATTGCAATGGATGGCATGTTTCATAAACAAACAATTAAACTTTCACCGGCTGGTTACAGCTTTCTGTGCAGACTATAAAATAACAGTCTGCTTCTTTTGTAGCTTTCAATTTTGGGGCTACGCTTTTACGTTAACTCCACCTGTGTATACGTGGGACCTTAAAATCTTCTTATCCGTGCAGATCCTAGAAGCAAGGGAAGAATTGTTGCAAAGTTTACAGGCTCAGAATAAGCAGGGATCCAAGGTTCCTGGTGAATCATCAGAGAATGCAAAATTTTCCTCTGCTCCTGCTGAAGAGAAGGTGATACAACCTTCAGGCATCCAAGATAAAGCTGGCATGTCAGAGGTTTCATCGTTGGAAGAACCCACTTCTGATATCATGCCAGAAATCGAATCTGAAAAATTCCCAGTGTCCACCACTGAGGTGGAAATAGTTGACAAGTCAGTGGTCGAAGAGCTGGCAGTGAGAAACGAAAGCAAGATCTCACCCGTTGAGTCGAAAAAAATTCATTTTGAGACTGACGAAGATGAAGTCGACGAATGGCCTGACGACGACGAGCCTGAGGCGGTGGGCGCACCAAGCAACAGGACTTCACTAGAGCAGGAGGAAGACGTGTCGTTCAGCGATCTGGAGGACGGCAGCGACGACGATGACAATAAAAAGGATGGGCAACAGGGCAAGCAGCCAAGTAACTAGGCAAGCTCAAAGTCTGGTCCCCGGTGTGCAATTATCTCGATCCGGTACTCCCGCGGCCACTTGCTGGATTCATTTCAGTAGGGCCGAGATCACAGCCAAGGATCATTGCTCTGCTATTATTGGACTCCGAAAGTAATGAATCCAAGAAGTATCTCGGTCTCGGATACCCTGGAAGTGGAATCGTAATGATAAGCATGCCTCTGCAGCTCGTGTTAGTGTTAATGGCAAGCACTACATGTGTATTATTGACCTCGTTCTGAGTTCTGTACATAGAGAGAACCATTTGTGTCTTGTGTGTAACCTACCACTGTCTATCTGAAATCTCATTCTCCATTCCTTTCGTACAAACAGCCTGCATTGAGTTTTTGCATTCGAGATCCGAAGTCTTAGTCTTGATGAAGAATGCTAATAATTTTTTTTTCTCGGTTACATGAGAGAGCTACGTATTTTTTATTAAGAAAAAGCAAAGAAGCAAAAGTTTACACGACGACCCAAAATGAGTGTGGGTCATACAGTGACCGTTAGGCTGAGAATCAATGAGTTTGTAACAGAGATTACACGACTTAGAACAACATGAGTACTAAGATCATCCTAACTCAGAGGATGACCAGACACAGGCGCTCCATGGCCGTCGCTAGTCTCTTCGCCCCTACCTCGCACCATCGGCTAATGTCATCCCTAATGAGGGTCACCAAGGTATCCGATGATGTTCCGTGCCTGTTGAAAATTATGTCATTACACGATAACCAGATTCTCCAACAAGTGAGGAGAATCAGAGAGTTCAACCCTTTCCGAATCTCGTTGTCAATGTGGCTATGTAAGTCCAGCCACCAAGAACATAAGGAGTTCTCCGATTATGGAACATGAACCCCTAGGATCCTCCACCAAATCTCCCTAGCCAGGGTGCATTGAAGAAGAAGATGGTCAATAGTTTCCGATAGCTGGGAGCAGTGTGCACAAGAGTCATCCATTTGGAGTCCCTGCCGCTGCCGCCTCACCGATGTCCAAAGCTGGCCATGCAGGGCAAGCCAGCCGAAGAACTTGACTTTGGTAGAGGCCCAAGTTTTCCACAGGACCGAAGCTCCCTCAAAGAAGGTGGAACCAATAAACAAGACCTGATAAGCTGATTTCGATGAGAATTGTCCTGAGCTCGACCATTTCCAAATTGCTCGGCCTTCGACGTTGGTTAGAGTGATTGATTCCAGGAGGCTCCAAATGTGTAGGTATTGTAGAATCGCCGGAATTGACAATTGGCCAGTAATATCCTTGACCCAATTTCGTTCCTGCAGAGCATCCCTTAGGGTTCTTCTCTTCAAAATTGAAGGAGCCACGCAACTGAACAGATCTGGTGTGGTGGCTTTGATTGAAGTACCATCAATCCAGTTATCAGACCAAAAGAAAATGGATTCTCCATTGCCCACCTCCCATCTTGGAGACTTGGAACAGAGCGAGCACCTCTTTCTCATGGTGCAAAGGGAGGTTTGTCCATGACTTGTAAGGCACACAACGCTGCCACCAAAGCCACCTCAGTCGGAGGGCCAAGACTGCAAGGCTGAGGTCCTGGATGCCGAGACCGCCGTACACAAGCAGCCGGTAGACCCTTGGCCAGGAAAGCGAACAACGGCCGCCGAAAGTTGTAGCGATCAGAATGCTAATAATATCAACTCTTGATTGTAGCCGTCACGATCCATTTCGCCAAAACAACCGTCCCGGCATGTATTGGTGTTGGACGTCACACCCTGAGAGCACGCGGTGCGTGGGCCGCAGGCGCCCGGCAGCGGCGAGGGCGAGGCTGACCGACAGGCGGATGGCGCTCGTGAGGTTCCTTCCTTTTCTCCTGTGGTGGCAGCAGCGAAGCCGAGCGGTCGGGTCGGCACGGCAGCACCACTGCGCCATCACAGGCGTGGGGCGAGGAAATGACGAGACCACGCTGTTGCTTTCTTTCGGTGGAGGCCGTCCACTTCCGCCTGCCGACCTGATCCCGGCAATCGGCGTGCCCCCCCTTGCCGTCTCGCGTTCGCGCGTGCCTATACAGTCGCAGACTCGCAGTCCAGTGAAGTGGCCGATTCATCGGGCATCCGCGTGTCTCACACATGCATGTTGTTGCCACGGCGCCATGGGTGCTTATATATATCACGCTAGTACCATTCAATTAATTAACTAGTTTTTAATCTAATTAAAATAATTAGTTAATTGATGAATTTAAATTAAAATAAATCATACATCGTTCCATATTAATCCCTACTTGCGGGTTGGCGCGGCAGGTGGAGCAATATGGAGCCCATGTGAGTCTGGATGGACTGTTGCGTGGAGTTCTTGCGCCGCACGCACCAAATCCCGCACCTGACGACGCCGAACCAGATACATCAAATGGCCAAACCGGATGAGGAGAACCGACCGGAGCAAGCACATGGGAATGACTTACCACTAGATGCAAGCTCGCAGCAGCTGCCCCAGCCCAAAAAAACACGCAGCCACCTGCTGCTTTCAGCTCAGAAGGAGAGAAAGAAGAAACGCTGTGCCCCCAAATGTCAATTCCGGTTGTCTCGTTGCACCGTCTCACGCGCCGGCATTGCGCCCATGTACGCGCTAACGTGACAAATGCGAGTACAGCCCGGCTGCAGATAGCGTGTCGCGGTCAAGGAACTTTGCTTTGAGAGCTAGTGACAGAGCTTGGATCCAAATTCAGGGCTAGTGAAGTCAAATGAGCTCTAATTAAATCATAAGGTCGAATCAATGAAATATGAGAATTTTAGTTCAAAATACACTATAAATATATAAAATTTATTGAATCGAAGAAAAAAATACACTACAAAATATATAAAATTTGTTAGACTAAAAGGTACCATGGCTCACTTGGCCACAACCATCCTCCGCCCTGGAGAGCAGGTCGACAAATCAAGAGCCTTCTCATGTGGATCATCCTGGGGGGAAAATGTGTTTGGTTTTGATTATGTCCTAGATATCGAGTGTGATGGGGACGTTGGAGAGGGTCTCTTTCCTGCGAGAATTGGAGCCATGTGCGCTGTCTGCAGTAGGCACCGTTTTTCTTTTTTATCCTCTTCCTCTGTTCAGGAAACAAGGGGTTCTAAAAGCTTATGTGTAGCTGTTTGGTGGGTTTCTACTCCGGAGTGGTGTTATTGTGGTTTTTTTTCTTCTGTTAGTTCTTGTAGTTGTTTTTTTTATTATTGTTGTTGTTGTTATGGTACTCTAGATCTAGCTCTTTAGCTAGGCTCTTAATTCGCTCTGTTGCATGATTTTTACTCAGTTTCTTAATTAATCGATCACTTCAACCCGTTCTTCTTATTAATACCACTGAAAGCTATTCTGCTGGTTCAGTTTCAAAAACAAAAGTGTAAGCTGCTGTCTTTTTTTTTAAAAAAAAAGTAGAGGCTGAAAAGTGTCAGTCACTGCCCAAACTGAGAGTTCAGTTTAGTCTGTCTGAACCTAAGCTGGTACTTATAAGTTTCTCAAACAGATGGACCCTCCCTCCTTTCTACGAGAAATTCTACTGTAACCGTTACACAAATCAGTTTGTGTAACTAAACAATAAAAATATTATGTTAAAAATTATAAAAAAATTCAAACAAAAATATAATAGTATAGATCATGCTGTCATCTATATCATCTTATATATAAATTTTAAGCTCAAAGAACAACTTGTATAAGGAAAAAAGAAATTTCATCCATGAATAATATCTCTATATATGAATCACTGAAATTTTCTTTTTTTTTTCTCTATATACAAGTTGTTTGAGCTCAAATTTCATGAGATGTTAGATGATAGCGTGCTCTGCACTATCATATTTTTGTTAGAATTTTTTACAACTTCTAGCATGGTGTGTTGGTTGATTGGTTACATAAATTGATTTGTGTAATGGTTACACAATAGAAAATTTCCCTTCTGTGTTCATGTGTCCAGAAATGGCAGACCATGTTCAAGGACCAAGGAAAATACTACCATTCGTAAAATCTAGCAGATGCATTTTCACTTGAGAACTACTACTAACTCTGGATGCCAAATCGCTAAATGGACAATTTGGAGAACAAGCACCATCAGGGGACAGGCCAAACGAGCTTACTGGTAACTAGTATTTCCTATTTGCCTCCACATGGATTGTTGCAAACCAAGGGACACACTTATGAATTGTTGTCCCTTTCAAGGATAGGGATAGAAAACAAACAAACATGACCCTGCCAAAATGCACATGATGAAGCCAAAGACAGCATGCATGTAGCAAAGATGTAACAATCCCCTTTCAAGGCTTCGACAAGTTCCATTTGTGAGTCATACAAGTGAGTAATTCTATGCCACAATATCCAAGCATAAGATTGTGCTGGAACAAGTGAGTAATTCTATACCACACTTCTAAAAAGAGATGGATTATAGGACATGTATCTCAATAATCATGGTAATTGATCAAATACATGGTAAACACAAGTATTATCCTCATTTGAAGGTAAAGTCTGTTTAGAAAAAAGAACCCATCTAGACACACAGAATATTCTTACAAAAGAATTGAGACCCGAAAGACTAAAAGCATCTCACAGGCTGAACCCAAACTATACCTATCTACAGCTCCACATTTTTGGTATCTCTGGTGAATCTCAACCCCTAGAATAGGGATCAAAGCTTCCTCGTGTAAGCATCAAAGAGTGCATCACTCTTCCCTTTACAAAGAGCCCTTTGATGCTTGCAAAGATTTCTTCAGACAAAAAAAAAAGAATTCATTATACGCCTTATTTTCTATCACTCCACTTGCTCGCCAATTAGGTCGAGACCGACAACCAAGAATGAGACCCCTTGGAACAGAAGGAAGTAGAAATGGATGCCCTGGGCAGACAGCATACTTCGGGCGGCTGCTGTTAACAGTAGGAAGGAAAGTAAAAGTTCCTTCCTGTAGATCCTATTGTGCTTCTTCTTCTTGGAATCCTTTTTAGGATTTGATTCCTCCTTTGTTAGCGCATCGAGATTGGGCGCTGAACCTACTCTTTGTTGCTTAGAGTGTTTCTCAACAAGGGCAACGAGATCTCCCTCAGAAGAACGGCCTGATTTCTTGGTGACGACCCACTCGTAGGCACTCCCAAGCTGGAACAGGCCAGAAATCATGGCATTGAACTTGGTTACTGACATGGTGTTCTCAAATAGAAGGTATGGAACAATGAATGGGAAGGATTTGGGGGCTGGGAGGATGTTGAGAATGGACATTGTTGCTGGAATGTAGCATACAACCCATGCAGGAAGTTCAGCTTCAGGAACGAACATTGTCATGGGAAGGATGACGCAGAAAAGGGTGAATGAATAGAAGGGTAAGATGAGCTTCCGAAGGAGGAAGAAAAGGAATATGAGATTGCACTTCTTCCAGAATCCAATCTGCAGAAGAAAGTAAGCAGCAACATCAGGTCAACTATCCAGTAATCTTATGCCCAAGCATGAAGATGAGAGAGTTCAAATACGAAGAAGGGAATAAAAGGAAAAGAGAACTATAATGCCCTGTCATAAGTTGCGGTAGGTTTATCAATGATCCTATCAAATGAACCGCAAAAGGACGATTTACGGAACTAAAAACTGCATGAAAGGTAAGATTCTAGAACAATGTGTTTCCTTAATTCCTTTGTTTATGGAAATAAAAACTGCATGAAAGGTCAGATTCTTGATCAATGTGTTTCCTTTGTGCTACTCTAATGTACTTGATGGTTCGTGAAAATTACTTCATCTTGTGAAATATCCTATTGCACCCAAAAATATATAGCAAAGAACTCCTGCAAGCAAACTAAAAAGAGCTACTACTGAATATGCTACATAAATTTGCCATGCGTTTCAGCTTCCACAGCATGCCTACATAAAAAGTACCGTACCTTGGATTTTATAATGTCCACAAAGCAGAGTCTAAACAATTGCATGGGACCTGAGTGCCACCGGTGTTGCTGTTTTCTGTACGCTTCATATGATTCTGGCAACTCACATTGACACTGAAAGAGAAGTTACACAAGTTAATTTATCATGTCTTTACACAAGGCAGATTCTGCATAAGCCACAAAGAAAACAGTGCCAGTACCTCAACATCATTCAGGAAGAGAAATTTCCATCCCTTGAGATGTGCTCGGACAGCTATGTCCATATCCTCCACTGTTGTCCTCTCCATCCATCCTCCAGAATCCTCAAGTGCCTTAATTCTCCACACTCCTGCAGTGCCGTTGAACCCAAAGAAGTTGAGAAACGCCCCATTGACCTGCTGCTCCACCTCAAAGTGGAAGCACAGATTTATGTTCTGCAGTCTGGTCAACAAATTCTCGTCCTTGTTTACGAAAGACCATCTTGCCTGAACCAACCCGACATCATCCTTTCCCTAGAAGTTGCAAACTTAACTTGTCAGAAAACATAACTAATAGGATTGATTGTCAAGCAAACAGTCACCATTGTTCAGTTAAGCCGAACCTTGAAATGGGGCACGGTACGCTTCAGGAAATCTGGTTGTGGTTGGAAATCAGCATCAAAGATGACAACAAACTCATAATCTTTCACATAACTGCAGTTCATGGCCGATTTAAGGTTTCCAGCCTTGTAGCCGTCCCGGATCACCCGGTGCCGGTATATTATGCGCACACCCTCCCGCTGCCATTTCTCCACCTCCTCCTTGATTAACGCCGAAGTGGTAGCATCATCAGAATCATCCAACACCTGAACCAGGAAGTTTGACTTTGGCCAGTCCAGGCTGCAAACTGCACCAATTGATTGCTGGTACACCTGCAACATCCAAATTTAAGAAGTTAACTGAATTGGACTAATCTTCGAAAGAAAAGTGCAGTAGTAAATAGAATTGGATCATCTCTCATTTGCTAACTTCTGATGCTCCAGATTTGTGGAAGCTGTGATGTATGCTACAGTTTGATATCCAATCACTTGCGTTATCAGTTAATTAACTGGCCGCGACAACATCCACACCGTGATTTGGATAACAACAAGCTAAGTGTGCGTTTGAAAGTACGAATACCAACCGCAAAAATCTAACCTTCGGAATGCAAAGCTAAATTATGTTGCTCAAATTGGGTAAGAACAAAACAGCTTTTAAACTTCAGAAAGCAAACACAAGTCAAAGATCCAGACCGATGCATGTCCTCCACTCTATTAGTGTTCGGTTGACTAGAACCAGGAGACAGGAGTCAATACGAAGCCCCAAATTGCAGCTAAAAAACCGAATATTTGAATCCCGGCAGACATGAATACGGCAAGATCACGGACACAATCCCGAAATCGCAACTTGAGCACGCACGAACACAACCAAAGCAAATAATTGAAAGACAATTGCTGCTGTGAGCTTACCTCCCTCTCGTTGCACATGGGAATCTGCACGAGCACCATGGGGAAGTCGTCGGCGCCGGCCTCGACGTCCTCTTTGCCGGCGGCCTGCGGCACGGGTTTGATACCCTTGAGCCTGATCCAGAAGCAACCGAGGCAAAGGACGAGTCGATCGATGCTCTGGATCAAGAAAAGGACGACGCAGGCGTTGGTCAGGAACTGTAGCGGCGGCGCGAGGTACTCGAGGCGGGCGCGCATCCACCCCGCGTAGGCGGCGGCGAAGAGCCCGTCCACGGCAAGGAGCCTAGGCAGCTCCATCTCAAGGTGCCAGCCCTGGAGGTACGCCGCCACCTCGACGGCGAGCAGCAGCAGCGACAGCACGAGGAAGACCCGGATGCAGCCGTAGAAGCGCGCGCGCAGCGCCGTGCTCTCCCCGGGCGCAGCGTCGGTGTCCGTCCGCCCCGCCGCCACCCTCCGGCGCGCCGCCGCGGCGACGGCGAGCGCGGCGGATGCCGCCCCCGTGAGCCGCCCCGCCGCGCGGTGCGCCTTGAGGAGCAGCACCCACGTGATCTGGCGCGCGTTCTTGCCCCGCCCCGCCTTGCCCCCGCCCGCCGGCGACCCCGGCGCCACCTCCTCCGCCGCCGCCACCTCGGAGATGGACCAGTTGGGATTCTCCATCTTCACCACCACCGGCGTCCCGCCGCCATTGCCCCTCGCCTCCCTCCCCCACCACGACGGCGCCATTGCTCAGCACCACCACCCTTCCTCACCCAGCCACACCCCTAGAGAACCGACGCGGCTACACAAGAAACCTCTCCTTCCCTCACCTACTCATCAAGAACGGCCTTAATAGCCGGACCAAGAACACAACACACCACCGCGGCAACGGAGCAGCAGACCACGACCCACGAAGGAGGGGAGCATATGTCGCGCAGCACGGGGAGAGCAGAAGAACAGCTCACCACGTCGGTCTAGCAGGCAAGCTCTCCCCTGCTTTATTTATTTGTAGCCCCACTCCCTCTCTCTCGCCACCGTTGTCGACTAAAAAAAAGATCCTTTTTGGCGCTCTCCCGCCGTCCGAGACACAGAAATCACACAAAAACCGAGCAGAGTGGAGTGGAGGGGTTAAAGCGGTCGCTGGCAACCCGGTGAAAAACGAGCGGATGCATGTCGGCGGAAACGGCTCGTTTTTACCGTGCGCGGAGGGGATCCGGCGGTCCGGCCGCGGCTTGGTTTGTTCGTGCCGTGCGCTCTGCCCTTGGCTCTGCCTGCCCGCGCGTGTGGGCGTGCCGCCGAGTGGGCTCGCACGACGGCGTCTATTCGTTGCGTGCGGTTGCAGCCTGGCGCTGTCGGTGGCGGCTGCTCTTTAGACAACACAAGCACAGCTCGGAGGAATTATCCCTCCGCTCCGGTCATCTCACTGCTACCTGTAGGCTGTAGCCTACTGCTAGCACTGGAGATCAAACTTGCCATGTACGAAAACATTTGTAAATCTTAAGATAATTTCTAACGATTTTTCTTTAACACCCTAACGGTTTTTTTAAAGAATTCTCAATGTTATTTTCTTTAAAATAGAATTTTTTACTTTTCTTTTACAAATCTTTTTAAAAGAAAACTCTTAAAGATAAGAGAAAATAAAGAGAATAAAAAAGAGAAAAAATTAGAAAGAGAAAGAAACTAAGGAGTAATGGTTGGGATAGTCAGGTTCGTCGACCGATGACCGAAGCTTACGACGAGTATTGGTACTACCAAGCAATCGCTAATCGTTGGTATTGGTACACTGATGAAATGGCATATACATGCATGGATCAGTTTCGCTTCTTTTGACAGCACTCCATGGTAGGACTGGACGACACAGAAAGGGCAGGGGAGAACCAAACCGATATGCGTTCCAATAGGCTCAAGCTTTGGTTCCATGATTACATGGGGGAGGGGTCGGCGTCAGGCTGAACTGAAAAGATCCCAATCGTGCCGTGCGTGAGGTCAGGCTACGGGGGTAGCACGGATTTTGATTTTGTTCTACAATTTTTTCGTTCACAAGCAGAATTTTAATAAAACAAATTTCAAAATTAAATATTTCATTTCCAACCAAAATTTCTTAAATTCGCAAAATTTCAACGAAATTTTAATCCTGAAACAGCCGCATCATGCAGCGGCAGCTTTCGCGGACGATCGGAGTGGTGGATATGTTCACGTTTAATGCGGCAGCGGTACCAGCTTGCTTGTACGCTTGCAGCAGCCAGGGCCAGCTATTCATCAACTAGCTAGTGCTTGGTTACCGCGATGCACGCACGCCTTCGACTTTGGTTTGTTCTTGGTTGCTCTCCATGGAAGGGAGGAATGGAGAAAGGTAATTATGATAGCATCTCTAATCAAGTCCTCTTCTCACCTTCTATCCTATATTTGAGAAAAAAATGATAAAAATTGATCTCCAACCGATCCCCTATCCGACCCCTTTTATTTGAGGACCCCTCAAATCTCCTCCCTCACCCCCTACATTTAGGGGCTCCTCATCCAACCACTCATTTGGGAGAGAGGGGAGAGAGAGAGAGGGGAAGAGAGGGGAGAGAGAGGAGAGAGAGTTACCGGATATTAATAAAATAGAGGTGATTCGAATATAGGGAGTCAAATATGAGGGGTCAGTTGAAACACGTTGAGAAATAGAGGATGAAATCTGAATGAGGAGCCCCTAAATAAGAGAAATAGGGGGTCAAATATGAGGACTTGGTTGGAGATGCTCTGAGTCTTATTGGAACAAAGTAAACAGGGTGAAAGACTGGAAGTATTCGAATAATCTCAGACTTAGATTATTCAGAGTACTTGGGCTACATATAGTATAATGTACGGAGAGAGTTCATCTCTAATCCAAATTTATCTCTAAGTCAACTCTATTTGTACTTTAAATCAGTTTATATCTATATGTACAAACAAACTCTATCGACGGAATCCGGAATACCAACAACCAACAGTCCCGACCAAACGCTATTGCTGGACATGAATAATAACCTGTAATAGCGCCACGCTCGGTTGTAGGCCCTTGGCTAGCATATTCTAACACCCTCCCACAGTGTTAATTTAGAACGTTGTGGATGTTGAGACTAGAGTGAAAATCCTAGAACACCGTAGTTGGCATGCCCTTGGTGAAGATGTACACGTACTAGAGAGTGGTCAAGATGTGTAGAACTCGAATATCACCTAGAGCAACCCGTTCATGAATGAAGTACATGTCGATCTCCACGTGTTTGATCTGTTGATGTTGGACCGGGGTTGGTGGAGAGATACATCGCGCTAATGTTGTTGCAGTAGATGACGATTGCATTGGTCATCGGACGACATAGCTAGCGCAACCAACAAGCTTTGACGATGGTGTTGGTGACACCACGATACTCAGCTTTAGCACTAGAATAGGGGATGGTGTGCTGTCACTTGGAGGACTAGGAGATCAAGTTGTCACTAGGAAGATGCAGTAGACGGACGTAGACTTACGGGTGTTGGACCAGCTAGCCTAGTCGGCGTCGGAGTAGACGACCATGTCATGGTATGAACTGTGGGAGAGCTGCAAACCATGACCCAACGTGCCTTTGACGTACCTCAGAATATGCTTAATCAGCTGGAAGTGCTGATCGCAGGGATCATGCATGTGGAGGTACACTTGGTGAACATTATGCTGGATGGTGGGGTGGGTGAACATGAGGAATTGGAGATCACCAGCGAGACTCTTGTATAATCTCGTATTGGAGACCGGATCGCCAGCAGTAGCATATAGCTTGGAGCGAGCTTCGACGGGCATGGCGCATGAATTGCATGTAGACATGTTGGCTCACTGTAGAACCTCGATGGCGTATTTCTCTTGGGAGAGAAAAACACCACAGGAGGTGCGACGCGCCGAAACCCCGATGAAGTAGTGGAGGGGCCCCAAGTCAGTCATTGCAAACTCGTGGAAGAGTGTCACACCCAATTTCATACATGCGGTAACTTCATAAGTGATAACATAACAGTGTCATTATATAACGATAAGATTCCTTACAAAAGGACTTATAGATCTTAAAAGAAAACACTAAGATAACTTCTAGCGGTAGCGGGTCTTTCATCCATCCATAGGTGTTGTTCGGGGGAGCGCCAGCCTAAAACATAATCTTCATGTCGAAAACTTCATTTGCCTAGAACTCAACATCCATCATCTGGGACGTCCTCGAAGTCTTCACCTTCTGAGCAGCATCAAGAGGTTGGGATAAGACAAATGTGAGTACATGAAGTACTCAGTAAGTATGGGAAAACATGACATGAATGTTTAAGGCAAGAAAGGCTCGACTCAGGTTGACTGCATCTATGCCATCCTAATCTAGGACTCAAAAAGGACTTAGCAATTCTATTTAGTATGTGTGATGACACTAACATTACAAGAATAGCTCATCGAATTCCATCTTACTACTAGACTCATCAGATATCCCATATCCGGCTACCAACATATTAGGGTACCACCACCCGACTACCCAAAACCAAACATCCAAGATCCCCACTAATCATGAAGAAGTCCAAGCCTGCTCTTGACCGTGAGCACGACTAATTGATCAGTTTTATACTCTGCAGAGTCTACACATTTTACCCATGAGTCATCATTAACTCTTTTGCTGGTACCCATCGGTACCTTACACACTTCCAAGGTGTGCATCGAGAGATCACTACAAGGCCTCTATAAGGTGTCTTCAAATCCGTAAACACCTACTAAGATTTCACCACTAATAGTGATTCCATCCACTGAAGGGGGCCCCTCTTGTACCACTTAATCATCCATTGGTGCGTACAGAATAAGGAGGATATCCAATTAATTGGTCAGGCCATACCATATAAGCCTCGTGGCTGCACTGTTATGCCGGGTTACATGTCCATGAACCAGTCCTTAGGATCTCAAGCATGTACTCGCATATCACCCAATGCGCACACAGTAGCCATACCAACCTGCCTAGATCCCAATGTTCCATGTTGCTACAAAAGATTACCTAAATCAGTTCATGTTGCAGAGATCATTGGTTAGATTAACATTTAAACCACCCGACTTGACAGCGTGACTAAGCATTTCTACCCTTGACACTTAAACTACAACACAAGCGACAAGGATAATCATGGAAAGTACTAATAAATCCTAAACATTGGATTCATATTGATAAGCATGCATTTAGAAAGTAAAAGACACACTTTCCTATAATAGGATCAATATGATCAAGGACACTTGCCTTTAGCAACGGGCTGTTCAAACTCTTCAAAAGTCGGGTCCTACATATTCACGAACTGCTCGTCTCATAATGCAATCACGCACACCGAAAACAAACAATTACAAACATCTAAGAACAGTATACTAAACAGAAGCAAAACAATATGAAAAACCTACTAACGGATAATACTCACTGCTATGATCGTGCGAGCGCAAGAATCGCCTAAAACGGGGCTCATATAAAAAAGTTATGAGGATTTTAAGCTACA
The DNA here is from genome assembly GCF_958298935.1 of Phragmites australis. Lineage (NCBI taxonomy): Eukaryota > Viridiplantae > Streptophyta > Magnoliopsida > Poales > Poaceae > Phragmites > Phragmites australis. The sequence goes on along the minus strand of NC_084929.1, from coordinate 32,144,984 downwards.
GAGGCTTTTCTGAAGAAATAATAAGGGCTAATTTGTAAAAATAGAAGATTACAGAGCTTATTTGTAAAATTCAAGAACCTATTTGTAAATAAGTAAAAGTTTAGAGGGCTAAAAGTAAAATAACGATACTAACAGGGGCATAATTATGAAAATAGTAAAGTCTAAGGATCTAAATGCAAGATCACCTAAGTTCATAGATTGAAGGATTTATTTTTGAATTGAAAACCCTAATTAATGCGCCACCATGTTGACTGGGCTCGGGTGGGTGACGTGGCTGACATGTGGGCGACGCGTGGCGCTGACATGGATCACATAATTTGACTGGGCTTATGTGCCACGTGTCAAAATCCTATTGGCTAGCGAAGGGTATCCAGGCTTCTAATTGTAGTCGTCCATCTACAATCGCTCGGCCGAGAGTGGTTGGGAGGGGGGGAGACGGGCGGCCAACGGCGGCAGGAAATGGCGACGTCACCTCGTACACGGTCGAAACATCGCCAGCTACGCTCGATAAGGAGCTATGGCCTACCAAATGCGACGGGAAGCGGCGCAAAAAAGAGATGGGGTGACGAGGAGTCTCACTGAGGCTTCACGATTACCGAAGATGGCGGTGGCGATTATCGGCGCTTGACGGGAAGGCGGGTATGGCAACGAGGAGGTGAAACTGAGGATCGGGGAGGCTTCCTGGGGGTCATGCAATGCCGAAGGCCGGGTTAGTGGGAGTTGGGACCCTACGGGGCAAGTTAGTGATGGAGAGGAGCGGTGGCGCTTACCTTAGCTTGGCGAAGATGGCCGTACAGTGGCAAAACGACATCGAGGAGCGGCGAAGAAGACTTCCTGTGCTCCTACACTGCCGGCGATGTCCTTAGACACGATGGAGAGGGCTCGGGCACCACGGTCAGCGACGACGAAGCTCCGAGTGGCAACAAGGGTGGCTCTGTGCGACGGGGTTGAGCGGGGATGGGGGATCCAGGAGCACGGCGGGGTTGGGCGGCATTTATAGGCGTGAGGGAGTGCATGCCATTGCAGAGACGTGGGGTGCGGTGTGGGGCATGCACCGGCGGTTTCGGTGGTCAACGGTTGCGAGCACGACGCGCAAGAGCAGGCGTGGCTGGAGCAAAAGAGGGAGATGACAAACGGGCCTGGGCTGTTAGTGAGAGGGAGCTGGAGAGTGGGCTGGGCTTCGGTTGGGCCTTGAGAGCGGGAGATGGGCCAGACCGCAGCAAAAGAATGGAAGTCATACAGAGGGCGGTGATGATCCGTTGAAGTAGAGTCATATTTGATGTTGTAAGCAATATGTCATCGACGTACAACAGCAGGTAGGTGATGTCTACATTGTTGTTGAAGATGAAGAGGGAGGAATCCTTGTTGTAGCCATGGAAGCCGATGGAGACAACGTAAGTATGAAATTGGTTGTACCACACGCGAGGAGCCTATTTGAGGCCGCAGAGAGACATGTTGAGACGGCAAATATGGTGAGGTTTGTCGGTGTTGATGAAGCCAGATGGCTGCTGATGTTAGACTGTCTTGCCAACTTCTTGTTCAAAAGGCATTCTTTACGTCGAGCTGGTAAATGGGCCAGTTGTTGCAGACAATGTGGGGGAGCACCATGTGGATTGTGCTGGGCCTAATGATGGGGTTGAAGTTGTAGTCGATGCTAGGCTACTGAGAGAAGCTGTGAAGAACCCATCATGCCTTGTAGTGGGTAAGGGTGCCGTCGGAGTTGTACTTGTGGTGAAAGATCCACTTGCCGGAGATGATGTTCATGCATGGAGGAGGAGGCACCATGTCCCAAATGTTGTTGGCGAAGATGGCGGTAAACTCATCGATCATCATTGAATGTCAATGAGTATCATTGAGGGTATCATGATAAGTCTTCGGCAAGGGAAACACAACTGTGATGATGGTGTCGAGGTCGAAGACCTACTTGGGCATGCCAATGTCGTCTTTGCTGCGCATAAGCATCGGGTGGTCGTTGCCACTTGAGCCAGTAGTGCCGTTGCTCGCGTTGGCTATGCCACCCATGCTGCTGACCATCGTGCAAGTGCATATGCCACCGCCTACCGTCATTTTGCCCATCATCACGCTACCCGTGCCCACCGTGATGGCCATCACAGCATTGGACGCACTTGCCACAGTGGTAGCTGACGCATTTGTTGTATCTGCCATCACGTTAGCTGTCACGTTGGTCATTCTCGCCACCGCACAGGTCGCATGCGTCGTCGTCGTGTGCGCCACACCAGTTGTGTCCATCATAATGATGGTCATGCGCACTGTCGCATCCTTTGATACATTGGTCACGCGCACCGCCATGCATGTCGTCACGGGAGTGTGGCTGCCTGACATGGCACAACGTCATATGTAGACGTGGAGAGGTGGGGGCAACCGCCACTACTGTATTCACACCCGCACCGGTCGGTGTTGCGCCCGCGCTGCTTGTGCCCCTTAAGCCGTAGTGTGTGGCGACCGGGCTGTCTACGCCATCACTAGTGGCACCACTGTGCACACCACCAACACCGTTGCCAGCCACGCCACTGTGTGCGCCACCAGCAGCCCGTGTCGCACTGCCTGCGCCATCACCAATGGTGTCACCATGCACGTTTCCAACAGTCGTGCTGCCTTCAGTGCTGCCATCAAGGATCGAAGTGCCAATCATCATGATGAGGGGCGCTGGTGAGTCATCTGCATCAAAAATACAGTACACGCTAGGCAAAGCTGACGTGTGTGAGGAGACGGGAAAAGATGCTTCATCAAAAACCATACTGCGGGATATGATGATGCAATGAGTGGTGAGGTTTAAGCAGCGATAGCCCTTGTGATTTGCTCGGTAGCCAAGAAAGAAACATTCAGTGGAGTGAGGAGCAAGTTTGTGTGTCATGATGGCGGAGAGGTTAAGGTAGCAATGACAACCAAAGACTCGGAGATGATCATACATGGGAGGATGACCAAACAGAGTCTAATTTGTTGTGGTGAAGTGTTTTTGTGGGATGATGATTTAGAAGATATGTGGTTGTGTGGAGAGCCTCGACCCAGCAAGGGAGTGGGACGGACGCTTGGAAAAGCAAGTAGCATATAACCTCATTAGTGGTGCGGACGATGCACTCGGCTTTTTTCTTATGTTGATAATTGTGGGGGTCACTAAAGACAAAGGTTGATGCCATGGGTGAGGAAAAAGTCTCGGGTGGCAGGATTGTCAAATTCATGGATGTTCTCACACTAAATGCTCTGAATTGTGATATGGAACATATTAGTGATATGGGCATGATTTTTTTAAGAAGACATAGTATACTACTAAATAATAATGAGTAAAATCATCCAGCAAAACTAAATAACACTTGTAACAAGATATACTGGTGATAGGCGATGTCTACAGATCACAATGAAGTAATTCGAAAGCTCTACTAGTGCAGAAGACGGACTCTGCAAAAGGAAGGCAAACATGTCGTCCGAGCTTGCATGTATGACATAGGGATGGTGTCGGCTTATTTGAAGCTAAAGAAATAGCATTTCTGGCATGAAGACTGAGAGTGACTCGTTGCCGAGGTGACCCAAGCGCTGGTGCCAGAAGGAGCGATGGGTGGAGACAGGTGGTGTGAAAATTGGGTACAGGTCACCGAAGCTATTGCACCTGAGAATCACGTTTTTGGTGCGTAGATCCTTCATAGAAAGGCCAAAGGTGTCAAATATGACAAAGCAAAGATTATGAGTAGTGAATTTGCAAACAAAAAGAAGATTGTAATAATGTTTGGAGAAACCAGAACATTAGAAAAGGCGAGAGAGTGGGTGGTAGATAAAGTGGTGTGACCGGAGGCCATGATGGGGAGGGCGGAGCCATCACCAATGACCACATGTGTTCTAGTTGAAGGGGAGGTGTACTGTAGGAGAGATTACCATGCTCTACGAACAGGTAGGAAGAGGCACCTGAGTCCATGTACCATGGTCCTGACTGCTGAAGGGACATGGCGTTCATGGCCTAGATGAGGTAGGCCTGATCTCAAGATGGCGTAGAGGCAATCTAAGCGTTGTACGCGCCCGGCACAACAAAAGCATAATGTGCGCCTGGTGCTTGGGGATGTGGACTGAGGATGTCATGCCCAGAGTTTGCACTCGATTACATGGGAGGCCATTGCAGTAGACTGTGTCACCGTTATTGCCGTAATCGCCGCGACAGCCATTCTTGCCCTTGTTCTTTTTACCGCCATTGCCACCAGAGCCACTGGAGTTGGAATTTCGGTTGTCAGTGACATAGTAAGTTGCATGGGCGGAGGTGCTAGCATTGGCAAGTTTGATGTTGGGAGCGACCACCAAAGCCGTGGAGGAGCCTAGAGCAACAATCTTGAGGTCAGCCTCCTCAAGAAGAAGGAGGGAGCGTACCTCGAGGAACGAGTGGAATGGTGACTTGGTCTTGATGACGGTGGCGATGTTGCGGAACTGCACATTGAGGCCGCGGAGAAGCGTGAGGATGATAGTGTCCTTGGAGACCAGCTGGTCGATGTCAGCGAGGATGGACTGGTCGCCTTGAGCCAAGTTGCAAAACTCAGCCTCAAGCGAGAGTGCATGAGTCATCTTGTTGTCACAGAATAAATCCTGCAGACTGATCCAGACGGCATGGGCAAAAGCACCGGGGTGAGGATCTTCTCAAAATGGACACGTAGAGGAGGGAGAGGACATCATAGTCTATTGACTCTCAGGTGGCGTTGCCGCTCTTCGGTTTGGGGGAGATGCCATCAAGATGGCCCTTAGCACCGAACTTGCTAACGAGAATGAGGAAGAGTTTGCGCCATCTAGTGTAGTTCGGCAGGTGAAGCTCAAGGGAGAAGGGGATGTGCACACACACATTAATGGTGGAGAGAGTAGAGGCGAGGTGGTGTTCTCGATCATGGAGAAAGTGTGCGCAGACTGAGAGGGGACACAAGGGGGTCGACCAACTGAACTGGGGCATCGGGTTTAGGCTAATGCCATGAAAGACTAGAAGTAGGGGAATAATCTCGAGCTTGGATTATTCGGGGAGCCCTTGAGGCTATATAGTACAATGTACAGATAGAGTTTATCTCTAACTCGAAACCTATCTTTAAATCAAATATATCTCTAAGCCAAGTCTATATATATTTTATATCAATCTATCTATATCTGGACAAACAAACTCTATCGATGAAATCTGAAACACCAACAACAAACAAACTCTATCGATGAAATCTGAAACACCAACAACCGTCAACAATCCTGGCCGGGCGCTATTGCCGGACCATGAACAGGAACCGACAATAGCGTTGGGCTTAGCTGTGGGCCCTCGGCTGGCATATTCCAACACAGGGGATTTAATTTTCATAACATTTTCGCTGTGAAAAATTAATTATGACTCTTATTGGAACAAATGATTGCATTAACCACAGAAAGGAAATGACCGATGACATTTATCCGCAAAATGGTAAGGCACGTCTCGTCAGAGTGATACAAGTGATACAAGTGGGCTGTACGGGGAAACTGGTATACGGGGAAACTTAGCACAGTGATACAAGTGGGCTGCGACGGTGCCGAGAGACTGAGAAATTTTTTGCTGTCATCTTGGACTTCGGAGTTCTTCAGATCTCGATGAATTGTGGACTGAAATTTCTCGAAACGAGAAACCAAGTAGCACTTTGAAACAAGCGATTCTCTGCAGAAGCGTGTGTTAGAAACTTCCTCGGTTCTTAACTGCATGTAAATTATTCCGCCCAAGAACAAGAGCAGGAGTCAGGAGATGCTAGTACATACTAGTTGTCATCAAGCCCAATGACATTCTCGTGCGAGCTAGCTTGTGATCAATTCTTCTTCACTACATATATCTATGCTAAATTTGGGCAACCAGCATGTGAGGGAACCAAATTACCCATTTCAGTAAAATGTAATGGCAAAAGATGCACATTGGTTTTGAAAAGTTAAAAAAAAACTATAAATTCTTTTGCAATCAGAAGGATTAGCAGACAACAGGCTTGCCTGAAAAAAGTAATGCAGGAAAGCAGCAGTCTGATTACTTGCGTACGAGTCTGAACTGAACATGGCTGATGCTAATCCTAACCACTTTTTTTTTTTTTTAAAAGGTCTCTTTACCTAGTCTTTTTGGAGCCCTTTACACACGTAGGTGTCAACCCGGGTTCAAACCCAAACCGGCGGAGACACTCCTATACATCTTATTAGTGAGCCACGCACTCGTCTGACAATCCCAACCACCTAATCCCACTAATCTAATCCTTTTCGTTTCGAGCAAACAAAAATTATCTCTCACTAATCAGTTCATCGCACGTCCATCGTCGACAGATTCTGCGGATCATGCTTGCTCGCAAGCTATGTTAGCCAGCTGCACGTTGTCGCGAGACGAGATTAGCAAGATCGTGCCTAAAATATTTGCGCGAGGTGGACTTTGGCGACCGGCCGAGGCTCCGTTCCCGTTGTGATCAGTTTGACTACTGTGCCTGATCAATGGAAAATTCTTTCACGAAGTATGCCTGAGCGAAAGATTAATCATCATTAGACCACTCCTAATGATATATTTCTTAGATGATGTTTAAGAGGAGAGAAAGTAAGAAATTAATGTTAAAAATAATCCTTTAATATATGTATATGTCTTGTTAGTTTCGTAAGATTTTTTAAAATAATTTATTATTTTATAATCATCTCGAATTGTTCAAAGAGCTAGTTTGTTTCGTAAGAAATAAGTTCATTTCTTTTTATCTTTAAATTACTTATCACATCAATATAATTAATATTTAAGAAATTAGTATTGGGAGTTGCATTGATGCTATCGCTCGTAGTTATACTAAGCTAAACACCTCGAAATCACACAGACACTGCACTAAACATTTCAAAGGTCAAAACCGGGGAGGCCGTCCCCACCTGGCGCGTGTCGGCGCTTGCTTCCGGCCCTCTCGATCCGCCGCACCTCGCGCGCGCCTGCAGGAAAAGGTCGTCTCCCTCCTCCGCGACCCCGATCGTGGCTCGCACGCACTTGGAGGCAATGATAGGGTCGCGGCACGGAGGGCTGGAGGAGCAAGTCGTCTCCTCGGAGAAAGGCGAGGGCGCGCAGGACAAAAGGCAAAAAAGGGAAAGGAGACGAACGGCGAGAAGGTTTGCCGCCGCGTTCGTCAGAGTTCAGAAACCTTCCGTGGCTGCAAAGCATGCGCGCACGAGACTCTCTGACTTCACACCGACGGGTTTGATCGATCTCGAGACGATGGCAAAGCGACCGAGAGATCAGAGATGCATGGAAGCTTATTTTACTTCACACGAATCTACAGAGCTGTGCTAATATCTACTATCTAGCGTGAGTGAAGATGGAGCAGATTAAAAAGCGTGAGCAAATGGTGCAGAAAATGCAGTGTTGCAGTACTGCATGTCTGTCCATACTTTCAGAGTTCAGATACCTTAAATTTCTGCAGAGTTGAGATACCTCAAATTTCTTTACTCAATTTCTTTGGCGAAAGTACCTTGAAATTTCTTCTTCTGTCCTATAGTTCGCAAGAAGCCAAGAACTCTGCATCTTTTCTTCTGGAGCAATGAAAGCTACAGACCAACAGCTAGAATCATGCATATGTACAAGGGTAAAGCCTAAATGAACCAGCACTGGCCTATGACACTACATGGAACATTGGGTATAGTATCAGTTGAGAGATGAGACCACTTGAACAGTTGAAGCAGATCCGACGGGGCCATGCATGGATGCAGCAAGACTCCAGATCAAATCGTTCGAGTGTATACGACTAGGCGCATGGTGCCAAAAGGAGACGAAATCATGAAGCTAAACTAACACGAGTTGCACAAGCATTGGCCGATGTACGAACGACACGCTGAGAAATCATAAGGCCACGTGGGTTCACTACGTCCCCATCTATCGATCATAGCACTACACCCTTTTTAGAAGGAGATCATATGACATAATTACATACGTGATATACCGTTGACACACAGGGTTTACTGAAAATTATACATACAGTTACGTAAAAAAACCGTATCCCTACACTTTACATCCTGCATGCCATGAGTACATGACCCGTCTTACATGTTGAATCCATGGTGCCAATATTGTATCCTCCGTACGTGCAGAAGATAGAGCAACAGCAAACAGTGCAGCGGCAACACACGGAAGGGAAGGTCTACATCTATCCACGTGTGATCTGCATCGTAGAAGCAGCAGTACTAGCGTAACATCTTTATATACTATTTGAGGCCCCATTTGCAACACGGGAATTTCTCAAGATTAATGTGGAAATTATACTGTTTCCTATGAACTTCGAACGCTGGAAGAGCCAGTAGTTGGCATGTACTACATCTAGTTGTAAAATTGGCTTTGATACAACTAGCAGATCACCGTGATAAATTTAAGTGGAGTCTACATCAAAATAGGACTTTTTACAACATATTCTATGCATAATGATCTAATGAACTATGACTTTTCTCATTCTATCGGCTCATATGGAAAATCAAGATACCTATAAAAATAAAGGTATTTTTATGGCACCTCAAGAAATGTGTTATATTAACCAAGGACAACCATTTTAAACGGAATTAGAATGTATGAAAAAAATGTTGTTTCTGCAATCACGAGGAAACAATCCAACATCTGTTTATTGACTATAAATTTGCCAAATTTATATGGCGAACTGTACATGTTGCTTTTGATTTAACAACCCCTTCTTCTATTACCAATATATTTGGGGATTGGCCTTTTGAGGTACCATCAAAAGTAAGACTAAAGATTTGGGTTGGTGTTACTGCATTATATTGGTCAATATGGTTGAGCTATAATAATATTGTGTTTAATAAAGAAAAGAATATCACATACATGTAGGTAGTCTTCGTACGTACATTAGAGGTCACAACCATGGAGATCTTCACCGAGCATAGGTGGAGGTTTAGCAACATGATTGATCTTTCATTTCTCCAACATTTAGTTTGGTTTACTGGTGTTGTAACCTCTTCATGATATACAGCTGAGAGCTGTACTTTGTAATAAGTAAAGGCTTTTGCATGTTAATACGCAAAGGTCGGGATGTAGTATTTGTGGTTATGTGCAGATGCCGAAACTTATTTCAATATGGAATAAAGCTTCCTTTACCTTAAAAAAAAGTCAGGCGTGCACTTAGCTCCCTGTGTATCATGACGGTGTGAAGGCAGTCGATAGATCATGGGATAATAAAGTGCTAGTATATGCAGCAACAAATTATGCAGCTTCTTGTTCACTTCCACCTAGAGGTACCTACACTCTTCTACAGTTGCAGATTCATCAGAATTACCATCATTTATATTCATCCTTGTTCTGAAGTTTTCATCTTTAGGCAGTAAGGTTCACGCTTGCGAAACAAAAAAGTGAAAAGAAATAGGATTGCGAAACAAAAAAGTGAAAAGAGATATAGGATTCTGAAGCAAATTGTCATTGAATCAGGTCCGGAATTTTTGGTACCGGGAATTATTTGGTCCTGTACTCTCACACTCATCGTCCTTGCAGCTGCTAGATTGTCAGGCAAGCAAAGAGGCTGCATATCATACCTGTCTTTTGGGTGTTTTTTTCCCCTCTCCCTGAGCAGGTGGACTGCCAACATAGGATCTGTCAGTAAAGTGCATGAACAATCTCCAAGTTTCATATGATAACTATGATAACCGATCGAACTAGGACTGTAATTGTACATGATGAGAACTATATCATCTGGGGGCAATCATTTCCATGTTTCCTTTCCGAGTCTCAAACTATTCTGGGCTCTGAGTGTCACTCTGAACATTAGCGGCTTCTTGTTCCCAACGTGGAGGCACGTCTCCAGAGTCCTCTCCTTGCTATCAGTAGAAGATGTCAGACTCCACAAGTCTATCTGCAATCTTGCCTGGAGAATGTCTGAACATGCATCACACAGCACATTCCTTAGCCCAAGCAATCTGTGCTGAAACCAAAAGTGACGCACATCCACTTTCCTCTCAACTCTGAAGGATGAACCAGGGTTGCCTGGTTGACAAGGAACCAATGCCATTCGTTCACTCTGTTTCACTCTTTGTTTTAGGAAATCACTCTGTTTTACTACCCTTTTCTTTTAAAACTGACTAGAACCTCGGCCATTCGCTAAGGGCCTGTTCGGAAGCCGGCAATCCCCACACCAATCTACGTGGTGGGCCCAGAAATTAGTTCGAATTTCTGACCCGCCCATATGGATTGGGCTGTGATTGCCTATTTTCAAACAAGGCCTAAAGAATAAAATGGACACACAAGCAGCGGTCCTCAGACACATTTGTTTCACTATCAACCTACTTGTAACGTTGTTATGGTTCTTGTGGTGAAATGTACCTATTGGAATTTAAGTTCTAGACTCGGTATTGTTGCTCATAGGGATTAGTACATACATATGTAGGTGTATTTAGTGGTTAAAATGTGTGCTCGTGTTACGTGAGCTTAGGTCTTCAATCTAATTTAGACATGTGCTCTAGTACACCCACACGAGTGTGTATGCATGCTTGTGTATGTCTGATTTGTACTCCATTGTTCCATAGACAATTCTTTTATTCTTGAATCCAATTTTTATTTCTTCAAAGATAGTATTCACTCCGGTCACAAGATCTAGTCAAACTTTTGAGACTTTTACTACCAATAATTTTTAAAATATTTAATTTGTAAACATAAAAAAATCATACATGTAGATTTGTCTTCATAAACATTTTCATAATATCATAAACTTATTAGATTTTATAAATATATTACATACAAAACAGTGGTCAAAGATACACATTGAAGATTGTATCATGTTCAAAACATAAGTATTTTTGAAAAGATACACATTGAAGATTATGGCACATTTACTTTCCAACTCTTTTTGAAAAGGTTTAAAAAATTATAGTTCTTTAATTATTATTATTTTGCAAAATTGTTATATTTGTATTTGTCACCTTATCGTTTGCATCCTTTTATTCACATATACATCATTCTTCTTTGCATCATATCCAGCTTCCTTAATTCCCATGCAAAAGATTGCAAACCCCAGACCCAGAGTAGTGTGGTTCTTGGCCTTAGCCATGTTAGATCTCTTTATACTCCATCCATGGGTTTACTGAACTCCACAAAATTTGACTTCTTGGACATCATAGAACCAATCAGCGGCGGACCTTCCAGTAAGGCAAGCTGTGGCGACCGCCCCACCTACTGATAGGCAACTCAACAGTGGGTGAGTATTGTTCAGCAGTCGACGCCGACGTTGGCTAAGGTCAAGTGAAGTTCGCCCTACCTAAATTCATGAGAACGGTCCGCCACTGGAACCAGTAACAGCATACACATATAGCTACTTGCTGTCCCTAAACCTTGGCACACCCCCACAGGTCTTTCATGTGTACTTGACACTGGGAGAGTGGGAGTAGAAGTGGGACTTGGGCTGGGCTATTTTGGGCCAGCCCACTGTACACTCAACCCAGTATGGTTTAGTGCTCGTGCCGAGCTAGCTCGGCCCACTTTATTCTCGTATCGTGCTGTATTTGGATCGTGCTAACATTGATATAAGACCCCATGGATGGTCTGGCCGTCAAAAAAAAATGGGCTGTGCCTAGACGCACCTAGCACTAAAATTGTTGGATATGTTGTTCTGTCTTGTATAAGTATGGGATGCTTCTTTCGTAAGATGCTGGACATATGTTGGACACTATTGACTGGGGTAACCAAAAGACCTCCACGGTAGTGAAGTACTACTAAAGTACGTACTCGTACTAGCATCCATTCTAATTAAAAAATGAAAAGTATTATCATCTCTTTCCCATTGCTCTTAGCCATGTGCCCCACACGTCGACCTTACCTCTTCTAAGTCTTCCCTGGTCCTCATTTCTTTCTCATCCAAGCTACAGGCCAAAGGTGAGAGAGCATAACTATCGGCTGAAAGTGCCTAGAGGGGGTAAATAGATTTTTCTGAAAATTAAAACTAAAACAGCGGATTAAATCTGCCGGATACTCCGGTGAAGCTCGGATACTCCGGTCTGATCCGAAGTATCCGGTCTAGTCCGGAGTCTCCGGTCTATACAGGAAATCTAGAATAACTACGAATTAAAGCAAATAGTTAGAATCTATAGTTGAAGCTAGATCTACTAGATACCACAGAACTAAAATAATAATTAATACTAGATAGATGATCACTAGAGCAATTTGTATGAAGAATCACAAATTCACACGAGTAAGCAAATTGCACAAATAAGAACGCGAGAGATTATCTCGGAGTTCAGCCACCTCACAAAGAAGTGCCTACATCTCCGTTGAGGAGCTCACAAAGAGCTGGGTCTTTTCCAACCCTATCCTCTTCTAGCGATCACAAAGATCAAGCTAGAATTTCTTACTCAATTCGAAGATGATTACAAACTTCCCGTGGCACTCCACAAAGTTTGGGTGCTCTACGGGCAACGCCTTGCCGTCTAGAAGCACGAAGCTTCAAGAGAAATGATCACAGCGAATGCTCGAAGAAGAACTCAATGCTCAAGTGGCTTAAACCCTCTCTAAACACAAACTCACTAAATTTTGCAAACTTTGCACTAGAGGAGGTTGGAGGGACTTTAAATGCTCTTAAAGTGCTCAAAGAGTCTAGAGTTCACCAGCAATAGCAAGCTTTAAATGCCATGGGGTGTGGGAGTATTTATAGCCCTCTCTCAAAAACTAGCCGTTACTGTTCTGTCAAACCTGACCGGAGTATCCGGTGAACACAGAAGTATCCGGCTCCAAATCCAAAAATGGCGTCAGAATAGTCACAGAACGTGTCAAAACTAGCCGTTACAATTATGTTAAGTTATCGGAGTCTCCGGTGAACACCGGAGTCTCCAGTCCTGACAGGGCTTTCAAAAAGACTAAGTCCGGAGACTAGCCGGACCCTACGGCCTTTCCAGGTACCGGAGTATCCGGTGAACACCGGAGACTCCGATCTTTTTATCAAAAAGATTAAAAGCTACCCGAGACACCCCTGCCGGAGTCTCTCTCGGAAACTCCGGTTAAAACTTAACCTCTTACCGGAGTATCCGGTGAACACCGGAGACTCCGGTCTTTTTCAATTAAAATAAAGACTTAACCGAGACTCTCTAGCGGAGTCTCCCTCGGAGACTCCGGTCTAAAAACCCATAAACTACCGAAGTATCCGGTGAACACCGGAGACTCCGGTCTTTTCCCAATAAAAATAAATCAGAACCGAGACGGACTAAACACTGAGTACCGGAGTATCCGGACTCAGTAAACTTTTGTAGAACTAACTCGGTGTCCGTGGGTGAGTGTGTCTCTCAACTAGTTGGTTCTAAAGGATATCTTGAGCATTGAGACACTAACCAAGCAATCAAATGCAACCCTCTTAATAGAGCGGCTATCCTAGACTCAATTTCAAAAAATAAAAGAATTTAAATCCTATTGAGTACTCTTAGTTGCTTCTCCTTTTGTTTCGACGGGCATCAAACGTCATATGTCTTCTCAACTAATACTTAAACATGTTTATAACTTAGATAAACATATTAGTTCCTTAATCGTTTTGTCATCAATAAGCCAAAACCCACTTAGGGGGTCTAGATGCACTTTCATCGGCAACCATGGAGATGGAGGTCAGCGAGACCGTGCAGCAGCCCGTGAGCACGGAGCTTGGTAACCATGAACACGGCAAGGAAGCGAGTGCGGCAGCCAGCATGCATGGATGGTCTGTGTGGCAGCTGCAAGCACTAAGACAGTCGAGTACAGAGGTCGATGAGGCATCAGGCGAGCCCACGCACACGCAGCAACTCCACAACCACGCGGGGTAGGACCGTGCCCATACCGGTCCGGCACCATGTGGCCCTTCATGCAGTGACCGAGCCTTGCCGAAAGCGACTCGTGCTAGCATGGCATGGCCCGCACAGCTTCCCATGCCATGTTGGCATAGCCCAAAGGGGCTAAAGCCCGAAAGGGCTGGGCTTGTGCCGGTCCGGCATGATCCAAGTCTCACCTCTAAGTCTGAGAGTGATCTGTCTTGGGTCCCCTGTGGCACTAGCAGCTATAAGTGCATGGAGTGTGGAACCCTAACATCACCAGCCCTCTTTTAATATGGGCCCTTTTAATATGGGGATACCTATTTTCATTACCAAGTAACGTAACCAGAACCGTTTAATCTCTTACATCCACTCAAGAAAGGATAGAACATGAAACAATAGTTTAGACACTGGTGATGGGTGATCTCGCGTTGCCAGTGACGGACGGCTTCCTCTTCACCCAAATGTTGAAGAGCATCACATACCCAAATTTCTACTACATTGGTCGGAGGGTGTTAGCCTAGGAGACGATGGCACCGCTGCCATGGCTGCTGCTCCTCCCAGCTTGGGCAGCATTGATCCAGAAGGCAATGGCGGAGTGATAGTTGACACCGGATGACCTATCACTACTATAAAACCAGGCCTATATGTCTGCTCATCACTGTCGATTTGAAATAGGCTTACAGTGATGTGGCATCACTGCCGGTTCATAAGCCACGTAGGAAGAATCAGTCAGCATGACTTATAAACCTACAGTGATAAATGTCATCACTGCCGATCGATGGATTAAGTGGGCAGTGATGCCCTACTCCTTCATCACTACCGGCTTAATCCACCAACCGGTAGTGATAGCATAACATCACTGTTAGCTGGTTAAATGAGCTGGTAGTGATACCCTCCTTCCCCACCTTCTCCAAGCTCGAGCTAACAGGCAGTTTAATCAGAACTTTCTCTCCCCCTCCAAAACTCTCACATGGTAGCACCCACTTCATTCATTCTTCCCCTTTGATTCCCCCACCACTTAACCTCATTTTTAGTCAAGAAGAAGTTCTAGATGAGCTCTCTCTAGCTATCCAAACAAAATCTTTTCTTTCATCTCCATTTACCCATTTGGCTTTTCTTTATTTTTTGGGAAAATAAACCCTAGATTTTTCAAAAAAAAGAAGAAGCAAGCTTCGAGGAGCCTCTTGAGCTTAAGTAAGTTGAAACCCCCAAGTTAAATCCTATATTTAGCATTTTAACTCAAAATGTTACCTTAAAAATCAAAGTTAATCTTATCCCTTATTTTGATTTTTAATGAATTAGAAAATTTCACCATGATATTTAGGTATGTAGCAAGATTCAATTGTATTTTTGATATTTTATTTAATTAGCAAGCTCCAATATAGAAACTTTATGTATGAGCATATTTATTTTTCATGTTTCCTTAATGAGTCATAGATAAAGGGTTGAATAATAAAGAAAAATTTTAGGGATGGCACCAACAAATACTTATGAAAAGTAGACGCGAAAGCATGCAAAAAGCGGCTCCTCCAACCTGGACCAATTGCTAGTAGGAGATGACGAGGTAATTTATTTGTTGGTGATCATAAAATCTTCTAGATATTATGAATTTAGATTTACAATAATGATATAATTGTAGATGGACGGAAGATGGATGTACGATACGAGCCGTGTGAGCACATAGCACAAGAACGAGGTGGATTGTTTTCTGGTACAAGCCGTGACGCACAAGTCAAATACACAGTCTCAATACATGTGTTGTCTATACATCGATTGCAAGAACATGAAACAATTTTTCACCACCAGGCAGATACATTCTCACTTGTTGCAAATGGGTTTTATGCCTGGCTATACTCGTTGGACCGAGCACGGTAAAACTGAGATCGTACAGGAAGGGCAATACATTGGCAAAAAAGACGAACACTTATGCACCGATATACTGACTGGCGAATACACTAATATGTAGTTTATGGTGGAAAATGTCTTTATTATTGAGCATATTATTTTTTAATTTTTAATAATAAATTAGCAATAACACAAGCTAGCACTATTGCTATGTATTACTATTTTTTATTTTTAATGAATTACCTATAGTTATGAGCATATTAATTTTTATTTTTTAATTATTTAAAATATTTATCAATGAAACTAAGATATATATAGGAAGCTCTAATTATATTTTTTAATTAATTAGCAAGCCCTAATATAGAAACTTATGTATGAACATATTTATTTTAATTTTTTATTGAATTAGAAAATTGAACCAGAAAAAATTAAGTACATACAAAACTTACTTTTGGTATATAGCAAGTTCAAAATTAAATAAATATGTATTAGTATTTTCGGTCAACAAAATGTTAACAAATATAGATAGTACAAACTCAATCGAAATCACTTGACTAGCGCAATAATTTGTTCAGTCTTACTTGGTGTAGGTCGTGGGTTCGAGTCTTTGTGCGCGCGCGAAGCTAAAACAAATATTTTACACCCCGCGGCACCAGCAGTAAAAGGGATTTCACTGTCAGTGGATATATTGGGTTGGCAGTGAAACTACTTTCACTACCGGTGGACTTATTAGACCGGCAGTGAAAGTAGTTTCACTATCGGTAGTCCTCTTGAGCTGGTAGTGAAGGTACCATTTCACTACGATGGTCATATTGAGCCGGTAGTGAATGTCCTCTCCTTTAAAATAGCTCGATGCCCTACGCCCTTTGACACTAAGAAATTTTGTCCCTTCCCTTCCCTGTGCCCTCCGCCAAAACACCTCCTGACACAAGGAGCCCACGCCATCGGAGGACCACGAGCCCGCACTGATGAGCCCGTGCCCGCTGTCCCTGTCCTCCTCGACGTTGTCATCCTCCTCCCTGGCGTTGTTGCCGTCCTCCTCCCCGGTGCCATTCACGTCCTTCTTGACGCCCAACCCGCGCACCCCACCGCCTAGACCCTTACCGTCTTGTAGGTACCAACCGTTCTGAGCTCTAATCGTGTGCTGCATTTGATCGATTTGGCTCCGAGGGGGTTCCAGTGGTGATTGTTGGGGTAACTGGTCGATCATGAGAACCACATTAGTTTGGAATGTTGGATTAGAGGAGGAGAGGAGAGGGGGTTCCAGTGGTGATTATTAGGGTAACTGAATCATCTTTCTTATTTTCAAGTTTGTTGATGTGCTATGAAATGTTATAGCATCGGTACATCATTGACATATCCGAAGAGAGAAATAAAGTGTGGATATTGCTAACTGGATAGAGAGATTGGTTTATTTAGTTGTAAAGAGAGTTCGTGTGTTTAATAGAATTAATCATATGGCAATGTAAATCGATATTACAATGTAATTACAGATGCATGTCACCAATGCAATATATTGGTTAATTTAGTCTAAAAAAGAGTTCAGCATGTATGGATACAGCCAACTTAAAATAATATGTTTTTAATATAGAAACTTGGTTGTCATCATTGTTTCATATTTTTCTA
This sequence comes from Phragmites australis, assembly GCF_958298935.1. Taxonomy (NCBI): domain Eukaryota; kingdom Viridiplantae; phylum Streptophyta; class Magnoliopsida; order Poales; family Poaceae; genus Phragmites; species Phragmites australis. The sequence goes on along the minus strand of NC_084929.1, from coordinate 32,127,770 downwards.
TGTGTGAAACATACGCATGATTTGTTAGTTTCATGTTCTTTAGTAGCAAATGATTTTACCTATGTTAACACTATGTTTGATTATGCTGTGATAGGGTGTAGTTTTTTCAAGGTTGGTTTAGAATTATAATTTCTGGCTCATGAATTCTGTATGCATGATTTTTATTTCACAGTGGTAATACTATATGCTGCCACAGTACGCAAATTTTGATGATTCATTTTCTAGTAGATCGATCTTTTCTGTAGTTTTTTAATGTAATAGCACTTTGATGCCAATTCGAGCTGAGAACATTGGGACATGTATAAGTGCGATTATGATCCTACTGGTGGAGCTTATTCCATAGATTTTTGTTAGCTTCTGTTGTTCATTGTTAGATGAGCAAATGATAAAAGGAGATAGTGTCTCCATAATTTGATACAAATGCCGCTAGGTTTCTAAATTTTACATTAATATTGAGTTGTTATACACTATTTTTAGGTAAATGCTCTCTACAGAAAAGCAAACATTTCTTTTAAAATACAATAAAATAGTGACGATGATGATATGGCTCGAAGCCATATTTCTTTATTACTTCTAGGACTTTAGTATTGATTACCTGTTCGGAGAGGAAGCATTCTTCTTAAGTCAGTGTCAGTATTACTAGTTCAAAGAGCAGCTTCTCTCAAGACGAGCTGGACGCCCTATTTGAGGTTGACCTCAACAATTTTCTTTTAGGTTGGGCTAAAAGAAAACTCTCTGAACTAGTAGGACTGGCACATAAATGTTGGCTTGAGAAGAATGCTTTCTCTCTAAATAGGTAATCAATATTGAAGTCCTAATAAGACCATTTGCTAGAGCCATTGTGCCTAATAGTTTTTTGCAAGAACATTGTTTGGTGTTAGTGTGGTTTGTAGTATATAATTTTTGCATATTCTCTGAAATTTAAGACTGCTATGACATGGTATGTTGTTCATCGTGGTCGGTAAAGTGGAGTGTTCTACAGTTGGGAGAAATACCATGCATAAGTTAATGGATTCAAAAGAGCATATTATTATGGACAAGTCCAAACATAAAGCTGTTGCGACATACAATGGTCAAGTTATCCAAGACGAGTTAAAATTGACTAACTTCGAAAATAAGAAGAAGTGTGATTTCACATGTAAAGATATCATAATCCTAACTCTTGTTGTAATCATCATTATTTTGCTATGTAAGATGATGTGACTTGTAATATTAATATGTCAATTGTCAGTACCTTTATGCCTATTTTGCTATGTAAGATGTGACTTTTCTTTGTTAAATGTGGTCATAACGTACTCATTTACAATATTATATGTGTATGCATTCTATCTATCGACTCCTTCATGGTTATCTCACTCTTTCGATAACCTCCCTTCCTCCCACGTCAACTTTATCTCTATCTTCCTCCTTCCTCTGCTCTTTATATGTAGAATACTTAACCACTCATCGTCATCGTATGCAGAACTCCTAGGAAGGGATGACATCACCAATGGTCGATCCAGCCTAGGTGCTAGAAGGAGATGTAGTGCCACCAACAAGAATTGAAGAAGGTAGTCTGAGCCACTACCTCAACCTGGACAAAATAGACGACTGTGGAGACGTGAGGTAATTCATAAGTAGATGAATGCATATGTTCTACATATTATCGTATAGTTTCTCAATAGTTTTTTCACTTATGCACAAATGCTTGATGCTCTGAAGGGTCACGACAATGAGTAACCCCAGGAGCGGCATTGTGTCTAAGGTCCCTCGAAGATGCCTATGGGACGATTCGTGATCACGAAGATCTCACTAGCAGGGGAGCCAATTGCACCAGAGAGAGTTCTGGGGCCATACAAGTCACTTTGTGGGATTATTGTTAAGGGTCACGTGCTTATTAGCTACATATTGTGGACTGGCAAACAAGGTGATCCGCACATGATTCCTGATTCGATCAAGAATGACATCTTATGGTACAAGATATTAGAGAAGTTTGACTTTCCTAAAGAGACAGATATGGAAGTAGTTAAGTGTAAGACGCTAATGATCATGCGTCTTTTATTTAAGAACTAGAATGGGACACTAAATAGAACGTATGTGCAGAAATATGCAACGTCAGATTGCCACAAATGACTGCAACTATAAGATCATTGGCAAGCCTTTGCATAGTACAAGTTATCAGAAGAAACACGGAGGTTGAGTGAGGTGAACAAAGCAAACTCGAAGAAAACTTGTAGACCCACAAAGTCGGTAGTTATGGGTACGTGAGGAAAGAAAGACAGTGGCAACAGCAGCTAGATGAACTGTGAGAGAGAGGTGTCATGCCTGAGATAGAGGACTGGAGCGAATGATCGACACACTTACTTCTTGGTAGGGGTGCTTCTTACTCATCTGATAGAAGCTTATCCTTTATGACCTCCAAAGACATGAAAGTGATGCAAGATCTTGCAAAAAAGCTTACGAAAGTTCAGGAGCAGTCTGCACAAGGCTCTTTCAAGCCAGACATGGATACGGATGAGCTCACCTTGACCCTGGGAAATAAGGAGCACGATGGTCGCACACGAGGCGTTGGGTGATGGGTTGGAAATATGGATTCCCAGGCGACAGTTATAAGAGTCGAAAGAGATCCCAAGCAGGATGAGATGCAAAATGAGAGGCAGAACAAGATAAGATGATGAAAATGTTTGAACAAACACTAAAAAAGGAGAGATAATATATAGAAGAAAAAATAGCACAGGCAGTACGACAAGACCTCATGCGTGAATGGGGTGCCATTGTGAGCAAACAGGAACGACCGACAGCGTCTCCTAATGTTGCGTGCTCTAGCCCCGGTAGTCATCAGAGGAGCTATGCGTCCACGGGAGTTCTGGGAGCTAACTCCATCACTTATGCTATGGACCTCATCACAGTACGAACACTGTGTGAACTACACATTGGTGTTAGGAACATTACTATCAAGGTGGCTTCCGGCGTGGCTTATCCCTATGGCTCCCATGAACATTTGCACGGATGTCCGATACCGGAGGGCTACGCCATGGTTAAAGTAGATGAGACAGTTGACCAGTACCGCCATGTTGAGGTAGACTACCCCGTAGAGGAGGGGGCGAACACAATAGAAGAGAATGAGCAAACATTCATCGCGTGGGAGAATGTCTATGTAGTGTTTCCAGTAGGGACAGCTCTCGAGAATCTCTACTCTCCACTATACCTCGGACCACAGTCACCTTGAAGATCTCCCTCTCCTCATCCATCTCTCAAAAGAAGTCCACCTACTCAGCCATCGCCTCAAAGAAGTCCATCGCTCAAGAAGTCAAAATCATCAAAAAGCCAACCATCAGCTCGGAAAACAAGATTAGGTTCTACAACATCCAAGTAGACAATAACATCTAAGAAGTCGGTAGCATCTAAGAAGTTGGCGGAACCCAAGGATATCTATTCACTCACTGCTGAGGAAACCAAAAAGATTGTGGACGTCAATGTCTCATCTCATTTCTATCCTCCATCACATCCACCGAAGCCTGTTGTGCCTGAAGATGTCTTGAAATTTTTCATGAAAATGGCCAAAGCTAAACATATGGAGGTGGCTTCAAGTAAGTCGTCAACTAACTATGAACGCATCAGCAAGAAGCAGACTAAGAGCAAACTAGACCCAATCGTTAAGGATGCTCCAAACATTGCAGACTTCATGGCTAATTCAAAAATAACAGCGGAGGAACTAGCATGGCTTATTGTGGGAGTTGATATATCAAAGTTGGATATTACATGATCATTTGAGTTGAGCAAACCTTTGGTCAAACCAGATATAGAAAAAAATCTTACAACTCAAATGCGCCGATTACATCAGTGGTACGTGGAGCAGTCTAGGCAGGGTTTTCAGATGTTCCCTGTAAGATGTAAATATGAATATTTTATCAACGGGGATGACTTATTCTGGTTGGAATTCTTGTTATATGATCTTGTACCTTAAAATTGCATATCTAACTTCTCTCTTTCGTAGAATGGAGATCCAAACATACGAAGAAGACTTAGATAAAAAGTAGGATTCATCGATCTTAGGCTTGTGAATCAGAAACTTGTCACGAAGAATCCAGGCTTCACCGAGGACTACTTATTGAAGTATATGCTTCACCACAAATACAAGAAATTCATATTATTACACTACAACTATGAGTACGTGTTTGCGCACCAGGGTGTCCTCATTTTATGGGCAACTCGATTCAGTACTAATTTGCTATTGTGACATATTTGCAATTTTTATTGGATTATCTTTGTTATCTATCCAGACTTGAGTAAGATCATTGTCTTGGACTCACAAAAGAGAGATAAGACGACTTACCAACACCTTATCGACATACTAAACAGGTTAACTCGATCATTTAATCTTCTCAACGATTACATCTAAGTTTAATTGGTATTCATATTCACGTACAGGGCGTACACAAGAAACCGCAAAAAGAGTGTTATGCACTTTCCATTCAGGAAGCAGTACAATGTAAAAACTGACTTTTCGGTACACAATCTATATTCATGTCTTGCATTTTCTACTGAATAAAAAGGTTCAATTCATTCAACTGACGAATTATTTCCTCTTAAAGTGTATGAGGCAGCCACTCGGCAACAATCTCTACGTGTTTTATGTTCTAACTTTCATGCACGTATTAAACCCGAACTGAGATGTTGTTAGATTCAATGATCTTGGGGTATGAAATAACATAATGATGCCTTCTTTTTAATTTTTACATGTGTTCAAGGATTAATTCTTTTGATTCTTCAAACGCAATGCTCCAAACTACGTACAAGTGTGTTACAACTTGCAGAAATACATGCCCTTCAAGAACAGATGGTCGGGTTCTTCTTAGAACATATTATCAACCCAAACGACGAGTTTTATAAACCAATCATACCATCCACGCGTGAGAGACCTTCAGATGATACCGTATCTTCTAGTAAAGAGTATGCAACAAGAAGAAAGGCTACCAAGGGGCTTGATAACGTATTATATTTTGTCAATTGACACAATATTAATGAATGGCATTAATTACTATTTATTAATGAATGACATGAATTACTATATATGATGCGAAATTGGTATCGCCGGATGACTCTTCAATAGAATGGTCTTTTGATGATGATGTGAAGTAGGAGCAAGAAGCAGCTGCCAGTAAGCCCCAGGAGGAGGATGAGAAACTAGTCCGTCAGTTGTGCATTGTGGAGGAGCAAGAAACGGTGTCCCGTAAGCGTTCCTAGGAGGAGTAGGATGAGAGGATGACCCGTCAGCTATGCACTACGAAGGAGTAAGAAGCAGCGTCCCGTAAACGTGCTTAGAGGAGGAGGACGAGAGAGTGGCCTATCAGTGTGCTACATAGGAGGCCGAAGGCTCAAACCGTAGAGTCGTTTAGGCGTCAGACTTCGATATCTTTAACACGCCAGCGAGCCTGGAGCATAGGTGACACTGCGGTCGATCAGGCGTGATCAGGTCCTCCGCTCCACCACCATTGACCCCTGATGTTGCCGGACGTACACACGTCATTAGTCATCAATGTGCAGACGTGATCCTTATCGCGGGAGAGGTAGAGAGATCCTGGACTGGCTCAACTCGATCGATTTTTCAGATGTGACATGTGAGAACAATTATGTATATATGTGTGTGTTTGTCGATGCCTGATTTGTAATATGTGTTCATTACTATATATTAATGAATGTATTTTTATTATTAATTTACAATAAATATATATATCATTACATATATGTATTGAGAGAGACAGAGAGATAGAGAAGAGAGAGGGAGTACAGAGAGGACAAAGAGAGGGAGGATCGAGGAACGCGGCGAGGGAAAACACTGTCGGCTAAAATCTTCAACCATCAATGATTTCAGCGAATCACCGCCGATCGAAGGTTTTAGTCGATAGTAACCTTAGGTATCACTGTCGACCAAATCCTTCAATTGATAGTAATAATCCTCCATTACCGGTCTACCGAGCCGACAATAATAGTGAAAAAAGTTTCTAAAACTGACAGTGTTTTTACAGTGGTGTATACACTCACCTGCCCGGCCCGTTCTACGCTTCGATTACGTACCGTATGAGAAATATCGTACGACCTCGAGGCACAGACGAGCTGCCGCCGATAAGCCTCCACTTCCTCGGCGATGCCAAGCTCACACTGCCCGAGCAGAGCTGCTACTACGCGGTGACCGGGCCCAAGGACTCGGTGGTGGTGAAGTGCTCGCTGTTCCGGAGGATGGACGACGACGGCAGTTCTTGGGAGCTTCCAGATGCAGAACGTGGAGGTCATCTATGATCTGCAGACGGGGAGGATCGGATCGGGTTCCAGCCAAGGGATTGTGTCCTATACTTTGTATATTAGATTGCATATAAACGGACAGTGTCGAACAGTTTTAATACGAATATTAGTTATCTTATATTTACTTTGAATATCTTTGAACAGTCGTATGATCGAAAAATATCCATCTCATTTACATTCCTACTGTAGTTGCACATGCTTTGTGATCTTTTCAGTGCACGACCATATATATATCGAACGATGTGTGAGGTTGCAGCCAAGCCATTTGAGTTGAGCCGTACTATATGCAAGAAAAAGTCAAGTGGCCGTACCATGTCACTAGCAGAAAAAAAAAGCTCCAGTAGGGAGTTCGATCGTGACGAGAAGGCAACTCTGGCGTTGAATGCAAAATTGCTACTTTTGTTTCAGATGCAAATAAAAAGGCACTTTGTGTAACGGAATTGCGGTAAAGGTTTATGCACGTTTTTCCCGGTTTGATCGAAGTGATGCTCGATCAGCTTAAGGTACAGTTGATAATGTACATTGCTCAGTGATGCTCGATCAGCTTAAGGTACAGTTGATAATGTACATTGCTCTTTATGATGGGCCATAATGTAATCAGAAGCCTCCTGCAAAATTCCCCTGTTAAGTGGATTAATTTTTCTCCGTCTCATAAGCTAGTCGTTGTAGTATAGTGGTGAGTATTCCCGCCTGTCACGCGGGTGACCCGGGTTCGATCCCCGGCAACGGCGATTTTTTTTTTTTTTTTGCTTTCTGCCCTGCAATCATGTTTCGCCAATCGCCAACTTGAATAGTGGCCGATGCGCGCATAGGATCCTCTCGTGCACTCATGTGGGTTCGGAGGATTTAACAACGGCTTTTGCTCGTAAAGAGAACTGCAGATCTTATCCTTACTTTCTTAGCGTTGTTACTTTGCTTGAGGTCTGCTAATTCGCTCGCGAGCGCTCCCAGGCTTCGCGTATCTTCTGATAGCAAACCGATAAAACTTTCGTGAATAACTTTGTAAGTAATTTTATTAAAAAAAAAAAAGTTGTGTCTACAAAATTTTCGTGAATAACTTTTCAGAACAATTTTCTAGAAAAAGTTACATTCAATACTTCTACAGTAGAAAACTTTTAGCCAACAATATTAAGTGAACAAAAAGATTATATGAAAAAGTTTATCTAAAACTTAGGTTTTTAGAGTAAAAAAATTATAGTGAACAACCTTCATGTAAAACTTTGTGAAACGAGTTTTACACAAAAATTTACAGTAAAAGTATTAAAACTTTCATGTACAAAGTTTTAGTAATTTTGTTGTAAACTTTGCAAAACATGTTTTTAACAAAAAAGAATAAGGTCACAACAAAGGTATTAAAACCTTTCCTATAAGTTGGTTTGAAACTTTTCCAACAAAGATACGACTACACTGGCGCATCTTTTTCTCCTCTGCCATTCAAGAGGTTCAGGTATACATACGTCACCGTCTCCTAAGAAATGCCAAGCCCGAATCAGACATCTTTATCTGTTCTAGTTTGGCTATCTAAATTAATTGCAGCATAGTTTGGTGTAGAGTCTGAGCACAATTGTGAAAAGAAATGATGGCATGAACCGATCATCCTAGTAGTCCTGGCCTGGATAAACATCACCGTGGACTAATCAAAACTCGGACTAATAGCTCGTATACCACCAGTCACGCTGCATGGATGATCATGGCCTCACTGACGCTTCTGAGCTTTCAACCGAGATGCATTCTTCCTCATTGTCCAGAATGCTGCACGGTATCGATTCTGTAACTCAACCAAGGTACACATAAGATTGGTTATCATACTACGATAATATACAAGAAGGCTCAAACATTCACAGTAAATTGACAGGGACTGGAATGTGAGTTGTCAATTAACAGAATTCTGCATAGCTCTAACCCCAAGTTTTCTGAGCTGAAAGCTTTTAAAAGTTATATTAACCCGTATACACCCAGATGAGCCACTGATCATGTGAATAACGACAATTCAGTCATTACAACCTAACTCCTGACACACTCTGAATGCATTCTATCAGTGTACGAATCCACAAGGGAAACGGAGCCAATTGGACATCTGTAGTCCAAGTGGCCACGGTTTGAACTGAGGCTAAAATCAGCGTAAGCAACCACATAAATTTAAATGCTCCTCACAAATTCAATCACCCCCTAGCTATTTGGAGATACTAAATTGGAAGAACCATCGCCCTAAAGACTAGAAGGTTACCTGCATCATTGCTCTCATATTTGCAGTGTAAGTGGTTTCTATCGTATTCTCCACCTGCAAATCACATATCAAAGCAACCCATGAGAACAATCACACTCTTTATCAACAATCCAAAACAAATTAAATGCATAAACCCTCACCTCCATCACAAATCCATAATGGTAAGCAACCTTTTTCACATCTTCCAAACTTAGTTCAATAGACATATCCTGAGTTTAAGGAGATAAATCAGGTAACTTTAAATATACTAACACTTCCAGTTAGTGACTTAGTGTAGATAATAAAAAGTCAACTAATTACATCATCTGGCCCATATGAATCAGCGAAGTGATACAGAAGCGGACCTAGGTTTATCCAGATCTGTTGATTGAAATTAACACAATTGTTCACAACAGATAAGAGGAAGAACAGTTATAACAACAGTAAGGAAACAACATGTACTGAATTATAAAGTTTCCTGTAAATCGGTTTACAAAAAATAAAATAGTTGCTGATTCTCATGGAAAATAGGTATGAGCAATCAATTCCTCGAACGATGGAACTCACCCCACCATCCTTGAGAACTTTTGATATGATCTCAATATATTCAACAATATTGTGTGCCGTATCCAAGAAGAAGCAAGTTACAACAGCATCCCATGCAGCTGGAACAACAGATAGTATTGTAAGAAAAATGTTAAAAAAATATTTCTCCATCATACATGTCTGAAGTCTGAACCTAAAAGTGACACGAGTGACAAATACAGGCCAAAACATCAAACTTCAGCCTGAAACCAGGGTTGTAAAGCCCTAGCAAATGGCACTACATTGAGACTAGCAAGCAGTAGAGGAGTTATGCTGATTCTGAAACATAACCATTTATTTCGGTGGGAAAAACATGTCAGAATTATTTCTTTGCACATGAATGCATCATGCTCTCGTGATTTAGGGGACAAAGGCTGAGCACTCCTTGAAACACTCAAATAGCATAACAGATACTCCCTCTGGTCAAAAATACTTTACGTTTTGGACACGACACGGTCTCCAATGTGTACCTTTGACCACTATTTTCTACTATAATATATTATAAAATCCAATAAATTTATAAGTTATGAAAGTATTTTTTGAGCCAAATCTACACATATGATTTTCATGTTTCCAAACCAAGTATTTTAAAAGTGATTGATAGTCAAAGTTTGACAAGATCTTGTCTAAAATGTCAAGTATTTGTGACCGGATGGAGTACATGCACTAACACAGTGTAAAAAAACATTTTGGATTACGGCTCTATGTACAATCTATATTCTAAGAGAATTGGTCAATTGAGTCATCTTACATTCTTGGCTTCCCCCACTGTAGACCTCTACAAAATCCCCAGCGCACATCGAAAATCCCTCCGTTATACCTGCACTGTTGCTAGAAAAGACGACTCAGACATAAGTGAGCTAAGCATGTCAAAGCAAAAACATAGAAAAGATAAAAATCAATATATCTCTTTTTTGCAAGATATATGATTAAACATCCAATGCAAACAAATATTCAGTTTTACCTACATTATAAATAATGCCAAATGACTTGAACAAGCTAATCATTAAACCCAAATTCAAGAATAAAATGAAGTTTACATTAGACATTCAAAATGCAAAAGCGCATTTAGCTACCAAATGTAAATATTTCAACATCCAAAGGTCGCATTTTTGTAGGTTCTTCAAAACCTCCAGCTTTCAATAGGCTGATTCAGTTTCTGAAGTCATCAAGTCTAAAATACTTACATACCCAACTTTATAAATATAACATATGCTGATTTGTGTTTTACATACAGAAACCCATAAAATAAGTTACCTGTAAATCAACATAGTTGCACTCTGATCAATGGAAATGTTATGATCCTAAAACCAAAATGCACTTAAGAGTATGTACAACTTGCACCAAACATACAAAGAATGATGAATGGAAGTAGGAAACACATCAATTTGCAGAAGTATTGACACTGATAAGAAAACATGGCATAATAAGTACCTTGAAGGATGAATATCAGGAAATGAAACAGGCCGAAGTTGATCATTGTCTGAAAGAGAATTGCAGTTGCTGTGTATCCAAGGATATATAGTCCATTCATTGGCTTCTTGGGTGCTGATAAGAATAGTAATATCATTAGCATTATGTACAATGGCGTTGATTGCTTTTAAATATATGTAGCTTATATCTAATAGACTGACATACTGGTTCAAGATGAAACTTGAACAAATCAGCATGTAATATGAGAACTCGTTCCCCTGGCTTACAAAACCTGTTGGGTCAAAAGGGAGAAAAAAAGGCAATGTCAAGAAATATATAAGATTAGCTCATTTCGATCGAAAATTTTATTACAGTACCAAGAGAAGAGATCTCCAGAGCCAATCTCCCAAGCCCAGCACCAGGGACTAGGCATGAAGGCGGCCTATAAAGTTTAACAATTATAAATATCATTAGTGCATGAGTAAAAGTGAATACCAAAATAACTTCTATTTATTTTGATGTTGTCTTCATACCAAAGTAACATCAATCATCGATATCTGGAAGCAGGTATAAGTTTTTGAGGTGATATGCTATATAATCAAATGTGTATGAAGACAACATGAAGCTGTAAGGAGAATTTTGCTATTTTGCTCTTAGAGCTAGTACATCCATTAGGTGGACAATTTGAAAACAGTGAAGTTACAACCCCACAGGTTCTTAGAGATAGTGCATCCATTAAGTCAGAAACACCTTTGGCACCATACATGCATGAACCATGCAAACACACTTGTGAACATAAACACAAAAAACAATGCCACAAGTCATTTTTAGTATTCAGTGTTGAAAGTAAGATCGGTACGCCTCGTTATCGAAGTGACAAGGGTAATGCAAGCTTACCTCTGCTTGCTCCGGTTAGGAAAAAGACGATTAAGCTCCTCGAGAATGGGCTTATAGCACTCATTTCGTTCCTTTCGACCCTAGAACAGTATTAAAAAAACAGCAGTATTTTTCAACATTAGATCAGTGCACTGAAAAACGTCTACTTCAAGCACAATTACAGTAGAACAGAAAATTACCTCCTCAGCCCAATCTCGCACGATATTTCTTATGATGCATCTTACCTGCATAAATCAGAACCAGATGATTGATAGAAGCAGCAAAGCATAGAAAATGTCCCAAAAAAAAGGAACTATGCAGACTGAGGAATAATTGCAAATGCAGGCAAACCGGCAAGCTCCTGAACACATGCACAAAGAAAATAGAAAAGTACATCGTGATTCAGCGATTAGAATTTCCAGAACATAAATGGAAATCAACACATAAATGAAAAGCAGCAACATCACATCTCAGGAAAGATGCCAGCATTGGTAACAACTTCTCTGGTGATCAACCAACATATAACCTTGGCTCACTTCCGCTTACAGAATTATAGTATCACTTCATCTGCAGAGTGCACCGAATCAGAACAACCCTTACCTTGTCAACATCAATTGGAGGAACATTCAACTTGAACAGTGAAGCTGTGGAGTGTTGTGGTGTTACCTAAAAATAAGGAAACAGAATTTCAAATTCCACACTTATTTCAACATATTACCTGCGAGTAGAAGGTACCAGAAGGATAGATTAAAGAGGAATCGGTGCACGATGAACAGAAAAAGGTCAGTGTTTGATAGGCCAACAATAGTGTGTAAAAATGATGTGTGATATCACATCCCAAACTTTAAGAGTAGTTTGCTAATAGCTGAAACTTTCCGGGATTTTCTGGAATTTAGGAATGCTGAGCCACTTCCTATCCTACCTTAGTTTTCATGGAGTTACACATCTCAGGTCCCTACATTCTGATGGGATGGCAGTGGCACTGGTGCCCGATCACTTCAGACTGTGACTGTAGTCTGTTTTGGTTATGTTGGATTTGCAATCACCCATCGGATAAGCGGCCTCCCCCTCATGTTAAACTATTTCCAGATTAAGATTTGACAATACTAGAATTTGCTATTTTGTTGAACATTTGATTCTATGCAGATATCCTGGCACAATTAATTACTTATTGTATTTTTAAATCTTTGCTATTTTGTTGAACATTTGATTCTATGCAGATATCCTGGCACAATTAATTACTTATTGTAATTTTAAATCTATACATGTGCATACACATATAAATTTGCATATTTAGAAAGCATGCCATATCCATGCACTATTCCTACAGACTCGTGGCCATAAAATTCAAGCATGGTCACAAAGTAATGTTGTGCATTGCAAGATTGTGAATTATTAGGAATAGCCAACAGCTTACATCTTGGAAGCGGAGCTTACATTTTCAACAGCAGAAGATGCAGAGCCATCTTTATCATGACAATAAGCTGCAGAAGATGCAGAATCTTTATCATGACAATAAGCTGCTGTGCTCGCATCTTTATCACCATTACATGCACCTTGAGACATTCCCAAGTTGTTGTCAACAGGCTGGGAGCAGCCTGCCATGTGATCTTCCTCATCCTGTTTGATATTTAATCAGTCAAACTCTACATGAATGATGCAGCATAATGGACTCTTCAACAGCATATCACCAATGTTTTGGTCTAAAAGTGACTTCTACATGAAAAACATCCTTTATTTTTTTATAAAAGAAGGATTCAGACAGGCCTCTTACCTTCTTATTGTCAATTTCTCTTGAAGATTCATGGATCTTGGCATCTTCTTTGGGGCAATCATGCTGCTCATGTAATGAGGAATTGCTTCTGGAGATAGAAATTCTCGGGCAATCACCCATCTCACTGGAATGAGCACAATCCGCATGACTATGTTCGTGCATGTTCACTGGATAATCATGATCATCAACATCTACATACTGGCTCATGTCAAAAGGAGGTTCAAATGCCTGCAATTCTTCGTTTTTAAGAATATCACCATGTGCATTACAGTTATCACCAAATAAACAGTCTCAAAAGATCATACCTCAAGCATGTTCATGATAAAAGCTGCATTCATGGATATACACCTGTCAAGTAAAAATGCATCAAGTAACAGTAGTCAAATCTGTCACTAAGCAGTAAGGCTTTTTTATGTAAATTACAACATGCATTACCACGTCTAGTATCCATTTAAAGCACATGTCTTAGGCACTGTTTGTTTCCACTTAAGATTATAATAAGCTACCTTATTTATCCAAAGTGCAAACAAATAGCTAGGTTATTTATAGAGATTATTATAAGCTAAAGTCCAGATTATAAGAACCTCATAAGTTGTGAAAAGGAGCTTATTTCAGCTTATGATTCGACTTTTTACTATACTACCCATCGAATTTTGGGTAAATTACCCGCCAATGTCACTCCCCCCACCCGAACCCCAAGTCCCTTCCCGTTCGCCCCCATCTCTCTCTCTGTTCCAACCCTAACCTTGAATTCTCCCCAAATCCAACGAGCTCGGCGGTGGTCCGGCGAGGATGGAGCCAATCGACGTTGAAGATGTAGAGGAGACCCTTGCCCTTGCCCTCGCCTACCGAGATTCGTTGGCCAAGGACCGAATGGCGGCTACGCACGGCGGCGCCTCCTTGCCCGGCGCACATGGACTCTCCGGCGCGGGTGGACTCCCTGGCGTGTCGGGCCTAGTAGTTGCGGGGTCGTGCCTGGTGCGGCAGCCCCGGCGCCCATGGTCGCACCGAAGGCCTCCCTGGCAGCGTTGTAGCGTGGGAGGCACGGCGTGGCCGTGGGAGACTCGCGAGGAACGGTGGCCGCCCTGGCCGGTGCAGATGGCTCCCCAGTTGTGCGCCGAGGGAAACGGCCGTACATGGCACCCCATCCATCCTCCGTGGCTGATGGCCTTGAGGCTGGCATTACCGAGGGAGCGGCCGATGGCGAGGATGCCGACGCGCCTACGCATGTCGCCACCAGCAACATGGTGAGCTTGCACTGAATTGTTCCCTTGTATGAATGCAGCTTGTGTGATTAAGCTTATGGTGATTGAGAAGCTTTGTTCTTGTGCATCAAATTGAATAATCTTGCACTGAATTGTTCCTGTTTATGTTGTTGCGTTACAATTTGGCATGGCGAAGAAACTGGAAATGAACTTGGTTTGGTCCGTATCAATTGTTGTTGTACTGACTGCCAATTATGAATTACTGGGTCCTAAAGGTGCTCGCAATAGCTTTGTAGTGTGCTTCTTTAGACAGACACTGAGGTCTGTGTCACTTATCACTGGTCGGGTCTTTTTTTTTAACAAAGATTACCTCCGCTTATATTGAAAGCCAATTACCAAGTTCAGGACAACAAAAGAGAGAAGAAAAAAAGCAAACGAGACAGCCGACTACTGGTGAACCAGAGCCCAAAGAGTACAGCACAGAAAAGCGTCAGAACGCCAAACCAGTCTAGCCTATTACATAAAGGACACCTGAGCGCTACACTAGAGGTCATACACATCTGAGCCTGAACCAGCAGCAAGAGTGATGCCCCGAATCCACTCGCAGACAAGAGATGATGCACCGAATCCACTCGCAGACAAGAGATGATGCACTATCCACCTTCAGTCCATCGTCACCCCTGAGAAGTATGCTCCATTTTTGCACGAACGGCATAGTTAGGATCAAAACTTCAGTCGACTTGTTGGGGAACTTCTTCTCGATCGCCATGGTGTTTCGAGTCCTCCACAAAGCCCAAGCTAAACCTGCAAAAAGGAAAAGCCCAAGGTTTTGAGAGATATTAAATTTTGTCGAGACCCAGGTTGCCCATAAGTTAGCTACCGAGGTGGGGAACCCATTCCAACTAAATGTATCTCTCAAGTCACACCAAGAGAATTGTGCCAGTATACATCCAAAGAAGAGATGATTAACGTCCTCAGGACTATCACACAGACAACAGGTTGAGCTCCCTTTCCAACCCTTCTTCTTAAGGGAGGAGGCTACTGGGAGTTTATTATGTAACATTTGCCACAAGAAGATCTTAATTCTGAGGGGGATTTTACATTTCCAAATTGTCATAGCCCCCTTGCTAGAAACCCCCTCAAAGGTGAGAAACTTGTATAGAGACTTAGTGGTAAACCTCCTTGATTTATCCAAAGCCCAAGCCACCTCATCACCATTATCATTCAACTAAACATTCTGCATCTTTTGCAGCATCTCCTCCCACTGGAGCAGATCAGCAACAGTCAAACTTCTTTTAAACTGAACCTCCCACTCGTTATTGACCCAGCATTCCGAAACTAAAGCGTCAAGATCAGAGCATAGGACAAATAAGTCAGGGAATTGGGTTGAGTGGGGTATTTTCCAGCCACACATCCTTCCAAAAGAGAGCTTTGTTGCCTTTATTCACCTTATAAACAGCTCCCCACTGGAAAAGGTGCTTCACCTTGTGTAAGCCTTGCCAAAATTGAGAAGTGTCCTTCTGCCTGTAGGTAAAAAAATTGCCATTTGGCATGTACTTGGCTTCGAGGAGCTTATACAGGGTGTCCTCAGATCGGAGCAAAGCTTCCAAACCCATTTGACAAGCAGGCACTCATTCATAATTCTTGTGTTTAGAATGTCAAGACTTCCATAGTCTTTAGGACTGCAGATGGCTCCCCTCCAAAAGAATCTGAACCTGATGGTGTCCATCTTCCTGTGAACCCCTATAGAGAGGAGATAGAACCCTATGGTAAACATAGGCAAGCTGGTTAAGCAAGAGTTTGTCAGTGTAAGTCTGCCCCCATAAGTCAAGTTTTTACCCTTCCATGAGTTCGGCAAGAAGGAGATATTCAACCACTTGCATTTATCTCTTCGTAATGTGATTGAGCGCTCATTTGGTGTTTTGAAGATGAAGTGGACT
The DNA here is from genome assembly GCF_958298935.1 of Phragmites australis. NCBI lineage: Eukaryota > Viridiplantae > Streptophyta > Magnoliopsida > Poales > Poaceae > Phragmites > Phragmites australis. The sequence goes on along the minus strand of NC_084929.1, from coordinate 32,111,489 downwards.
TGCCAAATTATCCTATGCGCAAGCAAACTAAAATAATACATGCATGCATGACTCTTCGTAACTTCATTCGAGATAGTGCTTTGGGTGGTGAAGAGTTTGACCAGTGTGATCGAGATGAATACTACATGCCGATGCCTTCATTTCAAGGGAGTGCAAGTCAATTGGGAGATGAAGAGGGAGGCATGAATGCCTTCCGTGATAATATTGCTAATGTTTTATTTGCTAGGAGAGAGTAATTTGTTTGTGAGAGCATATTTGTATGGACAAAGACTCGCGGATGCATGAATGATTTATCTTTTGACACTTATTTATTTTCGTATTTTACAAATGTTCTGCAAGGTCGATTGAATGTTAAACGTGTCACAAAAGGATAACAAGTCACCCAAAATAGTTGAGGACATTGACTTTTGCCATCTAAAAACAACAATTCAGACTCCAATAATCCAGGTTGACAAACAGCTAACAGCTTATTTCCCTCCAGCTTATCACAATCCAATTTATTATAATCCACTATCTATAAGCTGCTTATTATAATCCTAAGCTATAATTCTGAGCTGAAACAAACAGGACCTTAAGCATATCTAAGATGTACAAGACTATCAAAACAAAGGCCAATTGATCAACAAACATGTACAGAACTATTCTAGAAAAGCATAGGCTGATTATTTAAGAATGATTCGGTGAAGAGTCCTGACTCATGAAGATAGAGCATCATTGGAATATCTCAGATACACAGAGTAGGCCAAGCAACACAGATACATAGTACATCCTTAAAAAAAATTGTGATGCCATATGAACTAAAATAATTAGTTGCAATCAATGGCATATATACACTGTTTTAGATGATGTGGAACATGATGAATGGATGTACCGAAGATTTTATCTCACAGTATCTAAACACAATCAAGAGAACTATTTATCAGTACTACAAGATTACAAGCATGAAGCACAGAATGTTACTTACCATCTCAGTTTTTGGTACTTCAGACCAAGGTGGAAAAGAAGTCCCTACACAGAAAAGGATTATGATGTGGGAGAGCATACAGCATTAGATGAGGTATATAAATCAAAATGAAGTCAAAAGGTGGTTAGCAAAGAGGAAAAACTGGGTTTGTTATACACACTGTATAAATTTAAACCTTGTGGGCAGGGGGAAGCATTTTGAATGATCGTTCAAATCTCTTGACATCCCTTTCTCCTGCATCTTGATAGCTATTACAACCATAAAAAAAGAATATTTTAATCAGGAAAAAAGGAGGAGAAGCAAGAATGTTCTCATGTAGTTATGTTGCATAGATATCATTTCATGTTCCGACTAAACCTACAGCTGATTAGCCTCTCTATGTAACTAACATATAAAAATCTGAAACCATTGTACTTGTGTGACCAAGGATAAAACTTCTAAACGAGCCAAAACCTGGCAAAAACCAATTTGACATAGTAAGGATCGTGGATTGGCCAACTACACCTCCAAGTATTGGCATCATTGTAGGATGTAGGCAATTTACTATGCTGATCCTGTAACCCACTTGGTAACATTTTGAGGATTCGAAATACCAGACCACCATCAAACGCACCCTCCAACGGCCTAAATCAACAACCAAAAAGCCAGCACGGTGACAGAAAACCACACATTACTCGCACATATCTACAAACTCAACCCCACCTCAATAAGCTGATCGTAATAAGGCAAGGAAAACCAACAGAAACGGCCACTCCCATGCATAAACTTCATCGGGTCTAACACGGCTACCCATAACACCGACTCGCTATCCACTCAAACACCGCCATGCAAAATGCACCGAATCTCTCTACCCATCAGCGCTGGGTAGCATTGGGTTGTGCTAACCGCGGGAACTCCCAAACAGCGTAGCTCCGTATTCACGGGGAGAAAACAAACAGGCAGCGTATCTCCCAGTCCCCGCCCTCCCTACCAGCTGATTCCCGGCCACCACCCAATCAACTCCGGTCAGCATCTCATTCTCTCGAATCGGCGAGCGCCTCTAAACCCTACAGATCACTCAAAAGCATCAAAGCACACTATGCTCCACTCCAAACTCCAGAACACGCCATCGGCCCACGACTCGGAGCAGCACGCCGAACCGCTTGCTCAGCTTCTGCAAGTCCAATCAACCGCGGCGCGGCGAGAGAGCGGCGGTGGGCGGTGGCGTCGTGGGGCAAGGAACGCGGGGGGTTCGTACGGGGCAGGGGGGAGAGGAGGAAGGGCGGGTTTCGGGTTGGGTATGCGCGTACTTGGCGTAGGCGGCGATGATGCGGCGGAGAGACTTGATCTCCAGGGCCTCCTCCTGCTCGGTGTACCGCCGCTCGCCCATCTTCTCCGGCGGCGGCGAGGTGGAATGTTTTTTCGGATGGGTTGGTGACTATCAAATGGACGACGATGGCTTGCGAGTGTTTCAGTTACTGTTCGCTTTCCATCTGACGGCCCACGTCCGTCCGTGTGACCGTATGCAGCTTTTGTCCTGGGCCTCATGGCCCGAAATTGTTAATTTGAGCGCGCGCTCTTGCTATCGTCTCCGACCAGCCCTCTCTGCGCTTCCTTTTTTCTCTTTTCCCATCTGCTTAAAAAGGAACAATTTTTATTATTATATTTTTTAAATAAAAAATTGTGAATATATACGTCCGCAATTGAAAATTTACAAATATAGACTCCCATCGCCCATTGTAACGTTACGTTCCAATGCTCTCAAAATTCTAAAAACTATTGAAATGGCTATGAAAAATTCTGAAAAAAATTATAGTGCAAATAATACTATCATCTAGCTCTCTTAAAAAATTTAGAAAAAATATATAACTTGTACAATGATAAATAGAAAAGGACAAATTTTAGGGCACAAGTAATAGTTTGAGTTGAAATTTTTGAAGAGATCTCGATGGTAAATCCCCGTTCCCCGTTCCTCAACCTCTCCGGTCCGAAACTCCCGATCCGCGCCCTCTCCTACCTCACGCCGCCTGTAGCGCCTCCTCGAGTCGTTAGGGCCAGCTCTACGCCAAAGAGCCGCCGATTGCTAGCTAAATACCTAACGATCTTTGTTAATTAGTCGCTCCGCTCCGTGCCGATTGAGTCAACTTCGACGGACCGCGGCTACCCTTCCCAGTTCCCTTTTGCTTAGGTAATAAATAATTCTGTCAGTTTTGGACTTTTTTATATTTTAGCCTTTTTAAAATTAATATTTTAATATATTTTAATAATAGCTTACCGAAACCTAAATTTTCAGTAACTAACCCTTTTTGTCATGCTAAAATACCTGGCGCATTCATTGGCGTGACTAAAATGACCACGCTAGTAGAAACTCTAACGCCTTTACACGTGGATTAGACATGGCGAGTCACGCCAAATTGTTGGCGGCGTGACTCGCGTGAACAGTATTTTCGGATGAACAGTGTTTTCTGCGGTTTCAATTGTTCTCTTTTTCTTTCTCTATTTGAACAGTGAGGTTGCCGTACTCTAAAATTCATGAAACTTTTTCTGTATATCCTATAATTCATGATGAATCCATTTTAAAAGGATTCACCTCAATACCCCATCTAGGTTTCAAAATAAAAAACTCTAAAAATGGTTACTTTTAGAAATTCTAGTAATTTTTAAGGCCTCAAATAAATTCCCAAAACCCTGAGAAAATTCATTAATATTCCTATCATGTGGCGTAATAATTTCTAAAATTATTTCCAACCCTAGGTTACTTGGTGAAAAAGTGAGTTCATTCGCAATGCTCCATTTATATGCATTTTTATCATTTCATACTATTTAGCCTTATAAACGTCCTCTAAATAATTAGCAATTATATTTGATTTTCCTCAAAAAATTTGCCAGCGCTTAATGCAACATGTGCAGGTCCTATTTGCAAACATGCACATCCAATAGAGTCGTAGAATTTGAATTATTCAATTTCGAATGTTGGTATATGTTACAATTTGTTCTATAACAATAATACTTAGGTGACTTGTGGAGCTAAAAAGGATTGCCATTTGCGGTCTAAACACTACCAAATTTATTGTATGGATAATTCAGAATATGTTTTAGCCGAACCATACATATGATTTTTAGGAAGACTAATAAACTTTAAATTGCGCATGTTCAAACATGGCTAAGTGCTATGACTACCCACAGCCTTTGAGACTACAGTGTGAATTAAGCATTTTGAAACGTACATTTAAATTAGGAAATAATTTCCAATTTTGTTGAAAGTAGGCAATTGATAGCATTAATGTTCTTAGGTTTAAGCCATGAGATATGTTCATCAAGAATCTATACACAATTTAGGTTATATTGAATGAAACAGTGGCAACCATTATCTATGAGTAGTTTAACTGTGGATTGGAATGAGCCATCCGATGGTGATTACACGACAGAGCTTTTAGCATGAAATGACGACACATCTGTCGTGAAAAGATTATCCGAATATATTCTGGATGACAAACCAGAAAAGGTCCATAGACTTGATTTTGTACTATTGGATCAAGAGGTATCCACAAACATTATGTACTTTAGAAAAAAATAAAAGAGTATACATCATTTAAAATAATTTTCTATGCAAATGTATAGGGAAATGCAATGAAAGCTCAAGTGCCACAACGCCATGTAGATCAATTCAAACCACACCTTAGAGAAGGAGTTGTATATTTCATAAAGTTTTTCCAAGTGTTCCTAGCTAAGAATAATTATCGAGCAGTTGACCATATATACATGATAAAATTCACGGGTCACACTGAGGTAATTGAATTTCCTGGTGCTTCTCCAACGTTCCCCAAGTATGCATATACTCTAGCATCCGTTGATACATTAAGGACCAGAATTAATTACACTAGAGACATGTCAGGTAACTATATATTCATTTATATATTACATCTACTATTCCTAATATACATTTTATCTATTATAATACCATCATATAACTTTAATAAAATAACATATAATCTAACATTATACAGACATAATAGGACAAAGGGTCTCTATTGAACCTGCTACAACAACTTATGTCAAAGGTATTAAGAAGACAATACGACACCTCTATATTTCGGATGGTAGGTATAAGTACATAAAATAACTTATTGTAATTTATATACCAATCTTTACTCTTTTTCATTTATTCTTTCTCTTTAGTCTACTTATTTAAAGTTTATTAGTCTTCTTATAAATCATGTATGTGGTTCGGCTAAAACATATTCTGAACTATCCATACAATAAATTTGGTATAGTTTAGACCACAAATGGCAATCCTTTTTGGCTCCACAAGTCACCTAAGTATTATTGTTATAGAACAAATTGTAACATATACCAACATTCGAAAATGAATAATTCAAATTCTACGACTCTATTAGATGTGCATGTTTGCAAATAGGACATGTACATGTTGCATTAAGAGCTGGCAAAATTTTGAGGAAAATCGAATATAATTGCTAATTATTTAGAGGACGTTTATAAGGCTAAATAGTATCAAATAATAAAAATGCATATAAATGGAGCATTGCGAAGGAACTCACTTTTTTACCAAGTAACCTAGGGTTGGAAATAATTTTAGAAATTATTACGCCACATGATAGGAATATTAATGAATTTTCTCAGATTTGTGGAATTTATTTTAGGCCTTAAAAATTACTAGAATTTCTAAAAGTAACCATTTTTGGAGTTTTTTATTTTGAAACCTAGATGGGGTATTGAGGTGAATCCTTTTAAAATGGATTCATCATGAATTATAGGACATACAAAAAAAGTTTCATAAATTTTAAAGTACGACAACCTCACTGTTCAAATAGAGAAAGAAAAAAAGAATAATTGAAACCGCAGAAAACACTGTTCATCCGAAAATACTGTTTACCCGAGTCACGCCAACCAATTTTGCGTGACTCAGCTGCCACGTCGAATCCACATGTAAAGATATCGGAGTTTTTGCCAATGTGGCTACTTTAGTCACGCCAAATTCATTGGCGTAGTTGGCGTGACTACGTTGAGGAGTTACGCCAGTTATTTTGGTGTGACAAAAAAGGTTAGTTCCTGAAAATTTAGGTTTCGACAGGTTATTATTAAAATATTAATTTAAAAAAGGCTAAAATAAAACAAAAGTCTCAGTTTTGCTCATTCTCAATTGTTTGTTAATTAGTCGCTATTTTGATTAAAATTGAAGTTATACATGAGTTGTTGGGTGTTAGTATAATGATTAAAAATGTGACTAAAAAGCAACAAAATTTCAGTCGCTTGAAAATTAAACGCTTCCGAAGATGGAGTTCAGCTTAAGCCTTCCTCCCGGACCTAAACCCAGGCAGTATCTCCCAACTTTGGTTCAATTTACAGGTTCATTTGGTTGAATTGATGAGATTGCAGAGACAAAAGAATTTTTTTAAATTACACTAAAGAGTACTTTGATAGAATTTTCAGCGCAGTCAGAAACGTCAGTGCCTAGCTGTTTGAGAGGGCATTCTCCCAAAAATTCCTTCAGTTGCAATCGCGCGTTTTGAAATGATTTTATGACCGAAGCGGCACGGCTGACGGTATTCGAAACTGATGTAACTAAAGCACTGTCTACTGCTGCAAAGCACATATAACCAAATTGCAAAACATGATGATGGTAAAGCATTGCCGGTTGCCCACAACAAAATATGAACAGCTCACTATCGCCTATTTTCACGTCATGGGCATTTTAGTCAGAATGTTGTAATTTATCTAAGCTCATACAAAGGTCACAGAAAACAGGTATGAATTTAGTTGTGATACACACGCTCGTCAGAGCTTTGTGCCTTACTTTGTAACGAGTAAGCTTGATTGCTTGAGAATCATCACTGGAAGTGTAACACAACATACAGCGAACAAACATTGCTGCTCGCATCACATCAAATGCCATAATATTTGGACGGAGAGATTTTTTTTTTTTTTTTTGTTCTAAGCATTTGACTAAAGAAAGCATCGGTTAGAATTTACAAAAACTTGGGCAGGGAGCACGATCAAAAGGCAGCAGATTTTTTTCTTGGTTTACATTCCTATGGTTTACTTTTTTAAAACCTCCATATCCTATTTACGTCGAGGTTGGTATTGTTCTGGTGGAATGCTGGAGTGAGACGAAGGTTGTCCCTCCTGGGGCAACATATTCAAGAAACTTCCTTCAACAGATTCTTCTTCATCCATGCTCTCTGTTCAAAGATGAATGCATGGTAAGTGGATCATGAAGATAAGTACGTGGAGAGGGGGCAATGAATGTAAAATACTGGCTTGTGCTCATTACCAAACAATGTCTTGATGGTTGGCCGCTTTGGTTTGGAACTCTTTTTCTTCAACTCTGCTGTTGCACAAAGCAACCAAAAAATCTGTCAAACTAAATATAAAGAAAATATATAACAACCAAACAACTCAGAATAGTGCACAGGATGAACAAGGGAGAGCTAACCAATTCCTGCAACTTCATCATCATTCACAATTTCAAAGTTCTTGTACGTATATCCAACAAAGTTTGCATCCTTGGATGGAAGCATCTGTAAATGAATAGTGCTCTTCACTTCATTGACAAAGGACAGAAATAAAATGAAGCCCAATACGAGTAAAGTTCCTCATTAGCGTCCTAAATATATGTGCCCTCCAAATCACTAGTGAGTTTTTTTTTTAGGGGGCACGAGTGAGAATACTTCAAAATGTTCCAAACTCATAATTTTTAAAATATTTTATGGGTAACAGATGCATGCTATATGCAAAAGAACGCTTTTTCACGCCCACAGTACACTACTAGAGTATAGATTTGCCTATCCTCAGATGGGAAGAAAATTGATGCACAAATAGAATGGTAGCAAACAGCACTCCAGAAAAATGTATACGATAAAGCATTTCACTTGGACAGCAGATAAACAACTGTCTATAACTAGGAATGTTCCATACACTCCAACTATCGAGAAACTTTTCACGGAGAAATCAGGCATACCTTTCTCCACGGGCCCGACTTGGATGAACTTTGAATTTGAGTTCCAGTCTGCAAAATAGTGGAAAATGTAATTGGATGCATGACCACTTCAGTTTTTTACACTGTTCAGTAAAATAGCCAATGCATAATTCATAATCCAAGTTTCACCAGATCAACGATAAACATGTTATCATGGAAACAATGAACGAACAGAGTATTACAATCGGATAATCATACACGCTAAGATTAGCACTGTTTAAAGCCCAACTGATTAGAAAGAGAATTGCACCAGAGTTCTCCAAAATCAGCCCAGTAGTATCACTTAGGTAGCAGATAGAAATTGTGTAATGTCCGATTAGATCGCTGGCTTCATTTAATTGTACTACATGAGAGCACCAACCTGGAAAGTTGAGTTACCTCCAGAGTGAGTTAGTCAATTACAAAAGCACAGGGAACCCACACAACCCCAGACACACACCAACTGGTTAGAAGTACAACTGCATACCTCCACAATGAAGGAATGTCAGATGGTGAATGTTCACCTCTCTAAAATAAACAACACTCAAGACATTTTGGAGAACCCCTTATGTTCGATTTGTATAATATGCTAGCCCAGCACACAGCTGGTGTTCAGCAACCAGGAAAAAAACACCAATCGAAACCCAGCATTCCTGCGTGAAACCATGACCACTCGCGCGGCCACATTGCCCGAAAATTCTCTTGCCACGCACCCTGGTTTTTTTGCGAAAGCGCCCTCAATTTTTCAGGAAATCAACCTGCAGTCCAACTCATCCTGGGATAAACAGGAAACACGTCCCGTTTTCTTTCACAAAAACCCCTTAGTTTCCATATTATTTTCACACGAAGGAGAGAAAATTCCGGTTCCTCGTCATTTTGCTGAAATTGGTATGAAAACAAGTGGGAAAAGAGGTTCACAGACACTGCACCAGAAGTTTAGGCCACTTTGATCAATGACTGTCATGTGTCATGACAACTACTTGAGTGTATAGAGTAGGCAAATATTATTGATAAAGACAATCTACAGAAGCCAACTGGGAAACTAGAATATTACCTCCTCAAATTTCTCAAAATTCTGAGTATCCAACTCGCCATTAACTTCTGGTATGAAAGCAGCTTTCATCTGATACAACTTTTCCCATTGAACACCTCTAAACCATGGATGTGCCTAAAGTTGAAAGTATGATGATATTAGTTGGGTAATTGAGAGCAATGCAAGTGTACGCGTAAAACATGTGGATTAGAGCACACTTTTATTTCATGGGCTCCTTTTGTTCCAAGTCTCTGTTCAACATTACACAAAAGCTTGCTGATGAGATCTTTAGCTTCAGTAGAAAGCTTTGCCTCTTCAGGGAATTTCAAGTGACTTCTCCAGTTAACAATCTGCACGAACAAAGAAAAACAAAGTTAAATGCAAGCTCATAAAGCTACATGAGTATTTTGCTTGCTAGAGTAAACGAGCTAGCTAAAACCATTGACAACACAAGATTTCCGCTACCAGACATTTCACAAGGTTTCCAAAAGGTCGTGTTTGGATCATTACAATCTGAAGTCCATACTAATTGAAGAGGTGTATCGTACAGTTGAGCTCCATTGACAAGCTGCAACCACCAGCGTCCAGACACTAAATAGTTTTAGTTCCAGGCAAGTCACACTACTGTAGCGAACAGTGTAATCTGATCCGTTGTCCGTTTGCATAGGCTGAATGTAGAAAAATTCCAAAATACATATATATTCTCCAGGTATCACACGTACCTTTCTGCAGGTTGACATTGGATCCTCCGAATAGAATGGAGGATAACCAACAAGCATTTCATACATGATAGCACCAAGGGACCACCTACGAAAGGAAAAAAATGTGATATCAAGAATCCATCAAATACAAAAAGCACAGGGATGATGAAATAAGTTCAATAACTAAAGACAAAATTACAAAATAAGAAACCTAACCAGTCGCACTCCATTCCATATCCTTTCTTCAGTAGAACTTCTGGAGCAATATAATCAGGCGTACCAACCGTTGAGTATGCCTGTGTGCCAGAAGTACAATTAAATATGTTAACTATACTCACCTGTATTCTCAGCATGGCAACACAGAAATCAGAACTATGGAAAAGGGATAAAAATCTTGCCAAAAATCCCAACATAGGAAACACCACGGACTACCATCAATTGACACCATGTATGATTCATACAATCCCCTAGACATTCAAAGCTTATAATATGAACTATTCGGTTTCCATTGTAATGGGAATTGTGGCATTGCAACTGATTTTCTTGGTCCGATCAAGCTCCATACAAATTACAGTGCCTCGCCCATCAGCCATCGACTCCACAGTATTCCATTTGACTTGGTTCAACATGGTGAAGATTGGTGTATTTCAACAAAATAATGCTCCCTTCGTTCCCATTTACATGGCGTACAATGTTTTTTGCAAAGACCAAGGAGGGGAAATTTCAGTGTAATCTTTCTAAACTTACCCGTAATTAAGTCCAGAACGGAAATTTGAGTCCAACTACAAGTGCCATCTGCATGCTCCATCTGTTAGCTAGCGCCATGCAGGCCACACGCGCGCGGCGCGCCCACATCCATGCGGCATGCACGGCCAAATCAGCTACATGTGCGCCCGCGAACTCACCACGCTCGTGCGCCCACCTCTGCGGCCAACGCGATGTTTCGTCGCCCAAAACGGAAAATTGTTTGGCCAAGCATGCGCAGAGCGCCCAGATCGGCCAAAAAAATTTGGCCGGAGCCATGGCGCACAGAACAAAATTTTGATTTCATCCATGGCGCCCAGAAATTGGAGTATAAAGAGAAGACGATCTGTTGGCAAATTTGATCCACAGAACCACTCTCTCCTCCTTTCTGTCTTCCATGGCGAATTTGGATCTAAACAAATCGATAAACTTTGAGGAGATCAACGAGTACGAGGGTCCAGTCATCGACTTAAACTACCCATACAGCAACTTTGATTCAAGTTCATTGCTTTCATTTGACCGGTGGTGCTCACTAGTTTCCTTCCTTGCACGAACAAAGGGAGAAGCCCAAAGTGCTGTTGTCGGCGAGGTTCACGGCATCCATGCGCATACAGAAGAGGTCGGTGCTGGTTTTGACACCAGCCACAGGCACGTCGGTGCTAGTGTTCACGCGGGCCAAGTGCGCACCAGGCTAGGACTCACAGGGCCGCGGTGCTGGTTTTTACGCAGGTAGCGGACACGCCGGTGCTGGTGTTCAAGCCGGTCGCGGGCACGCCAGGCTCAGAGTCAGGCCCCGATTCTGGGGGTGCTGGTGTTCTCTGCTCGATTTTCCCCTTTCGATTTCCTCCTGTCGTGATCCAATTTTCCCCTTCTCTGCTCGTGCTCTCTGCTGTGTCTATGCTTCCGATGGCATCGTGCTCTGTGATCACTCGGTTCTCCTTCTCCTTCTCACCTCCTGCATCTGACGCTAGGTGTTGAACTTCTATGTTTTATTGTGTAAACTATTGAGCTTTCCAATTTGAGACTCGTGAGATTGTGTTTCTTCTATGTTCTTGTATGTTATTCAGTCAATAAGAGAAGAAGGGAAGGGTTGTAAGTTGGCTGGAAGTAACTCCTCAGAGGTGATGTAATCTGTTTGTCTTCCCTGCCTCAAATTTTAGTACTTATACACTATGCATTTGTTGTAAGTTTCTAACCCTCTTGTACATTCATATTTAGATGGAGTCTTGGTTGTTAGCTCACTTCAGTACTTCACTAGTCCACTGGAATGGCCCGAATGGCAACAAAATGGCTTAATCACAAAGTAACTTATTGTTCCTAGCTTCCTGCTAGCTGCTATAATTTCCATGTATCTCATTATTTATTTTTAATAAAATATTATTGAAACGTATCCGCGTATCGGGATTTTGGGGAAAATGGCGTATCCGCGTATCGGTATTGACCTGATACCAATACATGTATCTGTATCCGTGTAACATAGGTGGAAACCCAGTTCAAAACTTGAAATTTTGAAGGAGCAACATAACTCTTTGTATGATTTCATGCCAAATAGGGAGGCCAAAGAAAAAGGATATAGTGCAGATGGAGAAAACTGTGAGTTAAGACATTCAAACAAAAGGCACCAAAACATTGAGAATGTTGTTTCCCAGCCATAGATAAGTATATTCAACTTCAAATATTCTACTTACCAACATTCGACGGTTCTTTTGCCAATGTGACAATTGTTCCTGCTGTGTACGCCTCGGTGCAGAAGAGTTGGTTAACCGACTGGTATTATCAGGCAAAGGCTTGGTACCTTTTCCAGACGTATAATCTGGCTCATTCAAATTTGGAAAATTACTACTGTCCAAAGGTTTACACAAACCAAAGTCAGAAAGCTTCAGGTGACCACTGAGATCTAACAACAGATTATCTGGCTTGATGTCCCTAACAAAAAGAACACAAAGATACATCATTTGAATTATTGGTTCATCTGATTTCTTAGAGAAAAAAATAAGGGAAAGCTTGAATGGTACCGATGAATGTAGTTGTGCTTGTGAATAGACTCTATGGCAAGCACGGTTTCTGCAATATAAAATATGGATTCGTCTTCTGTCAACGTGTCCTTGCGCATAAGCAAAGTCATCATGTCACCCCCAGGAAGGTACTCCATGATGAGATACAAGAACTCTTCGTCTTGGAAAGAATAATATAGCTTGACTATGTAAGCACTATCAACTTCTGCAAGAAGGTTCCTTTCAGCTTTGACATGTTCTACCTGAAATATGTACACCCCTATCAGGGAATAGCATGCAATCAGAAATAAAAATACAAAATAACACGGATAGACCGTACATGGTACCTGGCCCCTACGAAGCATTTCGGATTTCTTAAGCTTTTTCATTGCATATACATTCTTAGAGGTCTTCTCTCTACAAAGACGCACCTGCACAATTACAGTTTAGAGTGCCATTAAATGTGACACAAGGAAAAAGAGCAGCACAAGAAGTAAAGAAAGGAAAAGAGTCACAGTCAACTGAAATAGAAGACAACAAAAGAATAAACCAAACCAGTAGTAGATAGAGTTATTTAAAACTACATGGATCAACTTCACTAGGAAGGAACATTTTTTCTCCCATTCTCGTCTTGAAAAGGAAGAACGGTAAAAACCTTGTAGCAAAAAAAATATCCATCCAAGTATTGACTAAATATTAAAATAAAATAAATAACAAGCAGTAGACGACAAAGACGCCATGAATTAATTCTAAGAATCTGAAAGTCCAGAATGGACATCAAGGACAAAAGGCTTCTTTTTCACTGTAATATTATGGGCATCAAGGACTGGGCCCTTTTCCATCTCAAATACATTACAGTGGCAGATATAGGAGGTTAGTGAGATATAAACAGCTGGTGGATCTGTTTTTCTTTGTGAAAGATGCAAGCTACGATGAAGTGTTCTACTCCATCAAAGTTACCATAACAATGGAGGCTCCATCAAAGTTACCATAACAATGGAGGAAGGAACATAGAATTATAGAAACAGTGAGATGGAAATAATACCCGTGTGCCTTACAATATTTTCCTTTTGCGTATGTGCATGCGACGAATGGAAAGTCAGCAGAAGCATGCATCAAGAGACCACATGACAAATTGAATGCCATCAATATGGGAGACTAAAGCTGGCATAGCCCATAAGAAGTCAAAATACCAAAGAAATTTAATGTGTCCAGAAATCTAATGTGCCAGATAAATGTAAGCAGAACCAGCACCAGAAGGTTAACTTTAGCCCAATTTTCTTACAAGCATCACAGTTACATGTAAAATTGTAAAAATACAAGAAAAAGCAGCAAGGCAGCACAAAATTCCAATTACATGAGATATCCATATTTATTTAGAGAAAAGATTGTATGAGCAATGATGTCAAGCCCAATATGAGTCTGTGTAGACCAACCGCTGATGGGATAGAATTAGAAAAGACAAATAAATAATGCCATGTATGCCAATGCTCTTGTCTGCACAAATTAAGTCCCATAGTTGGGAGGGAAAGCATGGAGACTGAAATGAACATTGAACAGTACCTCCCCAAATGCACCTCTCCCAATAATTGTCAAAAGTTCAAAATCTTCGACTCCCATCTTGTGTCTCTGTAAACGCATGTATTCAGTCTCCTTTTTCTCCAAATGCTTTAGAATATTATTTTGCTCTTCTACAGGAACTTCGGCATCTTGTAATTTCCTCTCCAGCATCCAGCGCCTAAAAGTAAACAAACATACTAGGAAAGTAAGATCACAAAGTTGCAGCCAGTGAAAGGGCATCAAGTAGAGGTAGAATCCAGAGAGGTAGATTGATATATATTGCTAGTGATACAAAAAAAAAAAGTAAGCCTTAACGATGATTAAAGTATTAAAGTCAGAATTGAGTAAGCATTTAGAATGAGTATATAAGTTGAGACTTGAGAAGATTGTTTGAGTTTAATAAATCAATCCTAAAAATCAGTTCATGAATCATATCTGGTACTGAGTTAATAGTTTTGCTAAGTCGCTTGTGGATCCCTAGAAGGCTAGAACTTAATATAGTACTCAACCTACCTAACTTGAGTTAGCACCATAAACAGATGGGCTTACTATTCTGAGCACAGCCAAGGTCCCAACACAATTGTAAGGACTTGATCTTAATTACCCACATGGCTGCACCTGTGTTTACCATTCCAGCCCCAACATGGCATGTGATGTGTTATTGGGCATCCTGCTCAATAACAGCAAAATGGGGACATTTGCTTCTTTCTATTTTACACTGCAATCGTAACACAGAATTTTGCTCATTTTATGTAAAACTTGATGGGAACTAAATCTACAACTAAACCAGGCAAAGGTACAAAGAATTAAAATCACTTGGACTGCCTACCTCTCTTTCCTATCTTGCAAGGACTTCATCTGGGTCTTGTAATGGTTCTCAATGTACTGTTTTGCAGCGGCAACCCTCTGCTTCGTCGCACTAGAAGGAGTGTCATCCATCGGGGGCTTTCCCGGATCCTTTCCATGGCTGGCAGCCACTGCTGGGCTCTTTGATTTGTCCCTCGGCTGGAACTTCTGGAACCAACTTCTAGCAGAATCCATTTCCACTCACAATGGCATCATCTCTGGAACCAGCGAGCCTCTTATATTTACAATCCAGCAGCCGAGGGATGTTGAAACAGTCAATCACTCGATCCGCTCCAACTGGATCAGGTATCCAGATCAGCAATTCTCCGTGGAACCCGATGCTGGGGACGATACCTCTATCTGAAAATAAAATAGAGAAAAATCACAATCAGCATCGTACAACCAAGTTGCCATCCATCGCATGACTAGGTGGAACTGAAAATGTCCACAAAACAATTCCGACTTTAATAATTGAAGTCCGTTTGCCCACGGCACATATAAACCTACTCCAAATTTCAAAATTCGACCACGCTGAGCTCGAATTATCCATCAAAAGGAGTAGCGAACTGGTTTCCAAACAGGAAGAGAGAGCCTAAGTTCTCCAGTTCCAACAATTAACACCCCCCCCCCCCCCAAAAAAACTCATACGACCCCATTTCCGTACCAAAAGACTCAGAATTCGATGCAGGAACCGCATTGCCGCCGCGCAAGTCCCCCAAAATCACTAGCGAAAAGCAGCGCCAAAACCCATCAACTAACCAAACCGGCCAACCCACTCCCCAAATGGAGAACCGAGAAAAAACGCACACACCGCAACACCGATTCGTCACCTGAAACCCACCCAACCGGCAAGCAGCGCGCCCTGTCGAGCCGCAACTCACAGTCACAGGTCGGCCGCGGCAGAAATCCACAGCCAGAGCAGGTGGGGGGGGGGGGGGAAGCCGAGAACCGCGGGGCCAAATCGGGCGGCGGGGAGAGGAGCCCCAGCGCGGACCTGTGGGGGGAGGCGCTCACCTCGGCGAGCAGGCGTGCGTGCGGGCGCGGCGGCGGGGACGCGGCGCGGATCTCGGGCGAGGCGGCGGCGGCGGCGGCGACTGGAGCAAAAGGGAAGGGGGGCGCACTCGCGACTCGCTTTTCCTCCTCCCCTGCCCCTCGGGTTGGTTGTCTTTTCGTGGGCAAAGGCGCCGCGGAGGCAAACCGTGTGACCAAGAGAGAGAAAAAGGAGAGAGAGGGGGTGTAGTGTAGGAGAGGAGTAGCTTGTCCTGCCTTTGACTCGCCGTAACGAAACTTCCTGCAGGCTTCGCTTCTCTTCTCCTCTACCTTCTTCCCTCTCCATGCGGCCCACCACCTGGCGCGCACAACGCGACTTCCCAGCCATATAAAATATATGAGACCGAGCGTTCGGTCGGGTGGTAAGTCGCAGGTGAGCAACGAACCCATCTGCGTTCAAAGTTTCGTTAGACCATCTCCAACGATTTTCTTTCAAAAACTAGAATTCCTTTACGACGAGATTTTTTTTCACTTCAGCGCTTCAACGGTTTTCCTTCACGGTTTCCTTCACAGTTCTCGTGACGACGGGATTTTCAGAGTCATTCCCTTCAGAACGGTATTCTCTCTCCATTCCCTTCACGATTCCTCTCGAGGGAAAGCTGTTGGAGATGAGAGGAAATAAAGGGAATGAGAACGGGGAAGGGAATCGGGAATGGAACGAAATGAAGGGAATATGGTTGGAGATGGTCTTAGAACATCTGAATCGATTCTCGTTATGGTTAAAAAAAATTATAAAGGAATTTTCGTTTTCTTCGGTTAACGATTTTTTTTCACGATTTCTTATAAATAGATTTTTAAGGTTATTTTTTTACGACAGGATTCTCTCTTTTTTTTAATGAATCTTTTTGAAAGAAAATTGTTAGAGATGAGAGAAAATAAAGAAAATATGAATAGAGAGGGGAATCGAGAAGGAAAAGAAATAAAGAAAATATGGTTGGAGATGGTTTTAGAAGTAGGTGCACGCGGGAGTTTTTCTACTAGCTTCTTGAATTTATGTGTTTATGTGTATTAGAGGTCTTAAGTCTTCCATCTCTTTCTAACATATATGCAGGTACTATAAGTGTAGACTGGGTGGATAATATGTTATTGTTATAACTTTAAAAAAATTATATAAATAAATAAATCAAATCAATTCTGCTCGTTCACTTTGTTGGATGCCTGGTTTTATGGCGCTTCAAAAAGGGTGGGAGAGAAAATAAACAGAAGTCCATTTGTTTGCTTGGATGCGCTGTCACCTCTACGCGAGTGAGTAGTATGGAGGGCTTAAGATGGCCAGATGGTGGAGATAAACGGAGAAGCGAGACGACGGGGGTGGTGGAGGATAGCCGATGTGCAAAGGCAGGACAGAGGAGCAAAATTGACAGTCGAGTTAGTGTCGAGAGGTATCAGATGATTGTGAGCCATTGGGTATTGTATGCTCATTCAACTGCTCATGGCTATCGGCGTTAGTTCCTTCTAAAATAATATCACAGTTATATTAGAAATGGAAAGAGTAAGTATGGATGATATATGGTCATTAACTGTTTATATTGAAGAGAAAGATATGTGATTTTATATAGATACAAGCCTTATTTAGGATAATAGGCATACGTCATATTTTATCTTGATTATTTTTAGGGAAAATATAATTACAATTAGGATACGTCTAGATCTAATCCAAAGTATTTTGATGAGTTTTCTCATGTTCCAAATCTTAAAGCTCTTGTTAGATTAATTTAATCGTGACACGACTCTATTGTAAATCTATGGATCTCATTCTATTGTTTCTGCTCCTATCCGATTAGACTTGCTTCATATTGTTTTTCTACCTTCTGGCTTCCCTTACATCAATCGCTTCATCTCTCTTGTCGCTCCTCGGATCCTATTATCAGGCATGAATCAGATGGCTCTGGACGTATCATTCCCTTCCTTGTATAGTTGGGTTAGAGAGATATACCTAATATTTCAGACGGTTCATCGTATTATACACAGAAACCATTCTCAAATTATGAAAGAATCTTCCAGAGATTCATAAGTAATACAATCCAAGAAAATTACACTTGAAGACTCTAAGTGCGGTATATCTCTTTGACCTAACTATATAAGGAGGGGAATGGTACGTCCAAGGTCATCTAATTCATGCCCGATAATAGGATCCGAGGAGCGACAAGAGAGAAGAAGCGATTGATGTAAGGGAAGCCAGAAGGTAGAAAAATAATATGAAGCAAGTCTAGTCGGATAGGAGCAGAAACAATATAATGAGATCCATAGATTCACAATAGAGTCGTGTCACGATTAAATTAATCTAACAAGAGTTTTAAGATTTGGGACCTGAGAAAACACATCAAAATAATGTGATGAACCATGTTGCATCTTTATTTATTTTGGTCCCATGAGAACTATGTGATGGACTATGTTTAAATATTATTATTTATTTTGATTCTATGCGAACTATGTGATGGACTATGTTTAAGTATTATAATATGATAAATTATGTTTATTTGCTTATCTTTGTATTTTTCTCTATCTATATGTTATAACTTTGTTAAATGTATTGAGAAGTGTTTTGAATGATATATTTGTATTGAAAATCTCATTGATTATATCTTTTTTCTCGGATCCAAGAAATCATAGTAAACTCCGCCATTTTTTTAAAATCTATTACCTATGCCATTTATCTTCTCTTTAATTTTATAGACACATATGTAGGGGAGCTTATGTTAACATGAGTTTTTGATAGCATTTGTATACTTTAATTTATATTCTTGAAATTTTTGCTATGCAAACTCATCACTGAGTCTTTTTTATGTCATGTGCTAAAAGTGAGTTCAAAACTTTATTCACGCCACTTCTTAGTGTTATTGTCATCAATTAAAAAAGAGAGAAATTGAAGCATCTAGCCCTAATTCGTGTTTTGGTAATTAATGAAAATAAAAAAATTATGAACTAACATGTTCATTTGAGTTATGAAAAGGTTAGTCACAAAAGTGTTGTAAAGCTAGAAGAAGCATATGTAAAAGATATGAAAATAGCTAGCTCAAAGCAAAAGTATAATTGTAGAGAAGAAAATTGATATGATTAATATGATAAGTGTCGTACTATTAAAAAGAGTTAATGTGTATTTATTTGAGATATCTATAGTGCCATAATTGCTTAAACTTGTATTTTATATAGAGTGAGAAATTTAGATCGAGACGAACCAAAGGAAGACGCCCTTTCGAGTGTTTCTAAGTATGGCGATCTGACCGCCAAAACAGTCGATCTGACCGTTGTACAGTAAAGATTGTTCTGTTCGAGTTTCAAGTGTCGTAGTATGAACGCTATATAATCATGTTTGAGATGTGTTCGGATCTCAGTCTTGGTCTGACCGTGGTGCGACCCGGTCTAACCGCCAAGAAACAGAGGGGTTTAGACCCTCTGCTCTGGCTAGCGGTTTGATAATTTCTCAACTTTCTCTTTCTCTTTAGCAAAGAGCTCCTCGAGCTCAAGGTTTCTCTCCATTTCAAGGATGAGCAAGTCCTCTTGTCTCTCGATGGTCTCCTCATGACTATCTATTGTATCTATTAGCTCTTTTATTTTAGCCATGATATTTTTATTTAAACCTTTAAACAAGCTATCACAATCACTATCATACTCACTATCGTTATTTAGGAGTTTGGAGTTTGGATTGAGATTTTACCTTGCGGCTTTTAGTCATGAAGCACTTGGGGATAATCATCATCATCACTCATTAAGAGTGATTTTCTTGGTGTAGACTCGCGGATGGCAATGGTGGTGACCCCTTCATCATCGGAATCGGAGTCGGAGTCAGAGTCGGAATTTGAATCTCACTCTTCACCAATGTGTGCTTGACCCGAATATGGGACCCAGGGGTTCCTGAGTCCCGAGGCCAGGACAGCGCAGTGCCACATAGCGCCTTCCATCGGGTACCATCTCCCCGAGGGCCCCAGGGAAGCCACATTCGGGAGCGGGTGCTCAGGGCCAAGAACAGTTGGTCCCCGAGTACCTAGAGCATCCCGAGGACCCGAGAAGAGCCAGGTCCGGGAGTGGGCACTCGGGCCAAGAATAGTTGGTCTCCGAGTACCCAGAGTACCTTGAGGACCCGAGAAGAGCCAGGTCCGGGAGTGGACGCTCGGGGCCAAGAGCAGTTGGTCCCCAAGTACCCAGAGTGCCCCGAGGATCCAAGAAGAGCAAGGTCCAGGACTGGGAGCTCGGGGCCGAGAACAGTTGGTCCCCGAGTACCTAGAGTGCCCCGAGGACCCAAGAAGAGCAAGGTTCGAGACTGGCGCTCGGGGCCGAGAACAGTTAGTCCCCGAGTACCCGGAGTGCCCCGAGGACCCGAGGGAAGTAAGGTCCGGGACTGGGCGCTAAAGGCCAAAACAGTTGATCCCCGAGCACCCAGAGAGCCCCGAGCACCTGGCAAGCCCCATACCGGTGGATCCCGTAGGGACTCCATGATGAGGTGTCAGTTGGTGGGAGGCCTGATGCTGCATTTAATGAGGAGCGTGGCCGGTCACATCCAACCACTTTCCCCCACGCCTACCGTACTGAATACGCCAGTCCCTGCCACCGCCTAGCAGGAAGGCGTAGGTACAATTAATGCGGTGGGTCCCATCGCATGTCCCCTCGCGGAGCCCATAAAGAAAGACGACTTGAAGATATCTTCGATGGACTTGAGGCTTATCGCTTATCGCCCTGTTGCATTAGACCGTGTCAGACCTACTCTGACCAGACGGGTATGAGAGAGTACTCAGAGGCTGACCGGTGGGCGCCCCTGCGCCTGCTAAAGCTGGGACGTGAAGATCGATGGGATCGTCTGAGGGATGTATTTTCAACCCTCTACAACATCAACTGTAGACTCATAATGGTCACTTTCCATTTATTGTTTACGGGACCTTGTGCCTTTGTTCTGGGCACTCCCTGAAGGGCCTCCCCTCCAGTAGATAAAAGGGGGGGAGCACTTCGTAGAGAGGGGACTTCGGACAGCCGAAAGATAGGCCCCGAATCTGGTAACACAGCCGATAGAAGAGCAAAAGCTAGAGATAGAAAAAATGATCCGTAGATCGATAGAGATCCAGAGAAAGGCATTCGAAGAGCATTGATAATATACTAGACAGACAGGAGTAGGGTATTACGCCTTCGTGCGGCCTGAACCTGTTTAAATCCTTGGTGTATTCATTACTACTAGCCAACGATGATTCATCACACCTAAGTCCCACACGTATTAACCCCACGTACGAGGTAGTTCCAGAACTAACCCCCCCTGTCGGAGGATGAACTCCTGTCGCAGGGATCCCGAGAGACCCCTTTTTGAAGATTCGACCGGGGGGATGATCCTGAACGAGCTTGTCTGGAAAATAAATGAGAACGGAAATAAATGCGGTGGCTGGTGGTGGGAGATGATCGACCTAGTGCAAGAAAGACGGGTGCACCGGGGTTTAGACAGGTTCGGGCCGCACGGGGGCGTAACACCCTACTTCTGTGTGAGTGTTATATCTCTCCTTGAAGGGAATTCTTCAAGGATATATCTGGTTACAGGGGCGAGCTGTCTATAGAGAGCTTGAGGCTCTCGTGTTCTAGCTTGGCTTGAGCTTGTTTGTGATGTTCTTCGCCTTTTGATCTGGACTTCGGGTGCTTCTTGAGGGTTGTCGGGGCTTTCTTGCCTTGTTCACCTTGTTTTTTTTTGTCTGTCTTTATGTGTTCTTCATCCTTTTCTTTTATAGGCGCGCCGACCTCGACTTATCCGGAATGGGAAAGAGGGGGCGCGAATGCCAAGGCGCCACGGAGAAAGGCGTCATCATTCCGTTTTGGCGAAGTGACAGTGGCGGTGGAAAAATACGGCGTGCATCCGACCACCCGCCACTGTGGATGTCCTCCGGCGCCATTAAGAGGGCCCACTGGGTAGCCACAGAGGTTCCCGGTGCGCCCACCCTGTCTTGTTCTTCTGCCAGGGCAGGGTGGCAGGCGGAGCGCTTCGATTTTGGCAACGTTATCCCGAGGCACCCGGGTGAAACCGGACGGGACCTGTGCATTTAATGGACCCACGCCCCCCCTGCCACAGCATGGCAGGATCTGACACTAGGCCGTGGGCAGCTGAGAATGTCAGGATATCAAGATGTCAAGCCGCGCGTGCTTATTAAATGCGGTATTGGGCCTTTGACTGGCTGACACCCCGACGATGGGACCCTTTGGGTCGTCGGACGATCTTGCGCGAACCTTCGGGGAACCGAGTCCTCGGGGGCTGCCACGTGCAGCCCCGAGCACTCTCTCCCGAGCACTTGGGGGAGACATTCGGGGAACTGAGTCCTCGGGGGCTGCCACGTGCAGCCCCGAGCACTCTCTCCCGAGCACTTGGCTGTTTAAATCATCGGGGGACTACTGTACTCGGGGGTAGGCGAGAACTCTTCCGAGCACTTCCTTCCTAGTACTTGGACTCTGTGGATCATCGGGGAACTGGGCTGCTCGGGAACCAGAGGCGGCGGCCCCGAGCACCTTCTCCCGGGACTTAGCTTCTTCTTATCTCGCAGGGTGGACCTCGCGGGATGGTGACGCATGGCGAATGACCGGCCCGGTCTCGGGACTCAGGGACCCCTGGTTCCTGATACATCGACAGTAGCCCCCGGGCCCATTAGTAGGTGACGGGACGGAGACGGCGGATGTGCCCTTCGTCGCGGCCGAGGCCGAGGCCGGCGCAGACGCCATGCGACAGGCTTTCGAGAGGTTGCCCTTACGGACCCAGACCTCAAGTACGCCCCAACGGGAAAAATGAGTGGACGCGTGTCCACACAACTTCCGAAGGGTATGATGACCGTACGGGCGGCACGTGCGGTCGCCGCGCAAATCGAGGAAAATACGCCTGGCAGCCGCTGACATTGCGCGATCGACAGGAGATTTGCCTGGCGGTTTGCGCCGATCGAGGCGACGCTTCACCGAGTGAACCGTTTGGGCGGAAATTTTTGAACTTTTGAGATATAAAAGAGGGATAGGATCGATCCGTCCCCCTCTTTACGCTTTCTTGCTCTTGCGCTCTTTGTGCTTTGAAGCCTTTAGGAAATTCTCAGGCGACCGGAGCATTCTTCCTTCTCTCTCTCTTTCCACCGCCAAAACACCTTTCATTCTTGTCGAGATGACGAGGGTTGGAGGAGGACGCCGGGACAAGGCTTCGGACAGCATCTTGCCGGAGTCTCGTCTGAGGAACGAGGAGGCGGCGGACAAGATCAGAAAGCTGCTGGTGCCGGAGGGGCAAGCAGGTGCTGTGGTGGTGACGCCGGCGAGCCTGACGCCGGCGACGACCGTTCCTGGGTGGATCATCCTCTTCACCTCTTTTGTGGCAGCGGGGTTGGTGCCGCCGTTCTTCACCTTCTTCCTGCAAGTGCTGGAGACGTACGGCATTCAACTGGTGCACCTAAGCCCCAACTCCGTGGTGGTGTTGGCGGTCTTCGCGCATCTCTGCGAGATGTTCGTGGGGGTGGCGCCGTCGGCGACGCTGCTTCACCATTTCTTCGTCCTTCGGCCGGTGGGAAAGAAGAGGGGGCACTCCACGACGGACGTCGCGGGGTGCTGCAACCTTCGGCTCCGGGACGGCCTGGGGGATCATTACATTCCCCAGGTGCTGCGCAGCAAGTGGGAGGAGTGGCGACGGGACTGGTTCTTCGTCGACGTCGACCCCCACGAGCGCCTTGAACTGCCAGAGGTGGCGGCGGAACCTCGACGATCGACGTGGGAGGCGCCGCCGCCAGAAGACGCGAGGCTGAAGCCGGTGTTGGAGCGCATCATGGAACTGCGCAAGGCCGGGCTGACCTCCGTCATGGTGGTCGTGGACTTCCTGCGCCGTCGGCTGGCGCCTCTGTGAGAGCGGGCCCGGCCGAGCTGGTTATACACTGGGCCGGAGGACATCACCAGGACCCAGATCGGCGCGAGGTGGGATCTGGGGCCGGCGGAACTGCGGGGGATGACAAGGGTGATCACCGGAACGGAGGACATGGGCCGGGAGGAACTCCTGTGGACGGAGATGGCACTCTGCGCCAACCCCGATCGGGTGGCCATCATGGCGAGGCTGCCGGAGTTCGACGCCCAGGGGCCCGTGGACCAGCCGAGGAGCCGGAGTCCCGAAGCCTCCGAACTCCCCTGATTGGAGGAGCTGCTCGGCGAGGAGGCGACAATCAGCTCAGCGCGGGCTGGCGACGGGGCCGCCGCATGCAGCAGCCGCCGTGCCAGAGAGGAGGGCGCCTCCGAAATTGCCGTGGAAGTGGCGCGGAGGTGGCGCCGGGAGACCGGGGAAAGCGTCCCCGGGCCCTGATTCTAGTGCCGGACTCTCCGCCGTCGCCAACGGCAACGGTGGCATTCCCGGTGCTGGAGCCACGGCTGGTGCGGATGGGGCCTGCGCCGGCGCCCGCGACCCGCACGGCGGTACCGTTGACCCGCGCAGCGACACCCGAGGCCCGCGCAGCGGCCCCGCCGAGCCCCCAGCGGAAGAGGCGACGGGAGGAATCTGGACCGACGGCGCCGGACCCGGACTTCAGGCTCCCAGCGGCCAAGTGGCAGTATCGGTGAGTCTCCTTTCTTGCTTTTTCCTGGGCATTTCTGGCCCGAACTAAGTTTTGACATTTTTCATCTGTCTCCCGTAGGCCGGACGCGGGCGCCACTGCGATGGAGAAGGCGCGGGCGCCAAGGCCAGGGCCGAGCCCGCCGGCTGCGTCGACGGAGGCGGGCACAGGAACGGCGGAGGCGCCAATTATCGTGGCGGCCACTGGGAGAGAGGCGGAGGCGGCGGCCGAGAGGAGGACGGAGCAACCGTCCGAATCCTTGGCGCCGGCGGAACCTACCCCGGGCGCGGAGAGCCCGGGGCGGATGATGGTGGAGGTGGATGTTTTGCCGGGGCCGGCGGACAGGGCGGCCAATGCGGGAACGCGACCGCCGTCCGAGTCTTCGGAGCCGACGGAGCCTACCCCGGGTGCGGAGAGCCCGGGACGGATGACGGTAGAGGGCCCTACAGAGAGCTCGAACCCCCCGGAGGCACTCTGCGGGGAGGCCTGGGCCCCACCGGTGTCCGGCCAACCCGCCGACCCCTTCCTGGCCGCCATCGAAGGCGTCCAGGTAGCGGTTGGGCGGTTGGGCGCAGCGGTGAATGCCAAGGAGGGGGAGCTCGAGGCCGAGCGCGCCCGCCTGGCATCGGAGAAGGCGCAGCTGGCGGGCACCCAGGAGGAGGCCCGCGCGGCGGCCGCGCGGGAACAAGAAATTTTGAAGACCGCGCGGGCAGAAGCTGCGCGGGAACGAGAAGACGCCGCCCTCCTGGCTGAGGCGTCGAAGCAGCAAGCTGCCGAGGCCCTTGCCAGGATGGGGCAGGCGCAGGAGAGGGAGGTGGCAGTCGCAGCTCGGGAGCAGGCGGCGGAGGAGCGGCAAGCCGAGCTGACCCGCCGGGAGGGCGCGGCCGAGAAGACGCGCGCCGACCTCCAACGCTGGGAAGACGACCTCCGAAAAATCAGAGAAGAGATCTGCCGCTGGGAGGAGGACGTCTCCCTTCGGGAGGTGGACAATGAGTTGTCGACATCGGATCTTGGTGCTCGGGAGGATTCGGTGGCCCAGCAGGAGGAGGTGCTGGCCCGGCGGGAGGGCGAGCTGAGTCGCCGAGAAGACGAACTGAGTCGTCGAGAGGGCGAGGCTGCTGCGGTGGCAGCGGCCACTGCTACCAGGGCGGAGGAGAACGCAAAGCACGATGCGGAACTGACCGCCCGTGAACGCGCCTTATTCGAGATGATGGCTAAGACGAAGCAGGCTACCGGCCCCGCAGCAGTCGGCGGTTCTTCCGGTCCGGTCGGGGACCAGGGACTTGAGGTGCAGCTGCGGGCTGCCAAGGAGAAGCTCGAGACCGCTTTTGTCTCGCGGGTCAACCTACAGCATATGCTGGAAGACATACTCCGGCGGATGCGGCGGGCCGTAAAGAAGGGTGGTCTTGGGCGGCTCGTTGAAGATCAGAAGAGCGACAGCCCCGTACGACAAGTGTTGGGGCTTCAGCAGGTCTGCGAGCGCCTTGAGGCCCTGCCTTGGGCGGTCCAGGAACTCGCCGCCCGGGAGGGACGTGGCCTGGCACATGCAGTGGCCGAGCACGTCCTAGCCTGCTACCGAAGCAGGGACCCGAACTTCCCGCTGGAGCCGGCGCGGGAGGGAGTGGTCGAGGCTGAGGGAGAGGCCGCCCGGGAAGCGGTCCGGAGCACCGCCGCCGTGGTGGCAGCTGGCTTCAGGCGAGAGGTGCCGCCGCCGCCAGCCCCCGGGGACGACTAGATCTTTTGTAGCTTTTTTCTTTCTTTTGTCGTCTTGATGATTGTAAATATAGGAGTGAACCCTTAAAAAATGCCTTGTATACGTCTTGTGAATATAATGGCAGCTTTTCCTTGGGCTCGCAACTCCAATTCCTCTGTGTGTTTGATGTTTCTTCTGATGTTTTGCCTGGAAGTTCCGGGGAGTACTCAGTCGGGCCGTTCCCGACCTTCGCATCCCCGAGAACGAAGTTGTCCCGATCGCTGTTGCTGGCGTAGTCGGCCCTCGAGTTCTCGCGAGTCCACACTGTCTAAGTCAAGAAACAAAAACACAGACTTCCTTGCCCGGGAGATAGATCGATCCAGCACCGAACACGCCGTGCCCGGTGAACACTTTTTCACTTCGCGACCACTCAGTTAGTAGACGGGAGACGCGTGCGGGCGAGAATGTGACCAAGAGTCCTCGTGGTCCGGTGGTGCCCGGGCTTAAAACGGGCCGGACTGAGCACTGACAGCCCGCCCCCGAGGCCTGAGCTCCGGACTACTCGAGCAGCTCGAGCGATTGGATTACCCAGGGCACCCGACGACTCGGTAGTGCTCGGGGTCCTTAAAAGCGGACCGAACACCACGACCACCACGAAGGGCTTCGGTCAGACATTACCGCACGCGCGGTAATCTTTTCTACAAACCGCTCTGTCGTTCTGGGAAAGAGTAGACACGCGGCAGGGTTTTGCGTGCGAGGAGACCACCTCGCCGAACAGATTAAAGCGCGAGAGCCCCCGAGAATGACTCGGGAACATAAACTTACTGAAAACAGACTTGTCTGAATATAACCACTCACCGGACAGCTGTTGGCCTTCTGGCCAACCGATCCAGGAGGGGTGTGCTTCCGAGCTCGGGTGCCCGGGGACTTGGTTCTTTCAACGGAGCGCCCGAGTGCCCAGAGGCATACGAGGCTCCTGGGGTCGGGTGATCTCGACCACCCATGCCTAAGTGGTAGGACCACCCGAGGACCCTTGGGGCCGACCAGAGACCGGGGCATTGAAGCCCTTGCGACCGAACTGCTCGTGATTGCCAGCCTGTGACTTAAGAGAGAATATAGAATTTCTTTGTCTGGTGCGCTCTGTTAGTGCGGTACTTGCTATAGACTGCTCTCGTTTTCGACCCGAGACCTCTCGAATACCCAAACCGGTGGACAAGAGCGGACAGAGGCATAACTCAGATGTCCTATGGTTCGGTGGCGCCCGGGTATGACAGACCAGACCGAGCACTGACAGCCCGCTCCGGGGGCCTGAGCTCCGGACTACTCGAGCAGCTCGAGCGATGGGATTACCCAGAGCACCCCGAAACTCGGTAGTGCCTGGGAGCCTGCCACGACACCGAACACCACAGCCTACCATGCCGGACGTAAGTCAGCGGCGAGTGCTCGCATGCATACCGATTGGGATTCTTTTGTCAGCGGGGAAAATGAGAGAGCGAACTTTTTCTCGCACAACCGAGCACCTCACCAGACAGATTAAACATACGGAATCCAGAAAAATATTTCGACATAGCGATTGCTTATTGAAATACTGAATGTGCAATATTTACAAGGTTAGGTGACAACGACTTACTCAAGGGGCGGAGCCCTCGGACTGTTTGGGCGGGGAGAAGCCCCCGGCCTTGCTGACTTAAGCCACGAGCACGACCATCTATGGGTAGAAGCGTCGGAGATGCTCGATGTTCCACGGATTCGGGAGTGGCTGTCCTTCTTCCGTCGCCAACCTGAAAGAACCTGCCCGCGGGACCGCGATCACGGTGAAGGGACCTTCCCACACAGGGGACAGCTTATTCATTCCTTCGCGCGACTGGACGCGTCGGAGAACTAGGTCCCCCACCTCGAGAGACCGGGCCCGGACATGGCGCAGATGATAACGCCGCAGACTCTGCTGGTACCGAGCCGCCCGGACAGCGGCACGCTGCCAGCGCTCTTCCAGGTAGTCCACGTCGTCGCGCCTTTGCTGCTCCTGCTCACCCTCAGAGTATGCATGCACTTGAGGGGAGCCCAGAGTGAGCTCGGAGGGGAGGACTGCCTCGGTGCCATAGACGAGGAAGAATGGAGTCTCCCCGGTGGCGCGGCTTGGCGTAGTCCGGTTAGCCCACAGCACGGCTGGCAGCTCATCCACCCAACCCTTCCCGTGCTTAGAGAGCACGTTATAGGTCCGGGTTTTGAGGCCCTTCAGTATCTCCGCGTTGGAGCGCTCGACCTGCCCGTTACTCCGAGGATGAGCGACGGAGGCAAAGCAGAGCTTGATGCCGAGGTCTTCGCAATAGTCCCCGAACAGGGCACTTGTGAATTGGGTGCCGTTGTCGGTGATGATCCGGTTCGGGACGCCAAAGCGGCTGGTGGTACCACGGATAAACTGGAGCGCCGTGTTTTTGGTCACCTTGATGACTAGGACCACCTCCGGCCACTTGGTGAACTTGTCGATGGCGACATATAGGTATGCATAGCCCTCGATTGCTCGGGGGAATGGACCCAGAATGTCCAAACCCCAGACCACGAAAGGGCATGACAGGGGAATGGTATGAAGAGCCTGAGCTGGTTGGTGAATCTGCTTTGCGTGGAACTGGCACGCCCTGCAGCGCTGAACCAGCTCGGAAGCATCCTGGAGAGCTGTAGGCCAGTAGAAACCTTGCCGGAAGGCCTTCCCGACCAGCGTGCGGAACGATGAATGGCCACCGCACTCGCCCTCGTGGACCTCAGCGAGAAGATCGCCGTCTTCTGCCCGGGAGATGCATTTCAGGAGGACACCTCCTGCGCTACGCCGGTAGAGATCCCCATCTACTATGGCATAGCGTCTGGACTACCGAGCAACTCTTTCGGCAGACGCCTCATCCTCGGGTAGGAACTTTTCTTTCAAGTACCCTCGGATGTTAGACATCCACGAGGCATCTTGAGAACATTCGGCGAGCGCAGCACACTCGCCGGACGGCGGCGCCCTGACGGGGCTTCCCACTGAGGGCACCGCCGGGGTCCCCTGAATTGAGTTCGAGGTTTCCCCTTCATCCTGTTCGGCAGGCAGGACGGAAGGCCGTGCGAGTCTTTCTTCAAAGACTCCGGCAGGGACGCGTGCACGTGAGGAGGCCAGGCGAGAGAGCTCGTCGGCCAGAGCGTTGTCGCGGCGAGGAATGTGCCGCAACTCCAGGCCATTGAAGCGCCTCTCGAGCTTCCTGACCGCAGCCACGTACGCCGCCATTTGAGGATCCGTGCACTGGTACTTCTTAGACACCTGGTTGACGACCAGTTGGGAGTCCCCTTTGACCAGGAGGCGACGAATCCCGAGCCCCACCGCAGCCCGGAGGCCGGCGATGAGACATTCATACTCCTCCATGTTGTTGGATGCGCGGAACTGCAACTGCACGACGTACCGGAGCTCTTCACCCGTTGGGGAGGTGAGAACCACTCCGGCCCCTGCGCCTTTCAGCGAGAGGGAGCCGTCGAAGTGCATGACCCAGTACCCGGGCGCGTCGTGCCCGGGATAGGCAGAGATCTCTTCTGGGACGATGTAGGGGACGGGCATCCACTCTGCCAAGAAGTCGGAGAGCGCCTGACTTTTGATTGCCTGGCGACTGACGAAGTGTAGGTCGAACTCCGCCAGCTCTACTGCCCATTTGACAACGCGCCCGGTGCC
This sequence comes from Phragmites australis, assembly GCF_958298935.1. Taxonomy (NCBI): domain Eukaryota; kingdom Viridiplantae; phylum Streptophyta; class Magnoliopsida; order Poales; family Poaceae; genus Phragmites; species Phragmites australis. Next base: position 32,081,733 of record NC_084929.1, on the reverse strand, counting down.
TTCCCGGTTCCGGAGAATGGGCCCCAGTGGATAAGTGATAACCACCGAGACCTTGTGCGCCTGTAAGTAGTAGCGCAGCTTCCGGGAAGCGACGAGCACGGCATAGAGCAGCTTCTGCGCCTGGGGATATCTTATCTTGGCTTCCTGGAGGACTTCACTGACAAAGTACACCGGTCGCTGCACCCGGCGAGCCCGGACGGCGGCTCCACCCGGGGGGCTGCCGCAGCCCCCAGGCTTGGCGGCACGGTCGGGGCTGGCCGGGCACTCGGGCTCGACTCCCTGGTTGGGAGGAGCAGTGCGCTCGGGCTCGACCCCTTGCCCAGGGGGAGTCGCGAGGACAGGTGAGTGGTCAGGGACCTTTGGGAGCTGGGACCCAGCACCCGATCCTGAACACTCGTCGCGCTCCACCACCAGCACTATGCTCACGACCTGAGGTGTGGCCGAAACGTAGAGCAGTAGGGGCTCACCTTGAGAGGGAGCCACTAGCAAGGGTGGCGAAGTGAGGTACTTCTTTAGATCGCGGAAGGCCTGCTCGGCCTCCGGCGTCCAGTCGAAACGACCGGATTTTTTCAGAAGCTTAAAGAGGGGGGGCCCTTGCTCCCCGAGCTTGGAGATAAAGCGCCCGAGGGCTGCCATGCAGCCGGCGAGACGCTGGACTTCCTTGAGTCCAACCGGGGGTCGCATCTGCTCGATGGCCCGGATCTTCTCTGGATTGACCTCGATTCCTCGGCCAGAAACCAAGAAACTAAGGAGCTTGCCCGCCGGCACCCCGAAGACACACTTCTCCGGGTTGAGCTTGAGGCGGGTAGAGCGGAGTCTGTTGAAAGTCTCGGCAAGGTCCTCGAGCAGGGTGGCGCGGTCTCAGGTTTTGACCACGAGATCGTCGATGTAATCTTCGATGTTGCGACCAACCTGCGAGTCAAGGGTAATACGAATAGCGCGCTGGAAGGAGGATCCAGCGTTACGCAGGCCAAAAGGCATTGACATGTAGCAATAAGTCCCCACCGGAGTGGTAAAAGCAGTTTTTTCCTCGTCCCCTACGGCCATGTGAATCTGGTGATACCCAGAGTTTGCATCTAAAAAGCATAAAAGATCGCATCCCGCAGTTGAATCTACAATTTGATCAATGCGAGGTAAGGGGAAGGGATCTTTAGGGCAAGCCTTATTTAGGTCGGTGTAGTCCACGCACATGCGGAGCTTGCCGTTGGCCTTCGGGACGATGACTGGGTTTGCTAGCCAGTTGGGGTGGAGGACTTCTCGGATAAATCCGGCATCGAGGAGCTTGCTGACCTGCTCGCGGATAAACTCTTGGCGCTCAGGCGCCTGCCGCCGGACCTTCTGCTTCACTGGGCAGGCGTCCGAACGCACCGCCAAGTGATGCTCGATCACCTCCCTAGGGATCCCGGGCATGTTGGACGGTTGTCAGGCAAACACGTCTGCGTTAGCCCGGAGGAAGGCGGCGAGCACGCTTTCCTATTTGCTGCCCAGGTCACCGCCGATCCGGACGACCTGTGTAGCGTCTTCGCCCACCACGACCTCCTTCGTTGGAACAGAGGCGTCGGCGGTGAGTCGGGGTTTGGATGAAGAGGGTCCCGGGCCCCCTGTAGAGCCATCGACCTCAGCCTGCGCTGAGACCAGAGCCATGTATGACTGTTCAGCGCAGGAGACGGCGCCGCCGGAGTCGGCGATCACGGAGATGGAGCCCGCGGGGACGGGCATCTTAACCGTAAGGTATGCATAATGCACGGCCATCATAAACTTGGCGAGCGTGGGACGCCCGAGGATGGCGTTGTAGGGGAGAGGGAGCTCCGCGACGTCGAAGAGGACGCACTCCGTGCGGAAGTTGTCCCGGCTCCCGAACGTTACAGGCAACTCGACCTGCCCGAGGGGCAGGGAGTGCCCGGGGGTCACTCCACAGAAGGGGAGCGACGGCTTTAGGCGCCTGGAGGACACCTGCAGCTTCTCAAAAGCCTCCTTGGAGAGGAGGTTGAGGCCGGCACCACCGTCGATCAGCACTCTGCCGACCTTAACATTGCAGACAGTGGGGGACACTACTAGAGGTAGTCGCCCCACGGCTGCAGTACTGGCGGGGTGATCAGCCATGCTGAACGTGATCGGAGCATCCGACCACCTCAGGGGCCTTGCGGCCTCCTCGCTCGGGGTTGCCGAGCACACCTCGCGTCACATGACCTTGATGCCACGGCGCGAGCAAGGTGTGTAGGCGCCTCCGTCGATGAAGGTGACGGCGTGCTCGGGCTCCTGGAAGCCAAGCTCGGCGTTCTCCGGGGCGACCTCAGCATCGCCTCCTCCGCGGGACTCGTAGCGCTCCCTCTGGCGCTGCTCCACGAGTCCTTTGACCGTACAACACTCCGTGAGATTGTGTCATCTGATCTGGTGTATGGGACACCATTTACCTGGCTCGGGTCCCGCGGGAGCGGGGGCCCTTGCTGCAGCTGGAGCTCGACCGGGGGCCGGGGCTCTTGCGGGAGCCTTTGCCCTAGCTGGTGCCGGGGCCCTCATGGGCACAGAGGCCCGAGGAGGAGCCCTAGCAGGGGCCCTGGCGGGACGTCGGTCGATGCCCGGCCGGCGCTCTTGCCGGCGGTCGGGCTCTTGCGGCACCCTATAAGCGGGGACCTGGGTCGTCTCAACGGGGGCGGCCTCGCGCTTCCTTCTCTTCTTCTTTTCCCGCTTGTCGGAGCGAGAAGAACTTGACTGGTCGGAGGCGGGGCGAGGAGCATGCCACACCCTGGCCTCCGCAGCCTTGTCGCACTTATCGGCTAGTGCGAAGAGTTCTGCAGTGGTCTCGATCTCGTGCGTGCCTAGCTTTTCGAGCGTCCGCGCCGGAAAGCAACAATAACAGCATGGGGGGCCACTCGCAGAATAGTGTTGCGAACCTGGCTGAAGCGCTGTATAAAGCGCCGTAGCGTCTCCCCTTCCTGCTGTTGGATGGCGTGGAGGTCGCACTCCAAACCGGGGCGCGTAAACGTGCCCTGAAAGTTGGCCTCAAACTGGTGGCACAGGTCATCCCAGGAGCTAATAGACCCTGGGGGTAAGTTCATAAGCCAAGAGCGGGCGGAGCCCCTCAAGGCAACGTGAAAATAGTTTGCCATCACCTTTTCGCTGCCTCCGGCTGCTTGAACGGCCGTTGTGTAGATCTAGAGGAACTCGACGGGGTCGATGGACCCGTCGTACTTCTCCGGCAGCTCGGGGCGGAACTTGGAAGGCCACCTGACCCGGCGGAGCTCGGTGGTGAAGGCACGGCAGCCGGTGCCGTACCCCGCAGCACGAGTAGGGGTCTTTGGTGGCGAGTGGCGGCGAGCCGGGGATTCCCGGTGGCCTTGGGCCGGGAGAGAGGAAGCCTGGTCCTCTGCCCCGACCTCCTACCGGGTGTCCCACTGGCGCTCGAGAGTAACTCGGGCGTCCTCGTGGCCCCTCCGCTCGTCAAGGCGCAAGCGGAGGTCCCGGGCTTCGGACACGGTCAGGGGGACGGCACTCCGCCTGGAGGCCCCTCGGCCCGTGCGGGCGTTGCCCGTTGAGGAACCGGCTCTGGCGGCACCACGCTGAGAAGTGGTGCGAGGACTCCCAGCCTGCACTTGGCGGCGAGCAGTGCCAACCAAAGCGACGACATCTTGTATCCACCGGCCTTCCGGAGTATTCGGCGTGGCCTGAACGGGCGGGTGCCTGAGGAGAGCATGCGCTGGAAGCAGCGCGCTCCCCGGGCCGGCCTCGCTGAATGCGAGCCTGCGCCGGGATGGCACCCGACGTGGTCCAGAGGCGGACCTGGCGGCCGGGGTCCCGACCTCTTGCTGGGGGTCGGAAAGTGCATCAGCAGCAGCGGCGGCGGCCCTGCTGGGCCCAACGCCTTGATCCCCTTGAGCGGGAAAAACCGCGCACGTGGATAGCGGCTGCTGATGGAACGCAGCAGCGACTGGGCTCTCCCGAGCGTCGGGCAGCACTCCGTCACTGGAAGTGGAGCCGGAACGCTGGAGACGGTGCCCACCAGCCATCTTTTCCTGTGGAAAAAAGCGAAACAAACAAATCCAGGGATATTCCCCCCTACCTGGCGCGCCAGCTGTCGGAGGATAAACTCCTGTCGCAGGGATCCCGAGAGACCCCTTTTTGAAGATTCGGCCGGGGGGATGATCCTGAACGAGCTTGTCTGGAAAATAAATACGAACGGAAATAAATGCGGTGGCTGGTGGTGGGAGATGATCGACCTAGTGCAAGAAAGACGGGTGCACCGGGGTTTAGACAGGTTCGGGCCGCACGGGGGCGTAACACCCTACTCCTGTGTGAGTGTTATATCTCTCCTTGAAGGGAATTCTTCAAAGATATATCTGGTTACAGGGGCGAGCTGTCTACAGAGAGCTTTATGCTCTCGTGTTCTAACTTGGCTTGAGCTTGTTTGTGATGTTCTTCGCCTTTTGATCTGGGCTTCGGGTGCTTCTTGAGGGTTGTCGGGGCTTTCTTGCCTTGTTCACCTTGTTTTTTTTGTCTGTCTTTATGTGTTCTCCATCCTTTCCTTTTATAGGCGCGCCGACCTCGACTTATCCAGAATGGGAAAGAGGGGGCGCGAATGCTAAGACGCCACGAAGAAAGGCGCCATCATTCCGTTTTGGCGAAGTGACAGGGGCGGTGGAAAAATGCGACGTGCATCCGATCACCCGCCACTGTGGATGTCCTCCGGCGCCATTAAGAGGGCCCACCGGGCAGCCACAGAGGTGCCCGGTGCGCCCACCCTGTCTTGTTCTTCTGCCAGGGCAGGGTGGCAGGCGGAGCGCTTCGATTTTGGCAACGTTATCCCGAGGCACCCGGGTGAAACCGGACGGGACCTGTGCATTTAATGGACCCACACCCCCCCTGCCACAGCATGGCCGGATCTGACACTAGGGCGTGGGCAGCTGAGAATGTCAGGATATCAGGATGTCAGGCCGCGCTTGCTTATTAAATGCGGTATTGGGCCTTTGACTGGCTGACACCCCGACGATGGGACCCTTTGGGTCGTCGGACGATCTTGCGCGAACCTTCGGGGAACCGAGTCCTCGGGGGCTGTCACGTGCAGCCCCGAGCACTCTCTCCCGAGCACTTGGGGAAGACCTTCGGGGAACCGAGTCCTCGGGGGCTGCCACGTGCAGCCCCGAGCACTCTCTCCCGAGCACTTGGGGGAGACCTTCGGGGAACTGAGTCCTCGGGGGCTGTCACGTGCAGCCCCGAGCACTCTCCCGAGCACTTGGCTGTTTGAATCATCGGGGGACTACAGTACTCGGGGGTAGGCGAGAACCCTTCCGAGCACTTCCTTCCCGGTACTTGGACTCTGCGGATCATCGGGGAACTGGGGTGCTCGGGAACCAGAGGCGGCGGCCCCGAGCACCTTCTCCCGGGACTTAGCTTCTTCTTATCTCGCAGGGTGGACCTCGCAGGATGGTGACGCGTGGCGGATGGCCGGCCCGGTCTCGGGACTCAGGGACCCCTGGTTCCTGATACACCGACACCCCCGGTCGAATCTCAAAGGGGGTCCCTCAGAATCCCTACTTGCGGTGTTCATCCACCGACAACGTCCGGATGGCACGGAGATATAATTACTTAAAGAATTTAAATGATCATAATTAAAAGAAATTTCACTTCCCTTTCTCTTACCATTACCATCGTCGTTCTTCGACGGATCATCTTTTAAACCCCTAGGGCTTCCGGATGTTGACATGTTGATTTCCTCCAAGCGGTGAAGCTTTTTAGGAGGTTAGGCTCTGATACCAATTGAATGTACTTAAAGATGTCTAGAGGGGGGAGTGAATAGGCTTTTCTGAAAATTAAAACTAACCAGCGGATTAAACAGATGCCGGATACTCCGGTGAAGGTTAGATACTCTGGACAGACCGGAGTCTCCGGTCTATACAGGAACTAGAGAACAACTGAAGTTAAGCAAGTACAACTAAGGTCTAAAAGGTGATACTAGTTCTAATATTAGCACAATGCTTAAAAAATAAGATATACTAGCAAGATGATCACAAAACTAATTATATGGAGAGAAAAATCCCAAAACTACACAACTAGTTTAAATTGCACAAATGATGAGACAAGAGATTATCCCGGAGTTCGACCACCTCACAAAGAAGTACCTACGTCTCCGTTGAGGAGCTCACAAAGAGCCGGGTCTTTTCAACACTATCCTCTTCTAGTGACTACAAAGATCAAGTTAGAATTTTCTTACTCAAGTCGATGTCGATTACAAACTTCTCGTGGCACTCCACAATGATTGGGTGCTCTACGAGCGACGCCTTGCCGTCTAGGAGCACAAGGCTCCAAGAGAAATGATCACAATGTATGCTCGATGATAAACTCAATGCTCAATTGACTCAACTTCACTCCAAACACAATCTCTCAATTTTTGGCGTAAAACTAGACACTAGAGATGTTTAGAGGGTTTTTAAATGCTCTTAGGAGGCTTTGTGAAAGTGAAGCTCAGCAGCAACAGCAAACAATAAATGCTAGGGGGTGTGGGAGTATATATAGCTCACCCTAAAAAACTAGCCGTTACTGTTCTGGCATACCTACCCTGGAGTATCCGGTGAACACCAGAGTCTCCAGCCTGAAATCCAAAACGGCGACAGAACGGTTCCAAAACGGCGTCAGAACTAGCCGTTACGGTTCTGTTAGACTGCCCGGAGTCTCCGGTAAACACCGGAGTCTCCGGCCCAGACTTAGTTACCACAGAGAGAAAGTTCGGAGACTTGCCGGACTCTCCGGCCTCCCCAGGTACCGGAGTATCCGGTGAACACCGGAGACTCCGGCCTTTTAAAATAAATGCTAACCAAGCGACCCTTGGTGGAGTCTCTCTCGAAGACTCCGGCCAAAAACCTTTTTCTACCGGAGTCTCCGGTGTTCACCGGATACTCCAACCTTTTTCTATCAAAAATAAATGCTTAACCGAGCGACCCCTAGCGGAGTCTCCCTCGGAGACTCCGGCCAAAAATTCATCAACTACCGGAGTATCCGGTGAACACCGGAGACTCCGAACAAATAAAAATATTCGGAACCGAGGCTCTTCTGGCGGAGTCTTTCTCGGAGACTCCGGCCTAAACACTGAGGATCGGAGTATCCGGTGAACACCGAAGACTCCGGACTCAGTACACACTGCCAATTTTCCTGTTGTTCGTGGGTGAATGTGTCTCTCAACTTATTGATTCTAAAGGTTATTTTGAGCATTGAGACACCATAAAAGCTAACAAATACAATCCTCTTAATAGTACGGCTAACCTAGACTCAATTTCAAAAATAGAAAAAATGTAAATCCTATTGAGTACTACACATTACCTCTCTTTTCTTTTCGAGGGACGTCAATCGTTGTGAGTCTTCACAATTGATACTAAGACTTGTTCATAGCTTTGATAAACATATTAGTTCCTTAATCGCTTTGTCATCAATAAGCTAAAACTCACTTAGGGGACCTATATGTACTTTCATTTTCCTCCCCTTGCCCGGCCTCCTCCTCTTTTGCAGGTTGGGACTGTGGGGAGCTTCGTGGCGCTGGGTAGGCTGTGGGGTGGCGCGGCTGTGTGGGCCGCCCATGACTCTTTTTGTGCAGGATTCCGGAGCGGAGAGCTACGAGTGAAAGCTCTGCCCAGCTTGCTAGTGCTAATGTCGTTGACGCTATCGAGCGCCATTCCCTCACTGGAGGCGACATTTCCACGACTCCTCTGCCCTAGAAGCTTCTCTGGGTGAAAACCCTATCCGGATGTTCGGACAGATGACAGTGGCATTGATGTCATTACCTTTCTGAAGACGTCGCTTCGAGAAGTCACTGTTTTCTTCTGCAGGTCTACCCCTATGTCCTCGATTCGCGGTGGCTCTCCATTCTGATTGGCGTTTCTTAACAACGATTGGTTCCAATACGTGCTTCTCTGAAGTGGCGTGCTGCCGACATGTGGTGTCTGAGAGGTGTGATGTGAGAGCTGAGCTTCGCCGACCGAGTTGTGTTGTGGCTGTGTGGGAGTAGGGCTTCGCAAGCCGAGTGGTGGTGGCGTGGGAGCAGGGCTCCGCCGGCTGTGTTGTGGGAGAGATAGTTGTTGGTTTGGTTAGCACGTGAGTTAAGTTGGGGTTGGAGTTGTCTGCTGTCTGGTGGTGCCTTTGGTGTGGACGTCTTTCTGTTTTTTTTAGTCGTGTTATCGTCTTAGAGTTGTCTACCGGTTACTTCTAATCGTACTTTTGTATAGTATTCAGACCCAGTTTTCTTTATAAACTATGTTAATTATCTTCTTTTTAAAAAAAAAATCGGCAATGCTCTTGCGGTCCTTTTTTAAAATAACAATCTTAAGAAAGCAACATATGCTACTCTTATTTGAATAATTTATGTTTTATTTTAATTGTGATTTTATCAGACTTGTGATACATGTGGTAGGTATATCGTGTCAGAATAGGCATACTTCTTTTTTTTTTTTTAAGACCCGCAAGAGCTTGAAAAGCTGCTTTGATGCTCACCACCATTGGCTCGGCTCGCTATAGAACCATGCATCCGACAGGGACACCCATGTTCCAAACCGCAACAACCCAGATGCGTGAAGCGCGGAACCCGCGGCGATCGAGCACCAGCAGTCAGTTCTGAACCGTGCAAAACCGCAAGCACACGGAAGCATCGGAGGGAGTTGGTTTGGTTGCCTTCTTTCGCGTCGTTCTACCTTCTTCGACGTCGCCACCAGCTCGATCGATCGATCGCCACCAGCGGACGCCCAGTTACCGTCGTACGACGTACGAGCTCCCTCCTCCTTTCGATTCAGGTTTCAGGCCTCGTCCACCGGGGACAGGGAGGCGGGTACAACCACCGCCCGCCTCTTGCGCCGCAGCTTGTGGGAGAAGACGACGGTTGCTTGACGCCAGATGCAACCCGCGAGGGACGCCGCCGCCGCCGGAATCAAGCCGGTCTCGGCGGAATCCGCTTCGGCTGGCCGCGTTCGGTTCACACGGTCACACCTCGTCGGGACTTGGATGGCGCGGAAGTCAAGCCCCGATCCTATCGGACGGCACGGGTTTGGCTCATCTGGAGTCTGGAGCAACAAGTCGCGTGGCTCCGTCTTTGTTATCTCGATGAAGCATTGAATCAGTGAACAGATTGCGAAAGGTCACACGTAACCGTCGTGTTTTGATAATTAAGGCAAGATATATGGTCGTTGTCATGATTAAATAATGTGGTTTCAGGCTTACAGTTGTGCATGCAGTTGATCGTGATCGTTGGTGTGCGCGAAAAACAATGGAAAATTTAGGTTTATACCACTCATTCAATTTTCGTTTCGGTTTTGGCTACCGCTTTTTGAATTATTAAGTTCATATCACTACTTCATAAAAAATATTCGATTCATACCAATAGTTAGTGCGTTTAGTAAAAAAACTTGTTCAGTTTATGTCATTGATTCGGTCCAATTAGTGATATGAGTCTAATGAATTTTGAAACCAGTGACATTAACCAAATAATTATAAAAACGACAGTAAAAGCCAAAGCTGCAATTGACATAATGGAATAAACCTAAATTTCTCAAAGTTAATATTATTCGATTGTCATTAAAAAAAAATGCAGCAGTACCTTTTGTGACAAAGAATAATAGTGTTCAAATTGTAATGTTACAGACACATATTAGTGTGCCATGTACTATAACTTTGTTGTTGAAGACGTTGTTTGGGTACATTCACTGTCGCCTGGCGAGGTCATCGTCTTGCTTAAATGATCGCGAAAGATGGACACTATTTAATTAGCTCAATTTTAATACTTGACGACGGTCAATTTGCTATCACAAGAGAGGACACAGTGGCTACATGATAAGTAGGACAAGGCTGTTTAATCCTCTCAACCACCGGAGCTGGAGTGACTCCGTTTTTTTATTCTTTGGCCTTTTTCTTAAGTATAAGTCTTATCTACATATACACCCATGCACATTATATTTACATCCACATCCACTTACATAGGTTTGTAGTTAGAACCTCACGTAGCATGGGTATGCACTTGTCGCTATATAGAATATTGGTTCTTTGTTCTAAGAGCTTATATCAGCTAATATCCAGTTAAGAGAAAATTCTTTCTTGGATCAGAGTCCCATCACACGATCAGTCTACATCTTCGCGATCAGAATCCTTATCACATAAGGGATTCTCGCGACTAGCTTTTGTTAGTCGCGGGACGGTTACCCATCAAACTACTCTATTATCATTAAATGCTTTCCATTTAATTGTTTTCTTTCTCTAGTCACTCCTCCCAATAGATATGTTGTGGTCGGCTCAATGGTATCATGCCCTATCTCGTAGCATTAAACATTACGAGATAGATTCGTATGCGTGTCAGACTGCTTCACAGGTGCACATGCGAGACCGATGATGAGAAAAGGTGTACCGGCTGACCAGGGTGGTCTAGACGTGAAGGTGTCCAACGAATGGAATGAGCTCGACTACTTCATCCGAACAAAAAGGGACACGTGCGCCACCCGTTTTAAATAGCATAAGATTGGGAGGTTTAGCTAAGGTATGTATTAGTAGAAAATGGTTTACTTGTAAATTCTCTTTCTCTTTAGTATATATAGAGAGTAGGACTCGATTGGTAAAAAGAGAAGACTCATCTGTAATCAGTTCACAAACTCTGATAATAAAATACATACGACGTAGAATTGTTATTCTTAGGGATACCTGAATCTAGATAACCCATGTATTATTGAGTTTATTATAAACATACACCGCAAACGTTGTTCATAAGCGTATCGACTGATACATCTCGAAATTATTATTAGAAACTAATCCTCGATAACACTTTAACTAATAAATACACCTATATATGTATGTACTATTTATGTGCCAAGTATATGACTAAATCCGGATGCGTAGGTTGCACCACTGAGAAGCCTGAACAACTCAGTGTAACCAGTTTTTTTGAAAAGAAATTCTATCATGAACAAATTTATCTTATGTGCTCAGTGAGAACACAGTTCCTCACATAAAGTTCATGCAGATGGTTTAGCCGGTTGTTAACATAAAGGCGCAATTAATGTGGCAAATGATCATAGAAGAGAAAGCAAAGCATGCTAAAAAAAGGTCTATCACAGAGAGAAAGGTAGAAAACAACACACACAAAAGGGGCCCATAAAGAAATATAGGTAGGGTACCTTAAAAAAAAAGAAATACAGGTAGAGTAACACACAAGCCAAGACAAAGTCTTCTCTTTAATCTACCGATGTTAGTTCTAATCAGGTCATATCTCTACATAATTCTCGTGCTTTGCAAGCGTCCAAGTTTCCTCAAAAATCAAAACATCCTTAAATTATTTTGCTTTCTTCCTAGCATATCATTTTTCAGATGTTCTATAGAAACCATATCATTTTCAGTTAATATTTTTTCTCCTATAATTTCAGCCTCCTTTTCTATTTTCTATATTTCTTTTGAGTTTCTTAGGTTTAAGTATAAGAGAGTATTATTTTCGTTCTTTTTTATTTGTTGTTTAGATATAGACATGATCTCTAATAAATATGTTTAATTATTATTTTTATAACTATTATTTATAAAAATTAGATAACATTAATGTATTTTTATGATAAATTTACTACTATTATTTATATATATTAAATCTTAATAATTATATATATATATATTAGTGATTAAATTTTTTAATTTTTTTAAATGATACCTATTTAATAACAGAGTTAGTATAAGCAAGACTAGGGGCGGGGAGGAGAGCTTCAGTACCTCCTCTGCTGTCAGATCCAAACCCCGAGTCGTAACCCAAACCCTAGCGCCGGGTTCGCGCCGCTGCTTCCTGCTGCGACGGCGTCGGGGAGATGAGGGGCGTCAGGGGGGATGGTGGCGGCACCGGCGGCGGCGTCTCGTCCTCGTCTTCCACCGCAGGTGATCCCTTTCGCGGCTAATCTTGGTGCGCTTTTGTTGAGTTTGGTTGCGCTGGCTGCGTCCATGTGTTTTAGTGGCGGTGCTGCCGAGTTGCTTCTGATGCGCATGGTGCGTGAGAATTATTCGGCGTTGTTGGACTCGATTAGCTAAATTCGCAGGCTTTTTCCTTCTGCAGAGAACTCGCGTTTCGATGCGGCGCAGTACTCCTTCTTTGGCAAGGAGCCCATGGAGGGGTCGGAGCTTGGTGGTTTGTTGGAGGATGGAGGCGTCGACGGCGGCGATGGCAGCGGATTCGGTGGACCTGATGATGGGGGGTACCAGTTCTCATCTGTGGGAGAAGAGGTGTGGTTCTCAGCACCTCCATATCCGGCAAACCCGGCCTCATTATCTGCTATGAATTTTGTGCATTGCATGCTTCATATAGGTTTGGTTTTCTTGGTGCTTGCTACTGTTGGGACGAATAGAATGACTTGAGTGATCTTTTCCTGCAGTAGGGGTGGTAGCTTATTATTTGACATATCCACAGGGGATAGCAGATACTTTTGGATCAGGGATCAAAGATAAGATTGCGCAGCCTAACTTTTGGTGTTTTCTGATCGAAATAAATTGTTAATTGGACAAAGACACCGGTGCCGGAATCCGACTCGAATCGGGTGTCCAATTCGGCGAAAAAGAAATTTGACACAAGAAAGGGTGTCAGAACTGACTCAGATTAGGCTGTTCGATTAATCAAGTCGGCAAAAATATTTTTTGGACACAGAAATCCGAGTAACAGATGCCTTTCTGTTGCTTGCTCTCCTACTTCCATTGCTATATGGCTCAAAAACGCTTCATCACACAATTAGGGATTAGTGTCAGTGTTACATCTTTAGGGCCTTAGAAAATTCAAACTTATATAACTCGACCTTATATGGATGTCACTAGCCAAGCTTTCTCTTTCTTGCATGCTGTTTAATTTCAATTCTCGATCACTTTGGTTACTTTTCTCTATCATGCCTATCCCCCGTTCTACAATTTTCTTTAGCTATAGCTGCTAGGGGCTAGGGCTTAGATTGAGTACACTTGGAACGTAAGTATCTCAATAAATGTAATGTAATTACTTACTATTTGGTGTAAGTGGCACTTGGTGGTGTAACTGTTGATTGTAGAAAGTGTCAGCATGAGCAATTGAGTATATTCTTCTAAACAATTTCGCCTGTGGATATAATTTGTATCGGATGAGTCTAATTGTAGCCTTGTAGCCAATGTACTTATGTGGAGAACAACAAGCTTTTGTGCATTCCCTGAATGCAGTTACATTTCTGTAATCTGGTTGTAGTAACAATGATATAGATAATTAGCTACCAAACTTTCAGCATTACTTTCTTCAAGGGCTAAGGTTCTTGTACCACTTCTATGAAACGTTAGATTTTTTTCCATAGGTGATTCCAAAAATTACTTAGCAAATCTATTCCTAACTAAATTGTGACTTCGCTCATTTCTCTTTTCAGTTCTTATTTTCTTATTTCCGGTTGAATCCTGTTCTTTCTATATTTCATCATGATCATTTCTCGCCTTACTGTTTATCTTCCTGCAGATTGATTGTATGAGTAACTTGACTGAAATCGATGATCTTGCGAGCACTTTTGCAAAGGTTAGTGACTTCTATCACTAGCTTGACCACTTCAATTTTGCATATTTTACTTCAAGATTTTCATAACCATGCACTGAAGGTATCTTTGTTTCATACAATTTTCTGTGTCCATAGTGCTTTTCCTGAGTTGTGTTATGAATATGTCTGAACACTGTGTGTGGGTGTTGCGGGGGGGGGGGGGATTTGTGCCAAATTCATTTAGATACCAGTATCGAAATTCACTCAAAAGATTGCTGGAGCAATCTGTGTTATCTCTTGAATACTCTGTTTGATTTTTATGCATACTGTAGGGCACTTCCTGTTTCATTTTTAGCCAATCATGTAATCGTAGGTAGATCGCAACATATTCTCAACTTATCTTGTGACGTAGGTTCAAATTATTTGAATCTTGGAACTGTGTCCCTTCTGTCATGTTTTCCCATTTCTGTGGATCAGTAGCTTCATGGTAATTTTCTTTTATTCATTATCATCCTTTGTTTCTACTTCCTACACTGCATACTGAAAATCTTCTTTTGTATATTCAGTTGAACCGTACTATTACTGGAACAAGGTATCCTGGTGTTATTGGCGACAGACGATCAATTTCTAGGGAAAGTAAGTAGCATTTCCCCTCTTACTACTGAATTTTAACATCACACAAGTTTAAGTATGTGCGGTCTGATAAATGAAGATCAAGGTTTAATTATTTTGAACCATTACTTTTGTGCAGAGAATGATTTCTTGCTTGCTTTAGCTTCCATTCTTTGATGCTAAGGTTTCCATTTTGCATTTGGTTCATTATTGGTTACATCTTGACCATCTTATATTCTTATTAGTCAAAATTGGCTCTGGACAATGTAAATATGTGACATCCTGAATTAAATAGTTTGCTGATGGACACCCCAAAATCATGTGTATCTGCCAGAACACACACACACACACACACACCCCTATTATGATAACATCGTCTTGGAGTTTAGGTGAGAGAAGGGGCATGAAATGTCTAATTTTCCCTTGGCAAAATAAGTAAATAAATAAAATGAGAGAACAAAACCTCTTCATCTCCCAACATGCTCCCTCTTCCATCCTTCTCTGCGATGGCCTCCGGCTGTCGCCACCGCCACCAGGGCTGATCATGTACCGTATCCTTCTCCCTCCCAAGGCCACACCATACGCTGCTGTAGCCACCACTGCCAGGACACTGTATGTGGTGTCGTTATCAATCTGGGGCCTTCTGCATGTTTAATTGGGTAGGGTTCTTGATAATTGACCTTTTAAATATTCCCAAATTTATGTCTGTCAAAAGAAGTTAACTACATTTTAATCATCATATATGGTTGAGAAGCTACTGTATTGTCTATAATTTCAAATGTCCATTCTTGAATGCCAACATGTTGCTGAGCTACATAATGTTTTCCTTCAGGTTGTTTGACAACTGACTGGGTTCAAGATGCGGACTTCCCTAATTGGGTAGATCATGATATACTAGACAGTGATGAATTACAGGACAGCAAACAGTGGTGTTCACAGATGCAGTCTTCGCCTCACTTTGGAGAGTCCAAACCACTGTCTCGAACATCTTCGTATCCCCAGCCACCATTACAACACCGCTCAAGTGAACCTATTCTTGTCAGATCTTCTTCGTTTACATCCTATCCACCACCAGGTGGGGGTGCTGGATTACCTTACCCTGCTCAAGGTCTTACACGGCACTCAAGCATTCCATCACCTGGTTTTGGTCACCAGATGGGTTCCCCAAGTTCGTCGCTTTCTGGTTCTCCATATCATATGTCTGGTCTACCTTATGGACTGCCCTATGGAAGAAGCATGCCTTACACTGCTGCAGATCTGTCAATGAGCAGTATCCTGCAAAATGACTGGCCTAACCAAGCTGGTCCGCTTGCTTTTGACCATCTTAATCTACGGCCCAATTTGTTGCAGCAACAATTATCTCTGCCAAGTAGTTCAATGTCTTCGTTTCCTTTTTCTCAGCAGCAGCAGAGATTGCCGCCAGTCCAGCATCACTTCCAGAATTACTTGCAGCCCCACCCGCTGTATCACCATCGTTCTCCAGATATAATGGGCAAGTTTGATCCTGTTCCTAATGTGCCTTCACCAAGAGACAAGCGATCAAGGTCAGGAAGAGGAAAACATAACATACGCTTTTCTCAACAGCCTTCTGATACAGGTAGCCAGAATGGTGAGAATGGCGGGATAAAGTTCAGGTCCAAGTATATGTCATCTGAAGAGATTGAAAGTATCTTAAGAATGCAGCACTTTGCAAATCACAGCAGCGATCCTTACATCGATGATTACTACCACCAAGCTTGTAAAGCCAAAAGATCTGTCAGTTCTCAGCAGAAGTCCAGTTTCTCCCCTATATCAATAAAAGACTTTCCCTCGAAGTCCCGGTCCGGTGGTGATCAACATGCATATCTACAGGTTGATGCTGTTGGAAGAGTTTCATTCTCTTCCATACGTAGGCCTCACCCTCTTCTTGAAGTTGACATTCCTGCATCTGGTGATGGTTTGTATGATCATAAGTCATCTATGAGGCCACTGGAGAAAGAGCCAATGCTGGCAGCCAGAATAACTGTTGAAGATTGTCTTCTTCTTCTTTTGGATGTAGATGATCTTGATCGGTTCTTACAGTCTAGCCAGCCACAGGACAGCAGTTTCCAACTGAGGCGAAGGCGACAGGTTCTCCTTGAAGGCTTAGCCGCATCACTTGAGCTTGTTGACCCTTTTGGCCCCAACAAACCTGGCCATTCATCTGGATTGGCCCCTAAGGATGACCTTATTTTTCTTCGCATTGTTTCTCTCCCCAAAGGACGTAAGCTTTTGACACGCTATCTTCGACTTCTTGTCCCTGGTTGTGAGCTGACCCGAATAGTTTGCATGGCTATTTTTCGACACCTTAGGAGCTTGTTTGGGGGTTTGTCGTCAGAGACTGGTGCCGCACAAACTACAATTAGTCTTGCCAAGACTGTTTCCTCTTGTGTGCACCATATGGAACTAAGTGCTCTCAGTGCTTGCTTCGCTGCTGTTGTCTGTTCATCACAGCAGCCACCTCTCCGACCACTTGGTAGCCCTGCTGGCGATGGGGCTTCTCTAATCATCAAATCTGTACTGGATAGAGCAACTGAGCTACTGGCTGATCCTCATTCTGCAGCCAACTACAGCAGATCAACACGTTCTCTTTGGCAAGCATCATTTGATGCTTTCTTTGGACTTCTGACAAAGTACTGTGACAGCAAGTATGAAAGTATTCTGCAGAGGTTTACTATGCAAGGATCCAACTCTGCTGTTGGACCTGAGGCCTCCAAAGCAGTCAGCAGGGAGATGCCTGTTGAGCTGTTACGTGCAAGTCTTCCTCATACTAATGAAGATCAACGCCAAATGCTGCTAGATTTTGCTCGGAAATCGATGCATGTATCCGGATCAATTCCAAGTTAACACTATTGAAGAGACCAAGGCCATTGCTTAAATTGTATGTGCAGTTTGTCTTCAGATGGTAGTTCTTATATTTGGAGACATGTTTGCGCTCTCATCGGAAGGTGGAGCTTTGGAGTTCCATTGGCTCAATGAAGTTAGCATTCAGAATGTGACCATGTGTAGGATCGAGATTAAATTTATAGACCAAAAACCTCTCCTTTATTCTTTTCATATAGGACCCCCTGATGGTTATAATAGATTATGCATGTATGTATCCTGTTGTAACTGTGCAGTGATGATCTGGGCATCTGTTCGAGGTAACCTAATTAACGTTTATTTTCTAACAATGAAAAGGAAACGAGTGGGTGGATTGCAACAGCTTTACCACCGCTCCATCTCCTTGTTTCTCGAGGGAGATCATATCGAACATGTTGTCTGGTGATGATTGCTTCAACTACGAGATGCGCCAAAGGTGCGGGAGTAACGAGCTCTTCGGCTCCAGGAAGGTTTTATAAGCTCGTTTGCTACAATTGTTACTACTATTCCTGGCTTCATGTATGAACTGTAAGCTTCATATGATTACTTCAAGTCTAGCGATTGGTGACGCTGTTTACTTATCCTGTGATTCCTTTCTGAGGGCATTTCTGTGTTCATTCATCTCTTTACTTGGAAAAGGATGCAAAGGATGATGTTTGGCAGGTCTCGTTTGTGTGCATCAAGAAAGTAATGCAAACGATTGTTCTGTTGATCTAATAGCATTATTTGTGGTTGCAGGATACTCGATTGCCTTCTTCTCTCAGGCTGTAAACCAGTTTAATTTCACCCATTCAACTTTGACTTGTCTTTCGGAATTTTGTATTTGTTACTGAAGCTATTGTTTATGCAGTTCTCCTCAGGGAAAAAAAAAATTCCAGCCGTCATCTAGTTTACAGGGTTATAGAAAATAATTATCATGTTTATTGGTATTTATTTTGTTTAAAATTTATTTGATATATTTAATAAATCATGTTTAGGTAAACCGAGATAAATTTTATTTACCGGTAAAATACCCTTAACCATCGCCGTAAAGAAACCACCTTGAAAACAATGGCAAAAATACGAATTTGTATAATATACTTGAGCGTATTTATAGAAATAGATAATATTTTTCTGTATTCACGAATTTAGCATCTGTATTCGGCATACGGTGTGCCGAATACACGGTATGCCGAAAATCACTTGTATTCAGCACACAGTTTGTATTCGGCACATGGTGTGCTGAGATACCATTTTTCGTACACCATGCGCTGTCACGTCATATCACGTCATGCTTTACTTTTTTTTTCACTTTCGCCTTTTCCCTTTATTCCTTCTCAGTCGGCTGCATGCGGATTGAGCTCTCGATCGGCTGCACATTCATTCGAGCAGAGCAGAGCGAGTTGGCTGCGTGAGCAGAGCAGCAAGTTAGCGCGAGGACGAGCAGCATTTGAAGCAGCAGTCGAGCACGAGCAGGAGTAGAGTAGCAGCGCGCGGAGAGGACAACCTTCTATAATAGTAACTACATAGATTTTGCATATACTTAATATTTAGATTAGAAAATGTAATTAGAGAAAGTAGAGTATTTATTCCGTTTGAATATATTGATTAAATGGTATTAAGTTGATAAAATAGAGGACGTATAATATTTGCATATTTTATAATCTCATAACAGAATCTATTATAGTGTAACAGTAATTTTATACGTAGATTATGTATGTACTTAGTATTTAGATTATGTATGCACGTAGATTATGTACGTAGCTGTGTTTAAATTGCATGCAAGACCGTCATGTTCTATGTTCACCGTTTCACTTCGATATGTAACAACCGACAACCTTAGGATCCTCTTGCATGAGTGTCGCTAAATATACCTTCGGGTGTGCGAACTAGCCGATCATCCTTCTGTGCTGTGTTTTTGTATGCGGCAAAGAAAGGATGGCGATGTTGCCCGACTAGTATGTATTCCAGATACAGATTCATCATTTTCTATTTGGTCACTCTACTTATCTTATTGCTATTGATTCGAATACTCATCTTCTGTGTTAGGCGTTCCCAAAAGACACATAGTTGATCAACAAAGAAATCCCACACTTCTTTGCAATGCATATACTCTTCGGCGGAGGTGTGATACCTAGTTCGCGTAGAAGACGACGAAGATCATCGAACCTAAGGGGTACAAGAGCGCTCTCTACTATTCTACCTGAAAATGACGAAGCCGATGCAGATGATGATTTCATGCCACCAATACCTCGACGTTCCACCAGTCATACAGGAGAAGTTTCAACGAACACTATAAGAGGACATTCACACACCACATTGATATGATGTCCAACAAACAACGAAATAGGACGTGCTCCTATTGTGATATCTCAAGACGACGAGGACGACGATTTCATGCCACATCAATCCCTCCCTCCGAGGCCTCCATCTCTGGAGGACCGTGATGACCGTGAAGATGATGTTGGATTTTTTTTACCCGTCCTCACAACTTCCAACCACCACATCGGAGACGACAACCATATTATCTTGATAGCCTTGACTGGCATAACTGGCATTCTTTTGCTAATGTACGTCGTCACTTTCCATCGCCATCTTGAGATAATCAATGATACAAGGGTTAATATTGTGCAAGTTCGAACATACCTAAGTGTTAAGGCTGCCCGCCGCCTTAGAGACTACATGCTTTCTTTCTCATGCATTTTGAAATATACAGTTAAATTAGCAAATAATTTCTAATTTTGTTGAAAGTTACTAATTACATGAAATGACTAACACACCGGTACATAAATTTAAATTTTGTTAAAATTTGCCAATAAAATGAAGTGACAACTCACCGAGATAAAATGACATTTAAATTAACAACTCATTTCAAATTTAGTTGAAAGTTACCAATTACATGAAACAACAAAATACCAGTATCAGATGACAGAAGCGAATCACAGCCGACCACGATCATATTTGCCAATTACATAAAATAACAACACGCGAAAAAAAAACAATCAGGAAAAAGGATTTTCAGCACACCGTGTGCAGAATACATCGTATTCGACACACCGTGTGCAGAATACAGATGCTAGAATTATAAATACAGCAATATATTATTTATTTCAATAAATACGTACAAATTCAGTATTTTTTTTTACTGAAAACAATAGAGCCGCCCAGCACCAGCAGTCGAAAAACCGGCGGACTCTGTTAGCATCGCCGTCTCCTCACAGAGTCCCCATCCTGCCCTTCCCCGCCATGCCGCCCGCGTTATCTGTGGCGCGATTCTTGGGGGTAAAACCGTAACAACCAGCTACGCTTCCCACTTCGAACCCATCGCCTCCGGGGCTCCACCCTACACAGCAATGGCGCCCTAGGGTTTTACCACCCCGATTTCCCCGCCCACCACAATGCAGAGCTCGTTCGCGGCGAGGCCTTCGAGCCCCTTGATTCGGGTGCGCTCCGCGAGCCTGAGCCGCAGTGCTCGGCCCAGGTCGGCGGTGGTGGTGCGATGCCAGGTGGAAGCGGAAACGGCGGCGGCGGCGGCGAAGTCTGTGGGTTGGGCCCCTCCGGGGCCGTACACGGGGCGGGACCCTGAGGTGAAGAAGCCGGCGTGGCTGCGGCAGAGGGCGGCGCAGGGGGAGAAGTACACGAGGCTGAGGGAGTCGCTGGGTGAGCTCAAGCTCAACACCGTCTGCGTCGAGGCCCAGTGCCCCAACATCGGCGAGGTAGGGTCGAATCAAACATGCAATGCTAAATGATAGTATTAAACTCGATGCATTGTAATGCTGGTAAAGCTGTGAATTTTGGTTTCGTTTTGCGATGATGGCGTGCAGTGTTGGAATGGAGGCGGCGGGGCGGGTGGAGAAGGGGACGGCATTGCGACCGCAACGATCATGCTCCTCGGCGACACCTGTACACGGGGTTGTCGATTCTGTGCCGTGAAAACTAGTAACAAGCCTCCACCGCCGGACGCCCTGGAGCCTCTGAAGACAGCTGTAGCAGTCGCCAGTTGGGGGTATGATCTCTGATGGTTATCAGCATGTTAAGATGATGCTTATGCTACAAATTATCTGGTACATAATGCTCTTTGCAGAGTAGACTATGTTGTGCTGACAAGTGTCGATAGAGATGACCTTCCTGACGGTGGAAGTGGCCATTTTGCTCAAACAGTCAGAACTCTTAAGGTTTGCCCCTTATGGCAGTGTAGTTCGATAAACTGGTAATTCTTGGTACAACTACTATGCTACAGATTTATTTATTTATTTATTTTGGCTTCGTTCAGGAATTGAAACCTGGGATATTGGTGGAATGCCTGACTTCAGATTTTCGAGGTGACCTGGAGGCAGTTTCATCTTTAGCAAACTCTGGTCTAGATGTATATGCGCACAACATTGAAACTGTGAGGAGTCTGCAGAGAATAGTTAGAGATCCAAGAGCAGGGTAATGCGCTTCTTGATTTTAATTTCAGTCACAAAAGATTTTCCAGTTCCTACTCTATATGCAATCTAGAGTACAAATTTATCAAAACATACTCCTAGAGTCCTAGTGACTGTGACACCCATTTAGAGTTATGAGTAATCTTAAGTTGTACCAATGATCGGTAAATCTGTTATCGCTAATTTTGAAAAGCTGAAGTTGAGCTGTTGACTGATAATTCTAGCAAAGCAATTATGCACAATTAGTGAATCATTGTATTGGCAGCTGGCTAAGCTTGTTCTCTTATTCCTGGTTTCTTATCCCTACAGATATGATCAGAGCTTAGCTGTTCTGAAACATGCAAAGAGTAGCAAAGAGGGCATGGTAACAAAGTCCTCTGTCATGCTTGGTCTAGGTGAGACAGATGAGGAGGTGAAGCAAACCATGGCTGACTTGAGAGCTATTGATGTCGATATTCTGACCTTGGGACAATATTTACAGGTTTGATCTGCACCCACTGTGACATTATTTTTTATATTCTCCCAGTCTCCCACCCTTTCTTGTTGTAACACCGAAATTTCCTTGATATTACAGCCCACAGAAAGACACTTGACAATTAGAGAATATGTGACTCCTGAGAAGTTTGATTTCTGGAAGGAGTATGGAGAATCTTTAGGATTTCTTTATGTAGCTAGTGGACCTCTGGTAAGCATAACATACATTGGTTGTTCTTTTCAATAATATCATCTTAGAAAAGGAATACTGGGCTTTCCAGAAAACATGGAGACTTTACCCATGCTCATTGCAGCGTAGAGATTGATACTGCTTTAATTTGGATTTGAGCCTTCAGTGAATCTTGTCTAGGAAAGGCTTGAAACACTGTTTACTGGTTGTTAACTTGGTAGCAGAATCACATGTCATTCGGTTTTGCTGTTATTGGCGATTCACTGGCACTTTCTTTTGTACTTGTTGGATGTTCTGTCAGGTTCGGTCATCATATCGCGCTGGAGAGCTCTTTGTCCAAAATTTAGTCAAACGTAGAAAGGACAAGTCGTAGCCAGATACCTTCTGGCCGCTTCTATTATTTGATCATATTAAGGTCTGCAGAAAGGATGGTGACGTGCTTACCCTTCAAAAGTTCTATGCCATTGGCAGGATATACTTGTCACTTTGATCATCATGTATTTCTCGTGTCACTCCTGCTTAAGGCTGAGACTACCAAAATTTTGATTTGTGTTAGTTGCCTTGGCAGATATGTGTATGGAAATGTGGCCAAATAATGAGAAACAATTTGTGTTTTTAATTACTCTCTGTATTCCTTCGCTTATACTGCTTCACCCAAATTGAAGCCATGTATATGGTGGTTTGTTCAAGCTGAAACTTCTGAGTATGCAAAGAGCAATGGCGGCTCCTGCTAGCATGTAGCTGCAAGGTTTGAGTTAGATTTTAGGGAAAACTGCAAACCCCCCCCCCCCCCCCCCCAAAGTCACTTGGATTTTGACTTTCCCCCTAAAAGTTGTTTTGTTGAAAAAACCCCTAAAAATTTGACTTTGTTGCAAAAAACCCCTTAAAAATTCAAAAAAATTAAAAAAATCATTAAAAAAATTCTAAAAAAAATTAGAGATAATTATAAGACCTTCTGTGAAATTTGTTTTCAAAATAATATCATTTGCATCATATTTCATGGAGAGGAAGTTTGAAAAAAAAAGAAAAATGTGCAGCTCATTTATTAACTCTTGCTATTTTAACTTTATCATGTCTACCATTATTTTTCCTACATAAATAATTGTTTAAGTAAACTAATAAAAGTGGTTTCACTAATTTTAGGGTGTTATGGATTAGTTATGAATTAATCTATTTGCAACACATTTACTCAATCCTGCACGTTACAATAAACATTTCAAGATTTCATGTATTTTTACAAGATAGAGGATCATGTAATAAGACTCAAAAAATTTTGTTTCATGATTTTTGGATTAGTAAATAATTAACTATGCATTTAACTCGAATTAATAAATGAGTTGCACGTTTTTCTTTTTTTTTTCAAACTTACTCTCCATGAAATATGATGCAAAGGATATTATTTTTGAAAAAAAAATTCACAAAAGGTCTTATAATTGTCTCTAGTTTTTTTTTAATTTTTTATGATTTTTAATTTTTTTTTTAATCTTTGGGGGTGTTTTTACAACAAAATCAAACCTTTGGAGTTTTTTTTTTCAACAAAACAACTTTGTGGGGAAAGTCAAAATCCAAATGACTTTTGGGGTTTTTTTTTGCATTTATCCCTAGATTTTAAAGCATGGAAGTGTGGAGGAGATTACATCAGGCCGCCTGCAAAGTTGGCGAAAGCCCAGTGCTAGAAATAATCAGATAGAGCGGAAGGGCAGGGGCCCAGCGCCATACGCACGGATTGCACGCGGCACGTGCTCGGCGAATGGATGGCCTCCGCCGCAACCTCCAACCGCTGCTTCAACCTCGTCGCCTGCCGAGTTTTTTTTATATATATTTTTATTAAAAATTTAAATAAATAGATTTTCCGCAGGAGAATTTGTAAAACTAGGTGCCTGGCGGTTAGAGGTCCTAACGGTCCCCTGAGAGGGTGGTAGGCCTAACCGCCCCCCTCAGAGGACGGGTACGGCCTGCCCGCCCGCCCGACTCTCTTACCGCCCCCTAAGGGGGTGGGTAGAGGTCCTTACCGCCCCCTGATGGGTCTCCCCGCCCGCCGCGCCGCGCTGC
Source organism: Phragmites australis (assembly GCF_958298935.1). Classification (NCBI taxonomy): domain Eukaryota; kingdom Viridiplantae; phylum Streptophyta; class Magnoliopsida; order Poales; family Poaceae; genus Phragmites; species Phragmites australis. The sequence goes on along the minus strand of NC_084929.1, from coordinate 32,057,657 downwards.
CTGTCCGGCCGCCCTCTCCTATAAAAAGACCGAAAAATGGTCAAAAATTCATTAAAATCCGAAAAAAGAAAAATTTGAGAAGAGAGAGGAGAAGAGAGGAGAGCAGAGGGGAGGAAGAGAGGTCGGCGAAGCCCTGTTGCATTTGGACCGTGGATTTGAAGAAAAATTTTAGGTAAGTCTTTTTTTCCTTTTTATTGTTGTTAATTAGTGCAGTAGTAGTATATGACATATGTTTTAGACATTTATGACCCAGGGTTTAGAAAATTGTCAAATTTATTTAGAAAATGGTACGATAGCAGTGCAATGTAGAATATTATTTTTAGTATATTATTTTTACTATAGTGGGGTTGTACCTGTGGACGACGTAGGAGGTAATAGTATATGATAATTTGCAAATCTAGGATAGCATTTAGAAATTATTTTATCCGATAATTAGAAATATAGTTTGTTGTCTTAACATGGGTTATATTTGCGGGTGTTTCCAGGGATGGCAGATAAATTAATTTTTCAGATATATTATGGTGAGGGTGAAATTAAGTACGGTCCTAACGGTGTAGATCTGTCTGGATTTCGTCATGTAATGAAGTGGCTCAGTAAAGCTAATGAGAGGACTATTGTGGGTGTGTGCAAATAGCTCATGCGGTTTTTCTAACTGGATCTGCAGCAACATGAGCTGAAGTTGAAAGCTGTCCTAAGCCGTGCTAGTCATGTATACTTTGGTGAGCTTGTTCCCATCGAAGCCATATCAACTTGGAGGCAGTATATAGATGTATGTTGTGAATGTGGCCTGCCACTTGTTTTGTTAGCTGAGGCGTACCTGAAAGATCAAAATGAGGTGAACTCTACGGAAGCAGTAGCAAGACCAAGTGAGGCAGTGGAAGATCAATCAGAGGCGGCTAATGTAGGGTCCAGGGAGGAAGTTGGTGATGTTCTAGAGCTGCAACCGATGGGTGTAGCATTTTACATTTTATGTAACTTACATATGCATATTCGCTTCGTGATGTACTCCTATGTATTCAGACATGTTTACTTTGTATGGTCGACTTAGCATGTCGTAAATGCATTTCGTATTCAGACACGTTTAATGAAGAAGTGACCACACTACTAAACTTTAACTATGACTTGACAACACATGCCTCCTGGCGTAGGCTTTAAACAAGACGTAACAACACTACCCAGCTTTTTTCAAACAATAAATGACAATACGGGTGCCAATAAATGTGGAATCTCTGATCATGAGCAATGACACAATTTTCCCATTCTTCAAGATGGAATCCGATGCTCCTGCCACCAGCTACGCCTCTGCCCTCACTCCTTTCTTCACGAGCGAATCCAATGCTCCTGCCTCCCCCAACTATAAATAGCCGAACCTACTTACATTGAAGCATCGCTCATTTCTCATATCTCTCAAGTGCAATGTCTTACTCAGCTCCATCAAACCCGCCAAAGAAACATTGGGGGATTACCATACCTGAAGGTCTCGAACCACCAATGTGCTTCTGTGGTGACCTTTGTAAGCTCCGCGAGTCGCAGGACATCTCATACACCTATAGGCTGCGCTTCTTCATGTGTGCCAACTATGAGTATGACAAGCCTCGACATGCAACAACTGGTTATCGACTGGTACGGTAACAGATATCCGCCTCATCTCTTCCGATTTCGCACCCTCTTTTACTAACCGCTTATCTTGTTCCATTTGTTTAGTCCCCTCCACCGCTCTGTGATTTTATTCAGTGGCTCGACAATGAGCAAAATGACTCACAGAAGCAGTGAGTCGATATGAACATGAGGTGGAGAAGAGAAGCGTACGCACGTCGGGAGTACGAGCAACAGCAAGAGGAACTTTGCCTCAAGCAGGAGGAAGAAGAGCGCATGAGGAAGGCGGCGCATGACCGTACCGTGGCTCGGGCTCGGGAGGCTGAGAGGGAAAGGAAGCGGGAGAGAGCCCTCCGTGCTAAGGCGGCAGGTCCCGATGCCCTCCGAAAGGGAAAGTATCCTAGATGCACTCAGTAGAGAGTACCTAATGTAACCCGACATACTTTTCCTCCCTAAGGCATGTTATGATTAGGATCGAAGTACTAATAAGTAGGTCTTAGTGCGAACCGTACATGCCACCTTTGTTTCCTCATCATGTAGTTGCGGTTACAGTGTATTGTAATGTTTCCACCCTATGTTTAATACTATATTTGTCCTCGTTCGCACCCCATACCCACGTAAAATGCTGCGACTGCTAATTACTGATTTTTTTATTTTTCGACTATTACATAAACTACTCCAAATTTAAATTCTTAATTTCCTTACACCCCTTCCTTTTTATTTCTTCAATTACACAAAAAAAAATTACTTTTTTAAGGAAAAAAAGCCCTAACCGCTCCCTCAGAGGGCGGTTAGCCCCCCTTGCCGCCCTTTGAGGGGGCGGTTAGGCCTACCGCCCTCTAAGAGGGCTGCATGCGTCTAGTTTTGCAAATTCTCCTATGGAGAATCTATTTATTTAAATTTTTAATAGAAAATAAAAAAACTCTCGCCTGCCTACCCTTGACACCTCACGCTCTCACTTCCCTTGAGAATCTGGTGCGCAGCGTGGAAACCTAGAAGACACCGATCATATCACCGAGGGGAGGGGCTCGGCCATGGCATCGTTGCTCCATGGCCGCCGTGGTGAGGTCGCGGCTGGTTCCGCTCCTTAAGGGTCTATTTAGATGCTCGCATGACTCACCTCGTTCGTATCCCGAGAGATAGATTGGGGAGTAAGATAAGATCTGTTTGTTTAGTTTGGTTAAGGGGTTGTGTTTGGTTGTTCATATGAGTATATGATGTATTATAATAGATTTTATTTTTTTACTAAATAATTTAGGGTTAGAAATATTTTTATAAATTAGTACATCACATGATAAAAATATTAGTGATTTTTTTTTCTGATTTTTGAGAATTTATTTAAGACATAAAAAATCACTAGAAATTATAAAAATAGATTCTCCGCAGGCAATCAAACGCGCAACGGTCTGATCCATATCGGGCTCTACAATTTTAATCCAACGGCAGCAGGTTGCCTGCATGGCGGGTGACTCTGGCCAACAAGTTTTACAAAAAGCCCCCTAAAATGGATCGCGATTATAATTTGCAGATAACCCACTCATCTGCGCCTGGTATCCTCCGCGCTGGCGCGCTCCCTCCCCCTTCCCGTCCGGCGACGGCGATGGCCGCGTTGTCGCGGAGAATGGACTTCTGCTCCTCCTCCTACGGATCTCCCCTCCCTATTCCCCACCGGATTGGGACGGGACCTTCGGTCTAGCCTTTGTTCGGGTATGGGACCGACCTGGGATTCTTCCATTCACCGCGGTGGACTTCCTGATCGGCCTCCTCCACGTGCCCTCGGGCCTCGTGGCGCACGTCCTCGACGAGCACGCCGCCGGGATCCCTCGGCGCGCTCTACGCTGGGACGTGGTCCCTGGACGACGCGTTCATCGTCTACCCCTCCTACGACCTCGACGCGCTCCTCCTGTGCCATCCCGCGAGCGCCGTTGAGTCCGCCGCGCCCCCCTAGTTGGCGCCTGACGGTTTCATATTTGGTTGAACATCATGCACTGTCCTTTCTCCAAAGATTAACTCTCTTGTGGCCTTGTCCATTCAGTTTCAAGGCCTAGAGGGCACACTGGTTTGGTTCGGCCAGAATGGGAAAAGACAGTTTTATGCGCTGGGCCACATGCAGTAAACATTTGGTTCTCAAGTCAGAAGACATTACAGAAGAAACTTTTTTCCATTGTAATGTAAGTCCTGAAATGTGATCTGTCATTTATCAATACAGTGAAGCATATTTACAAAGAACAAGGATAATGGCTCTAACTTGCTACTTTGCCATCTTCCTTGATTGCTCACAGGATCAAAGGGCTCTGAGAGCAGTTTCTGTTTCCTACATCCTATACCGATCTACTTTACATACATTTAGGAGCTGCAAACAGCAACCTGCTGACTAACCCCTACAGATGGTTCCACACAGCTTGCATAGTGGCATGGCACTGCCATGGTGCTCAGGAATGCCTTCTCTACCTCTGCAGAGATGCTTCTTCTGAGCAGGCACATGGCGTACTCCATGGTTGCAGCATCACAAGGGAGCGTGATCCGCCCATCACTTGCGAAGCCAAATTCCTCCTGGGACATCCGCAGGAGCTCCCCGAAGACGGGTGTGCAGAGGTACGCCAGTGGAACCTCGTACCGCTTCCTGTCGGTAGTGTACATCACGCAGTAGCCCTTGCCCGCCACAGAGGCGCAGCACTCATCGGTTTCCTTTGCCGTTCCCCAATTGAGCCTCTTCCTCCCAAGTGCTACCATCCTCTGCCACTTCTTGGCCAGCTGAGCAATCCTCTTGGCACTGATCATGGTCAGTTCTTTCTTCTCTCTGGCTGGAAGCTGGAGAGCTCTGAATTGAGTTTGCAATGCTTTGTTTGTGATGCTGCAAGTGATGGTGTTTGGAGGACACTTGACCATGAATATATAGATGAAGGAAAGAGCAGGGAGTCCAGTCAAGTGGGATGATTGGCAAGGGACAAGGCCATGAGCACGGCATGTGCGTATGCTTTGGATCAGATTTTGATGGGCCTAAGTGTTAGGTGTCTACCGGAGCCAGTTGTAGTGCACTTTCAGTGCTTGGATTGGGCACCATCTATGCAACCATGCTGAGTGGTTTAGCAGGGAGTCAGCACGAGGACCCCATGTTAATTGGGACCAACGTGAAGTGAGAGGGCCAGACTAGTTCAGCTAGCTGTTGTGCAATCAGATATTGGCCGAGCCAACGTCCTCCATGGTGGGATTTCTTTTCGTTCAGCGTCCACTGTCGAGACTGTGAGAGATTGGCAACTTAGGTTCAAGATGACTTGACTTTGAGGACTCTATTTTGGTGATGCTACTTTGCGGTGCAACACCACTGACTGATACTGCAATCAGTTGGAGCAGCACACGTTTCGGTAGTCTTTCCTAGTCTTGTGTGCTCCATTTTGGGGAAATGAAAGGTGCTTATGTGCTATCATTGGGATTACATTTCAATATGAGTTATGTGTCTTGATTGTTTGTTTCAGAAGGTCAGGTCCTCCACGCTGAACTAAATGACGTATCATGTGTGCATATACTGCTTACGTATAAACAGTATAGCTGGCCTCGCATTCAGCATCATAGTTCATAAATCAAGGTACTCGCTGAATTCCAGTGATATACTTCAGTCTGGGTCTATTTCAGAGTTTCAGAATTGAAACCAGGCACTGCCCACAGAAAACGCAGACAAGGAAACATGGATTGAATGCTTCAATCAGAAGACATGCCGCAAGTTGCTTGAATTGAAGACCAATAATGAGTATAATATGAGTACCGCAAGGGTACGAGCGTGCACCCAAACTGTGGGCTTAGCTCATCAGGACACAGTGATCTGGAGAGCTGGGCCATGATCATGCCTTAAAGCAGAACTATGATATCAGCGAATGCCAAAAAAAAAAAAGTGTCTTGCAGCTAATCTTGCCTATAATTATCAGCCAGTTGCCTAGTTGCAACCTTGTAGGTCCATCTATGACGAAGCAACGAAATGGAGTTCACATGAGATGCCAGTAATCCAACGGACCGCCAACTGAAGAAGTGACATGAAGCTGTCGAGAAATTGTCTGGACCGCTGAACATGTTTAATCTGGTTGTTCAGATACAATGTGCTATGGGCATGAACAACTGTCAGACTACATATCTCAATCTGCGGATCCAATTCAGATGTTTAAATAGGACATACTAATCACCCCAAATAATAGATGTCAGAGGTCCCGAGTCCTGACACATTGGACCCAATTTACATGTGGACCTCATGTCATATGGCATGCCTATTGGCCACTACAAAACATGTCAGTATGGCAGCACATTGTGATATCCTAGCACTCAAACTCTGAAACTATTGTCTCAACAAGGGGCAAAATCACATCGCTCTTTCTTGCAACACTGCATGTTCTGAGCTCATGGCTTTGTCTCTTGCCAGCCTGTGTTGATAGCTGCACTTAAACTGCATGTTTCTCTTTATCCTGACCTATAAATCCATCAGCTTAGCGCCAGCACCTCCATCAGCAAGCTTAGCATTACACCTAGCTGAACACCACCTGATACATTACGTACTTCGTTGAACTTCAGCCAAGAAAGGAGGAGATCGAAGCAGCCATGATCACTGCCAAGAGACTCGTCCAGATTGCGAGGAAGTGGCAAAGAATGGTGGCCCTCGCGAGGAAGAGGCTCACACCGTCGACGACGCCGGCGGAAGAAACCCAAGGATCTTGCTGCACGTCGACGTCGGTGGCTGGCAAGGGCCACTGCGTTGTGTACTCAGCCGACGGCAGGCGGTTCGAGGTCCTGCTGGCGTACCTCGGCACTGCCGTCTTCGGCGAGCTCCTGAGGATGTCGCAGGAGGAGTTCGGGTTCGCCGGCGAAGACGGCAGGATCACGCTGCCCTGTGACGCTACGGTGATTGAGTACGCGATGTGTTTGCTTAGGAGAAAGGCCTCTGAAGAGGTTGAAAGGGCGTTCCTGAGCTCTATGGCGAGGCCTTGCCACTATGGAAATGGCTTGGCGCAATCCATGGGAGTTAGCCTACAAACTGCACTTCCTAGCTTCTGAAGATTAGCACTTAGCATGTCAGCTATGGTGCTTGTTTTGACCTCAGCTTCCTTTTTCTCTCTCTTTTTTGCATGATGTAAATAGTTTCATGTGAGAGATTGGACATGGAATGGAGGTGATGACTGTTCCAAAACAAAAATGGAAAAGACATATGTACTGCAACTGCAAGCTCTCTGATCTTGCAAATTAACTGGGCCATGTCAACTGTTGACAATGTCAAGTACATGCAGCGCTCGGTTCGGTTGCTCAGGCAGAGGAAATTAAATATTTCCTATGCTCTTCATTATTGTTATGAATGTCCTTGACAAGCTGCTATCTCTGGCGGGAAAAATCTTTGATACAAACAAGCAAATTGGTGTAAATGTGCAAACAACAAATGTCGTTCATCCGATCCCTATTCGAATGTTGCAGTTGATCCACGTCGTTCATCTCTAACGGCCTCATACGATCCCCATTCGAACGGAGGATGGGGTGATTTACAGATCAAGGTTGAACCCCTGGTACAGGCCATGTCCAATGCCTCAATTCAGATTGAAGTTGGTGATGGCACTCGCGTGCTCTTCTGATCCGATCCGTGGCTACATGGTCGATCGATCAAATCACGGTCACCGGCACTTTGTGACAAGAACAGTTCGGGACGCGCTGTCAGACAAGAGGTGGATTAGAGGCATCACAGGGCCGTTGACAGTACAAGCCATCGCGGATTATATTGATCTTTGGCACGAGATTGATATCTTCCAGTTGCGAACGGAAAGGCCGGATGCCTTCACCTGACGTTGGTCCAGTTCCGGCACGTACACGGCGAGGCCAGTCTACAAGATAGTTCTTCGCCGGGCGAGAGATATTCCCCTGCGCCAACCTGCCTTGGAAATCCTGGGCGCCAGTCTACAATCGTTTTCAATGCAAGATTGGTGGCACTTCAAGGGAGCACAAGTGGATCCGGACAAGCGGAGGGGCGCCAACCAGAGATTAAAATTTTGTCAAAATTTCATGAATTTTGAAAATTTTGAAAGGAAGGTAATATTTAATTCTGCATTTTTTTTTCACTGATATAGGAGACCTACATAGCAGAGGACGAAAAATAATCAAATTTCGATGAAATTTCACAAATCTTGGTCTTTTCCCTGGTGAACCAATGAAATTATAAAACGAAATTGAAATCCCTGACACCCACAGATTGTTCGTGCTCATCGTGTGGGAGTCATGGAAGGAGCAGAACGCGTGGGTGTTCAGCAGCACCGCAAAATCATCGATGAAGCTAGACTGTGGATCATGGCGGGCGCGAGGCGTTTAGGTTGCTTTGATTCACGAGCAATATGCTTTCTCCACGAGGCGTTCTTATGCAATACTAGCTCTCCGATGCGGTCGGTGGCCAGCGCCGTGCGTCTCGCGCTGTCCTCTCGTAACTTTTATGTCGTTAATACAAAGATGTAGCTCTCGTGTATTTAGAAAAAAAAAACTATGTCTCAATATGCGCAACTCCGGCACTCGTGATACAACCTGTATCACGTTAAACTGAAAAATAATGTTTACTTCGAAAAGAAAACGATAAGTGCAAGCATGTGTTCCATCAGTTCGACGTGCATAGCAGCTAAAAGTAAGTTACTGCTAGTTTCATAGTTTCGCAGTCGTCATTTCGTGCCCAAGTGCGTGGTCCACACTCTATCACGTTTATTGTATACATTTTCATTTCCACAACAGTCACAACGGGGTGCTGGCGCAGTTGGCTAGCTCGTAGGTCTCATAGTTTGTTTGAGTAATCCTGAGGTTGAGTTCGAGAGTTCGAGCCTCTCTCACCTCAATTATATTTGGCTACGCGGTGATGAAATGCTCCTGTGACACATGGGTCGTCACGATTAGACATCTTCCCAGATGATACGAGCTACTCTCTGAGCGTCCAAAGGTTTTTTTGTTAATCTCATCATGTTTTCCTTAACCTCACTAATGAACGAATCCGGATCAACAATGGGATGCGGCGACCACTCAATCAACTTAGTCCCAACTAAGAAGGATTTCGTGCAGAGGGACCGACAACACCTTTCTTCAAGGCTTGGCTTGCAAATATATGCACCATAAGCGCATTGAGTGGGGTATGAAGTTTGTCACAAATTGTATGAGCGACTGCATCTATAGAGTTTGACGAGCTAAGTCTATCAAAGGAAAGAAGCACAAAGCATCGATTTGATGAAAGAGATACCATCTTTCTTGAGAGGGCATCATTTGAATAGTTCAAAGCAGAAATATGCATGTCTTGCTTTCGGGGAGGAAAAGAAGCTTAATGAGACGGTGGCTGTGAAGCGCAAGGCAACATTGATGGAGAAGCACTTGATGATGAAGCATTGCACTGTGAGCATGGTGAAGCACAGGGAAGAGAGCCATGAGCATAGTGATCAAAAGCCCCAACAATGAAGACAACAAATATATTTTGATAGTTTGCCACTCAGTGCGCTGTGGAGAGACAATTGAAACACCTGCCAAGGAATGACAAAGGAGGCTAGGGGGGGTCACCAAAGGGAATGGTGAAGTGCTTCGCCGCTCCCTTCCTGCAAACTCAAATCCACCCATTGTCACCCTTAGGCAACATTCCTCCCTTGTTGCACATGAGGCCAGAACAACTTTTTGGTGGTGGTGGTGGTGGACTATTATGAAGGAGGTGGCACAACGGCGGTGAGAATGCTCGGCGATGGCTTCTCTGGTTTCTTGGGTCACTTCTACCTGGGATATTGGAGGAGACATGTACTTGGACGTCGATGACCAGTATGGTCAATTGGCGTTGGGGGCGGGGAAGCTGGGCCTTGAAGCGTAGGTCTCTAGCCCAGGCAGCAGCACCAAGCAGGGGCAACACAAGACGAGGCTCAGGGGAAGGCTGGGTGATGCAGGGGTGATAGGGATGGGAACGCCGGCTCCACGATGGTGGCCGATCATGGCGGCGGCGGGGAGACTATAATCGCTCTAGTGATCGTCCATGCCCCCAACACTCTATCCCTCAAGGCCCTTTCGAGTAGATAGGGGTGAGTGTGGACAGGTAGATCTACATTCTAGTGGATGTGTTCGGCTGAATAGCAACGCCCGAATCATATCGCACCGACGTGGCCGTGGCTAGGGAGGACCATCTAGTTTAGGGGTGGATCTGGTGATATGTTGTCCACGACAATCGGGGAGGGAGGCGGGCCTTTGAGGCGGTGGTGGCAGAACCCGTGGGCTAGCTCTGGCATCGTGGGGGTACGGGAGGAGCTCTCTGCATGTCCGTGCTAGGAGGTGGCCGAGTGTAGCATCTAGGCCCCTAAGAAAAAGGTAAGAGTTTCGGTGATTAATGACAACCATATCATTGTGACTAACATTTCAACCTTTAAGCAGCATACAGGATAAAGAAAAACTTAATTGTCAATGATGCCTTTACACCCTTGCCCGTTAAAAGACTTATAAGTTGATCAAAATACCGGAACTTGAAGGATAAGGATCTTCTAGATCTTAGTGTCACAAGGAGATGAAGGACACTTAGAGTAGTATAGGTTCTTTTTCTACTTAGTCTTTTGACCGTACTATAAAGAGGGGTTAAGAGTTGTAGCTTGACTTAGGAGAGTCTAGACATAGTCGATGCACACTTGTGACTTTCCATTACTAGGCTAACCTCAAAAAATCATTGGTTCTGAATCTCGAAGGTAGAACTCAAAATTATTTTGAAATAGATAAAATCAGCGAAATTTCAGTTCACCGGATGATCCTCTGTATCAGAGTGAGTTCGCCGGAGTAAATTCCTAAGAGTTCTGACTTGAAAAATTGTTGAAGAGCACGCCGGATAGTCCGGCGTTCGATAGGTGAAATCACCGGATAAATAGAAAGCTGTGTAGTCCAGAACTAATTCTACACACCGGATAGTCCGGCGTAGCAAAACATGATCACCGGATGAATTTATACAGAGAGGTTGCAAACTATCATCTGGCCCATTTCAATGCGCCGTAAGTCAAGATTCATCACCGGAGGTTTAACGGCTAATGGAACAGTTAACGGCTATTTTGTCAGAAGTATTAGCACCGGATATTCCGTTGTGAAGCGTGTTATTCACACCGGACCTTTCGGCGTTAAGAAAAAGTTCTGGATTGTTAGGCAACAGCTAATTTTCGATCCTTAGCCTATAAATACCCACTCATTTGGACTTCTCTCTATCTCTTGCGACCCTGTAGCAGCTCATACACTTGGTGTGTCATTTAGAAGCAAGAGATAGAGCACTTGTGTCAATTCCAAATTCTTAGTTGAGGATTAAGGACTTCCTTGAGTGCTTGAAGAGTAACAAATGTGCATCTAGCTGTTGTCTAGGCTTGGTCTTTGTCAAGTGAAGCTTGAGGCTTGTTACTCTTGGTGGTTGGCAACACCTAGACGGTCTTGGTGATCGGAGGATTTCTCAGTGAGTTCTTGGAGGAATTGTGGGAGCCCCGGGAAAAGAAGATGTACTTGGTTTGATACCCGCCAATCCGGAGATGGAGAAGGAGTAATCAAGAGAGAGCACTTGAGCCTTGGTGACTCAAGGGGGAGCTACATCCTTGGTGGATGCTCCAACGAGGACTAGAGGGAAGTGTCAACTTCTCGAAACCTCGGGAAAAAAATCAGTTTTGTCTTCTCCAACTAATTACTTTCTCGCATCTTATTTTGAGCTTTGTTACTATTGCAAGTTCTTCTTTAAGATTACCTCTCTTGGTTATTTTTTGCTTAGTTAGTTATATTATCCTAGTTAAATCCCGTAGTCGTATTTCCTTTTAGTTTTATTTGCTTAAGCGGTAGAAGTTTTAATTAATATCCCAATTCACCTCCCCTCTTGGGCTATTCGATCCTTTCACCGAGGGAGGATTTGGTCACAAATTCACACGGGTGGCAATGGGGGAGGAGTCAGATGCATATTCATGCCGAGAGGCGTCTAGTGGTCCAAGTTGCTTCCTGTAGCTGAACCACTGCCGCAAAACTTATCTACCTGGTGTCAAGCCAACGATTAACGATTGATAGGAGATCGTGGATTGGCGCTCCCTAGCTGCTAGGCGTGCGATGCCTGAATGCTCAGTCTCTCATCTAATACTCCGCAATCCATTCATGACAATGTCGTGGAGTCATCGTCCTCTCCTCTTGTCATGAGGCGAGCGCTCCCCGTCGCGACACCTCTTGACCTCGATCGTGAAATTTCTTTTTCCGGTCACATATTTATGTATGCGACATTTGACATCCTATATCACTTATTACCTTAAACTAAAAAAAAATCATGTTTACTTTGAAAAGAAAATGATAAATACAAACATGTGTTATGTCAGTTCGACATTAGCATAGCAGGTAAAAGTTAGTATTTGTTTGGATTATAACTATATTTATCACGTCTAAGTTTAGTTAAGTGTGATTTGCAAAAAAAAAAATGGCTAACAAATTCTTAGTCACATGTGTTAAAAAATCAATTAAAAATTGTATATATGATGTATGAGTCAGGAAGCTAACAAAGTGTACTTACCACAATTATAATAGTCAACCAAAAAGTTACTAAAAATCTATGACGTAATTAAACTTAAATATGATAAGGTTAGACTTAAATCAAATATGCCCTTATGCGCTTAGTTACTACTCTATCTAGTCATAAATACTTATTATTTTAATAAGATTTAGTTAAAATTTTAAAACGTGGATCGTCAATAGCTTTCAAAATATTTAATTAGAAAGCATAAAAATCACAGTGTAGATTTATCCTGATAGATATTTTTATAATATTATATTTTATTAGATATTATGACTATATTTTAATAAAAAATAATAGTTACAGTTATTCATCGAAGATTATGAAAAATAAAAATGATAAGTATTTACGATAGGAGCAATAGTTTCATGGTTCTGTGAATTGAGTCATGTGTTTCGCGGTCGTTCGTGCTGAAACGTGTCTAGTCCCATGTGGTCCACAAACTCTATACAATTTATTTTTTTTCCCCACACCAACCACAACGGGGTGGTGGTGGCGCAGTTGGCTAGCGTTTAGGTCTTATAGCTTGTTCGGGTTCTCCTGAGGGCGTGAGTTCGAGCCTCTCTCGCTCCAATTAAATTTGGCCACACGATGATGAAATGCTCCTGTGACACATGGGTCGTCACGAATAGTCATCTTCCCAGATGATACGAGCTACTCTGAGCTTTGGTCCAAATTTTTTTTTGTTAATCTACTATTTTTTTCCTCAGCCTCAATCATGAACGAATCTGGGCCGTTAATTTCTAGTCCAACTAGCACGATCCCACCACCGCCGCAGCTATTCCAATCGCAAGCGTGCACGGTCAACCCTTCCAGTTTGCTTGACCACTCGTCGAGACAGCACAGACCACAGCAATGCCGCTGCCGCTGCAGACTCCACCGTCCCTGCGCCCTCACCTCCTCCTCTGCTCCCAAACTCTAACCTCTCTCCTCCAACGAAACCTCAGCTCCAACCCATCCTCCGCCCCTATGGCATCCCAGACAGCGCCTCTCCGCGCGCGCCACCACCATACAACTCGCTGTCGCTGGCGTCGAGATAGCGCATCAACCTCAATTTAGTTAGTTTTTTTTCTCTCTCTTTCCATTCTAACGTGTTTGTCACTTCGCGGTTATGTTGGCCGGTAAGGTCGCTGTAACAGTGGAGGTGGGTTTCGTTGCAAGGGTGGAGGAGCCGGTGGTGGGCTTCGTCACGGGCAAAAGGAAGGCCACCGAGGTAGCCCACGCGTAGGTACTAATCCTCATTGTTGCTTAAGTTTGTATAATGTATATTTCTCTTCCAACTCTGAAATCAACGGCATGTAATTCTTCTGAAGCTAACAACTAATCCAATTTTAGCCCTTTGTACTAGCTGTCGAAGGAACTTTAAATTTTCTAATGTAAATAGTTCCGTTGCATAAAGATACAGTGCATAACTCAAGTGAGATGTGTAAAAGAAGCCATTTCCATGCTTCTCTATCTTATTTTGTGTGTGTTTTTTTGATTAGGGTGTGGAGTAGTATTGTTCGGAAAGGGGATACAGTGGTTGATGCCACATGCGGGAATGGCAACGACACGCTCGCTTTGCTTAAGACGGTGGCTGATGAAAGAGGGCAAGGATGTGTTTGGTGGTGGTGGTGGATTATTATGAAGGAGGTGGCACAATGACAGTGAGAATGCTCGGCGATGGAAGATCCAACGATTAACTGTTGATAGGAGATTGTAGATTGGCGCTTCCCAGCTGCTAGGTGTGCAATGCCTGAATACTCAGCCTCTCATCTACTACTCTGCAATCCATTCATGACAATGTCGTGGAGTCATCGTCCTCTCCACTTGTCACGAGGCGAGCGTTCCCCGGTCGCGACACCCTTTGACCTTGATGGTGAAATTTCTTTTCCCGGTCACACATTTATGTATGCGACATTTGACAACCTATATCACTTATTACCTTAAACTAAAAAATAATGTTTACTTTGAAAAGAAAATGATAAATGCAAGCATGTGTTCTGTCAGTTCGACATTAGCATAGCAGGTAAAAGTTAGGATCTATTTGGATTATACCTATATTTATCACGCCAAATCTCAGTTAAGTTTGGCTTGTCACAAAAATGTGGCTAACAAATTTTTAGTCACATGTGTTACAAAGTTAACTAAAAAATTGTATGTATTACGTACGGGTTAAGGAGTTAATAAAGTGTAGCTTACCATAATTATAACAGTCAACCAAACAGTTACTAAAAATCTATAACATAATTAAGCTTAAATATGGTAATGTTAGACTTAAATCAAACAAGCTCTTATGCGCTTAGTTACTATTCTATCTGGTCATAAATACTTATTGTTTTAATCAAGATTTATTCAAACTTTTAAAACTTAGATTCTCAATAACTTTCAAAATATTTAATTAGAAAACATAAAAATCACAGTGTAGATTTATCTTGAAAAATATTTTCATAATATTATATTTTATTAGATATTATGATTATATTTTAATAAAAAATAATAGTTACAGTTACTCATCGAAGACCGTGAAAAATAAAAATGATAAGAATTTATGATGGGAGGGAGCAATAGTTTGATGGTTCCTGTCAATTGAGGCATGTGTTTCGCGGTCGTCGTTTCGTGCCGAAATGCGTCTAGCCGATCCACAAACTCTATGATGTTTCAATTTCCACACCAATCACAACGGGGTGGTGGCGCAGTTGGCTAGCGCGTAGGTCTCATAGCTTGTTTGAGTTATCCTGAGGTCGAGAGTTCGAGCCTCTCTCACCCCAATTAAATTTGGCCACGCGGTGATGAAAATGCTCCTGTGACACATGGGTCGTCACGAATTGTCATCTACCCAGATGATACGAGCTACTCTGAGCTTTGGTCCAAACCTTTTTTGTTAATCTACCATCATTTTTTTCTCGACCTCAATCATGAACGACTCTGGGCCGTTAATTTCTAGTCCAACGAGCACGATCCCTCCGGCACCGCAGCCATTCCAACCGTAAGCGTGCACGATCAACCCTTCGAGTTGCTTGACCACCCGCCGCGGCCACCGAGGCGGCACAAACCGCAGCGATGCTGCCGCCGCTGCAGACTCCACCGTCCCTGCGCCCTCACCTCCTCCTCCGTTTCCAAACTCTAATCTCTCCTCCAACGAAGCCTCAGCTCCAACCCATCGCCTCCGCCCCAATGGCATTTCAGGCGGTGCCTCTCCGCGCGCGCCACTGCCACATAACTCGCCGCCGCTGGCGTCGAGACGGCGCAACAACCTGAACT
The DNA here is from genome assembly GCF_958298935.1 of Phragmites australis. Lineage (NCBI taxonomy): Eukaryota > Viridiplantae > Streptophyta > Magnoliopsida > Poales > Poaceae > Phragmites > Phragmites australis. The sequence continues at coordinate 32,042,293 of NC_084929.1, read as the reverse complement.
TGGTTAGTTTTTTCTCTCTCTCTTTCCATTCTAACGCGTTTGTCACTTGTTGATCAGCATCAGATCCTTTTGTACATAGCTTACCACGATTGGGCAGTTTTGAATTTTTGCTGTTCTTAGCTCCTGCCTTATTTCCCTTCTGCTTAATTTCTTCAGCATTGACAGGCTGAACTGCATTACTTGCATGATCTAATTTATCAAATGAACAACCAAGATGCATATCTTCACCGTCATCCTTCTCTGTGATTTGATCTAATATATTCTTAAACTTACCCTGGACCGACAAAATAGCTGAGTCAAATACATGGAAAATGCAATATGTATGTAAATAGTCAGATTATAAAGAGGGTGGGAAAGGAGAACTGGATAGTATAGAGCATCTGCCTCAGTTAACCAAAATACCTGCTTTTTCAACGGAGTAGAACGCAGCTCAGGAGAGCAAGGTCTTTGGCTCCATTAAAATATTTCACTATCGAAGATTCGTGTAACCTCAGCTTTTCTCTGCAACACATGTAACCAAATGATAAGCACAAAAGTTCAAGCAGGAAAATAAAAACACAAAATGCTCAGAAGAACTTACATTAGGAGTCATATTATTAGGGATTTCATCATCAGAATCTTTGATATCACTAAAAGTAGGTGCATTGTGACGCAAGGGTGTGTCCAATGATAGCGGTTCACTTAAAGTTTCAGCAGTGCCACCTTCTTCTCCTCCTTCCCTTAGCCAAAAAAAGGTGACAATGAAGGGCTTCCTGGTTTGTCAGAAGTCAATGTTTTATCTTTATCCTCTTCAACATCACCATTCAGCTTATTTTTTGGCTCTTTGGTTGTATTCTTTTCCTTCTTGGATGCTACCTTCTTCTTCTGCAACCTTTAAGGCTTGCTGCCACTGTTACCACACTCTGATCCATCTTCAAGTAAAAATAAGACCGTAAGCTCTAGAATAGTAATATCATTTTCTCTGAAATTCGATTGTTATAGAGAGCCAAATATCTAAAACAGCAAGTATGCTCAAATAAATTCAGCATATGTGGTTCAGAAGACAGAGATGTAAACAATCAGTATAAGCACGTAAATAAATCTTGCACATTTGCCACAAATGACAAAACAGAAAAAAGAATTTATGATAAGTTGCTAATTACCTGCAACTTTGGGTGCATGGGCCACCTGTGTTGACACAATACTAGTACCTGCTGCAGCCTTCATGCTTTTGAAAACGGCCACCAAATTGTCCATGTGTGGTGCTGGCCGTATTTCTACAAGAGAAAGCAAATCCATAGGCTGTGGGTTCTGCACCAACAAGAGATAAAGGCATTACCTAATGCATTTCCAGTAAACACCACTTTCATCGAAAATTGATACTTCCAAATTTATCAGAAATGAAATACACCGATGAATCCCAACAAATCATTCTTGTGTAGATTTGGAATTTTTTTTTGGTTCATTTAGGCATGTGACTTTCTACGCAAAACGTAGGTAATTTAGCCACTGCAACAATCACTGCACCAACGGACTAACCTCTGCGGCGGAACGGGACCTTGCACACCGGGCAGCTGGAAGCGGATTTCATGGACTCCATCAAGCAACCACTGCAAAAGAAAAAAAGGTGAGGTAAGTGACGCATGAAACCAAATTGAACAATATGACCTATTGCATTGCATAAACTAGAAATTGCAACTAGATTACAACGGGGAGGAACAGGGGGGCGAGGCTCACTTGCAGAACATGTGGTTACAGGTGACGGGTACCGCCGAACTGAGCAGGCTCAAGCTGCCAAGATCATAAAAGTGTTCAGCTAATACACAACAAATCGAAAGTCCCACACAGGAACATTTCACACTGGGGGAACCAGAATGTATAAGCAAAAAAAAAAAAAAAAAAAACTCATAAAAAGATCACGAGAGACCAGAGACAGACAAAAAATAAGACGAGTCCAAGATAGCTTTGTTCACAGATCCAAGTAGTGGCTACGAGGGCGCAGGTGAAACCAAGAAGCGGCGGGGCAGGGCAGCGGCGGCGTACCAGATGGGGCACTTGAGCTCCCGGCCCATCTTCTCGAGGCTCCCCACGTCCGCCATCCCGATCCCTCGACCTCCCTCCGGATCTCACGACGAGCGTTGAGTTCTTGCGGCTCGGAGGACTTCTGATTTCGGGTTTGGGAGGAGGGGGATTCATGTTGGCGGGAGTTCCCATTCGATTTTGGTGCTCCGTGCTCCCACTTTCGCAAGCTGGCGGGGCGGCTCCTCGGACGCGCCGGCGGCCTGCGGGCTGCGGCTTCTCAGCGTGGAGCAGCCGGCGGGCCGGATCTTTTTTGGCCATGCGGGTCTCGTGTGTTACAGTCTAATGGGGGGCTACAGTTGACAGCCCATCGAACTTGGCAACCGGGCCATTCCGGAAATTTTGACTATATGTCTCGAAGTTGATGAATCTGTGTACTACCTCTGTTTCTTTTACTTATTATTTAAGACATCAATATAGTCTCTAATAAATATATTTGATTATTATTTTTAACAACTATCTATTGGTAAAAGTTAATAAAAATTAGATTATGTTAAAGTATTTTTTATAACAAATTCATTACTATCATTTTCATGTATCAAATCTTAATAGTTTTGTGTATATTAGTGGTCAAAGTTTCTAAATTTTGACTGCACGTATTCTAAAACGACATATATTTCATAATGGAGATAGTAGAATATTTAAAGTTGATGAACATTTGATTATGTCCAAAATTGATTGTATGGTTTGATGATATATCTACATAGTCTTTTTTTTTTACAAATGGAAGCAAATAACCCTATAAATAGACAAGTTTACCCTTGAACAGTTGCAATCAATCAAAATGAAGCCGCAAAAGCCAAAGAACGCATGGCATCAAGTACTGCAAACAAAGATCATCAGCATATCTAGCATCTGGTCGGGTTCAAATTTGTTCAGACGCACACAACAAGATCTGGTACAGTTCATGGCAGTTTGGCAGGAGCTCCGAATTCGGGGTGCTCCCAAAAAAAGCGGACAAAAAATGTGGCCCTGGCCTCCGTGTCAAGGTTGGATCAGAGAGGCCTTGACAAGGTGTCGCGGCAAGGTTACAAGATAACAAGAAACAAGAACAGGCTAGATAACAAGGCAGAAAATTGTATCCATCTTACATGCATTGAAGGTGTGCTGAATGTTTCTGTTCGATTGATGTTTTACATGCTACACCAAACACGAGCTCATGGTAATTCAGAGCTTTTTCAGGCCAGCACCTGAAACTCAGATGATGCCACTTCTTTCAGCAACTCTTCGTCTCAGGAATTTCAGAGTCTGGTCATCTCACTGATAGATAGTCTGCAGAGATACAACTACCATATGTCTAGCTCATCATACAAGCAGAAAATCGATGCATTAAGAACAAAAAAGGGGGGGAGAACTTAAACACAGAATAGCATAGCATAGATACTAAATAATATAGTGGCAGATTAGAGGTTTGTTAAGAAAATGGTCAGTTTGGAACAGTGAATGATTGATAAATACATAAAACGAGCAGTTGGCCAGGATCAGGCAGAGGCTGAGGTTGATAAATACAATTGACGGGATTGGGGGGTGGCTGGTTCATTGATTAATTGTTATCACTACAATACGAAGCAAACTGGAGTAACTAGTAAGTGAATACGTAATTGGACATGCGCTGTATGTGGTGAAGGGGGGAGCAGCAGTAAGTAAGGAAGGGAACCTTGAGTAGTGCAGGGACCAGTAAAAGTACTCGCAGATCTTCTCGAGGATGTGAGTGGGGATCTCCGGGAAGCGGATCCGGCTCCTCAGGTGTGTGGCACGGATGAACAAGGCACGTGAATTTCCTCTGCCACACTACATGAATAGTAACTATAGTATTTTTGCTACAGTACATGCAAACAATAGCCACATGTGCTTTGCTGCTGCGCACAACAATTCTCTGCAAATTACTGTTCACCAAGACAAGAAATATTGTTCCTGCCACTGTTCATCAGTAACTTACTTTCTACACGTTGGAGGAGTCGGATCCCTGGAAGTGCACCTCGCCCTCGCGCGCCTCGGAGAAGTCCACCTTTGGACTTGCAGCTCGCCGAGCGGATGTTCTGAGCAGGGGTGCGAGTCGATGGCGGCTGGCGGTCACTGCACACATGGAAAGAGTCGAACGGGTTGGGCAACAATGGGGCAAAGAGTAATTTGATGTACAAGGATCTAGTGACAATACATAAAACAAAATTTTGTTACAAACTAGTTTTTATAGGACATATAATCATAAATTTAACAACTTTAAATATTTTATCAAAGGTTCATCAACTTCGGAGCATATAGTCAATTTTTCCGACCGTTCCTGTTGGTAGGTGCGGCTGGCGATTCGTATAAGTAGCACACCCGTAAATAATTTACAGGTAGCACATTTTGAGATTCAGGCTTGCTATCTATCTGATAGCTGCTCTTCTTCCTCCTCTGTCTTCATGGGTTCGCCTCCCAAGTGCGTCACGGCCGGTGTGAGCCGTTAGGGTTGGGTTAAGGATTGGGAGAGCTTCGACTCTAGAGGGAGGCCCACGGAGGAAGGTCGGTCCGGTGGTGGTGGCGAATGCAGGGGTAAGGCGGTGAGGTGTCATGCTAGAGAAGAAGCTCGATGCAGGGAAGAAGGGAGGAGGACTAACGACGGAGGTGGTCGCCAGCAGGCCATACCAGCGTTGGAGAGGCAGTAGGGAGGCGGAGAGCGGGGTGTGAGCAGATGAAGGATGCGGCAACGAGATAAGAAAGAAGAAAAGAGGTGGGTCGTGGGCCTAGTGCGTGCGAGTTGTGGGCCGCGCTACTCATATCTTCTTCTCAGTTGACGTACTACCTCCGTTTCGCAATGTTTGTCCACGCCTACCATTACGTACAAACCAAGAAATACTAAAATTGAGTAAAAAAAATGCAGTGAGATGACCATGCTACCCTTAATAAATTTAAGGATGAGAGCAAGTAACCCATCAGCGTTGAAGTAAATGCATGCATGCACTCAAGGGTATAACAGGAAAATAGACCATAAAGCATCCTTGTTACCGCAATGGACAAATAATTTGAGACAGATACTCCCGAGGCCATGAACAAATATTGCGAAATGGAGAGAGTAGCGTATAGGGAGTTCCTGTGCGGTCCCGTAGGCGATGGCGCATAGGCAAGCACAAGAGCAGCGGCGCACCCTGCCGCGTGTAAGTACCTCGCTCGCACATGGTAGTACTCAATGGTTGTCTACTAGGCATGTTATTGAGGCCAACCAAGAGGGACCTCGTTCACGGATAGTGGGGGACATCGATGCATGTCGCACACAAGATGCATGGGAAGCACATGGCCGCATGCACCGGATGGCTGGAGCGGCCAAAGCTACCCATGCGGCAGGATGAGCTCAGTGATAAATCTCGCAGTGTGACGGACACGGGCCAGTGTGCATGCACTTACTACTATAAAAACACTAATCAGTGTTGGTTCATAACTAACATCAGTGGTAAGTTTTGAACCGGTACTAATAATCCAAGATTATCATAGTCATCTATCGGTTGCAGAATCGGCAACAATACCTCTTATCACCATTAGTTTATATCATTAACCGATAATGATAATCTTATTATCACTGTTGGTTTAAGACTAAAACATATAGTGATAATACTAGCTAAAACTGGTGATCAAGAAACTGATCAACTCATCTGCTCATCTCGACCTCAAAGGAGAAGATCAAAGGCAATAAATAATATCAAGTATCACTATCGGTTACTAATAAAAATTGACAATGATACTACCTAATCACTAATAATTTTTATTACTAACCGGTAATGATACATCAATATCGATTTTAAATACAAATCGATAATAATACTATTGTCGCTCCTTGTGAGCTCAATCATTATTTGGCTGGAAGGTTGTGAATCAATAGTACTATTTTATCGCTGTCTATTATAATCGAACCGATAGTAATAGCTGGTCGCGAATTGAAGCATGTGTAGTAGTGAGTAGTAACTCCGTTCCCGAGTGCTGATGCCGAGGGCACCGCCGGGCACTCCATTTCTTCGAAATGGTTACCGATGCACTCCATTTCTCGCGATTAGTTAGTTGCTTCGCTCGTGACATGTTGATCCGTTTCGTTTGCAAAAAAAGACGCGTGGAACTGCAAATCTACTCTATGCTCTCGATGGACACCGAAGATGGTAAACTGCATCGCTTTCTAATTAAGACGTATATAGACATCTCCGCAAACTGAGTCGTGTTGTTAACATGTAGTGTATGTCTGTGTATGTCCCGTGAAGTTCACATTGCAAGTTGAATTCATCTCCAGCTAGTGACTGCATGTTTTTTTTATTACAGTGATGACACATGAGCGTGCACATACACCATCATGCATAACCACAATACTCACCAAAACCGGGTTGTGAAACTTTAGTAGATGGAGTCGTATCTCTCAGATACGGCATGGAGGGACGAGAGGTAGAGGTGATGACCTATCACACCACACCACTACAAATAAACTACTAAAACGAGAGTCATATCCTCAAACAAAACATGGCAGGACGAGAGGCAGAGGTGGTGACAAGACAGGTGTAGGGACAATGTGGTAGGAGGCCATTGTGTGGATGGGCATGGTCGTTGGAAAGTGTAAGAAAGTTGCTGAGAGGGAGAGTGGCAAGTGGGTGGGCTCGATATGGTAGTAGCCTGTGCTATCGACTAACGCTACTCAAACATGTGTTCCTTTCGTCGGCCGACTCAGCGTGGAGAAGCTCCTGCACGTGCTAAACGTCGGGAGCTATGCCTGGACACACTCGGTGCGCTGTTGCGGTCCGCTGTCCCTGTGCTCGTGACCGCTGGTGGCGCAGCTCGCCAAGGCGCTTGTGTGGGCCGACATCGCCGACGTCCTGACGCCTGCACTACTCCACCCTCCCTCTATCCGCCCCTTTGACCCAGGTTGCTTCTGATTTCTCCCCTCCTTTGCGGGGTGTCTGGTGGGGTTACGGGGTCTTCGACTCGGAGAGGCATTGGGTTGATGCAGTTTTGAGGTTTGCTAGTCTGTCCGATCGGACGTGATCTTATTAGCTTCTGTCATCTTGTGCGGTTTTTGGGTTAGAGGAGTCGCGTGCGTATGCCTTACCCGACTGCATGCCGGTGCCGATGACGTTGGCATCCTAAGGTGTTATCTCCTTCCTTAAGGCATCATTGCGGCGACTTCTCCCCCTCTCCCCTTGCAGCACTCCGGGTGAAAACACTGACTGGATCTCTGGTCGAGCGATGATAGTATTATCGTCGCTCCCTTCCTATAGGCGTCACGTCGGATGCCCACCGTGCTCTTCGGTGACTACCTGTTTTTTTTAGGTTAACCCCTACATACTCAGTTTTTCATTCCTTTTGGCGCTTTACGACACCGATTAGGTCTAAAATGGGCTCCTTCGAGGCGACGTGTTACCGACTTGCGTGTCAGACTAAGTTTATGAGGGTGACAATTATCCAGTTGGTTAGCACGTGAGTTGAGTTGGGCTAGTGTTTTTTGTTGTCTAGTTATGTCTTTTAGTATAAACATCGTCTGTGGATCTAGGGTCGTATTGTCCTTACAGTGTTTTATATCGGTTTTACTCTTTAAAACTGTACATATATTAAAAAATTTAGATCCGATTTTTTTTATAAACTAAATTAACTCTTCTCTTCTTTTTAATATATGTTTGGCTTCAACTCTAGATCGCCGTGTTCGCTTAAAAAAAGCTATTTTTCACTATGGATATATTTACAAAATGAAAGGCTAGTTGGTTAGCTCGTGCTCTCACAACTGCCATACGCTGCCCATCACAATCATTATGCTTTTGCAGGGGAAATGACGAAATTGGTGTCCATGTAGTAGGACCGGTGGTCCATGGAATCTGGACGCGCCATCGTGGTGCACGCATCGTTCCATCGTACGGTTTTACATTACCGGCCCATGTGTCACACCGCGCGTCGGCGCGTGTTCAGACCAAACGACCGATGCCAGCGCGCGCGCGCGCCTGACACTCTTCCGCTGGAGCCCTCGTCCGCTGCGCTGCCATGCGCGCCTTCAAATACCCCCCACCCTGCCACTCCTCTCCGCTCACGGCAGCACTAGGCTCCACTCACCAGCGATGGCCATCTCGAACCACGCCGACACAGCCCCAGCGAACGCGGCTGCCGCAGCGGCACCGCCCGTGCCTCCACTCGGCCACCCGCCGCTCGACGCCGACAAGTTCCGCAGGCAGGGGCGCCTAGTCGTGGACTTCATTGCGGACTACTACGCACGCATCGACGAGTACTCCGTGCGCCCGGCCGTCTCTCCCGGTTTCCTAACTCGGCAGCTTCCCGAGACGGCGCCGGCGTGCCCGGAGCCCGATGCGCTCGCCGCGGCGCTGAGCGACGTCCGCAACCTCATCCTTCCCGGCGTCACACACTGGCAGAGCCCGCGCCACTTCGCGCACTTCGCCGCGACGGCCAGCAATGTGGGTGCCCTCGGTGAAACCCTCGCCGCGGGCCTTAACATTAACCCTTTCACGTGGGCCGCCTCGCCGGCGGCCACCGAGCTCGAGGTTATCGTCACGGACTGGCTCGGCAAGGCTCTGCACCTCCCGGAGAACTTGTTGTTCTCCGGAGGCGGCGGCGGCGTGCTGCTAGGGACGTCTTGCGAGGCCATGCTTTGCACTGTCGTCGCAGCCAGAGACCGGAAGCTCGCCGAGATAGGCGAGGAGCGGATAGGTGACCTCGTCGTCTACTGCTCCGACCAGACCCACTTCTCCTTCCAGAAAGCCGCTCACATTGCCGGCATTCGTCGGGGAAACTACCGTGAGATACGGACAACCCGGGAGAGCGGCTTCACTCTCTCGCCCAAGGCGCTGGTTGCCGCCGTGCGCACCGACGAGGCGGCGGGCAGGGTCCCGCTGTTCCTGTGCGCGACGGTGGGGACCACGCCGACGGCGGCGATCGATCCTCTCCGCGAGCTCTGCGCTGCCGTGGCGGGGCACGACCTGTGGGTGCACGTGGACGCGGCCTACGCCGGCGCCGCGTGTGTGTGCCCGGAGTTCCGCCACGCGATCGCTGGCGCCGAGGCCGTGCACTCGTTAAGCACTAACCCACACAAGTGGCTCCTCGCCAACATGGACTGCTGTGCGCTGTGGGTGTGGCGGCCCGCGGCGCTTACGACCGCGCTCGGCACCGACCACGACGTGATCCTAAAGGACCCATCGTCCAGGGACGGCCACGGCACCGCGGTGGTGGACTACAAGGACTGGCAGGTCGCGCTGAGCCGCCGGTTCCGCGCGCTGAAGCTATGGCTCGTGCTCCGGTGCCACGGCGTCGAGGGCCTGCGCGGCTTCGTGCGCGCCCACGTGCGCATGGCCGCCGCGTTCGAGGCCATGGTGCGCGCTGACGCGCGGTTCGAGGTGCCCGTGCCGAGGCAATTCGCGCTGGTGTGCTTCCGGCTGCGGCCCGCGGTTCTCCTAGGGAAGCGCGGCCGCGACGACACGGCGGCCAACGAGCTCAACGAGAGGCTCCTCGAGGCGGTGAACGCGACGGGGCGCGCGTACATGAGCTCCGCCGTGGTGGGCGGCATGTACATTCTGCGCTGCGCCATCGGCAGCACGCTCACCGAGGAGCGGCACGTCCGGGAGGCGTGGAGCGTGGTGCAAGAGCAGGCCACTGCTACCTTGGCTGCCGCGACGCGCACGGACGAGCGCACTGTTCGACGCGCGCGCTGTGCGGATGTCAATGCCGTGGCCCCGGCGTCTTCCCCTTGGGCAAATGAGGGTGCCCTCGCGTCGGCTCCATCTGAAAGAAAATAATCGAGATGGAAAATATTCTTACGTGCAGGCATTCGAGGACCGACGGCTCTTACCAATTTGGACTCGCAAGTTCGTTCGTTGTTCTACATCTGTTTCTAGGTTTCAACTAGTCGATTTGTTTGGCGAAACAGTAGGGAAACCCCTACTGTGGTAAATTCAACTAGTCGATTCAACCCCTATTTTCTGTTGAAGCATAGTGATGGCTTATTTTAATCATGAGATTGATTCACAATTAAATGAATGGCAACATATATAAAAGGAAAAATTTCACTTTACTCTTCCGAACTATATCAATGGTCCGGATAACCTCTGAACTTTCAAACCGTTCATTTTACTCATCTGAAGTTTCAATACCGGATCACTTAACCCCTAAAGTGGTTTTACTAAACGGTTTTGATGATATGGACGTCATATCGCCTGATTTTTTGCCACGTGGTGGCCACCTCATCATCTTCCACATGATGATTTCAGACAGTATCAATGAACTCAAAGAAGATACTAAACCACTTCTACCGAAAATAATGGCAGCTGATAAATATACTGTAATAGGTTAAAACAAATTTATTATTAACCAGCTACCTAACAAAGAACAGATGCTAATCAGCCTGCCACCTCCTGGCGTCATGTTGGTACGTGACATGGCTTAGTATTTGTGATGGGTAATTGACAAGTTGATTTGGTATGAGTTGAAATACGAGATTTTAGGATTACATGATCATGTCTATTTGTTCCAATGTATGATTATTATTTGTGACTAACCAAAGTTGGTGAATGTAATGGAAATTAATGGAGAAGAAGGAAATGCATTTTTTTTGTCTCATGATATTTGATATTTAGGTCAATGAAGTCAATTTGATAGTCAACGACGAGATAATTGGGACTAAGCATAAGGCTTGGGGGTGGAGGATTGGGATGTAAGGAAGTCAAAGATGATCCACACCGTACACATAGAGAGAGCAAGAAGCACATAGAGTTTGATGAAGACGGAGTGTTAAGCAAGTCAAAGCGAGTGGGATACTAGTGCAAGTAACAAGACGGCTCAGGAGTGGGAGGGACTTGCTAGCGATCAGGATCATGGGATGAGGTGACATGTGTTGACATCTGAAGATTTGCTTAGGATGTAAGCAAGCGACGAAAAGTAACGCTTTGAGAAGCATGTAAGAAGATTTAGTAGTCCTGTATCAAAACTGCGGCAAGGATGGAGATTAGAGGTGCACGTGGCATCATCGTGAATTTTGCGTTGACGCGAAGCAAAGTAATGAAGACGTCGGAGATGTTAGATCAAAGAAGAAAAGATAGACAAAAATGCTAGGGGGTAAATAGTCAAGTGTATGAGGTGAGAGCATTTCGGGGAAATGTCCCAAGGTGCTCTATAAATAGAGAGGGACAGTGCTACAGCTCTCTTGAGCCTTAGAGATCAGTTTGGAGTGAGTCCTAGAGATAAGATAGGAAGAGAAGAGAGAAAAGAGAGAAAACAATTGGATTTTGAGAGAAAACTTGTATTTCAAACAAAAGAGAGAGGTAGGTGACCTCTACTTTTGACTTTAGTTCCACTGAAAATCCATGGAAGAACTTGTCCCTAATCTCTTGTGGTTCATTTTCTAATCTACCTCTCTCAATTGGCCCCCTTACATGTTTTGCAAGTTTTCTTGTATTTTTAATTTTGTTTTTGTATGAGTTTTGTATATAAGGATGGTGATATTTATCTAGTTATAATCTGGTTGCAAACCCCCTAGCACAAGTTAATGTTTTGGAGAATTTGCGTGGTTTGCCCAGTTAGGCCTTCTTTATAGTGAAATCATGATTTTCTTGTTCCCTTCGTTTTGGTGATGTTCTTGTTGAGTTCTTATGAGCTATGACTAATGAGAAGCATATCAATAACACCTAGTGTATCTGTCTCTCACAAGCTCACAAAAGGGTTTAACTTTTTTAGTATATTGCCTTAGAATCATCAATTTCGAAAAAGCTCCACACTTTCTCAAGATCTGGAGTTGATTCTTGTTGGAAAAGGGTATCTGAACTCATATCCACATGTACTTAAAGTTTCGTGAGATTTTTAGTTGATTTGGTTAGGTTTTGGAAAATTTCAGTTTGCAGTTTCAGTTATACGGTGTCTCCACCAGATCTTACGGTGAGCCCTTCGGTCCTTGATCAGACCATGACTAGACCTTCCGCTTAGTTATTTTTTCAACTTTTTCAACTCTATTTTTAATATCTGGACCTTGATCGGACCTTGCCACCGGTCCTTACCACCGTACCGTAGGTGAGTTGTTCAGACCTTGTTTGGACCATGAGTGGACCTTGACCAGATCGTCCGCTTATGTTGTTTTCATGCTATTTTCATTGTTCCTTTTGGTTCTTTTTTTATCGCTTCTTCCGTTGTTTGGGATTTGTTTTGAGAGCTTCATAATTCTGTTCCTAAGGTCAGTATCTCCACTGTGTGTATGTGACTTTGACCGATTAGAAGAGAGGTGTTAGGTGATAATTATAAAAGTCCATTAAAAAATTTGATGAGGTTACTATTCACTATCCTCTATAGTCGTCTTTCTTGGTTCTTCAATTGATATCAGAGCTCGATAAGGATCACTTGTTGACATGGATAAAAATGGTACTAGGGTTCCTACCTTTAATGGTCAAGATTTTCTCTACTTGAAGGTTCGGATGAGAGCTCATCTTTCGAGCCAAGGGGAACCTATTAGGAATATTGTGGAGCAAAAGTATAAAATTTCTAGATGACATGGTGAGTGTTGCGACAGGTAAGTAACTGCTTTTGAAAACAACAATAAGGCAGTCAATTTTCTTCTTATTGCATTGGGTAGAAAGGAATTTGGTCGTGTTACGTATCTTGCCACCGCACATGATATTTGGACTAAGCTTTGTACTTATTAGAAGTACACTTCAAATTAAATCTGTGCATAAGAACACTTACAATAGCCAATATTAAACCTTTGCAAAAAAACCTAGAACCATGTTTGAAACACCGACCACCCCCGTACATCTCATTTCACTTCGACTTCCCGAACCAAATCGTGACCATAAAGTCTGAAACAAATCACATAGGCGGGGATTGCGATGGCAAAACACCATACAAAGTTTCAAGCTCAGACACAACCTGTGGAGAGAGAGCTAAAAAGGATAAGTTCTTGAACGAGCAAAGGTTTAGCGAGTTTCTGAAACTCCAATGCTCAACTCTGAAAGACGTGCATCTCATATCCTTTCATTACCTGTTGCTGCTGCTGCTGCTGATGCAGATCAATCGATCTCTGCCATGGATCGATCTGAATCAATTCTCGCTCGTTTCTCTACTTGAATCTCGAGCTGGCTATCTCATCTGGGTCTCGATCGGTCGATGACCTATCAGGAGCTGTAGGACAGGTCGATCATGGCATCAGGCAGAGGAAGTACTCTCCTCGTGCTCGTGCGCATGCGGAGTGAGTCGGCCACAGATACAGCTCATCGTAGGTAGCGTCGTTGTTCACTGATTCATCCGCATGTACCACTGAACTGAACTTGATCTCAACTTCACTTTCTGTTTGTTGGTCAGGACGATGAGATTTTTGTACGCGCCCCAGCCGGACGTACCTTTTCAGGGTGGTGGTGCCGTGCAATCAAGCATGTAGATAAGCAATTCAGAAAAGAGTTTAACTCCCTCGTCATTCATTCTTGTGGCTTGGGAGTTATAGAAGCATGTAATGATTGTGCCTTTAGCAATTCAACTCCTAACATAAGCATGGTGGTTCATTCGGTCGCTGTTGAGGGGGCCTTTGGTGTGCTACTGGAGCCGTCCATCTTCATGTAATTTTAGCTGATTTTCATGTATTGTTCTTGGTTGTGTTGTTTTAGCCTGATTTGCTGTTGTTGTTCATTTTCTTTGTTACTTTTGTTGTGTTGGTTTAATGTACTATTTTTTTTCTCTAAGTAAAATAATACGTAGTTCTCCTGCATGTTTTAAGAAAAAAAAAGATTTTTGTACAGCACTGCAGTACTCTGTTCCCCGTCCGTATCCACGATTTTCAGAGCAGCAGCCACATTTTCCAAGATTGTGAAGTAGCAGCCATGGCTGTCGACTGAGATTTGCAAGACGAAACTGGCAGCACGAAGCTCGCGTGCCGAAGTCTCGCAGCGCAGCGGTCACCGTTCCCGGCCCGAGTCATGAGCCCCTGGTGCCAATGGCACTCCATTCCTGAATGCTGGTGCGCGCGCGGGACTCTGCCGACTCTGTGGACGGTGCCACGGTCAGTTTGATTGCTCCTGACACTCATGGACTAATTTCATCAGCCAATAAAACAAAGCGCTGCCACCGCTACAGGTCTTCTTTCTGATCAAGGAAGACATTCCGCTGCGCAGGATAGCCTGTGGGCAGCCGGAGATAGAGTAGGTTTTTTCCCCATGGATCTCATTAGAGGAGTCTTCTTAGTTTACAATGTAATACAGCTACTAGTAATCGGCACAATTTCCTTTCTTCTTAAATGAAATAGCAGTGCTCCTGCTCATGGTTAAAAAAAGGAATTTCATCAGCCAATGGAAGTATGGAACTGGAGATCTGCTCCCGGCGGACACTGCCAAGTATATAGGATTTTGCTCTCAGACGCAGCATTACAGCTATCAAACAGGCGACGTTTCTCCAGCAAAAAAGCATTCTCGTAGCAACAAGGAAAAGGTGCAGGGAAAGACAATCATACGGGCAAAATTGATGCAACATTCTCAACATTGCAAACATAACATATACTCCAGCGCTTACGCTTACACAGATTCGCAGCACACGGCTACAACATTACCAAACCCTTTTTAAGTAAAAGTTTTACAGTTTTCGCTAATTCGAATCTAAGAGCCCACCCATGGACGCATAGTGCAAGCTATTCTGCAAACAAGCAGTACGATCCAAAGCGGAAATTAACATAAGGTTAGTAGCTTGATGTGGATACATACAAGAAAATAATATATCTATGCCACCACATCTGATCTGATAAAGATAAGGGCTTCCTTAGAGAGAACACCAAGAGCCCCAACAATGGCTTTGCCTCTCAACTCCAGCATTGATAGATTAACACACGGCTTCTCATCATTTTCATCCATGTTCTTGCTGAAAGATGCTCAACATAAAAAAAGCATACCTCAATACATACTTGGAGCATATCCGAAGCAGGTGCAGACTGGGGTATAAAAGGCAGCCAGAAAATTTCTCCATTTGCCCCTAGTAGTTACGGCACATAGCACTTGTGTTGCATGTCACGAGAATGTAATAACATCCTGGAAATAGAGAAGAAGATTTCAGCAACATGCCAGAAGTGCTAGCTTTATTAGGGGGGGGGGGGGGGGGGGTGAAGGGCCTCCACCAAAAACTTCATGTTAAACATATTGACTTCTTATGTTGTTGGAACATCTGGTGGAACAATTGTTGACCACACCAAATCCAATGGGCTTAATGAAAACATAACATCCATCCAATCTTGCTTTTTATGAAGGCTTATATCATGCATATATTTGCGAGTTAACAAGGTAGTGAACATTAACTGAAGTAAACTTCACGATTTTTTAACCATAGAAATTTATAAGATCAACTCGGGACTATTTTTTGGGGCTCCAAAAGTTTCCTAGGGCCCATAAAGTAACTGGTGAACCCTATTTTCAGGTGGCCCTTCCTAACCTCGCTCTTCCATTGCACAGAAAAATTTCCCATCACTACGACACAAAACAGAAGGCCTCAGAGCAAATCTAATGAAGTTAGGTGACTGACATGCAACATGCGCCAAAAAACTAAGGCATGGGGAAAAAGATTTATCATATTGCTTGGGAAATATGTAGAAGGCAGTTAATCAATTAACTTAGTACTTGCAACAAAAGTATGTGGCCCATGGGACCATAATGGAAGATCCACGTAATGGCAAGAGATGGAATCACAATATCCCTTCCATAACTGAACAATATCATCTGTCTACCCTACAAGCACACTTGGCTTCCACATGTTTCAAGCCTCCTTGATATTTTCCTGTTCCTTAACTGAATAATTCCAAACCAGTAATGGCATGGCAATCCTTGATGGGTCACACAATACAGCTCTTATCAGTAATCATCATGTGTAAAAACAGCTGAAATCCACAGGTTGGAACAGATTTTGGGCCAGTGAGCGCGACAGGCTGACCATCAGAGCAATCCAAACACACCTGCATGCTTCTATAGCAACTAGCAAGGGTTTTGGGAAAGTAATTAAACTTAGCTAGGTAGACCTATTTGCTTCAAGACGAAAGTATGGTTACACATATTGCAAGAAAAAAATAAATTATAGAATACATTTCCAAGAAACTGGATGATGCCTTGTTCATTAGTCACTACTGGACTACTGGCTACGGCATTGGAGAGTTCACTAAGATCCTGTTGGTGTGAGAGGTAAAATGGTGTATTTTCAAAGCTCAGAGGGCTTATGGAAGAGAAATCAGAATAGAGCACCACTGAATAGTGATATCAGTCAAGCCATGTACCGGATGGGTAAAATGAGTGAGAAAGCAGAATACCATAATTAGCGGTCATTACAGTGGCAGAACCAGGAACAGACTAAATCCAAGTACTCAACTATTTAGAACATTTCGTAGTAATCCGTATGCAAAACTAACTAAATATGGAACAAAATTAAATTGTGATGAATTGTCCAAAACCCATGTTGGCTCATAATGGTCGATGACTAGATGTGCAGTAAGGTCACAACAAAGAAGTGTTCACAAGTCACAACATCTGGACATGGCAAGGTCGATGGGCAGGCTCGTGGAAAGCTACCAAGGAAGCAATGACAACAGTGTTGTAAGGAGCCAATGAATTGTGGATTTGTGCAGACTAGCTAGTCATGTCTTTCAGTTTTGTAATCCAGGGCATTTGGTCTTCTGTGCTTTTGTTTTACCATATGGCCTTTACAATAAGCTTTGATACAGCCATAGAAGGGCTGGTGCGTGGCCAGGGGAGGTGTGCCTGATAGAAGTTCCAATTGGATGCTTGAAGGGGGGCTTGTTTTCTCTTGGGCTGGGCTGGGGCAGCCGTCCTGGCCACCCCAAACTTAGTCCCACCTGAGAGAACTAAAACAGCAAATTTGCAATCCTTTGCTTCTTATATACAACACAAGCATAAATCCAATCTAGGCACTTTAACTCATGCTGTTTATAGAAATGTGTGTTTGTAGCGGTGACCTGTTTGTAGTTGTCACAATTATACAAGAATAAGATTTGAGCAATAAGTAGAGGGAAAAAGACTTAAACTTGATCTACAGACAGTGATTACAAGCAAAAAATCAGACATAACATTGGATTTCAGTTTGATGTGAAGTTTACCTCTCACATCTGAAGCTTCTGAAATGTCATCTCTTCCATGGATTAGAATGAATTCATCTCAAGGCTGTAAGTCCTCCGCTTGAGGAGCATCCTCACTGCTGTCCGATATGGCTCCTCAAAGGCATCTAAAACCCAGGCCGACCCAGAAGCCCCATTCCCAACTGTGTCCCTTGTTGCCTCCTCGCTTGGCTTGATGGCCACCAGCGTCGCACCATTCAGCACCAACCCCACAGGCAGCTCAATGCATGGCGCATACCACAGCTGCATGCTAAGCTCTGGCATGAGCGTCCGGTGCGAGCCCCCAGATGCTGATACCGGCCTCATCCGCAGCTCCTGCAGTTGCCACTTGTCCATGGTGAGCACTCCTTGCCCATCCGCGTCCGTCAGGTCCAAGCTCTCCAGCGTCGTGTGGTCGGCAATGATCGGCTGCAGCAAGTAATGCCTCGCCGCTGCCGCAATCAGCGAGCTGATGGTCCACACCACCCGCAGCTTCAACCCCCCGTTTGTGTAGAATGACTCCGGGATGTTTCCTGAATCGTCAGGCTCGCCACGGCCACTGTCAACAGCGGGAGCTGTGCCAGCGCCCGCGCCATCCGAGCCAACGGAGGACGGAGAGGCTGAGGACGCGCCGAGGATGACGCAGCTGCCTAGCGTGGACCCGAAGTAAGCCTTCCACTTGAGCATCACGCCATCGTTCATGCCGAGCTCACCCGCCGGGAGCTCGATGCGCAGGTGGCGGAGCTCCTTGAAAGAGCGGAGAACCTCCGAGGGCGAGTGGTGCGACACGTCGCCAGGAGGCAGCGACGACGAAGTGGAGGAGGAAGCGGAGGATGCCGAGGAGACGGGGGCGGAGTTGGCGGGGGAGAGGATCTGACCGAGCGCCTGGATGGGCTTCACGATGCCGCCGAGCACGATGCGCGCGATCTGTGAGAAGACCCCGCGGGCGCGCACGGAGGCCGTAGGAGAGGACGGCGCCGACGGGGACGAGGAGGAGGAGGGGGGCTCGTCGGGGATGACGCAGTCTACGCGGACGAGGACGGAGTCGACGAGGGGAATGAGCTCGTGGAAGCGGCGGGAGACGAGGGAGCAGCGGCCGAGCGCCTTGACGTCACCGATGCGGTTGAAGATGACGAGGAGGAGCGCGTCGGGGAGGCGGTCGAAGTGGTCGTTGCCAGCGGCTCCCAAGAGCCAGCGGTCGTCGCCGCCGGGGTCGCAGCTCCAGCGGCGGGACACCACGGGATCTTCGGCCATCGGCGGCGGCGGAGCCGCGGGGGAGACCGGATCTGGAGGAGGGAGAGGGGCGTGGGAGACGTGGGCAGGCGACGAGCGGCGGGAGGGAGAGGGAGAGGTGGACGGCTCGCACTCTCTTGTTTTGTGTGGGAAGATGCAAAGAAGTCCCTGAATATTTTTGTAATTGCCATGGGATGTGAAATTTCAATCAGTTTTGACCCAAAAAAAATCGTTGTCCGTTGCAACTCCAAGCCTCAGTACCAACTATCTCCAGCACAAAGGCTATGATTATTTTTTATTCTGACTATAGTTTTAGTTCTAAAAGTAAAAATAAAAATAAATACCTTTAATATAAAAATTGATTATCACAATTCATAAGTCAAACTATAATACGAAATCCTATAATTTGTAATACGGTAAGAATAAGCTTCTTCATATAATATAGATTAAGACAATATGCAGCAAAAATAAACAGGACCTAACTCTACCAAAATCAATAAGGAACTTTCATCTATAGCACAAAACATAAGCATAAGTAATCACCAAATGCTTGAAAACTAGCTTGGGTAAAAGTGATAGCATGAAAGGAGTCATTTAGGTTAAAAACCAAAACCAAAACCAGTTCAGTTTGAGTTTATCTTGTTGTTGATTTCTCTAGTAACTTTGGTAAAATGAGGCTATCAAGAATTTTAGATTGATAGTAACTTGCTATATATTTTTCTTATCTAAAAGATAAAATAGGCAACTAACCTAAGGCATAAGCCTATACTAATTTAATACTAAATCCATATACTATAAGGCATAAGCTTAAGCTATCTCTAACAGTTACTTTAAAATTTCGTCTCCTATAATACTATTATAGCATCCCTAAAACTATTATAGCATCTTATATTTTTTTTATCTTCAGTAGCTATCTTATTTTTCACCTTCCTTTATTTTTATTCTCTCCTCAGACCCACAGATATACTCTATAAATAGTAATAGAGATCGAGAAGAGAATTAGCAAATATATCATGACTATTTCACTATAGCAAGATGATCGTATCACTATAGCAGTTGATAGATGGCAATCCTACCGCTACAGTGATATGGGAGGCATTGCCCCTTCTGTTGGAGAAGGCCTTAGCTCTTTGTTCCTCTCTTTGTACAATCTGGAAATAGTTAAAAAACCGAGGTCCGGAGCGCAAAATGTTGATGCCCGATGGCCTTTTTTGGGTTCGGATTTTCTACTTTTCGTTGGGAGAGGCAAGCAACTTTGGGTTTAGGGTGTTGATTAGGGCCGGGCCGGGCTGGGGCACTTTGGCATCTCTAGAGACAGGATCAGGAGGGGGACACGGAAGTGAAAATTTCAGGTTTATTTATTTGTGTTAAAATTTGTATGGAAGAAATAGATGTAAAAAATCATAGTATATGTGATAAGAATTGAGAAATAGATAAATATTAATGGGAGAAATGGATGGTTAAGATAAACCATATGCGTACAAGCCCGTATGATTTGGATTTGCCGGAGACACCTCCGCCGCGCTTGCAGCACATCTACTACCGCAGGTGCACCGGTGGGAAAACGAGGGAATGTCGCTGGGTTTTAGGTCTTTTCTGTGGGATTCTGTTGGAAATGGCGGTGGTCACCGGCGTAAGTTGTTGTAGCTTGCGGGCTGCACTGCTGCAGACCTTCAGTGTGTAGCGCGCATATGCTATGCTAGTAGCCTCGCAGGGAAATGGCTGATGGCGATCACGCGAGCAGAGGTAGCTAGCAGTGGTCATTAGGTAGTACTAAAATGGGGGTTTTCCGTGCGGAATCTGTAGGTAGTATCTTATCTTATCTATTTTTTTAATTAAATTTCACTTTAGATCATGTATTAGTGTATTTTAAATCATTTTAATAATAACTTTCGCTTTGAACTATATATGTGATGTTAATATTTTAGTTTCTATTGGATTTAAGGAATCAACATTTGATCATACTCATGTGATAAGTAGTTCCATCCACTTTACCTCTATGTACTTATTTGAGAGGGTGGATTGTTATTTTTAAACCAATCTTTCTTTTCTCTCGGTGCATTCTTTGTTGCCAGCTTCTCTTTTATCCTCAAGTTGCTAGAGCCATTTCTCCATATCGCGGAGGATGATATCAAGTTCACGGCATTGCTGGCCATCGAAAAAGTTAACAAACATCTTACATGTAATTTGATCATCTAATTACTTATTCTCTAGCATTGCAGAGATAGGCATCGGGCCGATGGCGAGGTAGACATGGCCAGAGTGGTGTGGTGCAGGTGGTGACTTGAGAAGAGACGACGACAAGGTAGGCGTGAGGAGATAGAAATATAAGTAGATATAAAGTCTGCGAGCAGTGGAACTTGGACTCTGAAGGTTCGATACGGAGAGATAACTCTAACAAATTGAGGCTAGATGGGAAGAGGAAGAAAGTTTGAACCGAAAATGATAGTCCACCTTACCGGTTGAATTCGTGGAGCTAAGGTGCGTGAAACTGCTCGACACGTTAATATGGTCAAAGGTCTAATCCTTAGACATGGTGCAAACTAAAAGATTAGCCTAAAATATATGATTTAAAGTGATACATATTGTTAAAGGTGTTTCAAAGTGTACCAAATACACTAATATATGATCCAAAGTAAAATTTGCTCTTTTCTTTTTAAAAAAACTAGTCTTATTAGTATATCAAACTTATGGCAAAAATTCAAAATTAGACAACACACGTGAGCGTATTTGATGAAATAGACAACATATTATCGTATTTATAATTTTAACATTCGTATTCGACATATCATTTACCGCAAATAGAATTTCGGTATACTGTACGCCGAAAAACCGCAGGCCCGGTCGTAATCGGTATACCGTATGCCGAATATGATACTGTAGCTCATATGCAACATGCTGTATTGCTATAAAATTATTGACATGTCAACCATTGAGCTATCTTTTAATAATTAGTTTGGTGTTTAGCTCGCCATTTTCTTCCAATGGAACAAAAAAAAAACCATTTTTGCATACTCCCAGCACGTTTGGTTCAAAGGAACCTGAGGGCTCCTTGAGGCTTGAGGGCACCCTTTGCAACCTGATGGCTTGAGGGCTCCTTTAGATTAAAGGATTTTCACATGATTCTTCGTTCCTCTGGAATTGATCTTGTTCATGCCGTTTTGTTCAAATGAATTTTGTAAGAATATTGTACCAATTCTATGAAAACACGGGATTTCCAACATCCGGTCGAAACTTATTTTTTTCTCGCTCACGCAGGCTCGAGACAAACCTACCCAAACGACTTTTACTCTAAAATTCTTGTGTTTTTCAATCATTTATTTTTGGGAAAACTGCAAAAACCCCCCCAAAAGTCACTTGGATTTTGACTTTCCCCCCCAAAAGTTGTTTTGTTGCAAAAAGCCCCCCAAAAGTTTGACTTTGTTGCAAAAAACCCCCTAAAAATTCAAAAAAATAAAAAAATCATTAAAAAAATTCTAAAAAAAACTAGAGACAATTCTAAGACCTTCTGTGAAATTTGTTTTCAAAAATAATATCCTTTGCATCATATTTCATGGAGAGGAAGTTTGGAAAAAAAAGAAAAATATGCAGCTCATTTATTAACTCATGTTATTTTAAATTTGTCATGTCTATAATTATTTTTCCTACACAAATAATTATTTAAGTAAACTAATAAAAGTGGTTTCACTAATTTTGGGGGTGTTATGGATTAGTTATGAATTAATCTATCTGCAACCCATCTACTGAATCCTGCACATTACAATAACTATTTCAAGATTTCATGTATTTTTACAAGATAGAGGATCATGTAAGAAGACTAAAAAATTTTGTTTCATGATTTTTGGATTAGTAAATAATTAACTATGCATTTAACTCGAATTAATAAATGAGTTGCACGTTTTTCTTTTTTTTCAAACTTACTCTCTATGAAATATGATGCAAAGGATATTATTTTTGAAAACAAATTTCACAAAAGGTCTTATAATTGTCTCTAGTTTTTTTTAGAATTTTTTGTGATTTGTTTTAAATTTTTTTGAATTTTTAGGGGTGTTTTTGCAACAAAATCAAACCTTTGGGGGGTTTTTTGCAACAAAACAACTTTTGGGGGGGAAAGTCAAAATCCAAGTGACTTTTGGGGGGGTTTTTGCATTTATCCCTTTATTTTTCACCCGCCACCCTATTCTATTTCTATATTTTTTTTCTATCACTAGGTTTTTCCAATCCCACGTTTCTGGTGACTTGCGGCCGTTGCTGCGCGTGCGTGCGTGGTGGCTCGTGAGGACTAACGCACCGCACAGCTCACAGCACTTCGTCAGCGGTAGCGTGGAAGCGAGCCGACGGTGGCTAGACCAGCCGTTCGGTGGGACGCGTTCTGGCAATGTCGCGAGTACAGGTCGCTGCGTCGTCCAAGCTCGAGCCTGACAGCTCACGCCTAACGTGTGATCCGATAATGCTACCTCAACGTGGTTGCGCATCGGCGACGGCAGGTTTGATTTAGGCCGTCGGGCTAGGCCTCGGGAGGCTGAGGGACATACGCCTGTCGAACACCCAGCCCAACTTAGTTGAAATTAGAGATGTAAATTTTGTATTTTTTAGTTTATTAGGTCAACCTAAAATTAAAAAAACAAACTAAAGATTATTTTCATCTAATTAAGTTAAAATATAAATTAAATAGTGACTCAGAACTAACTATTAGATAACTATTTACAACCCTAGCTGAAATCACTCAAGATTCTCATCAACACTATAACAATTTCTTATATTAATATAAACTCGAAAGCGAGACAACAGCAAGCAAGGATTCCGAGGCCAACTAGTAAATCCTATTTGGCACGGCTTATCAACAACTTTTGCTTCTCAGAAATCATAAATTGTACCAAACAAGTTGAACTTATGCTAATTTTTGAAAAACTGATAAGTTAGTTTCTGATAAAATGAACTTAAACTAATAAGCTGATTGAGAATCTGAAAAGTTGTGTGTTGAGAGCTTAAAAATTAAGACCATAGACTAACAGCTTTTTTCAGAAGTAGATTTTCAGAAAAATAGTTTTTCAGCAAAAACCTATAATTTTCAGTTATGTCAATCAGGAACATAGTCCATCCTTGTCCTTTGTTCTTCTTCCAACTCATTTGCTTTCCTCTCTTTATCCACACAACGCAAGAACCAAATGCTAGATGGCCATGGTGTTGTCCCTGAGCAAGGCAGCATCAAACGCAAATCCGTTGACAGATATTCTGAAACAAGCTTCAGCGCAACCGGAAATGCAAGCACATAGCATCACTTCCATCCTCACGATTCAGCCCTCCCCTAAGCTTATATTCACCTGCTCCTTGACATGCCAAAAAATTCCTGCACCATCAAAATTATGATCTCAGGCGCGAGTTGCTTTTCAGGATCATACCCAAAAGAGTTACTCTATCCAAATGTCCTAAAAAATAAGCCGCACAAGGAGCTGGTAGTTGACCAACAGGATCCAATTGACACCTAAATTATAAGGCATGAGCAATGTTAGCGACCCAGAACATTAATGGTAACAGGCACAAGAAGATTAACAAGATAGGTACCAGGGCAATCAAGTGTTTCCACATGAAACAATTATAGAATCCCAAAAAGGTAATCTCTGTATCAACCAGAAAAATTTAGATCCGTAATTAATTAGCTTTTGAAGAACCACCGCATAAAAAACTAAGCATCCGATGAAAATTTGCCCTCAAAGTACAATTTCAGGAGTTGAATGAGATGTTCCCTCAGTGGCTCCGGAATTTTTGACCTAAACATTCTTGCAGAATCTACTAGCTGCTTTCTGCATTACATGAGAAAAAACATACAATATTAGACTCATTGAATGACGTAAATGAGACACCTAAAAGTGTATTAATCAGCAAATGTCATGCAAGCAGAACTAACTATTTTCGGACATTGAATACAGCAAAAGACATCACCTCATTGCATCAATATCCCGAGGCATGTCTTTATTTTGAATACGCTGTCTCTTTTCCAAGCGCATGAAATTACAGACATCATCCACCCAAACTGATGACCGAAGCTCAGAATTGGCTGACTCAGCAAGCCTGGATTTTTTGTTCAACAAAACATCCCCATTAGTATCATGAAATTATTAAGCTGAAAAAAGGATCAACATCAAAACAAGGAAAGAAAATGTTCTGCACATAAATTAAAAGTGAGAAGAAAAAAGTATCAAGTGTGGAAGTAGCTAAGGAAATATGCTAAGACTAATTCATTATTCATCCATGGGTCACTAAATAAGGTCAGATGGACGAGATCTACACGAATTTGAGGAGTCAAGAGCCTTGCTGAACCCTAGAGGTACTTGCAAAGTATCATTCATTTCTCCCAGCATCTAATCCATCAAAGCCCCATGCAACAATAACAGTGTAAAGTAGACACTCCCGTTTTCAAAATAAGCTCAAACAAGTGTTGTTCCACTTCCGCTGCAATTTAGTTTGCAGCATTAACCAATTATCCATTTCTAAGACAATGTATCAAAATGAAAGATAGATGTTACTAGTTCACAAACCATTTTTTATTGATGTGCAAACCATACTTGGAAGCTGCTAATGTCTGAAAAATGCGCCCAAAAAAAAAAACCCTGAATGGAATGGGCTATCGGTATTTCATGGAAAGAAACACAAACAACAAAAGCAATACAATATCAACCAGGGACTTACATTTCTTTTAACTTCTCTTCTTCAAGTGGACGTTTCAAGCATGCACTATTATTGGCTGACGTCACCCCAGCCTTTACTGAGTTTGCAGACTCTTCTTGGTATAAAACTGAACTTTTAGAGGCAACAGCACTAGATGACTGCTCAGAATATTGTTGAGCACATGTGGCCTCAGCATTACTGTTCTCAACAAGATATTGGAAACAAATTGGATGTCCATTTCCATTTGCATCCTGCGATATTCTTTCTGAATTATCATCCATCTTTTTACAAGAAATAGTGCTGTTAGTAATCTTTTTACCGGGTTCCGCCAATTTTCCAGTCTTATACCCGTTCGATTCTGATGGTGTAGCACTCTCATTAATTTCTAGATTATTTCTTGAAGTGAGGTTTACGTTGCCATTTGACTTAAGCTTTTCTGTTGCACTATTCTTCAAGTGAATTGGCTTGATATGTGGCCCTGATGTGTTCTTGCCATTCGTTAGGGATAGCTGTGCATTACCTTTGGTCGAACATGAACCATTCTGTTTTACTAAAGGTACCTTCTGGGTCTCACTAGATGTGGTTCTTGATATGCCATTTCCATTGGTGCTGAAAGATTTAACTGCAGTAGAAGAGTAACCATTTGTACTAGGCTTTTGAGTTTTCAAACTCAGTATATAAAATAGGATATAGACCTTCTCAGACAAAACTTCCTGAGAGCTTGATATGGAGACATGGGAATCATTACAACAATACCACCGACCAATAGCATCCTGCAGATAATGCAAGTTCCCAGTTATTGTTTACCTGAACAATGGGATTGAAGAAATCTAAATAGTGACTCTATACTTTATTACCTTAACATATGCATAGTAGTGACCAGACTCTGGGGAGAGCCCTGAGTGGACGATACTGCCAAAAAGATTATATACTGGTTGTGAATCCTGCAGCTCCATGCAAAAATACATATTTTAATCAATCAATGGGACACTTGATACAGAATATTGCTGACAGTATACTTGATACAGAATATTGCTGACAGTATAAAGACATGCACTAAAAAAAATGTTATCAAGAAAACATGGAAAGGCATCCTGTCTTGGCTGGACCAAATTTATTATTCCAAACAGGAGTGCCACTCTATATGATGGGCAAACTAACAAAGTTGATACAGACTACAAACAAAGTAGCTTGAGTGCTACAATCAAATACAGAGACAGAGTTCAAGTGAATAAAATCCTTCAAAGGAATGTCACAGTCCACACTTGCTGTTGCACCTTTGTGATACTCTTGTAACGGCATACCCAACCAATGCAATGCCGAAAATGATGACCATGAGACCTACATGATAAAAAAAAAAATCCTTGAAACTAAATGACATGTAAGTTTTGGTTAGGCTGGCACGTATGGGCGCATTCGAAGTTTCAGTAAAAATGACCGTCTCTCGAGATTGGTATACGTGCTATAATGCTATAGTACTGAGACGTATTATGGAAAGCAATTTGATTCAAGCATGCATGCTAAATTAACAATGTAAGAGGCATGCCCAACACTAGTAAAAGTCCAAACATGGGAACCTCAAATTCTTTAAGAGCCTATAAATAATAAAATAAAGCATGCATAATAAATTAACAATGTAAGAGCCTAAAAGGCATGCCAAACTAGTAAAAATCCAAACATGGATAACTAGACCTCTTCAAATTAAGCACTAGCTCAGACAGCACCTTTGGAAGTAGGTAGCACATATTTTTAGATAAAGTTAATTATAAATTAGCTTGTTTCAATATTTCTGTTTAGTTCATCCATTACTTGGAAATCACTTGCATTATTAAACACTCATGATTTTGAAGTTTCATGCAGTGAACCTCACAGAAAGTTGACCTAACCCATACTTGCAAACATTGTCCTTGAACTAACTAGAAACTGATGCCACCTGCAATAGTATAACCACAAGAAAGCAGCGTAGCAGAACCAACAAATGAACAGCAAGCATGTGGTTACAACTCAATGAGCAACCTACACCAAGTGAATAAATTGATTTCATAGACAGCTTTACATTCACGAGATTTGCCTGCCTAAGAGAAGTTCAAAAAAATAAGAATGAAGAGATAAAAATTTCATGTTATACCTGGTTTTTATTATAAATGAAGTCAGAAAGAACAAGAGCCTCCTTGAATTCAATATTCCTGTTGATCTTTCCACCATTTATTCCCCCAAACCTCTAATAGCATCATTCCAAAAAAAAAAACCACAGATAATCAGAAACAACTCCTGACCATATCAAATGAACAAGGACAAGTTTTTGGCCAGAATAAAACATCAGGAATGCCTGAATGAGAGTCAATAACCTTGAGTTGAATGACAAGCACCTTAGGTGCCCTGAGTATAAACATTTGCTTCCGTGCTGAAGTGAGCTTTTTGCATCTGCCATAACCAAAATAACCAATTAAAGCCTATTTGGAACACATGAATTGGAAATACAGGAGAAACATGTTTGGATGAGTAAAATGGCAAAGACAGGAAATTGTAATCACATCATGAAAAGGCAATATCAAGATAAGCTATGACTATACTCGAAACTAATACTAAAGCTAACATTAGCTGCTTCATATTCTACTATATCACACTTAGCTCTTCATTACTATAAAGAGAGTTTATCTTCTCTTCCGATCTTCTCTTCCACTCTATCTCCTTCATTGATTAACAACAACGACAACAACAAAAAACACCCCTAACATGGATCGGAGGAGATGTAAGCAACTACGTGATGCTGGCACTAACATCAGCATGCAGTGGAGGCAATTACAGTGGCCTGCAGTGCGGCATTTCACAGCACTGATGAGACTCTTCCTAATCCATGGTTGGTTTTTTTTACCAACTTTGCCTTGTTAGGCAATGATGAACTGGCCATCCAGGCAATGGCCCAAGGTTAGCATTTAGCATGGCTAGCTGTGAGCCTGTGATTCTTTTGCCTTGGTGCAAAATGAGTTTACAAATAGACAAGTAGGAAAAGTTTCAAGAGGTTCGAACTAATGGTTAGATTCCTGTGGAATCGAAAGAAAAAGAAAACTGATCCTATGTTCTTTTACTACTGGATTATTGCATCGCAAACGAAAATTCCTACAGGATTCAAAATCATAATTTTGGTTCCTCCAAAATATTATAATCAACCCTAGATTTTTCATAAAAGGCTTTCACATTCCAAATAGTGAAGAGTGAAAAATCCTATCGGAGATCAAATCCTGTAGTATTCCTCTGGGAATCCTTCATTCCAACAAGCACTTCTAAGCTCTAAAAACGAAAAAAGAAAAGAAAAGTAAAGCATACCTTTCGCAACTATACTTGTTTGCACCCTCCAATATCTCCGGCTGAAAGAAGCGGGCAAGGGCATCACCAACAGAACTGCTCCCGGGCAGGTCAAGACTGATGTCCATGATCTCGTCGGTCTTGTTTGACTCTCCCTTGCACACAAGGCACTTCACCTGACTGAGCAGCGCCCCACCAAACGTCTCCTTCATCACCATACACGGTCCCTGCCCCCGGCCCTCCTCCTCACCACAGTTTCCATTGGCATCTGCCGCAGGAAGCCGCTTGCGCATGCGGAGACCAGCAGTGTGACAGGCGTCTATGACGTAGCGGAGGAACTCGTGGGCGTCCTCCTGGCGGCCCCACCGGAAGTGATCGGCGAAGAGGGGCAGGCAGCGGATGATCTTCGCTGGCGAGTCGAGGGCCCCTGCATCTGCCCTAAGCAGCCGCGCGATCTGCCGCTCGAGCACGCAGAACGCGCACTCCTTGTCCCTGTTCGGGAACACCTTCTTGCCTACAAGCAAAGAAACGTACACGAACATCAGCCGCCTGACGAATTGCAGGGACACAAGCAGAGCAGGGGAAAGCGAGAGCTAGGGTTTCGTACACAGATTGGAGTGGCGAGAGGCGAGACAGAACGTGGCGAGGGGCGGCGTGGAGGCAAGGCACTGGAGGACGCTGTTAAGGTAGCAGGTGTTGCCGAGGTTCTTCAGCCCCGGAGGCGGGCCCGTACGGGGTCGCCGCGGCGGCGAAGACGGCTCCGCGGTCGGGGCCATCACCGGCTCCGAGGCGCGGGTGCGGCGGGGGCAGCGCCGCCGCGGGACAGCACAAGGCCCCCCTCCTCCTCCTCCTCTCCACGTAGCACCGCCGCCGCCGCCACCAACTCATCCGATCGCACCGCCCACCAGCGGGCGCCGCGGATGACTGGCCACCGTGGTGCGTTGGGCGCTCCCGACGCGAGCTCGAGGGTTGGCGCGGCCGGCGAGGCGAGGCGGGAGCGGCGGGGGAGGGCGCGAGACCTCGAATCGGGGAGCAGGACGGTGACGACGAGAGAACGCGAGAGGAGGGAGGGAGGGGGACTAGGTGGATTTTTCCCCCTCGGGGTCGGAAGAGGGGAGAGTGAACGCTCGGTGACGGGCTCGCGCTGTTGCGCTCGGCTGCCCCAGCGGGCAGGAAACTTCGGCAGGAAACTTTTGGTTCCTCTGCTATCTAGCTTGGCCGTTTCTCTCTTTTTAGCTTCCATATGCAAACGCTAGTCGGCTAGTGTTTCTTTCTGCAAGCTTCCTAGAGTTCAGGTGGATAATTTTGCGCTAGACTGCGATTCCAGATGGGCTAGGGGTGGGGTTCGGGGAGGCGATGCCCAAAGGTCACCGGTGCGTTTTTTGAGTTTTAGAGGGATGTACAGCAAAATAGGTTGGTCTTGCAGTGGTGACGGACGTGGGGCAGGGAGACGAAGTATGGCCGATGGGTGGTGTTGGTGGTGGGAGAGGTAATGATATGATCCGGTGGAGGCGACAGTTATGAATTTGGAGGAGCAGGAGAGTCTCACGTTATGTCACGTAGAAGATGAAGTAGGGTACATTGAGTTTAGAGGAAGAAGAAAGAAGATAGACTATATCATGAAAATTGGACGAACTATTTTTATTGATTGAGATTTGGTTCATCTTTAGGCATGTGAAGTATAGCATGACCCATATTTTTTAGTTGTGGGTTAATTTGTTTTTTGCTAAAACTGTTGATAAAATAGGATATGAGTTCGTAGAAAAAGGTGATGCTCGATATACATTTTTATTTGAAACTTTTCTGAATGATCTTTTTAAAATGTATTTAGTATGTTTCTCCTCCACAGCTCTCTAATTCATAGATGCTAGTGTACACTTTTTTGTTAGTAGCTTTATCTATCTTTTGAATATGACATACATTTGTAGGACGAGGTGAGTTGCTCCATATTTATTTACATTTCAAACGTAGTGATAATGTTATAGTACAATATGGCTATACTTTAATAATGTTATGCCATACCAATAAACTCATATTAGCAATGTTAATGAATTTTATTTAGGATCTGTTGTAATAGTAAGTGGATGTGCAATATAGCAACTGATGACATCTTTTGAAGAGGCACTTTTTAAAGCAGTAACACAAGTATTATACGTGTAACGCTCCGGATTTTAACAAATCTGGATTGCTACCGACTCTCATCTATAAACCTAACAAGTCTAAAAGTTATTGAAAATTTCGACAGAGTTTTCCCTAAAAGTGTTATTTCCCTGCACATAATAACTTCACGAACATCACATGCGGAATATTAATAAGCGAGAGATAACCATAATAGTCTAAAAGTAGTACCCGATACTACTCATGGACATGATACATTGCACCAAAATAGCCACAAGTTGCTTAACTAGCCAACTAGCCAAAACACGATGCTAAGGTATGATTTGAGATGATCACTTGCCACTACATGATGATATTTTCCCTTCCAAACATGACGCGATCATTAGTACTAAAAACCAAATGAAACACAGAAGTGTATAAAAACACTCAGTAAATATAGTATAAAATCGGAAGAACAGATGCATCAACAACATCATTGAAGAACAAGAAATATTGAAGTCTTTCCTTTTTTTTAAAACTAGCAGTAAGACTTTAGTTTCTTTGTAAGACTGACGATATGTTTTTCCTTTTTATTTACCGGTAAAACCGAGCTATTAGGGCTAGCACCTCCCCACAAGAAATATGAACACAAGAACCAAATTGCACATCCAAAGCACAAAAAACATGATTAGCAAGAAATTACACACCCGAAATTACTAGAACATGATTTAGTAAGAAATTACACATCCGGAACTACCAGAACATGATTGATATAAAATTACACATTCGGAACTATCAGAACATGATTGGTAAGCAATTACACATCCAGAACTACCGAAACATAATTGATATGAACTTACACATCCGAAATTGATATGAACTTACACATCTGAAACTACTGGAATATGATTTGTAAGCGATTACCCATCCAGAACTACCAGATAATGATTGATATGAAATTAAACATCCAACATGATTGATATGCAATGAATTAACCAGACCTTGAATCATTAGAAACATAAGGGAGCAATCATGAATCTTGAATGATGAAATTTGAATCTCGCACCGAAAGGTAACATAAATAGGGGACAACATAAGATCATATAAGTCATGATAGTATTGAAATCAGCATAATCCAAGAAATATGAACTCAAGAACCAAATTGATACGAACCATATAAAAAGGAATAATCCGTAGAATTTGACCTTTTGATTTGAACGTAATTATGAATTTGAATCACATGATCATAGAGAAATTCGAATATTGAATAAGCACAATTGAAAGGAATTAGTAAAAATAGTCAACTGGCAATTTCTACCAAAGCACGAGTTCGTCATGCACTTGCCTTAACCGTGACAAGAAGTCGGTCTCACACCGCTTGCACTAACACTTTCAAATCCTATAGAACAAGATCACACTCAAAATCTATTCCATAATATACACGTGAGTATACATTGGATGCTTGAACTATGCTCTTGAATCGAACTCCAAAGGGAACACTTTTTGAAATCCCCATCAGCCGGAAGAGACCCCTCCTGGCGGTCTAACCGCTCCCTGGCAGTCTGACCTCCAGGTCGCGTAGTACCTAAATGGGTCTCTATCCGTGGGTAGTACGACCGTGACCCTGAACGGTCTTATCGTGAGAATCATTCAGAACCCCCAAAACTCTCTATACGATTGGCAGTCTGACCGTCACGCTCGCAGTCTGACCGTCGAAACACATGAAGGCATATTGAATACTCTGTACTGTTTTGGACATAACTTTCAAACCGCTTATGCAAACATGACAAATAAATACATCTAAAACATTTAGAGAAAATTATCTGCAACTTTTATGTTGCGAGAAGACTCGAATTCTACATCTATCATGCCCAGAATTTAAAAAAACAAACTGCTGCGCAGGTTTTTGAATCTGGACAACATTACATTTTTGGAGATAGCTCTCAAACAACTTATCGAAATTGAACGAGACCAGCGCCATTGAAAAGATATAGGTGAGACCTACAACTTCGGCTTTAGCACCATATTGTGATTCTACGTTGATTAATCCTAGAATTTTTAATGAATAAATTAGTGTAAATAACGTGAAACCGATCTACCAGTTACGAATTTCGATGGCAAAATTCTACATCCAAATTAATCCACAACATTTTAGGACTAATTAGAGGTTAAACTTGTAGCGTGCACCACGAATTTAAAACAAATCCAACGAAATCCCCTTCTTCCTTCCTTTTTCTTTTTCTTTTTCCTTCTTTCTCGTTTCTCCTTTCTCCTTTCTCCTTTCTTTTCTTTCTCTTCCTTCCTCCCGGTGCTTGCTTCTCTACAACGAGGCAGCAATACGAGGACTCAAAGGCTCCAGCAGCTCCAGCTCCAGTGAGCGCTGGCTGGGGTGGCTCGACGATGGGTGGGGCAAGGGGCGACGGTGTGCACGATGCAGCACAACAGGGCGGCATTGACATGGATGACGGTCGGAAGCAGGACGACGACCGGTGGTTTGAGGGTTAGGGTGGTCTGAGCTCAGGCGTTAGGCGGCTCAGGCCCGATGCCCTTTTTATACAGCGTGGCGGCCGACTGAGTCGGTCGGTTGCAAATTTTCTCTTTTTTAATCAACAGTCTAAATTTATTGGGCTCGCTACGGACCTCAAGATGTCCAAAACGGATGTTTGAATAGAAAAATGGATTCTTTTTTATGAGATCTTCGCATCTGCGGTCTCGGATCGTGCATCCGAGCTACGATTTGACAAAACCACTTTTTCGCCCATTTGGAAACTCATGCAAAAATATTTTTATTTTCCCCGGTCTTCTCATCAAATTTCTCCTAATATACGTGTCATTACAATACATGTCAATGATATCGGTGTGAACGCCATAAATAAAAATGTTAATAACATGCAATAATATTTATGGCATGAAAGAACTATTGTCGCTAAATAGTAGGAGCACAACCATACATAGCTAGTACTTGCTCGATCAAAAATACTTTACATTTTAGATATGACATGGTCTTCGATTTATACATTTGACCTTTTTATAAAAATATATTTATAATATTGTGTAAATTTATGAGTTAAGAAAGTATATTTGAAGACAAATTTACATGCAAGATTTTCATATTTCCAAACAAATCATTTTAGAAGTTATTGATAATCAATTTTTTTAAAATTTGACTGAATCTTATCCATAAGGTCGAGTATTGGTGACCGGTGGGAGTAACTTGTACTCCATTCAAGCAAAAAGGAGTGGAAAATATGGAAAAATCACTACTCTCATACTAAGACAATAATTCATTTATCGATGATCCACCACAGAAACGTTAGACTTAGCAACTAGATGTGGTTCCACTTTTGGTGAGAACAGGCAATAACAAAAAAAAATTCACTTATCTTACCGCCGAAAGTATGATTTTGTACAGCGGAATTCATACATCTCGAAATCACACCGCCTACGTAGAAATTTTCGAAAAAAAATTATGTACCATAAATAAATCATAGTAAATTTACCAACCCTCTGGAAGCAACCAGACTTCAAGAACGGAAGGAAGCAATCCCACTCCCGGTCTCCCACTCCTCCCCCTGCCCCACGCAAGGCATCCCGACCGCCTCGGCGCCTCCCGCTCAAAATCCCCAGCCGCGCTGCGCTCCCTTCCCCCCTCGCGAGCGCCGCCGTGCCCCCCAAGCTCGCATGAGGTGCGCCTCCCCGTGTCCGCAGCGATGGGAGCTCAGCAGAGCGTCAACGCTGGGAAAGGTCCTTGTTCTATCTCTCTCTCGCGGTCTGTTTGTCGGCGTTCGTTGCGTGCTTGTTGAATCTCTGGCGTCGCTCACCTGCTCGTGGAAATGCCGCAGCCAAGGTGGATGTGCAAGTCGACCTCACCCACATGCTGTGCGAAGCGCTGCTGCTGCCGCCCCTCAGGTGCTCGGTCTTTTGCATGTCTGGGAGCTGAAACGCGTGTGTGCGTGCGTGAGTGGTTTTTCGTGGCCGTTGAATCCTGACGTGTTGGTTTGCTGGGTGGTTTCAGGAGCTCCGGCGTCGCATTCTCGCAGATCGTTGGAAGGTAGGCGTGTCTGTTTGCATTCATTGGTAAATTTCATTCACGCGTGTTCCATAATTCGGTCATGCATATTGGGTACTTGCGTTCTGAGTTTCACCGATACGCGATACGCCGATACGGATACGGGTACGATAATACGACGAGTATATATAAATCTGCTCCTCCTCTCTTCCATTTTCCCTAGCTTTTGGACCAGACCTCCTCCAAGCTTGCCCTGCCGCCTGAAGCTCGGAGGAGTTTTGTCTAGTGCTCCTCCACCAGTTCCCCACTTCCCCCTCTCCACCACCGAAGCCCCCCGCCGGAGTTAAGCTTCCTTCGCCCTTCTTCCTCCTCTGCGACCGAGCGCCGTCGCCGGATTCGCCGTGACCGAGCTCAAACGTATTGGGTGGAGAGTATCGCCAGGTATCAGAGACGTATCGCAAATTAAACAAATTGTTTTTAAATCACAATTCCTCGCCACTTCCCGACACACGTATCGAGTTGTATCGCGCCGTATCGCCGTATCCCGCCATATCGGATACGGGTACGGCAACCTCCGTCAAGTATCGGTGAAACATATCTTGCGTTCATGTACGTCTCTGCTTGTCTTTGTGCGCCTTGGACCCTTGGTTCTTTGAACAAGTTTGTGCTTGCGTAGTCTTGCACATGTGTTTCTGTGGTTGTTCATCATGCACGCGCAGATTCCTGCTCAGCCATTGGATCAGATGTGCGCATTCATGTGTATAAGTGCATTGGTGCTTATTTCATATTATTGTTGGAACTTTGTACCACTGTGTTGTGAGTTTTAGAGTTTGACTTGCAGGATCTCTCTCAAACATCCAAGCCTCTTTGGGAGGAGTGAGAAGTTGGATGTAATACTAGACAAGGGAATCAACGACTCCAATGTTGTTGTTGCCTTTAGACGCCCAAGGCCTGAGTGGATGCCACAGCAATCATTTGTAATTCAGGTTGGCATTGTGTTCAATGTGTCTCAGTCATCTTTTTTTTTTTTTTTTTACTAAAGAAAAGCTGAAATGCTGCAATGGAATAGCATAAGCACGTCACAGTGTCTCATATTGCTAAGTTGCACTGTGTGCTCTTATTGATATCAAGTACTGAATTTATTTTCTTTCATTGTTTTTCTAACATTATGGTGTTTCCATGGGCCATAATTAATTGAACATAATCTAATAGAATCATAGGGTGGCTCTTGTTGGGTTTCATATTTTCATCTCTAGCCTACCCCTACTTTCTTGGGACTAAAGGCTTTGTTGTTGTAATCTAAAGTGGACGCACTAAACTAAAAAAGGCAGTATTTGCCAAAGTCATTTGGGAAATTAGCAAAAATAATAGCTTTATGTGCTACTGCTGTACGCTGAAAATTTATTTTTGTCACATTACTTCTGTTGTCAAAGCTTAGCTATCGTGATACTTGATATGGCCATGGTTCAAATTGTACCGTTAGAACGAGGTGAACCTAACGTAGGAGGTAAAATGGCATATGTAGTTCTACTCTAATGCATAATGTAACTGTTCCGTATAAATGTTATTTCTGTCCAACGAAACCTACCATTGTTGATGATCTTGCGAATAACTTATGTTCTGCGTATACAAGGATGAATAGAATATTGAAGTTGACTTTTGACATTTTTTCTCGCTTGCACCTGGTTTGAGCAATCAGCACTCAATGACACCAGAAATTGCTGTGCATGGATTTCCGGCTGACAACTTCACACGATCAGGGAGCAGAGGGATAAATCTTAGCAGGTTGTTGTTTGGTTTGGAGCTTAATGAACCAGCAACATCAAACTGGACTTCCGGAACCAGTGTGAAGTTTGAGGTGGGTGTCTACTCAAATCCAATGGTTGGCACTATTTTCTTTTTGTACAAACTATTCATCTGTTGTTTTTTGCACCAGCATATACGGCCTGTTAATAATCAGGGCCGTTCCATAGCCAGAGACCATGATGGCTTTCCTCTGACGTGCAGGTGATGATTATAATTTTTTTGTAGGGGGTTGCTTTAACGTAGTTCAAAGTGCTTATCATTGATTAATACTCATATCATGCAGCGGTAACCTCCATGACAACATGATTATCTTGAAGCAAGAGTCTGGTTACGCAGATGTTAATGATAATAGCTTCTTAAAGGTAAGTTTAGGCCTACTTTATAATGTCATTTTTACCATAATGCGTACCTTACACAATAATTCCTATTGGTAGGTTAACTTCCAAATGGAACAAGGATTGCCACTTGTACCAAAGTCACTGACCTTCAACAGAGTTAAATGTTCTGTTTCAAAAGGCGTTAAGTTGGGACCGACATTTTTGGTTACTAGGTAATATCTGCCCCTACTATTCATTTTCCAGACAGCTCTTTTCTGGCAGAACTTCATTTCTTCCTATCTCGCAGCTTGACAGGCGGTTCTATTGTCGGGGACATGGCACCATATCAAGCATTTGCGATTGGTGGACTTGGTAGTGTCCGAGGTTATGGTGAGGGTGCAGTTGGTTCAGGGAGATTATGCCTTGTTGCTAACTGTGAATATACAATTCCTCTGGTATGTAAAATAGATCCAGCCTATGTTATGGATTAAATTTGATGCTTATAATTATTTGAAAATAAATTAATACTTAGAACAAAGGTAAGAGAACAATAATAAAGAAACATGAAGAGAGAAGCAGTTGACAGCAACACATGAAAGCAGTAGCACTTCCTTTTGGCTAGTTGAATAAGTGGCAAGGTATTTTAACTAGGAAAAAGTTTATTTTACTACCTCAAAAAATTCACTTTGTCCGTCTAACCCCTTATACAAAAAATTGACTCGATTCTCTAGCCTGAACT
Organism: Phragmites australis; assembly: GCF_958298935.1. Classification (NCBI taxonomy): domain Eukaryota; kingdom Viridiplantae; phylum Streptophyta; class Magnoliopsida; order Poales; family Poaceae; genus Phragmites; species Phragmites australis. The sequence continues at coordinate 32,005,001 of NC_084929.1, read as the reverse complement.
ATTTAATACCGGAAACGTCACCCCCAACCCTGTTTCGCATGGCTGTTTTGCTGATGTGGACATGGTTTTGCGGCGTGGATATGGTTTCCACAATTGAAAATTTATAAAAAAAATCTATTACATAGTAGGGCTAACATGTCAGAGGTACACCCTTCTTCTCATCTCTTTGTCTTTCTTTCTTCATCTTCCATGAAAGAACAACAAAAGCTTCCGGATGGCCAGTACCCATCCTCCATTGCGTCCTCAAAATCTCGGATCAGACCAGGAGAGGGAGTGTATAGGCAAGGGTGAGCTGCAAAAATAGAAGGGGATGGGAGGGTTTGGCCCTGTATGACCTGTGGACAGACAAAGCGAATTGTTTAGGGTAGTAAAATGGACCTTTTACTTTTAACTAAGTATTGAAACTTATGTTTCTGTGAAGGCAAAGCATCTCGAGGGTTCTATTTTCATGGACTGTGGCAGTGATTTAGGATCTGCTCGTCATGTCCCTGGTAAGGCCATCACTTCCTCTGCATACACTTGTGTACTAATTTCTCTTTGTTTCAAAATAGACTGAGGTTCATTTAGTACTGCCCAAGAAGTTAACAGCATAATCTTTAAGCAAAACGAGGGGCTTCTTTTGCAGCCACCCACAACTCCACTACTAATCACACAGATATGTGCAATTTAGGTTTTTTAAGCTTGGAAGCTTTACTTAATCTTTTAAACTAATCGTAAATTCAGGTCAGGGATTGCAAAGTTTGTAATTTACCAGAAGCTAAAATAGATTATTTTGCCCTGCTGTATGGGATATAAACGAGATGTCTTGCAGGGGCATTTATGGATATATCTGGATGAGGTATTTTACAGATGGAACTAAGAAAACCGATAATTGACATGATAGACATCAGTGTGCGGTATAATACATTACACGTACTGAAATACGATTAAGATACATGATCGATGACCGATAACTGCATACTCATCTCTAGTCATGGAACATGTAGTTTTTAACATCCTTGTGCTTTCATGGCGTCAGATGTGGTAATTTCTATGGTATTATGACAAATTATTCCTTCCAGAAAAATTGGTGTCATTAACGATTATTCAACACATAACTGCAGGTAATCCAGCTCTACGGCAGGGGAAACCAGGATTTGGTATTGGATTTGGATACGGAATTCACTTTAACACAGACCTAGGTCAGATCCGTGTCGACTATGCTATGAATGCATTCAGTCGCAAGACCATCTACTTTGGGATCAACAGTGGTGGTGGCTCATAGATTATGAAAAACAAACCTCTCACTTAACACAGACTTACAATTCAAATTGATTTTTTTCCCGTAGACACAGAACCCCCCTCCCTCACTTTCTTTCTTGACAGTGAGTTCTGGACACGCCAGCAAAAATCATCTTGTTTGTATATGCTGGCATTAAAAGATGTAGTTGAGATGCATGCCCTTTATTATCTGTTGTTTTAAAACTTAAATATTTTTTTTTGTTAGATGTTGAACAAACGTTGCGGATAAGATTGGCATGAGTAGAAGTAGAACTGCTCCAAAGATTGTTCCATTACATTATAACTTTATTAGGTTCACAAATATATTACAAATAGATATTTATGGTCAAAGTCATATTGTGGAATTGTGTCAATGTGGGACGCCATTTATTTGTAACTGAAGAGCAGTTCGTTTGCTGGGACAGACTGTTTATCATATTCATCAACCATTTTTATTTACAAATCTGTCACCCGTGTGGCTGATGGAATTAGACGTCGTCTCCGATACGTTAGTGATCAGCATCGATTGCATTTTGGTTGGGATGTGTTGATGTTGCTATTGTACCAATCAAGCCTTCTGGAGTGTCAGTTGTCTGCACAGTACATAGGAAGAGGGAAAGAGACATGACGCCATTATCCATGGCCACCCACGTAAAAAGATTGTCCATTTTTCCGGCTTGAAAGAGACAGCTTCACTTCACCGCCACACACAGAATTTTCCACTGTTTGACTCCAAATGAACCTTTCGATGGAGGCAATTCAGGTGGATCACCAAATTTCTTCGAGATGATCCAAGGTAAATGGAAGAAAAAGGGGACACCAAATTGACAGGATAATATACTTCGCATTGTGCCTAAAGTTGCAAGCTCAATTCACAAGGCGAAGATCCAAACTTTGACGAGGAAACATGGCAAAAGTATCTGCAATACATCACGGCATCACCCGAAGCAAGAAACCGAGAACGCGGCAGCGAAAAGCTCCGGCGAGCTTACACCGGCGAGGTGGCCTCGAGGGAGTCCTCGCCGAGGTCGCCGTGAACCTCGTCGACGGTGATCCGGTCGAGCACGAGCACGATCCCCATGGCGAACGCGGCGTCGAACCCGGCCCGCACCCACAGCACGAACACGTCCCGCCCCATCACCACGTGCGCGCCCTCGTCCACCTTCCTCCTCACCTCCGCCACCATCACGTCCTCCTCCTCGCCGCCGTCGCCCACGCCGGCCTTGCCTGCCGCCACGCGGCAGCAGCGCCGCGGGAATGATCCGTCGACGCGAAACTCGCCGTGGGCGGTGGCGGGTGCGAGGAGGTCGACGAGCACGGCTCCGGCGCCTGTCCCGCTGCCGAGGATGGAGGAGCGGCGCACGGAGAAGATCGGCTTCTGGCCCTGCGCCGCGCCGTCCCCGAGGAACCCGTCCCAGCGGTGGTGCAGGCTGGGGCGGCGGCGGCGGACCGTGAGGACGGGAGCCCCCTCGGCCCCCAGCAGCGCGAGATCCCCCGCCGCGGCCCCGCCCCCGCACACCCCGCCGCGGCCGTAGGTCTCGACGCGGAAGGCGAGCGCGCCGGTCCGGTGGTCGTACGCCTCCAGCCCGTCGCCGGGGGTGAAGAGCGTCGTCTTCCGCACCGTCAGCTCCCTGTCCTCGCCGTCGCAGTGCTCCTCCCCCACTATCACTACCTGCTGCTGTGCCATCTGCCGCCTCCTCCCCTCCCTTGCCCGGCTTCTCGCTTCCCTCCACACTACGCACAACTACACCAACTCGGCTCGCTGTTGATGGCGCCGTGTGAGCGGAGACGGGCCAGTAGTTTGGCTTTGAAGTGGGCAGGGCGCTAGAGATCTCGGTGTTGCCTTTCGCGGGTGGGAAGAGCTGTTTATACACGCCCTCCCGCCAACGCGCCGGCAATGGCGTTTTTGTGGGGTCAGCAGCAGGGTCAGATTTGATTCGATTCGATTCGCCGTCCGCCTGCCGTCAGTGGGCAAGGCCACAAATTTAGATGGGATAAAAATCTAAAAATAGATAATATATGATATTATATTTAGTAAAATAGATAGTATATTGACATATTTGCTAATTTAGTATTTGTATTTGGTATTTCGTTCATCGAAAATCTGATTTCGGTATGTGAGACATCGAAAAAGGTGAGCCCATCATTTTCGGTATCTGAGATGTCGAATACGGTACTGTGCACCATATTCGACACATGAGTTGTCGAAAATGGCATGAGGTGCGGAATACAGGTATGTTCTTGTGTCGACAACTGTCTTGTTAATGCTCCCGCGTGATGCTACTGTCCGTGTCTTGTCAACGGTCGCGTAGCCCACACGTTGTTGTCCCCACGCCTGTTGTCGTGTTTTACTATATAATAACAGCGAGCTTCAGTTGAGAGCAGCAACGCGAGAAGAGAGAAGATGAGCAATAGCGTGAGGAAAGGAGAAGCAACACGAGGCGAGGAGGAGCAGCAGTACGAGAAGAGAAGCAACAACAGGAGAGGAGTAACCAAAGGAGCAACAACGCGAGTTACAGTAAGTACTTATATTATATATTTAATTAATACTTAGATTAATAATAGTAATTAGAGTAAATAGATCGTTTAATCCATTTAATTATATTTTTTAATTATATTAATTTGATAAATTAGAGTAATTAGATTATTTACTTAGTTTAATTATATAAATTAGAGTATTTTCGTAAATTAATCAGAGTTATTAGAGTTATCAAATTAACTAGTTTTATTCAATTAATTTGATTAATTCAATTAGTTTGATTAATTAGTTTAATCACTTTGGTTTAGTGAGACCGTAAAAAATAGTGTGCAACAACAGCAAAGATGCATAGTGTTGGATCTCACATGGCCATGGGTGCCTTCCCTCCTGGTGGCACTTTGTGCAATTGGTGGCATAGGACGATGGTCTAGTGCATGTATGCTCTTCACAGGTGTAAGTAGAGTGTCGATGTAATGAGAGCAAAGAGAGAGAAAAAAAGGAAAAAAGAAAAGGAAAAAGAAAAAAAATTCAAAAAGACTAAAAAAACTTAGGTTGGACAGAAAGATTTGATTAAAATAAATTGTCAAATTGAAATTTTGAAAAGTTAATTCTAGGTAAAAGCATTAATACTTATTAAATTTTTAATCACAATACTTGTATATTAATACTTAGATAATGTTTATTAAATATTTTAATTCAATCATAAATATTAATAATTTCATTTAAATTCAATATTGATGATTTAATTAGCATAGTTAATTTACTAACATGTAAATAATTAGTTATGTATCGTACATCATCTAAGTAGTTATTTTATACATGTAAGTTTGTTTAGCAGATATAATATGACTTTCTATATTTATTATGAAGAACGTCCTGTAGTTTTGCACGATAGGCTCGTAACATTTCAAAACTGTTAACATATAGAGAGTCCGGTTGAGCTACCTATTAATCTACATGATCTAAAATCACATATTATGAGTCTTTTTTCAGAACCAACAATCTCATACTATTTTTCTGGAGGGTATGTGGTCATAGCTTGTTCCAAACAGTTTGGTTGTTGTTTATACTTTGTTCAAGATGAGAAGGAACAACGTATGGGCTTTGTACTCACACAAGATATTGGAGGAGAACTTTTAAATAGGGGTGTACATAATATAGTGCTACGACTGGTACAAGATGATGTAGTGAGTAGCGTGGAATGATCAAGGTAGCATGTGATGCATGAAGAGGAGGGAGGGCATGTCGGGGAGGGCAGTTCCGATAGAGAGGGAGCTGGAGTGGAACCTTCTGAGTTATATGCAGGATGCATGGACGATGAAGCTGGTGGTAGTGGGGATGAAAAAGTTGCTGACAACGATGACTCAGTGTCGACGATCTAGTACTTTTGTGGTGTTGAGCTGTTGTATTGTGCCATCATTGAGTATAACACCTTTTCTAACTGGGGATACCAGAATTGCGACATCTAGGTTGAACAACAGTTTCGTAACAGGGGGAGGTCATCCACTTTATTAGCAATTATGCTGTAATGACAAGAAGAGACCACAACTGCGTCCGATCTAACCCTACAGAGTATGAGGTTAGGTGTATCAAGCACCCAAATTATCCTTACTTTGTACGAGCACATAAACCGAAATACGAGAACTATTTTATGATCGGTAGACACACCCCACATATAGGCAGTGAAGAAGTTGTTAGGAATGTGAGCCACGCCGTTGATGTGAGGTTCATAGCCCAACTCCTCATCACCCTTGTTGGCACGAATTTATGTTTGTCACCAAAATCGATTATGGGGGAGGTGCAGAGTAAGACGGGTATGCTGATCAATTACCACACCGCATGACGAGCGAAGCAGAAGGTGTTGAAGATGTTATTTGGAAGCTTTGAAGAGTCTTACAACTATGCTTCAAGGCTACTGTAGAAGATTGCCATGACGAATGCAGGGACTCAGTGGGCCATGGCAGATAAGCCGATCAAGTTAGAGGATGGGTCATACAACATACAACAGCACTGATCGATACCTCATTAGGTTATTCTGGTCATTTGGACAATGCATCGAAGTTTTCAGATATCGCAGGCCGGTTGTATGAGTGGATGCTATATTTCTGAGCGGCAAGTACTATGGTACCCTTATGACAGCGATGGCGATGAATGCAAATAATTAGATTATCCATCTTGCCTTTGCAATGGTTGAGAGTGAGAACAATGATAGCTGACTGTGATTTCTCACCTTGGTGAGGACACGTGTTATGGGCAATAGGGAACGAGTTTGCATCATCTCCGACCGCAATAAGGGCCTTCTGTATGCGTTGGACGTGTAACATGATTGCACAAACAACTTCATTGCATGGCCTGATGTGGAGAGAAGATGGTTCATACGACACTTGACCGCGAACCTGTACATAAGGTACCGCAACAAGTCTCTTGTAAAGAGATTCAAAGGGTTGTGTTTTCAGAATCAATAGACGAAGTTCAACGAGATATGGAGAGAGTTAAATGAGATCACTCGCAAGATGAAGACATAGCAGGAGGTACAAGAGGACCATATGCGGACGTAAATGTTTATTGTTAGCCGTTCACGTGCTATGTTTAGCCAGTGGATAGCAGGGAAGCTGACGGAGCGTTAGGCCCTAATCCATAACGCTGACGGTGCCAGGTTAGCACATAGAATTTTAATGATCATATTTTACTCTTTCTTATGCAAATAGGTCTTCTAAAATTATTATATCCCATATTAGGTACACCATCACGACAACGAATACAACGGCTACGTTCAATAATGTCCTAAAGGGAGTACATGGCTTCCCGTTGTGTGCCATCATTGAGCTTATATTCTATAGAACGGTAGACTACTTTTGAGACCGTGGTAATGTTGGGAGTACCTCCTGGTTTGTCGGCTTTGAGTGCTCAAGAGCTACTATCCAGTCCCCATCTCCGATGACATTGCAGATAATATGAAGCCTACGATGGGATATCAGTGGATTCATGCTAGGTTGAGATAGAGCCAGCAACAAGACCATGATAGCTACTCTTGTGTGATCAGTGATCTAGATATCCTCAGCGCCGATCTTGTGGAGTGGGACCTATGGCGTATGGCACGAGTGGTCGAAATTGTGATTGGAGGGCCGATCACATCCTCTTGTTGGTATGACTTAGACTTATGGATGACCATATGCTTCTTGTTGTACAAGATCAATGTGAAAGTATATTCTCCTGAGCGTGTACAGAGGCAATTCGGGTACCGACAGGTGGTGCCACTACCTCCCCCATGAGACTCTGGAAGGACGCATGAGCAAGTGTGTTATTGTAGGTAACATTAGTTCCTTAGGTGATCCATGTTAACAAATAGTCTAACCGGGATACCCCGCGGTTTGACCGCTAGGGGCAGCCACGTAGGCTTGCCACGTGGGCTTTCCACAGTCTGACCGCCACAGAGCAGATGCTCCACTTAAGAAAATCAGCCAACTCTCTCTCACACTCTCACTCTCACTCACTCCTTCACCCACACCAAGGGAGAGGAAGAGACCACCTCAATATCCACCATGATCGGAGATTGACAGAGGGAACTTCCTGGAGCTCCCCGAAGGCTTCCACGAGCTCATCCCCTACATCCTCTTTGTCAGGGGAGTTCCTATGCACGTTCATCCACCTCAAGCCCATACTTCACCTCGGAGCATAATCTTCAAATCGAAGCTTCTCCGGAACGGACTGATCCGCTAGAAAGCTTCCCTATGCTAAGGTGAGACATCCCCTACCATTTTCCTGTTATTCTCTGTGAGGAACCGTCCAAATAGTATTCTAATTAATCATCAGGAGGATCATTATTCATAATCACAACCTCGACGATTAACCAGAATACCATTCCGGTAGTCCCGGCACGTGTTTTGTGCCCAGGATCGGAACACATGCCTTCCAACTCAAATATCACAACACAGTTTAATAGAGAGCAAATAATTAAACTGGATTACCATTGTTAAACAAGCAACTGCTTCCACAATTTACAACAAAATAGGAACAACAACAACTAATACGCAGCGGAAGAAAAACCTATACAACAAAAGAGTATGGAGCCGTATGCCCTTAGGCTCCATACCAAAAGCGCCGGAGTTCGGAGTAGAAGGTGCTACTCCTGCCCGCCACCCTGATCGGCAGGCACAAAGTAGCCGAACACTGCCCCATCTTCGCCGACCTGCGAACCTGAAAGCAACTTAAGGGCAGCACCCTTAGTACGAAGGTACTAGCAAGTCTTACACAGTATGAGTATATATATTCTCGACTCCAAGGATCATGCATTTAAAGCTGTAGCAAGGATTAAGACATGTTTAAGTTCATTAAGCGGTAAGCAACCTAGACTCTAGGTGTAAGCAACTGACTTAACCAACCACCGACTCAAACCCTGCCAACCACCTGATCAAAACAGATATGTAACAACAAATGTATAAAAGCAAACCATTCCCACCAAACCACCAACCACATACCGACCAAACCACCCCAATCCAACCATGCCACAACCCACATCGAAACTCTACGACCAAAATATGGTCGCTCGGTGGAGATAAGCGATAGCGATGCTCATAACCGAGAGCGCGGCAGTTCGAACTGATAATACACCCTGCAGGGGGATACTCCTGGACCCACACGACACAGGGACCATACGGCTTGTGCCACCCGCTAAGATGCGCACAAGGGGGTACCCGTGACAACCTTTCCCAACCAGGCCCAACCATGTGGATCAACCATAGCTCGGCACGGCGGTATTAGAACTACTCCCCGAGCAAACTAATACCGCTAAAAGCCCGGACTCAAACCGGACTCACACCGTCTATGACGAGGCCCACATGACCACGTCTGCGAAGGTAATCGGCTCGCCTACCATTATATCAGCATGTGGTGAGTAAGGTATGTGCTAAAGCCGACTACACCGATGATCGGTGCTTAACCGGTGCAAGCGGTCTACGGTGTCCGGGTTCCCTCCCCGAACTGCCTGAGGACTCCTCGTGAGCAGATGACACCCCTAACACCGCCCACACCTCGTCTCAACTCACCACTCACCAAACCGACTCATCATCAACACAACCATAAGTGCGAACAAGTAATAAGTCCTAGGCTCGCGACAACGGTGGACGCCGTCGTCGACTTCTACCGGAAAGCCTAAGTACCACTAAGCATAGCGAACTAAAATTAGACCTCGATGACACCACTAGGCTCCTAGGAACAACACATGACACGTGACCGAAATGGGATAATGCATCGGCATAGGTTCTACCCAACTCAGTACCCGACACATGCAATGTATACATAAGCGTAGATAACATATTAAAATTTCAAGTAGACACGGTGCAATATGAACGATGCTTGCCTTGCTGCCCTGAATCAGAAAGGTGGGACGCCTCACGATCGCCCACGGCCTCCGGGATCGACGGATCGACGTTCACTACAGAGAGCAACGCGTGCAATGTAATGAGCATGTATGAAATGCGATCATGTAAGAAAAATATGCTCCACAATACATGACAACATTATTCCAAGATCGTACTGTCCAAACCAGAATTTTCCAAGTGGTCTCAAAAAGTTTGGAGTTCCTACGAATTAACTACGAATTTTACAAGCTATCAGCTATCAGGAAAGCCTGATAAACCGTGCTCGGGTGCCCGGGATGAACAGTACTCACGGGGGTACCCGGGGTGAACAGTACCCGGGGGTGCTCGGGATCGACCGTGCTCGGGTGCTCGGGTGAACAGTACCCGGGGGTCGTCGGGTGAACAGTACCCGGGGGTCCTCGGGGTCGACCGTGCTCGGGGTGCTCGGGGTGAACAGTACAGGGGTCGTCGGGTGAATAGTACCCGGGGGTTGTCGGGAGTGCTCGGGGTGAACAGTACAGGGGGTGCTCGGGGTGCTCGGGTGAACAGTACCAGGGGTCGTCGGGTGAATAGTACCCGGGGGGTCGTCGGGAGTGCTCGGGGTGACCGCGCTCGTGCTCGGGTGAACAGTACCAGGGGGTGCTCGGGTGAACAGTACCGGGGGGTCGTCGGGTGAACAGTACCCGGGGGTGCTCGCGGTGACTGAGCTCGTGCTCGGATGAACAGTCGTCGGGTGAACAGTGCCCTGGGTGCTCGGGAGTGCTCGCGGTGACTGAGCTCGTGCTCGGGGGAACAGTACCCGGGGGTCGTCGGGTGAACAGTACCCGGGGGTGCTCGGGAGTGCTCGCGGTGACTGAGCTCGTGCTCGGGTGAACAGTACCGGGGGGTCGTCGGGTGAACAGTACCCGGGGTGCTCGGGAGTGCTCGCGGTGACTGCGCCCGTGCTCGGGTGAACAGTACCCGGGGGTCGTCGGTGAACAGTATCAGGGGTGCTCGGTGAACAGTACCCGGGGTGCTCGGGTGAACAGTACTCGGCGCTACAGTAAAATCAGCCTCGCGCAGCTCCAGAACAGCAGCCATTACGAAGGGAAAAACTGAGCTAAACTAACCTGGGAGTCTCTCTAAATCAAAAGTAAAAATGCCTAGAAGGGTGTACAGGGTCTAGACTTTGTTCAACCGCCTAGCAACATGATTCCTAACTCAAATCCACATAAATCCTCATTTGTTCCCAGACTGTAGAACTTTAAGAACTTTGCAACCCTAGTTCCAGATCCAAGATCTATCCAACCAAAAATGAGCATACTTGCCATGGGAGCCTAGCAGACTCACCTAAGGTCCTTTGCTGAGGTTGGTGACCGCCAGTTGAAGGAGGAAACGACGGAAAATGGCTTGGAGAAGAGAGGAAAAACTGCTGCTTCCTTGCTTCTCCCAAAGAACACCAAACAAGTTCAGAACCAACTCGAATTCCTTCGGGGAAACTGAAAATGAATTGGATGGACGAGTAGTCCTTGAGCTGGTGGTCACATGAGTACCACATACGTACCTTGATCTTGCTCCCAGAGGTAGGGATCCAAAAGGGGAAAAAGGGAGCCTAAGAGAGAGAGTGAGAGAGACAGCCAACTCCAACTTGCTTCCTCAAAAAGCCTTATGTGGTGGAGTGGGTGAGGAGTACGTATGGGCAGGTTTGAGGGGAGAGAGAGCTGTTGCCCACTTATAGAGAGATATTTTGCCACCCAAGTGGGCCCCATTTACCTAGAGGAAAGTCCAGACTTGCTTCCAGCTCCTTTATTTCTCTTAGTTTTTCCTTCTCCCACCTCATTGACTCAAAGTGAAGTGCTCCAGTGACCCAAACTGGAACATGAACCTGAAATTGCATGTTTTAGGATTAAAACACACAATTATGGATTTCGGGACGTGACATTCTCGAGCTCTAATTGATCCCCATTCCATTTAGATCCAAGCTTAACCCTAGCCTAGGGCTTATCCATAGGGTATTTTGAATTTAGCTTGATGGATGTTATCCAAATCACTTTAGAAGTATTCCACTAGTCTCATAGAGCATTTTGGTGTCTTTCGTGATTGAAGGTTTCACCGAAGCCTTCGTCGGTAGCCTTGCAAAGTGGCGCCGATAGGGTCTCATGGTCTGACCATCACTAGGGTGGGTCTGATAGACAGACGGTGGTCTGACCGTCGACATGCCGTTGGTCTAACCGCCAGAGGCTAAAGCCTTCTGCACGTTAGCGGTTTGACCGCCACTTTAACACCGGTCTAACAGCCAACCACTTAATGCTATATGCACTTAGGTTGTCTTATCCGAGGTTTCAAACTTTGATACCCTAATCATTTGGTAGTCTTTTGCAAATATTTTTCGAAACACAACACTATCAATGTTCAAGCATGCATCATAGGCACACTTTTCCATCGTTTGATTATTTATGCAATGCATTCTTGATTCGTTGAGAGAGCGTTACGTCGGCGATCCAAGTGAGTGAAGGCGACGCCAATCTACTATAGTTTTGTGAGTGTTGTGTCAGGAGTTTCAGGCAATCGCCGGAGCAGTAAGGAAATCATCTTAGCATATTGCACCATTTAGTTTGATTTGGATGGAGTCTAAACTGATAAGTTATCACTTTTGTATGTTTTCTTGTTAGCGATGTCAATGTCGGGTTTATATGTGTAGAACCTATATTGATTTGCATTCCCTCTACCTTGAGTTGTTGATTATCCATATCCTTGCAGCCTTGATAACATTGTTGATGTCTAACTTATGAGTTATTCCAAATGCTTAGCAATACTTATGTCCTCAGTAGAAGACGAGCAATGATTTAACCGTTGGTCACGAGCTTAGGGCTTACTTATTGTTTACAAAATACAATGACAATGATGTGGGTGGTATGAGATGTGAGGATGAGATGAGATGTGGGTGGTGCTAGGGGTAAGTCAGGAGATGAGCTTGGATGCCATAGATAATTTACATCATTTAAGCACTATCTGTCGGTGTCATTGGCTTTAGTACTTTTCGCACAAACCACATATTCAGATAATGGACAAATGAGCTGAGTATCATACGTCGTGCTGACGCTTGCCTTGCGGCCCTATGCCACGTAAGAAAAATAAAGGAGAAGCAAGGTGACGGGGAGGCAGAGGTGTCCGGGACACGCTCGCAGTAACCCCGGTGCCATAGGGGCATATGCAAGTGGGTAATTCCGAGTATGAAAAAGGTTGTCTCGAGGGCCAAGAGGATGGACCCGACTCGTGTGGGTAAAGTTATGGCCTCTCAGGGTGTAAAAACAATTCGAATTACCGCGTTCTCGGTCATGAGTATGCTTCTATCCATCCGCATCGTTCGTAGAGTTTCCAAATTTGGGGGGTGTTTGGTAGGGTTTCTTGGGCATGGCTGGTGATGGTTTTGGTTCACATGAGATAGTTCTAATTACAATTATGCGCAAGTAGTTGGTTACATGGTAGAAAGATATTTTTAGTTAAGTATAGGTGCTCAGACATAGGTGGTAAGGTTGCTTATGCATAAAAGTTTACTTAATCTTGTGGCGTACTCCTTACTAATGACTTAAATGCACAATCCTTAGAGTCGGATCATTATATGTACTCATTATGGATTAAATCTTGTGAGTACCTTTATACTCACGTTGCTCTTTTAGGTTCTGCTGGTGAGGAGGAGCTCGTGTTTGGCTACTTAATTCCTGCCGATGTAGGTCGTGGGAATAAGTAGTGCAAACTACTCGTGCAGCATGTTTTTGGGTGGAGCCTAAGGGCATATAGCTTCACCTCGCTTTTGGTGTTGATAGATGTTAATCTTTCGCTACGTAGTTTTCTAGTTTGATTAGGAGGTAATATGTTCTTTATCCTCCTACCTTCCTTTTGATGTAAATTATTCTAAATTATTGCATGCTTAAGAACTTGCAATATAATTTAATTAATCGCTCTTTCTTAAGCCGTGTTGTGATAATATATGTTGGAAAGGCATGTGTTTCGATCTTGGGCACAAAACACGTATTGGGGCTATCAGGATGATATTCTGGTTAATCATCATAGTCGTGATTAAGTAAATAATCGTTCTGATGATTAATTGAATATTATTTGGTTGGTTGCTCATACGGAGGCATGCATGACTGGGCATCTGTGAATACCGAGCACATACAGAGGTGGATGGAGTCAGCCACGGTGGATGTCGTTGCTCCTGCTGGATAATTCGACGATGTCACGTACTGTGAGTATCTTTCATGGTACCATCCGCGCACGTGTGCCATCTTACTCAGTAGACTCGTAGAGCCGGCCCCCAGACCCTTCCCCGAGGATCGTGTCCGCCTTCTTCATATTGTGGTAAGTGATGCGGCACTTATAACTATTTTTATTGGTTAAACCTCTGTATTACTGATGCGGAAGGATCGGAACCCTCTCTAGGACTACATGAGGATGAGAGGGTCCCACTTCCTGTCCACTATACGTGGTCTAGATTATTGTGCCCCATGTTAGAGGGGGTATGACCTACCAACCATAGACCTATCCCGTGCCTCCCACGATAGGCGCTCGTTTAGTGCCCGTGACGAACCCGTTCGGGCACACTCATGAGAGGTACCTTCGGCTTTGGAGCATCATGTGTCACGTTCTGGTGCTGAGGACGAGAAGTGCACGCAGGCTCCTGAGCCTAAGTAGTGTACATTGGGTTCACAGGCTTCTCAGTGGACACAGCTTCCTCAGACGATGATGATACCTCCGCTTGCAGCATCAACTCATCACGAGGACGTCATTGACTGCACGCAGCAGACACCTGACTGGAGTGGCACACATGATTTTAACTGGGCTGCTGCAATGTAGGCTGTAAGCTTCACCGACCTCTTTAGCGGACAGTACCCCCAATATCCCGATGCACCTAGGGGTTCACAGTGGTACCAGCAGGGCAAGCCTCCAGCACACAGGACTCCATCAGAGCATGTTCTAGGGGTGTCCACACTTACGCATGAGGATCCTTTGTCATGGTACATGCAGGGCCGGGTTAGCGGGTCTGGATACACGTTCAATGGGGTCCCACATGGGAGGATGATGATGATGACAGGCAAGGCACACGAGGCAGGGGCCAGCACAGGCCGCTGGGATGAGGGCCACGCACCCACCAGATGCTTATACTCCTGGGGATTGCATGCGACGTTGTTGTCGTTGAGTAGCTAGTGCAGTTATTCGATGCATTTGTACTTGTTCATAACATATGCACTATTTACTTTAATGTAGTAGTCATCCCTATTATGTCTTATTCATTGTATTGTTAATGTAATTATTTTTAATTTATTTAATGCTTGTCAAATAATTATGACACATAACTTTATTTATTAGTTATTTCTTAAGCAATGTTACATATTGATTATGATATTTAATACTACTTTAATATTTGTTAAATAATAAGTGATTCGTGCTTTTATACAGAGCCAAAATATTGCAGTCAAAGATCAATAAATCTATAGGTGTATCTTCTAGTACGAGCTTTCCATAGACACAAAAAACGATTGATATAGCAATTAATGCCTCATTGCAGGTTGTGTGTGGAGGGAAGGATGATTCCTTAAAGGAGAATAACTTAATCCAAGCCATGTCCAAATTGCATGCAAGACCCTTCTGTTCTGCGTTAACCGCTCCGCTGCAACATGTAACCACCGATGACCTTAGGGCCCTATTGCACAAACGGCGTCAAAGTTACCTCAGGGTGTGCGAACTAGCCTACCATCCTTCTATGCTAGGATTCTCTAGGAGGCAAAGAAGGATAGCGATGTCGCCCGACTGGTATGCATCCCGCATTCAGGTTTGTTATTTTCTATTTGGTCACTCTACTTATCTTTTTTCACTGATTCGAACACTCCTCTTTTGCGTTAGGCATTCCCGAAAGATGCATAGTTGATCAACAAAGAAATTTCAAACTTCTTGGTGATGTATATACTCTTTGGCAGGGGTATGACGTCTGGTTCGCGTAGAAGACGATGAAGATTAATGAAACTAAGGGATACATGCGCACCCTCTACTATTGAAGCAGAAAATGATGAGGACGACGAGGATGATAATTTCATGCCACCAATGACTCGATGTTGCAACAGCAATACAGAAGAAGGTTCAAAGAACACTATAAGAGGATGTTCACGCACCACATCAAGATGTCGTACAACCAAAAATGAAGTAGGATGTGCTCGTATCGTGATCGCTCAAGATGACAACGACGACGACGATGCCAATTTTATACCACAACGACCTCTCCTTCCGTGGCCTCCATCTGCAGAGGACACTGATGACCCTGAAGATGATGATATATTTTCTATTACTCATCCTTACAACTTTTCATCAGCACCTCGGAGATGACAACCATCTTACCATGACAACATTGACTAGTACAATGAACATTCTTCCGCTATTTTGCATTGGCACTTTCCATAATTATCTTGAGATGATCTAGGTATTCTCCATATTCTCTGAGTTAGTACACATTATGTGGTAATACTAACTTGTTTGTGCATGCTATGATGCAGATATTTTTCGTATTAAGACTACAACACAGGTTTGCCACAGTGACCATCCTCGGGAGGAGGAGGAGGCAACCGTTCAAGCATCAGCACGCAGGCCAAAGCGTGCCAGAGGCAGGGTTCAGGATAGGGGTCAGGGTATGGGATAGGGTAGGGGTCAGGTGTAGTCTCATTTACTTGTATACTTAGGTAATGTATTTTGTTCATACTATTGCATGACTATTTATTTTGTGTACCTTTCCATTACATTAGCTCAGTTCGATAGGTATGTGTTAGTGTATTATATTACTGTACTATGTTATGAACTATTTGTGACCTTCATGTCTAATGCATGTGATGGTTAGTGTGTTATATTAACGTACTATCCAAGTATACTTCTTTCCAACATGTGAAAATCATCACTTAGCCGCTTTCGAACGTATCTACGTGCTGTCCTGTCAGGCAATAAATCATTGGCTTGCAACTTTCCACATCAAAACCATTCGCACATGAATATAACATTACATGACAGGGTGCAATTATTCAATTTTGGACAACATGGTACAATGAAATATTATATTAGGATAAGGTAGTACATCGGGATACATTGCTTCTAGTCATACAGAACTGACAACACATGTAGCATACGGAACATGAATGCCTTTTGTGAAATACATTGATGGTAACAAACTCAATGGTCTACACTTGTTGAACCACCCTTCCCACGAGACGACTTTTCTTTCTCTGCCTCCCACCTCGCAAAGTCCTCGCCTATTTTCTTCAACCTCTCCGTCATCTCCTCCGCTTGTCGCTTCATATCGAGGTCTTCCATGTCCCATTTCTTCAACAGGTTCACCCATTCCTTGTCCTCGGCTTTGATGTCGAAGTTGATCCACATTATGAAGTCAGAAAGCCTAATAGACGACTGCATGCACGATTTAGTTACTATCCGGATCAAAAGTTGTCAAATCATGTGAAATATGACATAAATTAAATACCCCATGACACACGGACAAAGGATCAAAGTTTGAACACCAGAAGAATCTCCTCCCATAGGTTCCGAGCTCGTGGGATACCTTCATTTCACATGCAGTACTGCACTTGCACAACGGCGGTGGTATAGCAAATGTATGCATACCAGAGCTCGCCATCTCTTTACTTCGTCTTGTGTTTGGGGCAGGGATAACATACGTAGTTCAGCGTTGCCTTTTATAGTCGTTCACAACATCACTTGCAAACACACATTGCTGCAACCACACCCTACCGCCAAAACAGTACATCGATCGCGAGTCATGCTTTAGACAAGAAGTGACCAAACGAATCAGCTTTAACATGAAATGACAACACCTTCCTGTCAGCATATCACCTCTGTCGTGACTTACACTTTAGATACGAAGTAACCACACGACAGAAATTTAAGCCTGACATGACAACACCTCTATCGTGAATCAGGCTTTAGACACGAAATGACCACATGACAAAGCTTTGAGCATTAAATGACAACACCTCTGTCCTGACTTAGGCTTTAGACACGAAGTGACCACACAACAGAGCCTTAATCACAAATTAAATGACAACACCTCTATCCTAACTCAACCGTTAGACAAGAAGTGATGACACGACAGAGCTTCAAACATGACATGACAACACCTCTGTCGTGAATCAAGCTTTAGACGAAGTGACCATACGACTCAGCTTTAACCATCAAATGACGAAACCTCTTTACAGGCTCAGGCTTTAGATACAAAGTGACAACACGGTAGAGATTTAATCATAAATTAAATAACAACATCTCTATCCTGACTCAGCCTTCCATGCAGAGGTAACAATAAATCATTGCTAAACTTTTGCAGAATGAAATAACCACACCAAACAACAGCTTTCACATGGAATCTATGCCAAGAATCAATGTCACAACTTCTCCAACTTTCAAGAGAATCCCATGCTTCAGCCCCCATCCATGCCATATACTCAGTCTATGCACCAGCCCCCAACCACCATAAATAACCCCACCCTCAACCATGGATAGACCATTCCTTCCCCAGCGCTCTCAAGCGCAATGTCTTCCTCAGCTTCACCAAGCCCACCGAAGAAACATTGGGAGATTTTCATCCTCTAGGGGGTTGTACCACCGATGTGCTTGTGTGGTGACCCGTGTAGACTTCACGAGTCCTATGACATCTCCTATACTTATGATTTACACTTCTTCATGTGTGCCAACTACTAGTACGATAAACCTCGATATGGACCGTATTAGTACCCATCGGTATAGCGGGATAGATCACACATGTGGCACTTTTTACACAATTTCATGCACTGTCTTACTAATCACCCCTCTTATTTCATTTGTCCAGTCTCCTCCACCTATCTATGACTTCATGAAATGGCTGGACATGGAGCAAAATGAGCATCAGAAGCGATGGGTCAACATGAGCATGTCGTGGAGAAGGGAAGCATACGAACACCGAGAGTACGAATAACAACAAGAGGAACTACGACTCAAGTGTCAGGAGGAGAAGCGTATGAGGAAGACAACGAAGGAGCGCGCCGTGGCTGAAGCTCGCGAAGAAGAGAGGGAAAGGAAGCGGGAGAGGGCCCGTCGTGTTAAGGCAGGGCCCTCCGATGCTCTAAGGAAGGGCAAATATCCTTGCTACACTCAGTAGAGAGCATCTATTATAACATAGTATATTTTCATTCCCTAAGATACACTATTAAATTAGTCTTTAGGTGTACCATACATACCAACATTTGTTATCATCATCTATTTATAGTTAGGATCCATTCATGTACCATAAAAAACACTCATATCTTATGTAATATTTATAAACATATGTAACCTCTGTGACATGTTATATGATAATTGTGCTTCACAACAACTATTATTCACTAAAAAATGACTAACACAAATTTACATTAATATAATAAAGAAATGTCAATAAAATTATGTCGAAACAAATTTACAGCAGCTACATATCACTACTGACACAAGAACAAATATTGGCTAGTACTGTTGTATGACCTAATGAGCAAGACACGGATAGTAGCAACAGCATGTAGGAGCGACGATAAGGTCTCTGGCTTGTATTCGACACTTGAGGTACTAAATAATACACTGCACCGTATTCGGCACCTCAGATGTCGAATACAGGTCATTTTCTGCAACTCAGGTGCCGAAAATGGTCGGGCCCACCCTTTTTCGATGCCTCGCGTGCCGAAATTATGTTTTCGGTGAATGAAGTGCCGAATACAAAAGCTAAATTTGCAAATACACCTATATGTTGTTCATTTTGGAAAATACGGTGTCATATGTTGTCTACTTTTGGATTTTTGCTGCTTAGATGGAAGAGGAGAGGGGAAACAACTGCAGCAACAACGAATACAAGTAAGATTTTAATGTGTATTAACTCGAGTACAACGTACTCAGTCCGGTCATAAATACATATCATTTAAAAAAAATGTTAGGCTTGACTTTTAAAACTTTGACCAATAATAGTTTTTAAATATTTAGTTTGAAAATTTTAAAATCATATATGTAGATTTATCTTGAAAAATATTTTCATAATATCACAAATTCAATGAATTTTATAAATACATTCTAATAGAAAATATTGACCAAAGATATATCGAAGATCGTGTCTTATCCAAAACAACATGCATTTATAACTAGGGTACTAATATAATGTGCAAGAAACAGAGTTGATATGATTGTGCACGAGTTTGCATGTAGATTAGAATCCTACTAGGCAGAATGACACGCTTCGCTGCGCAGTTCATACTACAGTGCAAATGGAGGTACAAAGAAAAAAAAATTAAATGCAGATATAATTGAATAGTAGTACAATATACATATTTGTTGTTTAAAATTATTATTTCGTGGGAAATATGTAGAACAATAAAGATTAATAAAAGTTCTAATTTGAAAAAATAAGGTTGCGAGGATTTTTTAGGCTGACGTCTGAAGTTTTTGAAGGGAGACGTTGGATTTCTATAGTCCTACTTATAAAGGGAATAAATGAGTGGGATATTATGTTATTTTTGAAATAAAATAAATAATTTTTTATGTTTTAAATATCTAGAACATTAGATTCAGTATCACAATATTAATATAGTACTATACTATGATAGTACAATAATACACAATAATATTACAGTGACATATCCGCGTGTAAGATACAGTAGCTACAGCGACAGAGAGGGTTGAGATCGGCGCTCCCAGTCCTCTAGTATATAAGATAAGATATATTCGCAGGCTAGAGTCAAAACTGACAAATAGCTACATTGTGTAGATGAGTTCGTGACCGGAGACCGGAGGTGTCAACCATGTACGTGCTACTACGGCACTACACATCCGATAATCTGAAGCTCTGAACCTGCCAAAGGTACACCGCGGTAGTGCAGGTGAAGTCTATCTATCCCCAGGCCCCAGGCAGGTGAGAGTTGAGACGTGGCTGACGAAGCGGAAAAGCACCAGCTCTTCGCACACGCTTGTTCCACGTGGTACAAATCGTGCCACGAACGCGACGCTCGGGCCTCAGGGCCCGGGTGTTGGGCTCCGGAGCGCTACATTTCGGCACCGCCTTTGTCCCGCTTTCATGGTGCCGGACCAGGCGAGCGTTCTCTGCGGCCTGCTTTTTAAACGGCGCAGGGTCCCGCCCCGATGAGCGGCAGCACCAAATTATACTATGCCTTCTCTGGTTTGTTAGCTTCACTCCACCGGGTGATGTGAACAGCGGACAAGCGGCCAGTAAGTAAACAAGAACGGAGCTGCGATCGCGTATTCCATAGATCTACAGAGCTGGAACCGTTGCTGCCTTGCTGGTAGAAGGGGAGAAATACTCGTACTGTACTTAGGACCAGGGGCGGATTTATCGTGCGGGCAGGGGACTCCTTACCTCCGCTATCGTGGGGGCGGGGACTCCTTACCTCCGCATAGCACTTGGGAGTGCTTCAAGTCTTTTTCATCTTTTTAAAAGAAAGGGAAGAAGAGAGATGAAGTGAAAAAGAAGTAGAAAAAGAAGAGCAACACATACTTACTTTTCCTCCCCGCCGACCTGGTAGTCTCATGAATTGCAATGCAACCTTTCCGTCTAAACATCCCAACCAAGAGGAGATTCTTGTTCTTTCGAATACATGTACTCGAAATCGGAGCTGAACCTGCAGGGCGGCCGTCGTGTGCTCCCGCCACGACCAGGAGGGTGGAGCATCGCCGCTTGCCGCATGGCTGGGAAGCACTGAGACGTCGTGCCGTTACCAACGCCGAGCGAGAGAACGAACGCCTTGCCTATCACACAGGCTCACACCTCACAGTAGCATCGATCGTGCACGTGACTGAACCTGAACACGCGTGGCTGCACCCAGGTCCAATCGTCTACCGCTCCCCGGTCTCCGCCGACATGTCGCCCGCTGCCACTGACGAATTGTACTGTTCCTCTTCAGAAAATTTAAATCTGACAGACCGGGCCCACTTGAAGCATTTGTTTGACTTGCGCTCCGAGCCATTCCGCACTCGCGCCACCTGCCATTGCACGTGTGCTCCATTTCCACCTCCATCCTCCGCCGCGTCAGATCGGCCCCAGTCATCGCTCGCTAAGCCGTAGCCCTAGCGCCGCCGCCCGCCCCGGAAACCACAAGAGCCTTGGGGATCGGAATCACGACACGGCGGAGGGGACCGATGGGCGAGGAAGCCAAGTACCTGGAGACGGCAAAGGCGGAACACTCCGTGTGGCTCATGAAGTAACACCCCCCGTGGTCTCTCGCGCCTGGCAGGCCGCCTCCTCCTCCTTTCAACACTGCGGGCGCCAACCCCAACCCCGTCGTCGCCAAGGTCATCCTCTCCCTCGACTCAGCTTCGAAGAGCCTTCCCTCTAGGCAAGGCCTGCAACCCCGTCCATCCGCTGGTCCTCGGTGCTTCGGATTTGGGTTATAGATTATCCTGGGGCAAATTTATTGGGAACTTGTGAAATTTCTGTGGTTGGTTAATTGGCCGCCACATTGAAGCTGCATGCTTGAACAAATTGCATAGTTGTTTGAGTTAGTCGCATAATTTAGGTGTCTACTTGAATGCTCTAGGGCTAGAGAGAAATGTGCATATTACATGAAAAACAGACAAATGAGACATCCGTATCCGGCAGCCTCGCAACACAGACAAATGCTCTAGGGCTTCACTGCCTTCTCTTCCTCTAGAGAAGCTGGCTTCATTACATTCTCCTTCGCATCCGGCAGCGTCGCTTCTAGATCCAATTTCGTCTCACCCAGAGAGCCCAAAGAAGAACAAAAAGAAAATCAAGAAGAAAGGCTCTAAGAATCATGTGCCGGATATGTCGAAGGCCATTGTACCAGTGAAGAAGGCCACAGATATTGGAGCAGCGTGGACTAGTGCCAATATGAAATTCGAATATGGTAAGCTCATGATGATGGTAGATGGCCTAGCAAGGGGTGGGACAAGTATGTATCAACTTGCATAATTACTACATACAGGCTTGTAGAGACAGCAATGCCACATCTATAGTCGTACAGTACAAACGATGACACTTCTTAAGTAAATATGACGACTACTTCATTGTGAGTTTCAATGAATTATACAACCTCTTCAACCTTGAGTTCCTAGACGTATCGTTATTATGAGTCTTCACATTGTAAGTCCCTTAAAACTGAATATTCATTAATTAATATCACTAAGTCTTGAATCTAACTGTGTTCTTATCTGTATACACTTAATGAAAGAAACAAAGAAGAACAAGGATTCCATCATATTTCTTGACCCTGAGACCATTACAATATCGGTCATCCATCTTCACCCCGACTTCGATGTGGACCAAGTGGCCAGGATAATGCAATAACATTCTAAAATACACTATCTATTGGGTGCCCACAACACCAGTGGCTATTGAATCTTACTGGTTATTTTCCTCAAGTGGAATTTGGTGTGGTACCTCGACTCGTCAAGACCAGTAGGACGAAAAGGCAAACTTGGAGAGCATGATTACAATGCTGTAAAAGGACTCCTCGACGCATAAGTTCTGCCTGGCTTAATATACATATTTAACTTTTCTAACATTCAAATGCTCCCTAATCGATCTCTCTTTATGCATGGTTTTTGATAAGTACCTTCGAGTTCAACCTGACTACAACGAGAAAGACGACCACAGACTGGCACACAAGTCTGGGTTCGCGGTAAGTGCTATCTAATAGATTAGCATATGCTCTTTGTTGCTATTTTTTCCTTTTGATTTAACACTAATTTTTCTGTTCAGTAGTGCCACCAACAACCACGGGCAACGTCTACGGATTTTATGTTGCGTGGAACATGCTCCTTACGCTCCGTATGAAGGATCTCAAATCCTCCCATGTAAGTTTAATACGAGATGATTTATAATTAATTTCAGTAATTAGTTTAATTTTATGGTAACATAACATTGGTTACGTGTCAAATTATGCTAGAGATTTGACACTCTTTTTCGACATCGGTGCAATCATGGAGATTCGACGACGGATCGCCGAGTTCATGGTGTTTGAAGTCATCAGCCCACACAGCGAGTTCCACTATAGAATCCCTAGTTTGTGATGTTTTGTGTAGTATGAGTTGATCGAAACTTTGTAACATTTGTGATTCTATAATGAATAGATTGGAACTTTGTAACATTTGCGATTCTGTGATGAAGTGAGTTCTTATATAAGTGTGTTTGACGCTATGAATTTGGATGCGTTGTTATTATTTGCAGGGAGAAGAAAGCTGTCAAATTCTGGCTACGCTCCAGGATGCAGCCAGGAAGTAGGCCAATCCAGCAGGACACCATAAATATAAGTGGCAGGTAACATATTTACCTGTTACTTATGTTAAATATAAGTGACATATAACTTAGGTTACCCGTCACTTATGAATTCCCCCTAGCACATGTAGCACATGTGTGACAGACATAAGTGATGAGTGAAGAGTTTACCCGTCACTTTTGTCTGCCACCAAAGCACATGAGAGACACTTAAAGGTGACGGGTCGAGGTTATGATCTATCATCGATGACCTAATTGGTGACGGATCTAATTATCAGTGACACGTTCAGGTGATGAATATGAGACCCATCATCTATGATAGGTATGATCCATCACCAATATCTATTTTTCACGTAGTGACATAAGACTAAGCGTTTCAACGGGAGTAGTATAAAAAATTGGTTCTAGATTCCAGCATTGGTTTGGAGTACTCGGGTGGACTATGTATATTTGGTAGGAACAGACCGGGAGAGACTGATTGAACTGCAGCATGGATTATATTTTAGAACAAGAGGAGGAATCGACTGTACTCTGTATAGTGGAACAGCAAACTGAATAGATATGTCATATTCAAGCAAAGCAAGTGTCCCCATTTCAGTTGATTGTGTAATTGCTGCGGTCTACATACGCTATCAAGAGTACATCGGTCTTGTTGCAAATTGCATCGAGTGATTGCAAATCCTGGAAGGTTTAATTTGAAGAGCTGATGCCTAAGTGTTATTTCTGCTCATTCTGTGTTTGTTTCATACTCATCATCTCTTGCTTTTGTTACCTATCGTTCTTACATGATGCTATTGGAATGACAGTTCAAAATGGAGTGGGCTCAAACTAACACTGGCAATACACCTAAAAGCTACTCTTGTGTTTTCTCCGAATCTAACCAAGGTGGGAACCAAATTCGCAGCTCGCCAGCTTTACACTGCTTAAATGCACGCCTCACTATCTATGATGGACATCTAGTTTACCGTCCTGACAGACATGATTTGAATTTGTTCTTGCATGTCAAATATCCATTAATGTTTGTTTCTACCTATATCATTTTAGTTGACACAACGATTTCTTTTTGGTGCAATAGTAATCTTGTGGAAACAGCCAAGTATGCCGAACTATTCATGCGTATGCCACATGTCTAGCATTGCACATTTCTACGAGAGTGCTAGATCTATACTCGAAACATTTTATCTCTGCTTTGTTTTTGTGGGATAGAAATTCATTAAAATCTCTGATTTATTTTCTGCACAATACCCAATTATCAGCTGTCTGACATAAATATGGCTAGGTGGTTATTTTGTTCACCAATATTTCCTAGATCGTTTAATTCGCGGTAGGGAATTCATGCTGATGCTAAGAAACTTTCGCATAACCTGCGCATGCTGACTTATCTTCTGACAAATTTATTTTAAAAGAAATAAGAAAAGTAAGGTCATATGTGAAGTTTCACTTAAACAGTTAAACTTATCAGAGCCAATGGTTTCCAGATTGATTTAATTAGTATGTTTTTTTAAAAAAATTAACCAGCTGGCTTCAGGTGGGCTATAACTGATAACAGGCTGCTTGCAGGTTTACTGCCTGTAACCAGATGGAAAAGTTACCACTTTGCTGCAGCTCTGTGTTTTTTGGTTCCTGAATGATTTTTGGGTTCTTCCAATAGCACCCTTTTAGTTTTGAGTACCACTGAAGCATACCTCTATCTGTTGCAGAGAAACTTTCATGTGAAGGAAAAGTCGAGCATAAATTTGACATGGAACCTCACAGTGATAATTTGGTGAACTACGGAAAGTTATGCCGTGAAAGAACGCATAAATACATGGTTAAACCTAGACAAGTGCAGGTAGAGTGGTTCAATGGTTGTATTACCTTATTATGACATTTTCTAAAGTATTGTGGTTTACCCTTGTGTTGATCACTTGTAGGTACTCGACAATGACCATGGAATGAGCATGAGACCAATGCCTGGCATGGTTGGTCTAATACCTCTCTCACTTCAAAAGCTGAGAAATTATTCATCGTGCTGTTGTCCTTGATGAGAGAGATGAACATTTTCTTGTTACCTATATGCTCGTTGCTTGGGAAACAGTTTGTACTGTTGAATTTACTCTCCTTTTAGGTCAATCTCAATTATGCTGCTACCGGTCAGTCTCTTCATCTTGAACTATGTAACTGGTTCAATTTTTTGCTTGTCAGGAGAAGAAGCAAACACCAACCAAACCATCCGATGTCAAAAGAACTCGTAGGGATCGCATGGAAATGGAAAATATTATATTCAAGCTTTTTGAAAGGCAGCCCAATTGGGCGCTAAAGGCGCTAGCGCAAGAAACTGACCAGCCAGAGGTATTTTCTGGGCTCTTTCTTAATATTGTTAGTAGGAAAATGCATCTGCGAAGATAAATAAGTTTCAACTAGATATATTTTGTTTGTTGTTTGCTGAGTGCTCATGCAGTTGTTGAATGCTTGACTTTGTGCAGCAATTCCTGAAGGAGATATTGAACGATCTCTGTGTGTACAACAAATGAGGACCAAACCAGGGAACGCGTGAGCTCAAGCCTGAGTACAAGAAATCCACAGGGGACACCGATGGTGCTTGAAGATGGTAGTCTTTTTAATTGTTTTTGTTAAAAAACTCAGTCATGAGAAGAAGACATCCCTCTGATTTTGTTTTAAGAGAGAGGAGTACCGAATCCTTTAAAAAGATACTCATATGACCTACGAGTTTCCGAGTTGAAGGTTAGATGAACGGCCTTTCAATTGGAGACTCTACTAACTAAACTATTGCTCAGTTCTCTTACCTGTTATTGTATGGCTGGGATGCTGACAACTTGTTGGTGTGACGTGCCGAATCATTAGTTCTCTTTTGAGAACTCATGCTAAATGTATGTAGAACATCAGATGATTCAGTTACATTTGTTTGCTTTAAAAGGCATTGGTTGTAAAGATATAAGCTGAAACACATTGTTTACAGAAAAGAAATATCTGAAACCGCATGTTGGAGTGTGAGTTCCAGGATAATTTTACCTCGTGGGAGTCACGATAAGGATTTGACATGTATAGAGTTTAGCCGGTTACCGCAGATAAAAGGGACGACCTTAATGTTAAGTAGACATGCCTCCAAAATTTCCTGGTGTTCTGTGTATAATTGTATATGGGTATAACTCACCAGGGATGGCTGATGGACTGATGGTGGGTTAGTGAATGTTATGACTAAGGTGCTCCTAGTCATTTCCACATTTCTATGCGGGTTACAGAATCGGATGCTGCTTTGTAAAAAACTTATGCTCACATTTTACGTTGGAAGGCATGTCCTAAGAACGAGAAATTTTATTGTGTAACGGATTTATGTAACTAACCAACCAAAAATATTATAATGTAGAGCATGTTATCATCTGTCATCCCATAAAATCTGACCTCAAACAAAAATTTGTATAGGGAGAAATAAAAAAGAGAAATTTCATCTGTGAATAGTACCTCGGTATGAATCACTGATTTGTCTCTTTTTTGTTTCTTCCTGTACAAGTTGTTGTTTGAGCTCAAATTCTATGAGATGGTAGATGATAGCACGCTCTACACTATCAAAATTTTGTTGGATTTTTTTACAACTTCCAATATAAAATTTTGGTTGATTGATTACACAACCGTTCCATGATAAAATTTCTCCCTAACAACGAAGTAGTTTTTTCCTCTCAAAAACATCGGAGTACTACTTAAAACCGATCGTTGAAAGCACACGTGCTGCTCGGCCCAACCCAACGTGCTCAGTCACTCGATCCGCTGCAGGAGGCACTGGCCCATCTCGCCGGTCGGCAGTTGGACCTTCCTCTTCTTTCCGCCGCGGCCTCTCTCCCGGGAAGCGCCTCTTCCTCCCTTCGGCGACTCCATCAGCGCAAGGAGGCACCTCCGCCGGCACCGCCGCTCTAACTGCTCGTCCGGCACCGCCTCCTCCTCTGCTGCTTCGTATCCAAAAAAAATGTACGTTCTCCATCTCGGTACTGAGCCACAAATCCCCACCTGCCTTTGGAAACTTTTGTCATCTCTGTAACTTGTCGCGAGCGCGAGTATCTGTCGAGCAAGTGTTAGATGCTTGCTTATGCAATCCGGGATGGGGAGTGCTCAGCCTGCACTTTGTGTTTAGTGTTTACCATCTCGCGATGCAGCAGGCGACTGCGGGTTGGGTAAGGTGGCTGCTTGAGTGGTCAGGGTGTCATGCATGCAAGGTGTTTGTTCAAATGCCTCAATGATTTACCATTTTCATTTGATCGTTGGCATTTTTTTCTCCTTGTAAAGTTTAGTCTTACCACGCGATATAAACATCCGCGATTATCTCTTGTGGGCACTATCGTGAATTCGTGATCCCATCCTAAGGCTAGTCCTTGTGAACGACCAGATTGCCTTGGCGTCCATGTGTAACGACTAACAAGACACGGACGAGTTCAGGGAAGATAGAACCAGTGGAAATGGAGAATGCTAGTCTGATATGCCCATTCTATTTGTCGTGGAGGGATACTGAAACGGGATTTGTACCTCTGTCCTATGTGGTAGCTAAGTTTAGCTGGATTGCTCTAGACAGTAGTGTGTTAGGCTTATAATTTTTCCAGAAAAGAGCAGTTTGAGCTTGCAAAATGTTACGCCGTCCAGTCCAACATTGGTTTCTTGTGTTTACTACAGCACCTCACAATCAGTCTAACCTTTACAATCAGTCTAACCTCTATAGTTGACTAATAAATAATGTCCAAGTTGCCCTACATTAAGAACAATTAATTGTGGCTGGATCATTTCTGTTCAAATTGTCAACCCTTGTAACATTTTGCCCCATTATTAGTTATATAACTCCCAATAATTAGTTCACATTGGATAAGGAAAACTGTCTATTGTGAAAATATGTGTCACTTTGAGAAGAGAAATGACTCGCCCCAGTTTTTATCAAAGCAGGCAGACCGCTGTCCACATTTATCGCTTTGTCTTCCCCTGTCCGTGCCCAGGTATTCATCAGATATGAAGTGTTTGTCTGATGCTTTTTATTATTCTGCAGTATTTTTCCTTAGCTCCTGTGCACTAATTTCTCATCATTCTAATCACGCTATTCAGAAGATCAGTTGGTAACCTGATGTACCTACCGTTTTCTTCATGTTGCCTTTTTACTGTACAAACTCAGTAAGTGCATAAAATGCTTAAAAGAATGGGCCTGCTAACGTGAATTATTGTACGAAATTGTTTGCTATTTTCTTTGTTTCAACTTCAAGAAACAAGAAAATTTCCAATAATTACATTATTGTTATATCATTTCACCTTCTTTTCTTTATTCATGTAGATTCAACATGAGTCCTGTCGGCACTGGATTGCTAAAGGGCTTGAGGAGGGTCTTGGAACGGCAAAGGAATTCAATTGGTAGGTATTTCCATGCTTGTTTTCATCAATTTTCACAGATTACACCTGATATGTAAGCTGTGGTCACTGATCAATCATATTACGACACATACATTTATACTGAGGAGTTATTAAACCTTTTCTCTCTTTGTAGATTTCTGCAGAAAATCACAAGCTTGGAGTTCTACGGTTTCTTTTTCTGACCTTGATGAGAAGGGTGACGTGGACTATGACGTTGATCATACAGATTCAAAGAGAGAGTTACAACCCCAAAGTGTAGATCCCCAAAAGGGCTGGGGATTCCGTGGGGTGCACAGGGTATTGAAACATTAAAAAGTGGATTTCCTATATATTTATATGAAATGATGCCTGTTGTTTTGGTTTTGAGAAGCTATTTTATACTTATTGTTCTGTTCTTGCTAGGCTATAATCTGCGGTAAAGTTGGACAAGTGCCTGTGCAAAAAATTTTAAGGAATGGACGTACAGTAACTGTTTTTACTGTTGGAACTGGTGGCATGTTTGACCAGAGGGTAGTTGGACCTGAGGATATGCCAAAACCAGCTCAGTGGCATCGAATAGCTGTTCATAATGACTATCTAGGTGCTTATGCTGTTCAGAAGCTGGTGAAGAAGTATGTGGTTTAAAGTTTAAACCAAAAGATCATTTTTTTACCAATGATGTAGCTTTAAATTCTAATTTTGCCGTGGATGGTGCTATATTTATTCTTTCACCTTTATCAGTGCTGCAGTTTATGTTGAGGGTGATATTGAAACCAGGGTCTACAATGACAGCATCAATGCTCAAGTCAGAAATATACCAGAGATCTGTGTTCGACGCGATGGTATGTCAGATCCAACATTCAGCTGAAAGTTTGATGACAATTCAGTCTGTTCCTAAATCCTAGTAATGTATCATAGTGCGAATACATTATGTCAAAGTAGTTCTCATAGGTAGCTCAACGACAATGACCGCTTTTTATGTGGTAACAAGCATTTCATTTTGTTTTCCTTAAATGCCAACTGAATTACTATATTGTTCTGCTTTCTTCAAATTTGCTATGCTTGTATGGTAATATACTTTTCTTTTACCTTTTATTTCTATGCATCTCTATTGCGCAAAAGTCTTATCTTTGGAGAAATTATTCTATGTACAGGCAAGATTCGACTGGTTAAATCTGGGGACAGTGCTTCTAGCATATCACTAGATGATCTAAGTAAGTTCACTGACTATCTTAAGGTTCTGATTTCATAGCAAAGTACACACTATCAGCCAAAGATATAGATTTTTTTATTTCTTCAGACAAACCAAAGGCTGTTTGGTTTTATCAAATGAATTCTGTTTGATCTTCCTTTCTAATGATTTGTATGGAATTGCTGATTACTATTTTAATTTCCACCTTTTTTTTTTCAATCTAGTTGATATCATGAGAATCTGGATATCAGACCGTCCTGTAATTTCTCATATCTTCCTTACTCCGTAATGTATTGAAAGCTGAGCCTGCAAGTTGAAATATTCAAAATACTTAGGCTGGTGCTTGTATGGGTAGAGAATTATATATCCATGCACGACTCTCACAGTTATTCCCATACAGATGTGTGCTCTCTATTTTCGTGTTCACCTTGCAAATCATAATAACAATATCCTTTGGTTGCAGGAGAAGGACTATTCTAGTTATAGCGAAGCATGTCAGCACAAGCCGGTCAGGAGTAGGCTTCTTGCTCGAGGCAAGTTTTGAGTGTGTGTGTGTGTGTCCGCGTGTCCGTTTTGGTTAGTTTGAGCAGTATTAGTTTAAGAGTAGTGCTTCATCCTTTCTGACTGGATATGCATTCATTTGAACTTCAGCTTATAGTCCCAAGTTTACATATCTGCAGAACACTTCAGCTCTCACTGAATCATTTCTCTATCTGATTTGGTGCTACTATTTTTCCATAAGATGTGCATCCATCGTTATCCATGCCTCCTCATATTGACTTTCTTTTAGTAAAAAATGATTTGTTGCTAGTAATATTTTAAAGTACCTTATACTCAAATTGAGTAAAACAACTGTTCACTCTATCTACACCATGAGAATCCAGTAGTCAGCATTGAGTCTTGACTACAAATTATTTGAATAAATCGAGGATAAACAAGCCACCAAGAAAATACTTGAAGACAAAAAAATTCAGCACAAGTAATATTGTCCTCTCAAAAAAGGAGAGACAAAACAAAAAAGAAGCTACATATATCTACTGTGGAAGACATTTGCATATATTCATGCACAAATGCAGTAATCTTGACTCTTGAGAACTCATGTTATTAAGATTGGTCGTATTTACACTTGTCATGTTGCCTAGGAATATCCAAATGTAAGCTAGGAGATGGAGAGACTCGCACATCAGTGCATCTTAAGGTGACTAATAAACGCATCATTGTCTGTGTTCCACGGTTGGAAAGCTTGTTACCTAGCTAGACTGGGCGCGCCTTTGATGGTGTTGCTGGCCTCATCTTGTCCCTTGACCTCCTCCTGAGCATCTCCTTCATGCCATCGGCCACCCGGACTGCTGGGCTTGACAGCGGCATCCTGCAGAATTCCGTGTGAGCCTTGATAGCCTCTTCAATTCCATCCTGGTTGCTCCTGTCACGACCAATTTGATCCCCGACGGCTTCTGAGCATAAGCCACAGAGCCATTTCCCTCCGAAATTGCCCCTGACGTTCTCTATGTATTCCCGAGTGCAGTCCTCTTTCAGGCCACAACATTTGCACCTCACCGATTCAACGTCCATCTTCAGTACTGATGAACACACAGGGTGTGTAAACTAGCAGAAGCATAGAAATAGAGCTGGAAAGCGATAGGGAGGGACACCAGCAGAGAACAATAGCCAGTAGGGGCCTCAGCCCTCAGGACTTGGTTGCTACTTGTATGCATGGAGAATCTGGAGAAGTTGTCTTTTCTTCCTTTGGTTTGTCTTGCTTAATGCTTAGCTTGATCGATGATTGAAAATTTCGGATTTGTGCAGGGCCGTTGTATCTTCGGCGGTGCACTACAAGTTCACATGGCTGCAACTGTGTTGACGGTACATGTAGGAGCTGAAGTCTCTACTCTTGATTGGCAAATGCAGTAAAGTTTGGTTCAGTTCAACGTTGCCGCTTGTAATTCTTTCTGTAAGTTCCTGGTAGCTTGAAGTTGAAGATCGCTCATGTTCTGAGACTCATCTCGTTCAAGCACCGTTTGGTTCCTTTTTTTACTCTTGGCTAGCCTAGCCTAGCAAGGTTAATGGATAAGAAAACATAATTTGGTTGGATTGATTTTAGGCAACGTGAGCGAGGGTTTCCTTCCTAGCAACTAGCAAGGATTTCCTTGCCTACTCCACTAGAAATGAAGGCAAGGCTAGCAAAAGAACCAAACATGTTGGCTGCCCTGGCTTGGGCGTTGCCGATCGAGATCCCTGCCATCGCCATCAATTGCCGTGCCATTGTAGATCTCTGTCCTTTTGCGCCATGTTGGCTGCCGCATAGATCGATTGATAGGAGTCCTGTTTTCTGCTCAAAACACCGGTAAAAAACCGATGGAGGCTGTGCGACTTCGTCTCTGAGAAGGTACGAGGGAGTAGATGCGCACAAATAGTCGTCACCTTGTTTTCACATCCCCGAAGGACATTGTCCGGCCGGCTGCTAGCACTTCTGTGCACCGGGGATTGGGATGATACTGTGATAGGATATTCTGAATTTTGGAAGGAAATTTTATAAGATACTTCGTCAAAAGATCCGTACGAGATTTTAATTTATACCGTTATTTTCTTATTCAATGGCTGATACGTGTAATTGAGAGAAAAAAAAGAATTAATATACAAAAGAAAGAATCTTTCTAGAGACGGATCTTATAAAATTTCCTTTCCATTCTCGCTTTACCGTGTGCGAAGACCCCGAAATCACGGCGCAGGGCGTACGTCGTAACCGGGAACTCCTCACGCGTCCGTCCGAGCCCAGGCCTTGAGTGCACCATAGCGACCTCACGCCGGCGGCGCCCGGACCTGCCGCGCGCGTTTCTTCGGGGCCGTCGCACGGGCACCTGAGACAGCGAACCGCCCGTCCCGGACGATGGCCAATTTGTCGCGCTCGGTGGCCGAGGTCACGGGCCGGGGCAGCCACGCGTGGCCGCGCCGTGGCGTTTTGGCGTCTCGCACCGCGGCTCCGACAAACAGCTCGGTGGCTAGTGGCCACTCGACCGGCGCCTCCACGTGAGGGCGCTCGCCGCGCACAGGAAGATCCAGCGTTCCAGACGGCTCAGAGCCCGCGTGTGCCGTTGGTCGGACGGCAAACGCCGCCGTTGCAAGTGGGAAGTTAGACTTAGGTTCCGTTTGTTTTGGATTTGAATCGTGGTTATAATATGTAAGTTGAAATAAATAGTTAAATTGTAATTATTATCTGTAAGTTAAAATAAATAGTTAAATTGTAAAAGCTAGATTGCTATAAGTCAACTATTCGTCTTTCATCAGTTTTTATAATCTATAATTCAACTTTTAAAATTCAATTTATTATAATCTATAAGCTGTTTTTTTTACAATCTCCAATTAAAAGAGGCAACGCCCGCGGCAAGCGAGATTCTCGATGACATGCATGCCGAGTGTTACATTCTCAACGAGTTTACCACACTTATCTATCCGACGAGTCCCCGGGAGACGGATATCGAAGTATCGAACGGCATTGAGTCCAAAAACTAACTTTCATCTATACTTCCAAAAGTTTCCGAAATGGCCATAAACCATTGGTCCTGATCTATACTCTCTAGTACCACTGCGACTGTCAGTACCACTTTATTTTTCGAATGGACTGTCAGTACCACGACAAGCGGAGACCAAATGATGCGTGCAATCGACGGAATTCTAGGATGGGCCAGGAACTTTCAGACAGTGGGGGTCTCCTGCAGCTGCAACTTGCAAAATTCAGTAGAGCCCATCCTCCAAGTTTTCGAACCCAAGCTCCCCGGCCGTGAAACATTGGAGAGAACGTGTAAAACCTCACTCCTTAATCCGTATTGTAAATACTTTCGGTTTTTCCATTCTTGTATAATGCGTAGTCACAAGAGGACAAACCCAAGAGATAACGCTAGCTGAATATGCCACGACAGATTCTGCTCGTCTGCAGAGGTGCGTGCCGTCTAGTACATGTACCAACCAGGCGGCCGGACACGTGTGTCCCATGCAATCGTAGCTCGCACTTACCTCACCGGCCACCGCTCGCTCACAGGCTCGCACGGGCAAACTCTTTTTAGGTGGATCACCACAAATCACCAGCCCGGGGATTTGTAAGCGCGCTCAAGCTCAATCTCTCCTCCCCGTACGTACGTGCGCACGACCAAACATGCAGCTCACGGTGCGAGCGAGAACGGGCTGATAGCACCACTGGTAGGAGCGGTTGATGCTCACTATCCCAGCCTCAGTCTTGATGTTCGTGTCTCGTCGGGCTCACTTTTATATTTGGATTTTTTTCAGACAGCATGTGGATCAGAAGCGTGATGTGCTCATGGCTTATAGAGTTAGAGACTTTATAAATCTCTTTAATAGATGTGTGTATATGTTATAGATTTTAGGTAGGTGTGTTAAGTTTGGTGTGAGTTTAGATATTACAATTTGTACTTTAGTGTTGAGGCTAAAAGAAACTCATCGTGCGAGCCATGCCACCCGCTGCATTCATCCTCCTCCTTGCTCTCTCCACAAGCGCAGTGAAGGAGCAAGAGGACGTCGACCTGGAGGTGACAGTGTGTGTAAGCAGTAGTGCATGTGGCAGTGCCTGTTCGGCATGGCCGAGCAGCGGTACCGTGTGGCGCGGTGCGACGAGTACGTCTGTGCGAAGCGTGAGGAGCGAGAATGGTAGAGCGAGGGGGCGGAGCGGGAACTTGACCGCTACCTACACGAGTGTCGCACCAACCCGCCAAAGCCCAGCTATGAGCATAAGTGCCGGGGGCTCCCCTACATGGAGCTTGACCTAAACTATCTTTCAGATATGTATCGGGACCATAAAACGTCAACATAGTTAATATATCAATATAGTCAATATGACTAATTTGCTAGTTGTAGCGAAAATGACCCTATAATTAGTCTATGATTGTGATTTTGGTGATTAATGATAACATAGTCAATGAGACTAATATATTTGTCAAGAATATATGTTAGTAGCTCTTATGGATACAAAGTTTGATTGAATTGGAGAAGTTCTAGGAGATTGTTCTCACTGGATGGTCCGGAGTACTAAAGGCTATAATCACTGGAGTATTCTCAGCAGAGGAGAAAGAAGTCACCTGATAGTCTGGTGTTAAGACCTGTGTACTCATCGGAGTGTTTCTGCTCAGAAGGCAAAATGGAACAACCCACCGGATGGTCTGGTGATCAGTGGAAGATACACACTGGAGCAATTCTTGCAGAGAGGGTTGCAAATGCTGAAGAGTTATGATTAGTTGACTGGATGGTACGGTATTTAGCTTGTGCACACCGGATGATCTCACTGGAGCATTCATACCAGAGAGGATGCAGCTGTTGAAGAAGAAGGATGAAGTCACCGGATAGTCCGGTGATCACAGAGATAGTTGCACCAGAGTATTTCCAAGGAAAAAAAGAGAATGTTTAACTCACCGGATGGTCCAGTGTAAATATAATGAATACCGGATGAATACATTGGAGCATTTTACACATCGAGTGCTGCAAAGGCACGGTTTGGCTCAGGATAACTCACTGAATGATCTGGTGATGAAGAGATGCACACCGAAAGCTTCACCGGAACAATTTACATAGAGAAGATACAAAGACTCGGATGGTTCAAGATAACTCACCGGAAGATTCGGTGATGGATTTGAGTATACACCGAAGAATCCGGTGTTTAGAATAAGTTTGCAATGGGTTCCAATGAGGCTTTGGGTTTCCCTTCTGACTTTGTTGATAGCTCTATAAAGGCTTAAATGTTTGATGAGGAAAAAACTCCACTGGCCAATACCTTTGGGGACACGCCAAAGAATCATGATGCTACTAGTGTGTCAGAGGCAGGCACCAAGAGGAAGAGAGCCATGCTAACTGAAGAAGATAACCTTATCTCGAGCAACATGACATATGCTGTGAATAATGTTGCTACTACCATTCGTGAGACCAAGCGAGAAGGTGCATCCTGACCTCTATGGTGTTGTGATGTTCATGCCGAGGTTCACTAACGAAGCCTTGATTGTTGCTTTCTCTCATCTGGTGGACAACAAAGCTCAGAGTATTGCATTTGTGGGGATGAGTGAGGCTCACCGTGTGCTGTGTCTTAGAACCTTCATATCCAAACACTACCACATGTAGTAAGGTTGGTTTCATGTGATTGATCCATCTTTTGTGTAGCAAGTTTCTCTTTGCTATTTGATCCACAATATTTTGTGTAGGGAGGTGAAAGGTGACACTAGATTAGGTGATATTTTGTGCAGGTATGTGAAAGATGACACTAGATTAGGTGATATTTTGTACAGTAGGGTGGGAGGTGATAGTGGATGGAGTGGGTGATTCTAGACACCTTATTTTGTTGAGAGACATGAAACTTTATAATTTGCTAGATTTAGATTATCAATCGTTTGTGAGGTGATTCGTAAATCCCTCAATCTTAAGTTATGGATAAAAATCCTTTTTTCTTTGATTATGTATTAATCACTTAAATTATGGTTTAATATTTTAGATCATAAATATGATGTCTCCTGATTATTTCATTATGATGTCTATTTCCATGATTTTTCTACCACCTTCCACTTTGGTCATTTTACTGTGATCGTAATGATGCAAATAAATTAAATTTGAGCTTCTTTATTCATAGCTTATCTGGTGCAAGTGTTGTGAGCGAAAGTTGAGCTTCTTTATTCATATTTTTAGTTCATGATGTAATCATTATTATTTTGCTATGCAATTGTATTTACTATTTGAGAAGTGGTGAAAGTATTCTCACCGTAACAACCAGGAGGTTATCACACCAATTGTGCATGCGGGTAACTAAACAAACTCCCTCATATTTGATTTTTCAAATTATATGCTCATTCAAACAACCAAACAAGGATATCTACTTAACTAAGATATATACATATAAGTAACCAAATAATATGTGTTACATATACACATGATTCATTTAGCCTAGTTTACTGATCGAAGTCAAGTTAGAGACATACGGATAACTAAACGCACTATATAGATGCCGCCTCGAGTTTCACTCCTTCTAGAGCTCCCACGCGATCAACATGAACAGGGGTGACAACGCCACAACGCTTTTTCTAGGCGACCTGTTGGTCACATTGCAGGCAGTTTACGTGGGTTCGCAACCCATGTCGCTGGGAACAGTTAGCCGTGTTCATTAGGGTAGAATGGTAAATTTGCTTGTTCTCGGATCAGAAATAGCCAATTTTGTTGTATCAAACGAGCACGACTCATGTGAAAGAGGACGGGAGGCGTTCTTCTAAACTCAAGAAAGCAAGCTCGTCAACTCATGCAATTTTGGCATTTTTTCAACTCATTTTATTTCTATGTAACAGCACATGATGCATGAAAGCAGTTACAGAATACATAGAAATGAAATGACCCATTTTTTTTTATATAAAATTGATCAGTCTCCTGTTAAGTTCATACTGGAGTACTGCCGTCTCTGCATGATAAGCTTCTGAAACAAATTATCAAGTTTCAGCCTTCTCCACTCTCCAATACTCCTTACCATACTGTCTGGCCTACCGTTCCGCCATCCTACAATTGACTATTGCAAATTAAAAGTATCTGGGTGGCTGGGCCCGAGCCCAAGCCCGAGCCCGAGCCCGAGCCCGAGCCCAGCCTATCCTGATAAGTTCAGTCTGATTACTAGGGTGGCCTGGGCAGCGATTTCTGGCCAAAAAGGAACCAGGCTTTTCCCAGGCCAGGCCTGAGCCAAGTAAACGCTCTACTTGGGACTAGGGAGGAGCCGAAAGCAAACCACGATTAGATATTCAACAATCAAGGAGTTAAGCAAGTCAAACATGATCTGAAATATTAGATATACGGGCCTAACGTATTATATTTAAGAATAATTCTAAATAAATTTTAAAGACCTAACTAAATGGAGGTGAGATGTATCTTTTAACCTCACTTCACTATAGGAAGCAGAGGTAGACTAATTTAAAAAGAATTATCTCTTTCACCTACTTAATATATGAGAATACACGCGCTTGTCTCGCCAGGACAAAAGACACAAGCGCACGACCTCTGCATGAATGGTCTGTCGAAATAAAATCTAGTAACTTGTGCATGTACGGTCTCCTTTTGCAAATTTGCACACACACACATACACACACACGGCGAGTCTATTCTGCGTCTAGACGCAACAGTGAAATACATTATGCCACCCTCAGTTGTTGCAGCCACCTTCGTACCACCCCAGTTATGACTAAGAAACTAATCAGTTACGACGGCATATATAGATGAGTTACCATCACATGATAAAAAGTGTATAATTACGAGAAACATTGTAGTTTACTGCTGCGACACATCCAGTTACGACTAAGAAAATAGTCAGTTACGACAGCACAAATAGTTGAGTAACGATCACATGACAAAAAGTTATTTATA
The DNA here is from genome assembly GCF_958298935.1 of Phragmites australis. Lineage (NCBI taxonomy): Eukaryota > Viridiplantae > Streptophyta > Magnoliopsida > Poales > Poaceae > Phragmites > Phragmites australis. Next base: position 31,966,698 of record NC_084929.1, on the reverse strand, counting down.
ATAGCAACTATACTGCTTTTTGGATCGTAAGTAAGGTGTACGCAGAGGTGACCTAGTTACGATCACAGTTACGACAGCACATATAGTTGAGTTACGATCATATGACAAAAATATCAGTTACAATAGCAACTATATTACTTTTTAGATCGTACCTGAGGGTGTGCGCAGAGGTGACCCATTTACGATCACATGACAAAAAAGTGCATAATTATGACTAGATAAGGTACCTAGTTACAATCATATATGTTTGTAGTAACTGACCTATCTTGTGAGTCGTAACTATACTGTTTTTTTATCGTAACTGCGGGATGACGCAACAGTTAAGAATCCGATCGTGACATGAAATTGATTCTCTATATATATCTTCCAACCACCGCCACAAAAGGTATACGAAATTAGGATTTTTGCATTGCGCCACCACCGGTAGATTACTCTATTATGTTACACTAACATGCACCAACGAACAAGAGCAAGTCTCTAAGAACCCAACGCTCTTGAGATCCTACGCTGAAAGAAAGTAAATAAGATTTTTAGAAACGCTCAGCGTAACTGCTCACGATCCGCTTCCTCTATATCATCGCAATTTGCTTCATCTACATCATCACAGTCTACATCCTCTTCATCGTTGTCTGTTGCATTGTCATCATAGAGGTCTATGCATCTCACGCTACCGACAGGTATATTCATTGTGTGCCTATTTTACTATTACTTTCGTCCTGAAATATATTACAGAGATAATACTAGTTAATCTGTTTCTGCTCATGTTATATTTAGGAATTAAACTAAGTCTAAAAGAAATTCATATAAATGTCTCAAATCGATGTTTCAGCAAAACTACTGTCGACCATAGCCAAAGAGGTGAATGCTTTAGGTTTTTATCGAATTGTGCTGGAAAATAAACTTCTTTCCAATTCATTGATCTACACAAGAAAAAAAATTGCCAATAGCTTTGAGGATCATAACTCAAAATGACCAAAGTACCGAGCTTGTTTTTTCATTATAAATCTTGATATGGTAGAGACGCTGCCTTGACTGATTATCTTGCCATCTTCCATATAAATAGCACCATCTGCATATTCCAGTTCTTCTAGCCGATGAGTCACCCATAATGCGGCAACCTCCCCATCAGCAGCTACAGAGTTTCTTACCGCCTTTAACACGCCCATCTGCACTAGCAGGAAATGGAGATTAGAGCGCTCATCATAATCAAGAAGAACTATCACATAGGAGTAGCATATAGCTTTCAAACTGCGTATCAGAAACAACAAAACAATTTATGAACATAAAATTTTTGGTAGAGGACATGCCATATAAAATTATAATTACAGTGCAAGTTATCCATAACTTACATGAGGCATGATGATAAACACCAATGAATGGGAAAGAAGTAGCAGGAGATAAGGATATAGCATTAACAGAATCATAATATCAAGTAATATAAAAGCAGACCATATATTGCGTATTTTCAGAAGTTCTCATACTACAACTCAAGTTGGAAATGAGATGCCTACTGAATATTGGTGTTTCGAAAACCAGAACATGAAGAAGGTTGGTACCTGGTCATGTTCATCTAGGAATGTGGTCAGTTCGTCCAGTAGTAGTACTTTAGATGCTTCAGCCAAAGCACCGGCAATTGCAACTCTCTGTTTCTGCCCACCACTCAGAGTTTGGATTGGCCTCTGTTTTGGATGAAGGATGTTTATAAACCATGTATAGACATTAAATTATAATCCAAAAGGTGGATTTCAACTGCCTACTTGAGAGTAGCTCAACATTCCAACGGCATCCAAAGATTTCGATACCCTTGACCTGACCTCATCTAAGGAAAGGTTGAGCTTACCAAGACCAAATGCAACATCAGATTCCACTGTAGGCATCACAACCTGCATCCAAAGGACAAAACTCAACAGGTAGCAAAATACTTGACGTGATTTGAGGTAAAATGCATCACTAAAAAAGCTTTTGCACATTAAGAATTGAATTGTTCACATGCTGACATGCTGCAAAGCCATAAGCCACTGTTTTAGGGCACATTTCATACATCTTAGAACTCATTTGATTCATGTGCATCCATTGAGTGATAAACATAAATGTATGGTTTGTTAAGGAAATGAAACTTCACAAGTTTTATGTTCAGTAGCCAATAGGCTATAGTGTCAATTCAAAATTCACTCTTATACATGCAATGTTCCAAACAAAGAAGGCTATTAAGGAACATAGAGCTACACAAGAGAAGCTTGTGGCACCGTTTTCTATTGCATGGTTAAACAATATGTCTTCATTACCAGTGACCTCATCATATTATAATCAGGTTGCACAACTCACTGATGCTAGCAAACTAAGCTCTGAGTTGTATCTTACTGCATAGAAGTGGATATTGTGTGAATTTTGGTAACCCAGTAGGATATGCATGCAAAAGTTTTGATATGACAAGTTGGTCTGGTCTATGAAGTATTTAGTTCATATATTCAGACATATGAATAATTAGAAGCATCAATTCATATCATTTTACTAAAGACATTATGTACTCGATATGGCAAGTTGGTCCGGTCCATGAAGTATTTAGTTCATATATTCAGACATATGAATAATTAGAAGCATCAATTCATATCATTTTAACTAAAGAATTATCGTCCCATACAAAATTACATCACTAACTGCTGATCAAAGTTTAACTCATAAGGTGATACAGGCTACATTGAAATTGAAGTCAAAAGATGTTATGTGAGTAATTGCATTGACATTACTTCAGATTCCACATAAAATGTCGTGTGACATAATCTAGCAAAACAGAAGTTAGAACCTGGTGATCAGGATTTTGGAAGACATAGCTGCATGGCCTATTTATATACACTGTTCCCGCAGATGGATTAAGAAAACCTGCTAAAACCTGGAAAAGCATTATGTTAGCATTTATATCCATTGGTGCTAATAAGAAATTAATCAACCAATTCTTGAAGTTATACAGCCTATTAAGTAAAAAAAGAGCATAATGCAAATAGCTTACAGCTTTATAAGGGCAAGCAAATAAAGCTAGCTTGGGAAACCAATTCATGTTTGTGGCTTCCACATTAGATATTGTAACATAACAAAAGTGGACGGTGCTACTATTTTGTTTATGTCTAACTATTATCTTCTTATTAGAATGAAGTCAAGAATACTATATTCTGGCCTAAAAGAAAATGTAAATTGACAGTGCCTAACTGCTGTTCATTGATCCAATGATTGATGCCCTTTTCTGGCTTTGTTATGATGCACCACTCTTCAGATGTGATGTCCAATTGACACCATGAAGATTAAAAAAAAAATCCTGACATTTGTGAAGAAGGATTTATTAACTTTTATTCTTGGCTTTCAAAATGGACTTTCTAATCCTTGTTGGCAACGGAAAAATTATCAAGCAATATGTAGTTGCATCAGTCCACTAATTAAGTAATTATACAAATTGACATTCCCAAGTCCTCAAAACTTTTCTCAACACCAATAGGAGAATGAGGTCACCCAAAGGTACAACGGCTTCAACATTTTCCAGAAGTTCAGTAACCCATTTGCACAAAAAACCGTGACTCGTGACTCAGAGGATGAGGTGCTAGACCATGATTTCTAGCCAAAATGTCCTCTTTTCCATTTCCAATTGAAAAACTCAACAAAACGCTACCGGACGCATTGGGTAGGAGAATTCAGGTCACCCAAAGGTACGACGTCTTGCTTCAACAATTTCATGAAGTTCAGTAACACATTTGCCCAAAAAATCATGACTCGTGACTCAGAGGATGAGGTGCTAGACCATGATTCTAGCCAGAATGTCCTTTCTTTTCCATTTCCAATTGAAAAAAAAATCAACAAAATGCTACCGGACGCATTGGCACATTGCAAAAAAACGAATTTAGTCGTTTTAAATTAAAGACTCATATAGCAGGACATTGGCTGCTGATCACAATTCACAAGCTGCTAAACATATCACTTGCAATCTGCATGCACCAGCTGGAGAATTTCAGTTCTAACCAAAACTCTCAGTGTTGTACGGATAAAATGATGTATCCTAGTTCGGAGGAGGAAACCTTGAGCAATGTGGACTTGCCGCAGCCGTTGGAGCCGAGGAGCATCCAGAGCTTCCCGGGCGGGACGCGGAGGGAGCAACCCTTGAGCACCGGCAGCACCCGCCCCCGCCGCGTTGTCACCGAGAGCCCGACGCCACGGCCTTCGATGGCCAGCGGGGCCGGGGCAGGCGGAGGAGAGGCCGAGGCGAGCACCCGCCGGCTTGGGCAAGGGGGAGCGGCTAGGGTGGGTCGAACGGCGACGGCGGAGGAGGACGGGGATGGCAAGCAGCGGATGGAGGAGGCGCCGCCGGTGAGGCCACGAGACATCTCGGCGAGGGGAGACGAGAGGGAGGAGCGGCTGGGCCGGTGCTGCAGACGGGTAGGCCTTACCCAAAGCTTTAACAACGCAAATGCCCCCGTGGGACCAGATCTTGAGATCGAAAGCGGTGCGGCGGCGGCCGACGGCGTGGATGAGGCGGAGCGCGACGCTGTCGTCCACCCCGTCGCTCACCAGCACCGCCACCTGCAGCAGCGCCCTGCCCGCCCCCGCGCGCCGCGTAAGGTGCGCCTCCACCAAGGGCAATAGGGCGCGGAACGACCTCGGCGGCAGGCGGGAGCGGAGGAGAGGTCCAGGGTTTAACAGAGCCGGGCCGCGGGCTCGGAGGAGCGGGCGAAGGGTGGAGAAGACGACGCGCAGCAAGGGACCACGGGTGGCGCGCCTAGAGCTTGCCGTGCCTCAAGGAGTAAGAGTTCAGACTCGTAAGGGAGAGGGGGGAAGGAAATTTTATAAGATTATATTTATAAAGATTTTTATAAAATTTATTTATATTATTTATCCTGTGTTTTAATAGTTAGGTTGAAGAAGAAAAAAAAATAGATACGGTCATCGTAGGGGAGAGAGTTTTTTATAGCGTAGGGTCTTATAGAATTTGCTTCCGAATAAGAGAAAATTTAATTTTTTTTCACCCTAACATATTTTCACTCCTAAAGGTCATCTGCGTCTGCGCGGATAAACAGTACCCACTGTTGAAAGTGCATTTAGGCTTTTAAGTTGGTTTAGTGATAACAATAAAATAATTAAAGAACTAATGATATTTATGAAGTATGGACATATGTAATTTGATCAAGAAAGAATTTGACGTATGGTGATCCAAAAAGAAAAGAGAAAGCGGCATATGGATCTTATATTTTTAAATTTATTTATCTTTTGAAATTGAGTTTAGGATGACGTATTATTAAGAGGGATACAAAATTTACTTATTTGCGTAGAAATAAGTACTCAAAAGATCTAACAAATCTATGAGAGATACATCGAACACAACATTTGCATCTAGGTTAGCTCTAATCTTTTCAAAATGTGCAAATTTGGAGTGTTCATATTTTTGCGGATAGTTCGCACTTTAGCAGAGTTTGGGTTAACTAAGGGTATGCGGAAAGTATGTACCTTTACGGAGTGTTCGCACTTTTATAAAAGTGTAACAGCTAGTTTTTGAGTGTGAATTATTTATATCCCACACCATCTCTCTCCAACAGCAATTAGCTCATTTATTTTAACCTAACTTAAAACGAGCAACTCAAGAGTATTCAAAGCTCCCCTCTCCACTCCCCTTTATGATTCTAAGTGAAGTCTTGTGTAGGATTGAGTGAGAGCAAGGAGAAGTGCTAGTGAGATTTAAATCCATCCTTTGAGCACTAGTTTTCTTCATCAAACCAATGATTTCATGTTTGTTACTCTTGGTGGTTTGTCCACCCAGACGGCTAGGCGTCGCCTATTGAGCTCCCAATCTTGTGGTGATCCCCGGAAAGTTTGTATCACTCCTGCAAATTTAGGTAAGCAACCCTAGCTCGATCTTTATGATCGTTTGAGTGAGAAAATGGTTGAAAGAAATCCGACTCTTTGTGAGCACCTCAACGGAGACGTATGCACTTCTTTGTGGAGTGATCGACCTTCGGTGAATAAATCTTTGTGTCTCATTTGTCAATCTCTTGTAATTTGTTGCATATTCTTATTCTTATTGATTTTTAGGGTTTCGACCCGATCTATCTCTTTGTGAGGTTTGAGCTGTAGGTACTTAGAGAAATAGGTTGGAACATTTCCTCTGGTGCTTGGTAATTCGTGGATTTGATCCACGTTGTTGTTACATAGGCATCAATTTGAGTTCTCCCAAAAATATCCAGAGTATTCGCAGATTTCTATGGAACCTCCGTATATTTGTAGAGGTTTCGAAAAAATCTACGGAGAGTCTGTATTTTTCTGATTCGCTGCTTTTAGTTTGTAAAATTTTTAGGTTCTGCTTATTCACCCTCCTCTATGCGATATCAGATCCTTTTCAATTGGTATCAGAGCTTAATCTCCTACAATACTTCGCCGCTTAGAGAATTTGAAGATGTCGACATCCGGGGAGAAAAGTCTGAAGAGTCCAAAGGATGATGCACTGAGCAACGACAAGGGCAAGGGAGTTGCAATTGAATTCAATTATGATAAGTTGAATGCATCTAACTCTTATATCTCCGTGTCATCCGAGCGTGCGTCATACTTTGATGGCACGCACTATGATGCTTGGAGGTACAAAATGAAATTACATTTAATCTTTCTTCATCTAAGTATTTGGAGGATTGTGTGTATATGTTTTGAGCTACCGGATAAAGATAAAGAGCTTACTTCTGAACAAGAGCAAAACCTTCATCGTAATGCACAAGCTGCAAGTGTATTGCTTGGCGCCTTAAGCCCCGAAGAGTTCAACAATATGGACGGACTTGAGGATGCCAAAGTGATATGGGACACACTCCAAGTTGCTCATGAAGGTACCACAAGTATGAGATAATCAAAGATAGAGTTGCGTGAAGGGAAATTGTAAAGATTTATGGTGGAGGACAATGAAACCCCTCAAAATTATATGACCGTATGATGGTGCTAGTGAACAAGATTAGATGGCTTGAAAGTGAAGAGCTGGATGACCATAAGGTGGTGAGAAGATTGCTAAGAGCCTTCGAACCAAGGAACCCCACCTTGGTGATACTCATCCGTGAGAGAAGTGATTACAAGAGACTCACACCTAGTGATGTGTTTGGAAGAATTCTTGCTTTTGAGCTCATGGAGTAGGAAGCAAATGAAGTCAATAACCTTGTGAAGCAAAGTTCAACCTTCAAGAATAAAGAAATAACATTAAAGGCGAGCAGGAGAAAGCAAGATGAAGAATTGAGCTCCGATGATGAAGAAATTACTTTCTTTGTAAGGAAGTTCATGAAATTCATGAAAAAAGACGGTTATAGCAAGTACAAGAGAGACAAGTTAAAAAGAAGATCATCCAAGAGGGCTTACTATAAGTGTGGCGAAGTTGACCACTTCATCACCGAATATCCAAACAAGAAGAAAAATAAAGACAAGGAAGAAAAGAAGAACAAGTCTTACAAGAAGGACAAGTACAAGACCCACAAGAAGATCTATTCGGGTCAAGCTCACATCGGCGAGGAATGGGACTCCGACTCTGACTCCAATGATAAAGAGGTCGCCACTATCATCATGCGCTCCTCTATATCGACAAAGTCATTCTTTAGTCACATGGGCGATAACGACGACACTCCTAAGTGTCTCATGCCAAAGGGCGCAAGGTAAAAACACAACTCAAGCACCTAGATAATGATAGCGATAGAATGACAGTGGTTGTGAATCTTTGCTTAAAGGTCTAAGAAAAAATATCATGTCTGAAATGAAAAGGCTAATGGAAATATTAGAGAGTCAAGAGGAGATTTTCGAGAAGCAAAATGACTTGCTCATCCTTGAAATGGATAGAAACCTTGAACTTGAGAAGCTCCTTGCTAAAGAAAATGATAAAGTTGAGAAATTGATCAGAGATCTTTATTTGGCCAATATCTGAATTGCTAGTCTAAAGTGTAGCAATACCACACTTTAAGAAAATCTTAATTGTTCGGATGAAACTCATAAAGCTCTTGAAGTGCAATTTGATGCCCTTATGAATATCATATCTTCTTCTAATGATGCAGCATTTCTCTCTAATGCATTACAAAGTTGCTCTCGTTGCTATAATATTGATATAAATGCTTGTGCTACTAATGCTCAATCCTTGCAAGCATTACAAAAGGAAACTGAGATACTAAGTGCCTTGGTTAAATATGGGTGATTGAAGACGTACAAATCCAAGGATGCCCTATACAAGACCATCGAGGTTAAGGACAACAAGCAAAAGAGAGGGCTTGGCTATGCCATGTATTTGGGTACACCAAGTGAGCGTGTGGTGATAAATAGCAAGAAGTGCCTCAAGTTTATCAAGGGAGGTAAGTAAGTTGATCTCACCACACAAGTTAAAAAATCTCAAGGCTATGCACCTCAAGCTACCTTTTATGCTTCTTATGTACTTATGAGAAACCACCGTGGTAAAATGGTTGCTCCATATGTTGGTACTCGCACAAAGGATCGAGTTATGACAAGGAATATGTGGGTGCTAAAAGTTCTTGTGACTAACGTAAAAGGATCCAAACAATTTTTGATACCTAAAGTAAAAGCATAATTGTTTTATAGGCATACTCTTCCGGTACATCAAGTTGAGTGCTTGATAGTAGATGCACCAATCATATGACCGGAGAGAAAAATATGTTCTCATTATTTAAAGAAAATGGAGGATCACATGAGAACATTGTATTTGGAAATGGAAAAGGAGAGGTAATTGGTTTAGATAAAATTACTATCTCAAATGATAATTCTATCTCAAATATCTTGTTGGTCGAATCTCTTAGCTATAATTTATTGTCTGTATCATAACTTTTTCAAATGAGCTATAATTGTCTTTTTACTAATGAGGATGTGACCATCTCTAGAAGAGAAGACACCTCAATAGTTTTCACCGATCATTTGAAAAGCAAGCTTTATCTTGTTGATTTTTCAACGGATGAAGTGAGGTCTAAGACTTGTTTGATTGCTAAGTCTAGCATGGGTTAGCTATGGCACCACCGACTAGCCCATGTTAGCATGAGAAATTTATCTGAACTTTCAAAGGGGGACACATCCTAGAACTAACAAATATTTCTTTTAAGAAAGATATAATTTTTAGTGCATGTCAAGCGGGAAAACAAATTGTAGCTCTTCACCCTGTCAAGAATGTGATGACAACCACAAGGCTATTGAACTTCTTCACATGAATTTATTTAGACCAATTACCTACATAAGTATTGGTGGTAACAAGTATGTCATAGTTATTGTTGATGATTTTTCTCATTTCACTTGGGTGTTCTATTTGCATGATAAGAGTGAAACACAAGCCATATTCAAGAAATTTGTGAGAAGAGTACAAAATGAATTTGATATGAAAATCAAAAGGGTGAGAAGCGAAAACGGAAGTGAATTCAAGAATACACAAATTGAAGAGTTTCTTGATGAAGAAGGAATCAAACATAAATTATCGATACCCTATTCCCCTCAATAAAACGGGGTTGTTGAGAGGAATAATAGGACTCTCATAAAGTCGGCAAGAACCATGCTTGATGAGTACAAGACATCGGATAAATTTTAGGCGGAGGCTATCAACACCGTCTGCCATACCATCAACCGGTTATATCTCCACGAGATCTTGAAAAGGACCGCATATGAGTATCTAACCCGTAACAAGTCAAATGTATCTTACTTTAGAGTTTTTGGTAGTATGTGCTTTATTCTAAACAACAAATCCAAAAATTCTAAATTTGCACCAAAGGTTGATGAAGGCTACTTGCTTGGATATGGATTAAATGCTTATTGATACCGTGTTTTCAACAAAACCACCGGTTGTATTGAAATAACACGTGATGTGATATTTGATGAAACTAATAGCTCTCAAGTGGAGCAAGTTGATCTAAATACTGTAGAGAATGAAGAACCTCCTTATGAAGCAATCAAGAAGCTAGCCATTGGTAAAGTAAGGTCCAAGGAAGCTCAAGATCAAAAGGAGGCTAAAGAAAATGGTGAAATACCTTCAGCTATGGTAAAATACGGAGATTCCGCAAGATTATACGGAGACTCCGAACAAATCTATGTAGAGTCCGCACATTGCCAGAAAAGTGGGAAGACAAATGTAAATGTACAAGATCAAGTTCATGATGACTTAAATAACTTCTTTGATGATGAAGAATGAGACATTCAAGCTCAATCTCAAGTGCCACATTTAAGAGTTCACCAAAGTATCCAAAGAGATCACCCAGTTGATAACATTCTTGGTGATATACAAAATGTGGTAACTACTCGTTCAATAATTGTAAATTTTTGTAAATATTATTCCTTTGTTTCTTCTTTAGAACCTTTGAAGATACAAGACGTACTTGAAGATTTAGATTGGGTGATAGCCATACAAGAAGAATTAAACAACTTCAAAAGAAATCAAGTATGGTCCCTAGTAGAAAGATCGAAGCAAAATGATATAGGAACCAAGTGGGTTTTCCGCAACAAGCAAGGTGAAAATAGGATCGTGACAAGGAACAAGGTACAATTGGTTGCTCAAGGCTTTACACAAATAGAAGGTTTAGATTTTGGTAAAACTTATGCTCTCGTAGCTAGGCTTGAGTAAATACATATATTACTTATCTATATTACTCACCATGATTTCAAGCTATACCAAATGGATGTGAAGAGCGTTTTTCTAAATGGGTCAATCTCCGAATTGGTGTATGTGGAGCAACCACCTGAATTTGGAGATCCCAAATATCCTAACCATGTATACAAACTCCATAAAGCGCTCTATGGGCTTAAGTAAGCACCTAAAGTATGGTATAAATGTCTTAGGGATTTTCTCATCAAAAAGGGCTTTGAAATAGACAAAGCCAATTCAACTCTTTTTACTAACAATATTGATACTGATTCATTTGCTTGCCAATTTTATGTCAATGATATTATATTTGGTTCTACTAATAAAACGTTTTGTGAAGAATTTAGTAGGATTATGACAAAGAGGTTTGAGATGTCAATGATGGAGGAATTGAAGTTCTTCACAGGATTTTAAATCAAACAACTCAAGAAAAGAACATTCATATGTCAAACCAAGTACATCAAGGATATATCAAGAAATTTGACATAGAGAATGCCAAGCCAATCAAGACTCCTATGCGAGCAAATAGACATCTCGATCTCAATGAAAAAGGCAAGGCTATGAATCAAAAGGTATATCGCTCCATGATTGGATCTTTACTTTACCTTTGTGCATCTAGATCTGATATAATGCTTAGTATGTGCATGTGTGCTAGATTTCAAGCTGCTCCAAAAGAGTGTCTTTTAATGATCATTAAGAGAATTCTTAGATATTTGGTTCATACCCCTTACCTCGGCTTATGGTATCCTAAAGGTTCAATCTTTGACCTTATCGGCTACTCGGATTTCAATTATTCTAGTTGTAAAGTGGATAGGAAGAGTACCTCAGGGACTTGCAAATTCTTGGGTAGGTCCTTGCTCTCTTGGTCCTCAAAGAAAAAAAAATCTGTAGCCCTATCCACCGCCGAGGCCAAGTATGTTGCAGCGGGTGCTTGTTGTGCTCAACTACTTTAGATGAAGCAAACCTTGAGAGACTATGGCTATAACATGACCAAAGTTCCACTTTGGTGTGACAATAGGAGTGCCACAAAAATAGCCAGTAGTCCTGTGCAACACTCAAGAACCAAACATATAGACATCTGGCATCATTTCTTGAGAGACCACTCAACCAAAAGGGATATCGATATTCGTCCTGTGAGAACCGAAAAATAACTAGCCGATATCATCACCAAGTCACTAGACGAGCAAAGGTTTTGTGAGTTAAGAAGTGAACTAAATATCCTAGATTCTCGCAACGTGGTTTGATTTATTGCATACAATTGATTGTTGTAGATTTCTAGCTTTTTGGATACAAATTTCCTAAAAGATAGGCTTAGAGTTGTGTGTTTTTAATAAAATTTGGATATTTGGTCTTTGATCACGTCATGTCACTTGTGGTTATAGTTTTGATTGGTTGATTGCTAGCTAATTACAAGTGATATGATCTCTCATGTCTGTGAGAAACCGTCCAGATAATATTCTAATTAATCATTAAGTTGATCATTTGTATAATCATGACTATAATGATTAATCAGAATATCACTCCAGTAGTCTCAGCACGTATTTTGTGCCCAAGATCGGAACACATGTCTTTCCAACATTCAACATCACAACACAGCTTAATAAATAGCGAGTAATTAACATTATATTACAAGTTCTTAAGCAAAAATAGGTTTACAATAATTTACATCAAAAGAGATAAAACTACGCAGTGGAAGATTTAAAACTTAACAACAACAAAAGACTGGTGGAGCCATACACATCGAAGCTCTTGTGAATGTTTGGTTGTGCTAAAACTGGCGCTGTTGTGAGACGAGATTTCAGAGTCTGAAAAGCTGCTTCACACTCCTCGGACCATTCAAACTTGACATTCTTATTCAATAATTCAATCATGGGCTTGGCAATTTTGGAGAAGTTCTCAATGAACCAGCGGTAATAGCCCATAAGTCCTAGAAAACAATGGATATCGGTGACACTCTGAGGTTGTGCCTAATTGAGCACAACATGCACCTTACTCGGGTCAACCGCGACATCACCTTCAGAAAGAACATGTTTGAGGAAAGAGACTTACTTAAGCCAGAAGCCACACTTGCTGAATTTGGTATAAAGGCGATGCTCCCAAAGTCTCTCAAGAACGACACGGAGATGACCGTCATGTTCTTCTTCGGTCTTGGAGTAAATGAGAATGTCATCGATAAAAGCCATGAAAAATCGGTCAAGCTCCTCCATGAAAATTGCGTTCAGCAAATACATGAAGTATGCCGGCGCATTGGTCAGGCCGAAGGACATAACCGTAAATTCATACAGTCCATAGCAAGAAGAGAAAGTTGTCTTCGGAATATCCTCCGGGCGAATCTTTATTTGATGATATCCCGACCTTAAATCAATTTTGGAGAATACCTAGGCACCGGTTAACTGATCAAATAGAATATTAATCCGAGGAAGCGGATATTTGTTCTTGACGGTGACCATGTTCAACGGATAATAGTCGACACAAATCTGCAAAGACTGATCCTTCTTCTTCACAAAGAGCGCCGGACATCCCTAAGGTGATGAGCTCAGACGAATAAAATCCTTCGCTAGCAATTCTTGAATTTGCTTTTTCAGCTCTACCAACTCATTTGGCAGCTTTTGATAGGAACGCTTGAATATTGGAGGGGTTCCAGGCAAAAGCTCGATGGTGAACTCCACTTTCTGATCGGGTGGCATTTTGGGTAACTCGTATGGAAAGACATCTGGGTGTTCACACACCACTAAAATTTGAACAAGATCCATAGAGACGACACCCTCCATTGCATAAAGATGTTGACCACTCTCATCAAGGCTTCGAGTGACCCAATCACCGAAAGAACTTGTAAGAGAAATGGATATTGGTGCACATTGGATGACTACATCATTTTGAGTCAACTAATTCATTCCCAAGATAACATCCAAACCCATCGATGCAATCACAATCAAATTAGCTTGGAAGGCGGTTCCTTTGATAAGAATCCGGGCATGCTGAACTGTATCCTCTGAGAATATCTTCTCACCAAGCATTGTTATGAGATAGGGAGTAGGCATGACTTGCATGGCAAATGCATGGGTTGTGGCACAACTCCGCTTGACAAAGGAATGAGAGGCCCCGGAATCAAAGAGCACCATCATCGGATGGGAGTTGACAAAAAGTGTGCTTAAGAGCGCACCGATCTCCTTTTGGGCATCCTCAGTGGTGATGATATTGATATTCCCCTGCTTCAGAGCTGGGGTTTTCCGGGTCTCACTAAGTGGTGACATAATTAGGGTATCTGCCACACCATCTTGCTTTGTATGGGGACAAATTTGGGCAAAGTGCCCAAACTGGCCACAATTAAAGCACGGTCTCCTTTTACCACATCTTGAGTTGTTTCTTTGCTTTTGGGTGGCTTCTTGGGACTGAGAAGAATGGGCCAAGCACATAGATTGTGGAGATGCTACGACCATTGCATGAGACAATAGTGACTATCCCACACCCACATATTGCTCATTGTCTCCATTAGAAAGTTGTTCCTCCCTCTTACGTTTCTTCTCATCTTGATGTTTCTTTATATTGTATTCCACCATAACTGACTTACTCACCATCATGCTGAAATCATCAAAGCTATGTGCGAAGAGTCTCTTTTGCATCTTCGTGGAAAGTCCGGCCATAAAGTACTCTTGATTTCGCTTGTCAGTGGAGACAAACTCTAGGGCATATTGAGCCAAATCATAGACTTGTCTCCTTGCTTTACATTGAGAAACTCCTACCTCTTGATGCCCCTAACACCCTTAAGGATGTAGGAAGCACGAAAAGCCAACTGGAATTCCGCCCAAGTGACAGAGTGGTCAGGGGCTTGCATGGGGAGGTAGCTCTACCACCATGCCCCGGCTGCGTCTTGAAGCTGATGGGTGGCATATCGGACCTTGTCGTGGTCGTCACACCGCACTAGAGCAAGTTTCTACTCAATTATGTGAAGCCAATCATCAGTGTCATGGGGATCTTTAGCGCAGGTGAAAATAGGAGGTTGAGTGCAGAGAAACTCAAAGAAACCACCATGTGGGTCGGCTCCACCCCCAACAGGATGTGCCATGTTCTGAGCGATGACCTTGAGAAGGGCTAACATCTCCACCATAGGTGATAGCGGGGGTGGCTCTCCATCATGGGTATTTGACCCCTCTGGATTGTCCTTACGGGCACTCTGGTAGGTCCTCATCCTATTCGAAGCGATAAGATGAAAGGAAGGCAAACGGTCACTTTCCGGCTTAGCAAAATGGGGTTAGTTGGATCCCACAAGTGATGCATTATTTTTTTTATTCTGTCAGGTGTGGAGAGTCCGTAAGAATTTCTGGAGTGTCTGTATTTCTTCAGAAAATGCAAAGTGTCTGCATATTTTTGCGAAGGATCCGTAGTTGGAGAGAAAATCATGTTAGATCTTAACAAAGAAAAATGACAAAGAAATTTTAGAATGACAAGTAAGGGATAAGTCAACATGAATGTCGTCAGGCTTCTTAAAACCCACTATATGTAAATGCATATAAAAAGAAAGACAGGAATGAAGTATGCTCGATCCCTATCTACATATTTCTTTCTCGAGAGCATCACTCCCCAACAAGCATCACAATCACAAACATCACCCTTCACGCAAGAAAGAAAAAATTTTGTGCGAACAGTGCTTGTGCAACTCACTGCACAAGCGATGTTTCATCCGTTGTTACCAACGTATTCATTTCACGTACCTTCGTCTTACGGGACACCCCATATAATCGTCACATGAATAGATGATCATAACTACCATCATATGGTGGGTGTTCATTTGTTATTGCTAACTTATTCACTTTTCGTATCATCACCGTACGGAACACGCCAGGCCCCTGCCTCGCACCAGTTGAGCCCCCGATATTTACCGCTATCAGAATGTGTTACTTACCTTTTCGTCGATGCAATATGATTCATTAAAATGCAACAACACAATGCGGTAAATAAACAACTTAAACGCAGCAAACAACCACACATTACACTTAGAGGTATAATATAGCAAGTTTATACATATTAACAAAAGAAACTTTAGTGGGTTGCTTAAGTGAAGTTGACACACTTACTAAATAACGTTATAATTATGTTTAGGCTACTTCATTAAACCAAGCTCTGATACCATGCTGTGAGGAACCGTCCGGACAATATTCTAATTAATCATTAAGTCGATCATTTGTGTAATCACGACTATAATGATTAATCAGAATATCACCCCAGTAGTCATGTCACGTGTTTTGCGTCTAAGATCAGAACACATATCTTTCCAACATTCAACATCACAACACAGCTTAATAAATAGCAAATAATTAACATTATATTACAAGTTATTAAGCAAAACAGGTTTACAACAATTTACATCAAAAGAGATAAAATTACGCAGCGGAAGATTTAAAACTTAACAACAACAAAAACACTGGTGGAGCCATATGTCAGGTTCTACAAGCCCTTGCTTACACCCCGGGCACATGAGTCAAATAGATGTAGCGACTTACGGTACTTGGCTAACCCGTCCCATATTCGGGTATGTGGTAAGCACGGAAAAGTGCTAAAGCCAACGACACCGACGGATGGTGCTTAAATGATGCAAGCGGTCTATGGCATCCGGGTTACTCTCCCGATGTACCACTAGCATCACCCACATCTCGCCTCATTCTCACATATTATCCAACATGACATCATAATTATAATTGTGAACAATAGTAAGTAAGCCCTAAGCTCGCGAACAACGGTCACACCGTCGCTCGACTTCTACCACGGACCTAAGTATTGCTAAGCATTTCGATTAACCGTTTTAGTTAGATATCGATGAAATCATCCTAGGTTACAAGGAATGAGGATCGTCAACAGATCAATATAGAGGTAATGCAACAATATAGGTTCTACCCACATAGCTCGACATCGACTTGCTAAACATGCAAACATACATAAAACATAATTTATCAATTGAGACTCCATTCAATTTGAAAAAAGGATGCAATATGCTTAGTTATTTGCCTTGCTACTTTTCTTCAAATCAAGATCAACCACTAAAACTTTTATAAATATACTAGATGCAATTGGATTAGATTAATTTGATTCGTGTGTCTTAATTTCACCTCATTTTAAACATTTCAAAATTTAATCAATGCATTATTAGGATTGTTTACTTTCTTGGGTTTTGTTTGGTTTTTGTGTTGATTTGAATTTGAATCTAATTTTAATTCTAATCTACAATTGGTACACTAATTGAAGTACAACAGGAACATGTCTAAACACAACATCCTTCGAGTTATATGGGAATTTCTTAAGCACATCAAGAAATACATCTGGGTTATTTGGCATGTGTGTCACCCATTGCAGCATTATCAAAAAAAATTATACTCACGTGAATTTCACGTGCACGCTTACTAGTTGGTGTTAGTTCATGTGTTTCTGTATGTAAATTGAGGCCTATAGTCATTAGAAATTCTAAAACAGTGATATTATATAACCCTTCAGATCTCAGCCTTCTGTTTTGAATGTGAAGGACACAAATTCAGGTGTAAAGTTCCTCAAAAACACCCGAATATCTAAATCAACTCAAAAGACAAAATTAATCTCAGTCATTAAATCCAGATTGGATGGAAAAAAAAATTCAGGTGTTAGGACCTACTAAAACACCATAGTTTCAGATAGAGGGGCCTTATTACTACGGCCTTGTTTGGAAGCCTGGTTTTTGGTCCAAAACCCCTATAAATTATAGGCCCCAAAATTTTTTTGCATTGGACTGAAAATTGGTTTTTGGAAGCCCGGTCAACACACTTCTTTTACCATCAGTTTCGGCCTAACCCGTCGGATGGAAAAAATTGAGGAGTGAGGTCTGAAAAAAAAAACACGACAACTATCGAGCTCGCTCAACCGAGTCCCGTGCTCGGTGCCCTTGGCGGCCACCGAACCTTCACGGCAACGGCGGCCAGCCTCATCGATCGGAGGCAGTGGCGAGCCCTCTTCCACGGTAACCTCTCCCTTCCCCTACCCCACAGCATCATCTCCCTCCCGCTCTCCCACAACAACCTCTCCCTTCCCCTCCTCCTCTCTCTGCCGATCTGGAGGACCTGGCAGATGCTGGCGTCGATCTACTACTAGTGACTTGGTTTTTTTGGTTAATCCCCTTGGCTTCAATCTTGCAGTCTGGCGACCACATCGGTAGGTGGTACTTGATCCATCTTTGTACACAGATTCCTGTTGGTGCTCGATTTATGTGGTTCTTGATCCACTTTGTGTCGTTTCATATGTGATTAGCAGAGTCGCTAATTTAGGAGCTATGTGATTAGCACAGTGATGTTATCACGCAAGAATTTATAGAGATTTGATGGGATGCTTACCACCCGTACCCAATTGTTTAGTGCAAGCATCATTGGCGGCTCAGAGTTGATCTGCTCTCCCGAAGCTGCTTGTGATGAGAATCATAAAGCTGGAGCTAAAATGATTCTTTGGTGGCACCTAATCACATTAGGAATTAGATAGATAGGGCACGTATTTTATTTCCACCTGTGCAGTTTTAGTTGCTATGCTTCTACTAGTACGGTTTTCAGTGTGGTACTATCAAGTAGCAGCACATGGACTAGTATCTAGTAGTAGGAATTTGGGTCAAAATGCATGTGATTTATTTGTTTTCGTGAATAGCAATGCTTTATTTTAAACTTGATCTTCTCAACTACTGGTAGATATATTCAAAAAATAGTTGAGGAAGATCTTACAATGGTATAATATGATTCTAAGGAAGAAGAGTGGTTAAGTAGCTAGGAAACTCTAATTCACCCCCGCAAGTTTGTGGCTCTACCTACTGATAATGAGAGGTATAGAGATGATGTTGCATCATTGATAATGATAGTCGATATCGTATTTCTAGTTAGCATTGTGTTGTGTGTGCATGCGTTTATCTTGATTTTTACTCATTGATGTAATAAATGGGACAAGTCTGAAATATTTTGTTGTAATTAAAATCTTCAATTGTGATATTGTTTATCTTAGATTCTCTTTGAAATCATTATTGTGTGTTCTTTTTTACCTAACAACATGCCTTCTTACTTGTTATTTCCTGATTCTATTTGTGTTCAATGGTTTATCTCAGATCTAATGTCTCAAAGAGCAAGGTGCTCCTCAAAATATGAAAAAGCGCTAGTTGATGTACTCACTGAGTACATGCTTTCTCATTTTCGTGGTCAAAATGGCTGGTATTCTGAAGGTTGGAATAGAATTGTGAAAGATTTCAACAGTCTTTGTACATATGCCAATTTTACTAAAACTTATATTCAAGACAAAAAGTCCCAATTAAAGAAGGACTACAAAGCAGTCAAATCCATCTGTAAGCGTAGTAGAGTCTCTTGGAATCATACAACGTCTATGATTAACACAACATCTGAAATCTGGGATGAAATCATAGAAGAAGATTGATTTGTAACCCTTACATTTCAGATTTTTTTGTGTTTTGTAACAAATCTTTCTGATCTCTCAATAATTTGTTTAGGAGGATTCAAAGTTGAGGAGGTATGAAAACAAAAGCTTCCCATTGTTTGATGCATTGGACATATTGTATGAAGGTAAGTTATGCACATTTTCTAGTTAGCAATAATTTGTTGTATTTGCTGAAGCAAAGAATTGCTTCACTTCTAATAAACCTCAGCATGCTAGAAGTAAACGATCTGGAGGCACGGAGAAGACACTTGTAGATTTCACTAAGAAGCGTCCATGAGACGCTACAATCAATGTAGGAGCTCATGATGGTGAAGAACTGATTTATCCAATAAGAATGGATGACTCTGGTAGGTAAGATTTGGAGATGAGTCTTTATAGTCTCAAGAGCAAGAGAAACAATCTCTGCAAGATTTGGAGACTGAGCATGTACATGATAAAAGATGTAACAAAGGGGCATTTCATCAAAGGATGGAAGACTTTGGAGGGAAAGGTGCAGAGGTGGAAGATGATCATGCTACTTCAAGATCTGGGACTGCTAGATCAAATAGAGGAAGAATGAAGAAAAGTTCTAATGCAAAGTCAGTGCCACCCATTGAAGAAACTATGTCAGAATTTCTGAGTTTCAGGAAAGAACAAGTTAGTGCCAAAAGACAGAGCAAAAGGC
Organism: Phragmites australis; assembly: GCF_958298935.1. NCBI lineage: Eukaryota > Viridiplantae > Streptophyta > Magnoliopsida > Poales > Poaceae > Phragmites > Phragmites australis. Next base: position 31,946,977 of record NC_084929.1, on the reverse strand, counting down.
AAAAAAGAGAGCAAGAAAGAGATTACTCGATTACAAAATTCTTAGAGGTGTTAGATGAGATCGATGTATTAGACGATACAAAGATCCTGGCTTCTAATGTCTTTAAGAATGCTATGAACCGTGAGCTTTTTCTAGGATATATTTCAAGGCTTCGTGGTTTATGGCTAAAAAAAGAAGTTGATAAGCTTGGAACTCAATTGACTAAATGTAAATCCATTGCATTCCTTTTTTCAGTTTAGATAATGTTCAGTTTCAAGGATATGTGAATGTGCAGCTTGTTCTATTTGAATCAGATTAAGAGCTCAGAACTGTATCATCTGTCATGCAGAACCAAATAAGACTACAAAGTAAATAACTGTATAACATGTACAAATTTCTTCCATAATAACTAGAGTTAGAGAAGGGCCTAAAGTAGTAATGCTACAATAAATTTTTTATTTGAATGATCGGTGAATCTACATGTCTTACGGGGCAGGAAGCAAGTGCTTCCGTTCCTTTTTCCATTCCAGGAAGAAAGCAACTTTGTCTTAGTGCATTCTTGCTATAAGTTAGTTGTCTGTTAAGATTTGCAACTGGTAGCTGTAATTCTGTATTATTATGTTGCAAGTACCTATAATGTCTGTAACTTTTATCCTAGTGTAATTACTAGTCCGTCCTATCTTCTTAACCACCAAAGCCGAGTGTCCTGCTGTTTGTGCTTCACTTCTGCAATCACCGGGGCCACCAGCGACCTGTCCGGTGGGTTGGCGACCACCACCAAGCAGTCCGTCTCCAGGGTGACAGGAAAATTGAACCATTGTGCTGCAAGCCGGATGACAACTTATTTATAGACCAACAAAGCATTGTATTCAAGAAGGTTTAGCGACATAATCCACAAAATGACATGCTACGGTCACTTAAGACCAAATTTGGATGCGAGAATTAATTCTTCCCCGTTATTACTATGAGAAATCGAACTCGAACTTCATCTAAATACCCACTAAATTGCAATGAGTTACTGTGTTTCAAACATGAACTAATCATTTTCCACCACACTAATCTACAAGTGTGGTGTGAAAAATATTTTAAGAACTACGACCTCGATGAACAAGCATCTCGAAGGAAATAGACTTCGAAAAGACTAACGTTGTGCGAACCTAGCTCAGCTCCATTGGTAAGACCTCCTGCTGAGTAGGCTACCCGCCCGGACTCGAATCCATGGCCCAGCTTCTCGATCCTGCTCTTAAAAAAAAGAGTAACGTTGTGTTAACCTGAAAGAAAGATTCACGCAGAAATACATCCAGACGTCCATCCTCGGAGAATCCGTGAAAACAGTTGAGGAATCTCTGCTATTGAGCGTTCAGAGATTTTAACGATGAACAATTAGAAAAAAAGATACCATATAGAAGAAAAGATTTCTCTTTATTTATCTGTGTTTATAATAAAAGATTATGTCTTATATATAGTGCTAAAAACCCAATCGAATCTTTTAAGAGATCGAGATAGACCTACATTCAGTTATAAAACTCCATGTGTCTTAACACTCTTCCTTAGGTACTTCTCACGAAATACATATGCTTTATCAAAAAAATTCAAAAAATTAGTGAAAAAATTAGAAGAAATAGTACCTAGCTTGCGATATGGCTATACAAATTGCCTCATTAAAAATCTTATCATGATAAACTTCAGAAAAACTCATTTAAAAGAAAAAAGTACAATCTACCTAAAATGCTTCATATAATCTTTATGATTAACTTTGGGTATTTAATTTTTTTGACTAAGATTTAGTTCCTTGTATCAGTATTGTGTGAAAAATTCTCTCCTGAAATGTGCAATTTTCTCAACCTCATCATCCTAATGCTACGAATACATCTTTCAAAACTAGAAGCAGGAAGAGACTTACTGAATAAATCTGTAAGATTTTCACATAATTTGGTATGTATTACATTTATTTTATTCATTTTATGCAATTCATGAGCATACAAGAACTTGAGGTTGATATGCTTCTCAAGTTACTTTTCACATATTTCGATTGTATCAGTGAAACACATGCAATATTATCTTATCTTTATAGATAATGGTGGGAGTGTTAGTAGTGTTCAAATCACATGACTACTGGATATAATTGATCGCTCTTCTAAGCTATGCGTATTTCTACGCGGTTTCATATAAATCTATTATTTTTAGTTCATTAAAGTAGATACAAGATTTCGCTTTGACGATTTTCAAGATATTTTAGTTCTACCACGTAGAAAAAGATAGTCAATTTGTGATTTTATTGTATGCATGTAATATAACGGGATATTGCGGTGAAAATTTCTCTCAGAATCGAATGTATACAATGAGCTATTTTGATATATTTTTTTATATTGCAAATATTGACTTCAGATATTACAAACGTTATTTCTAGATGATGCAACGGACTATTAGAGCATCCCGGCGCTAGCATCTCCCATTTTAATTTTGATCTCCTGTCTTCACACCAAATGGCTGACTACTCACAGTGGGAGCATGCATGTGGTGAGCTGTGTGCATATTTTCCACGATTTCTCAATTTGCTATGACCCGTGCCGTTTCTGTGAGAGTTAGAGCAAAGTTATGTTGATTTCTCACCTAGTTAATTGGTGCCTTTTTACGCCCATGTATGTTGGATTTAAAGGGCCTTTTTACACCCAGAACTTAGCCATCGAGGGCTTGAGGTCAGGAGCTCCCTCCAGGCCTCCATTTTAAATCAAGTGCATTCCCACGTTGTACCACTCGGAGCTCTCACCGTTCTTGTTCTTGGGCTTGTACGAGAACAACAGGCTACGCCCGACGTGGAGGCCCTCCCCGTCGAGCACCGCCGGCCTCCTCGGAGCACCACGCGCCCTCGCCATTCTCGACCGGGCGGCTGTTGTTCTTGGCCCTTGCTTGGTTAGTTGAAGAAGAACCAAGAACCCACCCTCGCGTTTGCTTCCCGGCGCGGCCTGGTAGTCCCCCGCAAGTGCGGCGGGGTCAGCGGCATAGACGCCGGCGTGTGGAAGAACTTGGCCGCAGCGGCGGGAAGCAGCTCGCCCGCGATCTTTTTTTTTTCCGGCTCTCCGACTCGCATCGGACGGACGGACACGACGCGGACTCGGCCGCCGATAGCCGCGCGGAGCCCAGGCCGTTTGGAGAATCCGAGTCGTTTCCTGATCCGGTCGTAGCGGTAAAGGTCTCTCGACCCCAGATTCGCCTTCTTCCGTGGAGTAGATCGATCCGATCCCTTGATCACCTGACCCAGCAGCTCAAGCCCCCGCTCGTTGGCGTTGGCAGCCTCACGGCGGCGCACGGCCAGGGCCAGCCCGCCACATCGCTGATCGTACCGCGCGCCGCCTCCAGCTCTCGGGAAAGGGCCGCCGCGGCTCGGTCCGTCGGCTCACCCGTCGTCCCCGTCGAGGAGAGAGGTGAGACGGAACCCCGTCGGCCGGTCGAGATGGTGCTCGCGCAGCTGGGCGGGAGCATCTCCCACGCGCTAAAGCGGATGAACGACGCGACGGTGGTGGACGAGAAGGTCCTCTCCGACTGCCTCAACGAGATCTCGCGCGCGCTCCTGCAGGCCGACGTCCGGTTCGGGACGGTTCGCGACCTGCAAGCCAACATCAGGAGGATCGTCAACCTCGAGGCGCTCGCCGCCGGCACCAACAAGCGCCGCATCATACAGCAGGTTCGCTCCCCTCGCTCGCTTTCCCCGGCCGCCTCCCACTGTCACAAGCCAGAACTCGGAAAATTGATATCTCTGTTGCCGTGGTGATTTTGTAGGCCGTATCCAGTGAGCTGTGCAGAATGCTGGATCCGGGGAAGCCGTCCTTCACCCCAAGAAAAGGAAAGCCCAGCGTCGTATTGTTCGTCGGCTTGCAGGGTTAGTATGATTCAGCCGCCATGCTTGTTCCGTTTTACCTGGCCTTCTAGGTCTAGTGTTGGGATTTTGTCATTGCATACCAATACCCATATATTGGAGCTTGGATGTACCCATATACACACTGTAGAAGATTAAGGATGCATGTCTGCTTCTTGTGTTATTGAACAACCGATCTGTGTTTTGAAAACGGGTCTACTAGGCCGTGAACAAGGAGCGGATGCTTCTACTTGTTAGCCAGTTAGGTAATTTTCAATAGATATTTAAAAATTCATCCTCTATAACACTATTATACTATCCTCTAACATTATTATGGTATTGTTTATTTTTTTCATCTCCAACAGCTACCCTATTTACTACCTTCTCTTACTCTCCTCCTCCACTCAGGCCCACAGGCATGCTCAGGGAATAGTGTTAGGATCGCTACAGTAATCCGCATATTTGCTTCTCCTGTTTCCCTGTGTTGGTCCAGCCATATCCCTGTTGGGACTAATACAGTTTCTGTTGGACATAAAAACATACGCTACAATAGTCCGCAAATCACTATACCACTGGATTTCTAGATTTTGCAGCTTCTTTTGCAGATGGGCTTAGGCTGCATAATTGGCGCTATTGTACCGCAAAATTGCTACTAGGTGGGCGACTGGTCGAGTACAGGTTACCGGTTTTCAAAACCTTGAACAACTGAATACGAGGTGGTGTTTGAGAAGCAACAATGCCGGCCCTCATAGAGCTGTTTTGTTTTCATGTTTTTATTGAGTACCTTAGAAGCTGATTAGATATATGTTGTGAATGTTAGTACCTTTGGTTGTTATTTCGAAGCCTTCGTCTGTGTTCAAGCGAATTTATGCGACTATGTACTACAGGGAGTAGAACCGTAGAAAGGGTTGTGATTTGGATCACTTTGACGATTTATTTAAAACTACGATAACATAGCACCAATATAAACAGGTAGTGTTGATATCTTAGATTAATTTTTTGCCTTGTGCTCTTATCTGCAAGTTGAGTTCTTGGTGATATGCAACTTCATAACTAATGCTGTACCAACAGGAGTCCTCACTTCTATTCTGAGATGGATATCTAGGTAGATACATTGCATTTTTTTTTTTTTGTGATAGAATTTGTTCAGGCATTTGCGCAGCTAGCTGTAGGTGCTAGACCCAATTTATAAGGTATCAGTGGCAGTCATGTTTTATTTTCTGTTTGTTTATTGGTTTGTAGTTGTGAGTTGTCACGTGATATTTCCCTTCTTCCTTTCCTATCTCCGAGTAATGCCAATGTTTTTTTGTTTACCATTGTTCTCATGTTCTTTCCTAAGTTGCAATATAGAAGTTTCCTTTTCACTGTGTAACATTTCATTACTGTAGGTTCTGGAAAAACCACTACCTGTACCAAGTATGCAGAATATCATCGGAGGAAGGGGTTTAATCCTGCACTGGTTTGTGCTGATACATTCCGAGCTGGTGCTTTTGATCAGTTGAAACAGAATGCAACAAAAGCCAAGATACCTTTCTACGGAAGGTGCTTAAAGTCAACAAGTTCGTTTCTTGGTTAAATACCTGTATCCAAAATTTACAGAGAAGAAATTTGCTGTTTTTTCAGCTACACGGAATCAGATCCTGTAAAAATTGCTGTTGAGGGTGTGGAGAGGTTCAGGAATGAAAAATGTGATCTCATTATTGTTGATACAAGTGGACGCCACAAGCAGGAAGCTGCGCTGTTTGAAGAAATGCGTCAAGTTTCAGAAGCAACGGTATTCCCACTTTTGTAATCTCCAATATAACCGATGTGGCTTTGCACTCCTAATGAGAATTTAACAAACCTTATTTTCGTTCTATGCAGAAACCAGACCTGGTGATATTTGTGATGGATGGTAGCATTGGTCAGGCTGCATTTGATCAGGCACAAGCATTTAAACAGAGTGCTTCCGTTGGTGCAGTGATTGTTACAAAAATGGATGGTCATGCGAAAGGCGGGGGTGCACTTAGCGCGTTAGTATAACTCTTTATTTTTAAAAAACTTGCATAATCCACCAGGTTCTATTTCCTGTGTCATATTGCTTGTAAGTTCCAAAGAGCCTGAGCTGAACACTTAAATACTTCTTTTGGGGGGTTATTTGCCTTCATTCTCTTGCGGGTTAACCCCCCCCCCCCCCACCCCCATATAGTTCTGTATAGAATTGCATTTTATTTTAGCAAGTAGCATATCATCCGTGGCATATTAGTTCACACAAGAAAATGCAACTACTTCAGTTTTTCGATGGCTGCACATTTTAGCGTGCAAGAAACAGTTCAAACTGTTACATATATGCTCGACTATATTTTTATTATACTGTGCTTAGTTAAGGATCCCTGGGATATTATAAATAAGTGATGTTATTGTCGACGTTCGGTAAAGTCAATTATGCATTTAAAATAGAGATACCTGGTCATCAACTCTGTATCGAAGAGAAGTATACGAGATTTTTATATAGGTTTAGGTATCCTTTAGGATAATAATCATATATCATATTCTGACTTGATTAATCTCAAGAGAAGATAATTACAATAGTCGTGTGTCTAGATCTAAACTTAAGGATCTCGATGAGTTTTCACATGTTATAAATCCTAAAGTTATTGTCAGATGAATCTAATCGTAGCTCAAATCTGCTACGGATCATAATGGGTTGCTTCTGCTTCTATTCGACTAGGCTTGCTTCATATTACTTGTCCGACTTCTGGCTTCTAACCTTGCTTCCCTTTCTCTCCTCCCATTTGGACGTATCCGCTCTCCTCCTTATATAGTCAGGTCGATGAGCCATACCGTACTCGAAGTCTCTGAGGGTAACCTTTCCTGATATATTACTTATGAATATCTCGAGGACTCCTTCTTGATTCAGGGATAGTTTTCGTGTAGAACACGATGAACTATCTGGAATATCAGCACATATCTTATTTACCTCATAGTGGTTATGAAACATATCGTGTTAGATAAAAGACACATGTACGATAGTGATCTGTCTTCAGGATATAACATATTTCTAGTAAAAATACTTAATTATTAAATCCTCATCAATTATAATGACCTTTTCTTTTGACCCTTGTCTTTTCTTTTTCAGTGTAGCAGCTACAAAAAGCCCTGTGATATTTATCGGAACTGGAGAGCACATTGGTGAATTTGAGGTTTTTGATGTGAAACCATTTGTTAGCCGTTTGTTAGGTCAGCAAAATAATTTCAATACTAACTTGGTGATTCTTCTTTCTAGTTTACCTAACTTCGTGTATTTGGCAGGCATGGGAGACTTGTCTGGCTTGATAAACAAGATCCAGGATGTTATGCCTGCTGATCAACAACCGGAGCTTGTGCAGAAGCTGACTCAAGGAACCTTCACTCTCAGACTTCTGTTTGAGATGTTCCAGAATCTTCTGAATATGGGTCCTCTTGGGCAGGTTAACTATCCTTTTATCGTTTCAGTATGGTTAAATCTTATTATATTTGTTTCTTGTGTAATTGTGTTTAGTTTCAGATGAAATTCTCCATCATGACGAAAAATTTGACCGATCTGCAGTTCTGTTATAACGTTTTTAAGAATGAACAAGATTTGAAGTATCTACCGTGATCGATGTTATAATAACAAAAGCACCAACAAGATTTGATCGATGTTCATTATAAATTTTTTGATCTTGCAGCTCTTCTCTATGTTGCCTGGATTTAGTGCCGAGCTGATGCAAAAAGGAAAGGAGAAGGAAGGCCAAGCAAAGATTAAGCGGTACATGACGATCATGGATTCCATGACAGATGAAGGTGAGCTAGCGCAAGGCCTTCTCGTCGGTAACTAGGACTGAAACTCATTTGACTCTTGCCTACTTGTAGAGCTTGACAGCACGAACCCAAAGCTGATGAACGAGTCACGGATCATCCGGATCGCGCGGGGATCTGGCAGGCTCGTGAGAGATGTGATGGACATGCTGGAGGAGTACAAGAGAATTGCCAAGGTGATGAAGAACATACCGATCACGAAGGATGTAAATCCGAACAGCAACACGTACATGCAGCAGATCATCAAGGCCCTTCCTCCAAATCTGCTGAAGCAGATGGGTGGCGTGGCTGGGTTGCGGACTGTCATGAAACAGTTGAGTCCAAAGAGGGTGATGAGCTAAGGCCCCGTTTGGTTGCAAGAATCACCTCCGATTCTGGACCGATTTCAGTTTCTCGCAACCAAACAGTAATGTGATTCTCGTTGAAACGTAAAACAGTTTTAGATGCGTTTCTCTGATTCTCAGAATCACCTGCCTCCGAGAAACGTTCTTCGAGAACTCGAATCCTAACCAAACGCAACCTAAATCATGGGTGGCGCGATCGTTAGTCTTACGATTGGTACTAGTTTGATTTACATCTGATAGTGGTAAATTACATTTCTGAAAATTTACATCTGATTAGCTTCTCTTGAGCGTGCATTTCAAAATTTTACTAGTTTGATTTACATCCGTTGTGGTGAGATTTTAGAACCGTGCTTTATTATACTGTGACAAACGCGAGACTTCCGTGCTTGATAAGCGAAGTCCAATGCTTTGTTTGAAAAGTTTTAAGTAAGGAAACGACAACGCTTCATACTTTGTAACTCCTCGAAAGAAAGAAAGTAACGTGCCATGTCACTAACTGCGCTAAAAAAGTAAAGATGGTGCCACGGTGCGTTACTTTATCACTGCACTACAAAAACACTTGTCCCATTAACAAGAATTTGCAATGAAATTTATCTTTAATTTACTGAACCGTAATGTTCTCTCTTCTGTATAAACTTGGCCCAGGGCTTTGCACTTAAGAGCACAATTACTGAGAATTGAAAATTGGTCGATTCTCGTAGTATTCTCTTAAAAGTGGACAATATGTATTATAAATTGTAGATAAAAAAGATGCAAAGAGATTCAAGTTGGAAAAGCTGATACATGCCAACAAAATAATTTTTGAACATATGAGAGTACCCAAACGAAACTATCTCAATTCTCAATTCGAATTAGAAGTCTTGTCATACGTGTACAAATGGAACTTCTCCAGCAAAATTCCATGGTCATTATGTATCTATTATGAATCTTGAGACATATGGAAAGTTAAATGAGCAAACTTATTAGGAGATGTCACCTGTTTTTGCTCGGGCGAGAAGTCCAGCAGACAACAATTCTCCACTAACAAACGGAACACGTCCAAGAAAAACTGAAAACGTAAATGATTCGAACTTAGAAACTCCCAAAATAAATCCCTAACAAACCGAACCCATAAAAAAGGCAAAAACGTAAAAGATTCAAATTTACAAAATCCCTAACAGACCAAACGCAACAAAAGAAAAGCTGAAAACATAAATGATTCGAACTTAGAAACTCCCAAACCAAATCCCTAACAAACCGAACCCATCCAAAAAAAAGAGAGGCAAAAACCTAAAAGATTCAAATTCACAAACTCCCAAACAAAATCCCTAACAAACCAAAACCCTCAAAACAAAAGACGAAAATGTAAGGATTCAAGATTAGAAACTCCCAAACCAAATTCCTAACAAACCGAATCCATCCAAAAGAAAGGCAAAAACGTAAAAGATTCAAATTTACAAAGTCCCAAACAAAATCCCTAACCAAACGGACCCATCAAAAGAAAAGGAAGATACAAAAGGATTCAAAACTTAGAAACTCTCAAACTAAATCCCTACCATATCGAAGCTATCCAAAAATTCCAAAGCCAACCCCAACAAGAAAAAGGCAAATTTTCCCCAAAAAAATAAGAAAAGGCAAACGAAACCCAGTAGGGTGGCCCTGCGAGTGGGCCCACCCCTCAGTCTAAAAGAGGGGTTCCCCCGGACCCGTGTGTGAGCGCACCGCACCCCCTCTCCCTTCCCCCCTCTCGTGCTCCCATGGAGGCCACCCCGATCTCCGTGAAGCCGCCGTCGCCGTCGCCGGCGGCGCCCCCGCCGGATACCGTTGAGACCCAGGCCTCGCTGCCGCCTGCCACTGGAGCTGCCGAGGCGGAGCCGTGCAGCATGAACCAGCTCGCGCTCACTCCGAACCCCAAGCGGTGAGGGTTCGGCCCCGGACCTGGGGGACTGTGGTTTCTTGATTTGGGTGTGTCGTGGGGATTTTTCGGTCGTCTGATTTGTGGGGTTTGGTGTTCGAGCAGGCAGAGGGTGGAGGAGGCTGCGGATGGGAACGGGTGCAAGCATTGCGCCTGCAAGAAGTCCAGATGCTTGAAGCTGTAAGGAACCCGCCGTTGCTTTGATTTTGTTTCCATTTTATTGGTCAGTCTCAGGGTGGAGTCCGTTTTTCCTATGGTGATTTAAAATCGTAGGCATTCGATTAAGGGGAGAGTGAGGGAAGGAAATGCTGGGTGCTATGCGATTTGCATCCATTTTGGCAGTAGAGAAAGGAGATTGTTGAGTGGTGATGCTGGTCTGGTTCCGTCTAATCAGAGGGTATATTCAGGAGTTCATTTATAGTTTGTTGTCTAGTTCTCTGGTGTAGTTCTTTCAACAGGTTGCAGCTTGCTTGTCTTGGTTGGCAGTGTAAATTCCAGGTATATGTGAAATTTGAGTCTAGTGGTGTTGTTTTCGAAATAAAATCCAAAAATATCATGCTGAAAACGTTTTTAGCATCTGTTTGCGCTGTTGCCCATTATTCAATTACTTCAGTGCCCTAGGTTGCCTCTATTACTACTCTGAACCTCGGAGCTCAATGTAGCACAACCTAGACCTATGTGATCAACCTGCAAGAGCTAATGTGGAAGTCATGGTTATTATTTTCCTCTTGAGATGGAAGCAATACCTTCTTATTCTACTGCTCTATGCAACAAACAGTGTAGATTGAAACACTATTAGGTTAAATGGTGGAAAATTTAGGGCTTGTTTGGTTGATGCCCAAAACAAGCTTGCCAAAATTTGGCACTCACTTGATGATTGCCAAAATTTTGGCAAACCCATGCCCTGTTAGTCATACTCATATCCCATTCATTTCTTTCCAATCCTTGACCAAATCGTCGGCAGAAGAAACCTTGGCTAGCTTTTTTTTTTTTGGCTAGCCAAATTTTGGTAGGGCAAATTTTGGCATAAACCAAACAAGCCGTACTTGTTCGGAGTTTATTTGACAGTATGTGCCATTGATGAAATTGTGAAATATATGGAATTCGTAGTTATGAGTATGTTACCTGGTCAACACCTAGGAGTCCAGTCAACCTGGGGTGAATGCCATGACCCTCCGTCTGGATTTCCAGACTTAAACGACCAACTGATGGAGTTGGGTGTTGCTTGGGCAGGCGTCGGGTGCTCGACTAGGTCGAAGGCCCTAGCAGCCATTGCCTCGAATCGAGAGAGGGAGAGGAGCAACTTATGAGCACCGCCACCGCCACTCGAGTTCACCCTCGCTGCCCCGGAGCACGTTTGCCCCTTTTCCTTTCTGTCTCTGCCATATTTCTGCTTGTCCTACTACAAGGAGAGGGATAACTTAGGAGCGCCGCCACCGCCACTCGATTTCTCCCTCGCTGCCCCGGAGCACTACAGGGAGGGAGGGAGGGAGGGAGGTGAAGAGAGGTGGGAGGTATAAGAGAGGCAGCGGCGATGGCCTTTTTGGGGTGAGGCAGAGGGAGATGATGTAGGGTTTGGCTTCAACTGGGTTAGTTCGGGGCCTTCGGTCTACTTCAAGGCGCAATTGTGTGGAATGCATCAGATGTGGGAACCTGGCTGTTATATAGAGCTATGTTAATATTAGTATTTAGTCGATATCATAAGAACTTCGGGTTAGCTTGCAGTGCTATTCTGCAGCTAGGTTTCCTAATTTGTTACCATTGGAGGTGTATTTTAATTTCCTTGCCATGTCAGGTATTATTTACTATTTTTATTTCCACTAGCTAATTGTTTGCGTAGGAGGGTTCCTAGGCATCCTAGCACCCTGGGTTCGCCACGACTTGCCGGAACGTAGATCTGCTTCGAGTGTTGCGGTTCGGGGTTTCGGTGGATGGCTGATTTTTTTCGTGCGGTTTTCTCTGACGGTGCGGTTTTTTCAGGCGAGTGAGGTTTTTCTAGCGGTTTTTTAGCAAGGGGAGGGATGGCACAAGAACCAACTCGTGTTTTATATAGTAGAGATTTACTCCACTTAGTCACTGTCAGTTGGCACTAAGATTATGAATGCTTTGCTGATCCAATAAATCATATATTATCATCGTTTGCATTTGCAGCTATTGCCCATGTTTTGCTGGAGGTGGTTATTGTTCTGAAAAGTGTGGATGCCAACCATGTTTCAACAAAGATGCTTATGCAGAAACAGTTCAGACTACGCGCAAGGTGTTACTTTCAAGACAGAAGCGTATGTCACTGAAAATTAATAGGAGATCTGAGGCTAATGCTGAAGCTATGGTTGTTATCCACTCAGTTTGATGATGTCACACTGTTTGAACTTCTGTTTGATTTATTATAACTTCAATACTCTTGTCACCTATAGGAAGATGCTCACCATTCTTCTTCTTCAACTCCACCAAGGCGAGGTTGCAACTGCAAGAAATCAAGTTGCCTAAAGAAATACTGTGATTGTTACCAGGTATCATCTTTATCTCAAACACTTTCGTAAAGCTTTGGGTACAGCATAATTATCAAACTCATTGTTATGAACAGGAGGGGACCGGGTGCTCTTTGTTTTGCCGTTGTGAAGATTGCCAGAATCCTTTTGGGAAAAATGGTACCTAAGAAATGGCTCTCATATATACATTCACAAACTATTCTAATGATTCAGATGATCTTTTCTCAGTACATGCCCCTATATGAAGTTCTCATTATGCTATTATTATATACTAGCTAATGATTGTTTCCCTATGGCAGAAGGTATAATGGCTGAAGATAGTAAGCGCTATCTGTACACTGGTGCAGATTTGGATCATAGTGAGGGTGAACATGACTTTGTCGTGGAGCGTTCACCTCGTCTACAATCACCTATCTCCAAGGAGTCTTCTTTCCACCAAACCCCACCTCATCTTAGAGCCTCAAGTAGAGATGCACATGTATTCCCGCAGGCAGTGTCGCAGTGGCAGGCGCTGCCTCGTTCATGGCATTGCTCCAAGAGGAACAGCAATGACCGGGTGATGGATGACTCTGCAAACTACAAAAATTCAAACCATGACTGGCAACTATCAAAGCATGAGGACAGCTACAGCATATCGAAATGCATTCAGATCCTGAACGGCATGGTTGAGCTGTCGCAGGTGGAGAAATCGGTTGCCCCTGATGTCTTCCTACAGCAGGGCAACCGGGAGATATTCATCTCGCTCGGTGGTGACGTGCGGGCCCTGTGGCTGAGGCGCAAGATCCAGCACCTGACTTAGGGCATGTTTCCTATTGTTGTTTTAAGCGGAGATTGGAGGGAACATTGAAATTATGCTTTAGATTATGCATGTCCTGCTGGTCGTTCGGCATGTGCAGGATCCTAGGCTTTTTCCTGTATACTGAGATGTATTTCCGGATTTCCGTTATGTCTTTGTAGAGCTAGCAGTTGCGCACCTGATAAACCGGTATAATAAAATGAGATTATGTACTTACAGCTAGTGTGGCATTATGGTTGTCGTTTAAGCTTTTGGTGATCCATTTCTCTTGGGAGTGCGTGCGTCCAGCCCCTATGGGTTCAGTGGTCTTCAGTGTTGTGACTCTTGTTCCAGAAACCTCGTGGGGACTTACCGGTTAGGACAGTCCATACCAATTTGGGCAGTCCGAGCTCATTTAGGAAGGATGTGTTTGGTTTGTCGATAAGGTTTTTTAAGCTGTATTGTATAAATAAATTGAATGAAATTATATTTATTAAAATAATTATTTAGTTTGTATTTATTTGAACATACTGTGTTGAGTTTCTGTTTGCTTAGGTAAATTTAAGATTACGTGGGCGAATGTAGAAGTTGAGGTTATAATTGATTATTTGTATAAAGATGAAATCGTATATTTACATTCGCTATATCAATAAATTCAAATAATTAAACACGCTTTCTGAGATTATATAGATCTACCGAACTGCTAAAAAAATTCGGACAAACACACCCTAAGTCCACGCCATAGAATCAACAAGGGAACTTATTTGCTTTCCTACGAGCATAACAGCGACGAAAACTGTGGAAGAAGCTCCTTCACTTGAGATGGTATCAGAAGTAGCAAAAGCTACAGCGTGCTCGTCTCCAACGACTTAAGCCTCTCTCCCCTGCTTGACAACGGCTGGCGCCCCCTACACCGAGGTGGCCCAGCCGCACCGCCGACTAACCTCCGCGCCTTCTTTCTGCCCCGCCCAGATGGTGAGATGGAGGCGCACCCACCAATCGCAGATAGAAATCCTGCCAAGCTCCGTGCGCTGTCTTTGCCCTTCGATCTATCAGGTCAGTCAATTCCCTTAGGCCATCACTCTTCTGCCGGTGCCGAATAAGACACAACATGGCAGGATGGTTACCGTTCAGGACAGGGTGGTTTGTAGGCGACGAGCCTGGAGGCCTTCATGGATAATCACTCACCCAAGCCATGACATACAAGTTGAAGTTTTTCTGACTGAAAAGGGACTGAACAATTTCCATGGCGTCTGTCCGGTTTGAGTTGGCGTTAATTGGCTGAAATGATACATGGTGCATTGGAAAAGATTAGTGTTGTCCTGTAGATTACGTCACCATTAACCAAAACTTCATCAGTTTTATAGCCTGATTCCATTATTGAAAATGAAATTTTAAGTTATACAAGCTTTATAATGGCATGCCGCTTAATAGTTCAAATATCCCAACACATTATCCAGCCCAGTGAAACGCTTTTGAATAGGCATACCATTTGTTACACCAAACGGGCAGCATTGAAAAGCAATAGGGAAATACTACCAGTGCAGACTACAGGCCCCTCGAGATCATCTGGACTTCCAACTGAGCTAATCGAATCACTAGCTGCAAACATCGAATCAGGAATTAGGAGCACAAGCATTGCCATGTAATTAAGAGCTATGAAAATAAGTCTTCCAAACAACGTACCTATTTGTGTAGCTTAAGTGCTTTAACTAGGTCACCACCTCAAAGATGAGATCACGGATCAGAATGATAATTGACTTCGGTACCAAAATTTAGCAGTTGAGTGTTTTCTGATATGCAACCTGCAGGCGGTCAAGAAGATTATGAAACAGATTCACGAAGACATTTTCTAAGTAACAAACAACTACATATAAATGGTGAAATCAGAAAAATAAGTAGAATCATACTGAGGTCGAAGTCTTCAGCAGCTCCCTAATAGCCATTGTAGCATAAGATGATGCTGGTAAAGTAAATGCTAATTTTATGGCCAATTTTCTCGGTAGTGTATCTGGGCTGCCAATAGGCTTATTTTCTAGGAAGCTACTTCCATTAGTTGGCACAGATGTATCTGAAGGCCTTTCCAACTTATCCTGTGACTGGTGGTCAGAAATCCCACTAGAAACAAGCTCATTTGCTTCTGTAGGCTTGGTTCCGGACAGAATATCCAAATCAGTTTCTGCTAAAGATGAACTGTCATCCGTGTAAGTCATGAGTTCCCTGCAGTCATATTAAAGCATTTTAATGGACGGAACAAGCGTTCCTTGTGTTATGCCTCCAAAGTTCCTTGTGCAAGAAACAAATTGAGACCAAGCAAACCCATGGAACCAAAAGGTAAGAATGTTTGGGCATGGTAAAAGGAGATGGTGGATTTACACATACCACTCAAAATCAATAGGCCGCTGGAACACCCGACGGTAACCTCCTTTCATGCTTGTGATTGAAAACTCCCTTAGAAATAGTTATTGCATTAAAGACATAACAATTAGGATATGAAGTTGCAGATTAAAAACAAGCATACCAAGCTACATAAAGAAACTCACTTGACACCATGAGCATTCTCTGTCAAGCTAATGCCATCCTGAGACATGAAAACAAAATTCAAAATATTTACATTTGTTTTGTCACGACCTTCACTCAAAACATGTTATGTGATTCGTAACATATTTCCTAATAAACCTGTTAAGTAAAACAATAATTCTGAGTTGACACCAGCATCAGCATGATATCAATTCAAATCAAAACGCTAAATTGCTAACGCCGTAAATTCCACAACTTAACCTTTTTCATTGTAGATATTAAAATCAACAAAATTAACAATGGTTTGGTGTGATGGTCACCATACAGAAGTAGTAAAGAATTTATACACAAATAAAAAGGGGAAACTCTACACAAAATGCTTGTTCCATAGTTAACCTAGTCCAAATGTTGGTTTGGACTTTGGTTATGTACTAGACCCGCATCTTGGTATCTAAGTTTGTGAAAAGCACAAAATGCTTGTACAGAAAACTCAACACTACACAAATTTCAGCTATAAAAGCAAGAACATCTGAATACACACTGTAGAATACACACTGTAGAATAGTGTTACCTTTCTAGCCATTTCATGATAAATCTCAGCAACTTCATTCCCAGGAAACAATGCTTGAGAACTGCAAACAAACATAAATAAACATAAATAAAATAGAATGTACAAGTACAAGAGAATTGGTAATTACCCAGGCAAAGGAAGGACAACATCATCAAATGTGTAGACCTCCTTTAATAAATCTTCAGAGTCAACTTTCTACAAAAGAAATAAAAGGCGACTGATTTGGATCTTTAAAAGGAGTTTTTGTGTATGAAAATGTACGCCATGCTTCTATAGCAAACCTTCATAGACTGGATAGCTTCTTCTGGTTGTGCTTCAGAACATAGATCAATCTCAGATGAATTTGTATTGCCATCATCAGCTTCTGAAGTATCTATTGAAGTTCCTTCTCCAGGAGGGCATTCTTTGTTATAAACTAAGTCACCTTCTACAACCTGTGAAATGCCTGTAGAAGTACTAGTTATCATATGGAAAAAGGATGAAAATTATTTGTGAGACAATTATGCATGACTAAAGGAAAAGTTTGCCATAAAATGTCAATTATATAATGATTTTATTAAAACTTGTAGTAGAAGAAGGATGTAGACTAACCATACTTTTCCACTCTCATGCTGGCCGCATGATTCCACAAGTAACTTTGGTAACTATGTACATACCTACATGGAATATTCAAAAGAAATTTTAGAAGTAGCAAGAAAACATGGGTATCGTTCAACAAAACTCAATTGGCAGAACAGTGACATGAAAATATACAGTAATATGAACCAATACCAACTACAGACTAACCAAATATACACCATAGCTGGCGATCATTTAGGAAATAGAATAGGACATGGTAACAACCTTAGAAATGCTAAAAGATGTGAGACAACCATGCTAAATGTGTAAGCTGTGATGAAATGGCTTGACAATTGACAACACTAACAAAGAAATGCATCGTGCAAATACATAGCTGGGCAGAGAGGTACAGTTATTATTAAAGACCATATTCTTACGAGGGAAAAAACACAACATTGCAACAACAAGAAGAAGGCCCTTTTGTCCCAAGCAAGTTGGGCTAGGAAGCATGATTCTAAAAGGATGTACATCAATTTGCAGTTATCGTTAAACATCAAGAAACATGGAATAAAATATGACTTAAAGGATGTTACATACATCATTCTTAATGTTCTTGGTATACCCTTTAGTGCTTGTAGATAGTTACCAGGGCATTTCTTCAAACATTGAAGCTGGAAACATGGAAACAATGGAACATAAGAAATGAATCAGTATAAATGCACAAAGCAATGTGGTTTACACAAGGAAGATAGAATTAAAAGGCCACACTTGTTCAATCAATACCAGGATATGTAAAAAAAAGAAACTAAACTTACTATAGCCCTCTCAGCTACAAGGTGTCGAGGTAAGTTCCTCAGTGCCTTATCAATGTCACCATGTTCCTTGTAGTGTTTGCGTGCCTCATTTATGTCATCACGCTGTTCGAAATACTAAGTTATGTTTAACAAAAGTTGGCAGAACTCAACATACAACTCCTAATTGGATGCAAATAAAATATTTGTAGGATATCTCCTTCCCTTGGATCAAGAATCAAGTTTACAGCAGTCTTCCACTCTCCTCTAAGCAAAGCAGCCCCAACAAGGTGTGTTGGTACTGAACCACTTCCAAAACGCTAAGCAGATGAAATAGATAAACTCAATGAGCTTCAGAAATAACAGGGGAATAGGTTTTCAAGCATGAAGAAATGCTACCGAAATTATACCTGCAAACCATAGTAGTTGATAAATCCATTCTTTCCTAAGCCATCAACAGCAGTTTTTATTATGTCTTCAGATTCTGCAACAACACCCCTGAAGAAATGCAGGGAAGCATATCCTTTTGTTCAGTTTTCCTAAATGAGAAAATATACAAGTTCTGGTGCACGTGGACTGAAGTATCATAGCAGACAGTACAGGCCACAAGTGCACACAACCTCATGCAGTTATGCTAACAATAGAATGTTGCAAACATGATCCCAAATTCGTGTGTCGCATGGATATACTCTTAGTCTTAGAAGTTACAAGCATTCATGTCAAGTGATGAGCAATTTAGTATCAGGAAAATATCAAAGTTTGTTACACTAAAAAACTAAATTGTAAGCATAAACAGAAGAAACAGTACCTGAGAGTAATTGTAAATCTATTTCCCATGAGTTGACCAAGAACAAGTCCCTCCTTCACATAACTAGAAAAGATTAGTTAGTTGCCAAAGTATCAACATTTTAGTACAACTGTATTATGGTTATATCTATAAGAGGATAGTGCTGATCACGTACCAGAAGTTTCCAACTTTAATCCCAAAAAGCCGATTATTAAGAGCAGCCAATCTATTGGCTTGAACCTTGAAAACAGTTACCTAATAAAAAACAGAAAAGCATCCATCGAGAGATAATATAACTATATGTATAATTAGGCAGCCATGAAACAGGAATGAGAAACTATTTACATAGGAAGAACAGATATCGAGCCTATCAAATAGTGAAAACAATCTAGCATAGTATGAAAACTCATAACCAATATCTTAGATAGAAAAAACTAATGATATCATTTAGAAGACATGCAAATTAAGAATTTAACAAGCAGTTCAGGACCAGAGATGTTATCCATTAGCTATCTGGTAATAAGTTGTAAAACCATAGTAAGCATGTAGTGTCAACTAAACTCATTGAAGTGCAACTAAACTCATTGAAGTGCTTCCTTCCACACTTCTAAGTCATATCTCAGCCAATCTGAAACTCCACAGTTGAATCAAGAAAGTTCAGTGTGCTACTGTGATGGTATAAACTTGAGCAATGCATACCTGCTGCGTAGTAACAGCACGTTTATCTTTTGTCCCTGCAAACCCAAATGAACGTGACTGCAAAAGGTACAGTAAATAATCAATATTCAACAGCAATGGAATGTAAGTGAATCCAGCTATCCAAGACAGAAATGTAAAAACAATGCTAAGTCAGCAACCACAATATACCTGAAGTCCTAACATTTTTCCTATCACACCTAATGCTTCTTGTGTGTCCTTGTTCTCTTTGTAAAGGTGAAACCTGATCGATGTCCCATAATGGTAATTCCAGTTACAACAATAGTTAGAAGCAAAATTAGACATATATTCTTTACTGCACAACCATACAAGAGCGCTGTGCCGATACATTATACGCATTACTAAGTTTGAACAAATAGAACATATCAAATATGTCATGCATGTGAAATGAACTCATTCCAATACAAACAGCAGTTAAATACTCCCTCCATTCAAGAATGTAAGGTGCATTTTGTTTTGAAAAAGTCATCAAAAGTAAATTTGATCATTAATTTCTCTTATAATATGTTGTCGATTGCTATAAAATCAACATCATATTAAAAGTACTTTGAAATAAAAATCTATTGAAATAAAGTTTGTATACTAAACATGCATATAATTTAACTAATTGTTGGTCAAAACTTATTAAGTTTGACTTTTTCGAAACAAAATACACCTTACATTCTTGAATGGAGGGAGTATTAACAGAAGTAAACAAACCAAACAGGATGCCATCACCTTAGGAACTTGCCGACATGATCTGACCAATTACTCGACCCTCTGCTATCATATGGCCTGTCATCTCTCCAACCCGAACCACCCATGTTCTTCCTCTTCCTTCCTCTCCCACCACTGCCCCTCCCTCCACCTGCTCCTGACCCCAACCGCACCCTGATGCACCTCTTAATCCCATCATTGTGTTCCACCGTGTCCGTGACCAGGAACTTGAAGTTCCTCTTAAAGAAGTTATGCACCTCCTAGAACCAAACAAACACCATGTCATAAATTTCCACCCAACACAGTTGCACAGGCAATAGCAACCAGGAACTGGACCGACCGATCGATGAGCCTTGTCGGCGTCAGGTGAGAGAATAACCGGTGAGACATCACTGTCACCACCAGCCGCCGACCTCTCGAGAAGCCCCTTCACCGCATCGTAGTCCACGTCGCCGCAGAGCGCACGGAACGACTCGAGTGCCTGTGAGTGGTCCGCGTCGGTCGAGGGCGCCGCCTTCTCCTCCTCTGTCACATCCACGCACTGCAATCCCACGAATGGCAAGCGAGAATGGAATCGACGGTGCACAATTGTGAGCTGAAAACTGCAGGGCGGGGCCGATACCTCGGTGGGGAGATCGAAGGAGCTGAGGCGGACAAGGGCGCCGTCGCGGGCGACCTCGTGGACGATGAAGTCCGTGTAGCGATGCTTGAGAACGCCGCGGAACCCGGGGAGGGAGGATGCGAAGCAGGAGATGCCCGCCTCGGGCTCGGAGAGTGAGCTCGAGCGCGACATGGAGGCTGTCGGTGCCTCGGTGGAGGGGGCTAGGGTTTTGAGAGGTAAAGCGAGGAAGAGGGTTTAGGGAAGGGGAAATGGTGAGGAGAAATTTGCCCCCAGGTCCCTCAGTTCCCCAGTTTTTGGTTTAAGCTCCACGTTTGCACGTTAGGGTCAGTTTGGATCCTTGCTGAGCTCGCCTCGTGCAAGCCAAGCCTCCCTCGTCAGAGCAAGGCAAGATTTTACACATCCGTTTGGTTTCCCGATCTCTCCTCTCCCATGTTCTTCTCCCAAACCGCAAGCTCATCCGTGTGAGAGGTCAATTCGGTGGCATGGAGCTCAATCTGGATGTTCATCTCCAGTGCGGAGAGTCAGGAGGTCGATTGGCATGAGGAGAAGCTCGATCCTGATAGGGAAGACGCAGATTCGGACAAGGAGGAGCTCGATCCCATAGGGGAAGATACTGAGTCGGGTGAAGAGGAGCTTGATCCTAATGAGAAAGACCATTTTGTGTGATAAGGAGCTCCTCCACACATGAAGATGTTGATTCGAGCTAGCATAAGGGAGAAGCGGCAACAAGCAATCCTTGCCCGTGCGAGAGAGCCGATTTGGCTAGCCTTCACGGGCAAGGGAAACCTTGCTGGGCTAAGCGAGCTTTGCCCGGCAAAGCAAGCTTTTTGGATTGCTACCAAATAGCTAGCCTTGCTCGACAAGGCTACACAGTCCCAGCAAGAGATCCAAACATGTCCAAGTCTCTTCAAATTAGGCAAGCCACTTCGAATTTTATTGTTTACAAAGTGAAACTTAACATGAATTTTACAATAATTTCGTTATGTAAGAAACAGTTTAAAAATGTTCAGCGTGACCAACTTTTGTTCATGTTCTGCCGGAAAGAACATGGGCTATGTTTGTTCTTGGTCTTTTTCGAATCCATGAAAAACTGAAAATACAGCTCAAAATCGTTCAAGTTTCATGCTCTGTTTAGATTCTCGTCATATAAATGTAACCCACTTTGTAAGCATTTGCTAACGGTTCCTTTTGAGATCCGTACAAGACATTCACACGAGCACTACTATCGTTCTAGAAAATCTAATATTGATTCTCAGAATTCAAAATGCAACAAGGGTATGAATATCGTGCTTAAATGGAAAACAAGTAACAACACGGGCTACAAAATGAATAGCACAACAGCAAGGTGGTTGATTCTCCCAGTTTGTCAGGTGTCCAGCTCTTTTACCGGTTGACAAGATACAAAGCTTTTGACACTGAATATCATCTCAACAATATCTTATTGTCAATCAATGGATCGTTTCTCTGATGGTGCAGAATAAAAGTTAGGAAAGCTTTCATTGATGAAACAAAAGAAAGCTTCAGGATACAAAGAACACATCCTTCCGCTGTTTGCAGCTTGCACACCATACAAAGCGAGCCAACTTATTTGTGTGCTCGTAATGCTTCGAAGCAAATCTACAAGGCATCTAGATCCCTGCATGGAGGAGGTTTCGGCTCTCTGTGCAAGGTGGTGCTTCCTCCAGCAGGGCCACAATTTTTCCGCTCTGGATTCTGTGTGCCTCGCTGCAAAAGTCATCCAGTCATCAAAATGACGCATTAGCCCAAGGGTAATACTTAAAGTAATACTTACAGGGGGAGTTTCTCCTCTTCTCAGCATCTCGACAATCTCGACAACTCGTTTCGGAGTGAGGTCCTCCTGTTAAAAATAAAGAGATGCAGAAAAAGAAGCTCGAAGTTAAGGCACAGATAAATTTTGTGAAGTCCTGTTTTGGTAGAAAAACACAGTTAAGTTTTGTCAAGCCATCTTAGAGTTAAGAACATGCAAATAAACTTACATAATAATTGTATGAGTAACCCTCTGAACCTTTCGAGTAGTCAGCTACGGCAATCATGGGAGCATTAACACAACAACCCTGCAAATGCACAGTAGAAATGTGAATAACAGTTGCTCTGACAGAACTATTACAAACAACCAACATTTTAAAATCATTAATCAACAATAGACTATAGACCATTCCTTGAAGTAAACATACAAAAACCAACTACAAAACACTATTTGCAGGTATCTGAAACAGCATCTCATAAACATGTAGATCAGTGTTACCATGCACTCCATTTCTCCAACAGAAAATAGACCATCGCTGGTCACCTCTGCAAAGGAAACAAAAAATTTAATGATATTGCGGAGACAACAAGCGAAGTTCCAGCTCAGAGACTCAGGACAAGTTAGTGGTAACAAATCAGAGAGTAGCATGCTTAGTTAGCAGAATAAGGTACTGATGAAAATACAAACCATTCCGTTTAACTCCAAGGTGCTTTAACAAGGTTTCTTCGAGCTCACGTGAACCACAAAGCATACAAGGTGTAGTTCCACACACCAAAAGGTGATATTTACCCACCTACATGGAATGGAAAACTCAATAGTATAAAAGATATGCTAGTGGGGGAAGCAATGCATACAAAACAAAAATAGGCAGTAATGCATCAAGAAACCTTAGTCCGGTTAAACATTGTGTAAAATGTAGCAACTTCGTAGACCCTGATTGGCGCCACTTCAACGATTTTAGCAATCTGAACAAACAGAGACAACATTTTCAGGAATACTGAAAAATATAGGAAGTTAAGTTTTCCAATACAGGGAAAACAATAGAGAGGCAAACAGATAATAGCACGGCTTATCATAACATACATCAGATCAGTCTGTAATGCAAACTACAATACTTGCTGCGATACCAACCTAAAAGTCATGGTGAGAAAAGATAACCACTTTTAATATTTCATCTAATAACATGCCCTGAGCATAATATAAGCTATCGCATGAAAATTTCCAAATTTCTGCATCAGCTGCAGAAAAAACGTTATAGTTAAAACACAGATATCAACTGATTATGGTAAATATGCTTTTTTTCGATTGGCCGTCAACCCCCATTCTCCTACACTGAAGGAAATTCAGTAACTTTACTTGTACAAGAAAATACATGACTGTGAGTGTTGGACCATCATAACAACGAGAATAGCGACCTGCCCGTTTAACAGTTAAACTGAAACATATGATAATGAAGCCTAGGCGACACAGATATTAAGTTTGCCAGTAGTTAAATTTGTTTCCAGTAGAAGTTTGCCAGCACCGTTATTAATCTTACTTTTTTACTATTATTAGTACCTTTATTTATTATTGTTTTATCATCATCTTTTTAGTTAGATCTTGTGGGTTTCATCTCTAGCCTATCGCAACTTGCTTGAGACAAAGGCTTTGTTGTTGTTGTTGTTTGTTGTTGTTGTTGTAGAAGAAGAGCTAAGGTAACTCTTGGTAAGATAAGTGTCAGAATTCAAGATTATTGGCACTGCACAGGTAGCTAAACCAAGTGCCCAATATGCACATGCGATTTCACTTGACACATAGGAAAAACTTAAATTAAGTATAATTCTTGCCACAGTTATCATGGCGTCGCCATATCGACGGTATGGCGGCGTGGCGGCGTTTTGCTCCTCGCAACGGCGACGCCATGGCACCCTCCTGGAGCAGGAGCGGGAGAGGCACGAGGGATGCGGCGGCACAGGGCGGAGCAACCTAGGGCAGCAGGGTGGGAGGAGCGGCGCGCGCTGGGGCAAAGCGGGCGGGGCAGCGTGCTGGGGGGATGAAATCCCTAACCCCCCAGCCTTATATACGTTGACTAGGTGGGCCGGGATGGGCTGGCGGGTTGGCATGGGCCGAAAGGCTTGGTGGGCGGTGCAAATTTTGCAGAAACCCCCTAGTTTTTCAATATATTACGCGTTGATTCAATATAACCTCAATTATATTACAAATTTTTGTATTTAAGCCCCTTAGGGTATTAATAATTGCAAAAAATATTGTGTATATCTGCATTTTACATCTATTATGTATCTATGACATTGACATTGAGGTATCTATGAATCAGCATGTAATAGTGACATTGAGGTATCTTTATTGTGTATTGCGTCAACAGTGACATTGAGTTCTATGTCTTTTGTGTTACATTTACATTGTCATTTGTCTTTTGTGCTATATTTACATTTCCTAATATCCTAGACTATAACCATTGAGCTACATTTACATTGGCATTTGCTAATATCCTAGACTATAATGTGTGTATTCGCCACATGTGTATGACGTCGCCACGCCACGCATCATGGCGCTATAAAGTTATGAAAGTGGTGGGCCGCCGTAACAACCATGATTCTTGCAGAAGTGAACAGGAAGAAGATTGTCCAAAAAAGGGCTAAATGACAGCAGCTAAAACAAGAAACCAGGGGCAATCAGGAGTTTCTGCTATACGATTAAGATGGAAGTATGTAACTGTATAAGTACTCGAGTGAACCAATGTATAACTATAGGTCAGTAAAATATTCAACTTTTTTTTCAGATGGAACATAAAATATCATATTAAAGGTGAAAAATGGGTCCTACATTTTATATAGTTGAACTTACAGCATCCATTGCTGCAACTGGCACCCACCCACCATGCTGCTGCTGCGCAAGATCAAGCATCGGAATAATACCAGATTGCTTGTAGTTGCTTGGATAGTGGGACAGTATCTCCTTGACCTGAAACCACATTGAAACATATAATTTAAAGTGCACTGCTAACAAGGTTCATACCATCAATATTAGCTGCATTCACTAAGCCCATTCTCAGGTCAACGAGCTACAACATTAAGCCACACCGCTATTATTACATTTGCTCATCGGTAAGGTGTCACATTGCAAGGAAAGTTTTCTCCCTTCTAAATAACCAACAACCAACCAAACTTAAAGACTTCATCATCCAAGAGTGTCAGCCAATTCAATAACATCACAGTGCCACTGGAAAAGCTATCCTCACGAGTCGCGACCATATCTGAGGCTATGAGAATCCAAACACAGGACTGAAAAAAAAAATCCGACACAATTTCAAAAGCTAGCCAATTGATCTAGTGAGTAGCGTTACACGCGAATCACAAACAACGGCAAGGGAAGTCGGTACCTTCCTCATGTTCGCCTCGGTGAACTCCCACTTCATGTCCGGGTTGTTATCAGGCGAATCAAGGTGCTGCACAACAAAACAACACGTCAACTCAACTCAATCCTCACCGAAGCAAACAGATCAGGCAAACGCGGGGGTAGCGGATCCGAGAGTACTCACGTAGTTAAGCGCCGTGGAGAAGGGCCTGGAGACGGAGCCACTAGCGGCGGCGTACCCGGCTAAGGCGATCTGGAAGAGATCAGACGATTAGTTTAGGGGGAACGGCGGGGCATAGGTTCGGCGGAGGGAGACTAACCGGAGAGGGAGCCAGGCAGCGGGCGGCGGACTCTGACGCGGAGGCGGAGGCGAGGCCGAGGAGGCGGCGGGCCGCGAGGCGGGCGGCCGGCGGCAGCATGGTGCGTGGCCGGCGTGGGAGCGGGTGGTGATGGGTATCGGCGTGTGGCCGGCTTGCGAGCCGAGGGGTCTGAGCCGGCCTGCGAGGTGGGGGAAGAGGCGACCGGTCGGTCTCGCTGCGTCGCGAAGACAAGACGACAAGAGCAATTGAGCACCACGGGCCTGATCGGCCCGATCCAGCTTTTCGGCCCAGTTTAGGCTGGGAAGCCTCGAAAATTTTAATTTTATATTTTTTAAATAATAAATTGCAATCAGATGTGTTTATTTTGAAATTTTTCAAATATGAGATGAGAGCTAGAAAATAAATAACGTGGAAAATAACTCGTGTTTAAAATAGTAGAGATTGTGTTTTTCTCTGTACCCGGAAAAGCTACTTACTTACCCAATTACATCATGAACCCAAGCTTGTAAACGCGTACAAATGCCGTTGCATGTGAACATTCACAACATTGTCTTCAATGATTTCAGAAAATTCTTTGTCATATTCAGCGACCCAACCAAACTTTCATTCAGAAGTGCATGAGCACAACTTGTTTCACGGATGATAACCTCCTCAAACCTCCATGCATGAAACCAGCCACTAAGTACTCGTAATTACATCTCGGATCGGATGTAACAACTCGATCACAGACAGCCATGTCTCGGGCCAGTTGCACGAACTCGCATACACAGATCGAAACCACAGGTCAGGATTCAGAGCGAAATAGCTCGAGAACATGGAAGGATTCAGAGCGAGAGGCCGCCGGACTCGTCGTCGTCGTCGAGCGTGGAGGTGTAGACGGTGTAGAGGGACCAGATGAGGCCGAACACGCCCAGGAGGATCCACCCCAGCAGGTTGTTGCTCAGCCCCAGGCTCAGCCCGGTGCCCTCCGTCGACATCCGCTCGTCCACCAACGCCAGCGCAGGGGACGCTGTCATGGCGCTCGCTGCGGCGAGCAGGGACGCACCGGCCGGAGCCCATGGCGCCTTGCCGCCGTCCTGCCGCTTTGAGCAGCCGCACCTCACCTTCTGGGCTCTCACTCTCAGCTGAGGCAGACCTGCAGTTGCGCAACAACCTCCTCATGTAAGAAAGATATCCATACAGGCTGCCCTAGATGACTGACGACGTTCCCCTCATGTAAGAAAGATATCCATACAGGCTGCACTAGAAAGATCTCGAGACGACGAGCTTACCTTGAGCCTGTGACGGCCTGGCTCCGGCGGCGCAGGCAACGAGGGTGACGGCTCCGGCGGCGCTGATGGTTGCCATTGCTCACTCGTTGAGCTAGCAGTCTGGGTCTTAGATGCAACAAGTGACAGGTGGAGAGTGGCCTCCTTGGTGGTGTTCTTCTCCAGGCGTTCAGCCAGATTGCTGCAACTGAAGGGTGGCTGCCAACTGCTTGGTTATCCATTTGAACATGTTCTATCCTTCTGGAGCCAACGGGCGCTCGCCACGTAGACCCGGCGATGCCCACAGGAAAATAAACAGGCGTCGACACCACCACATCAGCTTGCGACTCCAACCACCAGCTTCGATACAGCAAATATAAATAAACAAGATGCAGCACCACGACATCTAGCGTAGCCTGAACATGCAGGGTGATGGCAGCATTTGCATCCGAACTGGACAAATGAGTCGGAGGAATTGCATGTTGTGCCAGTGAAGGGTGAGACACAACGAGAATGCAAAACATGCAGAAAGATAACGGGGAGGCATAGTGCCATTGATAACATTTCTCTACTTTCAATGTGTAAACAGAAGTAACACTCAGGTTTTCACAGTTCCACTAAAAAACTAGAATTCAGAGTTAAACAAACTTTCGTCGGGCAAAACTCCAAATGCTAAGGAACAAGTCTTATCCGAAAAATAGATAAACACAGGTCACAAAGTCTTTGGCACGGACATGAGCATGCCCTGGGATCCTTCACTTGAGAGGAATGAACCTTGAGGAGTGGGTAGCACCAATACCGGGCCTTCCGTGCTTGACAGGCTTGTAACTGATGGAGAATTCAGCAAGGTAGTGCCCAATCATCTCAGGCTTGATCTCAACCTGGTTGAAGGTTTTCCCATTGTACACTCCAATTATGCTGCCTATCATCTCTGGCACAATGATCATGTTGCGAAGGTGAGTCCTGACAGGTTCCGGCTTCTCACCAGCAGGTGCCTCCTTTTTCTGCACATGTTTGGAAAACAATGAATGGGCTAAGGCTTAAGCTGTTATGATCTCAAAGCAGCAGTCCAACACAGACAAACTAGAACAGTATTAATAGCATACTTTTCAAAACTTGATAAAAGCAAATAACTTAGAAATGGTGAAAACAGCTTCACACAATAGCATTGGCAATATAGATCAAGAACAAACACCACCTTATCAACATGATCGCATGAAATCAGAATCTATAGAACAGTGCACTCCCACCAATTTATATCATACACATTTTTTTTTCTTTTTTTTTCTTTCATGATACCATGTCTTATGCTTACCGGCCCTAACCATTTCTATGAGAAAAAACTAAACACTCCAACAAGAACACTGAGTATGTCTGAAAAAGTCACAAACAATAAACGGACTAGACAGTTCTTAACTACTCTATAGCTTAAGCTGTACTGGAGTACTCGGTAATCTGTAGACAGATAAGAAATTCCCACATCCAAGTCCTGACAACCTAGCATATATTGCGAAGGCCATACTCATATTTATCTAATTTCAACACTCAAAAAAACTACAAATCTGGATTTGGCAGCCAATAAGTTGGTATGTTGTAGGCTATGGCAAGTGTATTAAATGAATCAATCTTCAGATTCTTCGGTGGCATAATCAAAATATCTTGAGCCCATTTCAAACGGTAAATTTGATGGTACCGTTCAGATGTTGCAGTCAATTACATGAAAAAATACATTCAGTTAGTTCCAATAAACTTGGCATCTCCAACTACTAACCAGATTAACACTGTGGTACAAGACTACCCAAACAACTTAAATTTACGGTATTGCTATACCCTGCCCGGGTGTTTTAGGTGTCTTCTACACACAATTTTTTCCTCCCCCATTATTCTTCTTTCCTTGCCTTTTTCTTCTTGTGTTGCATGCATCTAAGAGTGAGGCAAACAAAAATCATGTGTTTTCAAGGCCTCCATTACGTGAATTTTGTTCATAACTACACTTATAGCCATTTTTTTGTTGGAGTTAGACTCAGTAAATATTGGAGTTGCAGTCATTTTTTTATGTAATTTTCAACTAGTGTTGGTGTAATCAAGAAATCGGGTGTTGGAGTCCTACTTAGCACCTGAATTTAACTCAACTAGAAAGGAAAGGAAATCTGAGCCAGCAGTTCCAAATCCAATGACCAAATAAATCAGGTGTTAGCACGCCCATGGAAACACCTAATTGTGGTGTAGACGCCCCCTAAATTAACCATCTCTACCATAGGTCTGAATTAGGGTATCTTTGCCAGAACATCAAAAGTGTAACACAGAAATAGTCTTATACAATTTGACTCTTAAAGTTCAATACACAATTTAGATTTCAATTTTGCAAGATCGTTGAACTTATGACTTTATGAGCAGGATCCAAATGCAATAACAGCAATGGCGAACAAAAGGCTTTGTTCACATCTGAAACTACAACCCCCCAAGAATCTACCTAGTAGAATGACTCCTGATCATACTTCAGATACATATGCTACTAGTTGCAAAGCTACCAAAATCGTATACGCTCAACAGCCAGCCTGCCAGAATTGCACATTCTATAATTCCAGCATAACAATTACAGAACGTAGTAAGCATTATAAGCAAGCAATCCATGAAACTAAATCGAGAAAGGTGGGAGTGCAATACCGCCTTGCGCAGCCTCTTGATGAGAGCCATAGGCTTCCTCTTCAACCCCCTCTGGAACCTAAATCCACACAAAAAGATAAGAGTAAAAAAACCGAGCCACACATTCTCCAACAAGGAATCCCATCCACAGAACACCATTGCCTGCTTCATCTAGCATCTACCTTCTGCGGGCGCGGGCGGGGAAGAGCTGGACGAGGTCGTCGGTGGACATGTCGAGCAGGGCATCGAGGTCCACTCCGCGGTAGCTGTACTTGCGGAACGTCCTCTTCTTCGGCTGCCCAGCGGCGGCGACCTCCGTCTCGGCGTCGACGTCCGCCTGCGAGGCACCATCACGCGGCAAAGGGGTTAGCTCAGCGATAGAAGAATGCGCAAGGGATGGGGATTCAAGGAGGGTGCAAGCTGTGGCGCGCTCACCATGGCTGCGAGTGGTTGGAAGAGAAGGGCACAGGAGAGGCAGGACCGCAGGAGAGCCGAGGCGCTGCGGAGCAGTGGCGGCGGCGGCAGCGCTAGGGTTTGGCAAATATGGGGAATGAATGTTGCCGCGGGTAATACGGTTTGGGGATTTACGCGGTTCAGTCCTTCCAGAAGCTCTTATTACGAATCTTCCTAAAATCATTAATTTCGAAAATGCAATTAAATACAAATTCGACCATGCTATTAGTTTCGAATTTGGACCGAGGCGCGGGTATGATTTTTCCGCGGGAATCCTGGAAGGATTATATTTTTTCCATGTAATTCTATGTTTCAGACGAAGCAAAAAATGATAGGATAGTCTAAAATCACTTATTAGTAGCTAAATATTCGTGTATTACAACGAAAATACGAATATTAGATATGGTAATATCAATTACAGACCCAATGTATTAAGATGTAGATATGATACGAGAGCGTTGCTAAATAAATACGTCTGGAGCGATATTGTAATTTGATTTCAGATGAGATCTGAAAAAGGAGGAGATTGTCTACTAATTTCACTCCTAATTTTTTATTTATTTTTATTAGTAAAATAGATCTTATATCCGTAGACGGTAACGAGACAAGAGGTTGAAAGATAAAAGTAAATAACAAAAATAAGTAAATTATTTGAATTATAGAAGATTTTATTAGATATAATCAATCCGTGTTTTATATAGCAGATATATGAATTTCTTTCTCTTTTTCTTGCGATGATGCGCGATTCAGCCAGCAGCTATGGCTATGCGAGCGAACACACTTCACGGCCTCGCCGCGTCAAGCAAGCAGCAAGGCTACGCGGGTCTGAACTCTGAAGCGCGCCTCGCTCTTCTGGATGGTGGCCTTGAGCTCCCGCTGCACCGACGTCCTCGACGGCGACATGACCGTGTCGTGCCACACCGACGACGAGCCACCGGTCGGTTGACCGTCGGCGTAGAGCTCGTGGACGCAGTTGGCCTCCTCGTTCAGGCTGCTCACTCTCTCCAAGCTGCTGATCTCTTCAGGATCCACTAGCGGTGGGTGGTAGCAATGCCAAAATCAAAGCGCCAACGATCAACGGCCCGCTTCTGTACCTGCTCGACGATTTTGTGATGAACTGATGGTTCAGCACGGCTGTCCCGCCATGCCAGACTCGGCCATCGGGGCGGCCACACCTCACCACCATACCGGAATGTCAAGCCCATCATGTCGATGTCATGGACTGCTGTTGTATACTCGAATTGGAATGCTGCTTCTGCTTTTGCTACTATCTGGTCCGGTCCGGTCCCGTCCGATTTCGTTTTAGGATGTTTGATTTGAGCAACAGGACTGTACATGGTCATAATAGTTTAAATTTGGGCCTAGATTACACTCCTTTTATTTTTTTGAAGGAATGGAAGAGCCAGTGACGTAACCAGTTCATTCCTCCTTTTTTTATGGAAAAAAAAAACCAATTCATTTCTCTTGACCATTTATTGATCTACTCAAATTGAAGTATTCGATCATCTGAGTGGGCAGTGACTGCAGCGCCACTGCCCTAACTGTACAAGAAGAATACTTTGCTTAGCTAAGTACTTGAACAGAGACGCATACCTCAAGCCACAGTCGCAGGTCAAGTCTTTTTACAGTCTCCTCTCCAGCTAGTATCAAGCATAGCCTGAAACTTTCTTTTGAGAGAAGCGTTGCATAAAACCGGTACTAGGTGATTGGCACCTAGCAGCAAGCGAACAACTCGATCAGCGAAACTCGTCAAATTGGCCAGTAAGGTTCCCAGTATAACGACATCGAAAGAAGGCGTTTGATCAGAAAAGCACTCAAATTAGCCTGATCGAGGTGAAAGACTTTACATGACGCATTTCTTTCTTTCCCTTTAAGAACTTAGCTTTCAAATTACAGGCCATGACAGGCCCAAAAACCCAGCACCCAACATCTGTTACAACAAGCATTATTTCGACTGTAAGATTGTATACAGGCATCACATTACCAGCGGCCGTTGGCATGGCGGCGCCACACAGAGGCTCCGTTCACCCCACTCCCCAGATTAGTGTAGTCCCCCACCTGGTGCGGGTATCCATTTCTGTTAACTCCAAGACTCATCAATGAATTAGGAGAGCCATTCAGCCAAGGCTTCGACGCACTCATGTCAGACAGGCCATTAGAATAAGTACCCGTCGAGGGAAACTGCCTTTCCCTCAACCCAAGGAAAGCACTCATGTCATAGGCCCTTGAGAATCCATCGTCATAGTAACGCTCAGTTGAATTAAACCGACCAGGACTACTGACAGAAGCCATTTCCAGATCTGCCAAGTTGCCTCTAGGCGAAAACGGCAGGCCACATGCCTGGTAATCTTGACGAAACAATTCTGGCTTATTGCCGTTGCAGTGATCCTCCTCAAGCAAATCATTTATGATGTCAAGGTGTGGAAATTCTTCGCCTACTGGCCCCTGTGGTTGGTGCCAGGCATGACCAACAGCTGTCTCAGATTGGAACTGCCTAGATTGCAGTCCTCCATACCTACTGAGCTTTTCTGTTCCTCTGCTGCTTGCTTGCTGATAAGTATCATCCCTCCGAGGCTGTTCATATGCTTGACTGTTGGTCATTTGTTGGTAAGGAGCGTGATCCCTCCAGAGATGCTTATCAGCATTACTACCACCTTTCCACATCTGCCAGCTGTCATGTGCCTCTAACTTACCCAGCCCAGACTTGAATCCATGCCTAGCTGACAACTGATCAGATCTTCCAGCAGGAGGCATCATGATCGCTGTACTTGATGCATATGCTGACAGAGGCTGGGAAGGGGCGGTATCATGACCCAGTGAAGTTGACTGATATGCAAGGCTTGCAGAGGTAGTACCCAGACCAGGCTTACCAACAGTGGCATTACGGTAGGTCTGTGGAACATAAGGTGGGGCAGAAGGGGATGGATTATTTACTGATCTTCCAGCTGCTTCACTCATCGAGCGAGAAAGCAATGTGGAAACATGAATCCGTGAAGTAGCTGGTGCAGTTGATCTTGGCGTGGGAAACACAGGGGCACTTGAAGGCCTCGATGCTGTAACAGCAACCTCAGAAACTGAGGTGGCTGTGACCTTCACAGAAGTAGTCTCTTCTTGAGCTTCTGAGTCAGTGGTCAGAGAAGTTTGTGACAATTCTGAGGAAGGCATGGCAGCATTATCAACTTGTGGTAATCTTGGGGGAGCTGGAACAGATTTATCGATTTGCAGTGATCTTGAAGGTAGGGAGGCATCTTTACCACCTGTTGTTGATATCGGTGGAGCTGGAGAAGCTTTCTCGACTGGTGGAGATTTGGGAGGAATTGGAGTTGCTCTGTCCACTGCTGGAGATTTGGGACGAACTGGAGTTACTTTGTCAACCGCTGGAGATCTGGGACGAACTGGAGTTGCTTTGTCAACTGCTGGAGATTTGGGATGAACTGGAGTTGCTTTGTTAACTGCTGGAGACTTGGGAGGAATTGGAGCTGCTTTGTCTACTGGTGGAGATTTGGGAGAAACTGGAGTTGCTTTATCAACTAAAGATGATTTTTGGGGAACTGGAGCAGCTCTATTGATTCGCGGTGATTTAGAAGGAAGAGGGGCATCTTTATCCATATCAATAGGAGGCGGTTTGGAGCAACAAGGAGATGCTATAGTTGCTTTCATTTTCGAACTTGATCCATTATCTTTGTTTGAAACTGGGTCAGCTTTTCTTGTGACAGGAGCAGGCACAGGTTCAGTATTTGTAGTGGCTGGAATGCCTGAAACAGCTTCCTCCCGCACGCAGTTGACCACAGGGACATCCTTATTTGGTGTTCCGTTAACTTTTAGATCAACTTTAACTTCCGAGGAATGTTTTGGGCTCTCTGGAACATCAGATGGCTTCTCCAAAGAACCGGATGAGTTGGAAGATTCTACTGCCTTTGCTTTTGCATCCCTAGCTTCAAAATGAGCTTTGAGAAGTTTTTGCCCCTCAATGTTCTTCTGAAAAAATGTAAAAAAAAACACAGGTTACAGAAAATGAATTGATTGGCATTTAATATGAAGTAAACAATGCACACTCCAAATGTTTTCGATTTTAAAAGCTGAAATACAAGATCCCGTCAGCACATCCATACGAGTGAGTAGTACATGTGTTCCACAGAAAGAGAAAAAAAAGGCTGCGAGTACAGTCATATCAAATCCATCGACATAATTGGTCACCAATAACACAGCACAAAAACTTAAGAAAAAAACCTGACATAATGATTTTGCTTTAAGATACGAGTTTGTCTGGATTCTGAATCAGTAGCCATAATGTCATATGCATCAAAGGTATATTGTTCACCATTTTGCATTTGAACCATTAACTTCAAAAGAATGGCATATAAATATGAGGATACACAGAATGAACTATTTTTCAACGATTTTAAGGAGGAATAAGGATGATTTTGAACCAATGATCCCAAACTCCAAAACTATGTCTTCTACCACTAGGCTACATGGGTGTCCCAGAATGACGGTCCAGATAATTAGCGTTTATGATATTCATCACATACAAAACCAATGCTCATAACTCAGATCCTTTGTCCACGCATATGAGGAAAATATAATAGCCCAACTATGAATTTCATAAACAAAGAAAGATAAGTTCATTTTAAAATACTCGCTCTGGTCACAAATACTTGATGTTTGGACAAGAACCGGTCAAACTTTTCAAGCTTTGACTATCAATAACTTTTAAAATATTTGGTTTGGAAACATGAAAATCATATGTGTAGATTTGGCTCGAAAAATACTTTCATAACTCATAAATTTATCAGAGTTTATAAATATATTCTAGTAGAAAATAGTGGTCAAAGGTACATATTAGAGACCATGTCATGTCTAATATGTCAAGTATTTTTGACTGGTGGGAGTAGTAAATTCACCTCATGCAGTCGCTGCCCCAGCTTACGAAGTTTATCTCTCAAGGTAAGTAGAACAGTATCCTGGTCCAATTTTGGAGCTGTGCAACAGCCAGAACTATTGCGGCCTGAACCACCAGCAACACTAGAGGTGGAGGGAAGACCATCACCTTCTTCACCAATGCTGATAATGCTTAAGCCCTTGTTACGCTGAATTTTACCTCTGCACATAAGACCAGTTGGAGCAAATACCAATCTTACAAGAAAACAATGCAAAACATGTTTCAAGAGTTCACTAACCTACTTGGCATGTCTGACCCATCTGAAGCACCATCTTCCAAGGCATCAAGTTTTGTTGTCACTTCCACCTTCATAGCTGGTAAGCCATCACTATTGTCAATTGCAATTTCATCACGAATTCTTTCCAGAATTTTCACTTCATATTTCTCATCTCTTTCCTTATCTTTAGCCTTACGATTGTTCTTCTTTTGTTTGGCCTGAAAAAATATCAAATATATCATAAACATGACAATACTAGAGAGATAAAGGCATCAAGCTAACAACTAGAGCTAAGGGCAAAGAACAAAAAAAATTGGACACATTTCGACAACTCAAAACTATGTGATGATCCTACAAAATGTAGGCTTAAGTCTTAACACACTAATCAATGTTATCATAATAATTTATTCATCACAAGCAAGCTGTTTTTTAAGAATAGCAGTAGTACAAGATTTCAGAAGATACTCAACGTTAGTAACTCAGGGCTCAGTACTAACTCAGAGGACACAATGCCGATATTTGTATCTTGAACACAAGGGGAAATCAGATGTGATGGTAACAAAAGAGGAA
This sequence comes from Phragmites australis, assembly GCF_958298935.1. Taxonomy (NCBI): domain Eukaryota; kingdom Viridiplantae; phylum Streptophyta; class Magnoliopsida; order Poales; family Poaceae; genus Phragmites; species Phragmites australis. Next base: position 31,911,042 of record NC_084929.1, on the reverse strand, counting down.
AATCAACTTAAAATTAAATGAACGAAAGCCAGTAATGCCAGGGCAATCCTCGCGACGAGAAAATAATAATAGATTAGCAAACATAACATGAGATCATGTTAGCAGAAACCAGAAAGAAAAGCACTCCTGTTAAACTGAGATGACCTGCTGCAGGTTAAACAGCTCTTTCGATGTTAGTCAATTGTAAGCAAGTTTTGGCTGGGGTCTGGAAACAAATCGGTGCAAACCATCATGCTATGTCTATTAAATTTCTTTAAATAACTTGAAAATTTGGTAACAGGAAATATTTTGAGGACTAGAAAGATTCCAACCATTTCCCAGCAGAAAACAGAGGCAACTTGAATGACTTTCTTAGTTTAAAATCCCAACAACTGGTTCCAAGCAGTTCCTATCAGGAAATTACTGACAGACACTTGGCCATATCAGGGAAAGAAAGATATAGGAAGATCAACCCTGATGAAACTGCAAAACCTAGGACGTTAACTCCAATTTGTTTTCATCATAGTTGTTATGGCAATGTGGCAAGGTGCGGCAAACTACCACCTTTACAGCGCTTATGGCGCGCGGCGTGGTGATGCCATACACACATCGGCGTGGCGAATGCACACATCATAGTATAGGATAGATATGCAATAATTATTATAAGTAAAAGAAAAGAAAGGGGAAACAAAGAAAAGGTGAAGGCACTAGCTAGTTAAATGGGTTGTTAGCCCGTCCAACCCACTAAGCCAGCCCACAGAACAGCTTAATAATCAAACTCCTCAACTATCTATAACACTAGCCCATCCAACCCAGAGCCCACCAAAGTGTCTATAACCCTAGCCCCCTCGCAGGCTTTGTGAGACTTCAAGGAGCTCCTCAGATTGTCGCCGTCTTCTTCTCCACCGCACGTGCGCCCCCGATGCAACACCGCTACCTCCTCTCCCCCCATGTTGTTGCATCGTCTCCCTCCTTCTTCCTCGTTGTGCTTCTTCCCGCCGCTGTCGCCTCCTCGCACTCCTCCCGATTCCATCCCCGGTCACATCTATCTCCACCTCCCGATTCCATTGACGGGCGGAGCAACGAGGCAGACGGCAGAGGCAACGGGTAGGCGGCTGAATCAGCAGTGGGGGTGAACGGGAGACAACGAGGCAGAGGAGATCCTGACGGGAGATAGCAAGGCGAAGGAGATCCGGACGGGAGGCGACGGCGGACAACACAGGCCGCAGGGGTGACCAGCGAGATCTCGCTGGGCGGCGGGCGGACAACGTAGGGGCGACGGTGGACGACGTAGGCGTGGTGAGAGCCAGAAAACCGCCACGCCGATATGGCGTCTCTACACCGACACCATGGCAACTATGGTTTTCATGCATGTATCAAGTCCAATGAAATCAATAAGAGATACAGAGAAGATGAACTGTAAATTCTAACTCGCAAATATTCTTAGGCGAGAGAATTATTTCAGAAAAGTAAAGCTAGAGAGTTGCTTCCAAATGTGCCATTGCTAAGCATTAATGACAACATGACATTCAACATAAGAAGCTAAGAAGAAAACTAATGCATATAAAACAATGTCACCTGCTTTTTCTTCGCACGCTTGTCCTTTTCATTTGCACCACCACCACGCTTCCCCTTCATATGATTTTCAAGAAGTCCTGCCTCCTCTTCCTCACGAATAAGCTCTTCTTGCCTTTTCAAAGCAACGGCTTCTTGGTATGCACCTTCAATCCCACTAACACAAACAAAGTGTAAGAAGCAACAGTCAGTTGGTCACCATTAAAGAACAGCTGACCCATGATTTCAAGATATTCAACTACCCAAAATTTCTATGTTCAAACAGAACAATAAGAGATGTGTTCCATTTTTTGTGCATAAGAAAACAGTCCAAATTGAGAAGCAAAAAATGTTCTGATAAAGACATTCCTCAGTGATATCATCCCCCCATAAAAGTATACTGCTGATGTGAGTAAAGCTAAAGCAACCAGAAAAGGTCTTTTAGCCTCTTTCGAGTTAGATAATTGGCATGTGCTTTAGAGCAGTCAAAATATAGTCAATGGACTTGTGTCACAGATAAAATAGTTTTGCTACTGGTCATAATAAGTTCAGCTGAAGAGGCTTCATACAGGATTTCTAGTATTTCGTGGCTGTATCCAACTTAGGCTGCTGAAAATTCAGATCAAACATTCTAATCTTTCAACTCCAATCTTCATCAAATTTGCTATGTCGAGTTTTTTTTTTTTTTGTATTTTAGATGTCTTGAAATTGTAATGGTTAAGCAGCTATATATGAATTCCCACGACTAAGAATAAGCCAGCCAACAAAGTTTGGGCTGATGCTACAGATTCGAGTGAAATGGTTGGTGGTAATGATGTGTGGTAAGGTCGCTGCTAATGAATGGTGGGTGCGTGGAGAATGCTATGGATTTGAGCTCTACTTTCCTACCTTTTTCTGTCTCTTGGCTAGTTTGTCTTCCTCTTCTTTATATTCGAATAAGTGGGCCAATCTGGCTTTGAACCGGATTGCTAACCTAACGCTAACAAAGAATTCCCGCCCCCTTGTAAATCCAATCCCGGAACTACAGCTGAAAAGAATTGTGCAGTGGATGTGTCGGGTTCGAAACTTGCTCCCCCACGTCCTGACTTATTGGCAGAAATTCTCGCTTAGGTCATCTCCAACAAAAACTCTAAAAATTCACCCTCTATAACACTATTACAGTATCCCCTAACACTATTACAGTATCCTCTATTTTTTTCATCTCCAACAAACACCCTATTTCCTACCTTTCATTCCTTTCCTCCTCCCCCGGACCCACGCGCATACTCAGGAACAGTGATACGGGAGCCCCCAACTCGGCGGCAAATTTGCCGATCAAATGCCGATGCCGTATCCCTGTAGCACCGGCAAAAGCAAAAATGCAGTCTCTATTGGAGTGGTTTGCCGGCGTTGGAGAGCAACAATTGTACGGAGGCACAGGGATATGGCAAAAAAGAAGTCTCCGTTGGAGTCGGCCTTAGCGGGCCAAGAGAATCAATTAGACTTAAGTAATCAGAAGATCAATTGATACAGCAATAGTTACCTAAATATATGAGACAGCACAAATGTTTCAAGTATCTTCTGACCAAGCTCAGTTAGACGCCTTTCCTCACGCTCCATAGAAACTTTGTAAACCTCACCAGAACTTCCATCCTATGAAGCCGAACATAATTAGAAAATGATTAGATATAACGACTTCACTTCTAAAAGTATAATGAAGGCAAGATTCAAATATGAAGACTACAGACATAACAATTAGTCAATACCATGCGATAAATACAAGCTAACCGTTACCCAGCTCACCGAGATAGTTTAGACAACATACTAATTGCATACTCAAACATTTGTTTATATAAACCAACATATCTCAGCAAATGTCATGTGATAGGCTGTTCTGACTGGAACTGAGAACCTTTCTTTCAAGTTTCAACAAGGAAAATGGTACAAGCTACAACAGCTAAGTATTGTGTATATAACGAAAGAGTAATAGTACACACAGTTATTAACTTGTTCACTCAAGTACACCGTATCACAGACAGATTGCTACTCAGGTGAAGAAATGTCTAATCTGAGTTCACCACATATTGGATCACTCCAGTGCGGCACGAAGCCGCTGACGCTGAGTAGGCTCCTATGCCGCTAGCAATGGGTTATCTATGAGCAGATATGAGAAACTAGCAGGAAAATTGTCCTAATATAATTGATCTAGAGCCAAAAAAACTTACACTAGCTAAGACGTGCAACATAGAAAAAATCATGGTACAATATAACATATTGCATTAATCCTACCTTCATGCGGCTTTGGGAACTCTTGTCATCCTTTGGAGTTAAAGGTTGACAAGGCAAGGGTTCTAAGGCTGGTCTCTCAAGCAAAGCTATAACATCATCAGCCAAAACAAACATGTCCACGTCAACATGGACCATGGGTGCAGGTAGTTCTTCCAAATCTGCTAATTTTGTTCTGCCTTTCTTGCCTTTCATCTGGTATTCAAGTGCCTTCAGACTCGTATACAAAGAGTCCATCACTAATGTGGAAGTAACCTCTTTCTCTACAAAGAAATGCTTCACCAAAACTTTCAGTATAGTGTCAGTCTTTTCCCTGGACATGCGATGCCTGGTGCTTGGGTCAATTGCTGACCAGAAAGCACGAAAACTGCAAGACCAACAAACATTTCAATGGCTGAAAATAATAAACAAATCAACAAGCAGCATTAACTAATTTATTGTGATCGATTAAACTAGGAAAGCCAATTGTCTAACCTGGACCATCTCATTTTGTCCTCAATGAGCTTGCTAAGTTTACTTCTTTGCTCGTCAACAAAGCGTCGGTAAATTTGTTCCACGTTTGTCATATAGACACGGAGCAATTCTCTCCGATAAGGACGATCAAGGCAACGAAAAGGTCTATCGACTTTCTCCCTGAAATGTCAAAAATATAGCAGTCTGATATTAGCATGTTACAAGATAGTTTGCTTGTATAACGAAGAAACAGAAGTGCGCAAATTGTCTCATATACAGAATTAGCTTAGCAAAACAATGGTTTGCTGGTCAATATAAGTTATTGAAGGTCTGGAAATTGATCAAAAGAATTATAAACAGGGGCAAGTGCAACAGATGCTCTCCATGGGAATAGTCGCTGCAGAATTAATAGGAATGCATTTGCAGGAAGAAACACTATTTTATATACATTGGCAGACTACTTGTAGAAATTACATAAATATTTGAATCGGAAGCATTAGCAATCAGAGCACAGATTAGCTACCTGATAACCTGAACTTGAGCTATGATTTCGAGAGCATCCTCAACAAGAAAACCATCCTGAATCTTTGACAACTCCATAAACTTTTTCCATCCCCAATCATGCTCCTTCTTCCAGAACCTATGCAAAGTATCTACAAAAATTACTTAATTAACACCTGAATATGACAATATAATTGTTGCATGCAGCTTCCTAGGATCTATATTGGCAGACTACTTGTAGAACAAACCAAGTTCAGCTCACCTGAGTATTTCATCTTTTTAGGATCTATATTGCCTACAGCTATAGTGAACTGTGCAAAATGGCTCCATCCTGAAATTGTCAGATCAGGATCAGAAAGCTAATCTCAGTGGCACACTGGCACGTAAAAGATAGCACAGACACAAAAACATCAAACCTGGGAGAAGTTTGTCATGATTAGCAACACAAAGGAACAATGAAAGATGATTAGAGACATCACATCCTTGAGGGTATACAAGAATGTACCTGTGCAATAACATTTGGAAAAAGAAAAACAAAGGAGCCAGCATGTTAGCACACGGGACATATACACCAGAAAATGACATAGGAAGCTTAAGATTTATTTTCTAAGTCTTCAATAGAACTATATAATTTTCTGAAGCTAACAACCTTCCGTGGCCACAAAAGCCAAAACCATAGGGGTATATCATATATGTAGAATCTGATACACTATGTTAACACTAAGTCACTAAAAGGATATAAGACAGAGATGTCACAGTTATGAACTCCCAGTCCTCACTCCCAGCTCCCCACAACCACCCACAGGAAATAAAGAACCATAGAAAAAATGAACATCTTATGGCAATTGCACATAAGAGATAAATATTGTGTACAGTTTCCAATCTCCAATTTAGGGAGCAATGTTTTCAATCACGACACCACAGAAAATAACCGTATCAACAACAACAAAGCCTTTGTCCCAAGCAAGTTGGGGTAGGCTAGAGATGAAACCCACAAGATCCAACTAAAAAGATGATGAGAAAATAATAATGATAATAAATGTACTAGTAATAGTAAAAATAAAGTAATAACGGAACAAGAAGACTGAAGTATAAGTTATGGTTCTGGAACGTGGATTGCTAACTTCCAGACGCTTCTATCCGTATTAATAAGATAAAAATGCTATACCTCTACAATGCCACAAATCAGAAAAGTTTGTATTCTTGGGCAAGAGTATATATCGGCAGACATTTACACAATGATGGGCTTTAGGGTCATGATTGTATATGACTGGGGTGCATAGAAAGGAAATGATAGTGAGAACAAAATTAGCATAAATAGCATCCATAGATACCAACATGAGAAAAATAAATTAATGACAAGCTATGAGAAAATTTGATAATATATTCTTGACAAGTACATAGAAGAAACAAGCACTTACAAGCAATGTCTTAACGTCCAAGTTTAAGTTTTCAGAAAGAAAAGGCAGAAAAGAGAAACATCAAGACAATGGTTTCCAAATAATTGTCACCAAGAACTTTACCATTTGTAACCACCAGCTTCAAATGGCTCACTTTTCATTTCTCTCTTCTTCTCCTTTGAGAAGTTTTCAATCCTCCAAGTGTAACGTCCAAATAAATCCAAAGGTTTGGGGCCTGTTATGGTAATTCAAAGAAATGAACTAAGAAGAGGGCAAAACAAAACAAAAGAACAAAGGAAAAACGTGGACATCTTATCTTTGAAAATTAGTATGAGCAAGAAAATGTTAAGACTTGAATCAGGGAAAAGACTTAGATTTATCCTTGCAGCAACAGCAAATGTTGAGAAGGTTACTTTGTTTGACCTTACCTAATTGGCAAAATAATACATTTTCACTTTTGAAAGGACAGAATAGTATTGTTCCTAATAGACCAACTGTTCGTCTCCCAGAACCAAAAGCGGTTATTTTCCTTGGACCTTGCTAGAATGGCAAAAATAAAATACTCCCTCCGTTCAAAATAGTAGGCATATTTCTTTTTGGAAAAGCCAAACTTTGTATACTTTGACTAACATTTAATCAAATCATAAGAATGTTTAGTGTATAAAAATTATACAACTAGGTTCACAATTCAAAATGATTTCACACTATATAGGTTTCGTAGCTATCAATGATATATTTTGTGAGAAATCTTTAGTGAAAATCCAACTTCGAAGACCGAGCCCAAAAGAAATACGCATACTATTTCTGAACGGAGGGAGTAATGTGTTTCCACTTTTAAAAAACAGACGAGTACCATGCAAAAATGCGTCTCCTTCGAGGTAGTCATTTCATAACACGTATACACTGAAGAATGCAGTTATTCCAATCTTTCACCATCTACCCTGCTTCTAAAACCAGTGATGTAAAAGGAGTTTGGAGGGCAGCGAGGTGCTGCTTGGCGCCTAGGCACCGCCTAGGGAGAGTCATGGACTCATGGGGGAAGGAAGGGGAGGGGAAGGTGAGGTGGAGGAGAGGAGAGGAGAGGAAGGAGGACAAGAACCTGATGGTGCAATATTAGGGCGGGTCCGCTCGGTCCACGAGCAGCCAACGAAATGACTAAAAGCAAACCCTAAGAATTCCTCTTCTATACTCCGCTCCTTAACAGCAGCCGTCACCACGACCACCTCCTTCTCCACCTCCACCTCCTTTTTTCCTCCACCCTGCCTCACGACCAGCGGAAATCAGCAACATGGAGGCTTTTCAGCAGCAGTCACCACCTCTGCTTCATAAACTCCTCCTTCACCTACACATTCCCTTCTTCCTCCTCCCTTCTAGCCGGAACATGCCCCACTCCACCCAGCTCTGCCTAGACCGATTAATCGCCGCCTTGGACCACTTAGGCACTCCGGCCCATAGTTCAAAAATTCGTCGGTAACCGATAAAAATTCGCGATAACTGGGCATCTCGGTCCGGCTCGGTTTCAGAAACCGAACGGTAACCAAATTTGAATTCAAAAAATTCAAAAAAATCAAAAAAATCAAAAAAAATCCTAAAAAACTAGACACAATTCTAAGACCTTCTGTGAAAAAATTCAGAAATAATGTCGTTTGCATCATATTCTATAGGGAGGAAGTTTGAAAAAAAATGAAAAAAGTTGAAGCGTGCGGCTCAGTTATTAACTCATGTTAGGGAAAAGCTTAACATGCAAACACATATTTTTCTTGTGTAGAACGTATCTTAAGAGGATCTTTAAAATTGATTTCATTTTATTTAGAGTTTTATTAATTTCTCTATGATTTTTACAAAGTTCACAAGCAAAAGGTAAATATGTTAAGAAACAACACTGTAATTAACTTTTTCATCTCTACTATTATTTTTCCTACGTAAATCATAGTATAAATAAACTAATAAAAGTGGTTTCACTAATTTTTTAGGTGTGATGGGTCAGTTATGAATTAATCTAGCCGCAACACATTTACACAATCCTGCATGTTACAATAACTAATTCATGAGTTCATGTATTTTTAAAAGACATAGAATCATGTAGGAAGACTAACAAAATTAGTTTCATGATTTTTGGATTAGCAAAGAGTAAACTATGCATTTAACTTGGTTTGACAAATACATTTTTTCACAGAATATTTTGAAATTTTTTATGAGTATAAATACTTTTATCATGTAGATCATGTTACAAGGAAACCAACAAAATTTGTTTCACTTGATTTGAAGCTCATATGAATTAATTATTGATTTTACAAGATTGAGATAATTTTTGGATTTTTTGTTGAACTTCACTGAAAATCGAGAAAACCGCTCGATAAATCAAGAAAATCGCTCGGTAACCGGTCCAATTTGACCGGTTACCGAGAGGCTAAATTCACGAATTTTGCTCAAATTTTAAATTTTTTCAAACGAATTTTGTCCAAAACTTATTCAAAATTCGAGCGGTTATCTCGGTTATCACGATTTTTCGGTTACCGCTGCACCTCGGTTACCGACCAACGATCGGTAACGTGAACCCTGCTCCGGCCACCCAGCCTGCCGATTATGCCCAAATCGTGCAACGGAAGGGTGTCAAACTCCACCTATGTGGCCACCTAATCCGCCTTTTAGAACACTGTCTAAAACATTGAAGGAGGCTGATAGAGGCAGTCCATCTAATAGGGGTAAGCATGGTCCAATCTCATTTAACTATTTCTTAAATTATCTGCCTCCTTGTACGTGATTAGACTAATTTTGCCTTCAGCAAACATTCACAGATCAATAACTGAACAAACTGCACACTCTGCCTCAAGGCTACAAACTTTTCACGCTTATGACACAATGCACTGAAATGCCTACTTACATCTGGAATTATCCGGCACTTAAACAGCCGTTTCCAATAACCAGAGCTTTTGTAAGATGTTGGGACGTTGGGAACAAGCTATATGGACATTGGGTCACAGGTTCAGCTCTTGCAACATATGTTTGTGTATACAGCAGGTATATCAAATGTGCTAACTATGATCAGTTCAAACGGCGTTGTGGCCATGCAGACAAATCATTTACACGCAGTGTTACACCAAAGTAACAGGCATTAAATCAAGCGAGTGCATTGACGAACCAGGATCATCATCATCACTGTCAGTGTCCCAGAAGGGCGGGGACGTCGAAGGGCTGTCGCTGTCTGCCCGCTCGCAGGACCTCCACTCAGACAAGGACTCACCGGACAGGCTACGTTCCTCATCCCTCATCCCAGCTGTGCTTGCAGCAGAATCATCCGTTACTGCGGCACCGGCCATCCGCAAAATCCTCAAACGCTCCAAAGAACCTTGCTCGCAGCTGCATGCATGAACGGTAACATCATGAACTTTTAGCTGAACTCAACACATCGAAATGCTAAAAAAGCAGTACTTGAAAAAATCTCCCATCCGAGAATACTCCCATAAGACCAAATCGACTAGTTCCCCCAAAACCATCAACAAACCCACTTAAAACCTCCCGCAAAAAAAAAAAAAAAAAAAGAACACGCGCATCACAGCCCAAGCAATAGAAAACTCTCCAATTCCCGTCGAATTCAGCTAAAAACGGGCAACAACCCGAGCTACAATACAACCATACAAAAACCAGCTCATCATCCTATCATCCAGCTCCCCGAGCGAAGAAATCCACCGCCCAGCCAGTCGAACCCTAACCCCCGACCCGTGCCACCGCCCACATCGAGCGCGCCCGCCCCGGGCGACGCGTCGGGGAGCGGGCGGGAGCAACTCCCGATCTAGTGACGGCCAGAGCGCGCGGGGTTCTACCTGCCGCGGCGGCTGCGGCGGCGGCGGCGACAGCAGCGTGCTGCGGCGGCGGCGATGAGCGAGGACGCAGAACAGGGGAGAGATAGAAGCGAATATGTTTTGATTGGGGAATTGCGATTTGTAGCAGCCGAGCGAGACGGGAAAAAAAAAAGTTTCGGGGGCGGGGAACCGAGCAGAGGCGGTGAGGTGGATGACCTCGGCACGGTCTGATCCCGCTTGCGTTTCGTTGCTCGCGCGCTTGTGAGGATGGGATGCGCGTGGCCCGTGCAGACGGGGAAGGAGGAAATGAAAAAAAAAAAAAAAAGAAGGGAAATTTAGATATACCCCATTACAAATGTTGCGGTTTAAAGATATGTTATTATAAAAGCACCAAAATTAGATCTATACTATTAGTTACCTCTTCGGCTCATATTTATATATTTTCCAGCTCTCGTATTTCCGTATAGACCATTTTGCCCTCATCATCTTCAAATAGCTGCCTCTTCCTCGCTTTCTCTTCTCCCAGCCAAAGCTACCCATTGCCGCCGCACCACATGCCATTGGTTATCGCTCCCCAAACCATCGTCCAACGTGCTGGTGCGGTGCAAAGCAAGTCACTTGAACCCATCAAGATCGTCGGTGCCCAAGCAGAGGCGCCCAAGCCCGCCGAACATGACGCCAAGCCGGGCGACGGCGCCAACTCTGACGAGGCAGCCAGATAGGGGCCCAAGGTGTTGCAGGTGAAGCGTGTGTCCAGCGCTGGTGTAGCACCCTAAGTTTCAGTATTTTAGAAAATAGCAAAATTCACTCTTATTTAATTTTTTTTAATTACAAAACAAGTATAAAAACAAAAGAAATATATATTTGAATATACATATATTCAAATATATTATTTTAGCTAAGTATTTCAAAGATCACTAAATTAAATTCTAAATTAATTATTACAATAAATTGATCATATGTATTTTTGGTTTAATACCTATGGTTCTTTATGTGGCGATTCGAGGTTGAATGTCTCTCAAATTTGAATCTGTTTAAGTTCTTTTCAGCAATTTTCTATTCCAAATCCATCCGTAAAAATCAATCTTCCAATTCAACTTCAAATATTCTTTTGAATCAATTTCAAATCCTAATTTCAAATACTCTTATTTGGATTAATGTCAAATCTAAATTCAAATACTCCTATATTGAATTTAATCTCAAATATCTCAAATTCAGATTCGATCAAATCATCGTTGAACTCGTATTTGAATGCAATTCAAATCGTACGAGATATATTCATTCCATTTCCAGTTCAATTGCTCCGCAATTCAATTCGAATTCTATTTTAATTTGAATTACAAATGCAGTTTACAAATTAAGATACATTCAATTGAAGTGTCATTCAAATGTTCTATCTCTAGATCTTTCTCCACTCTCTCACACACCTCTCTCTCTATGTTATCTCTTCCCCTGATCTTCGCATCCAGCAGCAGTTGCACAAAGGTCCTCTCATCGCCGCCACTCTACTCCTGCATTCACACCGACCATCACCTCCCTCTCTGATTTTTCACCGAAGCACGCAAAGGCCAATTTGCCTTCTCCTCCCTCTTCCTTCACCTGATGGGCAACCAACACACCACCGAGCAGATATACATACACACGGGCATACAACACACAGGCACACACACATCCCACAAGCGCGGCCACGGTACCATGCGCCATCTTAGCTTTTCCTAGTGTCGTCACCCCGACCAACAGCCAGCAATCGCACGCAGCCGTGAGCTCGCACAGGCTCGCGTGTGCTCACGCCGTTCTGCATCATTGGCCCACACTGCCCAGTCGGCCTTCACCGCTCCCGCGCGTCGTCCCACGGCTCCTCCGTGTCGTTGTTCCTCCCGTGTGCTGCATCCGTGCGCACTGCCGCACCACGTAGTCCCGCTACCCAGGAGCTCTACAGTCATTGTTTGCGTGCCATCTGTCCCGGTGAGCCTCTCTGCTCCCTCCTCCCTTTCTACTCTTCCTTACCGAGCAGTCGTGGCCCGCGCCATCGTACCCACTCGTCGCTCGGCCAAGAAACCCGGCCATCCGACTCCTCCAGCCTCGTCGCGCTCTTCAGTCGTGCGTCCTCCTGTGCACACCCCTCTGGCACACCACAACATAGTGTCTTTTTCCAATTTTCAGGATTTCATTTCTGGTATATCTTCCAAACGTCATAACTCCTCCGTTTTAATTCCAATTTTGGAGATTCTTTCGCGAATTTTCTTTAAAATCATAATCTATCTTCCGGCCAATTCTTGTAATATTTGGAGTTTGTTTATTTTTCTTGTCCGATATTTAATTCGTGTCGCATCGTTTAATCTAGGTTTAGATTTTGTCTTTTAATAAATAAAGTCCAGTTAGTTAATTCAATAACTATGTTTAGATTATAATCGTAGATTAGTTACTTATGTTAACCTAGATTGAGCATAGATTAATCCTTTTTTAATTAGAATAACTAAAGGTTGATTTATTTAATGTTTAGACATAGGTTGTTATTTCATGTTTTAATCTATAGGATTTAATTTGAGCATAATTAATGTAATAAGTTTAACCAGTGTAGCTGTTAAATAAATAGTTATCTGTTATTAGAATATGATAGAATAATTTAACGTTGGTTTAATATCATTTTGATAATTAATTAATTAGTTTTAAAGAATAGTTTAACCTAGTTAATTAATTATATGCATGTTTTTTACATAGCAATAGTTTATAACTTAATTAGGAGACAATAAAACAACATTAGGCAATTAAGATTATTTACTATATAACCTTTGCTTAGTGCTATAGATTAGAATATTTAATCTGACATTTGAGCATATATAATCACACAGTGTTATACTTACCTATATATATGTATACATGCTCACATGCATATAAACGTAAGTATCACACATATATTTATATTTGTACACGTGCATTCATATACACGTAGAAACCCTAATTGTCGTCTTCCAGCAGTTAAGCTAATAGACGCTCACCTAGTCGATAGTAACTTGTTTAGGCTTTTTTTTAAAATTAATAAAATAATTAGGCTAACAACTTAACCTAGCTAGATAACCTCACTAGTCTCTGTGTGTTAGTTTCACATAGCTAAATGTTACCGATTATCTTCCTACTAGGTTAGCTTTCGTCGTTTTTATAGTCGTTCTTCCTTCTTTCGCTTTGGTGTTCTTTTAATTTTGTTTTGGTGTTCATTTGCTTAGTCGTTGTATGCCTTTTGTTGTTAATCTTTGTCGGCTCAAAGTCAACATTCATGAGCTATGTAACACGAGGAAGGAACTGAAGGTGAGGCTCGATGATGAAGAACTTGGGAGACTCGATCAACAAGACCAATCATGAATTGACCTTCATGAAAGCAAGTCATGTTTCCTTATCATATTGAACCTATGTTTTCAAATAATCTACATGATCAAGTAAAACTGGACTCATTATCGCATGAGCTATGTATCACGCTTTCTTTAAACTGCTTAGTAGTCAATCCTATCAACACTTATTATGCCTTAAATGTCATCATCCAAAATACACATCACCCTATGATTTACTTGTTGTTATCTATATTAGCGACATAAGACGCATTGATATCTAGCATGCTTAGGATTAAATATGTCTCCTCGAAGACGTCACTTTTGGAAAAATGTCTCTTCGGATATATCGCTCCATCGTTATCAATGTTAACTCACATACCATGAATTTTTGATGGTTGTAAATTCTGTGTTGGTTGTGAAATCCTTGATGTTGTATGGGATATAGTGGAAGATGTGTAAAACGGGTAAAAACTGTTTTAGCGGAGACAAGCGGGATAGTCCTTTGAAAATTAGATGTTATCTCATATGTTGGGGGCTTGAGGTGATACTCAGTACCAATAGAATATGCCTGCCCTGGCCGTTTAAGAACTGAGTTATTGTGCCATCATGCTTAGCCACCCCCCGTGCAACCATGCATCTTGAATGGGCAGAACTTGATTTTTCTTCATAGGACTGGGTTGGGCATCATACTAGGAGGCTAAGAGCAACGAGAAGTCAAGTGGCTATCTGGACCGCACTGGGTATTGCAAGCCAGGCGTTACAAAAGCTTATGTGTCTGGTATCAGATTCGTGCCCTCTAGTACTTGATTTGCCTCATAGAAAAGCCCGACAGGAAATGTGATTGAAGTGTTTCGATATGATTCGCTCCTCCGCTTGCAATAGTTGGAGCCTGAGCTATCGCGTGGGTACAGTGTACAACATCTGCAGAGTGTAAATCTATTCAAATAGATGTGTCCACGGTCATAGAAATGCGAAAAGCAGTAACCGTCTTGATTAGACTCTGGGTGCGTGTGTCTTGATGAGTAAGTGTGTGGATTAGATGTCTGTGTGATTAGATTACTAGCTCATTCCGCCAGGATCTATGTGGTACTAGATATACACCAGATATGATAAAAGAGACTGCAGAGCGAGATGTAGCCCCTCCTAGGACCAAAAACCCCCCCAGATATACCTTGTTTTAAACTGTTTCAAAAACTTTGTTACCAGGTTATCTTGTTCTAAACTATTTCAAAAGCTTTGTTATCAGGTTACCTTGTTTTAAACTGTTTCAAAAGGTTAACAATAGAGAATATAACTGGATACCTGCATAAAACCTACTTTACGCTTAAAACTATATCGTAAAGCCATATTTGTGAAATATCCATTATGCATCTATCAACCCCCTTGAAGTAGTATATGACTTATTGAGTACATTCCGTACTCAGTCTTATTGCCTTCATATCGTTCAGATGGAGATCAACCTCAACCCAGATGGAGTTGAAGTGAAGAAGTCTAAGGTCGCGTTCGCACCCGAGTTGCCTATGGCATTGAGTTGCATTGTTCATTTCGCTCTGCTGTATTTGTAGGTTTTTCTGCTGGCTAGTCTGCTGTGAATTCTTGTCCACGAGACCATCTTTTACATCTTCCAGGTATTTATTTTATTTATTTTATTCGAAATATATATTTGATTCATTTTGTTGAATTCTGTACGTATCAGCTACTTGATTCAGAGACTGATATAAGAGGCACAGGAGAACCCGAGGTCGAGGTCCTGATAGC
This sequence comes from Phragmites australis, assembly GCF_958298935.1. Classification (NCBI taxonomy): domain Eukaryota; kingdom Viridiplantae; phylum Streptophyta; class Magnoliopsida; order Poales; family Poaceae; genus Phragmites; species Phragmites australis. The sequence continues at coordinate 31,896,003 of NC_084929.1, read as the reverse complement.
TAGGCTTCATCTACCTTCTCCAACAAGATCCCATCGTTTTCCCAACAGATTGAGCGTGCCATCTATCTTCTTCACCGCGCGTTGGCAATTCCCTTCGCCACCTCTCTATCGAGCCGTGGCTGTGCAGCCTCCCTCGATGAGCCAAGTGCATGGTGAGTTACCTCTCACCCTGGCGGTGCTCTAGCGCACGTTGGTTGGGTTCTAGCTCGACGTTGGCATGGCCCACCGTGGAGCTCTGAGCACTGCCACGCACGAGCGCACGCCGCCAGCTGTGCTCTGGCTAGGTTCGTCGGCCAAGGTCTACATAGATGTGTTCGTCATCTTGTATTGAAGCCGTAGGTGCCGACTCCATGCCGAACCACCTCTAGATTCGCCGTTGACGAAACGACCCCCTTCTCCTCCTAGTCGATGGTCTCGGGTAGCTCATCCACGCCATTGTGGCGGTACCTCTTCCCAGCGACGTGGTTCCTCGTGACAGGCTCGACGCCGAGGTACACCACACAAAACTCCTCGTTGGTCAGCTTCTTCACCCGAGCACGCAAGCGACGGCGGCCAGAGCTCATCATTCTCTTTCTCGAAGCTTCGGTGGAGTGACTCGCGGAGGTCATCACGATAGATCTGGTCGTCGGCTTCATCATGGCAAGAAGAGCTACTCTGCTCCGCGATGGACGACGCTCCACCCATGCTCTTAGGCCTCAACGCGGCCTTACAGTTCTGTTGTGTGCCACCGGAGGGGGAAAGATCTTGCCGGAGTTGGAGCTCCACTGGTGGATCGGCACAAGAGATAGGTGTGCTGGAGAAGATCAAGGGCAATTTTGTCCAATCACAAGTGATTTCAAGGCAAAGCAGCGAGCAAACGTAGGTAATAGCTTAGATCTAATTTTGGTAGTTTTGTAATGACATGTTTTTAATACACAATTTATAATGGCATTTTTCCAAACCATGTCATTTATAATGGCATAAATCTAATTAACCTAAAAGGAAATGGGGACCTTGGAGGCGAGGTTTGTGTTTTGCCTTCGTGGACTTTTGTCTCGTTGGCCTCATTGGGTCATGTGTTTTCCGGTGCCGCCCCTTGGGTCAGCGGTGGGGTGCTGTGCCTGTGCGTTGCAAGCGCGCGGGGGGGGGGGTTCCTTGGGGCCAGGGGCTTCTGTCTTGGGCTTTTGCGGACATGGGTTTTACTCTCTCTTTTTTTGTCTGATAACACATGTGTCATTTTATATTAGTACAATGCATGTTCGTTGCAATGGATCTTAAATATGACACTGTCGGTGTATCAAGAACGGGGGGTCCCTGAGTCCCGAGACCCGGCCAGCCATCCGCCACATGGCGCCGTCCCACGAGGTCCCTCCTAAAGGATGAGAAAAGTTCAAGTCCCGGAAGAAGGTGCTCGGGGCCACAGTCACTGGTCCCCGAGCACCCCAGTTCCCCGATGATTCACAAAGTCTAAGTACCGGGAAGAAAGTGCTCGAGAAGGTGCCCGGTCACCCCCGAGCACCCTAGTCCCCCGATGATCAGAAGAGCTAAGTTTCGGGAGAGAGTGCTCGGGGCTGCGTGCGGCAGCTCTCGAGCGCTCGATTCCCCGATGATCCGCGTAAGAGTGCTCGGGGCTGCACGTGGCAGCCCCCGAGCACTCGGTTCCCCGAAGGATCGTGTGAGAGTGCTCGGGGGAGAGTTTTCTAGGAGGTGAACAGTACCCCTGAGCACCCGGTACCCCGAGGACAATGATAGGCATTCTCAGGAAAGAGTGCTCGGGGAGGTGAACAGTACCCCCCCGAGCACTCGGTGCCCCGACGACCCAGAAAGGCCCCCGAGGGGCCCGCCGATGAGGTGTCAATCAATCAGAGGTCCGAGGCCGCATTTAATGAGCGTGCGTAGCCTGACATCTCCAACTGCTCCCGCCACGGTGTCAGTCCCTGCCATGTTTTGGCAGAGAGGCGTGGGGCTATTAATTGCACGGGTCCCGTCCCGTATCATCCGGCTTGTCTCGGGGTAACATCGCAAGGATCAAGGTGTTCCGTCTGCCGCCCTGCTGTGGCAGAGGAACAAGACGGGGCGGGCACGCCGGGTTACTCTGCGGCTGCCCGGTGGGCCCTCTCCACGGCACCCGTTGCCAGGGGGTTTATGGTGACAGGTGACCGGGCGTGCGGCGTTTTTTCCACCCCCGGTCACTTCACTCAGAAAAAATGATGACGCATTTTCCAGTCATGGCATCTTGGAACTTGTGCCCCCTCCTTCCTGTTCGGGGCATGTCTCAGCCGGCGAGTAAAAAAGAGCCGGCACACAGAAGATGAGATGAGGTCGAAGGATCGACGAATATAGTAAGAACCGAACCATAAACGAACACAAAGCACAAGGCACAGTCCCTGCCGAAGAACAAGGAGCCTCAAGCTCTTAGTTAGGCCAATATTCTTGTAACCAGCAATATCCTTGAGGGACTTTCTCAGGACGGTTATTACATCCATATAGGAGTAGTGTATTACGCCCCCGTACGGCCCGAATCTGTCTAAATTCCGGTGCATTTACTTCTTTTTGCACTAGGTCATCCTCCCCCCACCGGTCGTTGCATTTACTCTCATTCATTTCTCCGAAGAACTTATTCAGGATCATCCTTCGGCCGAATCTCTAAAAAGGGGTCTCTCAGGATCCCTGCGACAGGAATTAATCCTCCGACAGACACCCCTGTACTATAATGGTTTCTAAATTTGACACACAATATTGTTTTACTTTCTACACGAAGAAAAGAAACACATGATTCTTGATTTTAAACAATTCTAAAGAAGAATGCATTATTTTTCATTGACTATGCTAAAGAAGAATGCATTAATTTTCATCATTGACAAGGGTACAACAAAATGTTTGTTTCGTATAGGTAAGAGCATGAGGATAGTGGAATCCATTGACAAGTCGATCAAAACTACAAGATTCAATTGCCATGGAAGGTTATTTTCCCAGAGAATTTCAAACAAAACATGTGCACAATCTATAGGCCGCGTAACTGTATCACGTGAGTTGCTTTTCCTAACCAAACATCCCAAGAACAGATACCAGTTTACCAAACAAGGTGAGTTCGCATAGCCTTTGAACGAAGGAAACAATATTTTCATAAGCAGAAAAATATTGCAGCAAGAAGCGATGCTCCAAATGACATGAGGAATACGCTCTTGAGAATTCGAAAATAGCATAATTAACCATTACAGGCAATCCACATTCCAAAATAGCATACATCTCTTGCTGACAAAAAGAATCAAGAACGAACAACCAAAAACTTCTTCTATGGCGTAAGCTTGGTAGGTCAATATTTCTTGGACAACGGTTGAATCGGTAACTTGGACATTTGTTCTTTACGGCCTTGAGTCTCTTGAAAATTAGAACTCACCATAACACCAGGGCTCTACCTTTAGATCCTCCCGTGGTAGCATATCAAACTTTGCAGTCTGGTGATGTAATTTAAATGAGAAACCATACGACTGCACCAATAAACAACTCATTTAATCTAATAAATTACTATAGCAAAACTAACCATTGCAGCTTCATCAAAACATTTCAATATAAAACCTAATTTAACTTAGACAAAAACCATAGTAGTCTAGAAAGGAAAACTAACCATTGCAACTTCATTAAATATATTTCAAGAAGATATATGACCTAATTTTACTTACACAAAAACCATGGTAGTCTTGAAAGGAAAAATACAATATAACCAATCACCTGGGACCTGATTAGAGATTCAAAGTAAAATGTACATTGAGTGAATTGCATTTCTATAGCAATGCAAATGATCTGTGGAAGGGGAAGATGTTTTGAGTTTCAAATTTCTCATCCTCCAAATCCAAAATCCCATTAAACAGTTTCCGCTGGTGAAAGTGAATATATAGCAAAGAAAAAACTTCACTCACTAATTATATTCTAATGAATTCAACTGTCACAAGAACCTTACTTTTCCTGTGGGAGCAAAACTACAAATTGCTATATACAACGATTGCCTGGAATTTGTAATCCAATGAAACAAAATCGAGCTAACAAAACATTTCACTAATCGGCTAAGAAAAAGATCATGTTTCATTTGGAGAGCCAGAGCAGCATGCTCCGTCCTATGAATGAAAGACCAGAAACTAGAGGGACTAAACAACTGACCTAAGCCGCTGTTGCTGGGTGACCTCTCAATCTCACCCAAGTTTGCAACAACAGGGAGTGGCCTCTCATGAATAATCAATAGACTTGGTGCTGAATCTGCCTCAAGCATCTTCAACACTTGCTCCATTCTTGGCCTCGTGTGCAGATGGGGATGTGCGCAGAGCACGTCGACAAGTACATACTTCTCCATTACCTCAGTAGGACCAGGCTCAACCATTCCTTCTTGGATCACATCCACCGTCATCCCCCTCCGCACCAAGGACCAAGCCCAATCAATAAATGAGCACCGAGGGGGAAGGACGTCCTCCTTAGATTTCATTAAGAGGATGCCGCGCTTCGAATCCGGACCGGCTCAGTGAAACCGTGTTCGACTGACCGTTAACACCGTGAGAGAAGCACAAAGCTCTGGCCCTCGCCAAGAGAGATGAACGCCCTCTTCCCACATGGAGATTTAACAAATTCGCCAAGAGAGATGAACGCCCTCTTCCCAAAATAGCACATAAAACTAATGACCCAACCTCTGAAAACAGAGGTGGCCATACCCCATCCAACATTGCCCTCTAGCCAAACACACCCTAACTAATGCATGTTTCACCATTACAAAAGCTGGGAAGCACACCGGGGCACCCCTCCCTATGAGAGTCTAAGATGGGATGAGACTATGAGAGAGATACAATAGAAATTGCTAGAAACACAAGAATATTGCAGGAATTTTGCAGAAAATGGTTCAGGTCTCGTGTGATAGAATGGAAAATTTTCTGGCATTAGATGCATAGCTTAACTCAGCAACGAGTGTTTGTTCCAATAAAACAACCCAATCCTCTGTTTCAAATCACAAGATTATTAGTAGCAGCTTGCAGAGTTCTAGCAAACTACTGCATAGTAAGCGTGTTTGTTTTATCTTTTGATTCTGGAGAGTTCAGAATCAAAAACTGAAACAAACATGTTGATTTTAGAAAGCGATTATGAGAATTAAAAGCTAGTTTTATAATTAGAATTTAAAAGTTGGTTTGAAGGTGCTTTTGTAGATTCTGAGTGACAATATTCTGAGGCTAAAACAGGGTATTATATATATTATATACTTCATTCATATCAAAAACTAATCTTACAATCAGCTATTTAAAATTCACAATACAGAATCAGTTTTCACAGCTGAAACAAACCGTATTCACCCCGTCGTTGCCGACGCGTGACCGGGCGGTCGCTCCAGGACGCCGGCGTGAGCCAGCAGCGCCCACAGCTGCGTCATGAACTCGCCCCCGGCGCCGAGCATCTCGCCGTGGATGTCCACGTTGTCCGACGGCGCGAGGAACAGCACAAGCTCCGTCCAGAACTCGGCCAGAACTTGCCACCGCCGGGCGTCGGCGCCCACCGCAGCCCTGAGCTGCCCCCCGAGCAGCGCCGCGCGCTCGATGACGGTGGTGGTGCCCGCTCGCTCGTACACGCCGCCGCTTTCCAGGTCCTCCAGACACGCCCGCTCCATCTCCTGTAGCCTGGCGAGTATGCTGCTCGCCGTCCTGCAGCCGCCCAGATGGTCCCGCGCCTGCTGCACCGCCGTGTCGAAGATCTGCTCGGCGTTGTAGCTCGAGTCCGGCAGCATCTCCGGCACGAACGCCACCAGGTAGGCGCAGTAGTTTGACAGCTTCGTCGCGATGAGCCGGTGCTCGCCAAGAGCGTCAGCGCGGCCAGGACGGCCGCTAGCCCAGTGGCAGCGAGTGGTCACGATGTGCCACACCAGGATCTGGTCGGTGAGCTTCGGAAACCTGCACGCCCACTCCAGTCGTGGCAGCAGGCCGTGCTTTCGCAGGGTGGCGACACCATTGGTAAGTTGGCAATGACTAAGCTTGAGCGAGAGGAGGACGGCGCGCTTCACCTCGGGCGGCAGCGGCTTCCTCCGGCCTCGCTTCTGGCCTTGTCGCCGCGGCTCCACCAGGTAGAGCGTCAGCCACGAGAGCAGGTTCCACGGCTGGTGGTGGAACCGCTTCAGGAGCACGTACTGGCCGACCTTCTCCTCCCAGTACTTGGTCTCCGGCGGCTTGATGCTCTCCTTCCACCAGAGGTGGTGGCCCCGCCACCGCCTAGACCATGGCCGGTCGTCGCGCACGCAGCGGTACAGGGTCTTAATGTACCTCCAGTTGGAGGAGAAGCCGGCCACCGCCTGGAACACCTCGAGCCCCGCGGTGATCACGACGATCAGCACCGTGACGGACCGGTCGAGGTTGCGCACGCCGATCAGGAGGCGATGGTAGCCGGGGCCAAGCGTGCCAAAGAACGCCGTCCACATGGTCAGGCCTGCCACGGCGACGGCTATGCAGATGTAGGTCCTGGCTCCCACCAGCACGACGTTCCTGGTGTAGAAGAAGTCGTAGAGGAAGGCGAGCTCCGCCTCGACGACCCGGAAGGCGGCGTCGGGGCCAGTGGCGCCCGTGTGGATGAGCCCGGTTAAGACGAGGTCGCGCGCCTTCTCCGAGCCGGCCTCCGCCGGCACGTACCCGTAGAACCGCCGCTTCAGCAGCTTGAACAGCGCGAAGGCGAGGCAGAAGTCCCTCGCTCTGTCCTTCTCAACCTCGCTGTACGGCTGTTGATCGATCCACTTGTAAACTTGGTCGATCGTGACGACCGACTTGCTGGCTCTCTGAGCGAGCATGTCGTCCCGGGAGGGTCGGGCGCCATCGTGGCTGACCGGCAGCACGGTCTCCTCGCCGTGGAAGATGTACCTGTACCCTTTCATGCTGACGGGGTCAGGCCGCTGGTCGGAGGCGAGAGCCTCCCCGACGTCCATGTACTCGGCGACCACCTTGACGGATAGGTCGGGGCGGCTGGTCTGGATCATCTCGGCGATCTTGGCGGCCGTCTTGAGCACGTTGAGCGCCCAGAACGCCCAGATGGCCGCCCGGTAGCTGGTGTTGCGGCCGGTGGCGTCGACGATGAGCCAGAGCACGAGGCCCGTCTGGAGGACGTGCTGCAGCAGCAGCTTCTTGCGCTGGTCGACGTCGCGACGGCTGTGCACGGGCGCCGCGTACGCGCTCGCCTGGATGAGGAGCAGCGCGGCCGCCCAGAGCACGAACGTCTCGCCGCGGAAGGGCCCGTCCTGGATGATCCCCACGGCGTAGGAGACCACCACGTAGGAGAGCGAGTAGGCCATCCACATGACGCCGCGGAGCAGCTTGTCGCTGCTCCGGCGGTTGGCGGAGCCATAGAGCACCAGGGCGGCGAGGATGAGCGCGCTCAGGAGTACGACCACCTCCAGGCGCAGCAGTCTGCCCTGCACCGAGCTGAGGCTCTCCCTGATGCCGCGCATGGCTGCCCGGCTCACCTCCGTGACGGGCTCGCTTGGCCGGTCCTCTTGCAATGGCTGAAGCAGATCATGGAAAGAGAATACCTAATGGTATGATGATTTTTTATCCATAAAGGATGAGAATCGAAACAGAAACAAGAAACGAAAATAAATGGAGTTGCAATATGCCAAGACGACTTCTTTTGTGGTTGTGTGAGCTTGTGGCGGTGGCATTCGATGCAAGATAAGAATCACTCCAAAGCTTCACGAAACATTTGGCAGGCACCTTTCTTCTCTCTTAAGCCTGTCAGATATCAAAACAGTTTTAAGATCTCAGCAGCTGGTAACTCTCCTTCGCGGCTGGGGCGGTGAGGAGCTGCTCCCAATGCCTGGACCGATGAAATGGTACCAAGTTAAGAAAAGCATATATCCCATGCACAGCCTTTGGAGATGAACGTGCAGAAATGCAGCTAACAGTTGTCAAACCCAAACAATGATTTCATAAACTTGGAGACTTTGTTCTGAACCAACAGAACAACACACGGACCTGAAAAACATGAGTATAATTATCATCGCATTTTCAAAATTCGTGAGTCGATCGGATCATAGCCTCTAACAAGTGGGATCCGGGCATTTCAAAAATGGGGTGGAACCTGCACAAGTATATGAGCAAGTAGCTAGTTACTTAGTTGTGATAATTAATAATTCCAAGATACCGACTCTGATTCACCATTATAGCGTCTCAGCTGAACGAAAAACCATCATATGCAAGGCACAAGCTTCAAGCTTGGATCAAGCAAGGCATTATGCCATTATTATTGAGAAACTAAATATATAAACACTGCATATGAAGTAGGCTTTCAAAAAAAAAAAAAACACTGCATACGAAGTACCATTACAAAGGCACTAGCCCTCCATGAGTTTGGAAGGGTCTTCTTATTTAGGCGAATAATACTTCACTATAGCATCACTGGCCTACTGGGCCATCTGTAGCTCAAGCTTCTTCACCAGCTCTTCCTTCACTGCGCCAACAACCCTGTCCTTAACGTCACCCCCCTTCACGAACAGGAAAGTCGGCATGGCCTCAACACTGAATTGCTCAGCAATAGTCTGCTTAGCAAATAGATCTCGTTAGGAAAGCAGACGAGGAAAGTAGCATGGAAGTTTTATTATGACAATCGGCAAAGAGTGCTACAAGTTTTACGACCTTCATTTCATCAACATCAACCTTCAGGAAAACGACATTTGGAAACTTCTTGGCGAGATCAGCAAAAATTGGAGCCATGACGTGGCATGGTCCGCACCACGTCGCAGTGAAGTCAATCACCACCTGTCATGAGGAAAACTGCATTATGCATTCATCCAAAGTAGATGAAACATGATTTAATAAAACTGTCGCTATTCAACAACTCAAAATAAGTCTATCAGATCTTGCATTTCAAATAGAGACGATTTGTCAACCTCTGGTTTGGAAGTCTGCCACAAAGCTGAAAATTATCAAAATGATCACATTCTTCATTCAATAGCGCACAAATATCACAAATGATATCATGGTTTAGTGGTCTTGAAACTTAACGTGCTCGGTTTTAGTATACATAAGTGAACACACAGTCTGATACGAGTACAAACAATTCTAATGGGGCAGAATTTCAGCATTACCAAATAAGGGATGATTTCACATGAGAGCATGCTTTCGTTAAGTTAATAGGAAGCAACAAAAGTATTCTCCGTAGATCCAAAACAGTAAAAATACCAATCTGAACTTGTGGAGCAACAACATTCGTAAAAAGATGTTGCGGCAGTATTAAAAAGAGCTACCCCATCTGCAAAGCAACCGTATTATAAATACTAATAGAATATTTATTTACAAAACATGCATTATTACTCGGAAACTGGGATCAACCGTCAACGCAACCCTTTGACACTTTTTATTAAAAAACAAACCAACAATCAACATCTCACAAAAGATATTTTGTTTCTGTTGCTGCCAATCGTCATATCTGCAGCTTACTCTTGTAATAAGATTTTCCACCTACCGGAACTACCAAAGTTCAGATTATAAAATCTTCAAAAATGAGAACACATGATTTAGATTAAAAAAAAGGCACATGTTTTCCTGCGATAAACCCTTCTATGGTATAAAAAATAGTAGATCCCTAACATCCACTAAAAGGGGGAAAATAAAACCCTAAAATGCTCTCTAAATCATCCGAAATAAACAGAAACTCCAACTTGATGAAGCACAAACTCGGCCTCAGGTGCCCTCTCAGTACAGGGGAAAACAGCCCAGGAATACCCTAATCATATCAAACGGTTCAAATTTTACAAATCGACACAAACAAAGACCATTCAGACGAAATGCACCCTCTATCCAGCAGATTATTAGGTGAATAAAGGTACGGACTGATCTCGCCTGCTTCCTTGCAGTAACAGAACAGAAAAGGCACAAAGAAAATCAAGAAATACCAGCTTCTTGGGGTCGGTGCTGTTAGCCTCGTCGATCTGGATGCTCCACTCGTCCAGACTGTGGATCGCGATCACCGACCCCTCCGCCGCTGCCCCCTCCGACGCCGCCATCTCTGAGAAGTCAGAGGAATTGGATCCCTCTGCCACGCGCACACCTACCGCTTCTTTCTCACGCGAGGAGTGGACACGGGAGTTGCTCTCTCTGTCTCTCTCTTCTCTCTCTCTCTCATCTGCTAGGCTCGCCACTCGATAGATATTTGCTATCATGGGGGAATCGAATTATCCTGCGGAGCCACATTACGAAGATACCCTTATGCCAAGGGGAAATTACGATCAGAGTGCTTGTCCACGATAGGTGTCTCTCTGTCACACCTTATTTTTAAACAACAAAATAGATGTTCTTTATATATGTATCAGAATCAAATTTATATATATATATATAATAATTTTATAAATGATAAAATAACGGTATCATTACATAATGATAAGGTTTATTAAAAAGACTCATAATCTTAAAGAAAACACTACGATAATTTCTAGTGATAACAAGTCTTCCATCCATCCACAAGCGTTGTTTTAAGAGAACGTCAGTCTACGATATATTCTTCAGATCGACATCATCTTTTGCTTAGAACTCAGCTCCATCGACCGAGATGTTCTCAAAATTCTCACATTCTGAGCAGCATCAAGAGGTTGAGAGAAAACAAACATGAGTACATGGAGTACTCAGCAAATGTGAAAAAAATATGACATGAACGCTTAAGACATGGAAAAGCTTAACTCAGGTTGATTGCAACTATACCAATATAATCTATGACTCAAAAGACATGGCAAACATATTTACTATGTGTGATGACACCAACATTAAAGTAACAGCTAATCGGATTTCATCCGACTACCAGACTCACCAGATATCCCATATCCAGCTACCAACTCATCGGGGTTCCACCACCCGACTACCTAAAACCAACCATCCAAAGTCCCCACTAATTATGAAGAAGTCTAAGTTTGCTTTTGACCGTGAGCACAGCTGATCGATCAATTTTATACTCTGCAAAGTTTGCACATTTTACCCACGAGTTGTGACTTCTGTTTTGATTTACACTTCCGGGGTGTAGAGCTGGCTCTCACTACAAGGCCTTTACAAAGCATCTCCAAATCCATATGCACCTACTAAGTTTTCACCGCTAACAAGGATTCCATCCACTGCAGAGGCCCCCTCTTATGCCACTCAACTGTCCACTGATACGTACAGAATAAGGAGAACATTTAATTAATTAGCTAGGTTGTACCCATATAAGCCTTATGGTTGCGCTGTTATGCCGAGTTACAGGCTTCACAAACCGGTCCTTAGAATCTACAACGGTTACTTACACATCACCCAATACACACACAGTAGCCATACCGATCAAACCAACCTACCTAGATCCATATGATCAAAGTTGCTACAAAAATTACTCAAACAGGTGTTGCATAGAACATTATTCAGATTAATATTTAACCCACCCGACTTAACAGCACAACTAAACATTTCTAGCCTTAACACTCAAACTATGACACAGACGACAAGGACAATAGGGAAAGTACTAGTAAACCCTAACTATATGATTCATATTGACAAGCATGCATCTAGAAAAACAAAAGATACACTTTCCTACAATAGGATCAAAGTGATCAAAGACACTTACCTTCAGCCGTGGGTTGTTCAAACTCCTCGAACGTCTAATCCTGCAGGTTCACACACTGCTTGTCTCATATAGCAATCGCGCACACCAGAAACAAACAAACACAAACCTCTAAGAACAATACATAAAACAGTAGCAATGCACTATAAAAAAGATTACTAACAGATAGTACTCGCTGCTACAATCGAGGGAGCGCAAGAATAATCTAAATCGGAGCTCGTATGAAAACGTTGTGAGGGTTTTAAGTACAAGGGCTTTTCTGAAAAAGTACAATAGCTAAATTGTAAAAACAGAAAATTATAGGGACTCATTTGTAAAATTTAGAGACCTATTTGTAATTATATAAAAGTTTAGGGGCTAAAAGTAAAATAACAGTACTGACAAGGGGCATAACTATGAAAACAGAAAAGTTTGAGGGCCTATATGTAAAATTACCTAATTTCAAAAAATAAGTGAATTATTTTTTTTATTGAAAATCCTAATTATTGTGTCAGCATGCTGACTGGGCTAAAAGGCTGACGTGGCCATGTCGCGTGCGACAAAGGTGCATGCGTGGCATGCATACGTGGCAAGGCCGATTGGGATCAGGGCATTTAAATCTAGGGCACACGATCTAGATTAGACGGCTGAGATTTAAAACGCGAAGGGGTATCCAGGCTTCTAATCTTGATCGCACGCGATATATCGGACGACCGACGACAAAAGGGGGGAAAACGGGCGGCCGGTGGCGACGGGAACAAGGCGGCGTCGCCTCGGACATCGCTAAAAAATGACGAAAACGTCATCGCCGGGCACGATTCATGACGACGAGTGGCTGGGGAGAAAGAGGAGCGGACTACGAACCCGTTTTGGCGCATACCTTCGGCGGCGGGGCACGAGAGGGTGGTCGACGGCGATGAAGGTGACGATGACGCCCGGGTTGACGTCAGGGAGGCGCTCCGGTGGCCGAGAGGCGGCGGGAAGGAGTCGGCGGCCTTGCTCTCAAGCCTGCGAAGCCGATGAACTAGTCGGTGAGGGCAGAGTGGCACCATAGCGGCGGCGACACGAGCTAGGCGGCGGCAGCTAGGGCTGCGGAAACAGATAAAAAAGGAGAGGGAGACGTGCACATAAATAGAGGAGGGGATGGATAAGCGTGTGGAAGACGGATTCGGTTGATGTTCGGTTGGTATTCAGACTCGGGGAGGCGGTGACGCGAGTTCAATCCGGACTCGGTTGACGCGGCGCGGGCGGAGACGACGGTGCTGACAAGTGAACCCGGCGAAACGGGGTCACACTCTGCTGTCCGATCTGGAACGGACGGTTGGATGGGTGTGTTCATGCCAAGCAGCAGCAACCTTTTGGATACGAGTGGCCCGCGTTTGTCGCCTTCGATCAGGCAGACTTATTCATTGGCATTTCTGATTTTACAATTCTCATAGCTGCTGATTTTTGTCACCCTTTCTTTGCACACTCATCCTTTCGAAATGAAACGACGAGTAGAAATAATCTGACAGAGTAAATTCAGTATATGCCATTAGATATTGATTGGATTCTTGTTCCGCTGTTGGAAAATCTTCAGATGTAAATGTCTGTTTGTTTGTCTTAGAATGTGAGAATTCAATCTACTCTATAAAATTTATAAAAGTTTTTCTATTAAATTGTGGATATGGAGTTCGTAGTATAATTTAACTTATGAATTGTGATAATTAATTTTATATTACAACTGTTTGTTTTTATTTTTGCTTTCAGAACTAGAATTCATAATCAAAATAAAAAACAAGAGTAAATTTAAAAAAACTATAACTATTTTAATATATTAAAAAAAACTACAACTTATAGTGTTCATTTTAAAAACCTATAACTATTTTGATATATATTGAAAAAACTATAATTTTCTTACCATAAACCTATCTATCATCTTTTAGCAATAAGTGGACCAGAATTAATCCACATATTATATACAATATGGGATGACATGTGAACTCACGATAAGAAAATTATAGTTTTTACAACAAACGTTAAAATAGTTGTAGGTCTTTAAAATAAGCGTAGAAGTTATATACTAAAATAGTTATAGTTTTTTAAATTTACTTAAAAAACAACCAAGACCTAAGTGAATCACGCAATACTGAAAATGGCACAACTTCCCATGACAAGCACGAATTTGAACGACGAATCACAAAACCAGGGCAGAATTATGCAAGAATCACTCATTCAATACGTACGCCTGAATACAGGGAATGAACTCAAATGCTGCCTCCAAACTAAGATGCTCAAAATCACGTCTTGTATAGCTGAAAGTTCATGTCAATTGATCAGAAGAGGTACTTGGACAGCACATATTTGGGGGCAGGCCTCCTGTCCCCGAGCCAGTGCTGCATGTGCACGCCGATGGCGTCCAGGTGCTGCCCGCTCCGGCCGTGGAACCCGACCACCTTCCCCTCCGTCGTCGCCGACGAGAAGAAGGCGCCGGCCTCGTCGCCGAATGGCCCGTACTTGCCCCGGTTGGTGATGAACGTGAGCGACCTCAGGACCCGAGGCCCTTCCTCCCTGTAGTTGTTGTAGTAGCCGTACACGCATGTCAACACCTCGTGGGGGTAGTCTAGCTTAACCTGCAAATGCATCCAGAGAACAAGGACGTCATGCTACTGAAGAAACATGCAGAGTTCATGTGCTCTCAGCAAGCAAGGATGGCATGTCTTGGCAAGAGGATGATGGAAGGACAGGTGACAAACTTGATTCTGCACTCACCCTGTGGGTTATGTGGCCACTGTTCCCATGCCTTGCAGACCAGATGGAGTGGCCACCCCTGTCGTACTCGATCTGTATCGACCCGATGAACGTGCCTCTCATGACATAGATTTGTTTCACCCCGGTGTAAACGCCATCGTCCCATGGCCGGCCTCCCTCCCCGCCCCAGGGCCCTGGTCCCATTGGAACCGGTTCTTTCACCATGCCATAAGCAACCTGCAGAACGATTCGAATGCATCCTTAATAAGTACTGTTAGCTAGACGGTATGTGGCGATGGTTCCATGCTTCTGTAAAAGATTCAGACAAGAATTTCAGTTACCTCATCGTCGGTATCACTTTGCGCTTGGGCAAGCATGTTGTAATGCAAAGATGGGCTCGTCGCAGTCCTTGGTGTGCTTCTAAATCGCTGTGGTGCTACCTTGCCTTCCTGAACATGAACTCCAATGCCATCGATGTACCACCCCTCCCTGCCATGAAATCCTACTATCCTTCCATTGGTGAAATTGGTGGAGAAGTATGTGCCACACTCATCCCCATATGGTCCGTAAGTCCGCTTGTTCGTGTGGAACGTGAGCGATCTAATCACGGTTGGGCCCATGATTATCGCTGAACCATGGAACCCAGTTATATGAGTCAACACCTCTGATGGGAAATCGAATACTATCTGCAAGACAAAAGTTTCAGATCATCCAAGCCTAAATGTTACTGTTCAGCAAAGAACTGATACTGCAATCGCATTACCTTGTCAGGTGAAACACCTCCACTGAATCCATGCTTGTTGCCCCATACTGCCTGCCCGTTTCGGTCATACAACACCTTCATAGAAGAAATCCCAACTGCGCGTGTCAAATTGATCTGCCACACACCGGTGTACACGCCATCATCAAAGATGGTGCCACCACTTCCACCCCAGGGACCATATGTCTGAGGGCTGTTCACAGCTGCAGCTCCTTTCTCTCCGTAGTAACTAGGAAAAGAAACCATCTGCAAGGCAAAGTTCAGAATTCAAAGGTTGTACAGTTATCAGAAAGACAACGAATGGGCATCAGAACACCAATGTGGTATGCTAATTTGCCACACCTTACTCCAGAGAGCTCCATCATTGTAGTTTGGGGATGGATTCGTATACTGCTGCTTGGGGTGATTGCTAGCATAAACAGCATAGCTGTCACCTCTATCTCGCACAGCAAGTACCATGTTCTCATGCCCAGGACCACCCTCAGTTAAGCTATAACCATTTCTACCATATGCACTTGGGAGGCTTCCAGGTGAGGCTGGAGAATTCAATGGACTTGGAACATGCACTTGCTTCAGATAAAAGCCTATTGAGTTGAGATACGACCCAGACCGTCCACAAAATCCAATAATCTTGCCGCTGCTCACTGGAAGTGAGAAAGGCGTCCCATCTTCAGTGCCGAAAGGCCCGTACTTTGAACGGTTGCTTTGAAATGTCAGCGATCTTATGATAACCGGAGTCCCGCAGACTGATCCATAGTAACCACTTACAGACAGAAGGATCTCATCAGGAAAATCTAGCTTGACCTGCAGATTATACAAAGTATTAAGAATTTTGTTTGAAAAACATGAAAACTGATTTTAAGTTCTGAACTCCAACATTGATACAGATGAAATTGTCTAAAATAGAATAGTTATTGAATTAGGTTTGTCGTGTCTTAATTCAGTGCAGCTACAGTAATCATATTAACAAATTGGCAAATATCCTTAAATTTTACCACTATTGACATGCATACAGATATTTATACTCGTAAGCATCGATACGAACAATCACAGAAATCTCCATTTCAGCTTGTCCAAACAGGGTTATTCTGCAATCATGCTAGACAAACTGCAAATGCTTCAGTGAGATTCAGAAAACTAGACCTTATCAGTTCCGGAGCCTCCGTCAGTACCACCGTGCGTCTCTGACCAGACTGAGGTTCCTTTCAGGTCATACTCGATCCTTATCGAGTCGATAGCTGCACCATGGGTGATCACAATCTGGCGTATTGTCGAGTACACACCGTCATCCCAAGGGTATCCTCCTGTCCCTCCCCAAGGCCCAACCACTATGGGAATCTTCCCATTAATGCTTTTGATGCTCTAGTAGACATAAATCACAAAGTTTTTGTTAGAGCATGATAACAGAACTTGAATTCTAAAAGTTATATGATACATCACGAAAAATATTGTGTTTCCATTCCATTGCCGGTGAAATCAAAGCACGGTTACGACATTCAATTAGCAAGCTTGCCAAGGAAGGAAAAAGTAGCAATGGATGCGACTCCTGTTCTAGAATCTAAGATTTCCAATACATTCAAAGGGTCCGAAACTGTCCAGTTCAAAATTGGCAAATGAAAAACATCAAATGTTTTGTGGTGTGCTGTAATCTCAACAATTCTGCCTAATTCTAGGATGGCATTTCTGAAGGTTCTATGCAGGCTTAGAAGTTCATGACGCCATTGCTGACACACATATGTTTAGGAAAACAAACACAGAAATATGCACACAAGCTCACGAACAAACAAAATAATGTACCATTTTTAGTTGCGCAAATAGGCGCAAACACTTGAGAGACGGAGAACTGAGCTTACGCCTCCTACTACTACCCGTCTGCTACCGCGTTGTGGGCTTATTAAGACAAGAAGAAACACCCACCTGCCAATTTATAGGATGAATGGAACAAAGGATGCCAAGGCCAAACCAGCCACTGGTCGCAAGCAGGCAGCAGCGTTAACGGTTGAGGAGACCTGAAAGCAACCAGGGGAACTCGATTCTCTGACCCACTGGAGCCAATTCACGCACAAAGGAAACATGACGCGATCAATCTTTTTCCTGATCTCCGGCCTCTTGCCTCACCGACTTTGCATGATTCCCTGCATTAGCGATGGAAAATTAAAGAAGGAAAATATTTTATGATATCAATTCTGCGATACACAGAATGCTGTTTCACTCGTTATTCTGCGTGTTTGTGTGTGTGGGTGGAATTCACCCAGAAGAAAATAACTTGCAGGGTTCGTGATTCCAGCTCTCAGATGGGATTTCTTGCTTGTACTTCACCAGGCTCTTGATTTCTTTTCCACCAGTGGCCGCACTGGGAACTAAATTAAATAAAGAAACCAGAAACTAGTTTCGTGAGCCCATAATTCTGCAGCAGCATGGCAATTGCATCAATCTGAAGAAAAAGTAAACAAAAAAAGAGAGAAAAAAGAACGTATGCTCAATCTAGCAATGTGCCCTTCGCCTTTCGAAGCGGCGAAGTGTTCGATGCCTGCTTGACCCCCGAACGCCTCCCACGCAAAAAAAGAGAGAAAGTAAACAAAAAAAGAGAGAGAAAAGAACGTATGCTCAATCTAGCAATGTGCCCTTCGCCTTTCGAAGCGGCGAAGTGTTCGATGCCTGCTTGACAACCGAACGCCTCCCACGCAAAAACGAATTTGGTGGGCTCGTTTCTTCCTCACCTTTATGAACTGGAGGCCACTTGAGTTGTGCGCGCTGGCGAATCGCGGCCACTAGCGAACCGCCGGCGACGGTCGGTGTGGCCGAATCGAGGAGGTCCCTTGGTCACCTCACCAGTCAGAAGCACCATTGGCGTGCGTCGTCGGCCGTTCGCGGCTGGGGCGCCATCAGGGGATCGAGATCCGAATAGATTTCTCCACCTGCGATGCGGCGACGCGTGTTTGCCGCTGCCGAGCGGCGAAGGCACGTTCCGTTATTTCTACCGACGTGGAGAAGCAAGACGCACGGGTTTTGGTTTCTGCTTCTGCTCCTTCGGTTCTTCCACCAACATGAGAATTGGGGATGCGAATCAATAATGATTTATTAAAAATATTTATTTAAGTTAAGATTTGTATAAAAGATAGATGAAAAAATTATAAAATAAGTAAGAGGATCAATAGATAAATAAGTATTAAATGAAAGATAAATGAACAAGATAAGCTATACGTGTCTAAGACATGCAAATTTGAGTTTTTCATTCTTTCACAACCGGAGGAAATGATGGCAGTGACCGGCGACCAATTGGTTGCACTTAGGGGTGAAAACGGCTTGGATAGTTTCTGACCGATCCGGGTCGGAATTGAAAACGGATAATTTTTTTAATCGGCATCGGATATTTTTAGCTCGGAATTGACATCATTTTTTTTTTTTTGAAATCGGCATCCAAATCGTCGTAGCAGTTTTCGACGAAATCAACATTTGCATCGAATATCCGGTCTACCTGAGTTCGGATATTATCCAAAATCCAGGGTAAAACAATATTCTAATGCTAAAAAATTCAAAAATTATTGAAATAATCAAAAAAAAATCAAAAAAATATGTTACAGAGGATTATATAATCTAGCTAAAAAAAATTAACTCCAAATATGATATGTACAATGAGAAATAAAAAAGACAAATTTCTAAATCATATTTTTATCTGAAATTTTGTTAGAGCTAAATCATAGTATCCTCTACATCACCAAAATTGTTTAAATTTTTTCATAATAAATCATATTTTTATCTGAAATTTTGTTAGAGCTAAATCATAGTATCCTCTACATCACCAAAATTGTTTAAATTTTTTCATAATAATTTCGATAGTGTTTTGAATTTTGAGAGCAAGAGAACAATTTTTTTTAAATATGTCGCCCGTTGGAAGTACAACATGTTTACTTTTTTAAACTAGATGCTTCTATCTCGATCGTTAGCCACCATGGTATGCCGATCAAATGTATGGACGTGGTTCTCTACCGGTTCCTATCCTACCTAACGGTGGTGTTGGGACGCTATTCATATGGCGGCAGGCTCGTCTAAAGAAGACTCTTCCTTCCATTTGTGTACATGTTATTTTTAATTTTTTACTTAGCTTTGTGAATTTATGATGAACTAAGTTTAAATATGTGTACTAAGTCTAAGTATTGTGTGTTTGTGTGAATTTGTGTCAAACATAATATGTGAACTTGTGAAGTTATGATGAACTAAGTTATGTTATTTTTTATCCAAGTGATCAAGTGTATGAACTATATTATCTCAACTATTATATAGTAACTTCCTAGTATAAATATACTTTTTGTTTTTATTATGATCTTACATATAATTTGAGTAGTTTTAAATACAATTTGAGTAGTCTTTTATGTTCCGGTAAATATTTACCGGCCGCATTCGTTTTCAATCCATAGTCGTTTTGTATTTGTTTCCGATATTATTTGTGATCATATTCGTATCCGAACTATCCGTATTTATATCCGTTTTCGACAAAAAAATATAATTTCAAATACAATAAAGCCCTATTCCGACCGATTTCAAGCCATTTTCACCCCTAGTTGCACTTGCACGAGATCATGGTGCCGAGATCAAATCCGAAGGATCCCTGCCCAACATGGAGCCATATCGGCTGGACTAACGTGAAGGAGAAGCTGGCAGCATAGCATACAAGAACGAACTGGCTAGTAAAAGATATCTGTCCCGACATATAATCTAGGCACTACATGGTAACTTCAATTTGCTGACATTGTTGCTCATGCTTCATGCTTCTGTGACATAACAAAAAAAGAAGGGAGAAGTACACTCTACACAAATCTTTATTAGGCCTGGTCCTCAACTGTGGTACAAATTGAGTCAAATACAATCATCCGTGCAGTGGCTCTCTAAATTCACAAGCTAGTGCGAGCCTGGCATGTACAATCATGAAGTTCCACACCACAGTATGGTTCACCAATACACAGCAAATCTGAACATCTCTGTGCAAGACAACAGGCTTCGAGGAGCTAGTGTATACAAGGTGGTAGCAGGGCCCTTGAAGAAGGCAGCTAGACTAGGCCAACCCCTTGTACAAGAACTTGGTTGACTCTGTATTGTTGGAGACAGACTGACAGACAAAGGTCAGCATATTTGGAGAACTACGAATTGAAGGATGGATCACATTAAGATATGGATGTCAAAGATAACATTGCTAGCTAGAGCAAGTTTATTTAATTTACCTTCAATCCACCAATGATTATATGTTCATTGATCCATCAGTTCCAACAAACCAGTCAAAGAGGGAACTTTAGATAAAGACTGCTTCCTCCTAATTCCTTCTATACCAGAAAAGTTTCCATTGGCCTGACACGACAAGAAGTAAATGTTCAGTTAGAATGTCATCTTACGCAATGTTTTAAATTATTCTACATGGTAAAACAATAAGTATGAGCATTAAAATTGAAAAGGTAATAAAAAAAAGATGGAAACTAATGTAAAACGATTAGAACAAACCATCAAGATCTAAGGCAGGTCAGTCCCTAATTACAGACATGGCTAAAGTTCAAACAAAAATGCCACAAATATCTAGCATACGTACTCTGAGACACTGGTTGCGAACTGAATCACAGATAGGATAGTCATGAGGGCAGCAATAACGGTTATCCTTGCAGCAAACTGCATTGTCCAGTTCGCAGCAGCTCCAAGAAAGGCAAAATCCCAAGATGCGCCAGGAGCAACAACAGGTGGATCCTTCAGGGCAGTAGGTAAGGGTGCTGCATTTGGTTGGACCTGGGCCTGGTGAAGGAGGAGGATTTGGGCTCGTTTTTGTAGGAAATGATGACATCTGGTTTATACCACAGACACCATTGGAATTACCAGTGTTTCGATGCATATGCATATAGCCCTTCATTCCCCAACGTTCACCCCAAGAATTTTTCACAATCCAGTAATCCTTGCCACCTTCAGAACCATAACCAACGATTAACACAGCATGATCAAGAGATGTTGGACATGGACCATCAAAGATACCCTGCATAAGAAAATATTAGAAGGAGAGTACAACAAATGGTCACCGTTATATAAAAACGTTAGTAAGAGGACAACTGGATTCTGTCTTTGTACCTGGGAGTATAGCTGAAATGCTCTAGCGCTGCCACATATTCCTACGCTAACAGGTTGTTGGGCAACGGCCTTGAGTAACAAGTCTTCATTGTTGGAAGGTACAACAGTGTAACCATCAATTGTTACAACTCGCCTTTTGAGCTGCGATGTAAGCAAACACATCGTATAAGCACGATGCAGTAAAGGCCATCTAAACGTTTTGTGAAGGTTATTTTCTGCACTTCCATTTTACCTTGTCCTTGTTACATGTTCCATCTGCTTCACGATAGGGATAATCATCCTCCGTATCAATTCCACCATTTTTAATCACAAACTTATAGGCATAATCCATGAGACCACCACCACAGCCGCTATTATAGGATCTGTCACAGTCAATTAGTTCCTGTTCAGAAAGGCTGACCAGAGAGCCCGTCTTGATTTTGTTTATTCCTTCCATAGCACCTGTAGCAGAAAAGCTCCAACAAGCTCCTGAACAACAATCAGGACACATTAACTGGCAGTACAAGTCCATTTCAGCGATTGGGAATTGGTAGCACACTAGCACCAACATTTCACTATGAAATATTATTACAAGAACTTCAACAGAAGGAACCTAAAACTAGATACGAGCCAACGCGTACTATGCAGAAACAGACCCATTTGTGGCAAGCATCACTCCTACGTTGCTCATAGTACTCCTACATTGTAAAACGAGATTTCTAAGAAGGTTCTTATGTGGCTCTAATATCTATTTGCGCCTTTCCAATGTTTACCGTAGCCAATACACACTCTAACATAAATACATAATCCCAACCTAGAAGACTGGATTGCTGGAAGCATGAGCATTGATATTTCCATGTATCTTATGGATTCCATAAAGGCCAAGTGCATTATATATTGAAAACATGATCATCTGCTTCAATAGTAACAAGCAATATACCAATATCTATCTGAATGCGCAATTCTTTAGTGCAGAACACTGTAAACAGCAACACAACTTATAGAAGCTTAATTTGACATCTCATTGAGTCGCAATGAAGAATCTCATATGAAACCATTTTTAGAGGAATCTCATATGAAACTAGAGGCGTGACTCCATTTATCTAGTTGTCACGCTCAATCTAGTTCAACAATCAGTACAGGCAGTAGTCGGTCACTATAATAACATCACTCCAAGCATAACAAAGCCTTTAGATCTAGTGCTGGAAAGAGGTCAAATGACTAAAAGACGATACTCTTGATATTGTAGTCGGAAATATTGCAGATAGACCTGTATACAAAATGTTTAAAGTTGTTTGGTGTCACCTCACTAACCACAGAAAAAGAAAGGATGAGAAACACCAAAGGTTTGATATAATCCATCACAGGCGAACGTGCTGCTAATTAATCAATCCACTGCCAATCCTAAAAGGCAAAATTGGATTGCGTCAGCCTTGGCTCCCTTTACAGTTTACTGTTTGAGTTTAGATTCTAAGAATCGATTCTGGTTAGTATCAGGAACGGCCGTATATCACTGTGTTAATGTCTGTACTTCATTTTGATGGGATAACACGTTGGTTTTTAACAGTATCCCCAAGACCCCAACAAGCATTCGGAACAATAAATCTGATGTAAAAAGGATTAGCTTTGCAAATAGCAATCTAAGTGTAGAGAAGATGGAGACACATGCGCTCACCGCAGCTGCCCTGGTCCTTGACCTTGGTGACGGCACCGCTCTGCCTCCAGTCCACCGCATCGGGGACCGCGCCGAAGCCGCCGTCGAGGCCTCGGTACGCCACGCCGCCGCCGCGGCGCCCGAGAGCCCCCTCCGGTACGACGGCGAGGCGGCCGAGGCGCGCGGCGCGGAACTCCTCGTGCGTCAGGTCCGCGAAGGCGTTGAGCGCGAGCGTGTAGGACCTGGACGAGTTGGCGGCGTTGGCGCTGTGCGCCGCCACGAAGGCCGCGTTGTCCGCGAACACCGCGAGCCGCGCCGCGCGCTCCTCGGGCGTAGAGTACGCCCGCCCGTGCTCCGCGCACCACGCCTCGAACAGTGCCTCGTACGCCCGCAGGTCCCCTCCGCCGCCGGTGGCAGTGGTAGCAGCGTCAGCCTCCGCCGCCGCCGCGCCGCCTTCGGCGAGCAGCAGAAGGGTGAGGAGGAGGTAGGAGACGGAGGGCATTTTGGTGATTCCCCCCCGCAGTCACACCTACCTACGCCTCTGGTGGGTTTTGGTTAAAAGACTCGATGAGAAGCTCAGAAATGGCAGCGTTGATTAAGTAGGGAAAGGATTCGGTGAGAACTGAGAAGGGGGAGCGGAGAAGAGGACGGCGAGATCGTTTTGACGAGACGACAGCACGGCGAGTCCGCCGCGACTGCAAGCACAGGGCAGGCCGACGGCCGATTGGAGGTAACGATCGATGGATAAGGACGGGGAGATGTTTCGTGGGCCAACTGGAAAGCAGATCAGATTGGTCCAGCCGTCCAGGGAGTACTCCCGTCCAGGTATGTGAAAAACGTGTGTAGAACAGAGTGGGTAGGTAGATAGGTTAAGATCATGTGACCTTAGCAGAGCAAAGTAGAGATGAACAATGCCTTTGACTTGGTCCATTTTCATCCGTCCAGCCCCAACGAGTGCTATAGTAACGTGCTACAATATAAGATAAACAATGAAGTGTACGAGGATATGATAACAATAATAGTATAATAACTGTTTTTACACTGTATCTATCTCAGCATCAGACGTATAATATTGTGCCACTTTAATATTGAAGTCAGAGTATCTAGTTCAGAATGCATTGGGAAATTCGCGGGTGAATAGGGAAAATTCACGAAACAACACTTGTTTGGAGATGTTTCGTGGGCCAACTGGGAAGCAGATCGGAATGGTCCAGCCGTCCAGGCATGTGAAAAACGTGTGAAGAACAGAGTGGGTAGGGTGGATGGATTAAGATCATGTGACGTTAGCAGATAAAGGTAGAGATGAATAGTGCCTCTGACTTGATTCATTTTCATCCGTCCACCACAACAAGTAACGTGCTATAATACAGGATAAATAATGAAGTGTTATGGGGCAGGACAACAGTAGCAGTAGAACAACTGTTTTACATTGTATCTATCTTAGCATTATATGAATAATATTGTGCCCTTCTAACAGTCAGAGGATCTAATTCCAGGATGAATAGGAAAATTCGCTGGTGAATAGGGAAAACTCACGAAACAACACTTGTTCGGAGATGTTTCGTGGGCCAACTGGGAAGCAGATCGGAATGGTCCAGCCGTCCAGGCATGTGAAAAACGTGTGAAGAACAGAGTGGGTCGGTGGATGGATTAAGATAATGTGACGTTAGCAGATAAAGGTAGAGATGAACAGTGCCTCTGACTTGGTCCATTTTCATCCGTCCATCGCAACGAGCGCTATAGTAACGTGCTACGATACAGGATAAACAGTGAAGTGCTTCGAGGTAGGATAACAGTAATCATAGGACAATTGTTTTATACTGTATCTATGTTAGAGCACTGTAGCATCAAACACATAATATTGTGCCCCTGTGATGTTAAAGTGAAGGATCTGGTTTCAGGGTGAATGGGGAAAATTCACGAAACAACAGTTGTTTGGAGATGTGCTCAGGAAACAGCATCCGAAATAATAAAATTCATGAAGCAGCACTACAGAAAGCGAACAGATTCACATAAGAGCACTCTGTGTCATTATCCTCTCTATTCTATTTTTCTCATC
Organism: Phragmites australis; assembly: GCF_958298935.1. NCBI lineage: Eukaryota > Viridiplantae > Streptophyta > Magnoliopsida > Poales > Poaceae > Phragmites > Phragmites australis. The sequence continues at coordinate 31,871,175 of NC_084929.1, read as the reverse complement.
ATTTTACGCAAAATCCAATGACCGACTTGTCCTTCCACCTTCTCTGTTGATGTTAAATATGATGATTTAGTGCTGCGGAATATACGAATTTATGTGATACTTTTGTAATCTATAGAACTTAGTAGTTCTCTTATGTGAATGGCAAACTTGGTTATAAAGATGCAATATGTAACTTTATGTATACTATTTCGTTAAATTGAAACTTGTAATAGTCGTTTGTATTGTTTGTATATCGAATTGGATTTATTTATAATATGCAATCTGCTATGCCTAACCTTATTTAAAATGGAATTTGTATTTTTCTATTTATCTATTTGTGTTGTTGTTCTAATTTCTTTGTTTAAAATATACGGAAGGGCCGAAAGGGAGGCCGGCATGCCTTGAAATGCAACAGGGGCAATTTGGTCAGTTTGTATGTGAAGAAAGACTAAAAATAAATGGGAGAGTACAAAAGGTACGTGAAGTGATATTTTATTAATCCATTTGGTGAACCAGTGCTCTTCGATGAATACAAAGATTTGGAGTGTTATTTCCTGAACACCACTAAAAACAATGTTGTTTCCTAAATTTCCCCGGTGGATGCACGGGGATGTCGGCTCTGTTTGGGACTTTGGGGCCGGCATCAGGCATCAGGCCATGCAGTGGCAGTGTGACAGTTTCATCGGTAAAAAAATGGGTAGAATTTACTGCAAAGCTGATGCAGCTTGTGTTTTTTTCTTAAAAAATTTAAAAAAATAACTTATAGACATACACATATACTCATAATCATATATACATATTTATATAACGTGTACTACTAAAGAAAAAAAATACATAGCTTAAATATTAATGTAGCCGCCACCGCTGAGGACCCATTAACACGCGCTAGCTTAGCCAACGCCACATGCGCCGCCCCAACCGGCGGGCTCCCTTCCCTCAGTGAGGAAAAGGCGCAGTACTGCACGGGGCGGGTGGCTCGCCGTTCGGCGGCACAATATCAGAAAGGAATACTGATGATAAAATGTAGTGCATCCGTTTATATGTTTTTTTAATAACATAAAATGCTCATTTTTTGCAAATAACATAAAAATGCTCATTTTATGCGAATAACATAAAATGTTCTTGTTAACAGAATAAGAGATGTTTACACGATCACATCACTATAATTCACAAATTGATTGCATAAACACCCAAAATTCACACTGAGTAAGTATTTGAACTTTTTCAGCAGTTACACTACTCTCGACTAAATTACCAGATGATTACATACCCTCCGAAGCAACTAACAACGATGTCAAAGAACTTCAAAAGATGCCAAGGTCTCAGTCATGGGCACCCAAACGGAAACAAAACATTCAGACAAGTCACGGGACGCTCCTAATATGCCCAAATCAAAATCTCCGAGAAGTTCGGGCGGCCACACAGAGAAGATGACATCATTCCTGCTATTTTATATCCTGTTTGTTTGTCGTTTTTGCTTTTGATTTATCTGGGGGTAGGAGCCCAAACAAACTCGATGGTTGAAAAATAGTTTTTGCAGAAATAAAAGTCTGTTTTTACTAAAGTAAACTGGAAGTTAGAAAACTAGTTGATAGTAATTTTTCTGAGAAGTTGTATATTAAAAAGTTAAAAATTTATTATAAAAACTAACAGCTAAAATAAAAAATAACTTTTTGGAAAAACCAAAAATACAATTTTTCAAAAGAGACAAAAACAAAAACAGTAAACAAACAGACCCTTCGTGGGCCTAAGGAACAGGAAGCCATTACTTACGGAGAGATACATAGCATAACTTATTAGTGTGATAGAATGCTCACCTATTAAACTAGTCTTTTAAGAGGAGATAAACCAAGTATCACTTTTGTTGTTGCTACTTTTTGTGGCCCTGCTCGTTTTCGTTTAGCGGCCTAAAGAAGCAGGAGCCGGTACACTCGCTCAGTGAGACTCGAACCGGACACTCGTGTTTAGCGGTCCGAAGGCGCGCGCCGCGCGGTGCCGTTGCGCAACAGGTAGTCCCCCTGTGGGTGCCAGCGCCGTGGAAGAACTCGGCCGCTGCGGCGGGGAGCCGCTCGTCCGTGATCCTGCGGCGGAGGTACGCCGAGAGCAGGTCGGCGTCCGCGGGGGCGAAGACGAGACCCGCTGGCAGGTCCCGCGATGGCGGGAGGAGAGCCATGCCATGGGCTGTGGAGTGCGGAGGGCTTGGGGCCGATCGAGCGAGGAGACGAGACTCGCGTCTGGTGCTGCCTGTGGTCGAGGTGTACGATTGATCACACTGGGCCGTCGGATTTCCACCGACACAGGATAGCAATGGCCGAGATCTAGCGCTGGGTCCAGGTAAAAACTTGGGCGCCAAGTGGAGATTAATAAGTGGCAGAAGGCGTGGGGATTTGGGATATCCTTGTGGAGATTTTCCTTCTCAGTTAATAGCCTCCCAACTCGTATAGATGATACCAGATGTACAATTTGTTTTCGGATGGATGGGGATTGTGTTCATCTATTTTCGAAATGCAAATTTTCTAAGCATGTAAAATTGGCATGAGGCCTACGATTTTGAAAACAGATGCGCGCGCCCAACCGGACGACTGCTCTCTCTCTTTTTGGAATGCAACACACATTTAATACTACTGTTAAAATAGGGGGAAAAAAAGTTGATCGTATATACGTGTACAACAGCAACAGTACTGCAGTTTACATTTCATGGCCAACGTGGATCTCCTCTTGTCCGTCGCCCAAAAAAAATCACCACTTCAATTTTACACGGGCGCCCTCATCGACTATAAGCTTATAACCTGTTTCTGGCCAAGGGGTCTATTTTGGTCTATTTTATTGACACAATCGCCATTTTCCATTTCTTTTCTGAACAATCATCATTTCCCATTTCCGTAGACGTCTAGACGGCAGTCGATGTCCAGGGCAACCTTCTCGCACTCCTTGAAAGAACGCAATATCTATAGCTCGTCCTGAACATGAAACCAACATGTCAGCCAGATGTTTCTTATATAACTTTTGGCCTTTCCTGGATAACAAATGAAGATGGCTTTCTAACTTACATGGTAGTCGTAGTGCCGATGCTGAAAATGCAGAGGAAGGAAACAACATGTCAGCCTATGGTTGATATATAGATCGCTACTATATAACTGATTGACTATGCATCAATAGTTAAGCACACAATGCAGCTATGAACACTTGTGATGGGTGGCGATTTAATTCCAGAATTTGCGGGGGCTGATATCCCCACTCTTATGTAGTTTGCTTCCATACTTGACTATTTCAAGTTTGATGGAGTACTGTAATAAGACTGTAATAATGATCCAGGCTGTGTGCGCCTCATGGTGCAGAGGCTGGAAACTTGTTTTCCATTATCTAAAAAAACTATGAATACTTGGCACACAGTTCCTCTAAGTTTATTCACCGGAGTGACAATGTATAAATTCTTCATTGCTGTGCTGAAACCATGCCTTTTTTTCCTTCCTATTATCGATACTGTTGTTTTTTAGGAATATTGATACAGTTGTTTATATATGCTGGTTTACTGGAAGGCAAGGAGCTAAAGCCTCAACCTTTTTCAGATAATTCTTTAAGAAGGCTAGAGATAAGAGGATCAATATAGTACCTCAAACCAGAAAAAAAAAATCCCTATATGGCAAGGATAACATGAGCTGAACTGCAAAAGGGACAAAAGAATCCAGTATGATAAAGGGAAGAGACGTACTCTTTTATATTTATCCCTGTAATGGTCCCTGCCACGGCTCCGATCCCTCTCTTGCCTTCGTTTCTCTCCTTCCTCCCGCGCCCGTCGAGCTTCCTGTGGAAAAGCAAACCCACGTTAACTTCTCTCTGAACTGTAACTGTTGAGTCCCACTATTCATTATCAGATATTACAGTAACCTCTCACGCTAACCTCATCTTCTCTAGCCTTCCTCCGCTTTTCAGCTCCTTCAAAGGCCTCCTTTTCAGCCTGCAGCACAGAAATAAATTGATACAAAGGGTTCCCAGGGGGATAGAGAGCATGGATTAACTTATTAAACATGTCGTGTCTACCTCCTTATTTGCACCAAACGTTTCATCTACAACATGTCTTGCATAATCCGGGTCATCGCAAATCAAAATGTTATCAAAAACTGAACCAGCTTTCACCTGTATACCATAAAAGTAGTAAGTTCAGATAGGATTTAAGTCATTTGATACAACCAAGGACTACGGTAAAGCACATATCTTTGACCAACTACTACATTTGGTACCTGCCAAACTTCAATTCCCACATACCGCAAAGGTTTCAGAACGTATAAGTCTGGGTCATCCTCAAACTCTGAAAAAGACAGTTCACTTAATGTTTACGATTGAAGCTTGAGTGGGCAAGGTTCAGTTCGAAGTCAGATAAGCAGTGAAATTACTGTTACAAGAAGTACATAAAACTGTCATGCAAATCATGAGAATATGGAGAGGACATTATATTATTTATATAGCACAGGCAAAAATAAGATCTATAATTCTGACCTGGATTATCAATCCATGGGATTTTCCACTTTCCTTTGTAGTTAGGGTTCTTAATTTTCTGAAAGCAGAAGCACGTGAGAGTACATAATTGTTCAAAGAAATAAAAGGTTACAAGAAGATAACTAGTCAAGAAAACAAACCTTGCGCTTCCATGGTCCCCTGTATTCTGGATTTGGTATCATTCTGGGCTTCCATATACCATCGTCATCATCGTCCCAAGACTCAGGCTGATTTAGCGTAAAAACAAAATATTTGTCATCTTGTGTTTTATGTATCAATTACAATATAAAACATTCACTAAAACACCGTGAAATGTTCCTTTAGTCATGCACAGGCACAAATTACTGCCACCCTGCCAGCAACTAAGGAAAAGTGACTAGGATTCTTCGAAAGAAGCAAGCCAATGTAACAAGCTTGAATGGGTAAAATGAAACATTTGTCTGTACTCAAAGTGTTCTGAAGCATGAATGTGCCAATTAAATGGTTAGACATTAGAACTGGATTTATACGAAAAATCAGAACTCGGAGGCATATATACCTTTTTGTCATTCGGATCAGGTATCTCTTTAGGAATTGAATCATAGCCCTGGTCAGTGCAGGTAAAAGGTTACAGAGAATTATCGATCTATATAATCAGTTCATGACACAAAATATGACAAGGCAGACCTCTGGCTTAACTTGATCAGGATCTTCAATATATTCCCTGTCATCCCAATCTTTTGGCTGAAAGAAACAAATGTATAAGAAAAGGCATCATTGAAATTTCACTGTATAACATTGCTTTGATCACGGCAGCAGATCCCACACCTTTTTTGCATTAACATCTTTGATCTTACGAGGAGGAAGGATGTCCCAGTCAGTGTACATGCTTCCAAACTCTCTCTCCCGGTTATCAACAAGGAGGCTATATGAGGCGTCAGGCCGAAGAATAAATGTGTAAAAATGTGTTAACTTGTCTGTTTCACATTTTAGATCTTTTTTGATAGGGTAGTTTTGCCCTTGGTATGAAAGTATGAGATGTAGCTTCTTTGTCTGATCACCACATATATCAGGCCCAAACATAAAGCTGCATGAGTAAACGTCAAGACAGTTAGCAGATAATAACTCAGCAGAGGATTAGATAGACTGAACAATTACTAACAGTTCAATAAAGAAAGTAACGATGACATAATACATAAGTCAACGGTGCCTAAGCTAACCTCTAGTTTATCCTTCAACCATTTTTAGTGATACGCCCATGGCTCCCTTAGTACACGCAAGGTGAATTCGTTCCTCATTGTTCATATTTTCTTCGTAAAGAATAGAATACTACTAAGTTTTTTGTGTTGTTTTGTTGCTTAGGAACTTAGGGGAAGCACCACAACCTTATTCGGACATCACCTCTCGAATACCAAGTCTACTCGGACTCGAAGTTAAACTCTAGTCGTGGTCGTGGTCGAGTCACAGGATGGCACGTCAATAAAACGGGCATAACTCTCGCATACGGAGTCCAATTGAGGCGTTCTTGAACTTGCTGGAAAGCTTACGACGAACCCTTTCCAATAGATCTATGTTCGACCAAATATTCCCTATAGTTTAGTCAGAGTCAAAGAAATAAGGTGTTGCACCATCGTTTTGGACCTAGTTAGGTCTTGTAATCGTGTCGGGGTTGGAGTCCAGATTGTGCACGTCTCTTTCCACGGTTGCACAACTCTAGGTCGACATCCTCACGTCCCCCTATAAATATACAGTAGTCGTCATAGTTTAGGTTTAGGTTTAGCTTAGATTATTCTGTTTTAGACAGTTCCGCCGTTTATCGGTTTGTTGAACCCCAACTCAAATGTTCATTAGTAATCAGTAATATTTAGATTGCATCTACTTGTTCTTACTTGTGTTCTCGATTCGCTTGCAGGAAAATCCTTCTTAGCGAGGTCAATCGCGTCTTGGCACGGTTGATAACCACAGAGTAGTGGTGTAGTGGTTGCGAGGGTTCTCGATCTGTTCTGTTCGGAGCCTTTGGATCATCAATATCGAAACTCTACCAATCGACTTATCATATTACTTTCAGAAGATTGGACAAACGCGTATCATTTAGGCTAATACCTACCGGTAAAGATATTTACAGTTAAGGATGGGATAGTGGGTGTTTGTTAACGTAACCCAACTAGCTACCTAGCTCAGGTGCAGGATTTAATGCTTATCATGCCAATTTATTGAAAAATTAAAGCATTATGGTCAAGTCTTATATTATAATTGCATGTAGATACAATGTTTTCATGATGCCCATTGACTTTTTTAAAGAACAAAGATGCCTATTATGGAATGTTTATCATTTTTCTGGTCAATTCATGGAATGTCTTTGACAATTTTGCCATCAATTTCAACAAATGACTAGGTTACTGGTTACCGTAGGTGACTCTAGAAACATGCACAAGCTGGGTATCTTCTTGGACCACTACCAACTTTTGCTGAAAATGTTCGTACTATTTGAGGCAAAGAGTTGCACTTGCAGAGTTCATTGATAAACAAAATCACAGTGAATATATATAATTTTGAATATAATATTAAGGTGCCTCATAAACAAAATTATTTTTTGAGGCCAAACATAGAGAAGCAAATTGACCTGTAAGGAGTGTCACCGCCGAATTTCTTCTGGTTGACATAACCAGACATAAGTTTGATGTAAGCACCGCCACATTCAATATCCTGCTCAATCTTTAGTGAGTACTGTATCACCAACGTCCGGTTCTTGTTACTAAATTCTGGGAATTTTGCCGATATAGCAAAATGCCTAGCATCCGTAGTTGTTTGTATACCTGAGGAAACGGTTGCAGAGCACAAATAACCATACGATGCATGAGACAAACCATATCAGCATAAGGTTACACCATTTATGCTTTAAAAGTTGAAGATAATTGATAGAGGATATTCAAACATTACAATGCTTCCTTATTTTCCCTTTTTGAAATGTTCATGATTAAAAAAAAAGGACCAAGTGACTCTCTCACGTTGTAATCTCGTCCCGGTATGCCGGGCTCTATTTTGTAACTGACTTATTTGTAAGACTCATCTACACTCTGTACATTTTTGTGTGGCCTTGCGCTGCGCTTGCGATCTAATATAAGGCGGGGATCCTCTCCCCCCGTATTGCTCGAAAAAATATGATTTAAAAAAGGGATCAAATGGAACTGGCACAGCCTGAGCTTCCTCTCCCGTATTGCTCGAAAAAATATGATTAAAAAAAGGGACCAAATGAAACTGGCACAGCCTGAGCTTCCTCTCATCACCAAGGTTAAGGTTACCGAGCTCCGGCGGTAACCGAAAATTCGTGATAACTGCGGTTACCGGTCAAAAATTCAAAAAAAATTAGAGAAAATTCATTTGACAAAATTTGAATTTTTTTAAAAAAATTGCGATTTTAGCCGTTCGGTAACCGGTCGGTTTAGACCGGTTACCGAACTTACCAAGCGTTTTTTACGATTTATCGAGCGGTTTTCTCGAATTTTTCGCATCGTCGGTAACCGCTCAGTTTTCTCAGTAACCGCTCGGTTTTCTCGATTTATCGAGCGGTTTTCTCGATTTTCAGTCAAGTTCAACAAAAACCTAAAAATTATCTTAATCTTGTAAAATCAATAACTAATTCATCTGAGCTTCAAATCAAGTGAAACAATTTTTGTTGGTTTCCTTGTAGCATGATCTACATGATAAAAGTATTTATACTCATAAAAAAGTTCAAAATTTTCTGTGAGAAACTGTATTTGTTAAACCAAATTAAATGTATAGTTTACTCTTTGCTAATCTAAAGATCATGAAACTAATTTTGTTAGTCTTCTTATATGATCCTATGTATTTTAAAGATACATGAACTCATGAATTAGTTATTGTAACATGCATGATTGTGTAAATGTATTGCGATTAGATTAATTTATAACTGACCCATCACACCTCAAAAATTAGTTAAATCACTTTCATTAGCTTATTTATACTATGATTTACGTAGGAAAAAAATGGTAGACATGAAAAAGTTAATTACAGTGTTGTTTCTTAACATATTCACTTTATACTTGTGAATTTTTTAAAAATCATAGAGAAATTAATAAAACTCTAAATAAAGTAAAATCAATTTTAAAGATTCTCTTAAAATACGTTTTACACAAGAAATTGTGTAAAATATGTGTTTGCAGGTTAAACTTTTTCTTTAACATGAGTTAATAACTGAGCCGCACGCTTCATTTTTTTTTTTTTCAAATTTCTCCCTATAGAATATGATGCAAACGACATTATTTTTGAAAATTGTTTTCACATAAGGTATTAGAATTGTGTCTAGTTTTTTAAAGATTTTTTTTTATTTTTATTTTTTCAAATTTTTTAAATTCAAATTCGGTTACCGTTTGATTTCTAAAATTGGATCGGATCGAGAAGGTCGGTTATCGCGGTTTTTGAATGGTTACCGTCGGTTTTTTTAACCGTGCTCATCACGCTCGCGCGCGCCACACACATGCTCATGTTTAGTCGAAATAGCATGAACAGACCCTCACCTTTATCGTCAGGATCTCCAGAATAGGTTCCTGCTGTGTGTCTGAATGTTCCGGCTTTTCCTTCGCTCCTTTTCCAATCAGATTTCACCCAACGGCTCTCCCACCCATCTAAATGTCAGAACGTTGCACACTTTCATCAGGTACCAAGAAAAAGTACACCAAAAAGAACAAGTAAATAATTTACTCTCTTCTGAAAGATTAGCCATCGGGAAAAATTTTCAAACTCTCTGAACCAACGAACTGAAACTATTGGACTCCCGACAGCCGCAGTAACTAGTAACACCAAGCAGCTCGCAGGGGCAGGTACAGTACCATCAAATCGCTCCTCGAAGATGACTTCGGCGGAGGCGAGGAGCAGCAGCGACGAGAGGACAAGCGCGCGGTGGAAGAAGGCGCGTCCACCGCGGAGGCGCCCCATCGCCTCGCCTCGGTAGCCGCCGCTCACCGGAGCCCCGTACCGCGGCGAGCTTTCCAAACACTCCCGGTGTGGAACCGGGAACCGCGGCGCGAAGGGAATATTTGTAGAGCAAGTAGGCCCGAGAAGGGGCTCAGGTGCTGCGGTTATTCACGACGATGCCACTCCGTCCCGCTCGACCTCGGAAACGGGGATGGCATTCCTGTGGTTGTTGCGAACTCGCGGGTCTGGTTGGCAGGGAGGGTCACCAGCAGGTGGGGACCCGAAGTGGTGGCCGGTCCAGTCTTCCGTGGTGGACCGGCAAGGGTGACAGCGACGCAGGCGACGACGTGGACTCGTCAAAGTCCACCATGGACCGTGACTGGGGCTCGGAGACGCTGAGCGTAACGGAATCCGCCGCGGCGAATCGCGTCTCGTCGGGGCTCCAGCGACGGCCAGTAGGAGAGCACCACGTCACCAAAACGACGTGTATCTGTCGCTCGTGGCATTCTCCCCGGTGGCAGAATCCTTTTGGTCATGGCAGCTTCTGGTATTTATCAGATTTCCACATCCGACGTGTAGTGCAGCGAAGCGGTTCCTCTGACGCAATATAACAGGGTGACGTTATAAACACTAGACCCACTGAGTTAATCCACATGCCAGTGACCACATCACGGTAACATTCGAATCTCCTTTCGTAGTGCAAAATGCCTTCGGGATGAAAAAGATGGGCAGCAACAGTGGTGCAAACTGATACAAACTGGGAAGGGAAACAGATGAGCAGCAACAGTAGTGCAGTATGCCTTCAGGATGAGATTCAACAGCATGTCAGCTGCTGTTGTTCATCCCTAATGTCATCGAGATCGAATGGTCTGATAAGAACCATACAACGTGATACCAACTCTTCACATATCAATGTCGAAAAGAAGGAAACACGCTTCACATATCACAGAGAGAATGGTGCAGCTGGCAAAACATTCCAGAGTAGCAAACGTCATATTACTTCCACAGAATATTTCATCTCAGCGGCAACAATTCATTTAACAACGAAGTCTGGGAGTCGCCTATTTGAAGGTGGGAATAGAGATGCAAATCACTCAGCGAGGTGCCATAATCGGTCTCAAGACCTTAGACCTCCTGCACGCTCAAGCCTGCCAGAAAACAAGTTCACAATCAGTAACTAGCACAATGGCCCGACAAAGATACAGCGGAAGAAATCATAACCGTATTTAATTCATATTTCAAACAGTGGCAAAGATACAAGGGAAGTGGATGCACTGAAGCACACAATAAAGACAAGTTTTGAGCTAATAGTAATCCTTGCCTACTTCATTACTGAGGACCAGAGGACACAACTGAAAATAGAGCAAAGCGTGTATAATATCTAAGAAATTTATTTAGAAAGGCAATTTCTAAATAAAGCTGCATGTATAGCAAAAAAACAGTGCTGGAATGAGAACCTGATGATTCTACTCATGCGCACAACATAGGCAAGTTTCAGCTAACAGAAACCTTTCAATGTGAGGGCCTGATTAGAAAATTGAAATTGAATCAAGCATGCAAGACACCATAATCAAACTAAACAGCTTGTTCAAATGACATGTCTAATCTCGCGTATATAGTAACAACTAGTAGAATTTAAACTTCAACAGTGTCACAACAATGTACAGTATTTTGGATCAATTAGGCTTAACACACTGCATACCTGGGGGGAGAGACTGCTTAAGCTTGTTGGCCTTCTCGGTGTCATTCACGCAGAGCGTGTAGAGGTACTTGGAGCAGCGAACCTTGAACTTGACGGCATCCTTGCTCCTCTTGATCCTCACGGAACGGGCATCCTTCCTCCTCGCTGTGAGAAGGAAGTCCTTGATCTCATGGATTTGCTTCGGCTATGAGCGAACAAAAAAAAAATCAGAACCCAGGACTTACAGTAAATAAAAAAAAATACCATGTCAGCACAGCACCACAACATCAGAAACTGTCATGCAAGGAACTAACCAATAGGCCAATAACTTGTGGTAGTGAACGAATCTAAAATGGGTATTGTATCCCCAATAGTGTTTACACAATGGCATAACAAAATCAAACTGATTTACGTAAATCAAATTGATTTACGTCTCATCAGTATACAGCTCCCTTATACGCCGTCACATCTGAGTAGGATGATTCTTCTGTCAAGTCTATAATTTAAAAGTTTAACATTTTGGTCCCACAATCGTCGCACGAGAGTCCTATTGGTATAGAAGCCGGAAGTTGTACTTCCTTCGTCTAAGAAAATTTCGGCACTTTCTTTGGACTTGTGAACTCAATGACAATTTGAGTCACCCATAGTTCAGTACTGAATTCGATTTCCGCTACAGAAGAGAACGACATGTACACAGAACACTATAGGCTAGCTAGATCTGAAGATAACTTATCATCCTAAACAAATAAACAGCGCACCGATTGCACACTTAAAAACCAACATGAACAACGAAGACACGCACAAATTTCGCCTTCCGTATCCTTTACTCAGTGTTCAATTCGTCGATCTATCGAGAAGAAAAAAAATAATGAGCGCACGAGATACAACTGGATTCGAGGAGGGAAATTACCATGTTGGCTGCTCTTGAGAGGAGGCCACGAGCCCTGCAGTTGCAAACCCTAGCTAGGCGCAGAGAGGGCTAGCGGCAGAGATCGAGACGGCGGCGGCGGCAGAGATGAGCTAGGTTTTGTAGCCAGGCGGAACCCTGCCATATTTTTTGGGCCGTACCTGTATTACAACGGCCCAATTTTGTGGGCCTACAAAACTGCCACATTTTGTGGGCCCAGTTTTGCAAAGTTACAACGGCCCGAACTAGTAGTAGTTCTTACGACGACCCAGCTTAAATTTCTCTTTTATTTTACCTTTCCATGGTCTGTGACTGTGGAGGACTGAGGAGTTGGCATGATAGATTGCAAATAGGGATGCAAATGGGTACTTGATGAGTAATTTTGGGTTACTATTTAGTTTATTTTTTCTTTAACTTAATTAGGCGGGAGTGAATCTCTAGCTCATTTTTTTTAATTTTAGATCGACCCAATATCCAAAAAATACAAAACTTGCATCTCTAATTGCAAATCATATGCATTAAATGCAAGAGAAGAACCAAAAAACTGATTGAGGAGTAGCAGATTGTTTAGTAAAGTATAATGCTAGTCTTAGCAGGATTGATCCTAAATTATGGTTGGATCATTTCTCAGACTCTGTACTCGCTCATGTGGCCAGCGTTTTGAATGAGCCAGCGGTCTCATGGAATGTGTTTCTATAAAAAAAATAAAAATGATCGCATATTTCCCCAAAAAAATCCATCACATCAGTTTGCCCAAAAACTGGATCATAAAAAAATTCTTCAGCTTAGTGAATGAAAGCCCAGCTTAGATTTCTGTTTTATTTTGCTCTGCCATACTCTGCGAGGCTTGACAGAAGATTGACAAATCATATAAATGATGAGATGAACAAAAAACTGATCATATCAATCTGTCCAAAAGAAAAGAAAATGAATCACAACAAAATTCTTTCCACCTAGTAAAATAAGGCCCAGCTTAAATTTCTTTCATACTGTGTGGAGGCCTGAGACAGGAGTGACTGCCAAATCATCCCATATAGAAGAAACAGAAACTGATCATATTAATTTCTCCGAAAAGAAAAGGATCAAAGAAAAAATGTTCTGACGCATTGAATTAAAAAATTTCCTTCCAATTTATACCAGATCGGATAAATGAATGAAATGAATACAGAGCAAAGCAATACATTTGCCTTTGCACTTTAGTACATGATCACAGTAATAACAGCTGAATATCCACCAAGCTTTAAGAACCAAAAATATCCCTCGTTTATGATTTTTGTGCGTGAATTTCTCCAGTCTCTAGGCTCTCTCTAATGCTGGATCACAGCAGAATCAGACATGGTAACCTGACGCCCAGCTCTTGGAGTACTCGGCGTGCGCCTCCTCGCCGCCGTCGTCGTCGAGCCGGAGAGCGAACGCGAGGGCGAGCGCGGCCCACTCGAGCACGAAGATAGCGGCGCCGAGCCCGCCCACCAGCTTCAGGATCACCTCGCCGTCCTCCTCCCGGACGTAGGACCGCAGCTCGGCGAGGAAATCGGCCGTGCGGGTGAAGGCGAGCAGCGCGGCGGCGCCCTGGAAGATGGCGGTGAGGACGGCCCCCGCCGTGTGCGCCGTGTGCGCGCGGCCGGCCCCGCCGTCGGTGAAGGAGCCCGAGCAACCCGCGGCGGCGAAGACGGCGGTGAGCGCGTGGAGGAAGACGAGGAGCAGGCCGCACGGGGAAGGCGCGAGGCGGAGCGAGAGCGCGAGGAAGATGCAGGCCGACGCGGCGCCCAGCAGCGCGTAGTTGCACAGCAGGAACGCCTTGTGCGCCGCACGCCCTCCGCTCGCCATGGATTTTTACCTAGCGCGGGCACAGGCGGCTTCTTGCTCGAGGATCTGCGACTGCGAGAGCTGATAGATAGATCGGGAAAGGCGGGGCGCGAGGGATGGACTGAGCTGGAGAGCGAGGAAGCGATAGCTTTAATAGAGTCGCCGGCGGGAAAGCGAGGGGCTCGCGACCGTGGCCAGCGAGGGGCTAACGGCTAGTGGAGCCTGCCGGAGCAGGGAGCGTGCAACACAAAGAGACGTTGGGTCGTTGGGACCAAGAAAAAAAAGAGAGAGGAAAAGCTAAACACTTCAGTGTGTAGGCCTAAAGCCCATGAAGTACCAGGCCGAAACAACTGCAAACCAGAGATACAATCATAAAGGGCCCACTGGCTAGCCGGGTCAGCTCAGACCAATACATCCTCCTCTCTCTCACACACACAGAGCATATACGAAAGCCCAGCCCATTCCACATGTGAGACTAGTCGGGTATGGTGGGCGTAAACTAACCGGACTCCTTCCGAGTGAACCTTTTTTATATTGTCAATCCTCTGGATATCTAGAAGAGTCTCTAGAGATAACTTATGTACTATTATCTACCTGTTTTTCATCTACATGTCTCGGATACTCTATAGCGATTATAAAACATACCGAAATAAGTAAAAGGTACCTCTACAAGATAGATATACCTTGTAGATACACCGTATTTATAGAATATATAATAAATAATTATATATAGTTGTATATTTTTATAATTTTTAAATAAAAAATATACAAACAAAAAATTCCAAACTAACTATTAGCCAAAATATTTCCCCTCTCACACAGGAAATAAGAAGAGAACTGCTATACGTAACATCGGAACATCCGACTCTTTTTCGACACGAAGGATCGGTCGGACGTTCCGGTCGTATGCATAGCATTTTCGAAATAAGAAAGCCAGCCCATTCCACATGTGAGAAGTAGCAGTCGTTCACCTCCATGTCCATCCTCGCCGCCGCGCTGCCGCCGAGGTTACGCGCCGCCGCCATGGTCGCCTCCTGTTTTAGATCTGAATCAGTATTCTTGCAAGACCATATTTTGGCTAATAGTTCTATAGAATCAGGATGAAAACAGCAGGCTAGCTCGACAGGAGATCAAAGAAAGAACAGTTGGTAGCTGCACGGAGATGTCAGCTTCAGAGACGGCGGGTGCTGCTGGTTCCTCAACTGCAGGCTTCCTGCGATTGCGAACGCACGGACAGAATAACTCGTGGTCATCAGTAACCGAGAAAAGAATCAAGGATTAAGCCAGAGGCGCTGAAGGCCATGATCGAGGAGACCAAAGGAAGGAGAAGGCAGGAGACCACGATGAGCTCGAGGAGAGGCTTCTTGGATGGAGCGGGAATACTCCATTGCTCGCTCGGTCGGTCACAAGGATCCCAGCCACAAAACCCAGAGCTCGCAGAAAACTAGTGTGCTTTTCTGAATCAAGTGACAGAATTGGCGGCGTTGTTGCCTGGGTTTTTATAGTTGGACCACGGTGCTGCTAGCGCATTGGCATCCTCTCGCTCTCCTTCAATTTATTTAGAAGGTGGATATTGTGCGGTCAGCACACTAGGTAAGATATCTCTTATAGCTTATTGCACTGTAGATTGTAATAAACAGTCAACAATAGAAGTACTTAGAGAGAGAATACAGAGTATGATTCTTGTATTTATTGATCAGAATGTTTACATATTTATACATATTGAATGGACATGAAAAGAGGACATGTTTATTAGGGAGGCACGTCTTCTTAATATACATAACTCTTGTAGTTGACACTTAATTGATCGCATGGTGTTTATTCTCAACACTCCCCCTTAATCAATTGTTGCGGTTGTAAACTTCTTGTTGAAAACTCCTCTAAAACCTTGTAGGAAAAATATGAGAAAAAAATAATATATTGATATGTCATTAAAACTTCTTTAAAACTCAATAAAAAAATATATATTGATATTGGCATATATTAATTATTATTTCATTAGCTCATATGATAAATCTAGGTAGAAAAAACTCATTGATAAGCTTAGAAAATAATAATTATGATCTATATATCATATTAAAACATCCAAAAAATCTCTTAGCAAAATAGGAGAAATAATGTAGATATTGCCTCATTAAAAACTTTATATGAGCAATCATAAAGGAAAAACTCATAAAGGAAAATAATACAATATAATAAGAACATGTTATTATTTAGGGATCATCTCTCCTGAACCTTGCAAATCTCCCCAAATAATTTTGGTTTAATAATGCGGTGCATAAAGCCACATGTCACCAACAAATGTTGGCAAATTGCAATGCTATGGTTGGTTTTGTAAATGATTTGATTCTCTTGATGAGAGATTTAGCTAAATCATTATGAATGTGCATATAGGATACTTAATGCAATAATATCCAAAACTAAATAATAATTGAATGTATGTTAAAGAACGGCATTATCCATGTGAATGGAATTGATCTTGCGTCCAGGATAATTTACTCTAATTTTGATTATTTGAGAAATATGTTTGGTAAAAATGTGGTGCCATATGTATAAAGGACATATGTGAGACTATTTTTAAGGTACATCAATCTGTATTATAGAATATCTAGATAGTCCATAAAATTGCTGAATAGAGCCACATATATATTCTTGATTATGTTAAAGAAAACGGGTAGCGCATTATGAATTTTAAAGTAATAGAGCCTCAAAATTAAATTCCTTGTGATACATGCGGAGCACACAAATCTTAAGATTTGGGAATTGATACTTTGATCAATAGAATTGTTAATAGTTTTCTTATTATCTCTAAGGTAGAGTGATCGAGGCAATCATGTCAAATCTTGATTTGATCAAGATAGAAAAATTATTTTATATGCAATATGTGCTACATGATTTGATGTATGTGTAGTACAATTCAGATGGTATATAGAGAAGCTTGCCATATCCGTTAGTTTTTTGGTTTTCAATATGAAAATCATTATAATGAATATCTCAATAGCTTAGCAAGGTACGGGCTGAACTAGGATACAATTGAGTATCATCAATTGTGACTTGTGTACCTAAAGGAGGAGTAATTATGGCACGATCCGAGCCAATAATTATTGCATCGCATCCAGCGATTGTCAAAATATTTTCTTGTCTCTTAGTTAGAGTTTAGAAATACTTTTGATTTCTTGCAGTATAGAGTTTGTGGTGCAATTGTCCATAAGGCATATTTCCTCCTTCATCAGATTGACTACTATAAAAATCTATACATGGAAATGAAAAATTTAATATGAAATTCTTATTATATATATAGAATACATACAAACTTTATGTAATATCATAATGCTGGTACAATATTGTATTACAATATTTAATGAGATGTAGATAACATGTTATCTGAGGAATTGGGAGATTAGTTAAGATCTCCAAACATGTCGTGCGAAGTAAATTTGACAAATATGTTTTCCGTGTTCATAGGATCTTCTGGTTACAGAAGAGTCTGGTTGTTACTTGATTTTTGTAGAACTTGTTGTGAATAACTATCCTTGTTTGTGCAATTAGTTTGAAAATTTAAGTGTGTTTCAAATTTTTACCCTTGAGTAGGTTGGTTATGTCCCACAGATTGTAAATACATATAAATTAAATATCTCGGTGTGCATCATTTCTTTGTGGTGTGCTTGTAGCATCCGCACTTGCGACAACAATACATTTATCAAGTTTGGGTTTAGAAATATCTTTATCCTGATCTAGTGCATAGTGCTTCTTCTTCTTGCTGTGTTTGTGTTTACCATTGAAGTTCTTTGGATGGTGTCTAAAAGAGCTATCGAACTTGTTGTTATTTTGAGCATTAGCGTGTACTTCAGGTAAAGGAGCAGCGTCAATTGGACACTGATGATGATTACTTAGAAGGAGCTCATCATATTTTTTTGCCCGAAGTAATACTTGTATTAAGTCAGAATAAACTTGGTATTCTGTTGCACGATATTGTTGCTGTAAGATCTTATCAGTAGGAAGCATAGTAGATAAAAGTTCTGTAGGTTCTTTTTTGTAAAAATGCAATTTTGAATAGATTTTATGAACAATGTGGTTGTAACCTCCGACGGATTTGAAATCCTGGAGTCGGAGATGTCTCCATTCATAACTTGCATTAGGCATAATGATTGCCTTCTGCTGTCCATATTTTGAGAGGTTGCCATAAAGTGCTCAGATTCTCTTCCATCAAATACTCAGATTTAAGATCCGGATAGATATGATACCTTATTATGTATAAAATTCTATATTTTACTTGATCTGGTAGCGGTGAATCTTCCTCTTGTAGAGGTTAGAGTATTGCTACTATTTTGAGGGACGCAAGGCTGATCTTTACGTCCATAGCGCATGTTGGATAGTTGTGACCGCCAAGCGCGAGTCATCGAACTCTTTGCCGGTCATTGTATCATACATGGATTTAACTATAGATTTAATTAATTTACTGTTGGTAAATTAAAAATCATTATGGTAATATTGTAATAATGATGTAAAATCAAATTGAGACTTGAATTATATAGTGTAGGCATCAAATTATGTAGCTAACACATTGAAGATAATCACCAAATGTGGTGTGGATCTCACAGTAGTAAGAGACATAATCTGATATATGTCAGTAGATGCCTATGTTTATAGTATCTTTAGTTATGCTAAGTAGAATATTTGAAAGAACACGTTGAAGGTAATAATTAAGTTAAGATGATGAAAAATAGACTTCATAGTAATGATGGATAATCTGTAGATATACAGTAAATGCTATAGTTTTATTATCTTGTGTTTCACAAATATTAAATTGAGGCAATCACTTAATTTGATTTTGCATGAAAATCTGCTTTTAATTAAGCGCTATGTGCTTTTATAAAGCAATTTTGGGCTTAAATCAAAATATGAGTGTGGAGAGTATTTAATTGCAATATTAAAGTAAATTGCAAGATTAAAGTAAATTGCAAGAATTTAAAAGTATAGAAAGGTAAACACATATTTCTTTAAATGCGGTGACACAAATACATTGAACACATCGCAAATCTAGTACTCATTGTGTCTAAAAATACTTATTCATAAAAGTATCCAAATTGGTACAATTACAAACAATTACAGGGGTTATAATAGAAATAATACACACAATACTATTTATTTGGACTGAGGGGGCCTGAGGGAGCCTAAATGGAAATAGCTGGTCACTAGAATTTTTATTCTTTCAAGCCTAAAACAAATTTGGGCCGAAGCCATTTCATTTCCACCTCGAACCTTAGGAAAGGCATTTTTTTTTACATGCAAGGAACAAGCAAACGTGGGCCGCAGTCCAGACAGTCTTTTGGCCCAAAAGCCCATGCGAGCTCCCCCTCCTCATATATATAAGAGGAAGAGGCGGCGGGTCCACCCTAACCGCTCGGCCTCGCTCACTGAGTGCAGTTGATGCTGGATGGGTGGGTTGCGTCGGATCCGGATCCCCTGACCTTAGGGGATGAAGTCACGAGTAAACAGTAATTTGTGAGTAGATGAACAGTTCTTTGACATCAATTTACTGTAGCAGTGCATCTGATCTATCCATCCATGCTCCAACGGTCTACAGAGGTTTGAAGTCACCTGACTTCACAGTGGGTGAAATCAGAGAATCCGATTCCGGTTGCGTCACCGCCAAGTGCCTATTGGCTTCGTTGCTGGTCATCGGTGGTTGCTGTCGGATCTCGCATGGAGTGGTCGCCACGTCGCCATGATGTGCGACGCCATTGTGGGCGCGTCGCCGAGTCACGATGAGGACCATCGTCGCTTGCCGAAGAGCTGCCAGCTATAAAAATTTCTAAACCAAGGAAGGACAGCCTAATGCCCCATATACGGATGTCCTTGTCGTCCAATATATCTTGTAACAGTGTTGGACCATACCACATAATTCCACGATTTGGCCCATGGGACGATTATTGGGCTCAACTTCTTTCGGCCCATTAAAACTGGCCGACTTCGTAAATTACTGGAGCCCGCCCCACTCAAGAGCTGATAAGAAACCCTCGCGGAGCTACCAACACACTGCTCCCTCATCTCCTCTCCTCTCCGCCGCCGCCGCCGCCGCCCATCGCCTCGCAGCCGCCTGCGGCTTCGCTCCAAAGGTAACCGTCGAAATGTTCTCCCCTTCGTCCCTATCCTAGAGCAACCAGTTCGTGCTGTGCTCACCTCATTTCGTGCCGTTGTTACTGGAATCGTATGCGATTTGGTTCTTGATTCCAGTCTGTGCCCTGGATTTGGAGGTTTAGATGGTTTCTTGCACCTGTAGATGATCCCGTGTGCTGATTACCTCGCAGTGTAGATAGACGAGGTATCCAGTTGAGTTTTGGGTTGGCTGTGTGTGTACCTCACATCTTTGGCTTCCCTTCCCAGCAACGGATCAGAGCACCGGTACTGAGGCGCTACGGCTGTTTAATGGCGTAGTTGCCTATTTCTTTTGCGTGCTATATGGACCAGGGAACCCGCTTTGCAGCAGAGTTTTGTTTCGTGTTTCTGCTGCCAGTAGTCGCCCAACAGTTAAAATCTTTCGAGTTCTGAATCATGGCCGTGGATAACTAGTGAATTCTTGCTTACTGATCGCGGCATTATAGGTTCTTTAGTTGTCTTTCGAGACCCTTTGGATTGAAGCACACGCACTCAGGTGCTATGGCCTTTGGCATTGCATAGTTGCCTATTTCACTGATGTGCGAGATGGACTAGGGTAGCACCCTTGCGGCAGGAGCTTACTTATTGGTTCTGTTCCTGCTGCCTGTCGAATCCCAATATTTATGTGGATGCAAAATGGCTTGTTTACTTTATTTAATTGTTATGGGTTGTCATGTCATGTACTTGCATAGTTACATTTTCCTTTTGTTTTGAACTAACGATAGTTACATTCTCATGTGTTGATGTCATGGATGCTGATTTTCTGTCTTTGTTTCATGGAAAATACACAGGCGTTTGTGAAGGTTTCTTGAAGCTGAGAAGGTGGTGCTGAAGTAAATTTTTACTTCTGTGAGAAAGAAGGGCAATCTTTAGGGCTGCCTGCGCCGCCACCACCATCCTCCTCGCCTCGACTCCACCTCTTTGTGCGGCGCGATTCCCCTCCTTCAGGACAAAAGCGGCGTCCCTCGGGGCTTTTAGGGCTTATCGATTCATTACCTCCTCTCCCTCCTGCCGCGTGGCTCGGATCGAAGCAGAGCAGAGAAGATGGTGGCGGCGATCAGGGTGCCCAAGAGCCGCCGCGCCAAGCGGGAGCTCCTCAAGCACGCGCCCAAGCTCGTAAGCTTCTTCCTCTGCCCCCTCCCACCCCTGCTTTCGCTTCCCAAAACCTTAGTGCTGTCGAGCAGGGGCGGAGCTATTTGTCGGGCTTCGATGTGCCCTGAATACACATTCCAATTCGTTTTCTATGGAATTGAATACATAGCTGCCATCCTTTTTAACAGACGGACATTTTTGTTCTAGTATAAAAGCTCCGAACTGAACCAATATATGCAAGCATGATGACACGACTAAAGTATCAAATCTGTAGTGTTTTACGTAGCTTATTAGTGTCATTGCTACTTTCTTTACTCTTGGATACTAGTAGTGCACCATGTCGCCATACCTAAATGTTAGTCCTGGATCTGCCACCGCCATCGAGCGTTGCGGCTCCTCAAGATGAGCAGCTCGCCTGCGGGGCAGTGTGTGGTAGCCATCTTAGAACAAACAACACAAAGTAGGCAACATCTGGATAACCTGTAGCATCTCTAGTCTTCTGTTCCTGTCCGGGACACCTGTACCGTCCTGTAAACTTGTTTTCCGTTTCTAGTGATGGAACTCTAGAAAAACTTTACCACTCTAATGGGTTGAAAAATGAAATAAAGCATGAGCTTTCGGCGGAGTGCTCAGTGCGCTATGCCTTGTGCTTGAAAACATGTGGGGTTATTAATGTTAGCCCATTTAGTTATTAGAAGGCTCAGCATATTTTGAACCTTGTACGGTAAGAAATCTGAAACGAAATGGTTAATGCTTTTTTTGACCGAGTCTCACATCTGATTTCTGCTTTGATACTTTTGCCAGGTTGAGACCGGCAAGAAGACACTTATCCTCCATGGTACCAAGACTAGTGCTGTGTTGAACTCTGTGCTGTCAGATATTTACCACCTCAAGCGTGATAATGCTGTGAAGTACACCAAGAAGAACGACAAGATTAGGCCTTTTGAGAGTGGTGGTGAATCTTCTCTGGAGTTTTTCTCCCTCAAGACGGACTGCAGTCTTATAGTGGTGAGTGAAATCATTCCGATTTGTTTTATAGTTTGTCATTTGGGTGCTCGGTGTAGAGGACTATTTGTTTCCACTGCAAGAGATGTGATCCTGTAGTTCCTAATGCTGTAATATTTCATGGTGTGGAGTAGAAGTAGAATAATTGAAAAACAAATAACATTTCGAATTGAAGAACTAGGTGGCATTGCATATAAGAAGAAATAGGCACACCAATTCGAATTGAAGAGGACTTGAACTTGGGTGGTGGGGGTGTACACCCACACCTCCCACCAACTGAGCTAGGCTCAGTTCCTATAATAGAATGAACTGCATGATGAATTTCTGACAACCCCTGGCAAACCTATCTGAAACAGAGTATAACATTTTCTATTTCTTTTCTAATGCTTGAATCTATGTCCTCGGATCTTAAATGTGGTGATTTGCTGAGTTGACTTGATCTTATCTGTCCATTGTTTCAACTGTACTTCTTTACTTCTGCTTCAGTATGGTTCTCATTCAAAGAAGAGGCTCAACAATCTGGTTTTGGGAAGGACGTATGACCACCACATATATGACCTTGTTGAAGTTGGAATTGAGAACTACAAATCCATGGAATCTTTTGTTTATGATAAGAAGCTGGCACCAAAACTTGGATCGAAGCCTTTCTTTGCCTTCATAGGGGAACACTTTGAGAGTGCTGAAGAGCTGAAGCATTTGAAAGAAGTGCTGCTTGATCTTT
This sequence comes from Phragmites australis, assembly GCF_958298935.1. NCBI lineage: Eukaryota > Viridiplantae > Streptophyta > Magnoliopsida > Poales > Poaceae > Phragmites > Phragmites australis. Next base: position 31,848,414 of record NC_084929.1, on the reverse strand, counting down.
TCAGAGGAGAGGTGTGCCATTTTGTAAATACAAGCTGGTATGCAGGACATAGATAATCACTTGAGTTTCATAATAAACTGTTGCTGTTGAATGCAGGTTGTAGAGAATCTAAACCTTGCTGGTGTAGATCGGATCTATGTGTGCACAGCAATATCTCCTACTACTGTCTACATGATGCACTGTGCTGTCCGTCTGAAAAGGTCGGGCACATCTATTCCTAGGATGGAGCTGGTTGAAGTTGGACCTTCAATGGATCTGGTAGTTAGGAGGCACAGGCTTCCAGTTGAAAGTTTGAAGAAAGAAGCAATGAAGACTGCTGAGCATTCTAAGAAGGTAAACCTGGTGGAATTAACTGTCTTTTATTCTTCAGATTATTGTTATCTTATCTTGCAAACTTTGGTTCCATTAGCCTTGAACAACCATCTTGTCTTTTATGTTCACTAAAATCTTCCTGAGTCACTGCGGTATTCACAGCTATCATGAACCTTCTTGCAGATGAAAAATGTAACAAAGGATCCAGTACACGGCAAGTTGGGAAAGGTGTACATGCCAGACCAGGAGGTTTGTATCTAATCTGTTTGGAGCAATTGAAACGTGAAGATTATTTTACCGAAAACTAATTTGGTTCACTGTTTTGACTGAAAAGGTTGGAAAGATGACTTTATCGAATGACGTAAAGGGACTGAAGAGGGAGCGCCGTGAGGCCAAGAAAAATAAGGAGCACTCAAAGAAGCAAAAGGTCAACCCGAGTAGCGAAAGCTGAAGGTTATTTTTTCTTGGAAACTGGCCAGCCTGAGGAATTTTGCTTTAACTGGTCCCAGCTGCTGTGTTAGCAAAGTGGAAGCCACTTTCTGTTAGATTGGGTGGTAAATAGTTTAGTGCCATCTTCTTAGGCTAAAAATATTTGTGGTGACTTCCACAGCAATGTCGTGTACCTACTCATTTGTCGTCCTGAGCATGGAAATTTTGAGCAATTATATGTTACAAATATTTCATCTTACAGTTGCTAGTCTAAGAAGATGTCCCTGATCTCTGATGATTGACGAGTTTTGTCCTCACGAAATGGATGACATCTCTATCCATGTGGTTGTGAACTATGCAATCTGTTGACTTCTCTGCTGTGCAAGACCATCCATCATCTCCCGCCCTTGTTAGAACGGCTACTACCATGGAGCAGGGAAGCAGTTCACTGCCAAATAATGAGAAGACTTGGGAGGTTATGTTTTGGCGATGCTATATTGTTGCTTCATAATGAATCGAGGTTAACATTGTTCTCGATATATCGGTCATGCAGTGTTCTTGCACATGGTCCGAAGTCGTCGGCAAAAGGAATTAGCAACCAACAAAGTTTCCAAGACGCTATGTCGCTGTGTGAGGAAACTCTCTAGTGGGCACGATCGAAAGTGTGTAAGATCTGATGTCGAGGCACCAGGGCGTTGAAGTAGCTTTGTATCTAATACTTGCAATTGCAACTTGAATCTTTAATACTAATATGTTTATTTATTATTGCGTTACAATTCTAGATCCTGTTCTTTGTCAACACCATTACCTTAGTATTAGTAAACAGAATGTGTTGATGGTACGGTAGCCGCATCTAATTATCATTCAGTCGATTAAAATAATGTGATGTTTTGTCATTACACCTCTTCGAGAAAAGCTTATGAATCTTAAAACAAAATAGTTACACACTTTCTAGATTTCAATCAACTGAAATTTTACAATTGCTTTAGTCGCCCGCGCTGGCGGAGTGATTAAAGTTGAGGGTTGAGGGTTTTGGCGCTTCGGGAGGCTGCCGAGGTTAGAGGGAGGCATGGGGTGGCAGTCCGACTGGCGATGTGGTGGTGTGACGAGGTAACGATGGCACCGCTGGTGTTGCAGGCAGTGGGCGGTGCCGACGATAGGGGTGTTAAATCGGACCGGTTAGCACAGTGGAGGGCAGCGGTGGCGGATGCGTAGCAACGGATCCACTAGAGATGGGAGGAGGCGAGTGCGGCTGAGGAACACGTTATGGGTTGCGTCTATGACGGTCACGATTTGTCAACTGAGAACCATAAAAAAAGAGCGCTCGTTAAATAGCATCTCCTAAATAGTTATCATTGGAAAGGAAAATTTTCACCAACATAAAATAACATATCAAACTGATGATTAGATATATACAAATTAAGTTTTAATATCAGTGGCAGTATATTTTTATTTTATTTATTTACCATGTTAAATAAAACTTTGCTCCACCCTAATAATTTTTGGTTAGCCCTGCCGGGTCCTCGGTGAGCGGAGGGCCATTACTTATGTAAAAAAATTGTTTTCGCAGCCAAGCTTCCATAAAGAAAAAAAAAGTTATGCACAGTTGTTCAGAGCAGTTCTCCGTACCACTATAAATAATGCTCTTGTGTGTTTGGTTTTCTTCAACCTTCTAGCTTTGCAGCCATGGAGCTCACCTCTTTTCTCCCTCGCTCATCTTCTTCCTCTGTCTCTGTGCCGTGAGCTCTGACTCACAAGCTCACCTCGATGTTTACCCTGGGAGACTCCCACATTGACACCGGCAACGCTCTCATCATTGCGGCACCGGTCATGCCCATATGGACCGACAAGCCTCCTTACGGCGAGACCTTCTTTGGCCATCCCGCCGGCCGCTTCAGCGATGGGAGAGTCATCATCGATTTCATTGGTGAGCTCAGTAATGTTGTTTAACTACTATTTCATTGCTAGCTACTTGGTAGGCTTTGCATATATATACCAAGCAAGCAACTTAATCTCTGCAACTGTCATGTGAAGTTAACCATCTGAGAATGCCGTGGTTGTAGCTGAAGAGTTTGGTCTCCCGTTCCTCCCGGCCGTCCTGGCGAAGAGCTCGAACGTCTCGCAAGGCGTAAACTTTGCCGTCGGCGGCGCGACGGCGGTCGAGGTCGGCTTCCTCGAGAGGAACAACCTGGTTCCGTTCAAGCTCCCCAACAACTCAGAGCTAGGCTGGTTCGAGTAGATTGATCTGCCTGCGCTGCGATGCATCGTCGGTCTCCAAGCATGCAACTATGAGTGTGTCTGGACTCTGATCTGGAATTTCGCAACGTGCAGGATTCGTCGGTGACGTTCTGAAGGCTTGCTGCGGAGCTGGCGGCGCCTACAACTGGGACCCCAACGCCTTCTGCGGCATGCCCGGGGCGGCCGCTTGCCGGAACCCGTCGGCGTACGTGAGCTGGGACGGGGTGCACTACACGGAGGCCGCCAACCGGTACATTGCCAGGGGGTGGCTCTACCTCTACGGCCCTTACGCTGATCCGCCGATTCTGACTGCTGTTCAACACTAATTCTTCAGATTTACGTGAGCAGTCTTCAGATTTAAATCATCTGACTCAACCTAAATCATGCCCACTCCCAAATCAGCAACAAAGTTCAGGGCTTGCACTCAGGCTTCCGCACCCAGATGTTCGCATTTACGTACACAACAAGGAAAAACAATCAGACAGAGATTGATGAATAAACAGCCCAAAAGTTTAGATTGAATAAACATATGGGCTGTCAGCTATTACAACATAAATCAGATCAATCAATTAAACATACATCAATGTCTTAATGCAACAATAGAGCATGTTAATCCTATCAGCAACTAAAAAAACTAGAGAAATTTTATGGTGGTCTAAAATTAATATGAGCTATTTATTTTTAGAGTCTAATGGTTCAGATTATTCAGGATACTATTTATTTCTCATCGGTAGTATAGGTAGTATATGTAAGTAGTATGTTAGTATTAAGGTTATTTTAGGAAGAAAAATACGTGGCATGAAAATAATTAACTGCAGTTATATGTCTCTAAATAGAATAATATTTCATTACCGTTTTAACATTTTAATCTGTATTCGGCATGAGAGTTTATTTGTTATCCATCGGCTAGGGTTAGCGATTCGACGTTTGCGGCATTTGCGGCGTTGATCTTTCTATTAGCAAAAACATGGTGGGTAATTTTAATAAAATTATCATAATTACCAAAATATCCAATTACGTAGATCGTCAGATTAGATTTATACTACCTCCTACCTCTTAGATAGTATAGACCACCATAAAAGAGCTCAAAAACACTCCAAGAACTTGGGAAGATGCCACGGTCTTGGTCACGGTCATTGGCATCAGTCATGCAACGGTCCAAGGCATCTGTGCTCTGATCCACCCATCCGACAAGTCGGAGCCGCTGCACCACGAAGACAACGCCAGCGGAGGCAGGAAAGGAGCAAAGGGCATGCCGCACACATACGACGCACCTGCGGATCCAACGATGCCCCACTCGTCCTGCGTGGGAAGGCCTCCAGGCAGTGGCGGAGCTAGAGTAAAAACAGCCAGTTTTACTGTAGCAAGTGACGTAGGTGCTACGGTGAGGTCGGCCCAGGCGGCGGAGTGGCGCTGGAGACCAGCACATCGCAGCGTGCTGGTTGCGTGTGGTGCGCGCGTGTGCAGGCTACTGCGGGCCCAGGTGTGAAGCTGTGAGCGCTTGGGAGCATGTGCATGCAGGTGCTGCCGTGGCCCAGAGGTGGGGGGCCGTGTGGGTAGTTGGCCGGTGCGGCTAGGCGTGGGTTGTGCGGGAGAGGCACACGATGCTGTAGGGCACAGCGGATTCAGCTCGTGTGCTATACGTGACTGTTCGACATGTATATAGAGAGGTTTACACGGAAGAAGGGGAGCCGGAGCCCAGTTTGGTCTCCACTGGGTTCCGTCAGTGCTCCAGGAAACGCCATCTCGCTGGAGCAGGACGCCGTGGTGTCGTACCCTGTCCAAGAACCAGAGGTCCCCGCACCTATCGCGTAGAGTGGCATTCCTGACACGTGGCCGTAGCCGTTCATGAGGTTTGTCCCTCCGTAGCAGTAATTCCGGCGCAGGAGGTGCACCGCTGGCCTTCAAGAAGCTCAAATCCAGCGTTTCTGTCTCGCTTTGCGGCGCCTTCGGCTGGGGCGTCAACAAGCTGGGAAGAGACTCCCATGTGGTGCTGCACTTGTCCTGCTCCGATGCCAGCACCATGTCACCGGAGCAGGTTGTAGTGGTGTCGCCGCGTAGCCAAGAACCAGAGAACCCGGGACTCGGAGCGCGTACTGGAAATCTAGAATTATGGCCTGCCATTTGGTTTGTGAGATATAAGTTAAAATATGCATTTATTTGGGTATGATGAGTTATTGATAATATTAAATTTGAGATGATTTTAGTTGGTATGAGTTTGTTAGTGCGTGATCCAGTTATTTATGTTCAGTTGATTATAGTAGGGTAGAATTATATTGTTGTTGGTTAAGTTAATTACTCACATCTATGTGTCTAAGTTGCTTACTGCTTATGTTTAACTTAACTATATGGTTTTTTCTTGCTAATGGCTCAATGCATAATTCTTAGGGTCAAACTATGTATATGTGCTATTTATAGTTTAAGTCTTGCGAGTACATTCGTACTCATACTTGTATTTTCAGTGTTATTGGTGAGAAAGAGCCGGTGTTTGACTACTTCGTACCTGCTGTTCAGGGTGACGGGCAAGAGTAGTTCATCCTACTCTCGGAGGTTGTGCTTTTTGGATGGAGTCTAAGGGCATGTAGCTCCACTCTCTTTTATTGTATATGTTTATATTTTCGCTGCATAGATGTTGTTGTTTTTTGTTATAAATTGGTGTAAATAGTTGCATTGCTAAAGACTTGTAACATAATATTAATTACTCGCTTTTTCTTAAGCCTTGTTGTGATGTATATATTGGAAAGGTATGTATTCTGATCTTGGGTATAAAACACGTACCGGGACTACCGGGATAATATTCTGGTTAATCATCGAAGTTGTGATTATGAATAATGATCATTCTAATAATTAATTAGAATATTATTTGGACAGTTCATCATAAGCATAAATCTATTCGAATAGATGTGTCCGTGGTTATGGACATGCGAAGCAATGACCTCAATTGATTAATCTAGAGACGTGAGTATCCTTATTAGGTGAGTGTGTAGAATAGATGTTTGTATGGTAAGATTTCTGACTTGAAAGATCAAAGAGCTCAGTGGTACTCCATGTATTCTAGCCTCAGTGTTTGGGATTGCGGAATATGGGATAGCCCCTCCTAGGACCAAAACTCTCATTATAATTAGTACCTTGTTACTTGTTTCAAATCATAACTGAATATATGCATAAAACCCATTTCATAAACTATGTCGTATAACCTTGATCCTTGTGTTTTATCCAATATGTATCTACCAACTTCTTGAAGTAGTATAGTACTTATTGAGTACCTTCTGTACTCATTTCTTCGTATTATTCAGATAATGAGATGGATGCCGACTTCGCCGAAGATAGAGGAGAAGATGAAGAATATCCATAGAGTTGTATCCACACCCAAGTTGCTTGTGGCTTAGGTTACTTTATCGTTCTAATGTACAGTTGTTTTAGCTGATTGACCATGATTGTAAAATAATATAACACTTAAATACCTTCGTAATATTGTAATTAATTTCAGTTATGTATATAATATATATATAATATATATATATATATATATATGATACTATAAATGTTGTATTATGTATATCAACTACTGATTAGGAACTAATACAAATAGCATAGATGATTCTAGGTAAGGATCCCACAGTTGATAAACGCCTGCTCACACCTATCCCCGGTCCCTGCGGTGCCTGGACACTCCTCGATTTTGTTGTACACACAATTATCATCTCGTTGGATCATCTTCCCAACTGTTTGCTTTTTGATGTATATGGATTGATTTTGTTTGCAGTCTTGCTTCCTTGCTTCTTCCTCCTGTTCGTGCACTTGAACGCTTAAGCACTTAAGAGCTAACAAATCACTTGGTAGTCAAAGAAGGTCAATGAGATCATTGGCAATTATGGTGTGGTCCTTAATCCTCTTGTCAACTTCGGCCATGATTGAATCCTGCTATATCGATTCATGGCTCTGTCAATACCTCTTGTTGTCATTATAGGTCACAGCTCCACCATTTGTAGCATGCAAGTTGTGCCTTATCCCGTGCGTAACCTAAGCCTGGCTCATGTGTCCTTACCCACTGATCGACGACTTCATCAGTGTTTTTTTGTCGCTATCACAGGGTTGTAGCTCCACCATCTATCTAAACTTTATAAAATTTTACACTTTAAACTATATATACGGCATAATAGACTTGCGTTGAGCCTAGGCCACGTCCATCCACAATGCGCACTTGTTGTCACCCCCACCCCTGTGCCATGAGAGAGGTGCCGCCCGCCGCTGCTGGCTTGCTCAAAGCTGAGCACCAGCGAGCTAGAGTTGGAGCTAGCGCTCGAGACACCAAAAGCATTGTAGCCAGCCCAGCCGCAGTAGTCAACCGAGCCGCACCGGCCTTTGTAGTTGTCGTAGAAGGCGAGCTGCAGGGGCATGGCACTGCCTGCGTCGATGTCGTGGTCATTGTCCCCAATGACACCGTGGTAGCCGAAGAGCTCAAGCGACATGGAGGAGGGTTTGTCGTCTTACCTCACCAGTCAGTAATGCGGCGGCTCCCATGGCGTTGCAATGGCGTGCTTGTTGCTTGCCTGATGAGCCATCTAATCACTCGACTGCTTGATTACCTAGCTACTAGCTTGCACTATGTCATTGTCTACGTACTTTGAAGTAGTGAGTTGATGTTTGTGAACAAGTTATGATCCCATGGCAAAGAAGTACATAATTATGACCAGAGAAGATACCGAATTACGAACAGAGAAGGTACCGAGTTACGACCATATATATTTGTAGTAACTGATATATCTTATGAGTCGCAACTATACTGCTTTTGAGATCATAACTGAAGGTGTGTATAGAGGTGAACAAGTTACGATCACATAACAAAAAAGTACATAATTATGACTAGAGAATGTTACCGAGTTGCGACTATATATATTTGATCATCCAACATCTGGCGCACTAGTCTCATATGATCGTAACTGGGGCTGTGTGTAAAGGCGAACAAGTTACAATCATATAAAAAAAATAGTATAGTGATGACCATACTGTTTGATGATATTTTGTTCATGCATGTTGAGATGAGCCCATTCATGCTACTCAGGAAGTAAGGAGAAGAAGAAAGAAGCAAAGCAGCTTCACGCATAAGACATGCACGTACACATGCTAAATAGAGCTAGAGTGTATGTATGTACATGCCTCACGAAAGCCCCCTAAAATATGTACTCGTATACGTATAGCTCGGTGAGAGACGCGGGATGGCACCTATTCTTGACTCGTGAGTTAGCCGGCGCGCAGCTGCACGTACGTGCAATACGGGATCAATGAACCTATCAACTTGCCAGGCTCACGTATCTGAGGAGTGAACCTTTTCTTATCTAGCTACATGGTTTTGACATACTCAAGCCAAGGAGTAGCACAATTATCCATCAAGCGAAGCGAAGCTCTCATTCAGCAGAGCGGCTCAACCACCTCCGAGAATTTTGCGCCTGCTGAATGGAATAGCAACGGTGCTACCTCGCGATGCCCTCTCCCCACTGGCTATCCTAGTTATTGCCTATAAAAGGACCCCCTTTTTCTCCACGTCGGGGGGGGGGGAGGGATCAAGATTCATTCACCACACACACATGCCGTTGCACTGCCACAGTGCTGCTACATCGCCAGAGGCCGTCTACGTCAAGCCGACACCTCTTGCATCCCTGTACCACCCACGCACGTACACAAGAGCCATTGAAGAACCCATTTGCTAGTAGTTAGACGCGAAGAAAAGCAAGAAAGCAAGAAGTAAGACGTGAAGGCCAGAAGGAGGATGGTGTTCACATCATCCATGGGTGAGCTTGGTTTTTGTTTATTCTTCTCTCTCTCCCATCTCAAATCACATGTATGGATGGATGGCCTGCTCCTGCTACCCTAGACACTATAGTTGAGGCCTTCAAGCCTGCCGCCAGGGATGCCAGCTGTCGGTGTATTCAGAACTAGGGGTCCCTAAGTCCCGAGGCCAGACCGGCTATCCACCACATGTCACCACCCTGCGAGGTAAGAAAAAGCTAAGTCTCGGGAGAAGGTGCTCGGGGCCGCCGCCTCTGGTTCCCGAGCACCCTAGTTCCCCGATGATCTGCAGGGTCCAAATACTAAGACCAAAGTGCTCGGGAGAGAGTGCTCGGGACTGCACGTGGCAGCCCCCGAGGACCCAGTGCCCCGAAGGCCCCACCAAAGTGCTCGGGAGAGAGTGCTCGGGGCTGCACGTGGCAGCCCCCGAGGACTCGGTGCCCCGAAGGTCCCACCGAAGTGCTCGGGAGAGAGTGCTCGGGGCTGCACGTGGCAGCCCCCGAGGACTCGGTGCCCCGAAGGTCCCACCGAAGTGCTCGGGAGAGAGTGCTCGGGGCTGCACATGGCAGCCCTCGAGGACCCAGTGCCCCGAAGGCCCCACCAAAGTGCTCGGGAGAGAGTGCTCGGGGCTGCACGTGGCAGCCCCCGAGGACTCAGTGCCCCGAAGGTCCCACCGCAGTACTCGGGAGAGAGTGCTCGGGGCTGCACGTGGCAGCCCCCGAGGACTCGTGCCCCGAAGGTCCCACCGAAGTGCTAGGGAGAGAGTGCTCGGGGCTGCACGTGGCAGCCCCCGAGGACTCGGTTCCCCGAAGGTCTCACTCGAATGCTCGGGAGAGAGTGCTCGGGGCTGCACGTGGCAGCCCCCGAGGACTCGGTTCCCCGAAGGTCTCACTCGAGTGCTCGGGAGAGAGTGCTCGGGGCTGCACGTGGCAGCCCCCGAGGACTCGGTTCCCCGAAGGTCTCACTCGAGTGCTCGGGGCTGCACGTGGTAGCCCCCGAGGACTCGGTTCCCCGAAGGTTCGCGCAAGATCATTCAACGACCCGAAGGGTCCCGTCGTCAGGGTGTCATCCAGTCAAAGGCCCAATGCCGTATTTAATAGGCACGCGCGGTCTGACATCCTGACATCCTGACATTCTCAGCTGCCCACGCCCCAGTGTCAGACCCTGCCATGCACTGGCAGGGGGGCGTGGGTCCATTAAATGCACGGGTCCCGTCCCGTTTCATCCAGGTGCCTCGGGATAACGTTGCCAGAATCGAAGCGCTCGGCCTGCCACCCTGCCCTGGCAGAAGAACAAGACAGGGTGGGCGCACCGGGCACCTCTGAGGCTGCCCGGTGGGCCCTTTTCATGGCGCCCCGAGGCTTCCGCAGCGGCTGGTGGTCGAATGTGCGCCGCATTTCTCCACCGCCCCTGTCACTTCGCCAAGATGAAATGATTACGCCTTTTTCTCCGTGGCACCTTGGCATTCGCGTCACCTCTTTCCCATTCAGGATATGTTGAGGTCGGCGCACCTATAAAAGGAAAGGATGGAGAACACTAAAAAAGGAGAGAAAAAGCCTTCGACCACCAGACGACCAACAATCTCCGACGAACCAGGCCAAAGACAGATCGACAGACACTCGAACCAGCTCGAGTTAAGCTAGAACATAAGAGCCTCAAGCTCTTTGTAAACAGCTCTCCCCTTAGAACCAGATACCTCCTTGAAGAATTCTCTTCAAGGATAAATATAGTGTTCATACAGGAGTAGGGTGTTACGCCTCCGTGCGGCCCGAACCTGTCTAAAACCCGGCGTACCCACTTTTTCTTGCATTAGGGTGATCGTCTCCCGCCAGCCATCGCATTTATTTCCGTTCCCGCTTATTTCCCAAACAAGTTTTTTCAGGATCATCCCCCCGGCCGAATCTCTAAAAAGGGGTCTCTCGGGATCCCTGCGACAGGAGTTCACTCTCCGACAGCTGGCGCGCCAGGTAGGGGGGAATATCCCTGGATTGTTTGTTTCACTTTTTTCTCCACAGGAAAAGATGGTAGGTGGGCACCGTCTCCAGCGTTCCGGCTCCACTTCCAGTAACGGAACGCTGCCCCACGAAGAAAGCCCCATCGCTGCTGCGTACCCGCGGCAGCCGCCATCCACGCGTGCGGTTTTTCCCGCCCAAGGGGATCAAGGCGCTGGGCCCATCAGCGCCGCCGCCGCTGCCAACGTACTTTCCGACCCCCAGCAGGTGGTCGGGACCCCGGCCGCCAGGTCTGCCTCTGGACCACGTCGGGTGCCGCCTCGGTGCAGGCTCGCTTTCAGTGAGGCCAGCCCAGGGAGCTCGTTGCTTGCAGCACAAGCTCTCCTCAGACACCCGCCCATTCAGGCCACGCCAAACACTCCGGAAGGCCGGTGGATGCAAGACGTCGTCGCTTTGGTCGGCACTGCTCGTCGCCAGGTGCAGGCCGGGAGTCCTCGCACCACTTCTCAGCACGGTGCCGCCAGAGCCGGCTCCTCAGCGGGCAACACCCACACGGGCCGAGGGGTCTCCAGGCGGAGTGCCGTCCCCCTGGCCATGTCCGGAGCCCGGGACCTTCGTTTGCACCTTGACGAGCGGAGGGGCCACGAAGATGCTCGAGTCACTCTCGAACATCAGCGGGAGACCCGGCAGGGGGTTGGGGCAGAGGACCAGGCTTCCTCTCTCCCGGCCCATGACCACCGGGGATCCCCGGCTCGCCGCTTCTCGCCACCAAGAACCCCCGCTCGTGCTGCGGGGTACGGCACCGGTTGCCGTGCCTTCACCACCGAGCTCCGCCGGGTGAGGTGGCCTTCCAAGTTCCGCCCCGAGCTGCCGGAGAAGTACGACGGGTCCATCGACCCCGTCGAGTTCCTCCAGATCTACACGACGGCCGTCCAAGCGGCCGGAGGCAGCGAAAAGGTGATGGTAAACTATTTTCATGTTGCCTTGAGGGGTTCTGCCCGCTCTTGGCTTATGAACTTACCCCCAGGATCTATCAGCCCCTGGGATGACCTGTGCCACCAATTCGTGGCCAACTTTCAGGGCACGTTCGCACGTCCCGGTCTGGAGTGCGACCTCCACGCCGTCCAACAGCAGGAAGGGGAGACGCTACGGCGATTTATACAGCGTTTCAGCCAGGTTCGCAACACTATTCCGCGAGTGGCCCCCCATGCTGTTATTGTTGCTTTTCGGCAGGGCGTCCGTGATGAGCGGATGCTCGAGAAGCTAGGTACACACGAGATCGAGACCCCTGCGGAGCTTTTCACACTGGCCGATAAGTGCGCCAAGGCTGCGGAGGCCAGGGCATGGCATACTCCTCGCCCCGTTTCCGACCAGCCAAGTTCTTCCCGCTCTGATAAGCGGGAAAAGAAAAAGAGAAGGAAGCGCGAGGCCGCTCCCGTTGAGCCAGCCCAAGTCCCCGCTCACAGGGAGCCGCAAGAGCCCGATCGCCGGCAAGAGCGTCAGCCGGGTGCCGATCGGCGCCCCGTCAGGGCCCCTGCTCGGGCTCCTCCTCGGGCCTCTGTGCCCGCGAGGGCCCCGGCACCGGCTAGGGCGTCAGCTCCAGCAAGAGCCCCGGCCCCTGGCCGAGCTCCTATTCCAGCGAGGGTCCCCGCTCCCGCGGGGCCCGAGCCAGGTAAATGGTGTCCCATACACCTGACCAGATGGCACGACCTCACGGAGTGTCGTACGGTCAAAGGACTCGTGGAGCAGCGCCAGAGGGAGCGCGACGAGTCCCACGGAGGAGGCAATGCCGAGGTCGTCCCCAACAACACCGAGCTCGGCTTCCAGGAGCCCGAGCATGCGGTTGCCTTCATCGACGGGGGCGCTTACACACCCTGCTCGCGCCGTGGCATCAAGGTCATGCGGCGCGAAGTGTGCTCGGCAACCCCGAGCGAGGAGGCCACAAGACCCCTGAGGTGGTCGGATGCTCCGATCACGTTCAGCATGGCAGATCACCCCGTCAGCACCGCAGCCGTGGGACGGCTACCTCTGGTTGTGTCTCCCACTATCTGCAATGTTAAGGTCGGCAGAGTGCTGATCGACGGTGGTGCCGGCCTCAACCTCCTTTTCAAGGAGGCTTTTGAGAAGCTGCAAGTATCTTCCCGACGCCTAAAGCCGTCACTCCCTTTCTGTGGAGTAACTCCTGGGCACTCCCTGCCCCTCGGGCAGGTTGAGTTGCCTGTCACATTTGGGAGCCGGGACAACTTCCGCACGGAGTGCGTCCTCTTCGATGTTGCGGAGCTCCCTCTCCCCTACAACGCCATCCTCGGGCGTCCGGCGCTTGCCAAGTTCATGATGGCCGTGCATTACGCATACCTTACGGTTAAGATGCCCGGCCCCGCAGGCTCTATCTCCGTGGTCGCCGACTCCCGCGGCGCCGTCTCCTGCGCCGAACAATCATACATGGCTCTGGTCTCAGCACAGGCCGAGGTTGATGGCTCTTCAGGGGGCCCGGGACCCCCTTCATCCAGACCCCGACTCGCCGCCGACACCTCTGTTCCAACGAAGGAGGTCGAGGTGGGCGAAGGCGCTACCCAGGTTGTCCGAATCGGCAGCGACCTGGGCAGCAAATAGGAAAGCGCGCTCGTCGCCTTCCTCCGTGCTAACGTGGACGTGTTTGCCTGGCAACCGTCCGACATGCCCGGGATCCCTAGGGAGGTGATCGAGCATCACTTGGCCGTGCGTCCGGACGCCCGCCCGGTGAAGCAGAAGGTCCGGCGGCAGGCGCCAGAGCGCCAGGAGTTTATCCGCGAGCAGGTCCGCAAGCTCCTCGACGCCGGATTCATCTGAGAAGTCCTCCACCCCGACTGGCTCGCAAATCCAGTCATCGTCCCGAAGGCCAACGGCAAGCTTCGCATGTGCGTGGACTACACCGACCTTAACAAGGCTTGTCCTAAAGATCCCTTCCCCTTACCTCGCATTGATCAAATCATAGATTCAACTGCGGGATGTGATCTTTTGTGCTTCCTAGATGCAAACTCTGGGTATCACCAGATTCGCATGGCCGTAGGGGACGAGGAAAAAACTGCTTTTACTACCCCAGTGGGGACTTATTGCTACATGTCAATGCCTTTCGGCCTGCGCAACGCTGGATCATCCTTCCAGCGCGCCATTCGTATCACTCTTAACTCGCAGGTTGGCCGCAACGTCGAAGCCTACATCGACGATCTCGTGGTCAAAACCCGAGATCGCGCCACCCTGCTCGAGGACCTTGCCGAGACTTTCAACAGTCTCCGCTCTACCCGCCTCAAGCTCAACCCGGAGAAATGTGTCTTCGGGGTCCCAGCGGGCAAGCTCCTTGGTTTCTTGGTCTCTGGCCGAGGAATCGAGGTCAATCCGGAGAAGATCCGGGCCATCGAGCAGATGCGACCCCCGGTTCGACTCAAGGAAGTCCAGCGCCTCGCCGGCTGCATGGCCGCCCTCGGGCGTTTCATCTCCAAGCTCGGGGAACGAGGGCTCCCCCTCTTCAAGCTTCTGAAAAAATCCGGTCATTTTAACTGGACGCCGGAGGCCGAGCAGGCCTTCCGCGACTTAAAGAAGTACCTTACTTCGCCACCCGTGTTGGTGGCTCCTCCTCAAGGTGAGCCCCTGCTGCTTTACGTTTCAGCCACTCCTCAGGTTGTGAGCGTAGTATTGGTGGTGGAGCGAGACGAGTGTTCGGGGCCGGGTGCTGGGTCCCAGCTCCCAGAGGCCCCCGACCACTCACCTGTCCTCGTGGCTCCCCCGGAGCGAGGGGTCGAGCCCGAGCACACTGCTCTTCCCAGCCAAGGAATTGAGCTCGAATGCTCGGCCAACCCCGTCCATACCGCCGACCCTGGGGGCTGTGGCAGCCCCCCGGGTGGGGCCACCATCCGGGCCCGCCGGGTACAGCGACCGGTGTACTTCGTCAGCGAGGTCCTCCGGGAGGCCAAGACAAGGTATCCCCAAGCTCAGAAGCTGCTCTATGCCGTGCTCATCGCCTCCCGGAAGCTGCGCCACTACTTCCAGGCGCACAAAGTCTCGGTGGTTACCACTTATCCACTGGGACCCATTCTCCGGAACCGGGAAGGCACCGGGCGCGTTGTCAAATGGGCAGTAGAGCTGGCGGAGTTCGACCTACACTTCGTCAGTCGCCAGGCAATTAAAAGCCAGGCACTCTCCGACTTCTTGGCGGAGTGGACGCCCGTCCCCTGCGTCGTCCCAGAAGAGGTTTCTGCCTATCCCGGGCACGACGCGCCCGGGTACTGGGTCATGCACTTCGACGGCTCCCTCTCGCTGAAAGGCGCAGGGGCCGGAGTGGTTCTCACCTCCCCAACGGGTGAAGAGCTCCGGTACGTCGTACAGTTGCAATTCCGCGCATCCAACAACATGGCGGAGTATGAAGGTCTCATCGCCGGCCTCCGAGCTGCGGTGGGGCTCGGGATTCGTCGCCTCCTGGTCAAAGGGGACTCCCAACTGGTCGTCAACCAGGTGTCCAAGGAGTACCAGTGCACGGATCCTCAAATGGCGGCGTACGTGGCTGCAGTCAGAAAGCTCGAGCGACGCTTCGACGGCCTCGAGTTGCGGCATATCTCTCACCGCGACAATGCTCCGGCCGACGAGCTCTCTCGCCTGGCCTCATCACGTGCGCGCGTCCCTGCCGGAGTCTTTGAAGAAAGACTCGCACGGCCTTCCGTCCTGCCTGCCGAACAGGATGAAGGGGAAACCTCGAACTCAATTCAGGAAACCCCGGCGGTGCCCTCAGTGGGAAGCCCCGTCAGGGCGCCACCGTCCGACGAGTGCGCTGTGCTCGCCGAATGTTCTCAAGATGCCTCGTGGATGTCTGACATCCGAGGGTACTTGAAAGAAAAGTTCCTACCCGAGGATGAGGCGTCTGCCGAAAGGGTTGCTCGGCAGTCCAAACGCTATGCCATTGTAGATGGGGATCTCTACCGACGTAGCGCAGGAGGTATCCTCCTGAAATGCATCTCTCGGGCAGAAGGCGGCGATCTTCTCGCTAAGGTCCACGAGGGCGAGTGCGGTGGCCATTCATCGTTCCGCACGCTGGTCGGGAAAGCCTTCCGGCAAGGTTTCTACTGGCCTACAGCTCTCCAGGATGCTTCTGAGCTGGTTCGGCGCTGCAGGGCATGCCAGTTCCATGCAAAGCAGATTCACCAGCCAGCTCAGGCTCTCCATACCATTCCCCTGTCATGGCCTTTCGCGATCTGGGGTTTGGACATTCTGGGTCCATTCCCCCGAGCAGTCGGGGGCTATGCATACCTATATGTCGCTATAGACAAATTCACCAAGTGGCCGGAGGCGGTCCCAGTCATTAAGGTGACAAAAAACACGGCGCTCCAGTTTATCCATGGCATCACTAGCCGCTTTGGTGTCCCCAATCGGATCATCACCGACAACGGCACCCAGTTCACAAGTGCCTTGTTCGGGGACTATTGCGAAGATCTCGGCATCAAGCTCTGCTTCGCTTCCGTCGCTCATCCTCGGAGTAACGGGCAGGTCGAGCGCGCCAACGCGGAGATACTAAAAGGCCTCAAAACCCGGACCTATAACGTGCTCGCTAAGCACGGGAAGGGATGGGTGGACGAGCTGCCAGCCGTGCTATGGGCCAATCGGACTACGCCAAGCCGCGCTACCGGGGAGACTCCTTTCTTCCTCGTCTACGGCGCCGAAGCAGTCCTCCCCTCCGAGCTCACTCTGGGCTCCCCTCGAGTGCATGCATACTCTGAGGGTGAGCAGGAGCATCAAAGGCACGACGACGTAGACTACCTGGAGGAGCGCCGGCGGCGTGCTGCTGTCCGGGCGGCTCGGTACCAGCAGAGTCTGCGGCGTTATCATCTGCGCCATGTCCGGGCCCGGTCTCTCGAGGTGGGGGACCTAGTTCTCCGACGCATCCAGTCGCGCGAAGGAATGAATAAGTTGTCCCCTGTGTGGGAAGGTCCCTTCACCGTGATCGCGGTCCCCCGGGCAGGTTCTTTCAGGTTGGCGACGGAGGAAGGACAGCCACTCCCGAATCCGTGGAACATCGAGCATCTTCGACGCTTCTACCCGTAGATGGCCGTGCTCGCGGTTCAGGTTAGTAAGGCCGGGGGCTTCTCCCCGCCCGAGCAGTCTGAAGGCTTCGCCCCGTGGGGTAAGTCGATGTCACCCAACCTTGTAAATATTGCACATTAAGTTTTTCAATAAGCAATCGCTATATCAAAATACTTTTTCTGGATTCCGTATGTTTAATATGTCTGGTGAGGAGCTCGGTTGTGCGAGAAAAAGTTCGCTCTCTCTTTTTTCCCGTTGACAAAAGAATCCCGATCGGTATGCATGCGAGCAGTCGCCGCTGACCCACGTCCGGCATGGTAGGCTGTGGTGTTTGGTGTCATGGCAGGCTCCCGGGCACTACCAAGTTTCGGGGTGCTCTGGGTAATCCAATCGCTCGAGCTGCTCGAGTAGTCCGGAGCTCGGGCCCTCGGAGCGGGCTGTCGGTGCTCGGTCTGGTCTGTCATACCCGGACGACACCGAACCATAGGACCTCTAGGTTATGCCTCTGTCCGCTCTTGTTCGCCGGTTTGGGTATTCAAGAGGTCTCGGGTCAAAAACGAGAACAGTCTATAGCAAGTACCGCACTAACAGAGCGCACCAGACAAAGAAATTCTATATTCTCTCTCAAGTCACAGGCTGGCAATCACAAGCAGTTCGGCCGCAAGGGCTTCAATGCCCCGGTCTCTGGTCGGCCCCAAGGGTCTTCGGGTGGTCCTACCACTTAGGCTTGGGTGGTCGAGGCCACCCGACCCTAGGAGCCTCGTATGCCTCTGGGCCCTCGGGCGCTCCGTTGAAAGAATCAAGTCCCCGGGCCCCCGAGCTCGGAGGCACACCCCTCCTGGATCGGTTGGCCGGAAGGACGACAGCTGTCCGGTGAGTGGTTATATTCAGACAAGTCTGCTTTCAGTAAATTTATGTTCCCGAGTCATTCTCGGGGGCTCTCGCGCTTTAATCTGTTCGGCGAGGTGGTCTCCTTGCACGCAAAAACCCTGCCGCGTGTCTACTTTTTCCCAGAACGACATAGCGGTTTGTAGAAAGGAGTACCGTGCTTACGATAATGTCTGACCGAAGCCCTTCGTGGTCGTCGTGGTGTTCGGTCTGCTTTTATGGACCCCGATCACTACCGAGTCCTCGGGTGCCCTGGGTAATCCTATCGCTCGAGCTGCTCGAGTAGTCCGGAGCTCCCGCCTTGGGGGCGGGCTGTCAGTGCTCGGTCCGGCCCGTTTTGAGCCCGGGCACCACCGGACCGCGAGGACTTTTGGTCACATTCTCGCCCGCACGCGTCTCCCTTCTACTAACTGAGTGGTCGCAAAGTGAAAAAGTGTTCATTAGGCACGGCGTGTTCCGAGCAGGATCGATCTATCTCCTGGGCAAGGGAGTCTGTGTCTTCGTTTCTTAACCTAGGTAGTGCGGACTCGCGAGAGCTTGAGGGCTGGCTGCGCCAACGCCAGCGACCGGAACAACTTCATTTCTCGGGGATGGGAAGGTCGGGAACGGCCCGACTGAGTACTCCCCGGGACTTCCAGGCAGAGCACCAGAAGAAACATCAAACACACAGAGAAATTGGAGTTGCGAGCCCAAGGAAAAGCTGCCATTATATTCACAAGACATATACAAGGCGTTTTCTAAAGGTTCACTCCTAATATTCACTCCTACATCTACAACAAAAGAAGAGAGGGCACAGAAGGCCTAGTCGGCGGCAGAGGCGTCGGCTGAATCCTCCGAGTCATCCCCGGGGGCTGGCGGCGGCGGCACTTCTCGCCTGAAGCCGGCCGCCACCACGGAGGCGGTACTCCTAACCACTGCCCGGGCGGCCTCCTCCTCAGCCTCGACTACTCCCTCCCGCGCTGGCTCCAACGGGAAGTTCGGGTCCCTGCTTCGGTAGCAGGCCAAGACGCGGCACGTGCCAAGCCACGTCCCTCCCGGGCGGCAAGTTCCTGAACTGCCCAGGGCAGGGTCTCGAGGCGCTCGCAGACCTGCTGCAGCCCCAACACTTGTCGTGCGGGGCCGTCGCCCTTCTTGTCGTCGACAAGCCGTCCGAGACCACCCTTCTCCACGGCCCGTCGCATCCGCCGGAGGATGTCCTCCAGCATATGCTCAAGGTTGACCCGCGAGACAAAGGCGGTCTCGAGCTTCTCCTTGGCGGCCCGCAGCTGTGCCTCGAGTCCCTGGTCCCTGGCCGGACCAGAAGAACCGCCAGCTGCGGCGGGGACGGCAGCCTGCTTCGCCTTGGCCACCATCTCGGACAAGGCGCGCTCACGGGTGGCCAGTTCCGCCTCGTGCTTCGCATTCTCTTCCGCCCTGGTAGCCGCGGCGGCCACCGCAGCAGCAGCTTCGCCCTCTCGGCGACTCAGTTCGCCTTCTCGACGACTCAGCTCATTCTCCCGCCGGGCCAGCACATCCTCCTGCTGGACCACCGAATCCTCCCGGGCACCGAGTTCGGACGCCGATAGCTCGTTGTCTACTTCCCGGATGGAGACTTCCTCTTCCCAGCGCTTGATTTCTTCTCTGATTTGCCGGAGGTTGTCTTCCCAGCGCCGGAGGTCGGCGTGCGTCTTCTCGGCCGCGCCCTCCCGGCGGGTCAGCTCAGCTTGCCGCTCCTCCGCAGCCTGCTCCCGGGCTTCGACTGCCACCTCCCTCTCCTGCGCCTGCGCCATCCTGGCAAGGGCCTCGGCAGCTTGCTGCCTCGACACCTCGGCCAAGCGGGCGGCGTCTTCTCGTTCCCGCGCGACCTCTGCCCGCGCGGTCTTCAAAGTTTCTCGTTCCCGCGCGGCTTCCGCGCGGATGTCTTCTAGGAGTTTCTGCTCCCGCGCGGCTGCCGCACGGGCCTCCTCCTGGGCGCCCGCCAGCTGCGCCTTCTCCAGTGCCAGGCGGGCGCACTCGGCTTCGAGCTCCCCCTCCTTGGCCTTCACCACTGCGCCCAGTTGCCCGACTGCTGCTTGGACGTCTTTAATGGCGGCCAGGAAGGGATCGGCAGGCCGACCGGGCACTGCGGGCGCCCAGGCTTCTCCGCGCGATGCCTCCAGGGGGGCCGAGCTCTCCGCCGGGCCTTGCGCCGCCATCCGCCCCGGGCTCTGCCTGCCCGGGGTAGGCTCCACCGGAGCCAAGGTCTCGGACGGCGGCCGCGTTCCCGCATCGGCCGCCCTGTCCACCGGCCCCGGCAGAACATCCGCCTCCACCGTTATCCGCCCCGGGCTCTCCGCGCCCGGGGTAGGTTCCGCCGGCACCCTTCTTTCGGCTGCCACCTCCGCCTCTCTCCCAGGGGCCGCCACGTCGATTGGCACCTCCGCCGATCCTATGCCGGCCTCCGCCGTCGCAGCGGGCAGGCTCGGCTCTGGCTCCGGCGCCCTCTCTCTCTCCGTCACAACAGCGCCTGCAGCTGGCCTGCGGGAGACAAGTGAAAGTTGTCAAAACTTAGTTCGGGCCGAAAATGCCCATGGAAAAGCAAGAAAGAAGACTCACCGATACCGCCATTTGGCCGCTGGGAGTCTGATGTCCGGGTCCGGTGCCGTCGGTCCGGACTCCTCCCGCCGCCTCTTCCGCTGGGGGCTCGGCCGAGCCACTACGCAGGCCACGGGCGCCGTCGTGCGAACCTCGGGTGCCGCCGGACGGGTCTCGGTCTCCGCCGTGCAGGTCGCGGGCGTCGATGCAGGCCCCATCCGCACCAGGCGCGGCTCCAGCACCGGAAATGCCGCCGCTGCCGTCGGCGACGGCGGAGAATCCGGCACTAGGATCAAGGCCCGGGGTCGCTTTCCCCGGTCTCCCGGCGCCAACTCTTCAACAACTTCAGTGGCGCCCTCCTCTCCGGCACGGCGGCTGCTGCTTGCGGCGGCCCCGTCGCCAGCCCGCGCCGAACTACCTGCGACCTCCTCGCCAAGAAGTTCCTCCAGCCCGGGGAGGTCGGAGGCCTCGGGACTCCGGCTTTGTGGCCGGTCCACGGGCCCCTGGGCATCGAACTCCGGCAGCCCCGCCATGATGGCCACCCGGTTGGGATTGGCGCAGAGCGCCATCTCCGGCCACGGGAGCTCCGCCCGGCTCATGTCCTCCGTCCCGGTGATCACTCGGGTCATCCCTCGCAGCTCCGCCTGCCCCAGATCCCAGCTCGCGCCAATCTGGGTCCTGGTGATGTCCTCCGGCCCGGTGTAGAACCAGCTTGGTCGGGCCCGCTCTCGCAAGGGTGCCAACCGACGACGCAGAAAGTCCACGACCACCATGACTGAGGTCAGCCCGCCCTCGCGCAGTTCCAAGATGCGCTCTAGCACCGGCTTCAGTCTCGCATCTTCTGGCGGCGGCGCCTCCCACGTCGACCGCCGAGGTTCCGCCGCCCTCTCTGGCAATTCGAGGCGCTCGTGGGGGTCGATGTCGACGAAGAACCAGTCCCGCAGCCACTCCTCCCACTTGCTGCGCAGAACCTGGGGAATATAATGATCCCCCAGGCCTTCCCGGAGCCGAAGGTTGCAGCACCCCGCGACGTCCGCCGTGGAGTACCCCCTCTTCTTCCCCACCGGCCGGAGAACGAAGAAATGGCGAAGCAGCGTCGCCGACGGCATCACCCCCACGAACATTTCGCAGAGATGCGCGAAGACCGCCAACGCCACGACGGAATTGGGGCTTAGGTGCGCCATTTGTATGCCGTACGTCTCCAAAACTTGCAGAAAGAAGGCGGAGAACGGCGGCACTAGCCCCGCCGCCACGAAAGAGGTGAAGAGAACGGTCCGCCCAGGGACGGTCGTCGCCGGCGTCAGAGTCGCCGGCCTCACCACCACGGCACCTTCCTGACCCTCCGGTACCAACAGCTTCCTAATTTTATCCGCCGCCTCCTCATTCCTCAGACGAGACTCCGGCAAGATGCTGTCCGAAGTCCTGTCCCGGCGTCCTCCTCCAACCCTCGTCATCTCAACAGGGTGGAGAAGAGGGAGAAGGGAGAATGCTCCGGTCGCCTGGGATTTTCCTGAGGGCTTCAGAGCACCAAGAATGCGCAAGTGCAAGAGAGCGTAAAAAGGGGAAACGGACCGATCCGTTCCCCCTTTTTTATATCTCAAAATTCGAAAACTGCCGCCCCAGACGGTTCGCTCGGCGAAGCGTCGCCTCGATCGACGCAACTGTCAGACGAATCTCCCGCCGATCGCACGATGTCAGCGGTTGCCAGGCGTATTTTCCTCGATCTGCGCGGCGACCGCGCGTGCCGCCCGTATGGTTATCATACCCTTCGGAAGTTGTGTGGACACGCGTCCACTCATTTTCCCGTTGGAACGTACTTAAGGTCTAGGTCCGCAAGGGCCACCTCTCGAAAGCTTGCCACATGGCGTCCGCGCTAGCCTTGGCCTCGGTCGCGACGAAGGGCCCATTCGCAGTCTCCGTCCCGTCGGCTACCAACGGGCCCGGGGGCTACTGTCGGTGTATTCAGAACTAGGGGTCCCTAAGTCCCGAGGCCAGGCCGGCTATCCACCACATGTCACCACCCTGCGAGGTAAGAAAAAGCTAAGTCCCGGGAGAAGGTGCTCGGGGCCGCCGCCTCTGGTTCCCGAGCACCCTAGTTCCCCGATGATCTGCAGGGTCCAAATACTAAGACCAAAGTGCTCGGGAGAGAGTGCTCGGGACTGCACGTGGCAGCCCCCGAGGACCCAGTGCCCCGAAGGCCCCACCAAAGTGCTCGGGAGAGAGTGCTCGGGGCTGCACGTGGCAGCCCCCGAGGACTCGGTGCCCCGAAGGTCCCACCGAAGTGCTCGGGAGAGAGTGCTCGGGGCTGCACGTGGCAGCCCCCGAGGACTCGGTGCCCCGAAGGTCCCACTGAAGTGCTCAGGAGATAGTGCTCGGGGCTGCACATGGCAGCCCCCGAGGACCCAGTGCCCCGAAGGCCCCACCAAAGTGCTCGGGAGAGAGTGCTCGGGGCTGCACGTGGCAGCCCCCGAGGACTCGGTGCCCCGAAGGTCCCACCGCAGTACTCGGGAGAGAGTGCTCGGGGCTGCACGTGGCAGCCCCCGAGGACTCGTGCCCCGAAGGTCCCACCGAAGTGCTAGGGAGAGAGTGCTCGGGGCTGCACGTGGCAGCCCCCGAGGACTCGGTTCCCCGAAGGTCTCACTCGAATGCTCGGGAGAGAGTGCTCGGGGCTGCACGTGGCAGCCCCCGAGGACTCGGTTCCCCGAAGGTCTCACTCGAGTGCTCGGGAGAGAGTGCTCGGGGCTGCACGTGGCAGCCCCCGAGGACTCGGTTCCCCGAAGGTCTCACTCGAGTGCTCGGGGCTGCACGTGGTAGCCCCCGAGGACTCGGTTCCCCGAAGGTTCGCGCAAGATCATTCAACGACCCGAAGGGTCCCGTCGTCAGGGTGTCATCCAGTCAAAGGCCCAATGCCGCATTTAATAGGCACGCGCGGTCTGACATCCTGACATCCTGACATTCTCAGCTGCCCACGCCCCAGTGTCAGACCCTGCCATGCACTGGCAGGGGGGCGTGGGTCCATTAAATGCACGGGTCCCGTCCCGTTTCATCCAGGTGCCTCGGGATAACGTTGCCAGAATCGAAGCGCTCGGCCTGCCACCCTGCCCTGGCAGAAGAACAAGACAGGGTGGGCGCACCGGGCACCTCTGAGGCTGCCCGGTGGGCCCTTTTCATGGCGCCCCGAGGCTTCCGCAGCGGCTGGTGGTCGAATGCGCGCCGCATTTCTCCACCGCCCCTGTCACTTCGCCAAGATGAAATGATTACGCCTTTTTCTCCGTGGCACCTTGGCATTCGCGTCACCTCTTTCCCATTCAGGATATGTTGAGGTCGGCGCGCCTATAAAAGGAAAGGATGGAGAACACTAAAAAAGGAGAGAAAAAGCCTTCGACCACCAGACGACCAACAATCTCCGACGAACCAGGCCAAAGACAGATCGACAGACACTCGAACCAGCTCGAGTTAAGCTAGAACATAAGAGCCTCAAGCTCTTTGTAAACAGCTCTCCCCTTAGAACCAGATACCTCCTTGAAGAATTCTCTTCAAGGATAAATATAGTGTTCATACAGGAGTAGGGTGTTACGCCTCCGTGCGGCCCGAACCTGTCTAAAACCCGGCGTACCCACTTTTTCTTGCATTAGGGTGATCGTCTCCCGCCAGCCATCGCATTTATTTCCGTTCCCGCTTATTTCCCAAACAAGTTTTTTCAGGATCATCCCCCCGGCCGAATCTCTAAAAAGGGGTCTCTCGGGATCCCTGCGACAGGAGTTCACTCTCCGACACCAGCCGAGTTCATCAGTCGGTGTTGTACGTCGAGCCACATATTATCGATCGACAAACACCCACATGTTCATGCGCACAGTGAAGGACATCTATGTTGTCACCATGCATCCATCACAACAACATGTGGAGGCGTACCTGGAGTTCACCCTCACGCTGCACGTGGAGAAGCGCTCCACTATAATGTCCGTCCGTGATCCGCTGAGGTTCACCGTCCAAATTGTCAAGCTCGAGATGGCGCCATCCAGCGGAGCAGCTTCTGAGGCGAAGTCATAGATCCCACCGAGACTGTGCAGGCCGCGGAGCTACCGACGCCACCAAGGCTGTTCGTGAACCATAAAGGATGACGCTGGGGTTGCCAAGATGCCGCGTCATTTGCAGAGACCCCAACATTACCACGTTGGCCACCGGAGGCATCGCACACGACCTGAAAGCCAGTCCATGCACTTAGATGCACTAGTGCATGTGTACATGCAAATACACATGTATTAGTGCATGAGTGCATCGTACTGCTACTAGATCACAAAATCAAGCACTGGAGTCTACAGGCTTTCCCGGATGATGTTTCAGGATGCACATCTTTACCAATTTCCTCTCTCTATCTTCTCATCCCGATGATGCTGCCAAGTCATCGAATCGGACAAGTCGAGCGCCATCATGCATGTTCTTCCATCTACTATAATGACAAGGGCGAATGCAGCCAACGCATCAACTGCGCTACCACCGGCTCATGGACCAACGAGGCCATGGATGACACCGACGCCCCCATCTACACCAACCACATCATCACATGCATGGAGAACGGGAAGCGAAGACCAAAAAATATGACCATGTACACAGTTTAATCGGAGATATTCTGTGAGCTCAACTCACAGATGTAATTAACTAGGAGCCTTTCGAGGGCCTAGAAACTAGAAGACCACATTGCCCAAGTCAGATTGCCGTCAGCAGGCTATGGAGCGCACACACATGAGAACCTATATTTATATTATTTAATATGAATAAAATATGTTCCCTATCTTTTGTCTTTCATCTGTTTATTTTGTGTACTTAGGTACACTATCACACCCGCACCCTTACACTCTGGGCTGAGAAATTTTAGATGATCTCTCGCATCCAAACATATACATATTTATAGTAATTAACATATCTTGTGGATCACAATTATACTATTTTTATGGTCGTAATTGAGGATAGCATAATAGCAAACTACAATACGCCTAGGTACATTATATATATATATATATATATATATATATTCTAGT
The DNA here is from genome assembly GCF_958298935.1 of Phragmites australis. Taxonomy (NCBI): domain Eukaryota; kingdom Viridiplantae; phylum Streptophyta; class Magnoliopsida; order Poales; family Poaceae; genus Phragmites; species Phragmites australis. The sequence continues at coordinate 31,823,165 of NC_084929.1, read as the reverse complement.
TGGGCAAACCCAAATTAACAAGCTCGTCAACATATTTATTGATAGAAACTAAGTCTCCCTTCAACCCAAGTAAGAAAAAAATTACACTCATATCATGCTCGCTAGAATTACACAACAATGGTTTCGGCAAGCTAGTGCTGCATAGCACTCAGTATCGGCGGATCAGCGTAAGGCCCGTACAGCCACCCCTTGGCAACGTAGCGGTTGATGGCCTCCGTGTAGTGCACCCCGTCCCAGCTCACGTACGCTGCCGGATTCCGGCAAGCCACCACCCCAGGCATGCCGCAGACGGCGCTGCCGTTCCAGTTGTAGGCGCCGCCTGTGCCGCAGCACGCCTTCAGAACGTCACTGACGACGCCTGCACGTCGCAAAATTGACGATAACTTAATGATTGCATACACGAACCCGCTTCAACCGAAAAATGTCAAATGGCGACTACGACAGTTCTAAATACCTTTTTCTTACTAATCTTATATTTACTAATTGGAGGCTCCTTTTGGTGCCTCCACATTAATCTTAGAAAAATCCTAGAAATTCTCATAAAAAAGCAAAACATCCGACCGTCGAATTGATTGATTGACTAACTGTAACCATAGATCAACAACCAGAAGAAACAAAAGATTAAAAAACAAATCAGAGTCCAATTCTAAGACTACTTCCTTCCTGATCTTTCCTTCTTCTTTTTTTAGATATCCTTTGTCCAACAAGATTACGTTAGCAAACTCCAACTTAGTTACGTTAGCAATAAACACACTTTTCCAAATCAATTAAAATATACCAATTAAATATACGTGTAATCAGATATTACAAAATTAAAACAACAGAACGCAAACATATTACGGATTATCACATAAAAGTAATATCAAAGAATTTATAATGTATCTCAAAAAACTAATATGAGATACGGTGACAATATTAAAAATAATAATAATTTCAAAAAATCAAGAAACAAATAAAAATCAATTTGCATAACACATAAAATGAAAATTATAAATTAGATCTATTCACAAATAATAAATATGATTTCAATATTATGAATAAAAATTACATTTATATTTTATATTCTAATATTTAAATATAAATAGCTGATGTATCTTAGCATACAATTATTATTAACACAAATATCTAAAATTTAGTTGTATGCTAAATTTCTAGCCTGTGCAATCGCACAGGTTGATGCGCTAGTATATTATAACCAAAAGGGGCTTGCCTCTCCTGTTCTCTAAAAAAAGCTGAAAAAGATGCAAGTTTTACCGAAACTGTTGGGGTTTTCGATGATTCTGCGTATCGGGTTGTAGAAGTCGGCGAAGATGATCCTGGCATGGGGGTACCTGCCCCTGAGCCCGCCCACGGTCACGCGGAGCAGCGTGTTGTGGTACCTGGCCACGCTGTTGACGGCGCGGAGGCAGCCGATGCGGTCGTAGTCCATGGCGTTGGCGCTCCGCCGAAGGGTCAGGATGGTGGGCGAGCACCCGATCGGCGGGTTCCCCGGCACCACGATGTACGCCGCGCCATCGTTGATGAGCCTCTGTAAAGCAGAGCTGGATCACTGCCTGATAAACTAGCCGGAGTACAACTGATGAAACGGCGTGAAAACTGAACAGAAATGTGTGAACATGTATCAATATACCTCCACGGCCAAGGCAATGGTTTTCACAACTTTGGGCACGTACGATCTCACTTCGTCCTCGGTCTTGTTCGCCATCCAGATGAAGTTGTAGTCGTTCACACCAAACTCCCCGACGAGGAAAAGTGATTTACCGAAACAGCCCCCGGACCCTGCAGCAATCGGTTTGTTAGTTATCTATCTCGTCGAAAAATAATTAAGCACGACATGTGTATTCTTGAACCGTTGAACAAGACATGATGATAATTGCAAGGGAGAGGAAATGGCACACCTTCCGTGGTGTTGCAAAGCGATGGCCTGAGCTTCTCGAACCAGCCCAGCTGCACGTCCAGCGAATTGTTCAGAAGCTTAAACGGGACCAGGTCGTTCCTCTCGAAGAAGCCGACCTCGACCGCCGTCGCGCCGCCGACGGCGAAGTTTACGCCTTGAGAGATGTTAGAGCTATTCGACAGGGAAGCTGGCAGGAACGGGAGGCCAAATTCCTCGGCTGAAACCATGGGAAAGAACTGTCAGTCCAGAATTCAATTCAGACGTGTGCTCAAACTTCAGATAAGTGTATGTGAATCAGACAACTCACTTACCGATGAAATCTATGATGACCCTTCCATCGCTGGGGCGCCCCGTGGGGTGGCCGAAGAAGGTCATGCCGTAAGGAGGCTTGTCGATCCAAACAGGAATCACCGGAGTCGCCATGATGACGAAGTTGCCGGTGTCGATGTAGGAGTCCCCAAGGGTGAACATGGAGGTGAAGTAGCGTGGTGAGGCAGAGCTCACGCCCGAGAGAAAGTCTTGGAGGAGGAAGATGAAGGAGAAGACAAGTGTGAGCTCCATGGCTGCTACAACAATTTTTCGAGAACGCGCATTTGCCTAAAAGAAGGAGACGGCTGCTACAACTTGCAAGGGGAAGGCCAAAGCCACATGTTGGTCACGTCATAGATCGTGCTCGTTTGAGACCTTCTGTAGAAAACGACTTGAGAATGCTTATTGTGGACAGCGACAGCTGAGTTGCGTATTCAGCTAGATCGGCATATATATACCAGGCTCAATTCATCGGGCACATTTACTCGGAATTTTCAAAACCATGGGCGCTGGCACCATGTAAGTTATTTTCTCATGCTGCTACTCCAGAACGGTGCCTTCCCGACGGTGTGTAACTCACATGTCTTATTCATAAATCGGTGGAATGCTACATTGATGACATGGTAGTGAAAACCAATGATTGTTGCAACCACAAAGATGATCTCCGCATTGTTTCAATAGGCTGAGAAAGCACCAGTTAAAGATGAACCCTCTCAAAACCTTACGATGCAACGGAACTCATATGTCTTATTAATAAATCGGTGGAATGCTACGTTGATGACATGGTAGTGAAAACCAAATATCGTTGGAACCACCAAGATGATCTCCGCATTGTTTTCAATAGGCTGAGAAAGCACCAGTTAAAGATAAACCCTCTTAAGTGTGCCTTCAATAGGCCTAAAATCTTTATAGGGACACTTGGCATACATATGTCGCTTCATCTCTAACCTGTTTGGACACACTCACCTGTTCACAAGATTAATGAGAAAAGACGTGCCGTTCCACTGGGATGAGCAGTGCCAAAATGCGCTTGATAGCCTCAAAAGGTATTTACTTAACCCCCTGTCTTAGTGGCCTCTATAAAAGGACACCCTCTCATTCTTTACATTGCTACGCAGCCTTCCTCGGTAGGCATGCTTCTCGCACAGCAATTTGACGAAGAGAAGGAGGTGGCTTGTTATTATTTGAGCCGCACCTTGGTTGGCACTGAGCACAAATATTAGTCTATAGAGAAGTTGTGCTTGGCCTTGGTATTTGCTCTAAAGAAGTTGCAATACTACATGTTGGCGCACCAAATTCAACTCATTGCAAGAGAAGACCCCATAAGGTATGTGTTAAATCAACTGGCCTTAACGGGACGCCTTGGCAAGTGAGCAGTACTTATGATGGAATTTGGCATTACTTATGTTCCACAAAAAGCAATTATGGATCAAGTTTTGGTTGGCTTCCTTGCAGCACATCCTATACCAGATAGTGGTAGACTTGCCCAACGAAGAAGTATTTACCGTCGATGTTGAGTCACCATGGGAGTTATACTTTGATGGAGCATCTCGCACCGAGACCGATCTAGATGGCGGCCCAAGAAGAAGAGCAGGAGCAGGCCTAGTGTTTAGGACTCCGCAAGGCAAGATGATTTATCACTCTTTCCCCCTTTTCAAGGAGGAGTGTTCAAATAATGAAGCTGAATATGAAGCTCTCATCTTTGGCCTCTTGCTTGCACTTTCCATGGATACAAGGAACTTACAAGCATATGGAGATTCCCAGCTCATTGTTCGACAAATAAATAACATATCTTGTGGATCATAATTATACTATTTTTACGGTTGTAATCGAGGATATCATAACAGTGAACTACAGTACGTCTAGTTACATAATATATATGTATATATTCTAGTTGGGCAAACCCGAATTAACAAGCTCGTCAACATATTTATTGATAGAAACTAAGTCTCCCTTCAACCCAAGTAAGAAAAAAATTACACTCATGTCATGCTCGCTAGAATTACACAATGGTTTCGGCAAAGCTAGTGCCGCATAGCACTCAGTATCGGCGGATCAGCGTAAGGCCCGTACAGCCACCCCTTGGCAACGTAGCGGTTGACGGCCTCCGTGTAGTGCACCCCGTCCCAGCTCACGTACGCCGCCGGGTTCCGGCAAGCCGCCACCCCAGGCATGCCGCAGAAGGCGCCGCCGTTCCAGTTGTAGGCGCCGCCTGTGCCGCAGCACGCCTTCAGAACGTCACTGACGACTCCTGCACGTCGCACAATTTCGGACAACTCAGTAACAGGTACAGGCAATAATTTCGTGCAAGAAACCAGTTCAGAGTACAAGCAATAATTTCGTGCAAGAAACCAGTTCAGAGTACAGGCAGCTCAAGCAAACCCGCTTCGACCGAAAAATGTCAAATGGCGACCACGACCGTGCGAGACGATTGCATTTTCAATGACGTTGATCCAACAGTGGTGGATTGTAGATCATGGTTATCTATATAGCGAAATCAAGTTATTCTTCCAAAATTAAACACTGGCTAGATTCTCTGTCTTACCTTTTCATTTCCTGGAGTTGCAAATACGTGTTTCCTTATTAATATATTGTAACTACTAACTAGTAGGGGTTTGCCTCTCTAGTTCTCTTAAAAAATGTTACGAATTGATCAATATTGGTAACTGCTTATGGCTGTTATAGATTCATGTCCCTGTTGGAGAAGGATGTCTCCCAAACAGGCAACTATTCATCTAGCAAACCCGCTTCGACCGAAAAATGTCAAATGGCGACCACGACAGTGCGATTGGATTTTCAATGACGTTGATCCGTGGCTTGCCGATCATGGTTATCTATATTGCGAAATAAAGTTATTCTTCCAAAATTAATTAAACACTGCCTGCCTAGATTCTCTGTCTTACCCTTTCATTTCCTGGAGTTGCAAATACGTTTTTCCTTATTACTCCCTTCATTTTCAAATACTTGGCGATTTTGACCAAACATCTATACCAAGTTAGTAACAACTTTAAATGGGAAATGACAAAAATGCTCTTAAGAACTAATCAAAATATTCTAGAACACATCGTAAATAGGTGGTAAAAGATATTTTATAAGGATAAAATTGAAAACTATATTTTGAAAAACGTGAGGTGACAAGTATTTGAAAACAAACAAAGTGATCAAAAGTGACAAGTATTAAAAAATAAAGAGAGTAATATATTGTAACAGTAGAGGCTTGTTCTCCGGTTCTCTTAAAAAATGACGTGAATTGATAAATATTGGTAACTACCTATGGTGGTTATAGAGAGGAATGTCTCTCAATAGACAATCATTCATCTAGTGTGTGTGTAACAAGACACAATATAATGTATCAATGAGTTCAGTCTATTTTGATTCTCTACCGTCATTACTCGTTTACACTGAAAAAAAAAAGCTGAAAAAGATGCAGGTTTTACCGAAACGTTTGGGGTTTTCGAGGATTCTGCGGATCGGGTTGTAGAAGTCGGCGAAGATGATCCTGGCATGGGGGTACCTGCCCCTGAGCCCGCCCACGGCCGCGCGGAGCAGCGCGTCGTGGTACCTGGCCACGCCGTTGACGGCGCGGAGGCAGCCGATGCGGTCGTAGTCCGTGGCGTTGGCGCTCTGCCGATGGGTGAGGATGGCGGGCGAGCACCCGATCGGCGGGTTCCCCGGCACCACGATGTACGCCGCGCCATCGTCGATGAGCCTCTGTAAAGCAAAGCTGGATCACTGCTGCCTGATAAAACTAGCTACAACTGATGAAACGGCGTGAACACTGAACAGAAACGTGCTCAGCATGTGTAAATATACCTCCACGGCCAAGGCAATGGTTTTCACAACTTTGGGCACGTACGATCTCACTTCGTCCTCGGTCTTGTTCGCCATCCACATGAAGTTGTAGTCGTTCACACCAAACTCCCCGACGAGGAAAAGTGATTTTCTGAAACGTCCCTTTGACCCTGCAACAATCGGTCTGTTAATTATCTATCTGGTCGGGAACCACATTTGGTGTGATGGAGAGGTAGTAGTATTTATAAGCATGTGATAGGCGCGTACTCGCGGGTGCGTGAGCGTGGTGCGCGTGCGTGTGTAATCGCAAAAAATATCTATCTCGTCGAAAAATATATAATTAAGCATGACAGCATGTGTATTCTTGAACAAGACATGGTGATAATTGCAGAGCGAAGGAAATGGCACACCTTCCGTGGTGTTGCAAAGCGATGGCCTAAGCTTCTCGAACCAGCCCAGCTGCACGTCCAGCGAATTGTTCAGAAGCTCAAACTGGACCAGGTCGTTCCTCTCGAAGAAGCCGACCTCGATCGCCGTCGCGCCGCCGACGGCGAAGTTTATGCCTTGAGAGATGTTAGAGGTGTTCGACAGGGAAGCTGGGAGGAACGGGAGGCCAAATTCCTCGGCTGAAACCATGGGAAAGAACTGTCAGTACAGAATGCAATTCAGACATGTGCTCAAACTTCAGATAAGTGTGTGCGAATCAAACAACTCATTTACCGATGAAATCTATGATGACCCTTCCATCGCTGGCGCGCCCCGTGGGGTGGCCGAAGAAGGTCATGCCGTAAGGAGGCTTGTCGATCCAAACAGGAATCACCGGAGTCGCCATGATGACGAAGTTGCCGGTGTCGATGTAGGAGTCCCCAAGGGTGAACATGGAGGTGAAGTAGCGTGATGAGCCAGAGCTCACGCCGGAGAGACAGTCGAGGAGGAAGATGAGGGAGAAGAGAAGTCGGAGCTCCATGGCTGCTACAACATTTTTTGGCAAACGCGCATTTGCCTGTCTTTTTATAAAAGAAGGAGATGGCTGCTACAACATTTTTTTTCAAGAACGCGCATTTGCCCTTCTTTTTATAAAAGGACATGGCTGCTACAACTTGCAAGGGAGAAGAAAGCCAAAACCACATGTTGGACTAGCAGTTAAACCATTTGAGACCTTCTGTAGATAACGACTTGGAAATTCTTATGGTGGACAGCGACAGGTGAGTTGAGTATTCATCTAGCTCGGCATATATACCAGGTCCAATTCATCGGGCACATTTGCTCGGAGTCGAGAACCTTGGGCGCTGCCACCATGTAAATTCTTTCTCTGCTACTCCAGAACTGTGCCTTTCCGACGGTGTGCATATTTGTGACATGTGCGCGCGGCGGCGGCGCCCGTGTCACGAAATCACGGTCATCGCGCAGCCGGCACGGACGCACCCACGCTCACGGCCCCAGCGCGCGCGCGACGGCCGAGCCTCGAACAACCCACGCACGCGCCCGAGGATACGACGATCCGCGCGTCGCGAACGAAACGGCGCGCGGCTGGACCCGGCCGCTTCAGCGATGATGCCAACCTGACCATCTAGGCATGCATGCCATGGTTGAAGCCGAGGAGTTTGGCCTCCCTTCAGTTTCCTCCTGGCCTTCCTGGCGTTGAGCTGCCTCGAACGTCTCGCAAGGCGTAAACTTTGGCGTCGGCGGCGCGCGACGGTGGTCGAGGCTGGCTTCTTCGAGAGGAACGACCTGGTTCCGTTCAAGCTTCCCAACAACTCAGCTAGGCTGGTTTGAGGAGATCGATCTGCCTGCAATGCATCGTCGATCTCCAAGAATGCAACTATGAAATACCGATCACTGAAGGGTGTTGGGCACCTGCTGGGTTGAGGCCCAATCAAGTCACGGTGAATGCTATGCAGCCAAGAGGAGATCACCATCCCAGGCAGAAGGCGTCGAAGAACCTTCTAGAACCACTGCTTATCCCTCCTCTGTCTCTCTTCTTACCCCAACTAGTTCTCCTCCTTCTGTGCTTGTATTCCTCCTCTGCCCCTTCTCTAGAATCTTCTAGAAACTACTGTCTATCCTATAACCCTTTGCTAACTCTCGACTCTTTGGTCCTCCACCTCTACTTCCAATTCTCAGATTGTATCACGAATTGAATCATCTATGGAGGTTGCTAGCAATATAGTATCAGAGCCCGCTTTCCTGGAGCGCCCCATGTCAAAGGAGGAGAGCTACGGCGTGCTGCTCGACTGTCTCAAGGCGTGGAACAAGGAGCTCAAGAAAAGTCTTCGAGGCATGGCGAGGAAGACGGGTGACGCGGCGGACAGGGCCCTCGGTGACCTCGGCTCGTGGAGGTGGCTGCGAGTGGAGAGCACGCCGAGACTGCTAATGCGGCGTGCGTTGGCATCGGCGTGCCCAGTGAGCCCGACGTCGCCATGGACACGAGCAATGGTGACACCGGTACATTACCAGGGTTGGCTATATGGCATTATGGCCCATACACTGATCCGCCGATACTGACTGCTGTTCAGCACTAATTCTTCAGATTTAAATCTTGTGACTCAACCTGAATCGTGCCCACGCCCAAATCAGCAGCAAAGTTCAGATCTTGCAGCAGGCTTAAGCAGCCAGATGTTTACACATTCACACCATAAGGAAAATCATACAGATATTGATTGAAAAAACAGACCAAAAATTTAGATTGAATAAACATATTGAGCTCTCAGCTGTTACAACACTCTAAAATTTAAACGAGATCAATCAATTTAGCATAAAGGTCTTAATATCCCGTCAAAAAAATAAATCAAGGTCCTAATATAACAACAATAGAACATGTTAAGTTCTTCCAGCAAACTAAAAAACCAACTCGAAGAACTTTCTCAAGATGCCATGGTCTTGGTCACGGTCACTCATCAGTAGAAAGAAGTAATCAGTCACGGAGCTCTCCAACGCCGACATGCACTGATCAGCAACTCCAAGAACTTGCGAAGATGCCACGGTCACTCGCATCAGTCATGCAACGGTCCAAGGCATCTGTGCTCTGATCCACCCATCCGACAAGTCCGAGCCGCTACACCACGAAGACGACGCCGGCGGAGGCAGGAAAGGAGCAGAGGGCATGCCGCGCACATACGACGCACCTGCGGATCCAGCAATGCCCCAATCGTCGTGCGTGGGCAGACCTCCAGGAAACACCATCTCGCCGGACCAGGACGCCGTGTTGTCGTTCCCTGTCCAAGAACCAGAGGTCCCGGCACCCGGCGCGCAGAGTGGCATTCCTGACACGTGGCCGCAGCCGTCCATGAGGTTTGTCCCTCCGTAGCAGTATTCCGGCGCAGGAGGTTCACCGCTGGCCATCAAGAAGCTTGTGTCGCCGCGTAAGCATGAATCAGAGACCCCGGCACCCGGAGCGCATACTGGAAATCCTGAATTGTGGCCGCCGTCCATGAGGTTTGTCGTCCCGTAGCAGTGTGCCAGCGACGCCTCTGGCTCAGTAATCAAGAAGCTGGGTGGAGATTTCGTACTGCAGATCTTGTCCTGCGACGCGGCCGGCGGAGTTGTAGTAGGGGAAGCGAAGAGCCGCCGCCTCACGGGAGCTGAAGCCTTATCAACGCGCTCGTCCGCGTCCTTCCTCTTGCGTGCGGACCCCGAGGATGATGACCTCGACGCGGACCCGTCGGTGCGGCGCGAACGGTAGATCTTGCAAAGAAGCAGCCTGGAGTCGCCGCCGCCGCCGCCCTCGTGATCATCTTCTTGATCGTCGCCGTACTCCATCATGCACCACCCGGACCTCTCGCTCTTGTTGCCGTTCTTGCGCTTGTATGAGAAGTACTGGCGGTGCCCGACGCGATTGCCCTCGACGTCGAACACGTGCTCTGGAGCGTGCTCGGAGTGCCAGGTGCCCACGCCGCCGCCGACCATGCGGGACTTGCGGCAGTCGCTGCTGCTCTTGGCCTTCACGGGGGTGAAGAAGAACCAAGAACTGGCCTCTCCCTTCCTCGCCGCGGCCGGCTGGAGACCCGCCGTGAGCGTGGCGGGCTCGGCGGCGTAGATGTCGGCATCGTAGAAGATCGTGCCCGCGGCGGCGGGGAGCGGCTTGCCCGCGAGCTTGCAGCGCAGGTAGGCGGTGATGAGCTTGTGCTCCGCGGGGGAGTCGGGCGACGGAGTCTTGTCCGGGGGCAGCGACATGGATGCCGTCGTGTGGAGCGCGAGAAGGGGAGCGGCGTGGGTGGGTTTAGGGCAAGAAGAGGACGGTCGGGAGGGGAGGGGAGAAGAGAGCAGGATATCTAGCGGAGATTGACCCGAGTGGGGACGCACACGCGCTTCTTATATTGCCGCGAGTCTGTTTCTTGCGTCTGACGAAATGATCGATGCCCTTACAACATCTGATCAGCTGTTTTCGGATTTATTTCCAAAAAAATTCCAAATGGCATTGCGTGTGATGTTGCTTATCCTATCAGGATTATAATTTCACTGAAATTTAACAATTTTTAAAAAGAAATAAAATATCTAATTTTAGAATTTTTTTTACTGATACGTGAGATTCATATAAGGACTAAAAATAACCAAAATTTCGCTTAAATTTTACGAATGTCAGTCTCTTTCTCCGATGAATGAAAAAAAAATGAAAATCTATATTGAAATCCCTGTATCCTACTATTTATTGTGCACTGAGATTTGTGCACTTTATATGTTTTTTGCCTTGTCTCACTAGCAGTGCTCAAATCTCAATGCTTCTTCACCGTTGTTACAGGCCAAGAATCACATTTCACGTCACAATAAAACCAGCTCGGAGCCTCAGATACGACAGAGCAAACGTACCATACTTAATGCCAGTACTAGGAAATGTTTAACTGGTACTAGGCCATGTTTTAGGGTTCCAGTTGCATGGCAAAGGAGCTACTAGATACTAGAAGCACACAATAACGTAACACTCAGGGATATTTACATAGTTGCGCCATCCAGGCACGGGCTTACTCTGGAGCTTACCATCCACCACTGCCAGCATCGCTACCCTTGTTGCTGTTCCATGCACCATCCGAAGCTTTGTCCCAGGAACTGCCGCCACCTCCTCCCTGGCTCCCGCTCCCTTCGCCATCTTTCTTTGGAGCAGCTTCTGACCCATCCCATGAAGATTTCTCTGTACCTCCAGTTCTTTTCGAAGGATTCCAGCTATCTTCATTACTCCTTTCCCAAGAGCGTCCGCCTGCTCCTCCACCAGTGGTGGTGTCACTAGGAGCACCCCATGCGCTAGAATCCTTAGCATTACCGCTTGGCTGACCCAGGATAGACGAAGATGAACTGTTTTGACTCCAGGTGTTGATTTCATCACTCTTTCCTGCCTGATCATTTCCACCAGATATCTTTGGCGCTCCCCAGCTATCATTATTGTCACTCCCCCAGCCAGGCTTGCTTTTTGAGAAAGCTTGATCTCCTTCGCTGCTTCCTTTGTTGGTATTCCAGTCACCGCCTTGACCGAAGGGCCTTCTCTCATTGTTGTCATTCCAGTTTCTGTAACCACCTCGGCCACTATTACCCCTGCCAGAGCCCCAACTACCACCATCTCCTGACCCAAAGTTGTTACCTTGATCACGATCACCTCGCCCAAAGCGTCCTCTCCCTCTTCCTCTGCCACCATCAAAATTCCTCCTGTTCCAGTGGTCTTCAGACCTTTCGCCACCTGATTCATCATTTCTGTTGCCTCCATTCCATGAGGATCCACTATCCCCGAAACTCCTTCCTCTCCCTCCTCTGCCTCGATTTCCCCGTCCAAATCCACCCCTATTATTTCCATTATTATCATCACCATACCTTGGCCTGCTCCAAGCAGGTGTCTGATCTTCTAAAGAGAAACTTGGTTTGCTCCAAGAAGATTCCTGATTCCCACCTGAGAAGTCAGCACTCCAGCCATCTGTTTTCTTGTTATTATCATTACCCCATTTACTACTCCAGGCATCAGCCTTTTCTTCAGCTCCAGAACTACCAGGTGCAGCATTGCCCAGCTTGCCCACACTGCCAGATGGAGTGCCCTTAGTGTTCCAGCTATCATTGTTGTCATCAGCACCCTCAGTAGAAGACACCTTGCTTGCCCAAGGATCAGTTTCTTGTTCTTTACCTACAAAAGAATAAATATAAGCATAGCAAGAGACCCACAAAAGGTAATTCTATTGTTCAAATTAAAATGTCAAGCAGAGCGACCAATATAAACAGTTTAGTACGATCATTTTGTCTTTCTTCACCTACACAACAGAGTGAAAGATAAGACTGAAGTACATCTACAGTTGAGCAGAATAAGAAATTTGATCGGCTTCAACAATACCAGATACAGCATTTTCACACTTACCCCCAACGCTGCAGGAAGAGTCTTTTGCCTTGGCGTTCCAGTCACCACTGCTATCCTTGGCACCAGCAGTAGAAGTCATCTTGCTTGCCCAAGTATCATTCTGTTGTTCTCTGCCTACAACATATAATAAATAATAAAAATAAGCCTCTAAGACAGCAAGTGGATAAGGATGTGCAGGCCACAGTGGAAAGCTACAGCTCAAAACACTGAACAGAGCACAAAATATGGATGTCTCTGATTGCTTATTAATCACCTTCGGTAGAAGTCACCTTGCTTGCCCAAGGATCATTTTGTTCACCTACACGTGAGAATAAAAAAATAAAAGCTCTGTAGCATATCTTTATATTTACTAATTGGAGGCTCCTCCAAGAGCTCTACGATAATCTTTAAGTGAAACGTGCTAAGAAAAAAGAGATCCTAGAAAATCTCACAAAAAACAAAAACATCCGATCCTTAATTTTGTGGGTCCCAAATATACATTAAAGATCTACAGTAGATATTTGTCATCTGAATTTGGCAAGGCAATGTCAAGTAGAGTCATGCTAGATTATAAGAATAGTCATGCAAAGTTACTACTCAATATAATATATGCATGTCAGACAAGTCATTAATACGGTTATCCAACAATGATGTCTCTAGCTGATTAATCATACGACTATGATTTATCATGTGTCATACCATGGAAACAGACATGCGATAGCCATGTTTAACATGTAAAGTTCGATTAGATTGGCAATATCTGTTCAAGTCTGAGTCCATCGCTGATGCAATAGAAAGACATGCATATAAGGAAGAGACATTGCTAAAAAAGAAGTTGATTCCATTGGTCTGCCGTGTACACGACGAGCTAGAGTCGTGTACAAGAAGATAAATTGCATGATGATGGATTGATGGCATGAGGAATTCAAAGCCGCTTTGAAGTCAAAATAAGACAAGGATGACATTGGAGCCAAAATTAGCGAGAGTGTAGCCTAAGATCAACAAAGAATTCAGTTTGTCTAGAGCAGGATTAATTGGCATCCGCGGAGATTAGAAGATTATTAAATATAAAGATGTGCTTTCCAACATCTTCAAAATGAAGGAAAAATGTGTACGATAGTATGAGACGGAATATCAACATTTACAAGATTACGTTGTTGGAGCAAGGTTAAAAGTTGATGATTGATAGAATGTAGCCTGAGATCAACAAAGAATTAAGTTCATCTACAGCTGGATTAATTGGCATCCGCGGAGACTAGAAGATTATTAAAGATAAAGATGTGCTTTGCAACTAACAGTAAGCCTAGATGGTTTCAAAATGAAAGAAAAACATGTACGAGAGTATGAGACGGAATATCCACATTTACAAGATTACATTGTTGGAGCAAGGTTAAAAGTTGATGATTGATAGAAGTTTGCATGATATCAAAACAATACTACCCATTTTCTGTGAAGAATGTATTGTAGAAGGAAACAAGTTCGGGGTAGTTGATCTCTCATGTGCCATCGTGTAATCTTTGACAAAATAGCAAATAGTTTATGGGTGTTGGCTTGCCACAAAAATGAGTCTATGACATATGGTCATTAAGCTAAAAAAGTGAGGCAAACCACAGCTGTAATAGATGATTGAAAACAAAGCATGTCAACTACAAGTAAAACTTGATAAATAATTCTATGAATTGTTTCCCTCAAAAGAAAAATCTATGAACTGTAGTCAGGCAAGAAGTAATATTCTCCGCTAAATTTGTTATACTATCAATCAAAATTGTATTACACTTTAACAGATCAATTGTTAGTACTATGACTTACAATTCCTAAATATTAATTGAATATACAACTAATCTTGCCAAGAACTTCTATTATTCAATTTTCTTCTAATATTGCTAGTCCATGCAAGTGCACAGGTTGATTCACAACAAGAATCTCCATTCTATGATTATAATGTTGAAAACTCTCAGCAAGTTTATGTTTTTCACACACTTGAAAAATAATAAAATAAGCACCCAAAGCATTAAGCAAAACAAGAAATTTGAGTAGCATATTCTTGTTGCCGTGTAGACATAGAATAGCGCTAGAAACTTCAAACAGATTACTGACCAACAGATGGTTTGTTATCCTTTGAACTGTTCCAAGTGGAGGGTTGATTTTCACCATATGATTTGGTGCCTCCACTGCTACTCCAGGGCTGGCTACTTGATGGATTTGTGGTGGTCCAATTATCTCCACCACCCCAAGAACCTTTATTGGATGCACTTTTATCCCAATCAGAAGAACCACTGTTTCCCCATTTTGGCCCATCACCACTGCCGCTTTCCATTCCAAATCTGGAATTGCTTCTATCACCATTTCTCCAACCATTGTCTCTCCCTCTCCCTCGCCCTCCATATTGCCCCCTCCCTCTTCCCCTGTATCCACCAGAATCTCCAGCTTCATTGTCTACCTGACTATCAGACTTCCAAGAGGGCCTTCCAGCATTGTCACCTCCCCATGAGCTCTTCCAGCTTCCCTCATCATTTCTGCCATTGTCTCTTTCTTCAGAATTAGCAGATGACTCTTTTCCTTTGCCCCAAGCTTCGTCCACTGCAGATGATTTATTCCAGTTGGAAGCGGCAGTATCCCAACCTCCCGCGCCACAGTTTTTGTCAGAGGATTTAGCTTCATTCCACCCAACTGCTCCATCACCATTATTGTCTTTTGACTTGCCCCAGGTTTCATCTTCAGCGATAGGCAAAGCATCAGATTTAACCCAGGCATCACCATCCCCTTTCCCAATAACAGATGATCCAGTCCGATTAGTAACAGCAGTGTCCCAAGCCCCACTATTGTCCGCATCATTGGCAGTTTTGCCTTTTCCTTGGTTTTCATTTGACTTGCACAAAGGTTGGGCCCATCCTTGTTGACTGTCACCCTCCAACTTATTATTTGGAGGCACTGTAGCCTTTTCCCAGCTATCTGTTTCTTTCGTATCAACTACTTTGACATTGCTACCCCAAGGATCTGTGTTACCACTAGTTCCCATGTCTGCCACCCTGCATGCCTCTCCCCAGTTGTCACTCTTTTCACTGTCCTTATTGACTGCTGCTCTGTCCCAAGAGCTGCCAGCAACATCTGATCCACCAACTCCAGCTTGTTTATCCCATGCATTGTCATTGGAACTTTCCTTTTGTGCAGCACTATTGTTCCATACTTCAACAGCTGAAGATGTTGTTTTCTTACCCCAAGGATCAGTATCATCATCAGCAGAAGAAACCATTTTCTTACCCCACGGATCAGAATCACCATCAGCAGAAGGTACTGTTTTCTTACCCCATGGATCAGAATCATCTTCATCCGATTTTTTCTTAAACCACGGATCAACCTTTGATTCTCCATCTGAAAATGTAAAAGTTCAGCACTCAGCAAAACTGTAAACACCTCAAATATTGGTAAATGAACTTAAACAATCTCATAAACATAAAGAAAGATGGCATCTCTCCATGTGCCAGAACCATGAACTAGAAATCGAGATTCTTTAATTACTATTGTTATTACTAAATATTGCTATTTTGTAAAGTATTACTCCCTCTGTTCTCTTTTAGATGCCGTTTTAGCATTCGGCACACAGAACAACGAAGCAGTTAATTTTTCACCCATGACATGTTTCCCCCCTTTGATTGCTCCCATATCCAAGTGATGGCACCCAATTCATCAATCCACCACGCTCATTCAATCAAAATTCCACTTTCCAATAGCTTTTAATATAGGCTCTTATGGAAAACATCTAGAGAATCTAAAACGACATCTATTTAAGAACAAAACCAAGTTTTTAAACGTCATCTATTTGAGAAGGTAGGGAGTACTATCTTTTTTGGTGTATGTGGTTCTTACTGGGTTTAATCTCCAACCTACCCTAAACTTGCTTGACTAAAGTTTTCATTGTTGTTATTGCTTGAAAGAAAGCTGGTCTTCCTGTGTAAGATAGGAAGCTACATGTGCATCAGCATCACTGCACGCAAAGAAAAGATGCAACAATCAGCTACCAACATGCAAGATATTATTGCGCTATGTTGCATGCTGACCAAATCGCAGGTGTGATACAATACAAACGTAAGGTAATACAAGAAAGATATCGGTGGAGCGTGTGCGTGCACACACAGCCTCAGGCCCCAGCAGTTTAATTGTTAAATAGTACCACAATAACTCAGCAACTAGCTCAGTTAAAACAGCAATATAATGCTTCAGCCTTCGAAGCCAAAGCTCCCACTGACAGACTGATTGTTTTCAATTAACCTGAAACACACAACTCAAAACAATACTGTCCATTCTCAAATGTCAGCACTTCAAAAAACTCTTTACACATGCATGGCACTTTTCCAAACTCAATGCAGTTTCCCAAAATAACCCTATTAATTTTTCTTTTCCCTCTGCTTTACCACCTTTTGGCTTACTATACAATGAATTAAAATAAAAAAATTAAAACAAAGTCACAAGTTCAATATAAGCTCTAAAAACCAAAAACGCCAAAATAAATCTTGACAATAGTGCCAAATCATAATGACATGGATCATCAAAAAATATGGGTCACCAAACACAACCACAAGAATTCACCCCGAAGCAAGGGATGATTTTATAGAAGTAGATCAAACAGGAATCGACACATGTCACATAGCAAGCATTGAACAGATTGAATAATGCAATACCATTATGATAAAGGTAACAAAAGTTAAAGAAGAACCACAATGTGCTACAAAATAGAGAGGCCACAAGCTATGTTAACAAATAAAAATGACAAAACTAAATATTACCTGCATTCTGGATTGGTAAGGTGGAACTTGAAAAGGGTTGCCATGAGTCACTGCATTGCATCAAACAATTTGGTGAATAAATAGGACATGCAAATGATAAAGAGTAATGAGACAAATAAGAACGAATGCATGTGTTGTTCTCTTCAGAAATTCGGCCCAGATACATGCAAGAAGTTAACAGAGAACTGAGCAAGCAGTGCCAAAGCAAATTAGCTGATACATTAGTCGCATCACAAAGGGCACAAGAACATATATCTAAGTGAATCATACCACTTGCAAAGCAAAGGCAATCTGAAGTTCTCAACTATGTGAAATCATTTAGTGACCCCTAATTTGAGTAGTCTAGCAGGAAACTAACATTTTCATTAAAATTTCTCACAGGTTCAACTAGTAGTATGCCAAAATGAAACACAGCCACACAGGTTATGTACTTTCATATAAAGAAGTAAACAAAAAAATTACAGCTTTTAATTCGGATTTTGCAAGGGCATTTGCAGAGCAAAACAGGCAGAAAAATGGTACAGTCTTGGACTCTTGGTCAGTTCCTTTTCAAGTATAAGTCAGGATTAAATAAGTACAAAGAAAGAAAATCGGCTACTGCCAATTTCAGGTGTCATGTAAAACTGCATGAGTACAAAATAAGTACAAAAGAAAGAAATTTGGTTACTGTCACTTTTCAGGTGTCATGTAAAAACTGCATGAATACCAATAAAGGGTTGTTGTATATCTTTTTCGTCTTTTTTTTGGCAAAAATTGTTCATCTTTTGTGGACTAGGGCCCTAGCAGCATGCGCAGCAACAGCACAGACAAGGAGCATGGAAGTTTCTTGTTGGCAGTATTGGGAAGCAAGGAAGAGGAGTTTAGCCAGGCTCAGACAATAGTTTGATACAGTTCAGGCGGAATTAGGAAATCAATCAGCATTAGCCTATTAGGCAAGAAAGACGCTGTACAAGCAGTCCAAGACAGCTAGGAGGTGTAGTCAGCTAGCAGAATAGGAAAAATTAGGAGATAAGTTGAGGCCATGTTATTGTAGAATAAAATTCAAACCATGACAGGAGTCTTTGGCATCAAAGGCTGGTTCTACTATGAAAGGAGATCCTAATCTATCACCTCTATTTGCTATCTCTCAACCCCTTTAGTTCTCTCATCCCAGCCTATGTCTATTCCTCTCCTTAAGAATCCCTATTTCCAATTAAGCCATGTCGTGTGGCCATCTTTTGCATGGTAGTTATTCAAAACGTGCACAAAGGTTTGTAACAGCAGCTCAAAAAGCAGATTAAGGGTTATCAATATAACATTGGTATGCTCAAGCAGGCTAAAATACGTCCATTCTCCCACACTGTACATTAGACATCATAAAATCTAGTCCATGCTTAGGCTGGTTTACAGGTAACCAGCAAATTATTACAAAATTCGAAAGGAAACTGAAAAACATAAAACAAACCTGCCAAAAGATGGCAACCCGTTGTCCCAAGAGGTTTTGTCTGCTTCTGAACCTAAATTAAGAAACAATGTAAATAATAAACCCCACAATCTACAACACCAAGCCAATAGAGATAACTAGATAAGAACAAAGAATTTCAATATTATAACATATAAACATCTTAAATTCAGTTTTCCATTTCTAACATAATATACAGCAGGCCAGAAGCAATTTTTGTTTTATGGGCATGTGCATGGTGGTGGTTGGGGGGAGGGGATGAAGTAATAACTTCTCATCTACACACTGTAGAAACTGAATGAGAAAATAGCAACAACCACTGTATATATGAAAGTATGAAGCTTACACTTACCAAAGAATGATGTATCTTGACTTCCAAAATTACCAGCTGGAACACCAGACGAATTATCCCTGGTATGCCATGTAACATAATGAGGAGCTAATATGGAAGTGATATTATGCAGTGATATAATGATGAATCAGCCATATTAGAACAAGCAACAAAGGAAAGAAAACTTTCAAAACATGGTAGTTGCTTACCCCCTGTTAGCTGGGACTGAGAGAAACTCAGCTTGCACTGCAAACACAGCACATAAAAAAGTCAGTCATTGTCCAAAGAACAGCTCCAATATACTACTAAGCTAACCAACCTGTAACAATCTTTAGTAGAGAATCTAGCTTTACAGTCACATCATTCCGAAATATTCGAACTACTCGACAGAGATAGCCCTTCAAAGGACCCTTTCGAATGCGCAGCATCTGCCCAATAGAGAAAAGTTGTTCTCTGGTGCTCCTGCAAGGCCTTTCACCTGTATGATGAAGGACATCAGAACAACAAACTTGCATTCAAATAACATTACAGAATATTCAGTGCAAACCTCCTACCCGGTGGAATCGAGAAAACCCCTCTAAAAAATACATGTTTAGAAGTTTTAAAAATTTCTCAAAAAGCCCACACGTGTAGAGGAGGTCCAAACTCAACTTCCTTTGTGAGATATGAAATTAACCAAGAGCCAAGAAAAAAACAAAAATACAGCACAAACACTGTTTTTGTCTTTTTCTTCTCTTTCTTGGCTTTTTGTCAATTTTATGTCTCACAAAGTTGAGTACTTGAGTTTGACCTCGAAATTTTATGTGCTTGTATACCACCTCCTCTACATATGAGTTTTTTTTATAATTTTCTGAAACTTCTACGCATGTTTCTTAGAGGGAAGGGGGATCACGATTCCACCAGGTAGGGGGTTTGCACTGAATATTTCCCCTAACATTACAGAACAAATCAAGAAAACTTACTGTCACGATGCTCATTGTGCTCATAAGTTGGCTCTGAAAACATGGGAATTGGATTGTCCTCCTGGTACACAAAAAAGCAAAGTGACACAAAGAACATCTCCAATTCATTGACAGGTGGATACACTGTATCTACATACCAAATTTTCAGTAGCAGAACTTCCCATATCCTTCCGTTTTTTAATATTTTCACATGACACGCATTGGGCACAGAAAAAACCACAGTTCTCGCTTTCACTTTCATTATAAATGAAAAGTATTCCCATGTACAAGTGTTTAACAACTCCTTGCTTACCCTGCAAATATATTAATTTATATCAGCATGTGTGCTAGATGAGGAATCAAATTCTTGTATAACTATAAGAAAATATATACATTGGAATTAAAAAATGCTATATGTTACTATAATAACAGTGCAACACATCATAAAAAAGTACAATGTAGCAGTACTAGTGCATATGCAATGTTAAACTACCATTGGCAATACTCGGTGGAAGTACCACATCCACATCAGATTATAGAAAAGACCTCAAATTAATGTTTTCTTGAAAGAAAAGGAAAAAAAACAAGAAGCATAAATTCCCACAGTGCTTACAGAATGAGAAAGAGTTCACAATAGCATACTCCTGTTAGATTGACAGTTAAAATTTCACCTGAGATGGCCCTTCCAGAACTTTGACAGTGTCGTTAATAGATATTATCTTCTTCTGATGGTCAACAGCTGTAAACATCTTGTCTACACAACCTTTCTTAATCTCCTGCTTTCTCAATGTTACTGCAGATCCTTCGGGACCACCCTTTAATATCTACGCGGAAATCAATTCTTCTTAGACCAAAACAAGACTATAAAAATGAAGCGTGCATTAAAAGATTGTTACCTTAAAACCATCTTTCTCAACAGCAATGACCACACCAAAATCTTTTCGCCTGCTCCTTAGGAAATAAAATATAAGGATGGCATCTGATAATTAGTAGACAATGATTATAGACCGTGTCATACAGGACTCACCCAAAGAGTACAAGATCATGGAGGTTGAATTCATCATTATCATCATAATTTTCAGTAGAAGTCGAAGCTTTAAGATTTGATGCTTTGGAGGATTTCATTTTAGAAGATGATGCCTTCACATCACGTTCTTTGGGCAGGTTCCTTTTCTTAGGACCATAGATGCTGGAGACCCAATCCAAGTCATCAGCAGAACTTCTATTGCTTGGACTAGAAGAGAACTTCAGAAGTTCAGTCTCCGTTGGTTGTATCCCCCAGTAAATCAAAGAACTAAGTGCAACCCTTTTATACAGAAAACCATCTTTGAACATCAAGCCATCAAGCACTTCAAAAACATCACCAGTCTGACGATCACGCTTCATTTCAATATGAGGTCTGAAGAACCTACACAAATGAGATTATGGAAACAATGTCAAAGACTGGTTAAAAATAGTCAAAACAGAAGGCTATTGCCTATTGGGTGTAGCACAGAATGGAAGTAATTACTCTAGTTCTTGTGAGCTGATTAATCGTGGGGCAGGAACTGCAGCTTCTTTTAGCGAAATTGCACCACCCTGCAAAGACCAAAGCATAAGATAAGCAGTTGGCAATCAGACTGTTAGCAGAACAAATGGTTGTTAACAAGCACATAGATGAGCCAAGCAATAGTGCAGGCTAAATAAACCAGCAGTTGATACAATTAACCAGTCAGTCAAGATATCACATGTTCAGTAAACAGAATGGAAACAGGCAACAGGCGCCACAGGGTTTCAGACATATCTCATAACATCCAGGTTTGACATATATCATTACGTCTACTGTAGAACACAGCTTGGTGTATCCAGTTTCTATGACAAAGATGGGGCTCTCAGATTTACATGAAAGCCCCTAAAACATACTTAGATGTACATCTTACTCAAATCATGATCGGTAATGCAAGAAAAGTGAGTAGTTTGGATCAATAAATAATGAAAATCAGTTCAATGATGGACATTTTTACTGCCAAAGTATAAGAGCATTACATATTTTTTCGAAATAGCGTGGAGGTCAACTCTGGGTATAATCTTTATCAGCACTCTTTTCCGTCCATCATCCGCGCTAACGACCTAAAGAGTCACAGGAAAATGATGATATAAGAACAAAGAAAACGGAAAAATGAAGAGGGCAGATGCCCCAGAAGTAATAAACATTATACCCTACCTGCGCTAGATCTCCTTTATAATTTCCATTCTTCATGCGGACCCATGTACCACGAGAGATTTCAAATGGTTTTGTACGGCTGGATAACAAGCTAGGAACTTCAGCTGCAGGAACAGAAGTAATTCTGCTTGCATACACGCTACAAAATCCTTTGCATGCCTGTAACATGAGATGCAACATGGCCAGTTGGACATTTTACAACCACGATACAAAGTACAGCATTTAAGTGGAGAAGAAATCTTCAAAAGGAAAAGGATTTTTGACTATGATACAGTTCTGTTTCTAAAAATTAATTGAAAACTCATGTCCTTCCCAAACTTCCAAGCTATGAAGTAATACAAAATTGGAGTGCATGAAAAATGAGAAAAACAAAATTTGATAATTTATGCGGTTATGCCACATATCAAAAGCTGTCAGATTTTCAACCTTAAATATTGCGCTTGATATTATACAAACCGATAATAGTATAAAAAACAAACTACACTTCATGTCAGCCGGCATGTTCTATCATGACTGCAGTTTTTTTTCTCTTGCAGTAAAAGGGTCCAATTATGTACCTCCGTAACATCACAGGCCTTCTCAGCTTCAACAAAAACAAATCCTCTCACATGATCAAGTGCAAATGCCGTGATAATTGGCACTTTGGTACCCATTCTCTGCAGGTCAACAAACTTCTGCATGAAGCAGAAAGCCATTTGGCGCTCGCGCCCAACCTGGAAGGCAGTTAAATGAATCAGCATCTAGCCAACAAATAGTAGTTCAACAATGTCAAGTCAAATGTTTGTTAATCACAAACCATGCATTTAACCCTCCAAATAGTAGGCTCTTTCAGAGCACCATCCATTGGAAACATGTCATCATCATCTTTTTTATGATAGTTCCGATCAGCAGCATATTTCACACCATTACTATAACGGTTCTTGATGAATTCCTCAAGTTCATCACCACTAAGCTCCTCTTCCTTTACAAGAAATGGAAGAGGGTGTGACCTTTCAGTTCTTTTGTGGCTGACATGTTCTGCATGTTCCTCAGTGAAAAAACCTGCAGTGGTCATCAGTGAGATCGCATGAGCAGAAGATTCTGAGAATCACCAGCAATAACCACCTTACAATAAGCTTATGGTCAACGAGTGCAGGATAAAATGACAATAGTGCAATAGTGCTTAGCAAACACAATAACCTACAACATCCAGATAATTGCTAACAACATTTGGTCAAAATGGGACAACAATTTGCTGGCAAGCATAATATGTTGACAGACATTGACAAAGGTCAAAAAAGGAGAAAGAAAAATCTGAAGATTGCAAATAGAAAAATGAAACAGCAAACTAACAAGAGAAAGAAACAGGCAAAAAGAAACATCGACCTATGTCCTCGCTGTGCAATGCACAATCACTTCTATATGCATTGTAACGACACAAAAACGAAACCTTTGGGTAGAAAAGGTATCAGTCATCACACTTTGCTGAAGGGCAGACTTCCAAGCCGAAATATTTGAGTAGCAAAGGTATCGGTCATCACACTTTGTTAAAAGAAAAAAGAGCCCCAAACCAAAAGTTACTTTTGCATTTCTATTAGCTAGGAACGATTTAATCCGTCGTACAACTAAAATGCTACTATAATCACGGATTCTAGAGAAGAGGTGAAGTATCGACAGTGCTGCATAGGGGTTCCTATCGTTAAGAAGGGGGAAAACCCAAACCCAAAATCCCAATCGACACCAACCAAACCTAGACAACAAAAAAAAGGTAAAAAAATTCCCAAAATAATCGACCCAGAAAATCAACATTGCGGATAACAAAAACCCCAGACCGAACCACCCAACCGATCCATGCTCCACGCGCGATGCTACCGAGCGGAGGCTCGTTCTCGGGAACCGAAGCGATCCAGTACGTACCGTCGTCGAGGTCCTCCTCGGACTCGTCCTCCTCCTCCTCGTACTCGTCGTCGACGCCGGCCGCGTCGTCGACGAACTGGAGGGCACCGGATCGGCGGCGGCGCTTCGCGGCGGCGGCGGAGGACGACGAGGGCCCCGCGACGCCGGCGGCCTTCCGCCGCTTTCCGCCGGACCCGGAGGCACCACCGGCGCCAGGGGGGTCCGTGGCCACCTGCTTGCCCTTCCCCTTCACCGCCATGGCGAAGGGAGCAGCGAACGAGGGGACTGGGGAATGGAGACGACGCGAGGTGCCCGAGGTGGAGGGCTTTAACCACACCCGGCCAGGCCACCGTCCGTTTTCGAGGCGTGGGGTTTGCAGATGCCCCCCTGGAGTGCCACGAAATTCTTCTGTTGGGAAGCTCGTGGATCAGTGCTGCGGGCGGTGATGCGTGGGGGTGGGAGTGAGAATTCTCATCTACTTAAGGGTGCGATGTCGAAAGTGAGGAGCGAGTGAGGGACTTCCGCAGGGTGTGTTTGTTTTAGTTTAGAATGGAGTAGTTATCTATCCGTGCGTTGGCGCTAAATTTTTTTATAAGGTAATATATCTGATCATGTGAAATATATTCAAAATAGCATGATAGTATTACTCGTTATAAATACTTTAGATTCTAAAAGAATATAAGATAAGAGAAAGATGATATAGCTATTAATACTTATTAGTATAATGTCCGTGCGTTATAATAGATACTAAATTAGACACCCCTATATTACAATGGTTCCTAAATCGCACACACAATATTGTTTTATTTTTCACATGAAGAAAACAAAACATTAATACTAAAGGTAACATTTAATTCATAGAGAAATAGTGCTCTATGATGTCTAAGATCCAATATTAGGACAATGTCATGACTCTGGATTTCTTATCTAACATGAATATAAAATAAAATAATATCGCTAACAGATTCAGAACAAATTACGTATAAGAGCACATAAATGTAATTGGTTCATAGATGAGCAAAGAAACGGTAGAGACTTGTAGAATGGTAAAGGCGGCATGTTTAGGCATTTGAATCACATACTCTACTTAGAAACTAAAACATAAAATCAATCTGATCTAATCCATTAATCGGCATCAGCTACAATGACACATCACCGATTTCAGCACACCAACAGAGAAACAACCAAACAAGCAAATCGCTCTCACATTAAGTCATCAACAACACACCAATTGCCAAGAAACATCGTTAGTTCTTATCTCATTGCATAGAGGATTACCACATGACAAATAACAAAACTGTTTTCAGATAAAGCTTGCAACTTGGATTACAAATACAATTATGACTCAACTTTGAGTATAAATAAATAAATCCATAGAAATATATTTATTTTCACAACTATCTCTTTCAAATTTTTATTGCCCACGATGTAGCTAAGATATTCTCGTACACATACAGGTATTACATATCGACGTAAATTCCTGTCGTACGTCAATAGACTGATCAAAAAGTGCCTCCTCAGTGCTGGGCCATCCTGCACATGCATCATATATATGTAAATATAAATATATCTTATGTCTAAAGTATAACTTAAAATATAGATACAACGGTGCGATAAAGTAATATGCTCACCGTGCAGATTGGCGTGTGTAGTTTTTTACCATTCCATGCGCACATAAATTGCAAAACGAAGTAACCAGATAAATATCTACGACAGAATGAATTGTAAACTCTGTGTTAGATAAACATACTTATTACTTATTGCTTCTAGTGATATTCAAAACAAGTTACCTGTATATGTCTATTGGAGTAAGAGCTGGAAGTATATGGTGCTGAAAACCTCCTAAACACAAGCCCATAGAAATGTTGCTAAGTAGCAATGAAGGATAATATAATATGCATCCTCAAGCTAACCATATAACACACTGTCTTTCATGGGCCATTGTATTTTTGCACTTGTGCTACAGACTAAATTTTGCCATGATATGCCTGCCAAATGAAAATCCGCACCTTGAAAGGTGCCGTAATGTTCCAAGCCTGCTTCATCTAACTATTAATATGCCCTCTAAAATTTGTAGAGCTATATAAGGATGGTGGATAAAGTAGAAAACTGCCCATTATTTTTGAAGGCCCAGATTACCATGTCCTCTTCTAAGGAAATGTTGACCGTAGCAAGCCTTGCCGTCAAACCTGCCCAGTCTCTTAATTCTGTATCACTAAAATATCTTTGGAGAGAAATATGTCAAGAACCCTCCAACCAGATATCACTCACTTGTGCTTCCGGGTTTGCACACATCTCAAATAGGAAGTAAACTTTGCTCTTCATATTCAGGGAAAACATGGGAAGTAACTACACAGTACTCCACAGTACTCACCATGAAGTCGCACGGCAAGATATCTACAGCACAGAAGATGTCAGTTGCTAACAACTGCCAATCAGAATTGGACCTCTTCGATAAATCTCACGAGAGCAGCATGCATGAGGACTACCATAGCGATCTTTTGAGCCACAAGGAAGAATAACAAACTCCTCCAAAATGGCATTGGTGCTCCTCTTGGCTCCCAGAATTCCTGTCGCAAACAGATGAAACTCTACCCACCTTCGGACAGGGGATCAAAACTTGACCTATGTATTAACTTGATCCGTTAGTTGCAATAAAAGGAAATATCAATCATCTGCCACCTTAAAGATTGTCACAAAAGAATTTGGCAACCTTAAAGAAAAACATAGATAGGATTACCAATCCTTGTGTATTTACTGTGTTTGTAATCTGAAAAAATAAGATATGAGAAGGCCCACTTTTTCCACAGCAATTTTTGATCTTTTGGATTGGCTAACTGCCTGTCACCCTGCACAGCCTACACTGGAGCCCTCCCTTTGCCGCACTACAGCGAGTCAAGGATAGCTTAAATAGCGTTCTTCAGAGTGGGGGGGTGACCTCTTGAGCAAGCACCGGTTACTGATCACAGCAACGCTGGTTGCAGGATCATGATGATGTCATCAAATTTCCATTCGCATTAGCTCCTAATGGTAGACATTCCTGTCGATGTACTTGTAATAGTAGGATTTCTTGCTAAAACCAATACAGTATCCTTAACTATGGAAATCATAAAAGCTAATCGGACAGACAAAACAGTCTGCAGGGTAGAGTGTACAGTTGTGCATACCATTGGCCTATGATGATACCTGTTGGTAACATTGCACCGGTTATTCAGTGGAATCAAGATGCATATGTATTGTACATTGCACAAGAACCTTCGTTTGTCAATGACAACTACGTTTGAGGTGGGCAATGAAGATATCTGACAAGCTCTCAAGTTGTGGACCAAACTACTGGATTAGCAAGGTCGAGAGGGTGGGAAGTCATAAAGTGCAATCACTAGCGTGGCAAAAAGGAAGCTATGTATATGTGCGTGATATTCTTCGTCGAGGCATTTGATCAAGCATGTGGCGGACACGAACAGAACAGGTGGCAAACAACAAAAGCAACTGGGATGAGTAGCTTTGCTGATGGATCATACCTGAGCAGGTCACAAGGAGGCCATTGGACGAGGGAAGCAGAACGAAGATGCCAAATTCAGCGTTCTTTTTTTTTTGGGAGGGGGGGGGGGTTCAATTTCAGCATACATCAAAGGGATTTTGACCCTTAACTACCATTAGCTAATCTATGGTAGATAATGTCACATGCCATGAAGAACACCAAAGACGTGACAGAATATTTGGAAAAAAAAAGCCAAACTAATGAACTATTTTAGAGTAAAGTGATACTTTTCTTAGAACAGACAATAACAAGTCAGGTTAGGCAGATAATAAATAGCACCCAAGATTTCACCATAATTCGCGTCCTTGGCAAATGGTAGCTAAATGCTGCAATGTGCGAGGTATACCTATGTATGAGCTTGTCCCAATCATGGAAACACTCTTTGTTCAGGTTGTCCACCGTGACGCCCTGGTGCGTCTCGCTTCGGTCGGTGAGCAGGAAGGTCTTGAACCCAAGATCACAAACCTCCTTGTACAGCTTCAAGCTAGAGGGGATCGCCGGCGCCTCCCCCCTCTCCACCCACTTGTCAAACATGTGGTGGTCGAGCAGTTCAAGCCTACCATTTTGAAATCAAGAACCACATGTGAGACCATTTCAATTGAGTAATTCATGCCTAACTTTTCTTCCCCGTTTCCTGCTTAAAGTTTTGCCATTTTTCGATAGCATGTACCAAACGAGGATTGATTGCACCATCAAACTGATGCCTAACAAATTAGAATTTTCTACCATTTTTCTAGATGGGGATGTGCGAGGCAACAGGGGTGTTCACCCGTATCCGTGCTCGGCGTAGTAGGGTAGGTTGGAGGACAGCGTCTTGTTGACGTCGAACACCCAGGTGTCGTAGCTGTCGTCCCCGATGGGCGCGGCGCGTTCGCGGAGGAATCCCGCGCCACAAGCTCCAGGTCAAAGTGGTAGGCGACCCCCGTGAGGCCGTGACGTAGTCCCGCACGTGCGTCGCGCACTCCACCAGAACGGCCTTCCACGACGCCAGGTTGTTGGCATCCGCCGCCAGCCTCCAGCTCGCGCACCGCACATCTGACGGCACCTCCTCCAACCCCTTGCTGTCCGCCTCCCACGTCGTCGCCGACGTCAGGATCTCGATGACGAGCGGGTGTGGTAGGAGGTGCTGCTGTGCCGCGTCCGCCTCCTCGGAGGTGCTTGCTCTGCCTCTTCCGCGTGCTGCTGCTTCTCCTCGAGGTCAAGCTTGGTGACGCTGAGGTCCTCGATCTCAGTGTGGGTGGAAACAATGGCATAGGACTTGGCGGCGGCGTGGGCACGCGCGAGATTTGGGCGGATCCCGTCAAATCCAGCTGCGTAGGTAAAGCCAAGCCCAACCCCAATCCACTGTGCGGCCCTGCTCCGACTCACCGCCACCTTCGACATCGTCTAGGCTACTCACCTCGCGAGGTGGCCGGAGGATTTACTCGCCGAGGCCGCCGTGGTGTTGCCCTCGACGCGGGTTGTACTTATACGGGGCGTAGAGAAGCTGGAGGATAGAGCTGGCAACTGCGGTTGGGGCGCTGTGGTTCACGGGGGGGGGGGGGCGGAGAAGGCGGGGGCGGGGCTGGCGGTAGCAGGCTCTCCTCCTTGGGACCACACGACGGCAAGGAAGTCGGGGCGACAGATGTGGATGGGGCAAGGGGCGATGAGGATGAGGATGGGTGCGGCGATTTCGGGAGCATGGCGCGCTGTGCATTGCAATGGGCGCGAGCAGAGAAGCCCCGGGCGGGGAATCGGGGAGAGAGGGGTGAGCGGTTACGCGGGAGTGCGGAGCACGGGCACGGGCGTCCGATTGAGAACGAATAGCGATCAGAGACGACGATAGCAGAGGAATCGACATCGGCAGAGGAATATTATGTGCGGACGGAACACGTCTTACTCCTTTTTTAAATAGGAGAGATTAGAAAAGTTTTTTCTATTAGATTATGGATTACGAGGTTTCGTAGTATAATTTAGTTTGTCATTTTTATATTGTGATTGTTTGTTTTTATTTTTGGCTAAAATTTATAATTATAATTAAAAAACAAACAAGACTTTATTATTGATTTTTTTAATTCCGGAATTTACAAATATATATTATTTTTGAAATTTACAAATCTATATAAATATCATTAGTTGGATGGACAACAAGTGCATGTTACCTATGTAATGGATGATGGTCCACGTGGCACCCCACCATTAAGTATTGTCTATTTTTAAAAGCTGCTCAACTGGGCTCACCTCGTGTCATGTGATCCAACAAGCTATATGTACTTATCGACTATCCAACGGATGACAAGCGTGTGTATATATATATTTAAAACGGACAAACATATATACAAATTCTGAAAAAAAATATAAATGAAAAAATCCCCAGATGTACGGAGTGAGTGAGTTGGGCTGAGAGCCTGCGACAGTTGGACGGACAGTCCATAGCGAAAGCTGAAAATGTGATGGCCCAGAATTATATTGTAACGAAACAGCTTAGTTGGACTTGGGCTTCGATTGAATGGTTCAACTGTGCAAAAACAAAATGTTGGTCTGTGAAGTACTATTGCTTATGGAACGTACAGTGTCTCACAAGAATTAGCTATAGCAGAAACAAAATGGATTATGTAAACTTTCACTGCTTCCTCTAAAAAAATTGTAAACTTGCATTGCTCTGCTAAAGTGAATGTAAACTTTCAAAGCAACGATCCAGACATGTCCTTCAGATTTTTTTCAATGGGTTATTTTTGAACTCTTCTCCAGTAACCTAAATGGTTTCAAAGAATAAAAGTATACATCACGATTTAAATTTTGGTGGGGAAGCTTGTGGTTTCCCAGTGAAGTGTTGGATCCAGCAAGCGCTAAGGTGCACACAGAGTGTCACGGTCCACGCTTCTCCCCATCCTCCACAGACCTCATATCTAGCCCCCTCTACTCGGACGAAGTTTGTTATCGTTGCTCCAATGTCTGCCTTATAGCCCTTTGAAACGCGGGATTGGAAAACCATAGGAATAGGATAGTAATGTATATGAAAAATAGATGATTGAAAAATACACTTTAGAGGAATGAGTGTCTGGATGAGCCGTAGAAAAAACACAGGAATCGTAGAACCAACAGTACCAAATTCTACGTGAACAGTGCAAAAATGGAGTCTGAGTGGATGTTAGAATCCTGTGTTTTTGCTCTGGAAATGGAGGGATAGGAAAAGTTCCTATGGTTTTCTTGTGATGGATTACTAGGAGCCAAAGGGTGCTATAGTGTCTATTCCATAGGATCGATGATTCCTCTGTTTTTCCTTCGAAATTCCCGTGAACCAAAGGCCCCTTAGTGTGACGGCACCAATTGCGGTCGCCAGTACCCCTCCTCATCACCACCCCTACCTGTCAAGCTACTCGCTGCCCGCCTTAAAGCTCTATCCAATGTTTCTAGAATAAACCCGCATGCGGCGGCACCCTTGTTACCGGCTTAGCCGCCCATTGTCGGGATTATATATTCCCTGATATTTATGCTCGAGGACCTCTAGTACTTGTATACAATAAGCATAATTAGAATTGAATATTCTTGTCTGTGCTGTGAAATTTCAGTCACCTAGGATGAAGCTTATTTTTGCTTTGTTCTCTGGTTCAGGACAATGAGTATGTACTTAGCTTCAAACAGGCTGGTAGATGGACAGAAATGTCAGAAATGTATACAAAACTTTTTGGAAGATAATGAACTGTGTTCAGGACTAATCTTGGATTTACTTTTAGTCATCCAGCTCTTTTAGTCTACATGATGTTTGCTGTGTACCGTTCTTAATCAGTAGCCTATGTGCTGTGTTTTTTCTAGTTGATTCAGCCTCTTAGTTTGGCACTGCATTTTCTGATGCAGTGATGCTGATCTGACAGTAAATATTAGCATTTTTGTCTTGGATGAAACTGCAGTTTTTAGGAGTTAGGCATGCTGGAACTCTGAAGCCGAGTCATTTTCAGTTTTCATTGTAACAAGCCAAGAAGTGATCAGTTCACAACAGGCAATTGTATATCCTGCACAAGTACACAGCAGGCAATTGTACATCCTGTACAAGTACACAACATGTTTCAAGAACATTTGTTTACTGTCTGAAGAAAATCTGCAGCATAAAACATGAAGAAAAAAACACACTACTCCTGAAGGGAACGCTTTGCATCAACCCCAGCTATATGATTTTTTTTTTCTCTAAGGTAACACCTCCCATATATGCACAAAAATATCTAAGGTAACACACGGTTACGCCCTCTAAGATCAAAAACCATGAAGAACAATGAATCAACAAGCTATTTGGTCCCTGAAAGTGGCAATCTCCTCAAACACAGGCAGCCTCCTTGACCTGAACGGCGTCCACTCATTCATCACAAGGTCTAGTCTCTCCATGATCTCTTCGCTGACACTCAAGCCAGCATCGAGCGGCGATGAAACATGCATCAATGAGTTGACCACATCACGTTAGAATGCAGGAATCCTTGAACAGTTGTGCAAGATATGATGCAGCAAAAATGCACCTTGTAGAGGTCGATGAGGAGGTTGTCGAGGGACTCCTGAGCCTGCTTGGAGCAGAGGTGCCTGAAGGATCTGATGGCCTCGATCGCCTCCTCAGAGCGATCCTGCTGCTTCATCACCACGGCCATGTCCTTGAGGGCACTGTCCGCCCTGTCCCCGGAGTTGATCGCCTTTCAGAACCACACGATCGCCATATCCGGTTGCTTCTCCACAAGCTGATTTCATGCAATGAAAGTCATTTCACTCAAGTTAGCGATCAAGATTGTTGGGAGGACTTCAGCTAAATCTTGTACCACTACTAGTAAGCATGAACTAAGCCGTGTGCAATTAGGTGTTTTAAGTACTAAATATGAACCAATCATGAAACACGCAATTGATTGGACCAGTGAACAACTCATCCCCACCCGTTGGATCATTATCCATTTATGGTAACTAGCCCAATATTGTAGTAGTACTACATGGAATGATTAAGTGAACAGTGTAGCAAAAATCACAGAACCAAATAACAAGAACTATCACAATCAATATCCATATCAAGCCAAAGGCAATCTTGCCAACAAAGTTGAAATGTACAATATTTAGTTTCTATTGAGAGTTGAGACAAACAAAAAAGGTGCTAAAATAGCTGGAATTCATAATCAGGGAAACATTTACTGTTAGGATTAGCAAAAAAAAGACCTAGTAACGGATGAGGTGGTTTGTGTCAACACCAGTGTCTAGAGCAAAGGTCAATTGACATGGAGAGAATTGAAGGAGGCACCCAGAAACATACAAAAGACGGTTGCTTCCATGCAAATAGCTACACAAGCTAGCTATTGATAACTTGGCATGCCAATTCAGTATTGCTACAATCTACTCGAGAAAAGATAGAGAGAGATTTGGCAAGAACAGAGATCGACTATAACCTGAAGGTGCTTGGCTCTGACGTACGGGCTGTCGCGGGCGGGCACCTTGTGGACGACATGGAACAGATCCTTCTTCTCCCCGCCGACGCCACCACCACCCCTCCTCTTCGAAGAAGCCATGGTGGAGCACTCTGAACGGAGGCTTGGCGAGAGAGGAGCAGAGGTGGGCGATGAGAACAACGACCAGCGCCCACTGATAGGCGGTTTGTTCTAGCGGTTTGCGGGATCTAGGGGTAAGGAAGACGGGGCCGGAGGAGAAGATTGACGAGGTGGGTGGAGTGAACCTGGACGCGAGGGCGTCCGGGTTCCAGAGCGGGGGTTGGATGGGGACATGGCGGCCGTCTAAGCGAGGCGGGCGGCGTGACGTGATATGATCCGAACAGGGCGCAATGACGTGCTCGCGGCGCCTTGAGGGAGAACTGGCGGGGGCTTGTGATGGCAAACATACCGAGCATTTAGGCTACGTTTGACACGGCTTCAGTTCCGAGTTTCTCCTCACACATGAAATTTGTATATTAAAATAAAGTGAATTAAACATATATTTTTTATTAAAAATAAAAATATGATAACTCATCTAAACACTCAGAATATACTCACAGCTCTAGCTCCACCAATTTTTTGAGATAGAGATAGCTAGCTCCAAAAAATTTTAAAGTTAAAGCTCTATCAAATAAACTTTATTATTATGCTCAGCCAGTGTTACGATTTGCTACACTTTTCATATCCATGTCTTCACCCACTTTCCGAGCAGTGAGTTGTTTGAACCGCAAAAAAATCTACTACTAATGTTTCATGTTTCAGACGGGTCCTGCCATATAATGGCATTTTCTTCACCTTTTTTTTTCCTTCGAAGAATGCCTTATTCTGAAGTGCATCCAACATCTCAGGGATGCGCATTAGTTGAAAAGGTTGCTAAATACATGCTCAGAGCCTCCATTTCAGTTTGCCTGTCTTCTAGGATTAACTAGCGGAATAGCCGTCGGTAGAGGAGTGGGAGGAGGCACTTAGGTGGGATGCAAAGACCATCTTCAATGGTTTTCTTTAAGGGTACAGAATCCCTTCACGATGGGATTTTCGTTCTCTTCAGCGCTTCAACAGTTTCCCTTCACGATTCTCATCACGAAAGGATTCTCAAGGCCATTCCCTCCAGGACGGTATTATCTCTCTTTTCCTTTCACGATTCCACTCGAAGAGAAGCTGTTGAAGATGAGAGGAAATAAAGGGAATGAGAACGGAGAAGTGAACGAAATGAATTGAATATGGTTGAAGATGGTCTTATGATGCTTTGGGATTCATGTTTTTTTGGTTTTTGGAAAGCGTAGAAGCACTTCTCAAATGAATAGACTTTCCAAAAACTTGTGGAATTATCCTTTTCCTCTTCTTCTAATTAACGAGAAATTCTAGAATTCTTATTTTGCTCGGGGGTGGGGCACTTGTCCCGGTGCTCAACAATTATGCACGGCATTTACGGAACTAACCATAACATATATGCTGCTACCGTACTGATAGAGGTGGCCTTCGCTCGATAAGAAGATCGCGACCATCTCAATGTCATAAAGTACCAAGAGTTCTTGGGCACCCCGTAACCGATTGCCCTTACAGCGATGTAAATGACACCTTTGTTACCTTTCAAGGTGCTTCTAAGTTTTAACATAGAACTTCACTTCAAATTTATTTTTTAAATAATAGAAGTACAACTCCTAGTCCCTACTCCAGCGAGACGAGAAGATGTCAAGGATGCATACAATAATTACACTGCCATCACTAAAAATAATACAAAAAACAACCGGCTTTAGGAGAAAAACTAAACAA
Organism: Phragmites australis; assembly: GCF_958298935.1. Lineage (NCBI taxonomy): Eukaryota > Viridiplantae > Streptophyta > Magnoliopsida > Poales > Poaceae > Phragmites > Phragmites australis. The sequence goes on along the minus strand of NC_084929.1, from coordinate 31,788,542 downwards.
AACTTGGCTATGATTTAATCATAATTAGGGCCCATGTCAACTAAGGGCCATATATTTCTTTTTTATTAGTTTCTAAAAAAATCATTTTTTTTTCTTGACTGTGGGATTATTGTGGTGCATTGTGTACCACACGTTGTTTTTATATATTAAGATAAGATCATACAATTTCCTATATATGCACTATTTGAATTTTGATCTTAACTTTCCTTAATGTTATAGAAGATATTTTGATGATGAATTTAACAAAATCATTACCATTGTTGTATAATAGTGATCAAAGTTTTTAAAGTTTGTTCCAGGACACATAGTTTGGACCGGATACACTAACAGAGGGCAAAGTTTTCAATGCAACAAGAAGTCTATGGCAAACAAATTAGAGTGAATTGCACAAAACTACAAGTATTGTGTTATTTGTAACACAAAACTGCAAATATTGTGCCTACTACCACAAAACTACAAGTATTATGCACTAAGTTTACACAAAATCCAATTTTAATTAGATTCATCTAAAAAATGATCTTATATTTCTCTAAAAATCCTAGAACTTTTTGTACTGTCTCATAATCCATGTGCAACCCATTTTAATTGGATTTACCCAAAAATCGTATATAGAATTTTAACTAAAATTCTCCAAAAATACTACTTTTATAACTCCTAACAATTGTTAGGGCCTCAAATAAAATCCTAAAATTATAGGAAAATCACTAATACTCTTATTATATGATGAAATAATTTCTAAAATTATTCTAAGCCCTAGGTTATATGGTGAAAAATAAGTTCTTTTGTAATGCCCCATTTATATGCTCTATTTATATACTTACAAAGGAACTCGCTTTTTTACCATATAAATTAGGGCTGAAAATAATTTTAAAAATTATTCCATCATATAAGAAGAATATTAATGAATTTTTTCAGATTTTTGGGATTTATTTTGAGGCCCTAACAATTATTAGGAGTTATAAAGTAGTTTTTTTAGAATTTTAGTTTAAATTATACAAGGTATTTTTGGGTGAATCTAATTAAAATGGGTTGCATATAAATTATGAAACACGTACAAAAAGTTATAGAATTTTTAGAGAAATATAAGACCATTTTTTGGTAAATTCAATTAAAATCGGGTTTTATGTGAAATTAGTGCACAATACTTGTAGTTTTGTGTTACAAATACCACAATACTTATAGTTTTATGCCACTCAAAAAATTCTGAAGATAGCATAATGGAAGTAGTTCTATGACTAATAGATGGATTTGCTAATAACAGTGCTACCTCCACGAGGGGAATCAAGATATACTTAGTATAATGCCTGTGCTAATGCTACGGTGATATTTGGTAATGCAAATAAAACAACCAAAAGGCGATATATATTTTGGTAATAAGCATAGAATGAGATAGGTTTAAGATTCATGTAAAAAAGGAACGATACAGAGAGTTATTATATTGTTAAATCCATTGTCACGTGCATAAAATAACATCGTAACTTTTGTGTATTTTAAAACCATCTAAATCTTGATACGCTTAAAAAATTTCTATGTAACTTCAGAAATATTGTCTATATCCTTTGTGAGTAATCATCTTATGTTCTCTTCTCTAGTTTTCTTAGTTGTGCAGTCTCTTGTGAGTAGTTCTCTATTGTCAGTCTTGCTCGTATCTTAACTTTACGCTGTTAACGCATGTAATTGCTTCTCTTCGCGCACCTTAACATAAGCCGGTAATGTTTCGGGTCTTTCGGAAAAAAATCACTGAGAAATTATAGAGAACAATGCACATTTGCGTGATGAATCTTGCATTGTGATGCTAACACCAGCAGCCTCAAACAGGGATCTGATTTTCGTTTCGTAGATCTTCTTCGAGTATTTCTTGCCGCTAAAAGGGTGGATGAAGATGAACAATCTCTTCGCCCGACCTGTGTGTGTGTGTGTATATATATATATATATATATATATATATATATATATATATATATATATATATATATATATATATATGCTGGCAAAAAGTAGAAGAATTTATCCTGATTCACTCCCGGGAAATCTCATTTCAGCGCGGGAGACTTTTTACCGGGGATTGTCTCTTTGTCAGATAGTCTGTCGGCAAAAGTATTTTCCCACGAATAATAAGCCCCCTTTGCCAAATCTCGTGACAGATTGAGCGCTGTCACACTTGATGGGGTCGTGTACAGGGTGCAACCTCGGTTCTACTGCTAAGTGAAGGCTACACAAAGTTGTTGTCGGGTGGAAAAATCTATTGCAAAGACAAGGCTGAGCGTAAACAGTTGCAGACAGCGAAGTATCACTTCAAGACAAAATACAAAATTCCGAGGCAATCACTGCATCGACACGCATGCATTGCGCCATGCTTTTGCTAAAATAGAGCATGAGTGCGTCACTTTGGGGACGAAAATCCTACTATGGATGGATTTTCGTTCTATTTAACGTTCTAACGGTTTCTCTTTACAGTTACTGTCACAATGAAACACAAAGTCATTCTCTTTAGGACGGGATTCTCCCTACTTTCCTTTCGCGATTTTTCTCGAAAGGAAGTTGTTGGAGATGAGAGAAAATAAAAGGAATGGGAACAGAGAAGGAAATCGGAAAGGGTAAGAAATAAAGGGAATATGGTTGAAGATGGTCTAACGATGATTTATCAACGTTGTTCCCCAATTCCTGTGGGGGATCGAATTGAACTTATTCTTGTGTTTTTTTTTAGAATTTTAAATGTGCCTCTAAAATGATACTTTCTCTCTAAAAAAAACATGGCATTTTGAATATACTTCCGGTCAAACATTTGAAACTTCGATTACTAATATCTTTTGAAACATCTAGTAGAATTGAAACATGGAAATTATAAATTTGTCTTTAAGTACGCTTTCATAATATCATAATTTTATTGGATTTTATAATTATTCTAATAGAAAAATAGCACGCTACACTTCGAATATTGTGTCATCGCACAACATCAAATCGGAAATTAGCTCTTAAGGTCAGAGTAAGAACGTGTTGCATGTTTATACTTCTCTTAGACATTCAAGGATTTTTGGAAACCAGAAGTTTTACCTGAATTCTATATGAATTAAATTGTTCCATATGAAAATCTTGCATCCCAAACGGGGCACTAAACAGTATATGGATTTTCGACCAAAAACTAACTCCTAATATCAAGGTACAAATATACTACTAATACTTCCCTTAGACATTCTAAGATTTTGCTAACCAGCTATCCGATTAATCTCTAGATTGCTCTTTGGTGTTGAGTTGCATGAGGTGACCATATTTTTTTTCTTTTTTGAAATTATGATAGGAGCTTTCATTAAGGAGGTGGGCACCCGGATTTGAACAGGGTGCCTGGAGTGGTTTGACCATTTCTTCAAACTAGAGCATCGTTGGATTAAGTCGAGATTGGGTGAATGAGCTTCTGATTTGAACCCCATCTACAAAGAAAGCCAGTATAGGCCTCTTTAGGAACACGAGAATTGTATTGCCTCCTGTGAGATTCCTACAAGATTCACGTGAGATTATTGGGTTCTATAAGGCGTGTTCATATGCCAAGGCTCTCGCGGTATTCCTTAAGATAAATTGGGGGTTGTCTGCCCCTCCCAATCTTCATTTTTTTTATAGGGAAAAGTCTAGTTTACACCCTCAAACTATCATAAAAGTCCGATTTTCAATTTTGAACCACAAAACCAGACATTTGACAACCACAAGCGAAGAAACAGGACAAAATACCCCCCCCCCCACGCAAACTACTCTGGTTTTTGCTAACGTGGCGATGATTTTTGCTGACATGGTGGCGGTTTCGCACACATGGCAGACCGATCAGGAAAAAAAAACAAAAAAAGGAAAAAAAGGAAAAATAGAAAAAACATATTTTTTAAAAAAATAGAAAAATAAAAAATAGAAGAAAAAAATCCATTTTTGTTATTTCAACTGTCACAAAAGTCTAACTGTATGTACAACATTAAATAATATAGATATACTTGTCAGAAAGAATAAAAGTACCAATCCCTAACATCATACAAATGTATGTCAGCGAGTAGAACATGCATTTGTCCCCTTTCTTCGTCAAGCTGACTGTCTTCTAATAACCCTCATCTAAGCTTGGTATTCGTGAAAACCCCCCAATTCCTAACCTCCTGATGTCGAAACCCTAACTCCGGTATCAATTGTAACAAGGGAAAAATCTAATTTAATTGTAACTTAGACTTTTCCATGGATATCAGGCTTAGAGAGGGGTTATTAGAAGACAGTCAGCCTGACGAAGGAAGGGGACAGATTTATGTACTACTCGCATACATACATTTGTATGAGGTTAGAGATTGATATTTTTATTCTTTCTAGCATGTATATTATTTAATGTTGCACATACAGTTGGACTTTTGTGACAGTTGAAAGACTAAAAATAGATTTTTTCTGATTTTTTTTTAAAAAAATCTGTTTTTCTATTTTTTTATGATTTTTCCTATTTTTCTGATTTTTTTAAAAAAGCTGTTTTTCTATTTTCCTATTTTAAAAATTCTATTATTTAATTTTTTTCCCTGATTTTAAAAAATATTTTTAGATTTCTTTTCTATTTTTTCTAAGTTTTTTTCTATTTTCCTGATATTTCCTAATTTTTCTGATTTTTTGGCTGACTGGTCTGCCACGTGTACGAAACCGTCACCACGTCAACAAAAATCACTGTCATGTCAGCAAAAACTAGAGTTGTTCGGGTGCAGTGGTATTTTGTCCGATTTTGTCACTTGGTGGTTGTCGAATGTTGGTTTTGTAGTTCAAGTCTAAATTAGACTTTTCTCTTTTTTATAAGGTGTGTTCATACGAAAAATCAATTGTTGATGGGACTCGTTTTACCAAATTTTGTGCTAACATTTTCTTCCAAATATATGTTTAGAAAATACTTTTGTTTTACACAGCATCTACTGCCAGTGGGACACATACGTGCAGGCAGAGGGTATACATACACGGCTTTCACAAAAGATTGGAATAGCCTCCAATCCTCCATCATCATCTCAAAGTGCGTAGAACAAAGAGAAAAGAACCCCTGATTCGTAGATGGATCACATGAATTGCCAGGATATACGCAACTTTTTAAAGGATCTACATCTGCACCCATGCACGACACGAGCTCGCAATGAGTAGATTACACGGACGGGTTAAAGATGGCCGTATTTGACCGGCCCTTTGCGCGAGATACATGTAGCATCCGAAGTCCCCCAAGGCTGTGAAAGAAAGAAGGAAAGTGCTGGGGCTCTTCTGAAAAGCCTCTCGGAACCAGAGAAAAAAAAGCCCCTGCTGAGTACACGTTCAAACAATACACGACCGGTAGCCGTTCTCGTGGTGGCATCATGCGGTCCTCTCTGAAATACATGACCGGGCATGAACGCCAATGGGAAGTTTAGGGTAAAGAAGAATGTTAACAACTTAACATGCGCCCCGGAAAAAAGAAACATAAAGGCTATTCTTCACTTGATGATGAGTATTGAGTGCTGACACAGGCGTGCACCGCTTGCTCAACATTGTCACCGTCCAGTATAGGTTTTGGAGATGCCGAGAGGCAACGGCGGTGGCGGTGCTATCAGAACCCCAATGAGGAAGCCGGATGGTAGGTGGGGCTGGCGAGGGCAATGAGGCTGAGTGACTAGGAGGTGGCGACGAATCCAGCGGTGCAGGGGCGGCAAAGCCAGCTAGCTTGGTGTTGAAGAGAAATTGGAGAATAGTTGAGGGAGGAAGATGAACTGCGCTTGTTTGATCATCATACAATGATTAACATTTTTTTTTTTGAAAAAAGGCCAGGAGGGGCTGGCGATTCGTAAGAGGGGGGGCACGCGCCGTAGGTTCGAGCCCAAGCGGATAGCCTCCTCACCGGGAGGACTTACCAACCGAGCTAAGCTCGGTTTACATATAATGATTAACAATGTCTACGGAGATAAAGATGTTTGGAATATGAATAGATTTATTGATTCTGCTACTCAGAGCAGTATCAAATGAGACCATAGAGGTCATGAATTTAGGACATGTCTAACCCGTTTACGTGAAACCTATGATAATTTTTGTAGTTGAGATTCTAAGACGTATGAGTCCATGTCATGGTATATATGATCGGATAATCACGATGAAGATGACACTGCAACAAACCACAAGTCAAGACAAGATGTCTATTCAATCCTCTAATAATCTTTAAGTAGTGTGTTAATACGAGCTTGATTCGAGCCATTTGAGATAATACTGTTGGAATTTGCTGGAATTTTATATGAAATAGTTCGATTTTCGGAGGAATCCAAAGAAGTCCCCACTTCCTATTGGGGCTTGAGTAGCAAATCTCTTTCCTACAAACTTGGGACCTTTAATCCAGTTGGCACAACCTATCTCCTAATTTTCTTGTCAGTAAACTAAAGAGGTGGCCATCAGAAAAGAGAAAGCAAACTGAAGAAGCGAAATGATTGTGTGCAAGTACAAATATTCCTTCAAAATTCAGTAACCACTGTATGAACTCATGTACTTGGACCTTACCTATCATCTCTTTGTTTCTTCTCCCTCTAACATGCATATACCATTTTGTGCACTGAAATTTCATAAGAGGATCAGTTTGTATGGACAATAGCACTCAACATATGTATTACTTCCTCCGTTCAAATAAGTGATGTCACTACTACATAACCATCGATCACTACCGGTTCCAAAACCCCTTCACAGCCGGTTTTGGAACCGACAGTGATAGTGATACCTCTTTCAGAAAACAAAACAAAAAAAAGACAAGTCGGCTCGATGCTGGAGCTTCACCGCCACTGTGGTGTCGTCGTCCCAATCCAAGCACCATAAAATTTGCGGTTTCACTAACCCTCAAACAGACAAACAAATCACTACGGAAGTCACACCTCCACCTCAACGGTGGAACACAAAATTGAACTAATCCATGTTGCCAATCGATGAACAAAATCTTGAACGCGAAGGGGAAACAAACAAAAAATGATCGGTGAAGGTCAGCCCCGCGACGGCTCTGCTAAGGTTCTGGCGAGGTCAGAGGTGGATCCGGTCGGGCCTTGGGGGCAATGGCGCTGGGCGGAGTGGAGGCGGGCACCAGAGAAGAAGTCTTCATTGATGACAACGCGCCAACGTCTCTCCTCCTACTCCTAGTCATCGCCGCACGTCCCTCCTCAACGATGACAAGTTGGCAGTAGAGCTCGGCTAGATCTGCCATGCTCTCTACCGTCCTCACCTCCCCTCTTGGCCCTGCCTCCACGGCGAACGCCGCCTCCTCACGTGAGACGTCGCCGGGGCGATCCAGATCTAGAGCTGCTACACGTTTCTACTGCTAGGTACAGCAGCTTCGCTCTTCCATGTACAACTCCGGTGGGGGAGGAGGTCGGTGGGAGAGGAGCGAGTCCAGTGGGAGAGGAGCCGGTGGGGAGGAGGCCGGTGGGAGAGGAGAGAGGCCGGTGGGGACGATAAGGCAGAGAGAGAGCCGGACTGACCCAGACGTAAAGAGATAAGGCAGGGGGAGAGAGCCGGACGTGAGGTTACGAGCCTAAAGTTGATTGAAATGAAATTTCAAGTCCGTCTACTCCTTCACTGCCAGTTGGTATTAAAAACGACAGTATTAGTATCACTGCCAGTTTTTAATACGAACCGGCAATGATAACTCATTATTAATGTCAGTTCTTTTTTAAAATCGGCAATGATACTGATTTTTTTACAAACCGGCATTAATAGTTGTATTACCGCCAGTTTTTGATGATCCGACAATGATGAAACAACATTTATGAGTGTTTTTGCAGTAGTGTGTTTAGGGATGGATGCAGTCAATTATTAAAAACTTTGACGATTAATGCACAAGTATTAAGATTTATCATATAAAAATAAAATTCAATATTTTTTAATAATCTTTGATAAAAATACTTAGAAAAAACAATGGCTAAAGGCATGCATTGAAAATTGAATCGTTGTCCTAAACGATAAATAAAAAAGAACGAAGGTAGTAACAAAGTTCAAAATTTTCCACTATATACCGAAAAAACTTTTTTATAATAAGTTCGAGTAGTCCGCGGCAAAAAGAAAGATATTTCTTCTAGATAATGGAGCAATCATACAATCTTGCCCTCTGCTCGAGCAGAAAATGAGCAAGTTGTTATGAATAGATACTTTTAGATATAACCATGTGATCAATTATCAAGAGTTATGTCTATTGAGAAAAGATATCTTCTTAATAGACATGTCCTCTCATCATGTCTTTTCGCATGTATAAATATGTAAACACCATTATCAATGAATACAAGAGTTCATTTGCTACTATATTGTCTCTATCAATTACTATATACAGTACAACACGTTATCAACACGAATGTTCTCCACTGAGACATCGGCCACAATAGAAGAACACCGACGGCAAGAACAGATATGGACAGCAAGATGGCTGTGATTCCACTCTCCTTATGAACTCCATCGTTTTCTGCTGCAACCAATCCTCAGGTGCCCCCATGCGTATCTTCGCCGTTCATCACAGACAGACGATCTACACTATGCTACAAAGGCGATGCACTCGCGCTCTACAAGGCGTTCATCGGCATCAACATAGAGAAGAAATTGATTCCGACCATCTAGAGCAGAGGCACAAAGGCCATCGGGGAATTTAATTTTAAAGCCCTCTTACCTTAAAATTCACAATGCGCCACCCAATTTCTTGAACGCATTCAAGAACATACATGTGGCTCTATTTCAGCAATTTTATGGACCATCTAAGTATTATACAATGTTGATTGATGCATCTAGAAAATAGTCTCATATGTGTCCTTTATACATAAAACAACACAGTTATGCCAAACTAAATTGCTCAAATGATCAAAACTAGAGCAAATAATCCTGGACGCAGGATCAAATCTATTGACATGGATAATGCCGTTCCTTAACGTGCACTCAATTATTGTTTGATTTTAGACACTACTGCATTAAGTACCATATGTGCACATTCAAAATGATCTAGCTGAATCTCTCATCAAGAGAATTAAATCATTTGCCTAACCGACCAAAGAATTGTAATTAGCCAACATCTTGTTGGTGACATGCGACTTTACACACCACATCATTATACCAAATTCATCCAACTGCAATCATACGGCTCCCTTCATTGTAGTTAATACGTGGAAATTTAGCCTCAGCCAAGTATTTTCCATCTACGAATCGGTTATGTTCTGTACATACCGATATCACCACCGTACAACATAAATCAAAGGGCATTGGGGATCTATATGAGGTATAATTATACGTCAATCATATAATACCTCAAGTCCTTCACAGAGGACATATTCATTGCCTATATACTCATAACATTTTGAGGACAATTTCAGACATTAGGGGGAGATTAATACCACAAAGAATGCCAGAAATCATAACAGAACGTCATACACATTCACATTCAGTCCTCATATCCACGTAATTGATATCTGAATCCTTATTCAGAACATCTTGTATTTGTAATATATTGCAAATAAACTGCCAATATGCATTTACTGACAACAAAGGTGTCACCAAATCCTATAGTCCTACTAGGAATGTACCAGAAAGAGTGAAGGTACCAAACAAAACTACTCAACTCCCAAATCAAAATAAGAGTGGGAGAAATACGGTCACAAAGGATAAAGCTTTTTGCAAGCTACCGGGGAAACAGAGGAATCCCTCATCTACGACAGTAAATGCAAATCAACAACATCAAGTTGATAGACACCTTATGGATATTCACTATCCAAATACCTATAGATGTTCAGCATCCAAATGCTCAGCACAAATGTGTATATAAATTCAGACGTTGGGTCATGGGAACACCCTAACTTTATTGTTTTGGGAAATACACGGAGTTAAATGGGATAATATTTCCACAAACTATATTGATTCCATCGAATCAATCAGTATCAAAGACTACAAATTATCGATAAATAATTTCTCCTTGAAAATTACAGAAGATATTCAATTGGATCTAGGACGAAGTCCATAGCCATGGCAGGGTGCCTCAAAAACTTGGACTGGACCAAAAAGAAGGAAGCAATTGAGGTAGAATTGCACTTGCTCACAAAAGAAAGGTATTCACAAAAGTAATACCTACACCTCTAATGTCTTCCCTACGGAAGCAAAATGGATTTTTATTTCATAAGACGGTGAAATAGCAAGGCTTGTAGCAAAAAGGGTTCACGCAGAGACCCGACATCAATTACGATGCTACATACCCCATGATATGTGTGGAAATTATGTTCTCATATTCAATATCATTGGTAGATTAAATGAATTGGATAGATTCGAACATATAAGTCATTAATGGACTTCGTATTCTGAATCTACATACAAATCATAGTATATATTGTGTATAGCTTAAAGTCGCTCCATGACTTCAAGTAAGTTAAGTTGATTATGGTATAACTGATTAAATGAGTTCCTTCCACATAAGGGTTACTCCAACCACAATGATTACATATGTGTATTCATAATGAAATCCTAATTGAATTTCGTATCATCTCCAAACTACACACGGCAAATTATGTAATCTTCTTATGACGGAATGTGAGATAAATGATTTGGTTCAAACCATATTTCACTTAAGTCTACAACTTGAGCATATTACTTCAGGAATATCTGTCCATCGGTCCGCCAATATCCAAATGATATTGGACAATCGTATCCATCAAAACACTTATGGTTATTCAATCCCTAAATATGAATCAAGATTCATTCATACCTTGGGTTGACAATGAAAAGATATTGAACCTAAAGTTCTATATCTTAGTGCCATCATAGCGCTAATGTACCTTGCAAATTGCAACGAGCCCGATATTACATTTGTAGATAACTTACTAGCTTAAATAGCGCAACTCCAATAACGTCATTAGGTGGGAGTCAAAGAAGATATCCATATATATCTTTATGGCATCAAAGATCTAGGTTTTTTATCAGAAAAATCAAGATTATGACCATAGAGGGATATTAAAACGCTGGCTATATAACTGATCCCCATAACGCCAGATCACAGACTGATATCATGATGATATAGCCTTCTCATAGGAGTCATCAAACAGATTCAATGGCTACTTTCACCTATCATTCTGAAACATCACATACATATGTATGGCTTCGTAGAATGATAATCCACATACAACTATCATGTGGTATTGATTCCATTGAATCATCAGCCATTATCTATGATGATAATTTTGGTATGCATTACTCAAATGCAAACAGGTTATATGAAGAGCAATATAACGAAACATATTGCTCCTAAATTTTTCTATCCTCATAATGGGAGATAGAAATCTTGCAAACTAAATCATGTGGTAACCTCAATGATTTATCAACTTCCATATTCCAAAATGTATTCATGGAATTAGTATGCGATGACTTCGAAATTTGCAAGCGTCAGGAGGAGTCTCCTCCTGAATTTAACCTGTTCATAATTATATTGCACTATTTTCTTTTATGAGTTTTTACTATACAGTTTCTCATATAAGATTTTTAATGAGGTAATATCTACACAAGATCATATGTCATATCCTTTATTTTTCCTTTTGGGATTTTTAAAGGAGATATCAAAGACATATCTATTGTTCTCTAAACTCACTTACGGGTTTTTCCTTTTAAAGGTTTTCTCATATGAGTTTACGAAGAGACAATAATCAATATATGCTGTACCATTTTCTTCTTATTTTCTCACTAGGTTTTAAAAGAGTTTTAACAGCATATCACTATTATTCCTCCTATTTTCCCAAGAGGTTTTCAGAGGTTTTAATATAATACATAGATTATAATTATTGTTCTCTAATCTCACCAAAATGAGTTTTTTCTATTTAGATTTCTCATATGAGCTTACAATAAGGTAATAACCAATATATGCCATGTCATTTTCTTCTTATATTTTTCCATTAAATTTTAAAGGAGTTTTAATGATATATCAATATATTATTTTTTCAACAGGATTTTTAGAGGAGTTCTAATAAGAAGTTTACATTCAAGATAATTAATTAAGTAGGAGTATTATGAACAGACACTTTTAGCTATAACCATATGATCAATTGCCAAGAGTTGTGTCTATTGAGAATAAATATCTTCCCAATAGATATATCCTCTCATCATATCTTTTTGTCATGTATAAATATGTAAACAACATTATCAATAAATACAAAAATTTATTTGCTACTCTATTATCTCTATCAATTACTAACTACACTATAACACAAGTCAAGGTGAATGAAAGAAGCAGAGGATGATGGGGTCAAGTGGCAATGATCCCATCTGAAGCTCAGCACAAATCTCGACAAGAATCTGATAGACGCCGCCAGCTCGCCTTGCAGTACGCCGGTCTCGAACAGGAGAGAAGAGAAGAGAGAATGGCAGGGGACGTCGCGGGGTCCACGAGCTTCCAAAGAAGGAGCTCGGAATCAAACAAGGCCACGTTCCGAACCCCAGCTCCCCGCCCCACGCGTGGTCCTACAAAAGCGCAGCAGATTTGCTTTGAACTCGCAAAGACAAAGAACAAAGAGCAAAGCTATCCACGAAGGCAAGGAAGAAAGCAAAGCAAAGCACCGAGCAAAGAAAGAAGAGAAGCGAAGGAGATACTAAGAATGTTTACAAAACCCAGCAGGGATCACAGATACCAACACCAGGCCACGTACGCAAAGGCCGCGCAATCTGATTGCTCATTGGTAGCATTAGCCGTGCTGTACCCCTGCATGGCATGCTCTTCCCTGAGATCATCCATCGCCAGCTGCCTTGCCCTGGCATCGCCATCATTCAGCTCTGCTCCGCTCCGCCCTTCTCTTCTCGGCTCCCTTCCTCCGCTTTTCTGCACGACCGGCCGGCTTCATATAGCTAGCCGCCGCCGCTGCTGCTGATAAGGCCTCGTGGTCCGCTCCTCCTACAGCTCAAGAACACCATTGCTGCAAGCTTCTCTTCCCTATGAGAGCATTAGCCGTGCCTGTTAGGATTTGAGGCATCGCAGAGAGAAGATTTCGTCTTCTCTTCTCTATATGGGAAGATCAGATAGGTTGCTAGGGGCATTGGTGTGCTGGCTACTGGTCGTGTTCTTGCTGTGCGTTTGCCTTTTGGTGGCCATGGTGGCGACGGATGCTGCCAACTTAGGGCCGGACACCGCACCCTCTGCGGGCGGTGGGCGCGCCAACTTGGCGACGGGCTCGCCGGCGCAGTTCTGGAGCAGCAAGAGGAGGATCCCCAAGGGACCTGACCCTATTCACAACAGGTACCTTGAATCTGTGAAGCATGCATGAATACACTTCTTTTTGGCGGGCATGCGTTTGCTGTTTCCACAGCTAGTGACTGCACTATTGTTTTTCGTATAGTTTATAAGTGCAAGAATAATTAACTGGCTGCATTTGTTAATGGCTGGTGGTGCCATGAACTAAATAGATTTAGGAGATGACATGAACTTGAAAAATTGAAGAGTGCCTTAGCATTCTGTTCATTGTTGTCTGACAGGTACTCTGCTCAAATTGTCTTGTTGGAAGGGCAGAGCTCTTGCATACAATGAACAAACAAACAAACCCTGTGCTCAAGATTTTAGTTGAGTCATACAATGAACAACATGAGAAGTGTAGATATATGTTTTCTGAGAGCAAAAATCTGCATAAATTTTAAAGAAAATGACAACTGATTTGCACATAATTAAGATGTTGCTAGTGTATATGAGATTTGTTCAGTTCTTTTCTTACCCTTTTTTGTACCCCACAGGCCCACATGGCACCTGATAGATAGCAAGATACCTTAGTTTATCGCATTAAAATAGTTCTTGGATTCCGTTTTGCAAGTTTTGGCAGGCACAAGCACAACAGAAGAACCAGAAGAGTGTACTTCTGAACTAAGCAAAGCCTTGCAGAAGTCACTTCACTGACAAGGAAAGCAGCTAGCATGGTTAGCTTATTGTTATTGGTGATTGTGATACCCACATAAGCTTCCATTACTGGGGCCATAGACCAACTAATCAGATAAGTACATATCACAGACAAATGGTTGGCAAGGCAGCAGACAGTTGTCACCTCATAATAAAAGGGCTTTGTTATGCTCAGTTGTTCAGGATCCTTATGGTAAATCTGTCCATCACATTCGAGTATCTGACTCAACACAGATGCTTATATGACGCTTTGATGCCCTGTTAGTGTAAAGATCGAAAGTTGTACTTTATTTATCTAAAAAGAAAAATAATAAAAGGGCTTTCTATGTCAGTGGGGCTCAGGGCTCACTACATACAGTTTGCCCCCAAACAATAAGATGCATATCCCACATTCAACGCTTGGCACTCACCTTCTTTCCGGTTGGAAATGTTTCCAGGCGCGCCGAGAAGGCGACAATCGCGCCACGGCGGAGAGACTAGCCGGAGCCCAGCGACAACAACCGAAAGCTCATCTTCTTCCAGTGAGCCTGTGAGTGATTGGGAAGGAGTCATGAAGAAGATGAGGTAGCTAGCTGCCTAGCTCTCCTTCGATGGGGATTTTGGCTGTGGGTGTGGGGATCTGTATAAAGTTGCAACGTTCCCTCACAAGAATTCTGTTTTGTTTTCCTTTTCGCCAAGCTGGTGACTGATGAGTGAGATTGATTAATTACCTTTCGCATATTCTTCCGAGATTTGATGTGAATCAGTGGTCATTTTTACTGTAACTTTTTTTTTTGTGTGTGCGTGTGCAAGAAATTCAGAAAACCAAAGCTGCCGAATTGGCCGTCCCTGCCTTGCCCGGAGGTTTTGTTCCAGTGTGCTTGTTCTGCTTGTCAGTAGTCAGACTGGTCTGAGGAGTCAATCCGTGATGTACATGCAAACCGCTGTAGACGACATGGCGTTAAGCGAATGGAGAGAGAGAGAGAGAGAGAGAGCCAAAGCTACAGCATCGATGTGTCCGGCTTGTGTTTGTGCGTGTGTGCGCGGTTCTGCTTTCCCCTTTTACTTCTTTTGTTGCAGACGTGTATTTTTTTGAGGTGTTCGAGGACCAAGAAAAGAACGGGAAAGAAACAGTTACTGGGGGCATGAGTGCGAAGTAGCCAGCTTGGCAACGTTGCCGTCTTGAACCTGGCAAGTAGCAGTAGAAGCAAGTAAAGCTGTGTCATGCCATGGCCGTCGCTCGATCAGAACGTCAAATTACTGAGGTCGGGAAATTAAGAGCCGTAAGGCCGTGGAATGCCATGGCCAAATAGCAGTGGGATGTACGGAAGGAGAAAAACCGTCGCACCTTTTAGAATTTAAAAAAAACACCAAATCAAATTGCAAATCAAAAGTTAGAAGACATCTTTTAAAGAAGACGAACGGTCTTCTTAATGAGTTGATGACCTTATCCTCAGGTCTTCTTAATGGGTTGACGATCTTACCCTCAGGTCTGACGTTATGTTGCTTTAGGATCTGTTTGTTTCAGCTTTAGATCCTGGCTTTCAGCTTTTACAATCCGAAGCTGAAACAAACAGGCAGCTTTTGGTTATAGTTTTTTAAAATCTGCTGGTTGGATTGTGATAATCTGAGAAGCTGATTTTTCTCAGCTTTTGATAGATTGTGAAAGTCCATTTTACTAAACTGTCCATTAAATTTTTTTAGAATCTACAGTCTAAAAGCTTTTCACAATCCAGCTTTTTATAATCCAGTTTTTATAAGCTGCTTTTCAGAATCTCTAGCTGAAACAAACAGACCCTTAATTGCTTACAGTTTCGTTTAGTGACTATTGTCTTCTTTTTCTTGTTATGAGGCCTAGCACATAAATGCTTTTGTATATACTCTCTGTTCACTATCTTAATTGATTCCGGCAGAACTCTTGCCGTTGGGGCAAAAAAAAAAAAACCCTAAGGCTGAAACTCCAAAATGTTCTTAAAACATTTCATCCAGGAGAGTGAATTAAACAGGTGGTCGTAACTTGTAGGGGCAGCTGCGTTGCACGCAAAATGTGTTCGTCAAGGCCTCGGCGCATGTACCAAGCCATATCGTATGTACAGCGCGGTGAGGCAAAGCGATTCACCGCGGCTGACGCGGCACGGACCAAAAACGCACACGCGCGCCGGCCCGCGAAAAGAGGCTAGAAGACTAGAGACGAGGCACACACGCACCCACTGCCTGATTATTTTATATTACTAGTTGAATACCGTTACAACGAAAATAAAAATTACATAAAATAATATCAAGTATATGTAAAAGATATAGCTTACATCAACAGATCTAGAAGTGACAAAAAAGAAGAAGAAGTTAGAATCGTAACCCAGCTAAATGCAATTACTCAAATGCATCAGGCGTTTGCAGGCAATCTGTTTGTTGTAGCCTGCAGTCCTCTTGTATCAGATGTCGAAGTTGTAATATGTAAGGAGACAAACTCGTTAGGTTTGGAATCAAAATAAAATACTCGTAACGGATACTATTTCTTAGTATCAGTATTCACTACTAGTTCAGGTCGTGGATAGCCCTTTCCAAGATCCCAGATTGTAGCACCAAAAAAACTGACTAAATGTGGAAACCTGATATATATTTCCGTCCAGGTTGTGATCATCTATTTTCTCTTCATTGTGGAGGTTGTTCCAAAAACACCTATGTGCCTTATATTATATCTTTTTTGGCATCTGAAAATAATTCCGTACTTCCATTAAAATCAAAGCAGCGATCAAAATAGTGTTTGGGGTTCAGATTTACCTTTATCAAAATCATGGAGTGACATTGGTACATAAATATGGCTAAATGGGTCATTCGTGCCGGCCCGGCACGGGCCCGACTCGGCACGGTCCAAACGGCCCATCTACAGTAACGGGCCGGCACGCGTGCCTTCTCCTCGGCCCACGGCACGGCCCGTCGATGATCGTACTGTGCCGGACCGGCCCGGGCACAATTTCGGCCCGACGGCCCGGTCGGCCCAACGGGCCGAAATAGATTAAAAAAATATTTAAAAAATGAAAAAAAATATTAAAAATATATATAGAAAATAGATAAAAATATAAAAAAAATAGATTAAAAAATATTTAAAAATAGCTAAAAATTAAAAATATATATAAAAAATAGAAAATACGTGCCGGGCCGGACCTTGCCGGCCCGTCATGCCGCACGCTCGGCCCAGGCACGGCCCGTGACCTCGTGCCGTGCCGACCCGTCGGTGATCGGGCCGTGCCGTGCTTGGGTCGTGCCTACAGTGCCTGCCTCGGGCCGGCCCAATAGACACGGCTCATTTGGACGTCTTCATTGGTGCATGAGTCAGAGCTGAAGAGCTCTCCCCGATAGAGCTCCCAGCAGCATAGCCTTGATTGTATTTGTCAAATATACACCTATATCTGCATCCATCAAGTTGCTCATTTCGCTGTTGAAGTCCTCATCTTCTGCCAAGTCATATGAAGCATCAGCAGAGTTACAGTACACCACAAGATCTGCCAAAAGATGGCACACGCCCTACAAAACATTTTCAGTGAGCACATTGGTGCCTTAAATAAGAAAATAAAGAGGGGCAAAAACGTGAACAACAAATGGTTGTGAATGCATTCTACTACTTGTAGCACCTCAAAGGTCATTGAATTGAAGGCAAGTATGCAGCAGCGAAGAAAAATTCCAAGTTGACTATTTGGATCCAGAAATACGTCCTCCACACTTGCACCTTCTGGTGCAGTGAGCACACCTAGCAAAAATAATTTCAGAGCAAGCCGTGACTGTGAGCTGTCTATTTGAAAGCCTCTCTATGAAAGGAAATAAAGAACTCAAAAACATCCACACGTGATGTGAACCTCACCTCGTAGCTTATCGAAAAAGTTGAACAAATCATCAGGTGAGTTCAGCGCTGACAGGGTACTTGTCAGCTGCTCACAGAGCCAACCATTAGCTAAATCGTCTACCACCTTGCGCCTTCAGCTGCCTTAAAAGTTCTTCCAGTGGAGGCTCCAAAAAATCCTCGCATGACTACAAGATTAATAAGTTAAGAAGACATGCTTAACTTCTGAGAGAAATGGAGCGAAATGATGGATCCGAGAAACAATGAAGCAGGTTATATTGACAAGGTTGCAACTGCAGAGTTATAGTGATAATATGGTTGTTTTGATTGTTTTGCTCAACACTAAATGGTTCATTCACTCGCAGAAAGTATAAGCCGGATCTACATTTCAACAGTAGCTGGTAGATCATGCCTCTAATTCCCAATTCCTGATGTAAGCATTAACGGCTGATGATCTATCTACAGCTAGATACAAATCACTACTTTGTTTGTCATGTTGTGACACTAAATTCATTCCCTGCATAAAGTAGTAGCCGGGTCTACATTTCAACACCACTGTTTTTTTATGGAAAAAATTCAACACCATTTTTTTGGAAAAAAAATCAACACCATTTAGTAAGTGATACAGGGTTTCGAACAATTTCATGCTGCTAATTACAAAATGGCTGACACCCAAGTGCCTCGGATCCGAAACACTAACTCCACATCACCAGATACAGGTGGTAAGCACACGACAACAACAGGAACATGAGCAGCAGTATTCCAAGGGGAAGCAAGCAAGCAAGTGCGTGTGTACCCGGGTGAGCGTGAAGAGGAAGAGACCAAGGCGGTTGTGGTGCCCAACGGACTCAAATGGGAAGGGCAACCCCGCCCCGCCACCCACCTGCGCCGGCGGCGCAAAGACCTGCACCAGGTGCCATTTTCAGTGGAGCAGTAGCGAGACGAAGCGACAATGCACGAGTGGGAGTGTGTATAGTGGTTGTACTCCTAGTGTGATTGATACTTGTGTTCTTTTGAAAATAAATGAAGGTTTTAACCTATTGCCAAAAGGTAAGATGGAGAATACTCGCGGTTTTTTATTTTTGGTAAGTCATTCAATACTATGTATAAAACATGTACCGCAGATCGTTGATTGTAAGTGGAGTTATGTTATTACTAATTGTTAGTATTTCAAAGAATCAAACATGATAAAACGGGAAGAGCAACTTCTGCCTTTGAGGTTTAAGATCTTGTACCAGTAGACAGGTAGTTTTTAAAAAAAACAAATGTGGACAAAAACGCGCATCAATTGTCACCACTGATGATTCTATGGGGGAAAAAATCGCTGCTGATGATTCAAGGCAGCGAATCAGTAGGTGAGAGAGGAATATACACGAGCAGAAATTTATGCACAGAAGTAACTCTAACCTCTCAACCAGACGCATACACAACTGACACAAGCATTAAAACGGTGATGAAACAAGGCGTCTGAGGCGGGCATTTTATCGAACAGTTGAGGGGCAACATGCGAGAGAAGCTAAAAAAATGCGACGCTTCATGAGATCGTACCTTGGCATCCCATCCCAGCCGATTCACATGCTCAAGCGATCCATTGCTGCTACGTCTGGTACCCAATCCGCCACTTATTTTCAGCGACTGAACAGAGTTCCCAACAGATTGATTGTGTCAGAGTTCGGCCAAAAAAAAAGGAAAGGGAAATAACGGCGGTGAGTGGATGAGAAAAGCAGACCAGCGATCATCAGCGAAGGCCGGGTTGCAAGAACGGGCCACCGGCGGCGAACGGCAAGGACGCCCCCAGAGGCCGTGGGACGGCGGCGCCGGGCACGAAGGGGGTGATGGGCCGGCCGGGGGCTGTTGGCCTCTCGTTCTCCATCGGCGGCTGCATCGTGTCGAACACCTGCAGAATCGGGCGGCGGCGGAACCGAGGAAAGATCAGAACTTTTTACGTGCGTATGATCCGCGTGTTTTCCGATCGGATCCTGCCGGCACGGCCGGATCTGGCGGGAGCGGTGAGATTCGGGGGGAGGACGTACTGGGATCGGAGCGGCTAGGCGATGCTCTGGCGGCGACCAGGGCGCCGAGGGGGCGCGGAGGCGAGGGGCGACCGGATGCGGAGGAGGCGACGCGAGCGAGCGAGTGGAATGGAGGGGTGTTTCTCACTGGGAGCGGATGACGTGAGACGCGGGCGGGCGGAGGAAGACGCAGGGGGCGGAAGAGAAAGAGGGACCACACATGTCATGATGTCAGCAATAAAGGGAAGGAGGGGGGCACGACGTCTTGTCTGCTACTGAAATCATATTTTTAATTAGTAGAGAAAAAGATAAAAAATAAATGTTTGATTTTCGAATTTACCAGATCAGCTGCAGGACGATTTTTTTCTGTCGTCCAATTGTTGGGCGTCAAGGTCTAAGTACCCTAGGTGGTATAACTGCGGCCAATATATAGCTAACGTAGAAAAAATTGCCTTACATTGACTGTAACAGGTCGCTCAAAAGCTGGACGTCACCTAAAGGCATGATAACAATGTTCTATTCCATAGGGACAGGCACAACAACCTTATCGTCTGAAGAGTTCTCATCAGAAACTTGCTAGTGTTCAAGGTCTTTCATCTCTATCTATTCAACTATGTGTTCAAATTGTTCTCTTTCATCCGTCACACCTATTGGTTTCATTGGTACCAGGTTCTACCCACCAAGCTCTTTATCTCCTCCAGTTATCACCTTTCTTTGATCACACCAATGATGCTAGGATCAGCTTCATTTTGTACAACATTTACCTCAACCACCTCCGTGTTGTATGCCTGAATTAGCAATATAAGAGTTCACTCTCATTCAGTTGCCATCTCCGCATACCTCTACCAAGTCGATGTCGTATTAAGTGGAATCAACTCCAAGAAAAAACCTTTCCTTGCACAGCTCACTACACCCCTCAACTTCAGCTCATGATGTTAGACGTCAAGTTGGAATCTCGGCATCAACCAGTAGTACAACCCCCTCCCTTATATCCTCTCTTTTGCTCTTATTATCCCTCTAAACACTAACTGACATCTATATTGAGCAACCCCTGCTGAACTCTGAACAATTTTACCTTCTCCAAAGAAAATTTGAAACATTGATTTGTCTGACATGTAAAAAATAAACATAGCATTAACCATTATTTTTGTCCGCAAAATTATTCTTCTATATTGAAACAAGAACATTGGATAACTTAAAAATATATTAATTTACATCTAATTTTTAGATCAATATTACGACTACCCTAATTTATAACTAATTCTATTTTAGTTATACACTAAACACTAAGCTACTCATACTATGTCAGATAGCTATCGTACCAAGGTGTTAATTTACATATCACTACTACGACTACAAATCTACCTAATCTATATCTAAATCTAATTTACATCTCTAAACACTACACTACTCATATAATCCTAGGTCAAATAGCTAACTTATCAGGTTTAATAAAAAAACTAACATAATTTTGAAAACTTACTGTAAAGACGATAAGGCATGATGACGCATCAGAACCCTATCCACTCTCCTTCTCTCTCTTCTTCTCTCTCCCCTCGCTCTCTTTCTCTTTTTACAAAATTAAAATGACATTTCTGATTATTTTTCAGCCTTATATATAGGCGAGGGCTAGTCACCCCAACGTCGAACGATAAGGGGACGTGCCAATCCTTTCATGTGCCAGACCATTATCGCCCAACTGTTAGGAGATTTATTTAGATCTCCTTGAAGTTCGAGCGACAAGCCTTGGTAATAAATGGTGCTACGTGCACCTGGCGATTGTCACGGTGGCCAGCCACATCAGCATCTGTTGCCTGCATGTTGGGCGATTAAATATCTCGTCCGAACATAAGGCTATTTATACTTGTCGTTATTGGAGCAAGGGAATATCTTGCTCAAATAAGTGCGACGAGAGACTCCTCTAGAGAGTAGATTCAAGTTTGGAGAAGAAGTGGAGATGAAGATATGTTTTTCCTCTAGAGATTTGTCCCTAGTATGATGGCTATGGGACTGTATTTATAGTGCTATTTGGGGGTGTGAGTATACAAATATGCCCTTACAAAGATAGCGATGCGAGTTACCGCCATGCTACAGGGATCTGAGGCCTAGTCGGATTAGCCAGCCTGAGTTTAGGCAGAATACAACAATCCCTAACTAGAAGATATTATTTACTATGGTAAATATAGTGGTGTATGTGACATAGAGGGTGCGGACTTGACCGATCGTCAATTGCAGCACGATGTCGCACTGTCTCGAATGTCAGAATGACCTCCACTTGCAATAGGATGTCAGGATAACTACCACCTACATCGGTATTAAATAACGGTCACTTCCTTGCAGGCGGAGGATGGCTCGTGGGCCTCCTTCTGACTAATTTTTCTCCAAGACTTGATGACCCACTCCTCGAGTTTCAAAGAGCTTGCCCAGGCTCTGAAGGACTAGAGCTCCAGGAAGCTAAGGCCCCAGAGAGCTCCGAAGCCCGGAGACCCGAGAGGCCTTCGAGGATTTGAGATTCACTGGCATAGGCTGACGAGCCAAAGGCGTCAGGTATCCTTAAAGGTGACCCTAGTAATCCCTTACGGAGACCAGCAACTTCTCCTATTTCAAGAGGCAGTGGCCGGAGGGGTTCACAGTCTTCGGGAGCCGAACTTATGAGGGAGGATCCGGAGCCCAAGAGCTCCGGACGAGCTCTTGATGGCGGCTTTTTAGTAATATTTGCATGTTAAAGTATTTTCCACCAACAGTCGCCTTAGCAGAGAGTGTTTTCTTTAACTTTAAATGTCACTCGGATATTGGGCGACATGCACCTATTTTTGTAAATTTGGAAAACGGGTGCCTATTCTTTTCTTTTTAATAAAAAGAATATATATATATATATATATATATATATATATATATATATATATATATATATATTAAAAACCCCACCGCCTCGTGCAGGCATGACTAGCGAATGGACGGAGCGGGCGGACCGTTGAGATGAGAACGTGGGATGGTTTTGGGTTGTGGCCTGCGAGTAGTAGGCCTGAATCAGCCTATTGAGTTTGGGGCCGTGCGGGAGAAAGTTGGACTAGTTTAAGGCCCACTGGGTGACACGAGAAGCGATAGGATCACGGCACAGGATGCGTCGACCCAACGGTTGGGTTCGTTCGCAGGCCCGCCGCCTCCCGGTGCCGCAGTCTCTCCCGGTTCGGGCTCCCGCAGCCGGCGGCTGGACCTGGATGGTAACGAAAACTGCAACGCGCGTGGACGGTGGACTAGTACGGCACGTGCCTAGCCTAGCTTCCTCCCACTGGTGCCCGGAGTTCGCTATGCGCTTGGTGTTTGCTGGGACCTCCAACAACGTCGGCTTCTGGTGACGACAAGCCAAGGCAGGCAAATGCAGGCTAAAGGATATCGGAAAAAGCACGCCAGACAATTGAGATTGAACTGTCGATTTCAGTTGCTGTATGCATCATTCGTTTTTTTCTTCTGCGGAGTGGTAACCTTTGGTGTGTGTTTGGTTCAGGAGATGGGGTGGTATGGGAGGAGGTGATTCCTGTTTTTGTGGTGTTTAATTAAAAGGTAGTAGGGTTGGAATTATCCTTTCTAAGAAATATTATCTCAATATGTTAGATAAAGCTATCTCTCCAAATCGGTGGGACGAAACATTCCATCTTTACTAATCATACTCATTAGTAAAATGATGAGTGATATTAGTTTATTTGTATTACTTATTAGTATATATTACTATAAGATTAGAATTTGTAAGGGTTAATATACTAATCAGTGATAATTAATGAGCTAATTAGAGTATGATTAGGAGTAATTAGCATATTTTATTGTTAATTAGTAATGATTATGGCAAAAGTAACATTAATACGTGTCAGTGCATGCTGATTAGTGTATTATTAATTATTATTATTTAAAATTAAAATATATAATTAGTTGATGATTATCATCTACATCCGTCCTCTTCCCTCCAACCAAATAAAAAAGAGGCTTATCCCATCTATCCAACCAAAAAAAAAAAATATCATCTCATCTCTAAAATCAGAAACGACTCTATCTCATCTCACTTTACCTCCCAACCAAACATACCCTTGATCTCTTCCCTTTTCCCTTGACTAAGTGACTATATCTCTTTTTCCTTGACTAAACCTAAACTCTAAACCCTAGTGAACTTAAGGATGGGATGTGAGCCTCTCTTCGTGCTCATGTTTACAACTTTGCAACTTTGCATTGGTTGTATGCCAGTTTAGGTTCACCAAGTGGCGCTAGAAGGCAGGTTATCCCTTCACCCCATATTCCCATTGCATCCCACTCCCTGGGAGCCGTTGAGCGCCACCCATGCCACTCCATATCTTCTTGTCCCTCTCCTTTTCCCCCATTCTCCTCTTAGGAACCCAATGGTACGAGCAAGTTTTACACTTCAAGTGTTTGCACACGCCACATGGAGAAGCTAGCTTTTTATGGGTTGGACATAGTTGCACACGCCACGAAGTGAGCATGACTTTAGTTCTTCACCAACGAACCAACCAATTATGTATCGTAGCTCATTTATCAAAGAGGTCTAAAAGGATGAAGAGCGTCATCAAAGTGTGAGATTCTATGTGCGCCAGATTTAAATCATTTGACCTATATCAAAATGATGGGCCATTTCTAGCTGGTGGCATGGCGAAGGAGGACAAGAAAGATGAAGCCGTCCCTGCGCTCCAAAACATCAAGGAAAAAAGATATAAAAACCACCCCGTATAATAACTTCTTTTATTTTACTGTAGCTCAAAAAATATTTCCATTTGTTGACACTCCCGTAAGTGAATATGTTATACATAGACCATCAAACGTAATCTTTGTTGTAATATGGCTCATCTAATGAGCTATATGTGTGGGCATTTACCTAAACTAGACACATGGGGCATGTGCCTTTAAGCTTATTGGTGGTAGAAAATTTAGTCATGCATCCCCATATAAGGAAAGAAGGGGTTCTCAAGTTGTATAAATAATTATCAATAAAATGGAGAGGTACCGGACTACATCATGTGTTTTTTGGATTGTTCCTTTAAATTCTTAATTGGTTAGCGTGCAATAACATTATTATTACAACATGTTATCAGCACAAGAGTGCTCGCTAACCAGATACATTATTGCGTACTAGTTTCTTTTGAATTTAATCTTTTTGATAAAGTTTTGTAGAAGAAAATAGGGTGGCGCCTTGAGGCCATCCCTCTTCGACCGACCGGTCGAGTCTCTCCTTGGTGAGCCACCGGTGTGCCTCCTCGACCGCACCCCGCCCTGTTAGGTCACCATGGAAACGGGCCATGGCCGCACGCCCTGCCTCGGCGCGTCACCGCCGCCACCCTCGCCTTTGTGAGGCAGCTGACCAGCTATGCCAAAGGCAGGTTGACGCCACCTCCATTGATCAGCCTTGGTGGGATGGAAGGCTGCCATCACCACCAACAATGCAATAGATCCTCCATTGTGGATACAGGAATCGCCAACGACCAGTAGCCACCACAAACCCTCCATGGCTGATCATGGCAGCCACCGCAACACATCACACAGTCATGATGTTGTCACACCGTGCCTCCAAGCGGGTGGTCAGGCTGGTCGGCATGAGGGTGCGTGCACACGCCACTGCTGTGCCATTCTCCGCCATGGAGGAACAGCCGACGACGAGTGATGTGTCGCTGCTGCCACCATGCTAGCCCTCGGACCAACGGGTGTGCCCGTGCGATGGTACGACGCTCCACAGCCATGCCTTTAGAACGTCTAGTGTGCGTGCAAGTGCACCACTGCGCCACAAACTGTTGTCGTACCGCACCCTTGGGCGGGTTGGCTAGCAAGCAGGCAGGCGAGAGGGAGCTGCCATCGACGTGCTCCGTCCTCAGGGTGAACCGATGGGGCTGGCGGATGCCGCCATGCCGCCACCATTGTGCCCTTCGGGGCATACGGGCGCACATGCACGTGTGGGCGACGCCACCACCATCGCACCACGCCACTTGGGGGTCAGTCTCGGTTGGTGCCATCATGCCTTGTCAACGGCGGGCATGCGCTGGCGCGCCACGCCCCTAGGTAGAAGCGCCCAGCCGTCACCGTAATGCTCAGCCGGTCGTGGTAGATGGGAACACAGGTGGGATGTGTCGGTAGGTGGGCCGCACAAGCATGCAGGCCAAGGCCCCTACTGCCATGGGCCACATGGGTTGCAATGTGCAGGCTGAGGCGATGGGCCAAACGTGCTAGATGGGCTAGATAGGGGCGGGGACCCAATTCGGCTAATAATTTAGCAAAATAACTCTAATATTTTGCAAAATTGCATTTAGGTTATTTTGGTTTTACATATATATCCTTTTAGATGTCGATTTGCAATAAAGCCCCTAATTTTCCTAAAATTTACTCAGAAATCTCTAGAAATTAACAAATTGGCACAACGCCGTGCACACGTGTAGTCCGTGGGCACCTTAGAAGAGGTAGCCGACCAGGGACGAGACGACCATGACAACGGTCGTGGACACTGCGAGGAGCATGATCATGAGATTCAGAGTGGCCGCCATTTGGTCCCTTCTTTGTGGAATGTTGAGGCCCTGATGAAGTTGCAAGTGAAGCAAATACACTAAAACTGAAGAGGATGTGAAGCATATGTCTTTGGGCTAAGAAGAAGAGATCACTTGGGGTGTTACCTATAGTGCCGATCTCAACTTGCTATTCTATACCATTTATTTGTATATAATTCTTACAGACACCCGCTAATAAGGCCGAATTGGCGATTATCAGTCGATAAGGTGAACCCCAGCTAACATCCCGCTCTCGTCAAATTGACCGTGTCGCCCTTGGATACTTAATGGTGCATGCGACACTGGCACTCAACAACGCCGATGTCCTCGTCGCAAATTCCTCACATTTCGGGTCATCCCTCACGTAGAAACTAAAAGGAGATGTGCTACCTTGCAGCATTCCCCTACTATTTTGAGTGTTTATTTGAAGTGAGAATACATTTGTTTATCGAGTGCTTGACAGCCGATGAAATTACTGAGCTATCTATACTTCAAGTGTCAATTGGGCTACAGACAGCTCCGATTGAGGAATTGAGCATGAAATGTAACCCTCGGCCAAGGAAGTAAAGCAGAATCGTCCGTACATGCATGAGGACTAGGTCGCACTTCACGAAACCATCCGTGAGCATGCACTTTAGCTTCATTTGGTGCTCAAATTCCTAATGCCTCATATTCCCAAAGGAATAATATGCTATTGTAATCAATAGTAGTTCTATGATGGGATGGTGAGTAGGGTTCGCGCGAGCTGAAAGGTTTCGAGATCAAGCGCCAAGAACTGCAGGCGCATGTATTTCGCGCAAAAAAAGGTGTTACTTGGGACTTGCGACGTCGCGACCGCGTGGGTGCCTGATTGGTAAAAAAATAATTTTGTTAGCATAAAAATATTAATTTAAGGACCGATTATCATAGATAGTCTGCTTAAGGAACCGCATGTAGATATCGGTTTCCACATGCGGCCCGCTTAAAGAGCCGCCTGTTAACCTATTTTTACATGCGATTTTTTAAGTGAACCACTTGTGATAATAGATTTTCACAGTCAGTCTTTTTGTGCATATGAAAATTATCCATTTTCACAGGTCTTCAATCACATGCGGGTATGCTAAACGACTATAAAAATAAATTAACACCTGCCTCTAACAATAATTTTTGTAGTAGTATATCTGCACTATTATGTGGCTCTACCTAGCAAGCAGGTGAAACTGGACGAGCACAAGGTGCGGGCCTCAGGATTCAATTTATTGACGGTAACCGGTTGAAATTCACGATTACCGAGCTTACCACTCCGGTCCAGCTTCAAAAACTGAACATTAACCGGATTTGAATTCTAAAAATTTGAAAAAAATAAAACAATTCAAAAAATTCAAAAAAAAAATCCTAAAAACAACTAGTGACAGTTCTAAGACCTTATGTGATTTTGTTTAAAAAATAATGTCGTTTGCATTATATTCTATAGGGAGTAAGTTTAAAATATGAAAAAAGTTGAAGCGTGCGGCTCAGTTATTAACTTAGGTTAAGGAAAAACTTAACATACAGACACATATATATTTTTTGTTTAGAACGTATCTTAAGATTATCTTTAAAATTGATTTCACTTCATTTAGAGTTCTATTAATTTTGTTATGATTTTTACAAAGTTCACAAGCATAAAGTGAATATGTTAAGAAACAACACTGTAATTAACTATTTCATATCTTATATTATTTGTCCTACATAAATCATAGTATAAATAAACTAATAAAAGTGGTTTCATTAATTTTGGAGGTGTGATAGGTCAGTTATAAATTAATCTAGTCCTAACACATTTACACAATCTTGCATGTTACAGTAAATAATTCATGAGTTCATGTATTTTTAAAAGATATAGGATCGTGTAAGATGACTAACAAAATTAGTTTTATGATTTCTGGATTAGCAAAGAGTAAACTATGCATTTAACTTGATTTAACAAATATATTTTCTCAAAACCCAGGAGAAGCCAATATACCTATCAGGAAAGGACACTCGTTATATAGAAGCCAAAACCCAGGAGAACCAATATACCTATCAGAAAAGCTGCTTTTGGAGAAGCAAAGACTGTCTTAGTAGGAGCTATGGTTTAACTAGCTAAGCATGAGGCAAACTTATGTTGAGTGTTCGTGGAAAAAAATGACTACAAAATGATTCTTCATACTGGTTCTATTTGCAAGCAACCGTGATTACAATTTCAGCGCGTTTTTCTGAGAGCAACCACACATCGAGTGCAAAAATGAATATCGATAATTCATATGCATATCTGCAATAAAAGCAAATACATGGTTCTTGTAATATATACATAGGCGCATGGGTAAAGTGACTGAGCCGAGTGTTCTAGAATTCAATGATTCACCAGTTGAACAGAAGGCTATTTATCTTGCCATCGAAATTTAACTGTTTTTTGAAAGTAAAGAATAGAATTGTTACTCATACAGCTACTAAAACATGACACCTAATCTATATCTATATCTATCTATACTCCTATAAAATGATCGAGCTATGAAAAATCTGAACAATCTCTATCGTACATCTTATATGATAAAATGTCCACAATAAATATTGGTGCCCCGTCTTCTCCCCTCTCAATTTGTTTGTAAACTTCTAATAAATTTGAAAATCTGCAATTAATATGCGCTATCAACATTAAAAAATATTAATACACTATTATTTCTTTTTATCTATGAGGATGCATTCTCATTTTTTGTTTTCCATTATTTTTTCTGTGTGAATTTTTTTTTTTTGCCTTGGTTATATTATTATTGATTTCACGTGTATGGAACACATGCGTGGTTGCTTGTGTTCAACTAAATCGAACGTCAGTACTTAAGCAGAACGAAAGTATGCATCTTTATGCATATGAATCTAGTTTAGAGATACCAGTAATGTGACATTATGCAGGCTGGCATGGTCAGAGGGTCTTCCCAACTATGTATGAGTTGTTAATTGTTAGTGTAGACGATCCGTGACTGTTTTCTGAATGGATATTTCTCACATAATCATTTCTTTTCTGGAATTAGAGGAGGATGCAGACGTTCAGGTTCTTAGGAAACATAAGCACCAATGATCTGTGAAAATCAAAAAGACTGAACCCAGTGTTTCTCAACGGTATAAAACGACCAAATTGCAAGTATACAATAATGTCAAGGTACTAATTCAGGATTTATATAAAAAAGGGACATGCATGACCTCTGCCATTCATTAATCTAGAAGATAGCTCAACAATAACAAAGCCAGATGGCTACACCAGCGGCTGTACAGCATAAGAGTGGTTGTGGCAAAAAATAAATTGATGATTTGTCACTAAAGAATGCACGTGAAGACAGTCGAGCACATTTTGGAAGCCTATGTCCGCAAATCAAACCTCCGATGCCTCCTAATCCTAGTTCTATCATCATGTATCCTAATTGGTGCCGTTCTCCATTCTTCATTGTTGGTTTATTATTTTACATAGGGCGTCCGGTTATATTTGTGGACAAAAGGCCACATATAAGTATATAACCGGTAGGTGGTAGTTACAAATGGCCAATGACGAGCTACTCTCTCAGGCTTTAATGTTTCACCGACCTGCCAACTGATTATTTATCTTATGAGTACTTGGTTGTTACATATTTCCTCCGTTCAATAATATCAAACGTATTTTATTTTAAAAAGTCATCAAAAATAAACTTTGATAGTTAATTTTTTATAATATGTTATCAATTACTATAAAACAATATTATATTAAAATTACTATAAAACAATATTATATTAAAAGTACTAAAAAATTATTTTAAAAAGTCATAAAAAATAAACTTTGATAGTTAATTTTTTATAATATGTTATCAATTACTATAAAACAATATTATATTAAAAGAACTTTGAAATACAAATCTGTAGAAACAAAGTTTGTATATTAAACATGTATATAATTTGTCAGTCAAAACTTATAAAATTTGATTTTTTTTTCCGAAATAAAATATGTAGTACATTCTTGAAGGAAGAGAATACTAAATACAAGGAAGCTGGTTCATATATGTAGGACACGTTGCAGCTATTGTTGAGTATACCACATACTTGGACTAAAATATGTAATCATGTAGAGTACTACAAGACATGTCTGGGATAGGTTTTTAATATGGTGCTTGGTGCATGGTTTCGAGCTCACTTGTCTGGGACGTGGTTGTTAATTTACCTATGCCTGTCGTGACGAAAATGGGCTCTAAAGTCCAAAAGTTGGAAACAATTTTCTCATGGTCTCTCTGCACGGGACACATGACTCTCTCAAGGACCTGGTTCTTGCAAGCACCAGAGCGTGTGGCACCACCAAATGGCATCCACTAGTCGTCAGGTGGTAAGACTATCTTCAACCGTTTTTTTATTAGAGTTCAGAATTTTTTTATGAATTTTTTTTATTTTCTTCGATATTTCAACGATTTCTCATCACGAAGATATTTTTAACGTCATTTACTTCAGGATAAGATTCTTTTCTTTCACTTTGTGAACCTCTTCGAAATGAAGTTGTTAGAGATGAGAAAAAATAAAGAAAATAAAAACAGTGAAAGAAATCGGAAAGAAACAAAATAAAGAGAATATATTTAGAGCTGGTCTAACAGAACTAGATCGCACGAAACACCACGCCCGACCGAAGGCCTCCGCGCTATATATCCATGACCAGCAGTGCGGTTGCCCGGACTCGACTAGGATTTCCTGATGCCTCGCACTCGCACGAACACCATCTTCTCCCTCCCGCGTCTCTCCATAATTTTCTCCTGCTAGCTAGCAGCTAAACTAAAGAGGTGAGCTGCTATGGACATGGCGAACAAGGAGGCTATTTAACCATAGCCATGTGTACTTATATACTCCTCCAGGAGGTGTGGACGAGTAAGCAACTGAGACGGCACGAAGCAGGATTTCAATTTCGTTTTACATTTTTTTTTACCAGCAAAAAGATCGAAATTCGTTCTGCTTCGTGGGTCTCACATGTCGATAAAAGAAAATCCCGAAATTAGATATTTCATTTTCCTCTGAAATTCACAAAATTTCACCGAAAATTTTGTGAGATTTTAATCCCTATCGAAGTACCCAATGTTTCACGAATTGACAGCAAGTCTATCCATCTCCATCGCGAGCACTAGCTATTAAGTAGGGGCGTTGACGTCTTGATCTTTGCAGATGGTCTCCGGGGGTCTTGAAGATTATTCGTGAATGGCACGTTGTGATTGATTTGAACTAGTTAAGGCCATGCTTTGGAACGATGAGATTTTATCAAATTCTGCAGTAATTGAACTACGTATTGTTCCGTAGAACTCCTCCGTGGCTCATGTGAACTTCCTAACTTTCCAAACATTCTCCAAGTCAGTAATCTTAGCTTCGGTTTAATAATCGGTTGGTAAATGACGGTACAAAAAATTACAGGGTTATCGTAATTCATAGCAATATTTGTTGACCTGCGACATCTTACCTGTATGCAGCCAACTATTCCAAACACATGCATGATAGTCCTCAAAAAACACATAGATATTATTTGATTAGGGGTCTAGCTTTCTAGGGGAAAAACATGTCAGCTGTGTATGGTTTGTCAAGTAAGAAAAGGCTCCACGAACACACCAATATCACCGACAGCCCTACACCTCCAGGATATAGAACAAGCACCACACTGCATCACGGTTATAGCCAGCACAAGTACGACAGAAGATGAACTCGGTCTGAGAAATGTCATAAATGATCTGAAGAATGAAGTAGATGATGAAAACATGGGAAGACAGAGTGCGTTGAAGAATCTTCAGAAGCGCGCTGCCCCTGTATCGCCCGGTGCATCTGGTCAATCACCTTCTTGTCCACCGGCTTCAAGAGCACCCGCGTACTAAATCACTTAGGAGTACACATCCACCGCAAAGGATACGGTGAGAAGCTGATTCCTTTCTTTCTTTATTCATACTTCCTCAATTTCAGATGTCTGAAACTTAGGAGGTGCGATCAGAAGATCGTGTAAATATATGTGAACGTGTGATGGTCGTCATGGTTAGAGCTTAGGGTTGGTAGCGACGGCTTCCTGGTGGAGGGCGACTGGATGGGTGGTGCCGGGCGGGGACGAGCAAAGACGGCATGATAGCACCGGGTTTGCATGGCGGCGGGTGGCACTAATGGATCCGGCGGTAACAGTGCCGCCAGAGACAAGTGGAGGAGTGAGGGCGGGAGACCGACATGGTGAGAGGCGACGCGTGAGGAAGCGGGGGGTTGAAGAAAGCGTGGATGCCTATCAGATGGTTGAAGACATTGCTTGAAGAAAAAAAAAGAAAATAACTGGTGTTTGAAATATAGCATCGCTTTATTTCTTCCCTGGTCTCCGCGAACAGCATCCTTTCATGGTCCTAGTTCTTCCTCAATAACACCACAACGTGCTATGGTACACTGGTTTACATGTTATACTAGGAACCTCAACCGCACTGAGCGTCACTAGTGAGCCCATACCAACTGACCATACCTCACGAACCAGCCATGCGGCGGGATGGGATGAAGGGGTTGTTTGGATTCGCCCCCAGCGTGCCCCGCCAAACCATCGGCGAGCCAAATCCTTGGCGAAGGATTCGGCCGCTGTGGAATCGGCCACGCGTGGGCGCAAATTTACATTGGCGCAGGCGCCGAACCAAGAAGCAGTCCTCGCGAGCGTGGGCATGCCAATTTTGACATGGCGCGCAACCAGCCCGAAACGTGTCTCCGCAGCTTGGCTTCGCCACTAGTTTCCGATGCCTCGCACTCCCAGCAAATCTCACCCACATGGCACTCGATCGTGCGACCCATGCTCCTTGTCACCCTCCAGCACTTCTCCATTCTTTTCTCCTGGTAGCTAGCAACTAAATGTGGTGAGCTGCTATATATGAACATGGCGAGCAAGTTAGACGAGTCATCCAAACAATTCAATGTTTCACCAATCGATTGGCAAGCTATTTATCTTGGAATTCAGTACCCTAGCTATTACTCCGTGGTGGTTGACATGTTGATGTTTGCACATGGTTCCTGTGGCTTGCAAGACGTAGCTATGTATAACGGCCCAATTTTCATCCCAGATTTTCCGCGCTTTAAGAAATCACCTTGTAAAGGGTTTATGAATCGCTTAGAGTTTTTCCTTGATTTATTTGAGTTTATTTATCCTTTCTTATTTATTTTTTTAATAAAATATTCCCTGGAAATTTTTGACCTAAAAAGCCCAAGAACCCATTCGGTTACTGGCTCAAAACCTCAACCTATTATATTCAGGTGTCCATACTCATATGATCCCCCTATCTTGGCCTAGAGGCCTATTCACTTCACCAGCAGTCAAATTCTCTAATATATTGCTACTTGGTCCATTAAAAGGTAGAAGCTTCTCATCTGAATTCAACAAGCAATGTTGAGTACAGAAGTTACTCAGCAAGTCCTAATATTACTCAAAAGTTTTAATAGATGCTTAGGGGTAAACATCAACGACAAGACTATAGGGTTTAGTTTTTAGCGAAAAGCTAATTTTAAATGCAGTGGAATAAGGTATAACATACGGTCTGGAACCATTGAATAAAATTCAAGTTTAATCATTAATTATGGTTGTTAGCCCTGGGGATAAGATCCATCCCGCTAGTTCTCACGCATAGCCCAACATACGGGCATGTAGCTCACTTGCGCATCAAGAAGTACACACACCATGAAGCTAATAATTGAGATCAAATCATAGCAACATCCTTGACCATGAAAACGGCTATCCAAATAGGTTTACACTCTACAAAAGTTATATATTTTACCCACATGATATGCTTCGCATCCAACCATCACGAGTGGTGGAGCAGGCATAACGAGGTTCTATACCCACTGAGTATCGCAACGATATCCACTCACGGGATATATCACCAGGGGCTCATGATAAACATATTTCACTTAATCTCCAGCCGGATCACGTGACTTCACATATATTGCATGAGTCTTCTCCTAGCTTCCATTGCCATACGAGCCTCCAAATGGATATCAGGTTCAACTATTGGAGTATGAGACCAAGCCCTGCCACATACATGATATGTGGTTGTACGGTGGTCGTTAGATATGATGTCACAACGAACAGATCCTTATACGACTGAGACAAGTTTCTCCCAGCAGGAACACCACAAAGGCAAACCTACCCCAAGTAGCCCCATCTCTGTGACATCTTACTTACTCCACCGAAATAAGTTTTCCCCCTACACAGGTTCCTTTAGCACAAAACCGCATACTTTTACTCACACAAGCACACCACCAATCACCACAACACCACACACATGTTTTGTAAAAGCATATATCAGCATTGATTGATTATCACACATCCGAAGAGATAAAGTAACAATCCTAAACATACTAGTATCAAAGCATCATCCAACATTATTAAAAGCATTATTAAAATACCCTATTTAGGTTGAGGCGAGTTGTTGGAGGATTTAGCAGTTCAACAATCGACCCATCATCTATTTACGTTGAGATAGAGTAGCTAGCTGTTAAAGTGGCAGTCGACAACTTCATCTTTGCACATGATTTCTTGGTTGCCTGGAAAATGCAAGGATGGCACATGGTGTGTATCTGTGTTTTTTTTTTCTATTTTGACCCTTTTAGCAAACTATTTCTGATAATAGACTAGCGGCAAAACTATTTCTTGTTTTGATCATGAGTTCCGTGCCACAACTGATGGTACGGATGTTAACCGTGTTCGCGCCACCATTGGTCAACATCTGCGCCATCCTCCGTAGTGTGGAGCCCGTGGGTTAAAATTGGAAATAGTTTTGCCGCCGGTCAAAATAGGAAAAAAAACATTGTGTACCTTGAATTGAACCGATTAACTAAGACCACACTTGGAATAATGATTTTTCTCAATTTCCACAAGAAGTCAAAAAGTGAAACTGTTTTGTGTAAAATCCATACGTGTTATTTCAAACACCATGGATAGTCCTAAAAAGAAGGGTTCGTCCAATGCTCTCGTACGTCCGCAACTTAAATCTCTGATGCCTCCTAAACATCATGTATCATAATTCATGCCCTTCCCCAGCTCTCCATCCTCCGCCTTCCATTGCCTACTTCTATGGTCAGGGTGTTCATTTATATATGGAGTCCGGCTATATTTATGGGCAAACTAGCTACAAAATGTCTCAGGTTTCAATGCTTCACCAGCATTCCAACCGATTATTTATCTTATGGGTACCTTAGTTTTGATGTACTCCTATCTCACATATCCCGTACACACATTGTGCAAATCATTGCTGAGTCCACCACATATGTGGATAGAATCAAGTCGGCCTACCAGACATGTCTATGGGCGTGCTAATTCGCGAGCGTGCACCCACGAACTTGCGCCCCTTTCCCGATAGCCCCCCAACTTTTCTTTTTTAGAAAAAACTTTTCCTCCATGACTTCCTATTTTCAGAAACTTTTGTATCAAAACTTTTGAGGAAAAGTTTAGCTCAAAATTTTTGAGAAAAAATCACGCACGACTTGGGCTATTGTGGGCCGTCACGTGCGCTCATGTGGGCCGGCTCGCTCGCGCGCGAGCAAGTGAGCGCGCACCCGTGGATCAGAAAATTTGCTTAGATATATAACCATGTGAATGACTTTCTCGTTGTCATTGGTGTCGTCGTCAGCCCCCAATTCCAAGAGGAAGAGTCACTTGTAGGTCTTATTGTGGCCGCGCACATACTACTCGTCACAGTTCCAGCAAAGGCCATGACGGCAACGGTCCTCCATCTCGACTAGCGACAGCCGCTTGATCGTGCGGCTGACGACAATAGTCGTGGCTGATTATTGTGCATAGGGCGTCGCCGGTTGCCCTGTGACTGGTGCAACGGACGAAGTTGTGTTCTCAACGTTAGCCTTCGATGGGAATGGGAGTGACGGGCGGAAGCGGCACGGAGCACGCAGCCACTCACCAGGACCGCTTGTTCCCAACGCTCAAAGGAGCGAGCCAGGTTCATGGCCATCTCCAATGTCCTTGGGTTCTACATCTACACATCGAGGTTTATGGGTTCTTGTAAGTAGATGGTGAAAAGTTGTACATGTTCCGAATCCATTAGTGGTCCGTCGCGGGCCAAGAGCTCAAGGAAGCAGTCGGCGACAGTCCCCGTGTGACGGCATGCCGCCAGTTCACCAAGCGGATTGGCGCGCAGAGGTGGCTCGAACCTCAGGTTGACCAGCTCGGAGAAGCAAGTCCACGATGACGTGCCTTCCTCCCATTCGATGCGCATATACCATTGTTGAGCCGCGTCGGTCAGGTGGAATGATGCCCACCAGACCTTATCCTCCTCGTTAGTGTGCACCCCCCCTCCCAGAACTGCTCTCATTTGTTAAGATACAACAGAGGGTTGGACTTCCCATCATATTTGGAAAAATAAAGCTTATGTAGGTGGGGGGAGCAGTCGGTGGCTCGGTCATCCAATTGATGCCCGCCGGCGTGCGGATTGGGCAACAAGCTGTCGTCGTGACTCAACGAAGAGGAGTCCCTGTAGTTCTCCAATCTTGTGATGGCGATGTGGTGTGCCCTCTGCTGCTGGTCGATGTCGCGCAGCGTCCCTTCCAGAGCGTCTTGGAGATCCACTTTTGCCAGCTTCTCCAAAATGGCGTCCAAGGTCGCCTGCTCGATGCTGGAAGCCTCATCGTGCGAACCAAGCATGGTGGAGATCGCAGGAAGACCTAATCTTGATACCAAGATGTTGTGGCTTGTATCTTGCGAGTGGTTGAGTAGGTTGTAGGAGTGGACGATGGGAAGACAAGGTCTGTAGCCTCGCCTCTTCGACGCCATGTTGAGAAGGAAGGAGTAGAGAAGAGAAGGTAGGAGGAATCCTCTTGCTTGCCTTTATTCTCAAAATTGTCGCTCCTTATATAGAGGAGGGTGATTACAATCCTAACAATTCTTAACAAATCAAATCCAACTCCTAACAAATCCAACTTATCTCAAAAACAAAATAAATTGCAAGCCTTATCTCCTTGCGCCAGCTCCTACTGCTTGTTGCGGCAACTGTAGGCCCCACCTCACATAACATCTCTCCCTCCCTCCCTCGAGAAGCAACTCATCCTCAAACTAGAACGCTGGGTAGCTCATTTGGAACTCCTAAAGATCTTCCCGTGATTTCAAAGGTCATCACAAATCATGGAGAAATTCCAGTTCCTACTGCTTGTTGCGGCGATTGTGGACCTGGCCTTACATAACATCTCTCCATGATTTTTAAGAGGATCTTTAAAATTGGTTTCACTTCATTTAGAGTTTTATTAATTTCTCCATGATTTTTACAAAGTTCACAAATATAAAGTGAACATGTGAAGAAACAATACTGTAATTAATTTTTTCATATCTACCATTATTTTTTCTACATAAAGAATAGTATAAGTAAACTAATAAAAGTGGTTTCATAAATTTTGGAGGTGTGATGAGTTAGTTATGAATTAATCTAGTTATAACACATTTACACAATCATACATGTTACAATAACTATTCAAGAGTTTATGTATTTTTAAAGGATATAGGTTCATGTAAAAAGACTAATAAAATTGTTTTCATGATTTTTGGATTAGCAAAAAATTAACTATGTATTTAACTATATTTAGCAAATACATTTTCTCATAGAAAATATTCAACTTTTATCATGTTACAAGGAAACCAATAAAATTTGTTTCACTTGATTTGAAACTCATATGAATTAGTTATTGATTTTACAAGGTTGAGCTGTTTTTTGATTTTTTTTGTTGAACTTTATCGAAATGCGAAGAACACATTCAGTTTCTAAAGAAATGCGAGCGGTTTTCGAAAAATTCGATCGGTTTTCAATATGGTTTGAAACGCGAAGAATGTGATCAAATATTGGTGAAATTCGATCGAGTATTGATGAAACTGGTCGAATATTGAGACCTCAATTTGAGCATATTTTGCCTCGGTCAACCGGATTTGACCGCACAATTTCATTCGAATTTTTCAATATTCGCGAATGTCGGCAATGCGAGGGGGGTCGCATTCGCATTTGTGAGCCATGGTCGGATCTGCACGCTGCCAGGCAAAAGAATCCCGCCATCTTGTGATCATCAGAAATGCCCCAGCGTTAGAAAAATAAAACTCAAAAGCATGCCTCTGGCCTTCGACATATTGACAAGATTCTTAGCTACGTAGTCTGCAGGTGTCAACACCAATCATCATGCATGTTGCTGCGTGACGCCGAGCTTTTGGCCGGTAAGGTCATCTCCAAGAGACACCTCAAATCTTTCTTTTCTCGTGCTACAGTATTTTACGGCCTACTGTAGCACTGGAAATCTATCTCCAACAGATACTCCATTCAGTGCTACAGTGCTGCTACAGTAGAAAATAAGGGATGCTATAATAGTGATAGGCGATGCTGTAATAGTGTTTTGAGGATGAAAATTTGAGGTAGCTGTTGGAGATGGTCTAAGATAAAATAGAGCACATTCAATAAAACCAAGTGTTTGACGTTGTTCATCTAAATCTTCACTATTAACCTTGGAGGCATCGTTTCAGATACGTAGGTTTCTACCTCTACGGCATCCGTCGATGATAGAGCTCGTCTTAGGATGTTTGTGAGTTGATTTAGGTGTCTTTGTTCTTTGCCTCCTATTTGCGGGTAGACATTGTTTTTATTTTTTTAGTTTTCGAGACTTTTTTAATTTGGGGATGAAAGACGGTTGAAGTTGGTTTGTCCCCTACTAGGATGGCAATAGGAAGCATCTATCTCATGATCTTATAGTTTTTTTTTCTTTAGGAGTTGAAGATTTTGACGTGAAATTTAATATTATTTTGTGCGCACCGTGTTTTAGTTTTTTCTTCAATCTATATAAGGCTAAGAATGGTTTGTTGTACATATTATGTCGAGGTTGGAATAAATATCCCTTCGTCTAAAAAAAACTTTGGGAGCTTATGTACTTTATCCATGGAACAATAGTACTATAACTCATATGATCTTCCTACAAAAACAAACGAACAAACCGGGCTTATCTAAATCACTTTGCCAAGATTCCGACGTGGACTCCCTGAAAGCAGAAAGACTGTGACGTGGACAGTTGACACCTTGGCAGCACTGGGCATCTCAGAGAAAAGGAAAAGTAAACAACAAGGTGCAGACATGGAGTTTTGTATTGTACCACGGAATCATCTGCATGGTATTTTTGCCCACTGCTATCACATACCAATTTTTTTGCTAGCTGTGTCTCGCGGATTTATCAACCAATGATTTCAATTTTATTTTATTTTTTTTTTCACCGACGATAATGAAAAGACCGAAATTTATGAAACTTCAATCATTTTTTATCCTATACTCTGTTGATCCAATACGTTAGAAAAAAAATCCAAAATTAAATATTTCGTTTTCCGAAAGTTTTAATCCCTGCTCACAACCCAAAAACCGAACCAGCCACACGAGATCCAGGTCCACGGGCCACATACAAAAGATCGCCTGTGATCTCATTTCTGACCTCACTCCGTTCCTGCGGTGCGGCTGCGGACCGCGCGGAAAGGGAAGTGAAGAGGGAGAGGGCAATCCAGCTTTCTGCAGCGAAAAAGACGTCCAGGTTCAACGCACCCACACGAAACCGGGCGACCCCGGCGCCATCGATTCTCGGCCGCCTCGTGCCTACGAGTGGATAAAAATAAACTAAAACCTATTGCTATGAGGCAACGGGCGTATTCTCATACGTCACTGACAGGTCGGGTTGGGGAGGCCCAGGCCCACCTGTCATAGGGGTGGCGCGCGACGCGTGGTCGGCACACCCGTCAGGTGTGGACAGCGCTTTGCCGCTCCCGTCTTCCCCGCTGGAGCTCACCACTCTCACACGCCCGCACCGCGTGCATACACCGCGACTCGTATTTTCCACTGACACATGGGGCCCATCGGCGTCCTAGTCCACAACAAATCTGAAGGTGTTTCATAGACCACGTCCACGGGGATAATCTCCGCTCGCTCAGCCCGGTGGGGCCGGGCATGCTCGACCCCTCCCTAATAAAGGCCCCGTGCCCGTCGTCTCCAGTGGCCCCTGGACCGTGCGAAGCGCCCGCACGCCCGCCCGCACGAACAAATCTCTCTCGCACGCCACTCCACTCCGCCGCCGCACCCTCGTTCATTTCGTCCAAGCGCTTCTCCTTCCGGCTCCGGCGATGTCGGCGGCGGTCGGGGGCGCGGAGTTCCACGGGTTCCGGGGCGCGGCGCAGCTCCCCAGGTCGCGGGTGCTCGGGAGGCCGCTCCGGGTGGCGCCGCCCGCGGCTTCCCCAGCGGGCGGCGGCGGGGGCGCGTCCGCGGGCAGCATACGCGCCGTCTCCGCGGTGAGTGTGTATCTGTACTCTGCAGGGATTCCTGCTTTTGCGGGAGAGGTTTCTCAGGTTGGGGCGTTCGTTATGGGGTCATGGTTTTTAGTTTTTAGGGAATGGTTTGCTGAGAATGATACGGTGAGATGTGATTAACATGCGATTGGGGTGTGGTTTTTGGTGGGCTTAACCTGTGGGAAATTTACTATTTGCCTGCTGGTGAATCTGTACATTGGTGGTACTGGAATGCTGGATCAACTGTGGATTGTTGATTGTGTTGCCCAGAAATTCTAGTGTAAGCAAAATGGGGACAAGCTTTCTTAAAGTACAATTCCTCTTCAGTATTGGTTTTCATATTTTGATTGCTAATGTGAAATGCAGCCAAACTAGCTCTGTGATCGGTGGGAAAGGTTCCATTGTTAAAACGTTAATGAACTTTTTATAATAAAAATCCTTTGTCTTATATTAGTATTTTATTCCCTAGAATTCTGGTTAGAACTACAATTATAATGCAGAATTCGAAATTCATTTGGTATAAAATGCTATGCAACCACGGAACACTTCTGTTGTCTGAAGTTCTGAACCCGTGAATCGTGCCTGCAGCCTCTGAAGAAGGATGCATCTGAAGTTAAGCGAAGCAAGGTTGAGATAATCAAGGAAAAGAGCAACTTTCTCCGGTACCCTTTGAATGAGGAGTTGGTCTCAGATGCCCCAAATATCAACGAGAGTGCTATCCAGTTGATTAAGTTTCATGGAAGCTATCAACAGTCTGATCGAGATGTTCGTGGGCAGAAGAATTACTCGTTTATGCTCCGAACAAAGAATCCTTGTGGGAAAGTTTCAAACCAGCTTTACTTGGCTATGGATACACTGGCTGATGAGTTTGGCATTGGAACACTCCGTTTGACCACCAGGCAAACATTCCAGCTGCATGGCGTTCTTAAGAAGAACTTGAAGACTGTTCTAAGCACTGTGATAAAGAATATGGGCTCAACATTGGGTGCTTGTGGAGATCTCAATAGGAATGTGCTTGCACCTGCTGCACCTTATGTCAGAAAAGATATTCTTTTTGCTCAACAAATAGCAGAGAACATTGCAGCACTTCTTACACCACAATCTGGAGCTTATTATGACTTGTGGGTGGATGGAGAGAAGATAATGTCAGCCGAAGAACCTCCCGAGGTCACAGAAGCCCGCAATGACAACTCACATGGAACAAACTTCCCTGACTCCCCTGAGCCAATCTACGGCACCCAGTATCTGCCGAGGAAGTTCAAGATTGCAGTTACTGTGGCTGGTGATAATTCTGTTGACATTCTGACCAATGACATCGGCGTTGTTGTTGTTTCAGATGATGCAGGAGAACCTGTTGGCTTTAACATTTATGTAAGGCCTATGAAAAACATTTTGCAACCCATCTCTGCCTTTGGAAAACTTTTCTCTTACCTGTTAATTTATTCTATAATGTCTCTCTTACCCTATTTTCCAGGTTGGAGGTGGCATGGGAAGGACACACCGGGTGGAAACTACATTCCCTCGGCTGGCTGATCCACTAGGTTATGTTCCAAAAGAAGATATATTATATGCTATAAAGGCCATTGTTGTCACACAGAGGGAAAATGGAAGAAGGGATGATCGCAAGTATAGCAGGATGAAGTATTTGATTGACCGTTGGGGAATTGTCAAGTTTCGGGCTGAAGTTGAAAAATATTACGGGAAGAAGTTTGAAAGTTTCCGACCATTGCCAGAATGGCAGTTTAACAGCTACCTTGGCTGGCAGGAACAGGTATAATTTCTTTGTTATCTTAGGCAATCCATGATAATCGCGTGTTCTTTTTTTTTTAAATAACTGATGGTACCTTTTTAGGAAGGATGCTCTGGTATTTTGTAAATTTTTCTTCATTTATAATTAGATCTACGTCAAAGGTTCTGTTACTCCGCTTAATACTTATATTTTTGACATGCATGTTTATACTGTTTGCCTTTACTTTGTGGTCTAGAACAGAGGATTTGATAAGTCTGCTAAGTTACCTCTGTTTTGTCTATTATAGGGTGATGGGAAATTATTCTATGGAGTTCATGTTGATAATGGTCGTGTTGGTGGGCAAGCAAAGAAAATTCTACGCCAGATAATTGAGAAGTATACTCTGGATGTTAGTATTACCCCAAACCAAAATCTTATTTTATGTGGGATTGATCAGGCATGGAGAGAACCCATCACTGCAGCTCTTGCCCAAGCTGGCTTATTGGTAAGATTTTCTTTTTCTATTTCATATGTCTGGCTTTTAATGTACAAATATATTTTCGTGGTTTACATTAAATTCTTTCAATTCTCCTTGCTTCTTCTGATGCTCCTATCGATACCGTTGTTTGTGTTATTACTACTTCATTACATACTGAGGTTTTTCTCACACTGAAAATTCAAAGAAACTATAAGCAGACATGATTACTTTCCCCTATAAGTTGGATCTCTGCAACATTGTGGTATGCTGGTGGAATATAACTAAAGTTGGAGTGTTCATGTATATAGGAACCAAAGGATGTGGACCCCCTGAATTTAACTTCCATGGCATGCCCTGCCTTGCCACTGTGCCCTTTGGCACAAACAGAGGCTGAACGAGGGATCCTGCCAATTCTTAAACGAATTAGAGCAGTTTTTGATAAGGTATCTATCTGTTATGTTCTGAAATAACAATTTAATAGGTATATAGTGTGTATTGGAGCCTTGCCATTTAATGTTACTGTGTCTGCTTAATAGGTTGGTATCAAGGATTATGAGTCTGTAGTTGTGAGGATAACTGGATGCCCTAATGGGTGTGCTAGACCATATATGGCAGAGCTTGGTTTCGTTGGTGATGGCCCAAAAAGTTACCAGGTAATAAGAATAGTGAAATAATTTGTACGTCGTTTTGGTTACATTTACTTGGTCTTGGCTACCTTACCACTTAGGTTTTGGCTTTCTTTCATACTTATTGTACTCTTCTTTACTGTGACCGTAGATCTGGCTGGGTGGAACACCAAACCAAAGTACCCTAGCAGAATCGTTTATGAATAAAGTGAAGCTTGATGACATTGAGAAGGTTTTGGAACCACTGTTTTCCTATTGGAATAACACGCGACAGGAAGGTGAATCTTTTGGAAGCTTCACAAATCGCATGGTATGTAGATTATACTCTTTTGGCATATACTGTTCCTGTTAGTAATTTGGCCTTACAGGACTGCCAGTGTCACTTAACAGAATATTATTTCTTATGCTACGCGCAAACTTCCCCTGACACTGATTAATCAGTGGAAAACCAACTAGATTGTTTAATCTTCATTTTATGAAAATGTATTTCCCATCAGGAGGAGGGCTACATGAATGTGGATACTAATTTAGAATTTACATCATAATTGCACTTGCATGTTCTGTTTCAACTGATAAGAAGATACCAAGCTGCATATCATCAACCACATGATACCATAGCACCTAGGTGCTTGTAGAGTTATCCATGCAGCAAACCTGTGTTTTCAGCAACAGCTTAAATACCAGTGTGGATCACTAAGCATATGTTTATCCACATGTTGGAGTGCATGCTAATATCTGAATAGCAGGCTTTTCAGTCAATGGCAATGTTCCTTTGCATGTTGCAAGCTTCTTTCAATAAACTGGGAGAATACGTGTAGTTTCAACCAGTGAAGCCAACTGTCATGAACTCATGATGAAATTTTATTTTGCATATGGTCTTTTGGCTGACTTGCTCTAGTCCTTTTTAAAAAAAATTCGGGAGTCA
The DNA here is from genome assembly GCF_958298935.1 of Phragmites australis. Lineage (NCBI taxonomy): Eukaryota > Viridiplantae > Streptophyta > Magnoliopsida > Poales > Poaceae > Phragmites > Phragmites australis. The sequence goes on along the minus strand of NC_084929.1, from coordinate 31,744,262 downwards.
GCTTTTACTTGATTATCTCATCCATCTCTTGCATCTCAGGGATTCGACAAATTGAAAGAGGTCGTGAACAAGTGGGCAGAGTCACCATCAACCGCTTGAAGAATTGCTTTGTTGGACAAGTTCCAGGGTCTCAGCACAATTTTGGCCACGGGATTGAAGGGCTCTCCAGCAGATAAACGAGAAAAGAAGGATGAAAGTTTGTCAACCCCGTTGACAAATAATAAAATGAAGGCTCGGTTTGAGCTTGTTGCTTATTGTTCGGTTGAGTAATCGAAATTTTTGTGTGTACTTTGAAGGGAACTTCCGTTAATTTGAGAATAAATTCCTCTCAAAGTTGTACCTGAAGATAAATTCGTCCAAAGGTAGTGGATTTTGGCATCTATTACTTATATTAAAAGGCCAAGAACTGGAGCAATTTTAGGGGTCAAGTTAGTATAGCTGTTGTTCATGTGGGTATCATGTATGTGTATGTATATACAGACATGTATTTGTATACATATATGTGTATATATGTACGTATGCGTATGTGTATATATGCTATGTATATGTATCTGTATGTATATATGTACACATAGTTTTTTTTCAAAATTCTAGAAAAATAGTGAAAGGAATAATAGTTATATTGATAAATTGACTGAAATAATTTAAAAAGCATAGGAAAATATTTAAAACTCAAAAAAAATATGAAACAAATTTAGTTATATTCGTATTACTGTTATCTACGTGTTAAAAATGAAAGTACCACTGTTTTATCCATAATTAAATGAATATGTTAAATATTGATAAATTTATAAATAAATATTAAGATATAAAAATAGTGAATTTAATTTTTTAGTGTTCTTTTATTATACTTTGTGTAAAAAAAAAGGGCGCTGCTCGCCAATTCGCCTAGTTGTTCTGGTCTGACAGAAATTTTGGGCTCTGGTGGGTTGGTTTTGCAGGGTCCTGGGAAATAGGCATTTGAATTCAGTTGCTAGTGGGCCAGATCCGTACACATTACAGACCTGCTGGATTCTTTGGGATTTTGCATTGAAGGCCATCCAAAAGAGAGGTTCTGGTTGTTTGGGCTGGGCACAGTGGGGACTGCGTGTTTTGCTGCGTGCAGCTCTCTCCGTTTTCGTTTACCCGTTTTTACTAGTAATTTTGCTTTTGCATTTTTTCTAAAAATTACAAGTACTTTACAATATTAATGAAGCATATTTCACGATAAATATAATGATACGAAAAAAATTAGATATCTATAAATTTTTTATAAAAAAACGTAAAGTCAAACTTAATGAAAACGGAGGTAGTATTATATCATGAAAAGTTATGGTATCGCAAGAACCATGAAAGCTGCGACACGGGGAAAAAGGCCGAGCCTGACTGCCCTCATGTCACTATGCGCATGTCGGCACGCGGGTGCCCTTTTTCCCTACGTCTGGATCGAGAAACTGCTGCCTCTGCAGTGCAGAAGCGAATGGGGCAGCTGCCGCACCTGCACTAAGGATGCAAAATTCTTTTTTTATATACCTAAAACCTGAAACTTACTGAGTTTGAACTAAAAATACACCTCTATCTTATACTAGCTAACTCATTTTTCCTAATCAACCAAGAGGCTAAATGAACTAACCTAAACTATCCGTCGGATACCTCCCTAGCTGCACCCGTCGGCACACGGTGCAAAGCTGGGCAAGTGGCGGGCAAAAGCGCGGCTCCGCTGCCGGCGCGCGCAGCACGCCGGCCGCATCGGGGCTGACGCGCTGTCCACGGCCACCGTTTCAGTCCTAAAAGACCCGACGCGATCTCCCCCGACGTACTCGGTGGAAAGGGAAGCGACCGGAGAAAACGTTGCGGTGCAGTGCAGTCGTGCAGAGGCGAGCACTTCACCGCTGCGTCCGTTGTCCCCCTAGCAGTGTGGTAAAGGATACGGAGGCGCCGCGAGCGGCGGCGGCGGCGGGGGACGAGGGGCAACGGCGCGGTGAGATAGGAGTAGGAAAAGATGCCGGGAGGAGCACGAGCGGCCGACAGACGGCGCGCGCGGCGGGCACGTCAACGCGCGCGCGCGGGCAAGTGGGAGGCCGCGCGGAAAGGCGCGAACAAAAAAACCCGTGATCCCACCCAACCTGCGCCCCCGCGGGCGCGCGTGTGCTCGCTGCCACTCACGCCGCTGTCCACCGCGCCCCGCGGCAGCGGCAGCGAGAGCGCCGCTGCACCAGCTCCAGCTCCGCCTCGCATTCTGCACGGTGCAATAGCCAGGTCAGGGACGCGCCAACTGCCCAAGCACGAGCCATGTTTCGATGACGGAGATACGTGTTGCCTAGACTGAGTGAAAGAACCGGAAGCAGGGGAATAATCTCGAGCTTAGATTAAGGTCGGGGGGCTATATATATATACACTTGGACATCGATACTCTCCTTATAATATAACTTTAACTTATTTTTTTAAGTAATATATAGATGAAACATAACAAAAATATATTATTATAAAAATATTTTTAAAAATAAATGTCACTTTCAAGTATTTAAATTTAATACATAAAAAATAATTCGTAGTTGAAGTTTTAAATAGTTAAATGCATAATCTAAAATAACACTTATTTTGAACCGGAGGAAGTAGTACAAAGTATGGAGTTAGATTTTTGTCTCCACCTACACGTCGATCTCTAATTCCACCTCTAAGAGATCTAACTGTACATGGAATCAGTTTATCTGTAATATCAAACCAAACTCGACCTGTTAATCGTATCGTCCACACGATCGCAAGCGGTATGCCAAAGACCGCGAACCCGTGGGTCTACCTGCAGTAGGTTTTGCTACGGTTGCGACAACCGACAACCCCCCGGCCCCCGTGCAGTAGCGTACATTTGCCAGGTGCAGTGAGCTCTGAACGCCTGGCACCGACTAGAGCCTGAAGAAATGGGACTGCGGAGCTGAGGAGCCACCGCATTGAATATGCAGGCACGAACTCCCGTTGGATCGGACAATTCGGTTGCACAGGACATGGCGAGAGGACTTCATGTTGGCTATGCAGAGTAAGCTGCTTGCTGCAGTGCTGTTGAGTGGAGTTATTGAACTGGCCACTGGGGCAATGGAAGGAGCCATTGAATTGGCCAAGCAAGGAAATCGTGATGGACCCATCTCCATCCGTCTCATCTCGATTCATGGTACAAGGAGTGGAAACCTGGTTCACAGAAAAAAATTAACTGTCTAGTCTGTACAAATGCAATGAAATTCCTGCTGCAGTGCAAATTGGGACAGCAATATTACACGAGTAGCTTTCAAGCTCTGAATGACTCCATGTTGCGTTGCAAACGAAACAAAAGATTAGGACTGGACAGGCAGGCACTCTACAGATTACATCAAGGACACTAGAAGACCACAACAGGACATCAGAGCCGTCCGATTGCGCTACTGACACAACCTGGCAGTAATTTTCTACCGGGGATAAAAAAGCCAGCCCAGGGAGACCTCGGTGACGAGATTACGCACCAAATTACGCTGCTGCTACCTAGTTACTCCTAGCGAACTGAGTGATTAATAACTTATTACTGAGAGAGGAGAGGTAAGATCAACGCTACAGGAATATGAAGCATTCCATGGCCACCAAGGGGTTGTCCAGGGACTCCTTCCCTTCACCGTCTCTGGCGGCGGCGGCGGTGGCGGTGGCGGTGGCATTATCCTCTGGCGGCAGTGGCAGCGGTGGAGGTGCAGAATGCGCAGGCCCGGGTGTCTGCATTGGCGGCGCCGGCGGCGAGGGCTGGGGAGGCGCAGGAGCCTCGTGCGCGCGCCGCGGCGACGCGCGGCCGCACGGTCTCGCCGGGACAGGCGGCTTACGCTGTGTGCCGGAGGAGGCGGAGGCAGCAGCTCCCGTGCCCGCGCGCCGCTGGTCCTGCGGCCGCTTCGCCGCCGGCGACGGGGACCTACGGACTGGCCACTCACCGGGGTCGCGCCGACGCGGCGGCGGCGGGGGCGAGGGGGACGCGCGCCCGCCACCAGGGCGCCCGGCGGCGGCGGCGGGGGCCCGGTCCCGCCTGGCGCGGGCGAGCTCGCCGGACACGGCTCCCCGCCTCCTGACTGGCGCCTTCGCCGGGGACCGCTCGGGGCCCACCGCCGTGGTCGCGGCCGACGACTCGGACGCCGCCTCCGTCGACTTCTCGTCGCCGGAACGCGCCACTCCCACCGCCCGACGTGCCCTACCACCACCGTTCACCCTGGCACCGCCGCCCTTCGCCTTGGGCGCCGTCTCCCCTGCTTCTAGCCCCACCGACGCAGCTACTCGCTTAGGCCTGGGCCTCGGCTTGGCCTTCGGGGTCTCCGAGAGCACTTCCTTGACCTTCTCCTCCTCCGGCGGCGGCGGCGGCGGGTCACGCGCCTCCGACCGCCGCCGGGTAGCTTCCCCCGCCGCGCCCGGCGGCTCGTCGCACATCTTGCTGGCGCAGCAGCCCATTGCCTCCCTTGTCCTTGTTGCTTCTTGCTGAGCTAGGCGACCGTTTCCCGCGAGCTCGCTAGTGGTGGTGAGGACTGAGGTGCGAGAGCCGAGAGGAGAGCGTGGCGTTGGGTTTCCCTCCGTTGTGCTTTGAGCTGCGTGAGGAGAAGAGCAGCTGTGGTGGGAGACCGGGAGTCAAAAGGGCTGAGCTCGTCGGTCACTAGTAGGGAGCAGGGTTTGTTATCACTGACGCGGGCTTAAAATTAATCAGGTCGGGATGTACATTGGAGCATCTCTATTGGCTAGTCGAACCATCATAGAAAAAAAAAAAGCAGTCACACAGGATGGGTTGGGTTCACCTCTCCACCTTCCAACTGTGCCAAACCATTATATAGGACTTATAGCTAATAAAAAAGTGTTTTCTTTTTTCAGCCCAAAACACTCGTGGGGAAATTTCTATTCCTCTTTCGTGTCGACATCATCTTCCTCACCTCGTTCCTCGTCTTCTTCCCTAGAAATCAAGCTATGCCACCATAAAATTAGAGTCGGAGGTTTATGGATCCAGACCCGAGGCTAGCAGGTGGCTTGGGCACGACCAGGGGTGCAATCGCCTAAGCCCTAGCATGGTTGCGAGGGGCACGGGGTGGCCTGGGAGGGGCTCGACCAGGGGCGTGACCGTGCATGAAGGTCTCAGCCAGGGGTAACACGGTCAAGCAGCGACGCAGTAGGAGCAGGGCGCAAGAATGAAAAAAGCTTCGAGGATGACCAATTTATAAGTTACTTGGTTAGATTGATATGTTAGCTTTGTTTTGCACGTGCTTTGAATTGATCTAAATTGGTTTATTGTTTGTTAGAGAGCACCGATGTTAGATACAGGAAAAAAAATATACATAAAGGAAAACAAAAGGAATCGATAGGCTTTATTTTACATCTTACCAGCATGCGTACACAAGAAGATGGAAGAACTAAATTGGCTAGTGCAAATTACACAAGAATAAGTAGCATACATTCAGATAGTAGGAGAACTAAACTTAATTGCAGACAAACTGATCAGTAATGCTCTTGATTTTCTCCATATTGTTGCCATATATGCTCTATCAAGTCTGACTTCAGGCGACGATGCATGAACCGACAATGAATACCGGCGTTTATCTCGAGCATCCTAGTAAACTCATTTATTGGCCATTGATGATATTGGAGCAACGGAAAAGACGAATGCTCCTGATCATAGTCAACATCATTGCGAGCCCCATAAGAATCCGAGAAAAGTGCTTCTCTTTGTTACATACGTGATGGGCTATGTATTATAGCAAAACGAGCCTGCAAGACTCTAAAAGCACACTCCACATCTTTTCTTGCTCCTTCTTGTTTCATGAAAAATAGTTTGTCCTTCTCACTTAAAGGATTGGAAACTGATTTCACAAATATTGCCCACTCAAAATAAATATCAATTGTTAGGTAGTAGCCCATGTTATACTTATTGCCATTCACCGTAAACTGAACTTCTGGAGCTGTTCCTTGTAGAACTTTTGTGAACAATGTTGAATTGTTTAACACATTTATATCATTGTTTGATCTAGGAGTACCAATAAATACATGTCGTATCAAAAGGTCATGCGAAGCAACAACTTCTAACATGAATGTGTCCACTTTATAGTCACCACAAGTGAACTGCCCTTTCACAACACTAGATAGTTTTTCCACTGCCAATGTATACAATCAAGGCTTTCTAACATACCTGAAAAGCCACGAGTCTCCTCTTCTTGCAGTAATCTTTGAATGTCATCATTATAAGGCCTCCTAAGTTATTCCTCCCCAAAATTTTCTATCGCACCTTTACAGAATTTAGTCAAGCACTCAATGATTGTAGTTTCAGCAATTCTTAAGTTTTTATCCCACACATCTACACAAGTTTCATATGCTAACATACGCATAGCAATGGCACACTTATGCAAGGGTGAAAAGCCCAACTTACCAGCGGCATCACTTCTTTGATGAAAGTAAGGAGACCAATCACTGAGCTTTTGCACAATCTGTAGGAATAAATGTCATCTCATGCAAAACCTCCGTCTGAACTGCACATCATTATACAATGCGTTGTCAAAGAAGTAGTATGTGATCAGTCTTTTGTGACCAGTATCTCGATCTCTTACAACATACCTTCGAGAAAATCGTCGTTGCTGAATAGATGTACCCCTCACTTGCTCTTCTATTTGAGCTCTAATCTATTCTATAATATGATCTTCAACTAGATCATTGATGAAGCCTCAAATGGCCTCAATAGGGGGAATATGGACACCAATCTGATCCTCAGGATGGTCAGACTGGGAGCTTAATTATGTGTCCATTATTAGACAGTAGAATATATTGCTGCTGAAAATGGTTGAAACTTGTATGGCTCAATGTTGGAGGGGCTGGTGTCTTTTATATGTGTGCAAGGTGGTTCCCAACAGCTAGTTTCCAACAACTAGTTCACAACAACTAGTTCACGACAATTAGTTCCTAACAGCTACTTCACAACGGCTAATTATGAAATGACTACTGTAAAAGGTGGATTGGCACCTAACATATTTATATACAATGTCTACAATATCTACCTTCTTAATGTGAGCATTCTTTTTTTTGCAGGTTAGTCTGCCATGAGTATTGAAAGCAAATGGAACAAACAACCATCTAACAAAGAACACACAAGATCTGGATTACCATAAGACTATCTCCAACCATATTCCCTTCATTTCATTCCCTTCCCAATTCTCTTCCCCATTCGGATTCCCTTTATTTTCTCTTATCTCCAACAGCTTCCCTTCGAGAGGAATCGCGAAGGGAAAGGAGAGAGAATCCCGTCCTGAATGGAATGACTTTGGGAATCCCTTCGTGATGAGAACCGTGGAGAGAAACTGTTGGAGCGCTGAAGGGAACGAAAATCTCTTCATGACGGGAATATGGACCCAAGAAGTACGAAAGCTACATTGTCACTAGAAGAGGTAGAAAAATTACGTTGCCCCTAGAACAAGTAGAAAAAATTATAATGCCACTAGAATAAGTCAAAGTGTTACATTTCCACTAGAACAAGTAGAAAAGTAGTACATCTAAGAATCTTCTTCTTCAAAAAAAAAAATCCTTAGTATAATAATTCAACATCATTTCATGTCAAGCCTTTTGTGCATCGCTGAAGGTTGTAGTATCAATGGCCATCAGCTAGAGGTACTTATTCATTTTCTTTATCTTAAGCTTCTCTTTAGTTGTTGCAGCTTGCTCAGCAACGGCTTTAGCATGCTCAATTCCTGCTACAGCTTGCTCAGTAATGGCTTTAGCATGTTGAGCAGTTGCTTATGCTATTTTTTCAATTGCTTCTGACTTCTGCTGCTGAAAGTCATTGAAATATTGCACATTTTCATTTGACAGGCCGCCTTCTGAATAACATGATGTTGCTTTCCCTTTCTGCCGTGCTTTTGTTGTCTTCTTTCCAGGAGAGCGACGATTTGCTTCAGCACTTGCTTCATCATCTTGATTAGAAGAAGTGTAAGCTCCATCACTTGGTCGTCTAATTCACCACTGCCATGTGCACTTTTCATTCTATGCCAGCATGAATCGAACTTTGTAACCAGTGGTTCATACCTATTCCAATGGTTCTTGCATTGCAACTGTCGGAGGATGAACTCCTGTCGCAGGGATCCCGAGAGATCCCTTTTTAAAGATTCGGCTGGGGGGATGATCCTGAACGAGCTCGTCGGGGAAATAAATGGGAACGGAAAATAAATGCAGTGGCTGGTGGTGGGGGATGATCGACCTAGTGCAAAAAAGATGGATGCACCGGGGTTTAGACAGGTTCGGACCGCACGGGGGCGTAACACCCTACTCCTGTGTGAGTGCTATATCTTTCCTTGAAGAGAATTCTTCAAGGATGTATTTGGTTACAAGGGTGTGCTGTCCACAGAGAGCTTGAGGCTCCCGTGTCCTGGCTTTGCTCGAGCTTGTTTGTGATGTTCTTCGTGTGTACCTTACGTATCTTTTTCCTGTGAACTTTTCCGTGTTGCGCCTTTCTTCATGGGTTGTCGGGGTCTGTCTTTATGTGTTCTCCATCCTTTCTTTTTATAGGCGCGCCGACCTCGACTTATCTTGAATGGGAAAGAGGGGGCGCGAGTGCCAAGGTGCCACGGAGAAAGGCGTCATCATTCCGTCTTGGCGAAGTGACAGGGGCGGTGGAAAATTGCGGCGTGCATCCGACCACCCGTCACTGTGGATGTCCTCCCGGGACTTAGTTTCTTCTTATCCTGCAGGGTGGATCTCGCGGGATGGTGATACGTGGCGGATGGCCGGCCCGGTCTTGGGACTCAGGGACCCCTGGTTCCCAATACACCGACAGCAACATCGACCTTCGTCAGTCTACAGGAGAGTACTTGTTGTATTCTCTGGTGACTTTTCGTCCAATAGTGATCATATTTCTTGTCATTGCTACCGATTGGATCATTGGAATTATTCAGCCACACACTTACTAGCACCAGATTCTCCTCTTCAGACCAATATCTGCGCCCAAAATTATGTTTTTCCGTCATGGCTCGCTCGGCCTACGAAAGGTCCATGCAGGAGCTGGCCGTGGAGCGGGAGGCACTGGAGGAGGCCCGCGATGAGGCCGTCGCCGCGCAGGAGAAAGCCGACCGCTTGGAGCGGCTCGCGGCGGAGCGCGACCAAGCACCGAGGAGGCGTGCCGGAGAGCTGGTCGCTTGCGAGGATCAACTTGCTCAGCGCGAGCGGCAGGTTGCTTCACGGGAGGAGGCGGCCAGCAAGAGGGAAGAAGCCGTGCGGTCTGCACAGGCGGACCTCTGTTGCCAGAACGACGATCTTGAGCGCGGTCGCGCCGACGTCCTCCACCGGGAGGAGCAGGTCGCTCTACGTGAGACGGATGCCGACTTGGCGGTGTCAGCGCTTAACGCCCGGGAGGAGTAGATCGCACAGCGTGAGGCGGATGCCGACTTGGCGTCATCAGCACTCGCCACCCGGGAGGAGTATGTCGCCAACCGAGAGGCCGACCTGGCTGCCCGAGAGCAGGCCATCAAGGCCCGGGCCGAGCAACTGGAGCAGTCCCGAATCGAGGTGGCTGCGCAACGCCGGGAGATACCGGCCGCGAGGGACATCCCCACCAGCGCGGCCAACGGCAGCAGTCTCGAGGCTCGGCTGAAGAACGCCAAGGAGGAGCTTGATGCCATCCTCTCAGAGCGGACGAATGTGAAGTTGATGATGCGGGATATCCTTTGGCGGGCACGGGACACCGTGGAGGCAGCCGGGCTTGGGCGTGTGTTTGTGGGTTCCCAGTCGCTGGAGACGGAAACGATAGGCCACGTCGCCCTCGGGTTCACAGAGATCGCCCGGCGCCTCGAGGCTCTTCCTGCCGCTGTCCAGGAGCTGGCGACTCGGGAGGGGCGTGCGCTGGCCCAAGGTGTGGCCGAGCACGTTCTCGCCTACTACCGCAGCTGAGACCCCCGCCTTCCCGCTAGAGCCGGCTCGGCAGGGTGGTTGAGGCAGAGGAAGCCGTCGCCCGGGCTGCCGTCCGCGACGTCGCCACCGAGGTGGCGGAATTTTTTGTGCGGGAGCCGGGCCCAAGCAGTGACAGCAACAGCGATGCGTGCCCTCCTCCTTATCCTGTAAAAAGTTAGGATTTTTGTTTTTTGAATGTTGTAAATATGGGAGTGATTTCCTCCTGAATGGTTCCTTTCAGTGTAATATAAGCCATCCCTGGAATCGAACTCCGTTCTGTGCTTGTGCTTGATGTTGTTTGTTCTTCCTTGATGTCCCGAGAGGCACTGGCCAGGTCGAGCCCGGAAGTCTACCCCCGAGAAGTTAGGTTGCCCCGGTCACTCATGTTTGAGCAGCAGGACCACCCGAGCGTCGAGCCCCCGAGCCCTCGCGAGCGTGCGGCTGCTGAGTCAAAGAGACACAGACAGACACAAACTTCTTTGCTCAGGAAACAAGTCCACCTGGCACAGTACACGCCACGACCAGTGAACGCTTTTTGTCCTGCAACCTCTCAAACAAATAGACCGGAGACGTGCGTGGGCGGAAATGCAACCAAGAGTCCCCACAATTTGGTAGTGTACGGGGTAGGACTGACCAGACCGAGCACCGACAGCCCGCCCCCGGGGTCTAGGCGTCCCGACCACTCATGTTCGAGCGGTAGGATTACCTGAGGACCCCAGAGGCTCGGTAGTGCTCGGGGTACTGCTAAGTCAGCCGGGCACCACTGCCACCATAAAGGACCTAGGTCAGCCATCGCCGCTTGTGCGGTACATCGACTACTGTTTGTCTTTGTCGTTCCGAAAAAGCAAACACAAAGGTGGGATTTTGCGCGCGAGGAGACTGCCTCGCCAAACAGATTAGCATGCGAGGGTCCCGAGGATAACTTGGGAACAATAGTTTACAGAGTATGAATGAGAGGGAATTCATATGACTTTAGGAACTCACCGAGTAGGTGTCAGCCTTCCGGCCGGCCAGGCCAGGAAGGAGTAGGTGTCCTGAGCTCGGGGCACCCGAGAACGTGGGTTCCTTTGTGCAGAGCGCTTGAGCCCCCAGGACATCCTCTCAGCGCCTGAGCACTGCAAACCTGGTAACAAAACCAGGGGCTAGGTGGTCCCGACCACTCATGTCTGAGCGGTAGGATTACGCGAGGACCCCAGAGGCTCGGCAGCGCCTTGGGCACTGAGGCCCTTGTGGTTGGGCTGTTTGGTTCTCGAGTATTTATCTGTGAGTTTAAAAATAGGCAAATATTCTTTGCTTGGTGCGCTCTGTCAGTGCGGTACTCATTATAGACTGCTTCTCATTTTTGACCCGAGACCAGCAAAATGTACAGACAGAGGTATGACCAAGAGGTCCAATGGTTCAGTGGTGCCCGGGGTAGGACTGACTAGGCCGAGCACTGACAATCCGCTATGAGTACCTCTACGTCGCCATCGACAAATTCACCAAGTGGCCGGAGGCGGTCCCAGTCGCTCCTTGCCATATGAATTTTGTGGGAAAATGAGGTGAAGGGAAACCCAGGTACTCCTTGCCATACGAATTTTGTGGTCCTAGGAAATCTGGACTTGAGGATGAGGAGTTCAACAAGCTTGTGAAGTTGGCAGATGAAGACGATGACTCCATGTGTATTTTGGCCATGGAGAGGAGGGTGTTGTGCTTTGTTTGTACAAGGGCAAAGTGTAGAAATTTTGAAGTGAAATGGATAAAAGCGTGTTTGTATAGACCGAGAAAGCAACGACTATTTTGCTTCAACGGTTAGGCGGGAGTTGGTTTCACTATGCAGAGTCAGTTGGTTTTACTATGTACAAATATTATTTTAATGCTCATGCATCAAACCAAAGATTGGGTTTGAATCTTCTGCCTGTGCATGGTTCAGCTACTCTACAGTGAGGATGAATTGACTTATGTGCTGCCATCTCACTCCATGAGTCGCTTCTTTTTTTTTGTCATTGAAGATGGTCTTAGCGGAATGTATTTGCAGTGTTTAATGGTTGTCATGTCTGTGAAGTGTAAACTTAAAATAAGAAAAGAGTATGCTTTAGTTAATTTGAGACATTTTACCTAAAATCTTATGGAAAGACAATGCATTAGAGAGATCACCTTTATAATACCTTGTGGAGATTTCAATGCAAAATAAGAATTAACATTAGTGTCATTTTTTCATGATAACGATGTTTGTGAGTTTTTTTTTATTACAAGATGATCCACACACCACTACACACGTGTACCATACTCACACACGCGAGTACGTCTCTATCCCATGCCTACAGATAATACAAATGAAAGCACAAAAATTTGAAATTTGATAGGTGAAGTCGTATACTCACATCACCACAACGCATTGAAGTGCTTCCGGATGTTTGTGAGTTTTTTTTTTCTTTCAATAACACGCGATAGAGAGGGTTTGGAATATGCTACTACTAATCACTGTGCCAATCAATGATCGTGAGAAATCAAATATACTCAAATCACTGTAGCAAAGTATGGCAATCTGTAGAAAAAAAGCTATATAACATATCATGCTGATATGGACTCGTGTCACATCTGCTGCACAAATATGGCAATATCTATTCTGAATCATACGCTCTTTGCAAGTTTTTGTTACTTAGGTCTCACTTTTAAGTCTACGTCTCATCAGATATTAAGGGATTCTTATTCATTGTCTACTAGCTTGTCAAAACAACTTTAATTAGTAAAGGGGTTTTTACATGCTCCCTTCAAAAGCAGAAGTGTGGTTGTGCCATATCGTCAAGTGTCTTTGTTTTGTCAAATATAAAAGTGATGGGTTACAGGACCAATATTAGAGACTATAGACTAAAGATAATAAAACAAGCGTATAGGAGGCTATGATCAGTAAATTTGTTTTTATGTGAAAATTGTTAGTAAAATATAAAGGGATGGGGTTACAAAGCTAATAGTAAAGACTATTTACTAAATACCACAATATTATAGTAGTATAACTTCACAATGTATCAAACCTATCAAAACAGTGATCGGTAGATTGGATATCTATTACCTATTCTAACGGGGCTAGGATCGGCGGCCTCCTAGACCCCTACCTCACTATAGCTAATGTACTAACATGTGGGCCCATCATCAGGCATGGAAACGCTTGGCGCGTAGCTATCCATGCATCACCCACTCCTATCCCCCTCGTAAAACCTAATTGCACAATTCACATGCCTATGTTGTTTTGAATTTTTATTTTTTAGTTTCAATTCAATACGGGAGCTCCTTACCTAAGATTAACGAACACGATTATGTCGTAACCCATTACGCCAAATGTGTGTCCCTCTCCTCCTCATGTTACCTCTTCCTTTGCCCCCCCACCCTTACCTCTTCTCACTGTCGCCACCTCTCTTTCCTAGTGCCCCTTTCACCATCGCACCTAACCCTCGCTCAGCAGCCATCAGCACCTGTCGCTTCCCTTTATCAGTGTGACATTCTTGCCCTAACTTTATTCACTATCGCTCATCACCTCTAGCGCCCAGCAGCCGCGCAGGATCCTACAGTGACACGAGCTTACCACTGTTGCGAATTAGAGTTCCTCAAAATTAAATTGCTAGAGCCAATTGATCCAATGTAGAAAATCCGCTATAAAATTGTCTCATTTTAATCTGATTTAATTCTACATAGAGCTGCCAAAATTAAAAAAAAAATGTGCGATCTGGAAAGGGTTGCCACACTAACATAGGACTTATTTAGATAAGCTGTGGCTTCAGAGCTTCTGGCTAGCTGAGTAAACGGTTGTGGCTATTAGATTTTAGTTGTTGATTTTTATAATAATTTTTAACTTCTCAGCACATCCAAAAGCAAAAAAAAAAAACAACTATAACCTATTTCTTAACTTTTAATTCATTGCAATCGCAATCACTCTCTCAGCTAACAAAAACTTTAAAAAACCTATGTGGCCTTTTGGATCACAGGCCCACCTGACAGACACGGGTCCCACCTGTCATACACTACGAACCCCACAGCCCCCTCCTCTCTATTTCCGCATACTCGAAGGCAGAGGGGAGCACCGCAACAGTACGCCACTAGCGCAGCGGTTGGCCACCACCCGGCGCCGGAGGAGGAGGCGATGGCGGGGAAGCACGGCCGCAACGGCTTCGAGGATGACAACGTCAACCCCTTCGCGGTGAGTGCTCCTCGCGTCACCTGCCCAACCACCACGCTGCATCTACAGCCTTTCCACTCGCCTAGATCTCGGGGCGCTTCTCCGATCCGATCAGCTCCCGCTGTGCTCGCATTTGGGATCCGGCGCTTTATTGTTCATATTACGCGCCGGATCTGATTGCTGGAGGGGGGCGATACGGCGAGATGCTAATTCGCGCGCTTGGAGTTTGGTAATCACGTACGCTGTGGGTTGTGTAGGGTGCTCGTGGAGCGGTTGCTTAACTCTAGATCCTCTCGTGCCCATGCGAGGAACTAGGTTGCGTAGTGGATGACCAATAGCGTGTGTTGCGCGGTTGGAAGTGAGGCATGCGGTTCTGCATTTAGCTATCTCAGTTGTTGGAACTTGGGATTTGGTGCCATTAGCTTCCTAATGCGATGTGGGTCCTTTTGCTGTGATGCAAGGGCATCTCCCACCTTTGTTGATCTGGTGCCATCTTATATGACTTGCTATGTTTTTGATCGTGCATGTTTACTGATTGTTGGGCAATGCAAGCCAAAGTTTCTGGTACAATCATGCAGCAATTCTTCTACCCATCTTCAACTGAAACTGTTGACCTTTTTTGTTTTAGTTTGTTTTCTTCTTCATTTTGTGGTATTGTGTGTTGATAGTTCTATTTTGTGATGAGCAGCAGGTGAGTTCGTAGAAAATAGTATGGTCACTGAGTTGAGTTGCGGAGGGACTCCTAATCTTGGAGCTCTTTTCCTTAACTACCTGACTGATTTGTCTTCCAAATCTTACCTATTTTGCAGGGAGGAAGTGTTCCAGCTGCCACCAATTCTCGGCTCTCACCTCTATCACATGAACCAGCTGATTTCTACAGTGTGGACATTCCTCTCGATTCAACTAAGGTACTTGTACTCTCAATGAATGTTGAGCACTGTACAGTTGCACCATATGAAAGTTTTGATAACTCTTTTCGCCGCTTAAGAGTCAAGAATATATAGTAAACTGAGCTTCTTTCTGTAACTTGGTACATGCACACTCTTCATCATGGATTTTGTCAAATTTCCATGCGTTTTCATGTCCAAATACAAATAGCATATCGTCTAATTCTTTTGTTGTACTGTTTGTGTGCCAAGTTAGTTTTGAGTATTTATATGGCTAATTTGTTTGCGGATAATTCCTCATGTCATACATCCATCTATATCTACATTTAGGATCTCAAGAAAAAGGAGAAAGAACTTCAGGCTATGGAGGCTGAGCTAAACAAAAGAGAAAGGGTATGTGCCTTACTATTACAGAATTTTCTGCCTTTTCTATGCCCTTTGCCAGTTATAGCAATTCTGATAAATTAAATACAACTTATGTCACACGTAGTCCTCAAAGCAATATTTTTCATAAACTACTCTAGGATGTGCAATTTGCCTCTGCTACTTGAGGCATTGCTTTTTTAAGCATTATGTCCAATCAAACCATAAATTATATTTACTGCCAAAGCATTCCTACTCCAGACAGTACTCAAATATTTCATTTTAGAGAGCCATGTTGATATATATGATTTATACTGATTACTCAAACACTCCTTCTCTGTATGGTACTCAAAGATTTCATTTGAGATAGCCATTTTGCTTTACATCTATAGTGCACTGATTTTTTGAGTGAGATATCTTAGCATGTTGACTCAAAAAAAGGAAATTGTCTGTTTCCGCCGTGTCCAATGTGTTTGAAACGTTGAATCCATGTTCCATCTGTTTATGTACTGTGTGCAATGTGCACAGTTTTTTCTCTCGAAAATGCTGGTCTGATTCCTTTTTTATGTGTCTCTGTTGGCATAGGAATTGAAAAGGAAGGAAGAGGCAGCTTCCCGAGGTACATTTCATATTCATTCCTGTTTTCAAATAGCTATTTATTTCATTTTGGCACATTTGTAGCATCAAAATTTGAACTCATTAGAAAGATATTGGTAAAAGCAATGGGTTTATTAAGGAAATTTACTGAGGAACTGATGCCTGTCACTCAACTTGGGCAGAGAAGCAGTCAGTGTTATTTCTATCTTCGGTTATTGGTGAAATTTGCTGAGAAGATTACTTTTCCTAGATGATGTTTGCAAGTATCATTAAGTATGTCTTCCAATTTGTTTGTATGTTTTTTAGCCTTTTAAAAAGGAAAACTTGTTATTTCTTCTCATAAAGCAAATTAGATTGGATACTTATTTTGCATTGTCTGTTAGAATGGGTTTGGACTGTTTGTGGCCAAGCACCCTGGAGAAATCTAGCTTTTGCTATTTATTTTCCCTAACCTTTATCACTTATTTGTTTTCTTGCAGCTGGCATTGTGATAGAAGAGAAAAATTGGCCACCCTTTTTCCCTCTCATCCATCACAATATCTCAAATGAGATACCTATCCATCTACAAAGGATGCAGTACCTTGCATTTTCCTCATTTTTGGGTAAGCTCTTACAATGTCCAAAATGTGTTGGTCAGTACTAATGTGCTGTGCTGCCTTGGTCCTTTTAAACAGGGAGTGAAGGCAATAAGCCTCCACTCCTTTTCTTATTGCATAAAGAATTTATCGTGTTCATTTGATCGGCGGGCTGATGAATTTCACAGAAAAGGAATCCTGACAGATAGCGGCTAGTTTGTTCATTTGGCGTAGCATTTCTCAACTGAAGTTCTCTTTTCCAATACTTGGATCTCATGCAGGACTGATATTGTGCCTCTTTTGGAATATCATAGCAACTACAACAGCATGGATTAAAGGGGAAGGTACAGTTAAAGTGCACCTTATTGACATCTCGTATATCTTCTTCAAATCAGCTCCTATTACTTTACTGACACTTCAAGCTAATATGACCTCTCCGCTTCTACAGGAGTTATCATTTGGCTGCTTGCCATCATCTACTTCATATCTGGTGTGCCCGGGGCTTATGTGTTATGGTATCGCCCTCTTTATAATGCAATGAGGTTGAGTATACACGTTCATCCATTAGTACAAACAACTTTTTTTTTTCACCTTTTCAATTATTCCTCATGACTATATATTGTTTTGTTTGACTGTCTTGCAGAACTGAGAGCGCTTTGAAGTTTGGGTGGTTTCTTCTGTTTTACATGGTAAGATATCGACATACAATAAACTAAAGGTTTCACACAGTCACATCTTAGCATTAATTGCTCATACAGTTATTGCATGCCTTGCTGACAATCTTTGCCCATTTCCAGATTCATATAATCTTCTGTGTGTGGGCAGCTGTGGCTCCTCCATTTCCTTTCAAAGGAAAATCCTTGGCGTAAGTCTCCTGTATTACTGAAAGGATATTTGTTTTTTTACTTCCTGAGATTCCTTAACTCATAACTGTTGTAAGTTCTCTACGAAGTTAGCTGTGAGGAGCTATATGCATCCCTAGCCATAATTTGTGTTTCTTCCCTACAATTTTATTCGATAAAAGATAATTTGTTATTTCACTTAAGAAATGGTGTAAGAATTTACATGCTTGAGGTCAAGCGACAAGTTAATGAAATCACTTATTGCCTTCTCCTGGATCATGGTCAATATTGATCTCCACAAGAAATCATTAAAGAGATACAATAGTTGCCCTAAAGTTTAGGCATGAACACACTTATACACACTTTGTGATCCTGGAACTGGATGTATAGGAATAAAACTTAAATCATGTACTTGCTAAAGTTGAGATAGTTATATTTCTTGCTAACCATGTTGCTGTTAAGTTTCACTGTCACTAACTGACAACACATGTACTGCTTGGTTTATAAGAACCCCAAATGCCACCAGTGCTAAACTGCTCGTACAGTTTTAGAAAAGGTATTAATGTGGTTGATAAAGTTTGGTTGGTGTTAGCAGCATTGGTAATTTGTTATATTTTGGATTCTTCAAGTCTTGATGTTTTTGTCTAAACTTATCGGGACAAAACCCTGGTTTTGACTGTTCGTGTAATCAAAATTAGTTTTAGACCTTTCTACCACACCATGCTCTATTTGTTTACGATTCATCCAAAGTTTTATAGCACTAACTATTTATTTGCTGTTTCATCAGTGGGATTTTACCTGCAATTGATGTCATAAGCAAGAGTGCTATTGTGGGGGTAAGTCTACGTCAGCATTTATCCTTATTATGGGGTTGTTAATTTTACTGACATTACTCACTTTACTTAATATGGCTTTGCTTTACTCAGTTTCATGAGCTATGAATTTATTCACCGAAGTAATGATATGTATGATGTTAGTACTTACCATGGCACTAGCAGAGTCAACTACATAGACAGGGAAATCCTTGCATTTTGCAGCAGACCTCTTGTATCATTTCCTCAGCCCTCATGCACCAATGACTCCTATAAGCACCTGATAGCCTTTCTGGCTACTTTAGTTCCTAAAACTGCACGCTTTATCAAACGTTGCTGCATTCAATAGTCATATGTTGGATTGGCATAGCTTGTTTAGTTTCTTACTGATTTCTATTTTTTTTCTCCATTTGACAGATATTTTACTTTGTTGGATTTGGTTTGTTCTGCCTTGAATCACTTTTGAGCATCGGTGTCATTCAGGTGGCTAAATCTATTCATTTTTTAAATGAACCCTTCATTTCAGTCCTTCCAATAGGAACAATTGTGATGTTCTTCATATCTCTTGATCACTGAACTATTTCACTCAACGTGCAGCAAGTATTCATGTACTTCCGTGGAAGTGGAAAAGCCGCAGAGATGAAACGCGAGGCAGCGCGTGGTGCTCTAAGTTCTGCCTTCTGATGAAAATACGACGGTCTGATTATAACCAGCTGATGGATAGAAGGAAACATGATGTGTCAATTGAGACATGGGTTCTTGTACATCGCTGCAGTGAGCGGATTTGCATCGTCGAAAGCGTACAGCTGATCATCTTTTTGCTCTTATGTAAGATAAAGAACAAACCTCCTCGTTTGGAGGTCAGTATGTTGGCTTCCATCTCTTGCCACGGTTTAGATGTGGTTGATAGGGAAAACGGTGGATTTTGTTGGTGGAATAGTTGAATATAATGTATCTGCACACGCTTGCATGTGAGTGAAATTGCTTGGTTTATTTCCTAGCGGCATGAATGGAGCCTGCTGTGTGCCCGTGTTTGTCGGCCAAGACGATCCACTTGTATGATACAGGATGAGCGATGCTCTCCGTCAATGCAACGACTATGTCCTATCTGTCGGCGCTGCACCATAATCTCGCCCTATCTCTCGTCCAAACATTGAGAAAGCCTCACTTTTTAAGATTTTCAATCTTCCACTATAAAAACCGTTCACTTCACAAGTTAAAATTCCCGAAACAGTCTATACAACCCTCGTCCTAACCATAGTGGTTTTTTTTATTACGTGGATGCACCTTAGATTCTCGCTGTCAACGCCAGTCATCAAGACATTAATAAAATCAGTAATTAAAATAAAAGGTTGCTAAGTTACACCAATATAGCCAAATAGTGTCACCTGATAGATTGACCTTCCGGTGTTATGTTTGCCATTAATCTGCTTTGGTTGCTGAGTATGAAAGAAGAATATTTTGAAATCATATTGGAGGGTGGCTCTTTTGCGGAACGAAGTTTTTGGCTATATTTTGGACGAATTCTAAAACCCTAGACATGTCCACCTTGAAAATCGACAAAGATAATATCATCATGACGTCCTACAATGAGTTGCCAGAAGAAGCACGCTTGACGTTCGAGGCCGACTTGGAGCAACATCGGTAGCAACTCCTCTCGCATTACATGAGGATTCAGCAAGGCGTGTTCAAGAAGGAAGATTCTCCATCGTCCGCCATTCAAAACCCTAAGGTACTAACCAATGTAAGTACTTAACCCCCTCTCTCTCATGAAGATATTGCTAATATAATTGATCAATCTGTTGGTTGCATGTCTAATAGTGTTTAAAAGATGGTTGATGATACATTAGTTGATAATATTCCGTCTTTAGTTTTACAAATACACGAGAAACACAATTTGAAGAAACATGTTGCTAGTAATGTTAATATTTCAATTCATCATGCTATTGTTAAAATATTATCTAGTGCTTCTTATGCATACTTGAATAATCCTCATGATGATCGAAGTTATATGGGTAGTGTTACACCTAATCATATTACCTCTCATCCTATTAAAACTGATGTGACATAAAACTCGTATCAAACACCATATGTTAAGCACAATGCTTCAACTTCAGTTTAAGCTTACAGAACCAAAAGTTATCTCAATGTGCAAACACCTTATTACCAAACCGTAGCATATGATACTCCATCTATACCACCACAATGGCCGGGAATCCCTTATGGGCCAATACTTGAAGAAAACTACACCATGCCACTTCTTATTACTTCATGTACGCCAAATTTGCCTACATCATAGCTTGAGCTAATAGCTAACTCTGCTTGTCACGTGGCTGATTATGCTTAAATCATGTGAGAACAAGTAGCTATCGCGCTAAGAGAATAATTTGGCGTGAAGGTTAGAGGAAAAGCTCGTGCATACCAAAAGTCATATCTCGATCACTATGATAAAATCTCATACCCTTGCTGTTTCAAAGTCTTGATTTCGTAAAATTTACCGGGGAAGATAACAGAACAACTAGGGAGCATGTGGGTCAGTTTACATAATTGGGTGAAGCTAGTTCGAATGATATCTTGAAAATTAGATTTTTTTTTCCATTGTCATTGTCTGAAATTGCTTTTATATGGTTTACATCTCTTGCTCCTAATTATGTACATATGCAGTCTTAATTAGAACAAAAAATTCATGAATATTTTATAGTGTTGACACTGAATTGAGGCTTTTACATTTAATATCGGTTAAGCAAAAATACAATGAGACCATTGTTGATTATATTAGAAAATTTAGGGATACAAAGAACCGATGTTTTAACTTGACACTTTCTACAAAAGATTTGGCCGAATTAACTTATTCGGGTTTATTGTCTTATCTTAAGAAAAAGCTAGAATGTTATGATTTTTAGGATGTTAGTCAAGTTTTACAAAGAGCTCTGGCACAAGAGAGTCAGGCTAAGAAGTCTAGAAATTTTTAGAGATCAAATGATAAATCAAGATTGATTGTCCTAATATTCACATGCTTAAATATGAATATGAAGGTTTGGACAATGACGATGTTGATGTATGTGTGGATGAATGGAAATGATTTTCTAACTTTAATCTATTTGTTTACTCTTCTCTTAAGCCGATGCCTCGTTAGAATCGGCAAAAAGAAATCAAATTTACTTTTGATTTAGTAATGTGTGATAGAATTTTTGATTACTTGCTATAAGAAAAACAGATTAAGTTGTCCTATGGTCATGCAATTCCGCTATTAGATAAATTGAAGATGCGAGCTTATTACAAATGGCATAATTCTTATTCTCATGTGACTAACGATTACAATATTTTTTATCGACAGATTTAATCGGTCATTAATGAAGGATGATTGAAATTTACGGAGATGCAAGTGGACAAGCAACCATTCCCGGTTAATGTGATTGATCTCCAAGATAAGAGCATCTTAATTCAACCAACTCAAGCTGAATCAACTAAAGGGAAAAATGTAATCGTTGGTGAAGAAAGACCTAAACCTTTGGGGGAGAACAAAAACTTGTTAAGAGAGATGTTACTTGAGAAAACTCCCGAAGGCAAGGAATCAATTAAGATTGTGGTGAACACTTCAACTGATGGGGGCATGATAATGCTAAGCCAAGGATGATCAAACCAAAGAGCCCGGAGATTGACAAGTGGACAGTCAATGAGGCAAAGAGACATGACATGTTTGAGAAATTCAAGCCCACCTTCAAACAACTCTTATCTAAATATGAGAAAGACAAGGCCGTCCCAACTCATATGAGTCTTTCAAATGGGTTCGAGTGACTAAGATCACCTTTAAGGCAAGGAGTTGACACGTCCTAAAACGCTATGGTGATAACTATAGACATGTGAAACGCTCTAATTCTGCAAAATTACAACGACAAAAAGTTCGGGATATTCGGAGTGGATTCTATCCTCACGCTCCTAAGTTGCTTCATCCTCGTTGTGGTTGCTCCATTGAATTTTGATAAATTTAATAGAGTGTCATCGAGTGTTGCATTCCGCTTCATCCAAGATTCGAATTGGTCATTCGCAATATGAGAGATCCGATTGCAATTCTCGTCAGCGGCAGTTTGCATAGCTCTTCTGTCGGGACTAAACTGTGAGGAGACACTTGCGAATAGCTAGAACATGCTCTTCTGCCTCTTTGACCAAATTCGAGCTTAGAAAAGCTCTTTCACCAGATTCGGACCAATTCAACAGCGTTCAGCATCTTTGGCCATAGAGAGCTTCAAACAGCGACATTTCAATGCTCGACTGATAACTGTTGTTGTAGGAGAACTCGGCGAATGGCAAGCAAAATTTTCACTTCTTCCCATATGTGAGAGCACAAGCTGGTAACATGTCTTCTAGAATATGATTCACCCTCTTGGTTTGACCATCCTTTTAAGGGTGGTAGGCGGTGCTACGGAAGAGCTCAATCTCTATGGTTTTATAAAGGCTCTTTCATAAATGAGAAGTGAACTGAGTGCCTTGATCGGAAATGATCTTATTTGGAATCCCATGGAGGCAAACAATCTGAGTGAGATACAACTCGACATAATCCTTGGCACTGTATCGAGTCTTTACTGGGAGGAAATGTGCTGACTTTGTGAGTCGGTTCACAATGACCCAAATCGAATCATACACTTCAGCAATCTGGTAATGAAATCCATACCGATCTCCTCCCACTTCCAGGAGGGAATAGGCAATGGTTGGAGCGTACCGACCAGCTTAAGATGCTTGGCTCTTACTCTTCGGCAGACGTCATACTTGGCAACATATCGAGCGATTTTTCGCTTCATGCGAGTCCACCAGAATTTTGGCTTGAGGTATTGGTATTCCCTGGATGAATAGACAACAAAGAATCATGAGCTTGATCCAGAATCTTCTTTCTTAGTGCCACAACCTTCAGAACAACTAGTCTCTTCTCAAATCATAGGACACCCTGATCATCTTCAGAAAAACATGTGGCCTTGCCTTTCTTCATTTTCTCTTGTATTCGGTCCATGCCCTTGTCATCCTTTTGAGCTTCTTTGATCTTATCTAGGAGGGTGGATTTGATTTTCATGTTTGCAAGAAACCCCTCTAGGACCATTTCGAGTCCAAGCCTTCGGAATTCATCACAAAGTGTGGTATTTCCAGGCTTGACTATAAGATAATTGCATCGAGCTTTTCAACTCAGTGCATTGGCAACCACAATCGTCTTGCTGGAATGATAATGAACTTCTAGCTCATAGTCTTTGATTAACTCGAGTCATCTTCTGTCTCGTGTTCAGATCAGCTTGAGTGAAGATGTATTTGGGACTTTTTTTTGGTCCGTATAGACACAACATAGATTTCCTAACAGATAGTGGCGCCAAATCTTCATACCATGCACAACTGCCATAAGCTCTAAGTCATGAGTAGGGTAGTTCTCTTCATAACGCTTCAACTGGCATGAGGTATAAGCAACAAACTGGCCTTATTGCATGAGGACACATCTGAGGCCTTTGCGGGAAGCATCACAACAGATGTCAAAACCTTTGTCCACTTTGGGTTGAGCAAGAATGGGAGTGGTTGTGAACAGTTTCTTCAAGGTTTGAAAAGCTAACTCACATTCACTTGACCGCTCAAATACACTTCCTTGCTTCAATAGCTCATTCATTGGCTTGGCAATCTTGGAGAAGTTCTCAATGAACCGGCGGTAATAATTCGCAAGTCCGAGAAAACTCCGGACGTTGGTGACATTCTTCGGTTGAACTCAATTGAGGACTTCTTGCACTTTGCTCGGATCAACGACAACACTGTTCTTGGATAGAACATGACCCAGGAAAGCGACTTCATTGAGCCAAAACTCACACTTGCTAAACTTGGCATAGAGTTGGTGATCCCAAAGTCAGCCAAGAACAACATAGAGATGCTCAGAATGTTCCATTTCAGTATTGGAGTATATAAGAATGTCGCCGATGAAAACCACGATAAATTTGTCGAGTTCTTCCATAAAGACTATGTTCATAGTGTACGTGAAGAACACCGGTGCATTAGTCAATCCGAAGGATATGACAGTGAATTCATAAAGCTCGTAACAGGTAGGAAAGTCGTCTTTGGAATATCATCCGTTTGGACCTTGATTTGGTGATAGCACAATCTCAAATCAATTTTAGAAAAAACTCGAGCACCGGTCAATTGATCAAACAGAATATCAATCCAACGAATTGGATACTTGTTCTTGACGGGGATCTCATTCAACAGATGGTAATCAACACACATCCCAAGAGTTGGATCATTTTTCCTCACAAAGAGTGTCGGGTATCCCCAGGGTGAGGAGCTCGGACGGATGAAACTCTTTGAGAGTAACTCCTGAAGCTGCTTCTTCAACTCTACCAATTCATTTAGAGGTATTTTAGAAGACCTCTTCGAAATTAGGGCTATACCGGGTATAAGCTCAATAGAGAATTTCACTGCTCGATCAGGTGATATTCCTGGCAGTCCTTCTGGGAAGACGTCTGGAAACTCACAGACCACAAGAATATTCAGAAGATTCGTGGCTGTGACAACCTTCAAGGCATACAATTGGAGACCACCCTCTCCAAGGTGGCGAGAAATCCGCACACCACTTAGATTCTTGAGAGAAGCCACCCTCTTGGCGCAATCAATACGAGCACCATATTGAGTTAACTAATTCATTCCTAGTATGACATCTACTCCTCTAGTATCCAGGAGGATCAAATTTGCTGAGAACAGAACTCCCTCAATGAGTATCTTGGCCTTAGGAACAACCCGATTAGTTTGTAACTTGGCATCGGGCGCTTCAATGTGAAAAGCAGCAGGTAGGGTCTCGGTGACTATATCGTTACTCAAAACATAACCCTCCTTGATAAATGAATGAGACGCACCCGAATGAAAAAGAATAACTGTGGGGTGAGAATTCACAAGTAGCGTACCAACTAGCACGCTGTCGTCCTCTCGAGCTTCGTCGACAGTGACATGGTTCACTCGGCTATGCTTGGGAACGTGCACCGTCTTGAAGGCTTAGGGAAGAGGTTGAGCTGACAGTGGCAGCCTTGGAACAGTCGCCATGGCTCCTGGCTTCGGGAAAGAGTAATGCCACGTATAGTGACTGACACAGTCACAATTGTAGTACGGGTTGCTAGGGTCACCTGTCACACTCCCCTGAGAACCGGCGTGTTTTAAAGACTGTCATTACAGAGTGGAGAAAGATGGGCATCGCACTATCCACATTTGCTAGCTATAGAGTTGCTCACATTAGATTTTTGTCTACATGGAAGGAAGAGTAACGAGGAGATATAAAATTTAGACTCCTAACTACTATGTACAATCATTTAATCTATTGATCTTGCAAGCTATTAAATGTGGGTCAGTATTATTTTTATAGATACGCTACATTTAAACTGTTATGGAGATTATATATAGTATTATTTATTGGTGGAATGTACATTTTTTATAGATAGCAGTTATCTATATTGTTAGATATTAGGATCAGGTCACCTTGCAACGCGTGCCTTGAGTGTCCATTTTTAGTTCTATTTGTAATAATATGTTCTATTCAACGAGCTCTACAAAGCGAGATCAATATATTTTAGAGATATATATGTCTACTAATAAGTTACATAAAAAGTTGGTAGCGAGTTAGCGATTTCAGTTAAGGTAGATAGCAACTTCAGTGAAAGGTTAGGTAGCAACTTGAAGGTAAAAGTTGTAGCAACTTCACTTGATGTTATTTGGCAACTTAAGTAGATATTGGGTAGCAATTTGAATGAATGTTTGGTAGCAACATGCGTAGAGAGTGCGTAGCAACTCAAATTTTACCATATAAACTACATTTCGAACCAAATACTCTATTTTTTTTATCGGTTCACATCTTCCCAACAATAGTCTAAAAAATTTGAGCCAAAAGCTATTAAACCTACAGTACAATAAGTTCAAATTGCTGATTATGATTGAACACGAGAGAAGGCAAACAAGGCCATAACCTATTCATGTGTTTTGCCCCCACTTTTTTTTTTTTTTTTTTTTTGCTTATGTTCCTATCTATTTCCTTTGTTTTGCTACTTTTTTTGTGTTTTTTCTATATTGCATTAAAAAATGGACATTAGAGCATTCTTTGGAACACAGAAAAATGGAGTTTTAAAGTGTTTACATTCTATAAAAAAAATCCGTATAGACTCATATGAAGCAAACAGATTGTGCTTCCAAAAGTCCTATGTATTTATATGGAATGCCTCGCTTTATAAAAAATGTCCTCTCTTCAAATTAGTGCGAATCTCCCGTGTTTTGCGCTCCTCTATATTGCACTTGCAATCCTAACAAGTTTTTATGTTTTTCCAGTGCTGCGTCCCAAATGGGCCCTAGACAGGGCTACACCATTTAAATAGAATAAGTTATCTTTATTTCAAAAACAAAATATAAGGTTTATAAGTTTATTTGGTGCTCAAGCCAAAATTAAATTGCATGATTATTCAGTATATGTGTTAACTTCACCTAATAATTAGTAGAACTGCATTAAGGCTTGCAAGAAGACTCTTGAAATCCTGGATAAAAAAGAAAGAAAGAAAGAAAGAAAAAGAAAGAAGAAGGAAGGCTCTAGCTTCAAATGATCAAATCCAGCTGCCTCTTCCCCTCTCAATAGTCCATGCCCGCCGCCACAAGCCCTAGAACCCTAAACCCCCCAAGCGAGAGATAAAGCAAAGCATGGCGCCGCCGCCGCACCACCTCCCTCCCCGTCCCCGAAACCCTAGCCTTGCCTCCCCCACCCATGGGGAGGCATCCTAAGCCCCCGCCGCCGCGCCCGCCGCCGGACTCGGACCCCGGCGTCGGATTCGACCCCGTCGAGGAGTGGCTCGTCGACTTCGACCAGGCCATGGAGGGCGAGCTGGGGGCCAAGAGCCTCGGCCCCACCGAGGAGGCGGTGGTTCCGCGCGCGCCGAGGCCGACGACGACCTGCGGCGACGCTGGAAAGGTCTCGGATGGTTCGGCGGCGCCCAAGAGCTGCGAGTTTGGTGTGAAGGAGGAGGGGTCGCTCGGCCAGGCAGGAGATTTTTGCGGCGAAGAAATTGACGAGAAGGCTGAGATGGCGAGCGGCGGATTGTGCGAGCTGCTTGCCCCGGATCAGCTTCTGGCGTCGGGGATTGGTGATTTGGCTGTAAAAGAGGATATTTCGGAGGGAGCGGTTGCTACGGAGGTGGGTGCTGCACCTACTGATGTTGAGATGAATATCGCAGCCTCGGTGAAAGAGGAAGGCGGAGGCGACAAGGAGAAGCAGGATAGCAGCGAGGAAGAGTCGGAGAGTAGCGAGGAGGACGAGTCGAGTGAGGCTTCCTCCAGCAGCGAGGAGGAGGAAGAGCAGAGGCCCAAGAAGGATGAGGAATCGAGCGAAGCCTCGTCAAGCAGTGACGAGGAGGAAGAGCTGGGAGCCAAGAAACTTTGTGGCGCTGGTGGAGCGGAGGGTGATAGCCTGGAGGCCCTCCTTGAGGAGGGCGAATTGATGGTTGGGAGCGATGAGGAGGGTGAGGAACCGAAGGGCCCCATCAAGTCCAAACATCAAGCAGAGGTATTGAGCTGTTTAATCTTATGATATGCATTTTCATTTAATATGCTATTTTCTTGCTGCAGTTGCGTACTAATCATTTGCGAATGGGTTGCGGTTAGGTTTCTAGTTAGCGTAAAAACTAGTTAAGGAAGAGTAGCCTATCCTTTGTATTAAATTAGACGTTTATGGCTGTGATTGTTAATTTCTCTTACCAAAACCCTGTACTGTCGGATACCATGTACTGTCTGTAAGGCTATAATAGTTGTAGAAACTGCGGGAATTACTCTGTGTTGCTTTGCCAATGCTAAAGTCAATTGCTACAAACAGTCCATTCAGTTACTACAAGAACGTACAAAAGGATATAAGCTGCCGATTCCAATTTTCCCAAAGTTTTTTCTTTGTTGTACATAGTCTTCTAATATAGATATACCTTGCAGGTCCTTACTCCAGTCCCAAAGATTGAAATACAGTTGGAACCACATCATCAGACTCTTCCAGTAGGATCTATCACAGCTGTAAGTCTGTACTTATGCTGTGGAGTTTTCCTATAAGCCTATGATTCCATTTGTCACGAACAAAAAAGCTGCATTCTTCTGTGTTTCATATTTGTCCTGTGGAGTTATACTCTAAAGTTTTGTTTTCATATGTCATGCACAAAAATGCTGCACTCTCCTCTTGTTCTGTGCGCTTTCAGAGTGCCAGCTCCCTTTTTCCGTGTCATGATGCTATACGTTGAAGATTAACTAATTCACTTTATATATCTAGGTGCTAATAGCAGTAGTGATTTTTTGGAATAACACTGAATCTGTTGTTTTAGGACTCAACTTTGGGGTTTTAGGCCCACCTGAATATTTTTCATTCCTTCAAAACCAATGAAACCTGCACAAGGCTGCCTTTGGCCTTCTAAAATGCAGATGTCTGGGCATGGAGTGGTGGGTTTGCTTTGGTTGCAGAGTGAGGTGGGGTTTGTTTTGTTAACTGCTTACATGAAGCAGTTGATTACACCAGTTGATAACCGAACCTGTTTCTAATCCCCTGGGTGCCCTGACCACTCAGAGAGGCATAGACTAAGATGAATTATACTGAATCCCTCAGGTGTTCTGACCACCCAGAGACTCAGATGACATCTACTGAATCTCAGTGGACACATTTTTTTCCTTTTAAGAGAACTTGTATGTGCGGAGAGATTTCTTCGCAATGTACTTATAGCACAATCTGAAACTTATAGGTGCCTGAAGTGTGGTGATTATTTATTTGGTTTGCAGCTATTAGCATTTTCAGTAGCACATACTTTTCAGTTGTGGTGTCTGATATTGTTGTCTGATAAAGTTTGATCTGGTCCTAGACTCATGAAATGCAAACTATATTATGTATGAGTTGATATACTGACTGATTGCCTGTCTGCTATCTATCCAGATAATGGGTGAGAGAGTGATTGTTGAAGGGTCAGTCCAACACAATCCTCTGAATGAGGGCTCAATCCTCTGGATAACGGAAAGCAGGATGCCACTTGGTATCATTGATGAGTTGTTTGGACCTGTAAAAAACCCATACTACCTTGTGCGATACAACTCTGAGGAAGAAGTGCCTGCTGGGATCAGTGTAGGAAACAGTGTCTCTTTTGTAGCAGAGTTTGCAGATCACATCCTGAATATGAAGGAGCTCTATGCAAAAGGCTACGATGCATCCGGAGACAATGATGAGGTGCTAGAAGATGAACTTGAATTCTCTGATGATGAGAAGGAGGCTGAGTACAAAAGGTCATTACGTCAAGCAAAAAGGCAGACTGATAGACAGCATGAACCTAATAAACCTTCTGGTGATAAGAGGAGATCACAGCCCAGAGGTGCTGGATTTCGAAAGGACATGCCACCAAGGAACCGGGATGCACAAACACCAGGTCACCAGTCACAGCCTCGTTTTCACCGCTCAGATATGTCCCCTGCAGTTGCTAAAAATGCAGCACGCCCATTGGGACCTCAAAACATTCCTGTGAGTGCTCCAACAATGCCGCCACCTGTCCAGATGAATCCTGCCATGCCATCACCTGTTTATCATGCAAATCAGATGGGTGGTTGCTTCGTCAATCCAGCGCAGCAGTTCTTGCCACAGCAGCCAAACATGGTTTGGCCTGGCGGGCTTCCACCACCGCCCCATCTGAACATGGGGGTAGAGGGAGCTGCTCTCGCTGCAAATATCATGCAAAACCTCTTCGCTGGAACGAACCAGTTCCAAAATCAGAATTTCGGTGGCTTCCCGAACCAAATGCTGATGCCCTTTCCACAGTTCATGCCCCAGACTGTAATGCCTGCAAATCCATTGACGTTCGGTGGTGGACCACCGGTGAACTCCCCATTTGGTCCACCACCTCTACTGCCTATGGGGCAAGGCAACTTTGGCCAGCCTCCTCACATGGCCGGGGATCGGCAGGAACAGGGACACCCTCCTCCCGGATTTCCTCCCAACTCACAAGGATTTGGAAACTTGGCGCAGCCCCATGGAGATGGAGAGCATTCACCTATGCAGCTCAATTCTGGACAGTTCAATCGAGGCAGCTCGTCCTTCCGTGGCAGAAAGCCGCAGCAACGCGGTGGCCGGCATTCCTCTGGCAGAGGCATCCGGCATAGCAGATAGGTGAGGGCCGGGTGCTTTGCCCCGGTGTAATTTTGACTGTTATCGAACTTGTCTTAAATTCAGTATGGATGTTCCCTTGTGTTCTTGAACGAGATAATGTGATCAGGTTATTGTAATACGTGAGTTGTTTCGTGAAATGTTGCTTGCTCGCAATGATTGATCTCGTGCGAGATATACCCTGTGCTTGCCGCTGAGATGCGGTGGCCGGCGGCATGGTGGCACCGGTGGGATGGATGAGTGTCGGCGCGCATTCAGACGTGCGGCGGCCTAGTGCCTACTGCGTCCTCAACGATGTTTCAAGAAATCGATTTTCGTTCTTTTTCTTCTTTTTTAGACTGCGGAGAAATCAACTGTTTCATGATATCCTTCATATAAATAGAAGACATAATTTACATGTTTCGAGCATAGGCAGATGTAGGCAATGGAAGGTGTATTTCTTGGGTGCACAAGGTAGGGGTATAACCGGATCCAATACGAACAGATATACTTGAACAAGTTTTCACTTCCTGGCCTCAATCATTTTCTGCATGTCAATCTTAGCAATCAATCCCGAAATGTTTTCAGAAAGAATCTTCCCTGCTTCTTCGCAAATTGATGTTTGCCAATACAATTAGTTCTAGTGAACAAACCTATGTTTATTTCATAGCACTAATGATAGTTTTACGAATAAGAACATGCCTTTATAATTTACATGGTGAGTCATGTACATGCAAATTTCCTTGAGTATAAGTTGCATTGTCCCTCACCGATCATGAAAGCTCTGTTTCATATTCCAAATTTATTTTTTTCAAAAGCTATTGGCTAAAATATTGTTGAGGTAATAAAACTAGATCCAAGTCACAATTTTATTTTACTTTAATTTTCTAAATTAGTATAACATGATCCATCTGAGATTGTGATGTGGCTAAAGAAACGTGCCGCTGTGGGGGCTTCATTTGGCTTCAGCCCCTGTTTGTTTCAGCTTTCAGCTTGCAAATTGTGATCATAATTTGCAAGCTGAAACAAACAGGCTGGATTATAAAAACTGGATTATACAACATAGTAATTCTTCTTCTACTAACTTCTGCAGATTATATAATCTAACTTTTATAATCTATCTTTTACAATCCATAATCTACAATCTATTCATCACAATTTACAGCTGAAACAAACAGATCATCAATGTTATACATGCTAGAAAATAGTCCAGTTCTTGCATGGCTGGTTTGAGCTTCAAGCTTATGTTTTTATTCGTCGGTCACTCAGTCATCCAGATGTGAGCAATGTACTTTCAAATAATAACAAGTTTTATCATTTTGTTTGGTAATTTTCTTAGCAGTAGGGGCAGTAGGAAGCACAATTTTTAGTTCTGTTGTGTCGGTCCTTTAAGAGAATGGTAAAATCTTGTAAATTTTTTTTAAGTTCCGTTGCAACCCACGAATATTATCATCCCATTATGGCATAGTACTACAATAATTTGATAGATGTACGAAAACACTCAATTGAAAATGACGTACTTTGCCTGAGTGCCCGCGTCATTTGTGCTTTATAAAACATGAATATTGTATTGCGCAAGATACCTTTAGTTGCATCTCATCATATGGCACTCATTCAATACTCGTTAAAATTTTCAGTTATTATTGTACCGTATGGACATTTAACTAGTAAGAAAAGAACAGAGAATGATCCAGGCATGGATCTATCCAAAAAGATTTTCCCCATTGTTGTCCATGTATCCTTCTCTTTTTAACCCTAACTCTAAAAATCCTCTCAAATCCCCCAATTAATCTACAATAACATGAGAAACTGACACGGGAGTAGCTAGTAATTAAGGATGTAAGTGGGTGATATCCAATGGGTAATTTTAACTTACTACTTAGTTTTTCTTTCTTAACTTAATTGGACGAGAGTTTTTTTTTTCTTTTTTAAGTTTTGGATTGATCAATGATAAAAAAAAATACAAAATTTGCATCCCTACTAATAACAGAGTATTATTACAGTTGCCACCGAGCTGGACATGCTGTACAATTGAAAAGGCCTTCGTGCGAGTGTCCAGTGATTGTGTATGCACGCATGGCATTTGCAAACGACCAGGCCGGCACATTCATAGCCTTGAAACATGACGCCATGCTTTGCTAGTTCGCTTGCCCGCAACGCTTTGTAATTTGCCGTGCTTCGGCAGGGCAACAGCTCGGCGGGTAGTGTCCGAATTTTTGCGCGCAGCCGGAACCGGAAGCCGAAGCCGTCGGACAAAAAGAGTGAAAAAAAAGGAATCGCCGTTGCCGGGGATCGAACCCGGGTCACCCGCGTGACAGGCGGGAATACTCACCACTATACTACAACGACTTTATATATTTGAAATTTATATCATATACTTAAAATTAGTAAGATAGTGATTGGCTTATGTAGGTGGAGGATATTTCCAGCGGTTGGAACCTCTCTCTCCGCCTCTCACGATCAATATAGTAGACTCGCAAATGCATGCGAGATTCCTTTTCTCATTATTTCTACATAATAGATTTGTATAAATCTTTCTCTTCTCATCTCCTATATATAGTCATGCATGGAAATCCAACTTTAGGTATGAGTCTACTAAACTTAGCTTCCAAGGCAAGTCAGTTTCCTCCTAGTGTTATCTTTCGGACATAAAAGGAAAGAGCCAGCACCAAAGAATAAAAGATGATGCATCCAGCTACACTTCGAGTGTTTGTACTTAAAAAAAAAGCTACACTTCGAGTGTTATCTTTCAGACATAATCGAGCCATGGATGAAGCGTCCTTGCTTCACAACCCCCATGTTGCCAGCCAGACGGATACCTCCGCCCGAACCCCGGCAGCGCCACGGTCTCGTCCGTCCTCTCGTGCCGAGGCTGTCGACCCCGATGGTGGTGGTGCATGGGTCGCCGCCGCCGTCGGCCGAAACGACTCGCGCGCGCGCGTTTCTGAAGTAGTTCGGGTCGGTAAAGTACGCCGTGAACCGCGCGGAGCAACCAAAAAATATTTAAATCGCCGTTGCCGGGGATCGAACCCGGGTCACCCGCGTGACAGGCGGGAATACTCACCACTATACTACAACGACTTGCTTGGCGTCTGATGATCTTTGGAACGTAATGATGCTGAATAAATCATCCCCCGAATTGTTTTCACCATGCATGGATGTAGCTCACCAGCCGAACGGAGCAGGAGACAACAGAAAACTTCACGGAACTGAGGAACTTAACACTGCAACTAGCAAAGCACCACGGCCTTTGTATCACCAACAATTTCAGCGTTTTCTCCAAAAGGAAATGGGGACGAAAATCCGTCCCTGAATTCGTCTGTTGAATCTTGTGGTGCTCCCAGTTTTACATCTCGTGCCACGACGTGCGGCATTCAGGTCATCAGAGTAAGTTGCAAGCTGCAACAACAATAGGGGTAACAAGATAAACCTGAACAAAAGCATCTCCTAAGCGCCAAACCAACCAGATGCACGGCAACCACGAGCGCAAAGCGGTAGCATGTCGCAAGGCGGCGGCAGTGCCACACGGCCTCAAAAGTCCAGATAAAGAACACTCCTCCTGTCCTTCATCCTTTGAACCAGAAGAACTTTCCAATAACAGAACACATTGAACATATATGCACATACACAGAAATGGTGGTACAAGCTGCGCCCATACAGCTTTCAGTTGCAAGTTACAACATTACATTCAAGCTTTCTTCCCATGGATACTCACCTCTGGAGAACCGATTAGCTGCGGCAGATGTATAGAGTAGTAGGTGGCAAACGTAAGAAAGGTGCAGCTAAATGCTACGAAAATCTTGAACCATACAGACGAAAACAGGGTTAGGTACATCAGGATGCACGTTACACTGACTACTGCCGTAAAATTTGCAAGGCACTTGAGTGTTGGCAGATCCCCTTCGGTTCCTTCATTCGGAAAGTGGCCCAGTGTTGAAAAATCAGACAGAAGCTTGTCCTTCAGTCTAAACCTCTCTACCAGCCAATCAGCTACTTCATCTTCTGATGTCGGTATGTCAGAGACTTGGATACTTTCGATATGGATGTGGACTTCGGAAGGATCAATACCATATACATTGTCCAGAAAAGTTGGTAGTCGATATTTATACGCGATTGTGACATCATACACTGCATTTATCAGCAAGGTAGGAGTCACACAACCAAAAGAGCAAATCCTCAAAAAAAAAAAAAAAAAAAAAAAAAAGTGAACCATCTGCAGTCAACCACATCAAAGTATAGTGTTACAAAAGTCTTTCAATTCACAAGTTTCAATGGTATAGAACTTATCAGCCTATGTTTGAGCCTTCAGCAATTGTCAAATGCGTGGGGTTTTAGCTTCATCTAGTACATTAAAATTTCCAGGATACTGCAGGATTGGTAATGTACTTGGAATGTCATTTGACAACTACCATGAACAGAGTTTTCGGGGAAATCATTCAGGCAGTCCAACTAATAATGATTTGAACTGGACAGAAGAGTCCAGTGTAATGTGTGTATGCGTTTTTTACAGAAACAGTGCAATGTGTTAACTTCTGATGTATGCACAGATGTTAACATTCAGAACATGTCTGCCCAAATAATTGTTTGCAAATGCTACAATGAAAAAGTGAATTTATTCAAAAGACAGTATGAACAGTTACCAGCATCTATGGAACTCCTCAGCTCTTGCAAACAGCAATTGAAACCCTTTGTCTTGGGAAGGAGTACATTTTTCAGAATAGGCAAACCATGCTCTGCTGCATACTCTTGACTTTTGATACATTTCTTCTCACTGAATATTAACATTAGCACTATTTAACAACCAGATAGATAAAAAAGACTGGTAAAGCACAGCAAGCTCTCACAGATGCAGAATGTTGTTGTCCACACAATAGAATAATTAGCATGTATACAAACAAAATATTTTCTAAATTAAGGAAGTTGAATGATTCAATATATTCTTCCAGAAGTCTGAAATGCAAACCCAAACCATGCCAGTGTTTTAGACAAACATGTGGCAATAAACTGAATGGGAAGAGACCTTACGTATAATCAGTGCCTTCAGGGAAAACTGCCAACCAAAGGGGATCCTTGGGGTTCTTCAATTCTGAAAGCCTCATTCGCATTATTGCTTCATCAATCTCCCACTTCCTCTCTACTGGGATAAACTCAATAATGTGAAACGCCCAGCTAAAAACAGGTAACTTCATCAGGCTTTTCTTAAGGATATACTTGATACACTGCAAACGGCCTTTCCTTAGTGCAAAATCCCACAAGTACATCCAGTCAACCTCGGTCCTGTGGTTAGCAAATAACAGCACACACTCTTTTGGGGGCACACTTTCACCAGAGAAAATAAACCTGGTCTTGTTAATCTTCTCAAACCAAAAAGGCCACATGGCCAACCACATCCCCAAAAGAAAGCATGTTGACTTTCTGCTGTAATGCACACTGAACAACCGTACAAGGAAAGTAGTTATAGGAGATAGGTAAACCATCATCATGAACGCTGTTAATAGCATAATCACCAAACATAATAGTCCACGGCAACGTCTCATTGGAGTTAATGGGTGGTGTCTTGGTCCATTTTTCACATTGGCAGGACCAGGAGGATGAACGGTTTGCACTTGATTCTGCTTTCCATTTACATGATGCCCTTGGGAAGCAGTTGAACTAGAACCGTCCATTTTGTATGGCTAAAATGTAAATCCTTGTCCCTCTGCGAAATTCACATCCCCAGCACCAATGGAACTATCTAAACTCCAAACATGACGAGAGAAGTAAGAACTGCACGGAGTATTAATGTTTTCTTGTAAGTATGCCAGTATTAGCACAACTCAAAAGAAATAAGCTCTATTGTGCTTGTTGATGCAAATCTATAACAGGAAATTAGGGAGAGCTACCGAAAACAGGTCTATTGAAAGTCTGAGTCTCTGAAACATGAATTATGAAAAAATGTTGTAAAAATGCACTAGAGCCTACCACTGTACCCTGAACTCTCAATCCAAGGCAACATCATCTGACACAAACTAGAACAAAATACATTAATATTTGTCTGCTCTGCAGTTTGGAGCTAGATCTCCATTTTGCCTTGCTATGCACACCTGCCAATGCCAACAAATGCAAAAGAAATCAAGAATGTCTGTTTGTATGTGCATCTATCAGACTGTGATGGAAAAATCATCCATCTAACAATGCCCTTCGACTATGGCAGTAAGCAAATATGGAAATGGCCATTCACGGGACTCAAAACACTTAAACCAACAGGATGACAGCAGTCCACCGGTGCGTGCGATGGCAGTGCATCCGGAAATACTTTCAAACTATCATGGCGAGCTAATATGGAAAGGGCCATTCATGTGATAATTTAGCACTTAACCAACAGGATTGCACTGGCGACTAGTCCACTATCAAGCTTCCCGCCAGCATTGACGCCGACGGCATAAACGCACCTGTCCCAGCAAGTAGGAGCCAACCAACCGCTTGCCGGGCGAGAGCAACCCTAACCGTACCTTAATCAATCGTAGCACCCGAAATAGAGACTCCCCACAACGGCCACCTGATACATTGCACACACCCACATGCTTGAGCTTTCCCCACTCGAACTACCCCGGCGTTAGGACGGGACACACTGATAAATGCCAACAACTCTAGAACCGAAGCACTGCACACCACGAACTGCACCATCAGATCCCAACAGTGGCAACAGCCACAGCTACACGAAACCGATCGCATCTTCCAGCGAAGCTCGTCTGCCCAGCAAGCACGGGGGACCAGACCGCCGAGCTGAACGGATCCGGACATTCCGACCAAATCTAGTAGTAGACGGTAGTGCTTACCGACTCAATCGGAAATGCAAAGATAAGAATGCTTTTCCGGCACGGATAGGGAGGAAGAGCGGAGAGATGCTCTGCGTCGCACTAGACACCCGGGCGGATTTGCGAGGAACCGGCGGGGGGGGGGGGGGGGGGAGGCTACCGAAGCGGAGACAAGGAAGGAGGGAAGCGGGGCTTAGTGGGAGACGGGATCGCCGGCTGCTGCGGCGGACGGCGGTCGGCGATCCGGATGGGATTCGGGGTGGTGAGGGGTTTTGCGGTGTCTGGGACTCTCTGGTCGGTGGAGGGGAAAGCGAGAGGAGCGGGGGGCGTCCTGTATTGGGGAGGGTTTAAGTAGACGACGGATGGGCGCGGCGTGGGGGAGCCCGGAGCACAGTAACAGAAGCGTGGCACGTTCGCATGCCAAGCGCAGTATTTGCTTTTTTTTTAACCGATCAGAAGTAGAGCTGTCTCGTTTATTAATAATAATAAAACCCGCGTTCGCATGCCAAGCGCTGCATTTGTTTTTTTAATCGTTCAGGAAGTAGAGCTGTTAGTTTATTAATAATAATAAAACCCGACACGCCGGGGCTGGGGCACGTTCGCATGCCAAGCGCAACATTTGTTTTTTTAACCGATCCGGAAGTAGAGCTGTCTAGTTTATTAATAAAATAAAATCTCTCACATAGCGGGCAATCTAACTAGCTAGACTAGACAAAAACGCAGTAAGAATAACCCAAACACGACCAACTAACTAGCTAAATTAAACAAGAGATCCACAACACCGCAAAAGCAAAAAAGAAATCGGACCAAATCCGGTAGTCACCTGAAAATGCGGGGAATGTAACTTCCAAACGATGCCTACAAGTAGGGCACGACCCTAAGGGATGTCATCGCCGCCCATTCCAAAGATAAGAATTGGATTTTCACCTGAAGAACCTTCTGGAGTAGGTAGCGAATACCACAACATCGCCTCTAGGTAAGCCTACTAATGGGTTGGGTTCATTTGGGTTTAATGGGTTGGGTCTTTATACGGGTTCCTTTGGGTTGGGTTGAAGTGGTTTCAACTGAAAATTGGATTGTGTTGCTTTATTATCGGGTCGGAATAGTTTAGGATAGGGTTAAACATTAGCACATGAAATGGGTGAAAAATCATGGATTGAAATGGGAGAAGACCGGAGGTTTATCCCCTCCTCTTCGTCCTGCTCCTGTCATCGTCACCTCATGCAGCCACAACCATTTACTTCTTAAGAAAATTCCTCGTATGCCATTGAAAATTAAACTTTTGCCTTATGTGCCATAAAAATCTAGTGTTCCCTTCACTACCACCAGATCTAATTTCTCGCCCCTTATGTGCTACTTCTTTTACTTCCATTAGATATCGTCACCATTTTAGCGTAAATTTTTGTCAAGTTTTTCATTGTATTGGCCATTTTGCTTCTCCATCACTGGACCGAACCCGCCTAGCTCCACCGCATACGATCACCTCCTCCATGCCATCACGGCCCACCTCCTCAGCTCCCAAATGCCCACGCCGCCCCCTCAGTAACAGCAGCAGCCCTAACCCCAACCCCAGCTGTGCTTGAGTCCACCCTGTCCTGTTACTTCCCCACCCCATCCGTCGACGACGCACTTGATGGATGGGCAGGGGCTGACGGTGGAGACGGGCGGGACACAAAGAAAATGGCGACGGCAATGTCTCTTCGCTTGATGAACATGACATCAATTGGGGCGATGACCAAGGGGAGGGTGGCGATAGGGATGGCAGCCAGATCGAGGGGTTTTGGTCCATGTGGGTTCTTTACTAGGCGGGTGCGAGTTCGGGTGCTAAATCCCGTCCATGGGTCTAACGGGTTGGGCACCCGAATTGTAGCGGGTTAGGGGCGAGTTTGTACCTAGGTTAGCTTCGCACAACCCAGCAGGTCTGCCTGACTAGCCGCCAGCCCAACCCACTCACCCTGCCGCTACCCTAGCCATAGTCGCACAGTCACACTCGCACTTGCGTTGTCGCTGCCCTCGCATAGTCGCACTCGCAAAGCAACTCACTGCCGCCACTCGGTCTCGGGCATGGGGAACTCATTGTTTAGTTGCCGCCGTCACTCCTCCTCTACTCCAGTCACTCATCGGTCGCTACCACCACCCCTTCATCCTCACCTCGATGCCTCCATGCAACGCGACCATGGCACCACACCGCCCCTTCGACCACGCCTCCACCACTCCACACGACCACGTCAGCACGCCGCCCCTTCATCCTCGTTGGTTGGCCATCCACTGCTCCACTCCGGCACATCGCCCCTTGTTGTTGGCCATGTGCATCGGTGCTGCCTCTCCGAAGAGGCGGAGAGGCTGAGAGAGAGAGGAGGGGAGCTAAGGAGGTGATGGGGGGAGGTAGCAACCGGCGTCAAGCCAAGGCGGATCTAGAAGAGAGGAGGGGAGGTGATGGGGAGAGAAGAGAGGGAAGGAAGAGGATCAGAGCAAGCTCAACGATGGTGGATATGGATGAAGCGATGACGGATCTGGATCTGATGAAGCTTGAGCTTGTGCTGCAGTTTAGGCTTAATGGGTACCTGTTGCATTTTGGGTCCCCGCTGAGTTCGGGCGCGAGGGCACTTTTCAACCCTATTAGTGATTCAGGTGCGGGTCGAGTTTTAATTGTCAGGTTTTGTGGTGGGTGGGTTTTGGCTCAACTTGCAGCCGACCCGACCCATTGCTATCCCTAGGTGGCGGTGTGGTGGTGGGAGGTGGCGAGGGGGAGATGGTGATGGGTGGTGTATTGGACATTGACAAGAAGAAGGCAAGGAGAAAGAATGACAGGAAAGGGAACTAGTTAAAATTGGGTTCATTTCATTTGGAGGGGCAAATATGTCTTTTCAAGCATCACTTCAAGGTGGGATAGCAGGCAACTGACGGAAGTGGCACATAAGGGATGAGAAATTAGATCTAGAGGCAGAGAAGAGAACTCTAGATTTTGGATGACACATAAGACAAAATTTTAAGGTCCAATAGCATAAAGGGAATTTTCTCTTACTTGTCTCGTGTTGGAATTACCAGATTTTAATTACCTTTCACATTAGAGTCTGATTGATGCCAAATTGGGATAGGAGTTGTATTGATGCAGCTAGGAAGACTCATAGCATATTTTAGCAAGACTCCTAGTCCAAAGGCATTTGCTCTATCAATATATGACAAGGAGGTTTTAGCCATTTTGGAAGCTTTAAGGAAATAGAGGCACTACTTGTTGGGCAACAAATTGATCATTAAAACTGACCAACAAAGTCTGAAGTACATTACTACCTAGAGGCTCATGGATGGAATTCAACACAAGCTCTTGCTCAAATTACTAGAGTTTGACTATGTGGTAGAATACAAGAAGGGGAAGGAAAACCTAGTTGTTGATGCCCTATCTAGGAAAGGAGCCTCATGTTCAACCATCACTGCTCTCACACCTAAATGGATTAATGATGTAAGGCTCAGTTATGAATATGAAGCCCAATGTCACAAAATCTTGAAACTTGACAACTTGGGAGCTAAACCAGGAGGTATGATGACAGTAGAGGATGAAATTATCAAATTTATGAGGAGGATTCATGTGGGGGAGAGTAGATATGAGGG
The DNA here is from genome assembly GCF_958298935.1 of Phragmites australis. NCBI lineage: Eukaryota > Viridiplantae > Streptophyta > Magnoliopsida > Poales > Poaceae > Phragmites > Phragmites australis. Next base: position 31,703,609 of record NC_084929.1, on the reverse strand, counting down.
AATAACTCATCAATATTTTTCATGCCTCGGCCATGGGTGAACACTCAGGGATGAGAGCAACCTATCATAGGCTCAAGAGGATTTTTACTGGCCAAAGATGATGACTCAGATAGAAGAATTCATAGCCAAGTGCCTAGTTTGCTAGATCACAAAGTCTGAACATGTGAGATTACCAGGGCTGCTGAATCCATTGGAAGTTCTAGATTTGGCTTGGCCTCATTTGAGCATGGATTTTATTGAGGGCTTGCCTAAATCCAAGGGAAGGGTTGTGATACTTGTAGTGGTGGATAGATTGACAAAGTATGCACATTTTATGGCTTTAGCACATCCATACACAGTCCAACAGGTAGCTCAGCTCTTCTTAGACTATGTGTTTAAGTTACATGGAGTCCCACTTTCAATTATAAGTGATAGGAACATGATCTTTACTAGTAAGCTATTCCATGAAATATTCAAGTGTTCGAAGCGGTTGATTTGAGGTTCATTATAGCTCATCAATCACAAACTGACGGCCAGACTGAAAGGGTAAACCAGTGCTTAGAGGCTTATATCAGAAATATGGTTTTTATTGAACGTAAAGAGTGGTATGCTTGGCTGCCCATAGCTGAGTGGTGATATAACACCTCTTATCACACCTCCTTGAAGGTTATACCATTTCAAGCACTATATGGGTATCCTCCCCCTTTAAATTGGGGAATTCTCTATACCATGCAATGTATCTGATGAGGCAAAAGTCACATTATCACAGAGATAAGATATGTTGAAAGAGCTAAAGAAAAACCTGCATAAGCACAAGAAAGGATGAAGAATTATGGTGACAAGAAGAGGAGTGAGAGAATCTTTAAAATTAGGGACATGGTTTACCTAAAGGTACAACCATACCGACAAAATACTATGGGACTTAGGGGATCTCTAAAACTCAGGTCAAAATATTATGGACTATTTAGAATCCTAGAGAAATTTGGACAAGTATCTTACAAACTCCTGCTACCAGAAGACTCAACTATATATCATGTCTTCCACGTTAATTAGTTGAAGAAACATGTTGGAGGGCGAGCTATTCCATTGCCTGGCATGCCTTTAGTGCGGGAAGATGGGAAATTGAAAACTAAACCAGTTGCTATTCTGAACAAAAGAGTTATGCCGAGAAGGGGCGAGCCAATAGCGCAGCGGTTGATACAATGGCTAAATCTGTCGCCGAAGGACACTACCTGGGAAGATGTACCTTTCATTCATAAGGTCTTTTTCAAATTCAGAAAGTTTAGTCAAGACGATGATGACAACAATGGTTCAAGTAGCGAAGGCTTCATCTGATGACTCTCAAGGGACATCATAGAATCGGATGACTGTTATTTTTTTTTCTTCTGTTTTCACTATTAGAATATTGCTTATGCATTTACTATTTACGTTTTCATATTGTCGTTTGCACTTTACAGCAACTGGAATTGTAACCTATAACAGAATTGGCTGCGGCTGTTGTAAAATTAACTAAGACATTATCCTACCAATAGTTAGCTTAGTTTTTCCCTCTGGGGTTTGTGCTGATTTGGTTCTTGCGGGATCCATGTTCTTATCTAAATTCTCCACCTCTGGCCAAATTTATTACTCTGAATTGCTAGAACCTGTTAAGATAACGCATTCTCCTACTTTTCATGTCAGGCCGTGCTTAGGAAGAAGGACTCAAGTAGCCCACATGCAGGGAAAAGGACGATACTGATCACGATGGAGGTTGCTTGGCTCCATCACATACCGCCACCACCACCGTTGGACAACAGTGTCGGTGGTGGATGCACCAAAATGGATGGTGGTGGCCCGGTGCGGGGATCCTTTGTCGCCCCTGAGTTGGCCACGCGAGCGACGTGAGCCCAAGCGCAGCATTTGAGTCGAAATTTGTTGATCTCGGCATCCAAGCATTCGATTCTTCATGAATCATACCCTTAGTATAATCTAGGTTGAGTTATGGTTAGGTCATGATTCTTGAAAGAAAGGATTTTAAAGCAAATATCCTCATCTGAATATATATGTACATCATTCACAAAGTTTCATGCTGCAAGGACACCGACACATCGGAAGAAAATTCTACCAGACCTTTCCCGCTTTACAACTTCCTTGGACCCTTCCAATCATACGACACATGGCAAAAATTAAGTCGATAATGGGACAACTTGCGATGTGTCTCGAGCAGGAGCATGGCACCATCCACCATGTCGTTCGGTCTGCATGGACGAGGCGGCCTCAAAAGGCTCAGAAGTCGTCGTCCTGGTTGGGCTTGGGCGAGGTGAGGATTGCGGTGTACAGCCGGAGCTTCTCCTCCCCGAGCGACGAGCACCGGGACAGCGGCCGGCGCGGGCGGATGAACGAGAGCGACGCGAGCGTCTTGCGGTGCTTGTACCGGCGCCACGCGAGCTGCACCGCGACGGCCGCCCAGGTGCGCCACCCGGGCGAGTAGTAGCGCGCGCTGCGGCGCACCTTGTCGTTGGTGAACGTGTACCGGAAGTGCTGCGTCACGTACTTGACGTCGGCGGCGTCCAGCCCGAACGCCTCTGTGCTCTCCAGCGTCACGAGCGTCGCCGACGACGCCGGCAGCCGCTCCCGGAACGGCCTGCGCAGGCACCACGACAGTAGCTCATCGCCGCTGAAGTTGCCCGGCCCCAGCATGCAGCAGCTCGTCGCGCCGTTCCGCAGCACCTGGCTGCACTGCAGGTGCCCCCGCACGATGAACAGCATCCTCTGCACCGGGTCCCCCTCCCTCACGATCTGTTACAGTCAAATGCCACCAAGAACAGTTTCAGATCGACCGGTATTGCAGTCTTGCAGTGCGTTTGCGGCTATTTCATCACTGACTGCAACTTACGGTTTCTCCTTTGGGGAAGATGAGCGACTTGACCCTGTCGCAGATGTTCTCGAGGACGAGGTCGTCCATGTGCTGGAAGAGCGGCACCTGGCGGACGAGGTCGAGGCAGAGGTGGTACTTGATGTCCCGGCGGAGGCCCTCGGGGAGGTCGCGCACGATCTGGCACTCGTCGACGCCGCGCGTGGCCGCCCACCGCTGCCGCTCGAACTGCCGCACCCGGTGCCGGAAGCTCTGCGGCAGGTTCTTGCGCTTCATCCACCACTCCACGCTCCGCAGCCGCGTGTGCATCGCCTGCTTCTTGGACGTCGTCGCGTTCAGAAACACCTTGATGTTGCCGATGAGCATGGTGACGAGGATCAGCCCCCCCGTGATGGTGATGATGTTGAACACGATCTCCAGCCACTCCGTCGTGCTCTCCAGATTTCCGAAAGTGCTGAGCGTCATGAGGCCCCAGAAGATGGGGAGCAGCATCCGCTCCAGCCGGCTCGGGTTGGCCACGAGCATGACGGTCCACTTGTACGCCCCGTACTGGTAGTTGTCGCCGCTGGCGAGGCACATGCCCCTGGCCTGCGCGTTCTGGGCCCAGGCGAGCCTGTCGCCGCCGAGGGGCGCTGCGGCGGCGCCACCGTAGTACAGCGGGGCGGCGCAGGCCAACGCCCTGGGCGCGCACCCGGGCAGCTGGTGGCACTGCTCCTTCAGGCACTTGGTGGCCCTCTGGACGCCGAGCAGGTACCAGCACGCGCCCACAGCCTGCGAACCAATACTAGCATGTTCGTTAGGCAATGCATCCAATGCTAGCTGCTGCGTGCATGTGTGGCGCAGAGGGAGGAGGAGCACTGACATGGGCGGCGACGAAGTAGGCCATGAGGTTGAGTGCGATGCCCCACCAGATGGTGCCGAAGACGTGACCGGACCCGCCCTGCATCCGGCGGAGGAAGCGCGCCGCGTGGTAGATCTTGGGCAGGTACTCGAGCAGGAACGTCACCAGCAGCACCGTCATCACCGACGTCGTCGACCCCGCGCGGATCATCGCCGGCGCCGCCACCCACATGACCACCTGCGTGCATATACACCGTCAGCACACGGCCGGAACAGGCACGAGTTGGAGCGACGAGTAACAAAAAAAAGATAGCCGTGGCCCCATCGGCGATTACGTTCGGATGCATGGATAGTTGGACACGGTGGCGCATACGTACATACCAATGGCTGCAGCTTGAGCCTGCAGCGCCACATGCAGATGCTGTGCCGAATAATGTGCATTCTGACAAACAGAAACTTGAAGGCACGCACGCATGCATGCCCCACTCGGTCGTTCATCTGTGCAGCCTGACATGCCGAGCACGTTGCTGTGCTCGTACACTTGTACAGTGCTAGCTCGATCACCTTAGCAACGCGAAAAAATGGTAACTAGTGTAGTTGTCATACCGGGCCTAGTATGGCCGGACACAAACAAAAAGGTAGACAACTTGGAAAACTCCAAATTGCTGTGGTGCATTGTGTGAGTCTATGGCTATAGTGATGTAAATAAATATATATATGTGCCTCTAAATCGTGCCCTCTGCAATACAACAGCACGTTGCAAAACCGATACAGGACAATCTGGATGCCCTGCTGAATTGTGTTTTCTACGTGCAGTTTCACTTTCTCGATTTGAGTAGGATGCCGCTGCAAGACTAAATTATTTGCCAACTGATTGCTTGACTGCTGCTCCAATCAGCACCTGTGTATTAGTATATCACCCATGTTGTGCCGTTAAATGGTTATGGTTCAAATCTCGCTGACTACGATTAGGATACTACCAAGTAGTTTTTCTTTTTTTGCCTTTACGAAATATTTTATCTTTTGTCCTCTAAAGTCTAAACTGCCGACGAACACTAACCAAGTCCCCCCCCCCCCGGGTATAAAAAAAACTTTTTAAGTTAAATTTTGTGCGTTTTTTAATCTTATCATTGAAATGAGTACTAGGTGACCAAAAGTTGATAAGCCCTGCAATGAGTCAAGGACCTGTACGGTATGACACTTATCAATTTGAGTGCCACTAGTCATGGCAATGAACCAAACACTATAAAACATGCAAATCCATCACATGCCCAATTATTGAGAGAAGAAAATTAGTCACCTTCAGTTAGCACCTAATGCATCATGTACTTTTTTAGATAAAGAAAAAATGTTCCGGTAATGCATCATATATATTTATGTGAGCCAAAAAAAAAAAGCAATATCACACAGTTTAAAGCAACAACAGTTGAACAATAAAGAGACAGAAATCATGCAAATTTGTCTAAAAACTTAACTTAATCACCTAACTAAACCAAATTGTAGATTCTTTTGCAAAGAAAGAACCAAAGTATATATCATCGCGCAGAGTATCTGTGATCTGACCAAACAACAAAATACACTCTAGTTTTCAGGGAAAAAATGTTGAAGATTTGATGCCATGGCAATATGGCATGATGGCAACGCCAAATACCTAAATATGCTCACTTATTAAAGCAAATGGTTGTAGCCATGATTAGTTGACCAAGTTTAATCAAATGAATCCTTAAAAAAGGTTTAAACAAGCATGAACAGTGATTAGTGAGTATAAACTAATCGTGCACCTGCATCACGGGGAGGATGACGAAGAAGTCCAGCACCATCCCTTTCCCGGACCTCACGCCCGGCAGGACCTTGCGCGCCGCCTCGGCGCCCTCCTCCTCCTCCTCCGCGGCCGCCTGCTGCTCCTCGTCGTCCGGGCCGCTCACGCGCTTCCGAGCCGGGGCGCGCGCGACACGGAGCTGCGTCGCGACATTCCACGCGTGCATGGCGTCCACCGCGCAGCGCAGCACGGTGACCGCGGCGGCCAGCCAGCCGTCGAGGAAGACGCACATGAGCGGGCCGCTCACGGACACGGCGTACAGGAAGAGCGGATCCACGATGAGCCCCGCCGCGCAGGCGAGGAGGTAGGCGCGGTTCCACTCCCGGACCCACCTCGCCCGCGGGTCCAGCGCCCACGTCGCGCCGAGGCCGAGGCGCCACGGTACCCGAAGACGCAGGCGCCGCCGCCCTCGACGGCCCTTGCTGCTGGCGCCGCCGGCGTCGTTCACCTGATCTTCCCGTCGTCGCGGCGCCTCTCCATGGTCCCTCCGCCGAGCGTCATCGGAAGGGGACGCGGAGGAGGAGGAAGGACACGAGCGCGTGGAGAGATCACTTGACATGGCGGTGCAGCTGCGCCGTCGAGCTGGCCGTGGATGCCGCAGCAGCAGAGGAGGACATGAGCCTGGGGAAGCGAAGGGCGTGTCGGGAGTCGCGTGAGGAGCGAGGTGGATGGATAGCTCGTAGCTTAGCCACCCCGTGTACATCGGTTGTTCGGAACGTCCGTACATATACGAGGGCGGCGTACACTGCAATGACCAAAATGCCCTCCACTTTTTGCTCAGTGCAAGGGCAAACCGTATATACATACTCATATATTATATGGATAAGTAGGAGATCTATTTAATTTATGAAAACCAGTTACATATTTTTATTTGAGATGACAAAAACCAATAACTAGTATTAATGAGCTAGATTAAAGATCAATCGTGTTTCCGCGACTGTTTGAGTACATGTGTGATGATACACGTGTGTGTATGTGTGTCTATATGTTATATCTATTTTTTAAAAAAAGTTAAATCTTGCCTGTCCGATTTGAATCAGCTTTTCAAAACCCGAAAGGTTTATACATTCGGAAGCAGTGTCCGTCATGATTGTTTTCCGAAAGGAAACGTTCCTGCTTGTGATAATTTCGTTTGTGTACATGTCGTAGCGGATGAAGCCGTGTCGAGGACAGCGCACACGCAAAGGGTACACGACTACATGGCTCAGGGCCCATGACAGGCAGGGGTTGGGCCCGGCGGCTGACAAGTTAACGTGTGGCCACACCATCACATTCACAAACATGGATCTGATCATCCATATTTCTCTTTTGTCAAGTAACTCTTTAAGAAAAACATTTAACTAGAACGTCACTGTTACTAGTGTACGTATATTATAATAAAAATATAAATATTAAATGTGATAATATTAAACATAAACTCGGTACATAGAGATTTGAATGAGCTAGAAGAGCGTTGTTATCGAATGAATATGATAAAATCTTGCTAAGCTAGCAATGTTTGCTGATCAGATCCACCACCTCTTTGTCGACCGACTAGATTCACCTAATCCTTATCGCCTACGCTCGCCGGCTTACACCATGAGCTCGCCGTCTAACACCTAGCTCGCCCACCAGATCCACCTTCTCCTCCCTGCCCGTCCTTGCCGGGCCACGCCAAGTCAGTTGTCGCGCTCATCAGTCCACGCTGCCGCCTCCTTCATGTGCTCGTCGATCCACGCCACCATCGCTCCATCATGTGGTGGGAGGAAAAGAGGGAAATTGTGATCATGTTCGAGAACGGGTGCTCTACGACGTAATTATATTGAATCCCATCCAAAGTCGACCGTAATCAGCTTTCTATGGGATTGTTATCCAATTCCCTGGTTTTTTTTATTACAGAGTAACTGAACCAAGCATCAACTAACGGTTAATTACAAAAAAACAGTGTAATCAGGATACGTTACAAAGTGCCAAACCAAACTCCAACCTAAATTTGTCCAAACCTCATAAATTATTTATTGGCTGGCCGGTAGGTGCATGCAATACACGGACCAGTTATTACATAAACATGAAGGAAAAAAAGCGAGAGAGAACAGAATGGAGTATCAAGTAAGCTTCGATCGTTTCAATTATTTTTTAATATCCCGAGCCACGTTATTGGAAATCTCATCTAACCGGGTTTTTTTTATTATCTTAGCAAAATTAGATAAATATCATCATAAAAGTGTTTATATTGAAAAACTATGTATCATCCTCACACTGATAATATTTTTTAATTTTTACGATGATACCTAACAAAATTCCCTTATTATCTTTTAAGTGAACAGAAATTAATTATGTGTCTCTAGGACACTACTCGTTGCGTACTCTACAAAGGCAGTACCTAACTAATATTTTCCGAAATCTCACAGGAAAATGACACTCGGATTCGTGATTCACTACGAAATCCTACCAGAAAAGAAATGATCGCAGAGAGATGGATACCACTAGAAATATTTTTTAAAATACATGCCAGGAAAAGAACCACCAATAAATGGGGCCATTAGGTTGATGCATACCGGCCCAGAAAACGACGACTACCGTACGGGATCGACGTGTCTGTACTCAGCTTGATTCCAGTTCGAAGATGGGCGCTTTGGATTTTAGGCTATTTTGTTGAGTCTAACTTTGTTACGTTTTAAAGATTTTTAAATAATTATTTAATCGACTATTATAACTATAATAAATCATATTTGGTTAGTTATTGACATATATATTATATTTAGTTTTTTAACTAATTTTGTTACACGTATAATTAAATATTTGTTCGTTACAATTTTTATTTTCATGACATACAGGCTCAGCTAAAGTTAATTGTGGCACTATTAAATATTGGATAGGAATCAAACATGCCTTTCCTTATGTGATGATCTGTCCCCACGAGAAGAAGACATATGCATGATTACACGAGGAATTTTTCAGAACTCCACTCGCCCTTCCTGATTTTATTTTTCGGAATTGCTATCAACCAATTTACTGACTGATAAACTTTTTCTGTGCCTGACCGACACTTTTGCAAGAGTTTATTTGACGATTGTAACGGGGCGATTGGATGGCGGAGCAGGCAAATTATTGTGCGCTTCCCGCGTCTTGTTAGCACGCATGTGGAGTCTACCGCGAACTCGAACCTCTCACGTCGATCCGTGCATCGCCTTCACATCACGAGCACGCACGACTTTTGGGTGGGCCAAAATCCCATGGCAAAGCGGCACAATTCAGCCTGCTGGAGTCCTATCAATCCTTGTGCCGTACGGCATATTTGTTCTTGTGTTGTGACCGGTAAACATCATCACTTACTAATCATTACAGTCTGTGGTGCCTACGCAATGTTTCAAAGCATGCTAGATTGTCAATTTGGATTTTGGAGTGCTCCTCCCCAATCGAGATTTGTGCAGTATGATTGGCGTATAATGTTAGGACATCTCTGATGGTTAAAGCTAGTGTTAGGTTTTAGAAGATAAAATATATTTTATAAAATTTATATAGATCCTATTGTTCATAATTTTTCATATCTCACATATAGATCTTATATGTTAGAGGAGCAATTACTATTCCAGGTTGAGATATAAAAAATTATGAACGACTGACTCACATAAATTTTAAGAAACATACTCTTTTATCTAATAGCTAACACCGATTCTAACTATCAAAGATATTTTTAATGTCGCTGCTAATGCAGATCCACTGACCGGGGAACAGAGCGACACAGGTGACATTCGGGTTCAGATTCAAGTCGGGAACAAACGCTTGGTCAGCCGCGCGGCCTGCCCTACCGCCAGCTGTCGGCGAGGGCCACCCCGTGAGGCAGGGGTGGAGGATAATTGTGGATAAGGGGAGCCGTGGCCTCATCTGGTCTAACAAATTTTATATATTTTGTTGATTTAACAAATTTTATGTATTTATAGTGTATTTTGGTTCTAACCAGATATTCTTACCAAAGATTTTAATTTCGTTTTACAATTTTTTTTGCATCGGCGAAAAGACCGAAATTCGCAAAATTTCGCTCAAAATTTCAGTCATTTTTCGTTAAATACTCCGTAGATCCTATATGTCAGTGAAAGAAAATTTCGAAATAAAATATTTCGTTCACCACCAAAATTACCGAAATTCATGAAATTTCAACGAAATTTCGACCAAATTTTAATCCGCGCCCCTCCACGCTGCTCCCGACGAGGTCGCCATGATGCGGGCCATCCTCGCAGTGCCCCTTCGCACCGCCGCCTCTCTTCATTCCCGTCGGCCGACGCCTCGAACCTACGGTGAGGTCTGCCTCCGCCAGCGACACATGACTGCCGGGTTCCTTCCCATAGCTGCTGAAGCAATTAACCCACGCTCTTCCCCTAGGACGCCGACTCTAGCCGCCTTCGGTCCTCGTCGTCGTCACGGGAGGGAAGAAGGCAAGAAGATGAGCAGGAGCTTGTGTGATGGTAGAAACCGCAGGGGTAGAGGAATTGTGGTCGCGTGAAGGGTCGGGAAGGAGAGTGTCGTCGGTGGTGCACGGGCGGCGGTGCGTCGATGTGCAAGCCCTCGCCGCTACTAGCACACAACTGTCGTTGCTGGGTGCCGCTCGGTTCCGTGCCGAGGTCACGCCCCGAGCGCAAGAGCACACGTACCCGTGCCTTGTGCATATGTGCATGCATGCGCGACTCCAAGGCCACCTCCCTCGGTGTCGACTCGTAGCTTTGCGACCTCCTCGGTGGCCTCCTCGACGGCGTGGATGAGGCTGGAGGTGGAGCGCGGGAGGAGAGGAGGAAGGACTGGTGACCCCAAGCGGTTCAGCCTGCTCAGGTCCTATCACATCGCGGAAATCCATTTTCAAATGGTGACAGAATGAAAGGAATGGAAAAAGAGAGAAGGCGTGCCGTATCACATATCTGTTCGTGTGTTGTGACCCCAAACGGCATCGCACTCTCTGGTGCGTACGCAATGTTTCAATCATGCTAGAATGTTTATTTTTTTATAATAGGAGTTTTATTCCGTTAAAGTAACGAAGATATCTCGGCCTCGATAAGATGAATTTGATCGATTATTGTTATATAAAACAAATCAAAAGGTAGACTCCATCTACCACATAGGCAACAAACTTCATGCAAAGAATGGAATTTTGACAAATAAAATTTGTTCATTTTAAACACTTAATCTATTGCTAAATCTACATCCGAGCTTGATGAAGATACCCATCATTGTGATCTTTAACTAACCACATCTTTGATCTTATAGTTTCTTGATCCTCCTTCCTTGAAATAATACTTAGAATCGAATCTAGTATGTTGTCCTATAAATAACCTGCATAGGAAAGAATATATTGTCTAACAGATGGTTGCGGCTCTCACCAAAATTTGTTTTTTTAGCACCCTATTTATATCATTTAGCTATGAACCAAATATATAAGATACACTAGTAGAGGGTAGTATTCTGTAGGCGATATGAAATATCCTATAAATGAATTTGACAAAATTACAATTAAATAAAAGATAATGAATAGTCTCATTTGAACTACAAAACAACATTTTTCATTCACATGCCAATTTCTTCTTATTAAATTGTCTTTTGTTAGTATTCCACCTTTATGTAGGTACCAAAAAAACAATTGATCTTTAAAGGAAGCTTCAGTCTCCATAGGTAATGGTTGTTATCTATTATATTGCTAACTAGCATCGTCCTGTATATATAGATTGTACTGAGAACTAAACACTTTGGTGTAAAACCCATCTAAAGAGATCCAGCTCCTCATTTAAATTAACCTTAGCGATCTTAGCTAATAGACCTTGCCATGCCTCGAGCTTATCCTCTACTTAGTGATCTACAAAAAGAGATATTAGGGGATCATAACTAAGAACTTCCGATACAATATCATGCATCTTATGTGCAATATTATACAAAGTTAGGTATTACTCTTTCAAAGTGGTTGTTCCTAACCACCTATCTTCTTATAATATTATATGAGTGCTATTTCGTAATAAAAAATTTCTAAAATTTAAGAATATATCCTTGACACTCATTAATCCTGATCAGAACTGTGAGTCATCAGGGTTTTTATCCACTTGAGCGATAGTTTTGTTACCTAAATATTTTTTTCTAACTAACTGTTGCCATGTTTCGTCCTCATTAATTAGCTTAAAGGGCCACTTAATAGATATTTATTCTAGATGTCTAGGTCTTGAATATACAAACCACTCTGATCTATTGGTCTACATAATATGCTCCATTTTGCTAACCTATATTTCTTTTTATGATCATCACTTGCTAGGAGAATCTAGATCGATAATAGTCTAACTTCTTAAGAACACCTCTTGTATTACAAAGAAATATAACATGAATAGGCTAGACTACTCAACACTGAGTTGATAAGATAGATATTTTCCTTTCCAGTTGTTTAATTTTTTTCTCAAATCTATCTTCTATCATTTTTTGGTCATTATTATTTATGTATATATGTTGCATTAGAATTCTCAATTACCTAAACGAATAGTTCCCTAATTCACATCCAAAATTTTGAATATATTGATCTTCATAGTCTTTTCCTTCTTCATAATAGAATAGTTCTTTTTATAGAAGTTAACCTTAAGATCCGATAATTACTCAAACACATAGAGCAAGAGTTTTATATTTTTTACGTGTTCAAAATCATGTTCGGTGAAGATGATTGTATTTCACATATTGAAGGATTGAAAGACCATTATTGACCAAATGAGGAATTACATCACAAATTTATTCATCTTCCTTTGCCCTTGCAATGAAGATTACAAGCATATCAACTACTAGATTAAACAAAATTAAAGATATAGTATCGCCTTGTCTTAATCCCCTTTTGGTCTGGAAATGTTTATTTGGAGTGCTCCTCCCCAATCGAGATTTGCGTAGAAACATTGCTCCAGTTCATGCGTATTATGATACTAATCAGATCGTCAATTTAAAGGAGGGCATGGCTGTGCTGCAGCGATCGAGCAGCTCGATCAACCAACCGCGGCGCCGTTGACGCAGACCCACTGGCCGGGGAACAGGGCGGCGCAGGTGACGTTCTGGTTCAGCTCCAGGAACTGTGGGACGGTCAGCCGCGCGCCCCGCGCCACCGAGGCGCACGTCTCGCCGGCCCTCACGCCGTGCACCTCGCTGCAGTACACCCTGATGGCCAGCGGCACCTGGCCAATCGACGCCGGGTGGTGACCGGCGGCCCTGCGCGGCCTGCCCTGCCGCCCGCCGCCGTCGGCTAGGGCCACCCCCGCTAGGAGGAGTGCCGCGGCGACGGCCAGAACTGCGGCGGCGCGGTGGCTCTCCATCTGTGCGACTTTTCTTGTGATTTTTGGCGGATTGGTGATCGATGGGACGACGCGTGATACTGGCGCTGCTCCCTCGCGCGTGCCCAGCTTCTTATACGATCGACCAGGGAGGGCGTGCAGGAGTTACTAAAGATCCAGCTAACGCTTTGATCGATCAAAAAGTTATGAGGTGTAATACTCAAAGTGAACAAGCACAGCAATTACTGACGAGCTGGAGTTACTCTATTCCATTGTTCTGCAGCGTGTTCTTGGAGAAGAAACGGTTACTACTGAGTACTGAATGAGTCAGGACCCAGGAGTGAGACAGCTTCACTCGGTCACTCCTAGCCAAAAGGAAAAAAAAAATGAAAAGAAAAGGAAAAAGGAAGAAAGAAAAGGTCATATCTTAGAGCCCGGCCCAACTTTATGCAGTGGCCTGCAAACGCTTTAACTGAAGCCCAACACGTACATGACGATCCGGTGGGCCAGCCTCTAATTTCCTCGAGCTCCAGAGTTAAAAATGGGGAGAGTTTAATTTCTTCTTCTTCTTTTTCTCTCTCCTCTTTTTCTTACTTTCCTCCTCCTTTTCTTCTTTTTCTTCCATGCCCAAAAATTATAGAAAAGATTTGAGCGTTCTCAAAGTGTTTCCGGGAGGTAGGGCTCAAGGCCTCAAGCCCCCTGATCAGCCCATGCGAGGGTCAAGGCCCGATCGATCGTCTGGACTCTGATCGAGAGAGTTAACCGAGGCGATGTGGTTCCTTCTTCCGGCTAAGATTTTCCTGCATATCTCTGCCCGCCCGTCAGTGCCTCGCCCGGGTAATGGAGATGGAGTTCAAAACCATCACATCAGCACCTTACCGGCACGCGGATGCATGTAGACATCAGGAGCCACAAATAGCTCAATGGCTAACGCCCTACTGGCATGTCGCCTGCATCCACATTTCGGTCCCATGTTAATCAAAGCCCTTCCAGGTTTTCAGATTTGCATTGCCCATTTAATTTTCCACGCTTCTTAAATTTTAGGTGCCTGACAATAAGATCATGTCTCAGATGTCGGTGTGAACACGTGAATTCAGTTGATGATGAGGTTAGAGGAGAGGGGTTAGGGTTCGAGGTTGATGGGATCATCGGGTGGGTTTAGAGAGAGGTTGGGGGCAGTAGTCGGATAGACGGTAGGCTACGGCGTGACAGTGCAGCGAGGCTCTAACGGTGAAGCTAGCGTCGCCAGCGGCAAGCGGGCGGTGGGCAAGGTTGACGGTAGGGGAGAGCGAATATAGATTGGTTAGCGCGATGATAGGCTTTGGGTGCGGATCTGACGATATGGACACCGCCGGAGACGAAAAGAGGTGGATGGCGTGAGGCGAAGTGACTGGGGTAAAACAAGAAGAAGAGCCGTGCGTTGGAGATGATAGATAGAAGAAATGATATGTAACATCATATTAAGATTACATGGCTCAGATTTGTCACTGAGAAGAAAGGGGGAAAAAACAGACACTAGCAAATAGCATCCGGCTTTTTTTTTTTTGCAGCGGGTTTCTTTTACTGAAACAACCCTAGTCAATACTGCTCTGCCCCCCTCCTTCATTCGGTTTCTGCTTCCAAAAAATACTATCAAATCTGAAAGGAGGGAGGAGCAAATCGATCAAGGTGAACGTTGCAGCGGCCACATGTTTCCCGTTGTAATCAACAGATAGAGAACCTTTGGACCTATCCGGGGACAAAAGCAAAGCCTTTCTTTCCCTTCCCTCCTTCCCTTGGTCCTCTTCTCTGTTCTCTGCGATCCGTAATGGCAGGGGGGCAGAGGGGACCAGCTTACACCGCGTCGTGCCGCTGCTGCGTTCTTCAGGCGAGCGCGCAGAGCATCTGCACCGATCCCCACCCCCACCCATCCAGGCCAGGCGCCGACGGACGGACGCCGCGGACGTACGATAGATCATTGATCAACGCATGCAGCGCGCGGCAGGCCGGCAGCCGCAGGCTCGGCTAGGCATCTGCGCGGCCGGCACGCAGCGCAGGGGAGCGCATGGCCTCGTCAGGGCGAGAAGCCAAGAATTGATAGCGCGCACGCGGCTGTGGCTGTGGCTGGATGCGACGCGAATCCCACCCAGTTCAGAACTCCAGATACATCCAATCTTCGCGAGTACTCGCCACCCGTCTGCATCTACGCTGTTGATACGTTTTCGTGATCCTGTGCCAGCACAATGAAGTGCCTGCAGCGTTTCTCCTTTCGGGTGTCCTGCGCCGGTGTGGCCTCCGCCTAAAGCCTGCCCTGCTCCCTTCCCCATTTCAGCACGGTCGGGTCATAGGCGCCTTCCTTTTGGGCAGCTCAGAGCTCATCGTCTCGCAGCTTGATTTCAGGCCGTGATCAATCTGCTCCTTTTGTTGTCAGTAATGCATGCACAGGCAGCGTAGCTTTGCTGGTTGATTAGTAATCCAAACCTGTGGTCCTCCAGGGAGATTGCAAAGCAAGCCGGCAACTGATCACTGGTCACGCAGCAGGGATCAGGCTGCCGCAAGCAGTGGCAGTGGCAGTGGCAGTTCTCACCAATGGCAGCTTGTGGCTTTAACCATCTTGTGTCTCTTTTGGATGGCTACCGTTTGCTTTTCCCTAGCCTGGAAATTTGCAGGTGCAGGAGGGACTCTAGGGAAGGAAAGCAGGGGGCAGTGCATGCAAAGGGAGAGGGCCCTTTTGCACTCCTATCATCACACACCACACCTAGCTAGAGCTTGCAAAAGGGCTGCTGCTGCTGCGTGCTGTTCATCCTGTAAAAACAAGGGTAGTACTCTTCTTCTTGCATCTATGATTTGCCCATCTGCATTTGTGCCAACGTGAGTCATTGTTCAGTTCTTCAAATCCAGTGAGCTAAACATTAAACGGAGTAGGGCAAATTAAACATGATATGCATATATATAACCTGATTCTTTGCAAATATGATGTGTACGCACGGCTGCCTGCTTCAGCATTGATCTAAAGAAGATGAGCCGTATCCTGAGATGAGATGTCTGCCCCTACACAGAAAAGAAGAGCGCTGGAGGCATCTTTGAAGAGGTCTCTCTCTCTCTCTCTGATACTGTATATTAACTAGTAAGATTTTTAAAATTTGCATAGAGCCAATCATTCTCTGCAAGGTAGGATCCGAATGGGCAGACCTTGAAGTGCAGCGTGTGCATGGCTGCATGTAGGAACAAAGCATCAAAAGGTCACTGAAACGGATCCTCTCGGCTTAAATGAACTGTTGGTCTACTCCACCTGACAAGCCAAAAAAGAAAACATTGAGAAAAAGAAAACACCAACGTTCAATCTACCGTGCCGGTATCTACCCGATCTACAGAACACAACAAGCTTGATTTTCTGATGCAACCCATCACATACACTCTGAAGATGTGTGATCTGTGTTTGCCATGAGTGTGTGCGCACAAGCTGGCCCTGAACCTTGTGCACCCATCTCGTGATCCACTGAGCGTCACCTTCTCGCTCGCTTCAGGTCAAAGATGCTGCAGCTACATATCCATGGATTTGGGTGTGCGTGTTGCCGTGCCATTGTTACTTCAATCGCTTCTCTGATGGAAACCGAAGCCGTGGTGAATTACTGCGAGATCACACGATGGTCCAGAGACAAGCTTGAAGATGAAAGTGGTGGAAGAGGAAATGGACGGCTGTGAATCTGTGATCGAGTCCAGTGGAGTGCTAGACACTACGATAGATGTTTTCCGACAGTTTTTTTAGGAGTGACCGACAGTTTTAGCACTCTTTAGTTATTTTTCTTGCGTGGCCGATAATTTTCCAGTATAATTCATATTTTTCAACAGCTTTATCAAATTACCAGCAATATAATTGACAACGAACTATTTACCCTAACCAAAATAAGTAAATAACTACACACCGTTGGCCACTTTCAAAGAAACCGTTGGGAGATGATGTTATGATGTTAGTTTTATAGCAAGATGCCAAATGGAAAGAGTGCTCATAACATTAGGGTCCACTTGTTAGTCTTTTCCGTGACAAGGCCTTGTGGTCTCTCCATACTCGCACGTACAAGTATTTGGACATGTATAATACACATGCAACATATGCAGGCCGGCGCAATTTTTAGATTTTAGTCCTTTTCATAAACTTTTTCTACGCACAAATCTATAAATAAATAATATAAAAATGATCATTTTTATCGTACTATAATATTTGACAACGTGGTTGAATAACACGTCCTG
Organism: Phragmites australis; assembly: GCF_958298935.1. NCBI lineage: Eukaryota > Viridiplantae > Streptophyta > Magnoliopsida > Poales > Poaceae > Phragmites > Phragmites australis. Next base: position 31,686,631 of record NC_084929.1, on the reverse strand, counting down.
GTGATAATTAACATCTATTGTCTTTCAACAACATCGTCAAATGTCATGACGTCGTGAAAGAAGTCCATTTTCGGAAATTGTTTTGGCAGGGTCATGCAGTAGTATTAGCATTACAAATGGTATATGTACGGTACACAGTACACACGTCCCTGGAACGCTACGTACGGCCCCACTTGTCTGTGGAGCGAAACCTCCTGTCTCCCCTTCTTCCTCCCGCTATTAAAAGCAGCACCCCAAAAGCGGGCAACTCCTCCTTGCCACAGCACACACCGCAGCCGCGCCCGCAACGACTAGCACAAACTTCTTGCCTTCCTCCTCGGCTCCTCCCATGGCGACAAGGCCCTACTTCCTATGGGGCCCACACGGCTCCACCGCCGCTCCTGACTCCGACGTCGCCGGCTTCAGCTCCGGCGCTCCGGAGACGGCACTGGTCTCGCCGGAGCTCGGGGCCGCGGCGGTGGCGCGCCCGCGGCTGCGTCGGAACTCGTCCACGTCTGGGAAGCAGCAGCAGCAGCCGGGCGAGGGGACCAAGAAGCCGCCGCAGCGCGGGCTCGGCGTGGCGGAGCTCGAGCGCCTCCGCTGCGGGGGCGACCCGCTGCGCGAGCTCGTCGAGCTGGGGGACGGCGGCGCGCAGGCCCACCCGCTGCTCCATTACCACCACCACCTGCCGGCGTCCGCGTTCGAAGGCGCCACCGGCGCGCACTACTCCTCGCCGCGGCTGCAGGTCCAGCCGTCCGCCTCTGCCCCTCCGCTGCCCCCGGGTCCCGTCTGCTACGTTCACCCGCCCGTTGCCGGCGGTCAGAGGGCCCCACCCTTGGCACCGGAACAGCAGTACCTCAGGGACCGGTGGGGCCGCATGGGGGGCTTCTCCTCGGCGGGCAACGGAGTAGGCGCTGGCGCCGACCGCCAGACCCAGCTGCTGCCGCCGCTGGCGCCAGAGCACCCTTCAAGCCAAAGCACCATCTGGCGTCCTCCTGCGTCCTCCTCCTCGTGCCTCCACACCGGCCACCGCTGCGACCTCTGCTCCAGGGTAAAGCCAGAAACCTTCTAAAATCCTCCCCGATCATGTGATCCCTTTCTTGACTCCTAATCTTGTCTCCCTTGTTGCTCTCGCATTTGCATTTCTTGACGCGTGCAAAGACGCTGAGGGCCTTCGTACCACCGACACCTCCTGCCTCTCAGACCGTAGGCGCCACCACCAACACCACCATGCCAGAGTACATCTACGATCTCGCCGCCGCCATGGCCACCGCTCGCCAGGTACACACATCGCAACAAATTCTTAAGCGCTCGCCCCTACAAATCGTTTGCACGTACGGTATCTCGTATCCTCGTCTGGTTGCTAACAAGCTTTACACTCACCAAGTCACCATGTTGCGATGTACCCACCACGCAGGGAGGAGATGCGTCGTTCTTAGTCCGGGAGAGGAAGCGGGGAGCGGAGGCCGAGGCACCGGTGAAGAAGGAGGTGCGGGAGATCGAGTTCTTCCCGGCGGCAAGAACGCACCATGCCGCCGCCGCCGCCGCCGACGTCGGCCTGGACGAGTCCGAGTTCGCGGCGCCCTTGTCCTCCTCGTACGGCGCCCGCGCCGCGCCGCCGCTGGACCTGTCGCTGAGACTTTAGGCGGGATCAATCGGGCTCTATTTGCTGTGGTCGCGTAGGGTACGTTGTAGCTTCTGTTCGTGCCCTGGTCATCATCGGTGCGTCGTTGGATCATTGCGTTTCGTGTTCTTGGGTTTTAGGGCTTAGATGCTCAATCATCGCTGTTCTTTTGCTGAAATGCTGCTCATCTGCGAAGCATTATGGAGAACCGAACTGGAGATCGATCAGAGTGACCACCGTGCTGCTGGTCTGCTGGATGGTTGGTTTTTACTTGGACTAGTTCGTTTTGTTGATCTCCATTTCGATTGAATCCGAGTTGCTACTTAAGTTCGTTGCTTGTATTGCTTGCCCAAGCTTGTTCGGCTTGTGTCTGAGATGACGAACTACACTTTTGAACCATAGAAGTTGTTGATTGTATGCCACATTTTCCATAGCCTGTCGTTTTGGAATTTCTGTTGCTTTATTAGTGATTTGGCTTCGAATTAGCGGCCAGCTAGCTGCCCTTTTTCCTTTTTCTTATTTCTTCTTCTTTGAGAGAGACGCAGAGAGATCGAGAGCAGCGAGAAACATCTGATGAGCGTCAGAATTGCATTGTGGAAAATAGATAGATGGACGGGCTTGCTGTCCTAGCAGCCATGCAGTTAGGCTACTAAAGAAAAGTTATCACAGCCCATTTCGGAACCACCAGCTGTTACTTGACAATGATAATCTCGGTTGTAGAATTGATAGTGATACCTCTTATCACTATGGTTCGAGACTAAAACTAATAGTGATAGTTGATATCATTGCTGGTTTTAGCATTGAAGTGGCAGTGATAATTTCACACTTTAAAATGCAAAACTTGCAATTTTGCTAGTCACAAGTATTGCTAGCAATATACACACACTACACTATATATTATTTAACGCAACGCTATATTATTTAATGCACCGGCCATCCCAACCCTACCAAATCAGCCTCTGATAAGAAAATACTCTTTCTAGGACTGGAAAAATCAACGACAGTAAAAAAACCATTCTGTGACTTGGAAAAACAATTCAAAGACAAAAAACCACTGACAAAAAAACCCATTGCGACCAGAAAAGCTTCTTGTGACCATAAAAATAGTGTAGTCCATAAAAAATAATAGTATTTTACACTTGCGGGATCATTTTTATAGTTGCGGTGTGGGATTATTGGAAAAATACCACAGCACCTTAGTGGGAGGGGTCTTTTATTCTTACGCTTCACTCCGACACCATCTCTATCATTCAAATCATCATCGTTGAGCTTGTTCTGTACATTTGGACATAGCATACTCTTTCCGATACAAGATACAATCATTTGGACATGCATGTATTTTTGGAACATCCAATCCCAATGAAAAGACAATCTACTTGGCTTGGTAGATTTCAGACAACACATTTCTCTCTAGAAGAACGCATCGTAATAGACGTAACAACTCTGTGAAATTTTTATCGAACTAATCGTTGCTTACCTTCAATTACATTAGTGAAAGCATGGTGTATGCAGCTTTGTGTGCTCCTTGCAGCCCGGGAACAATGATATTTTAGAGTCTTATACCATACGCTTGAACTTTTGAAACTGTCTTTCGTTGGTGTAGCCCCCTCCTATCGCGCAACATTTGATCTCGATCATCTTCGTCGTCGTCAACCTATCTGCATCAGAATCGTATCTGGCACCAGCCAACATATCGTTGTCTTTGTCTTCTTCGACAATATTTTACCGTTGATGTATAATCTCATTTGCATCATGCTCAGTCCAACAGATGTAGCTAGGCTTAAAACCCTTTTGAATCAAATGTGAATAGATCTGTTATGTGGTAGAAAACTATTTCTCATTTTAGCCATCAATGCATGGACAACATATATAATCAGCATGCTTATTTGGCTTGTATTCCATAACCACTCTCAGGAAAGCAATCACGTCGTTAATGAACTCTAGGAAGCAACAATCCACATCATACATCCATCTATAATTTTTTTATTATTTTAAATCCATTGAATTAAGAATAAAATGCAAATTGATTAGATATGTTCATACCTTGGTAAATTTAATCCATCCATCTTAATTAAATAAAATTCACTAAACTAATCAATTAGACTTAAAATATGCTCATAATTTCATTAAAGTCAATAAAAATGCATATGAAAAATTACGCAATAGCTATATTATCCATATGAATAATATCAACATGAAAAAACAAAATAAAAAACATATATATAAACTAGATCATCTAAATATCCAATTGGAGCCATTGATATATAAAATCTACAAACATGTGATTGCAATCTATTTATTAAATTAGAGCTCTAGCTCTATAAATACACATATGTGCAAATTATCAAGTAAAATAAGCAATCAAATCAATAATAGAATAAATTACTAATGTTTAAGCACATAGAGGAAGTGAATGGTTAAGATATCTCTCAACTTTGAAGCCTCCAAGCATGAAATAGCCTTGAATAGCCACCGGAGGCCAAAAAGGCGAGCAAGTACTCCTATGCTCATCTTGGCTTGGGGGTGAAGGCCAAAGGCAATATATAATGCCTAGTATGATTGTCGGTTAATAACAAAAACTGATAATAATACTAACTTATCATTATCGGTTGGTAACATAAATCAACAGCGATAAGTTAGTATCACTGTCGATTCTATCGATCGCAATCATTATTTAGCTGTTGGAGATTATGAATCGATAGCGATACTTATTACTATTGGTTCTAACTAAACCGATAATATTCATAGTCAGTTGAGGATTGGGGTTTTATGACAGTAGTAGCATTTGACATATTGGATAAATAATCCACGGTGTTGCAACTAGTAAGTTGCGCTCCGAGGCTTGGACGTCGATCTCTGATCGAGTTGCAGGACGCGGAGCGCAGACGTCTCCGATCGAGTTGCAAGACGCGGAGCACGGCTATGTCTGCGTGGCATGAGCTCCGAGCAAAAAAAGAATGGAGGAGATGAAGGCTCCAGGGGCGAAGGCTGCCGCTGCCGCTCTGCTGGCTGCTGCGTGCAGACGGCAGTGCATGCATGGAGCTGTGTGGCACCGAAAGGGCAGGGGAGCGATGGGACCAGCAAGCGGAGAAGGCACCGGCACCAGAAATTTCTCTCTCCTGACTGTGCACGGCATGCAAATCTACCGCGTGGGCTTCGCTCGCCGGCGAGAGGAGACGAATGGGTTGGTTAAAGGTGGTGGACCGGACGGACCGAATCGATCGGCATCGCATCCCATGCATGCACGGCCGGGGCGCCTCGTCCACGTCCTGTCCTAGGACCGTGCGCATCTCTGCATCCGAGCTTATCCTACGGTGCTCCATCTAGCTTCGTGACAAGTCTGATTCCATGTACGTGTTGCTTGTACGTACCGCGTCCATATCGGACCATAGCTTTCAGGGTCAACTATCATCCTTCTCTCTCTCTCTCTGAGGGTAAAACTAAGAGATATATCTCTCGTTTTTTAGGAAAAAATATGAGATCTCGTGTGCTGCAGCTTCCTTTCAAGCAAATACTGGTATGAAATTATTATTCCGGAGACCAGAGTCCAGAAATCCTCCGAATGCAGGTTTGATGCGCGAGAACGTACGGAAGGAAGAAAAAGACTAGAGAGCTGGGCTTAGATACCGCCATGCATCGGACGAGGAGGTGGGGCCCACGGTTTCGAGCTCTCGATGCCAGCGTTAGGAGAAGCAGATGGGCCCCGAGTGGCAGCTGATTGGTCACTCAGGCCAGCTCCAGCAGATCTGAAAACTACTATGCCGATCGTTATCTGTACTTTTTACCGATCGTTCCTTGCGGCAACGCTCTGTAGCAGCTACCTAAATCTAGCGCAACAGTGATACGGTGAGAGAAATACATACTCCAAATTTGCCGATGGTTTTGAGGATCCACATCACTGTTCCTTAAGTATGTATATGGGTCTGAGTGAAGGAGTAGAGTAATAGAAGGTAAAAAATATGATAGTTGCTGGAGATGAAAAAAATAGAGGATACTGTAATAGTATTAGAGATGCTATAATGATGTTATAGAAGATGAAATTTTAGAGTATCTGCTGGAGATGATCTCGATCGAATTGGGATCCCTGACTTTAGCCGCTCCGCTCGGATGCGGCATTATCGTACACAATGTTATTAATATAGTACTCGACGGTAAGTTACTGTAGTATCTCTCGAATGTCACTGTTTGCTAGGGACTTCATACTTGTGAGGTCAATGGATCTGGATCTCACTCAGTCAAGTCCTCGCTCTGTTCGAAAACGATCCTTTCAATTTTATATTTTCATTTGGAAATAAAATTGATAATAATAATAATATCAAAAACAAATACGATATCGATAATACGAAAAAAATCAAAAACGGTGTTATCGAAACAAAAATATACTGATAATTCAATCCCAAAGGCACTGAGTGTTATATGTTAATTCTTCTTGATATCAAGATCTACTTCAAAGCTTGTTCTCCTTATACCTGTGTATGCATCTTGGGGGTTATAATAATACTAACATCCATTTTAGAATAATTGATAACTTTAATTTTTACTATTGAAATTTTGACTAATAATATTTATTTAAATACTTAGTTAAGTAAAATGAAAAAAACATCAGCAGATATGTCATCAATGTATTTTAAACATGTTATGTAGGTTAAGCTAGTTGCATAAATATTTGTAGAAAAGACATACAATCAAAATTTAAATAGTAAAATCAAAATTATTAATTATTTTGAAACAGAGGTTAGTATTATGCGACAAATATCTATATAACAAATGATAAGAGAGTGAGAAAAAAGGGAAAAGTATTACACAGTAATGAGTATGTTTTGTCCTGGCTCGTCCCATACCTGCTCCTGCCTGCGCTGGCTGCACACTCCTTCCTGTTAGCTCGGCCCACACGCCTAGTGTGGGATGGCCCATGCTGTTTTTGATCTGCCTCTCCTCGCTGTGCCCAGCCAGCTGCTCGCGCCTTCTCTCTAAGCCCCTCTATCTCTATGAACCGAAACAAAAGCAGCTCCCGGAAATCCATCCGAATCTGACATCCATACTAGAAGAAAACCATTAGAATCCATCAAATGAGATCAGCATCGAGTCCCCGATTGAATCCCCATCTTATCTCAAACCAAATCCGATTCAAATCTTCCTCGGCTCGATTAGATAAGGCCGACCACCGCTGAATCCCCCTCAAAATTGAAGCTTTGTCGCGTCTGCCATTCGCCGCCGGAGTTGATTGCGGTGGTGTTGAAGCCATCAATGCCTCGTCGCTCCGCCGGTAATGATCGCTGCCAATGACGAAGCTGAGGCTCCCAATGCCATCCCACGCTACTGCTTGGTGCTGTTGTCACCGAGCTGCTATATTGTTATCCCGAAGTGGTACTGCCTGTCTCTGGCGACCGTCTCTCTAGGATTTGGATTGGCGTTGGCCGCTGGCCAACTAGGGTGGACACACGGGAGGGTGGGAGCCCGAGCAATTAGATATACGGGAGTACATGACACGAGGGACCGAAGGAGGTTTGTTGTATGTTGAGCTGTGGGTGGATTGGGAAGGAGATTCGAGAATTTCAATGGTAATTTCTGGTTTAAAACGGAAGAACTCGAAAATGGTCTAAATCATTTTCGCTATCGTTTCTACAAAATTTTCTCGTTTCTATTTACATTTTTTCCTATATATTGTTTTCAACTTTTGTGGTTGGAAAAGTTCGAAAACATCTTGGAATACCGAGATTTACCTTTTGTTTTCATCCCTAGCTGTACTCCCTTCCCCTACTATTCTCTATCTCCGTTTGCCTTGGACACCATAAGACGTACCACGAGAACGAACGACACTATGAACTGGATGCATGTCTTATGGTTCATTCTCTTGGTTCTTTCCATTCCTCAAATTTTCAGAAACAACTCCGGTGCAGACTCCAGTCTAAGCAACACAAAGCACCTGATGGATGTATATCAATCAGTTCACAATCTCGGTAGCCCGAGAATCCACCGTTCAGTCCTGAAGACACAGCAGTATAGTACGAGTAGGGTTGAAAACGGAATAGAAAAATTCGGAATAGTTCAACGCCGTTTTCCAAATTTTTGATCGTTTTCGATTTATTTAGAACTTATATAAAATTGGACCGATTCCGAATCGACTGTGAGGAACGATGACGTACTAAGAGAGAAGATGAATTAGAACATTTAAAAACTAACGGCTTAAAAACTTCATAAGATAAACTCATCCCAATTTCTATCTAAATATACTCTAAAATTATCTAGTGTGTCTACTCTATCGCTCAAGATGATTGTATCATACTCTAGCGAGGTAAGTTACACGTATATAAATACGAAAACGTAAATAAGGTAGAGAGACAAACTCGACATAAAAGATTTTTATCCCATGATATCAGTAGTATACAAACCACCTCTAGTCCATATTGAAACTTCACAAAGGATATGCTTCCGATCGACAAGTCTCTTTCGGTCACAGCTCTTGAGCTACCAAGTCACCAAGATAAGGCCTCAAGCACGATGAGCCACTAAGCCATCAAGGCGAGGTCTCACCACTAACATCTCTTCTGATCACTTTACACCGTCTTCACTTCAAAGTTTTAGTCACAAAGACAAGAGCTTTCGCGTCCCTGCATAATCTTCTTGCCGCCGCTCTACAACAAGTTGGAGGGTTAATAAGTTATCGACGAGTTACCAAGACTCTAAGGTACCGACGTACCCCTTGGTACATGGTTGGATCACTCCTTAATCCACTCTCTATGTTGTAGCACATATCAACAATTCTCTCTAGACCTATAAGCACTAATCACTCTCTAATGATGTGGTTAAAAGCCTTGGATAAACACTTTAAGCATTTTAATGGCTTAGATGTCTTCTCAAGAGTATATGAGCTTCTCTAGACTTCAACACCTTCAGATGACTGAGTAGAGGGGTATTTATAGTATCAACCTTGCGGACTGGCCATTGCCCCAATGGCTCAAATTCTCGGTATACGCCAGATGTTCCGGTGTAGATAAACTGTACTCATCAAAACATCCAACGTGTAGACCTTCCAAAAACTAAATGTTGAAATTTCACTCAAAACCAATGTGAACACCGGATACTCCTGCATGTTCACCAGCTGCATCACAGACCTTCCAGCATGTTTAACTGAGCCATCTTGCGTCTTCCTCAGTACAAAATTCTCCAGTGTTACTTTGCTTCATCACTGGACCATCCAGCGTGTTAAACTACACTAAACTGTACTTTGACATCTTCGCTGCAACAAATGATCCAGTATATATTCCGGTATGCATACTACTAATCGTCGGACCTTACGGCGTGTACCATCTTTGAGCTTCAACTTAGAAATGGTCCGGCGTTCATATCTCCACATCATCGGATCATCCAGCGTATAAAAACATCAGGCAAGAAAACACTCCGGCGTTCACAACTCCTCTACGCCTAACCTTCTGGTATAATCATTTTTTCTGAGACTTCTCTAATTCAACCAAACCTTGTCCCGATTGCAGTGGCTTATTCATGTATTGCATCTATGAGACCTACTAATATATATTATTGATAAAAATGTTAGTTCCAATAACTATATTATCAATCATCAAAATCACAATCATAACCTAATAGGATCATTTTCGCTACAATCTACCTATTTTTGATGATTGATGACAACATAACCAAAGCAAGAGGAAAATGATACCAATTAAGAAAATACATGATTTTAAAAGTTCACAAGACCATATCTATTTGCTTGGATGCATGGTGAGAATAAATTATAATACCAATTGTAAGGACAACCATATTTTTACCAACATTATATCTCCCTTTTTACTTAAGCTCATTATTTTCTTGTGCAATAATTTTATTAGATGGTTTTAGAAAAAAAATATTCTCAATACATATCTTATTGCAAATGGGTGAGCTAGATGTAATAATTAAATCATCACGAGAAGTGAAAGCATCTTAGGATTGAAATTAAAGAGAGATGTAGATTGCTTCAAAAAACCTTAGATTGATATCCAATGAACTTAAATTTTTCCTTAAGGTCTTTATGCTCCTTGCTTAGCAATTCAAATTTGCTCGATAATTGTTTATAATTAAAAACAAGGGTAGCATGAATGTCTTCCTCTTGTTCTTGGTCTTCTTTTCTTTTTTAATATGATTAATTATTTTGACCAAGTCTTTCATGAAGATTGGATGATCAATTTTGGCATTTATCTTTTTCATGTTCTTCTCCAATTGTGAGACGAGCTTGACGACCTTGGGATATATCTCTTCATCACTTGAGGTACTTTGCTCATCTTTTTCATCGCTCTCTTCATCTTGATCATCATCATTTTTGCTTTAGCTTGACTCTTTCTCTTGTCTCCTCATTTTTGCTTTCATGTGTGAGCATAGTGCTTGCTTGCTTATGAGGGTAAGGTTTTTGACGTCGGATGGGGTAGAAGCTTCAACTCTTATGTTTATGGTCATCTCATGGGTGATGATCTTACCGAGAACTTAGTTTGGAGTTATTTTGCCCATATCATGGTTGTTATAGATGATGGAGACAATTAGCTTGTACTTTGGAAGAAAAGATTGAAGTATTTTTCTCACCACTTGAGCATCCTCAATTTGCGTCAAACCTAGCACATTGATCTTATTGACAAGAATATTCAAATGTGGGTATATGTCATTAGCATTTTTATGAGCAAATTGGTTGATACTATTGAGCTTGGAGACTAGCACATGGTATTTCTCATTGTGCATATCATTTGTGCATTCTTGTATTTCAATGAGACTAGTCCAAATATCATATGCATTGGTGAGAGAATATACATGATTAAATATATCAACATATAAAAATGATAAAAGGATACACTTTGTCAATATATCTAATTGTCTCTCCTTGTTGATGACACGCGATCTCATTCCTTTTTCGGTGACTCTTCAAACACCTAAACTTTTAGCTTGTAAATAATAAGTTATTAGAATTTTTCATCTGAGGAAATTAGTGCCGTTGAAATGTGGAGTGCTATGGGTATCTATCTTTAACCCCGGACGTCACAAATCTAGGATGTTAAATCTATCACGAGCACAAACCTTTGATATCAATTGTGAGAAACAGTGACATCCTAAGAGGGGAGGGGGTGAAATAGGACACCTAAAAACTAGTGGCTCCAAAAACTTCACAAGATAAATCTATCTCAATTTCTATCTAAATGTGCTCTAGGTTTATCTAGTGTGTCTACTCTACCACTCAAGAGGATTGCAATCTACTCTAGTAAGGTTAATTGCAATTATGTAAATGCGGAAACGTAAATAAGGTAGATAGACAAAGTCAGCACAAGGTTTTATCCCGTGGTATCGATGGCACACAAGCCACCCCTAGTCTACGTTGGAGCTCCACAAATGATATGCTCTCGGTCGCTAAGTCTCTTCCGGTCACGGCTCTTGAGCTACCAAGTCACCAAGACAAGGCCTCAAGTATGATGAACCATCAAGCCACCAAGGCGAGGTCTCACCACTAACCTCTCTTCCGGTCACTTGTACGTCGTCTTTATTTTGGAGCTTTAGTCATAAAGATAAGGGTCTTCGCGTCCCCGCACAATCTTCTTGCCACCGTTCCACACTAAGTCGGAGGGTTAGCGAGTTACTGGCAAGTCACAAAGACTCCAAGGTGTTAGCGTGCCTCTCGGTACATGGTTGGATCACTTATTGATCCGCTCTCTAGGTTGCAGCATTAGCAATATTTCTCTCTAGGCCTATAAGCACTAATCACTCTAATGATGTGCTTAATCGCCTTATATGAACACTTTAAGTATTTTGATGGTTAGGATGTCTTCTTAAGTGTATATGGGTTTCTCTAGACTCCAGTACCTTCAAATGACTGAGTGGAGGGGTATTTATAGCCTCAACCCCGTAGACTAGTCATTGCCCTAACGGCTCAAATTCTCTGTGTACACTGGATGTTCCGGTGTAGATAGATTATACTCACTGGAACATTCGGTGTGTACACCTTCCAAAAACTTCCCGTTAGAACTCCACTCAAAACCAATATGAACACTGAATGCTCCGGCGTGTTTACCAGCTCCATCGTCGGACCTTTCAGCGTATCAACTGAGCCATCCCGCATCTTCCTTAGTGCAAAATACTTCGGCGTTGCTGTGATTAATCGCCGGACCATCCGACGTGTTAAGCTACACAAAACCGGACTTTGACATCTTCTCTGTAACAAATGCTCCGACGTATACTCCGGCGTGCATACTATTGATCGTCGGACCTTACGATGTGTACCATCCTTGGGCTTCAACTTAAAAATACTCTAACGTTCGTATCTCCACATCATTAGATCATCCAGCGTGTAAAAAGACCAGTAAGAAAACACTCCAACATTCACGACTCCTCTGCGCCGGACCTTATAGTGTAGTTATTTTTTCTGAAACTTCTCCAATTCAACCAAACTTTATCCCAGTTGTGATACCTTCTTCATATATTACATCTATGAGACCTACTAAATATATTCTTGATAAACATATTAATCCTAATGACTATGCTGTTATCAATTACCAAAATCATAGTCATGACTTAATAGGGTTATTTTCACTACACCGGCGAATATGAAAACAAAATAAAAAACAATCTAGCCTGATTTTCGATTGTATTTTCAAAATACATATTTCAGCGGAGTTTTTCAAGTAAACTCTAAATATTTTTTGTTTTTCCATATTCATATCATTCTAATTTTTATAGACCTTAACTCCATACAAGGAAGATGCCTTAGAAAATAGTAAGATGACTACCTGGTACATGTTGTAGTACATTTCGTAATAGATGAGTTTTTTTTTAATTTTTATGTTGTAGCACATTTTATCGTACTTATAGAATAGTTTTATATTATAGTATTAATATATTATATAAATTATAAATTATCTAGTTTGAATATATTGTATCTTATATGATCAAGTTATAATTTATTCAAGTACTTAAATTAAAACTAGTGTCGTTATATGAACGAGTTATGAGTTATATCATTGTATAATCAAGTTAAGGCTTAAACATATCTTATCAGTGGTATAGACATTTGCTATGAGTCATATTCTTATAAATCTTCAATATCGTAATCGTTTCTGACATTATCGTTTCCAATCTTAATTCCGAGAACAAATATAAAAGTGAAAATAATTTAGAACATTATCTGATCATTTCTAACCGTTTTCATCCCTAAGCACGAGAGACTGGACGATCAAGCGACCACAATGCTCAGTAGCCACTAGCCAGATGAAGCAGCTAGCCAAGCAGAAACAGGCTTACAGTGATTCATATACGCAGGAACATAGTTTCCGTTTTACTAATATAAAAAAAGTCACAAAGCAGAGCAACAAAGACTAGTTCATAATCTACAACTTCTGATACAAACACAAAGATGCAAGGCAGAGTGGACGAAGGAGCCACTCATGTTGCATAGGGATCGCCACCGTGGAAGCCTCGCTTTCTCCACTCATGTTAACTCACTTTTCTGTAACAGAGGAGGGGAAAATCAAGTCACGTTCGAGGCATATGCAAGTAAACAACTGGTCAATCAACGTGACAGCATATTGCCAGTAGTTCAACAGGGGAAATGTAAGGAAAGAAAAGACGTGAGCTGAAAATAATTCACATGAAAATGGTAAGGAACAGTTCACAATGTCTATGGATCCCTAATTAAGAGAAACAGAGCATTCTATAGCGGGATGCAGAATATGACAATGTTTCATGTGTCTGGGACTCCTTTTGTTTTCTGGTAGCTATGCTGAATCAAAGGATCTAGCATGAAAGGACACAGTTTCATGTGTATCCGTAGGTTCTTAAATCTTAATTCTCATCTAGGCTTCTTTCTGGAACATAGCCAATGTATACCCTGCCCCCTGCTTCTAAAGGGCTTTGCACTTTGAGATCTGACTTACACATAAGAAAGAGAACACTCACCTAAGTTTAAGTAGGTATTTTCAATATCATGAGGGAACAAGAGAGGCTGCGTGTAGATGTCCATGCATCTTGGTCGCTACATCAATTAGTTCATCATTTGTTTGGTAAAAGCAAAGGTGCAAATAGTCTAAACTACACTAGAATGATAAAGATGTATGGCAAGTTTGTGTATATATCTGTAAGTCATTTGATACTGTAGACATCTACTGATTGCAGAAATGTTGACACAGAGCCATAAGGATGCACAATGGTAGATGTGTGAAAGAATGAAAGGTGATCTCAACTAAAAAGTTATTTAATGCCAAACGAAAGATAATTGTGTGCATAGTACAGCTATCTGTTTAAGCTAAAACAATTCAAGGAAATATATAGAAAGACTGAATTCAATATTTGAACGTATTCATCTGGCTAGTTAAAAGAGTACACACAAATAGCTTTTCCAATCCATTATGTTTTAGCGTGAATACAACAATTGTGACTTTGGGCTGATGGCACAAAGCAATAGCTCACCGGTCAATATTGCTGCATGGCCTAGCCTTAGATTAGGCTTACCTTATGAGTAAACATATCAGGCAAAAAACTGACCAAACTATATAAGCCTCAAACTTCTTCCAATAGCATGTAAGCTCTTGAAAACTTATAAGCATGTTTAGTCATCCCTCGCAGACTTTAGCTTCTTCACAGAAGGTTTCATAGAACGATGGCATGCAGGAACATAAAACAAAGACCTCTACCTGGGCATTCTGTCCCATGGAGTTAAATTAAATAGAACAAAGCAAGACCTCAGTTCATTCCTCGATATGTACTAGCACAATTAGTTTTGATCACGATTTTCTAAGGATAAACATAAAGGTGAACAAACAGAACAGCGACTAGTAATATCAAGCAGCCAACACTTCTGATACCTATACAACTATTATGTACAGTCTACGCTAATGTTTCTATTGAGGTTTGTGATTTAGTACTTGCTGCAATCCCCTTTTTGCATGATATGCATAAACATAACTATTGTGTCTTTACACATAAATAGAAGGCCCAAGCCCCTTCATGAGGTAGTCCCAATGTTCTGTACCAAAACATAAGTAAACTTGCTTATCCCTCGTACATGGCATGAAACGCCAAAGGCAAGACAACAAATATTACAGACATGGAAAAATTGACTTATACAGAACAATACAACAATGTACATTATGGTTTCACACACCACTATTAGTTGCACTGGTGTGCCAATTCACAACATTAGAGGTGAGCTATTTGTGATCTGGCACTTCTATCAGGCTATGAATTTGCCATATAAACATTGTGATGTCTACAGGACAACTGTCAGGTCATTGATTTTGCTTGGATTTACTTGTGAAGTGAAAATGATAAAGTTAGGCCTCTATTGGAACGCTATAAAACAAGTCCAGATATTCAGACGGGCACTTCTATTGCAATATCAACACAAAAGTATCAGACACTCTAGACGAGCCTTTCTTACTAAATTAGCTCTACACTTCTAATGCGATATGCCAGTTTACTAGCAATCCTCTTCATCTAATTTGTCATTGCCATCAAATACCCAAGTATGTCAAATCATTTCATACACTACTTCATGGAAAACTAACCAAACAACAAATGCAGTAAGAAGTACAAGATCAAGCAAACGGACAGACCTTTCTGCCCCTCTGGGGCCTCATGATACACAGGCTCATCCTCAGGCACTGTGCGCAGCTCATCCCCCAGGGCGTCTCCACCTGCTGCCGCGGCATCGTCAGGGTAGCGCACAACCACCACGGGGCAGACGCAGTGGTGCACGCAGTAGTCACTGACGCTCCCAAGCCTGCCTTTCCCGGCCCTGCGCGAGGCGCCGAAGCCCCGGCTGCCCATTATCATAGCGGACAAGCCGAGGCGCTCGGCCTCGAGGCAGAGTCGCTCCTTCATGTCGTGGTCCTTAACGATGTGGATCTTGAAGGGGATCTGCGCGGCGACGAGCGGCTGTGCGAGGTCCTGCGCCTTGGTGGACGTGAGGGCGTCGAAGTCCTCCTCCCGCTTCTTCTTCGCCTCCTCGGGCTCCTCGGCGGGCGTCGGCCCGGCGCCCTCGGTTGCGTCGCCGTCGAGGTCGTCTTCGACGGAGACGGGGATGGAGCCCCAGTCGGCGCCGTAGAGGACGGAGGTGGGGCGGACGTGGAGCAGCACGACGGCGTCTCCGGGGCGTAGGTAGTTCTGGACGGCCCACTTGACGGCGAAGGCGGACTCGTCGGAGAGGTCGACGGCGACGGCGATGCGGCGGTGAGGGGAGGAAGCCGCGGCGTTGGCGGCGGCGAGCGACGAGAAGAAGTACCGCGGCGAGTTGGGCTGGATCGCCGCCACCGCCTGCGCCGCGGACAGGCGAACCGGCGGCGGCCCGGACGGCGACCTGTCGCCGCCGGCGTCCGCGGTCGGGGAGGCCGGGTGGGTCGCCATCGCCTAGGGCTTCCGGGTGGTTCGCGTGATTCCTTCCGGCCGCGGCGGCTCGAATCGAATCGGGCCTGCGCTCGATCTGACCACTGGGAGGGGGACGGGGACGGGGGCGAGACAGCGAGGGTTTTGGCTGCAAATGACGCGGATTTACGGAGACAACGACCAGTGGAGCGAACACTAACGAGCGTGATTTGTCAGTGATTAAAATGATGTTGGTTTCGTGATCTATTACGCATCTGATTCTGCTGCATCTGTTGCTGCTGCTCTCCCTCTTGTGTTTCTGAATGACTTGCAATCAGTATTAAGAATCTCAAATCCGGATTCTCAAATTTTTTTTCTCAAATCCGTATTGCTATCACAAGGTATTTTTTTTTATGAAACATGTATTAAACAAACCTGAGATGCAATTAACTAGCATCCTTCAAAAGTCTAACTAGGCTGACAAAGGAGTATATTACCTCTGTTTTTAAATAGACGATGCTATAGAAATTTAGTTTCTCCGATTTCAATATAAATCCATGAGATATTAACACAGTCTCGAATATAGCATTTTAACTAGTAATATCTGTAAAATATATCATTTTAAATAGAAAGAGTTAAATATTATAAAAGAATTTTTCATGATAAATTTAGTAAGATTAACCTTATGTTGATCAATCTATATGATTTTTTTAGCTTTTGATGATCAAAACTAAAAATGTTTGATTTAAAATAAACCTAAATGAATCTATATTTGACATTGTAGGAGGTAGCTTTTATTTATAAATAGATGATGTTTTAGGTTGTCTAAATATTGTTTTCAATGAAGGTTAGAACTTGGATCAAATGAGAGTTTACGGATTGGTGGATTATATGATATTAACAAGATATTGGAGTATTAAGAAAGGAAAACATGTCAAGGGTAGAATAATTAATTGGTATTTTGTACTATGCTCAAAGGTTAAAACAACATCTAAAACGAACGAAGAGAGTAATTAGCTACGGCAGCACTCAGGTAGTAATTTCAAAGGGCAGGAGAGACTCGACAATCGTCAGCACCTATGTTAAGATTTCTTGAGCCGGTCAACGTCGTTCCATTAATTTTTTTTATTCGACGGGGAATCTCCGTGTCAACATATTCAAACAAAAAGGTATTTCGCAAGAGGAAATATAAGAGAGAGAAAGTGACACGAGATGTTCACCATGGAACCGTTATTCGAAACTATAAAATGGCGATTGCGTCCTCCGTTCATCGTGAATATTTTTCCTCTTAAACAATGTACGATGAATATTCTTTTGAGTGGAAAGCAGGTGCTATCAGAAAAAAAAGAAAAGAAGTGTGGGTTCAGGTAAACTGGGGAACTTGGGGTGCGACTAAGGTGAAAACATCCTTGAAGAATCTGAAAATTTGCAAATTCGCTTGAAGGCCTAAAAAGTTATTAAAATATTTATTATATATAGGCCAGGTTATGTGGTACATCCATGCAAAATATTATGTGCAAACTCGACTATGTTTGCGAGATAAAAATAATAAATTTTAGGTGTAATTGTGCTATAAGGAAAAATGTACTTGTCACGGTTAGTGCACTGAATTTTTATTTTTGCATCTTGCAAATGAACCTAGTTCGCATCTAAAATTTTGCATGGATGTACTCAAAATAAGAAGCTCATGTCACTGCAATATTCTCAATATTTGTCAATGGTTATTTAAGAGTGATCGGCGGTTTTTCATACTCTTTAGTATTTTTCTCGAGTGGGTGGTAATTTGTCTATTATGATTCATATCTTTTCCAATAGTTTGAACGAATTATCAATATTATTATTCCCAATAAACTAATTACACACAATTATGATAAATACCAAACCACAAACACTACTGGCTACATGCAAAGAAACCATCAAGAAAGTTTGTTAGTCTTGTAGTGCATATGGCTATTTTCAAAAAGTAGTAAATCAAGAATTGCACGTGAGGAACTTTGGCAAGCGAGTGGAATGGAGGAAGGAGGGGGGCCGGGGGGGGTTCCATTTGTGTAGGCTAGCGAGGTGGTTAGGGTTTCTGCCTTTCTGGATATGAACCAGTGTCCAGGGGTGGCAGCCAAACAGAGAAGCTTGTTCGTGGTGTGGCAGTGCTAGGAGAGGAAGTCCAAGAAATTATCACGGGGCCTCACGATATTGGTGCCAAGCACGACGTCAACGATTCCCCTGTGACTGGTTATTTGCACGGTGGCGAGAGGATGAAGATGACAACCAAGCATAGGGTCCCACACGTTAGAGGGTCGAGGAAGGAAAGGGGAGAGATGTGAGATGCTTTTGCGTCGTGGGCGTGCACGCCGCATGCGCAGGGCGAACTGAGCTATGGTGCTACGCTAGACTGGACACGCGATGTAGTGTGCAGAATGGGGTTGGCACGCGGGAAGGAAATTCTATGAGACTCGACACCAAAAGATCTCTATGAGATTCTGATCCATGTCATCCTTTCTTAATCCAACAGTTGACACGTGCAACTGAGAGGAAGGAGTGGGACACGTGGTATGGATCAGGGGGATCTTTCTGTGAGACCGGGTCTTATAGAATTTTCTTCCTAGCGTGTTGTGCTGCGGGGAGAAGGAAAGGAACATGGGAAAAGGAAAGGGGGTTCAGACCAAGAGAGATTAGAGGTTGAGAATTTATTTGATATTTTTAGATATTTTGGATTTGAAATATGATTGGATTCAAATTGAAATCTTGAACACGGATCCAATAAAATTCGGATGAAAAACAACTGGCAGCGCGAATAATTTCGTGCATGATTTGAATTTTATCAAATTGAATTTGGAGTTTGAGATACTTAGCTCATAATTGATTCTAAGGTCTTTAGTTTGACTGAAATTCAGAAATAGTTTAAAATATTATGTTTGTCATGAATTTTCGAAATGGCTAAAACACAAGGGTGTTACACACTGATGACGGTGCGAAAACCACCTATGATGATGTTTTTGAACCATATGTGATGAAGCGTCGTGTAGAAATGCTGGCTAGAATTTTCCGGGTGCCCACACACTCCCAATTAGTTTCTCATGAGATATATTCAATAATATATAATTACATACAAATCAATTGGCAACAATATTTTGACATACATGTGAAGAAAAGGTTCGTCATTTTACAAATAGGCAGTCCCATGCAATATATAGTTGTATAGAAATACAACAGGTGCTTACAAATCCGTGAACCATATAGGATAAACACATCCTATAATTGGTACAATATTGCACACATATATCTACGGATGTTCCATCACAACCATCTTGAACGTACACTAGATCTTAGCCCATCTTTTGAGTCAATGGGAATGGGGGAGCTATATTCTTATTAACCAACAAATAATAAGGAACCGTGTAGGTGGCTTGAGTTGGCCTTCAGTAATGGCTGCGGTTAGGACTATTTATCTGCCCTATATTTTTTTAAATAATAAACGAACATATACCCAAAAATTATGAGGTAAGGCCAGAACAGATATATGATGTTGACTAGGAATCCAGTTCCTAATTTCAGCAACGTCGCGTCGACTCTTCGGCTACGAAGGGCTGTTGTATCATGCAAACTCGCCAGCAGAAACCAAAGCCCGTCGAGCTATGCGAGAGATGTCATGACGATGGCTGCGATGGCAGTCCCGTACTCCACTTTAGCAAGCAGCAGGAAGAGGGCAAGCGCGAAGGCGGCGCAGAAGCTTCGCGCTGCACAGAGCAGCAACGCTAAGGAGAATGGCACCAGCTCGATCCGTTTCTGTATGTCGACCGCAACAACCCCGCAGTAGACGAGGCTGAAGGTGGCTAGAGTGGAGCGGATGAATGCCAGTGTGTTGGAGATGACAAACCCGTCGAAGGCGTACGACCCGGCAAGCTCCGGCGTCCCGGCTGGCGGCGGGGCCGCGCCGGCTGCTTTTTCAGAATCTCCGGGGGTCCACACGCCCCCGGCCATGGTTAAAGCTGCCGCGAATGTGGCCGTAGCGACAAGCACGGAGCCGATGCCCACGATCTGCGCGGAGGCCGTTATCTTCTTCGATTCTTTGACCTCATCTAGACGCGGATTGTACTCCTGTATCTGATCGAAGTTTATGCGCGGATGCGGACTGCACTAGATTCAGGAAACCTTTTGAATGATATTAGTAATCAGTATAGATACATAATCCATGTGCTTGCTCAACCGTGTGAAGATCCTAGCTAGTTGCTTTAGTGAAAAAAATATTTTCACGTGGGAAACACGAAATATATTTTGAAAAAATGATATGAAACACATGAAAAGTAAATGAGTGAATTCGTTTGTATAGAACTTTTTCCTAGCCTAGCACTTCTAGAGGTGACTATAATGTTCAAAACATCATTTCAAAGCAGTAGAAGATATATAATACATAAATGTTGAATCTCATGTCAATATGGGATTTTTTTAGAACAATATTATTCAAATGGGAAATTACACTTTGGATATACGATTTGGAAAAATTGCATAACTAGCAACTTATCGGCATCCCACAAATGCCAATATCATCTAGTCGATTGGCATTCAGAATGCCACCAGGCCGCTAGTTTTACAATTTTCTAAAATGCATACCTAAGCTGCAATTTTATATAAAGTTAATATTATTTCAAAAAATATCAATATGTCATTGACATAAGGGACCTCTATGGCTCTATACCAACCTTTCAGGTAAAAAACAAAACTAACTCCCAAAATGAATAATGGAATGGGTATTTTCCCATGATGTGTTTGTGCCATATTCATTCATAAACCATATAGTAGCACGGATAAAATTTAGTTTACAAAATCATAGTAGTTAGGAGGGAAAAAAAGACTTTATGTTATTTATTGGAGAAAAAAAGGAAACCAATATTTCAACCGACGTACTATTTAGTCACAAAGTTTTAGACCAAACAAGTGCAAAATGTTACTACAAAATAAAATATTGGGCTTGTATTCAATATTGACAGAATTATACACCGATTTATTTGACATTAGAGTTTTTAAAAACTCAGGGATACAACTTATAAATAATTAGGGTATTTAAATATCAAAAGGGAATTAAATATAAGTGCCTAACAAAATATGAATTGAAATATCCAATAAAAAATAAATGCGTGGGTGCCTACTAGAGTACCGGGCATCATCTATGCTGTTGAAAATCACATAGAACTTTGTTAACAGCTCTATGCGATATTGCGATTTTTAATGTCAGTTAAAGCATATAGGTTATGTTATAATCAGAACACAGATAACTGCATGTAACGGGTTTCAGAATCGAACAGTACGCTAAATTAATGTATAGTACTTCACCTTTGTCGTCGTGGAGAACAGCAGCATGCAAGGCATTTGTCCATGCGGGCCGGAGTAGGATAGTTCGTTGTCATTCTTGTGCAGCTTGCTAGCAATTTTGTGATGGCGGAATGAGATGGCGAGGTGCTGTTTCTTGCAACCACACGGGCGAGCTTCTTGTCCTTGTTCATCAGTGCTTCGACTATCTTCACGTTGCCGAAGCGGACGGCCTCGTGCAAGGCCGTCTCCCCGCGCTTGTTCTGCGCCCTCAGGAAAGACCTCACCTTCTTACGGCCGCAGCCGTCGTCATCGCCTTCGGCGAGCTCGATAAGGCAGGCGACCATCTCGTTGTTCCCGGCCCTGGCGGCGCAGTGCAGTGGCGTGTCGCCAACGCTGTTGGCTATCAGCATTTGCCAGTTGGCCTCCATGAACACCTTGTTTATCAAATACATAAAGAATACTGGTGCATTCGTCAATCCGAAGGACATGACGGTGAATTCATATAACCCTTAGCGGGTCGAGAAGGCCGTCTTAGTAATATCCTCCGGTCAAACCTTAATCTAATGATAGCCCAGTCTCAAGTCGATCTTCGAGAAGACTCGGGCTCTGGTCAGTTGATCAAACAGAATATCAATCATAGGGAGAGAATATTTATTTTTGATAGTGACCTCATTCAACGAGCGGTAATCGACACACATCCTCATAGTGTTATCCTTCTTCTTCACAAAGAATGCTGAAAATCCCCAGGGTGAGGAGCTCGGATGAATTAATCCCTTCACAAGCAACTCTTGTAATTGCTTCTTCAACTCAGCTAGCTCCATTGACGACATTTTATACGACTTTTTCGAAATTGGGGCCGCACCGGGCATGAGATCAATCGAGAACTTCACTACACGGTCGGGCAGTATCCCTGACAATTCATCTCGCTTGTCACTTTCCCCTTTCCCTTTACCAAATCGGAACCCTAGCTTTGCAATTCGTAGCCCTAGATGGCGAGCTTGAGCGCATCCAGCGCAAGGTCGATGAGCTCCTGGTTTGGCGACGAGCATGGAGAGTACTCATCTTTGATTCCATACCTCGAGTGGCCATTGCAGTACACGCCTGGTGTGATGTGCAAATGCGATGCGAAGGCAGCCTGATTCATCTCATGGAGCGATTTGAACCCAACGCGGAGGTATCTAAAGTGCGCTAACTCAAGGGTAAATCATCAATTTAACTTGGATTTGGAATTGCGATGTTGCAATGCTTGGTGTTCTTTTGATTTGTTTGTCTTTGCTTTCGTGCGCAGTGTGGAGGTTGCGATTTCTGTTTTTGGTGTGACGATCCGATCAAAGGCTTCATGAAGCAGGTGGTTATTGATTTGCATGATGTGGTGAGGGGATTGCACAGAGAAAATGTTGTTCTGCAAAGTTCGCTTGATGTTGTATGAAGGCAGGTTGAAGAGTTGATAGAGGATGATGCTCTAAGAGTTGCACAGAGCAGCTGCATGATAGAGGTCCTTGCTCTAAGAGGTGCTGTGGAGGAGAAGGAGAGAGCTCGTATTGAGTTAGCTATTAGAGTTCAGAAATTAGAGAAGGAGAGATCGATGATGTTGTACGCACTAGCTTTCTGTATAGGGGTGATAGTGGTGTGCCTGTATATGCCTTGAATGAAATGCATGTATCTATGTTATGAAATTGTTTAGCCAACTAATTTTGCTGAGACACAATAGTTTTTATAAGGCACAAGTTCGGTAGATAATATAGTTAATATAACAAGCCACATGTTGACTCCAGTAACTAAACAATCCATATGTTCGGCAAATGACATAATAAGCCACATGTTCAAGCTGATAACATCACTGACATTTCATTACCTACAAGTTTGGCTAAACAAAATAAACTACTACATTATAGAACCATGCCTTCACCGAGTCATGTGGTTTGGGCCTTGCAGAAGCAATAATGAGGGAGGCCTTGAAGAAGCTGTCTTCGGTGGATGTGCAGTAGAATGGACTGAAGCACTTGTAGTTTCAGCTCCTGACATTGTCACATTGACCCTTGCACTTGAACCTCCTCTACCTTGAGCCTCCAAATGGATTTGATGCTTGACCACCTGGATGACCTGCAGTAGTAACTTTTGCAGCAGTCCTGACAATCCTTTGTCGAAGCATTCGAGGATGCATTTGTAGGAAATAGAAAGATAGACATGCACATGAAGGACGCAAATGAGAGAAAAGTTAAAATTGAAGTTCACTTTACATTCTGAATCGTTGTTCTAGTGCTCTTAAAGTATAGACACCGCTTTATTTTCTTAGATGTTTGACGTGTCATGCTTGTTGAAGGTCTTTTCTTTCTCTTGCCCCTATTGGTACAACTTTGTTGAGATGTGAGGACTATCATCATAGCTGGTGTAGGAGGTGCTGGCTGGCTTGCAATTGTAGTAGATGTAGGAGGTGTTGGCTGGCTTGCAGTTGCAGTAGATCCTTTCTTTGCAGTACAAGTCGACCTATTGTGACCAGTGCCTTTGCAATTGCTGCATCTAATGATTGTACCAACTTTAGATATTTTGTCAGGCTTCATTTTCTCTTGTTCTTCTTTTTTCCTCTCCTTCTTTGGCCTACCAGGCATCCTCAACCATCTAGGTGGCAAAGGTCTATCTATGTCTGATGTAGACCAACAAGTCTTGCCTTTAACAGGCTGTAGGCAGAAGTCATATGTCCTCTTATACTCATCCACATGGTAGCACTTAGCCATGAATTCTTCCAAC
This sequence comes from Phragmites australis, assembly GCF_958298935.1. Taxonomy (NCBI): domain Eukaryota; kingdom Viridiplantae; phylum Streptophyta; class Magnoliopsida; order Poales; family Poaceae; genus Phragmites; species Phragmites australis. Next base: position 31,662,645 of record NC_084929.1, on the reverse strand, counting down.
AGCCTACAGCTATAGTATATGGAAGAAATAGGATGTGGACAAGGCAATCCTAACAACTGCCAAAGCCTACATGAGCAAGTGTGGTCATTCAAATTCACAGTGAATCTGTGTTCTCTATGAGTGACTTCAAATGCATTATTTCCACTGCTAACGGCATGGCAAAACCCTGATTCTGTGATGTATGTTTTCAGCTTCTTGAAAGTGTTTGGGCATATCAGACCAGTCCATTTTTCACCCTTACCATATTCTCTTGAATCCTAACCATTACTTGGCATCTAATCATTTCAAGCATACTGATAATATGAAAGAACCTAGATCTTATAATCCAATGGTTGAAAGACTCACACATATTGTTGTCCACTGAGTCACAGAAGGACCCTAATCTGAACCAGGCTCAACTCCAATGATGTGGATCAGTGCCCAGAATTGCATCTGCTCCTTCAAGTGTTTGCTCCCTTAAGTTGGCCATATGATGGTTAAAAAGGTTCATTGATGGAGATTTGGCACACCTCCAAAACATCTTCTGGAAGCGACTGTCCTTGAACTTTTTCCTCCAATTAGCATATATCTATCTTGCACACATCCAATGCTTTGCCTTGGGTGTCTGGTTCTCCACAACATTCAAAAGGCCCTGAAAATGCAATATTACAAGTTAGAAGTTACAATAAGCTACACAAGAAAGTGCAATCTCACAAGTTAATAGTGCTTACTTTTTGTTTATCGGATATGACAACCCATCCATTACCATCTCCAATCTTCAAGTCATTGAAAAGCAACAAGATGAACCGGTCCCATGACTGATTTGTCTCCTTCTCTACAACAGCCCATACAATTAGGTACATTTGGTTATTTGCATCTCTACCCAATGCACACAACAATTCCCCATTAGGTAAGGCCTTAAAGAAACAACCATCAAGACCAATAACCTTTCTGTAGCCACCAAAAAAGCCCTTCTTACATGCATCAAAGCAGACATAAAACCTCAAGAAAACAAGGTCCACCATGTTTGTATCAAGCTTCACGACAACTGTACTACCTAGGTTGCTGATCTTTACATGTGGCTAGATGTCACCTTTAAGATCTACTAGTCTTTGAAAGATGCATTACCCATGGGCACTTGGGCCAAGTACATATAGCTCTCAACTTTGTTTCCTCATTCTTCACAAATTTAAGTACTTTTCTTTCAGCAAGCTCATGATTGACCACTGCTAACTTGAACTCTGCTTTGCTACTAAAAGCCATTCCAACTATGAAGTGAGGTACTTCAGCCTTACTATCAAACCTAGGGAACTTTCTTTCCTTTCTCACAAACTCTCTATCAGGGTCTTCTTCATCATATGAGTCATCATCTTCATTGATGTCAAAGTAAGAGGTCTCATTTCCATCCTCAAGGCTTTCATCCACTGCTTCATTGGCTACTTGCAGTGCATGCACATTCATAGCTTCTCCATCCCCATCAACAACAACCATATTTCCTGCCTCCAACTTTTTCTTAAATTCTTTCATATCATCTCTTATTTAGGCTGCTTCCTCATCTTCTTCACTGCTTTCAACATCACCAGGCACGTAATCATTGTCTATGCTTGGCTCCACATCAGTTGCCACCCATTGACGACCTCCTAACTGCTTCAATGTCATTTTTCACTTGCTTAGGAGAAGACAATTTCTTTAGTGCATATGTTACCTCAACATTGTCTTCTTTAGTGCAACCTTCCTCCCAGTCATTGCCTTCCTACTTTTTAGACTCTTTCTCTTGTTCATCCATAGAAACAAGCTTGACAAAAATGTCTGCAACCCCTCCCTTAGATATACAATCAGACATTTGCTGGCACGACTTATCGTCTACCAAAACTCTAAGACCATTCACTAATTATTTACCAGGGAAGAGCTAATGCAACACCAAAGGATCACTTATATCAAAATGGTCTTTAAGATGGCCGATTACCTCAGGCAGAGACATTTTGTCACACTCGATGTAGCAAATCTCTTCTCTCCCACCGCAATAGTGCAAAATCTTGCCATCGTTAAAGAACCCCCCCCCCCAAATAGAATCGAATCGGAAGATACTCCAACGGATCCATCCCTACATGGACCAAAATGTGCTTTAAATCCACCAAATCAGGACTACAGCTTCAAAATTGGCAAAATGTACTTCGATCCGAATGAAGGGCCTACCTATCCACTGGATCCGTTCAACAAGTGCGTCTACTTGGTCGCCTTCAGCTCCCCATGTCAGGCTATGCGTTGCGCCACCATCTTCTACAGCCGCCGTCAACAAATCGGGCAATGGAGCTCAGACTCGGGCTAGGGTTTCACAGCAATCATGTTGGGGAAGAAGGGGCAAATGAATGGGTGAGAGGAGAGCAGCCGATTTAGGCATGACACTATGAGCAGATGTGGCCACATGTGCCGGCGTGGATTACAAAACCGCCGCCACGTCGACCTTAAACTGCTTCGGGCGAGCTTAGGTATACAATGCGCTGGGATCGGTAGTTTGAGGTCAGAGTTGCCCGATTTTACAATTGAGGGTCAAAAGTGGATTTTTTTTCCAACCGCCTATGATGAGCTTTTTGAACATATGTGATGAGGCTTTGTGTAGTAGTGCCGGCTTGAATTTTCCGGGTGCCCACACACTCCCAATTAGTTTCTCATGAGATATATTCAATAATATATAATCATGTACAAATCAATTGGTAACAATATTTTGACATACATGTAAAGGAAAGGTCGGTCGTTTTACAAATATAGGCAGTCCCATGCAATATATAGTTGTATAGAAATACAGCAGGTGCTTACAATTCCGTGAACCATATAGGATAAACACAGCCAACTTTTACATATAATTGGTACAGTACTGCACAGATATATCTACGGATGTCTCATCACAACAATCTTGAGTATATACTATATCTTAGCCAATCTTTTGAGTCAAAGGGAATGGGAGAGTTATCTTCTCATTAACCAACAAATAATAAGGAACCGTGTAGGTGGGTTGAGTTGGCCTTCAGTAATGGCGGAGGCTAGGCGGGCTAGTCATCTGCCCTAAGTTTTTAAAATAATCAACCAACATATAGCCGAAGATTATGAGATAAGGCCAGAACAGATATAAGATGTTGATTAGGAATCCGGTTCCTAATTTCAGCAACGTCGCTTTAATTCTTCGGCGATAAAGGGCTGTTGTATCATTGAAACTCGCCAGTAGAAACCAAAGCCCGTCGAGCAATGCGAGAGATGTCATGACGCAGGACGCGATGGCAGTCCCGTACTCCACCTTGGCAAGCAGCAGGAAGAGGGAAAACGCGAAGGCGGCGCAGAAGCTTCGCGCGGCACAGAGCAGCAACGCTAAGGAGAATGACACCAACTGGATCCGTTTCTGCAGGTCGACCGCAGCAACCCCGCAGTAGACGAGGCTGAAGGTGGCTAGAGTGGAGCAGATGAATGCCAGTGTGTTGGAGATGACAAACCCGTCGAAGGCGTACGACCCGGCAAGCACCGGCGTCCCGGCTGGCGGCGGGGCCGCGCCGGCGGCTTTTTCAGAATCTCCGGGGGTCCACACGCCCCCGGGCATGGTTAAAGCTGCAGTGAATGTGGCCGTTGCGACAAGCACGGAGCCGATGCCCACGATCTGCGCGAAGTTAGTTATCTTTCTCGATTCATCGTCTTCATTTAGACGCGGATTATTGTACTCCTGCATCCGATCGCGCCGACGGTTGCCAGTCAGGGCATCTGCGAAGGTTAGCATGCTGAGAATCCTACGAGGTGCAGTCTGCAAGAATTAACAAACACACAAATTAAAAAGTTCATTCATACGAAATTCCTGATTAACGAGATGGATTTATTAACAACACCAGAGTGTTTTTTACCAGTCCGAAGTAAAATCCTGCTTTAACGTTCCCCGTGGAGAGATCCATGGGAGTTTTCCCTTCCTTGTTCTGCAAATTTATGTGAACATAGCGGTTCCCGATGAGACATCTTGATATGTCCAACTCCCCGTCACGGATAGCTAGGTGCAAGGCGGTGTGCCCATCCTTGTCCTGTATATTCACCACTGACTTAAAAGGTCGCGGCCATTTGCACACAAATTTCACGACATGGTGCCTCTTTTTCAGAACCGCGACATGAAGGAAGGTCCGCCCCTCGGCGTCGCGCAATCCAGCACAGGCAGGGTATCTTGTGAGCAAGATGATGACAGACACCATGCAGTCTGCCGATGCAGCGACATGCACCGGGAACGACCCATGTTTGTCCGGCTGAAACGCCGCTGTTGGATCAGCTTGGAGCAGCTGGGGGAGTGAAAGCTTCATCCACTCGAAGATTTTGGCCAAGCATTTCGGAGGTAAAAAATAGAAGCCGAAGGAATAGCGTTCAAAGTTCCCCGAAGAAAAAACAAAAAGTGTAAATTGGAGGGAGGGGTCTGGTGCTGATGCAGCGAAGTGCAATGGTGTACTTCCTTCGATGTCTCTCTGTTTGACAAGGTCCTTGTTCCAGCCTAGCAGTAACTTTGTCATTTCTGCGCGCGGTTGCAATATTAATCTTGTTACAAAAAAGGCAGAGTAAAATTGTACTGCGCTAGATTCAGGAAACCTTTTGAAAGATACTACTAGTAATTCGTATACATATGCTTCATCCATGTGCTTGCTCAACCGTGTGAACATTCTAGTTGCTTCAATGGAAATATATATATTTTCACGTGGGAAACGCGAGGTTGACCTCTCGAAATTTCTTCAAGAAAATATATTTTCAAAAAGCTATATGAAACACATGAAAAATAAATGAGTGAATTCGTTTGTACATAACTTTTTTTCCTAGTCTAACACTTCTACAGATGACTATAATGTTGAAAACTTCATTTCAAGGCAGTAGAAGATATATCATACAAAAATGTTGAATCCCATGTCAATATGGGATTTTCTTTGGGAACAATATTATTCAAACAGGGAATTGCACTTTGGATATACGATTTGGAAAAATTGCAAAACTAGCAACTTGTCGGCATCCCAATATCATCCGGTCGGCATTCAGAATGCCGATAGGCTACTAGGTTTACAATTTTTCTAAAACCCATACCTAGGTTGCAATTTTCTATTAAGTTAATGTTGTTTCAAAACAATGTCAATATGTCATTGACATAAGGGACCTCTATGGCTCTACCAACCTTTCAGGTAAAAAAAAACTAACTCCAAAAATGAATAATGGAATGGATATTTTCCCATGATGTGTTTGTGCTATACTCATTCATAAATCATATAGTAGCACGAATAAAATTTAGTTAAAAAAACATATTAGTTAGGAGGGAAAAAAGACTTTATGCTATTTATTGGAGAACAAAAGGAAACCAATATGTCAACCAAATTATGGAGCTTGTGTACGATATTGAGCTTATATTCGATATTCACATAATTATACAACGATTTATTTGACATATAATTTCAAAAAACTTACAAACATAGGAATACAACTTATAAATAATTAGGGTATTTAAATATCAAAAGGGAATTAAATGAAAGTTCCCTAAAAAAATATGAATTGAAATATCCAATAAAAAATAAATGCGTGGGTGCAGTGCCTACTGGAGTACCGCACATCATCTATGCTTTTGAAAATCACAACTTTGTTAAAAGCTCTATGTGATTTTCAATGTCAATTAAAGCATATAGGTTATGTTATAATCAGAACACAGATAAATGTAACGGGCTACAGAATAGAACAGTATGTTAAATTAATGGTGAACAGTGTACTTCACCTTTGTCGTGGAGAACAGCAGCATGCAAGGCATTTTGTCCACTCGGGCCGGAGTAGGACAGCTTGTCGTCACTATTGTGCAGGTCGCGAGCAATTTTGTGATGGCCCAACGAGCTGGCGAGGTACAGCGGCGAGGTGCCGTCTCTCGCAACCACACGGGCGAGCTTCTTGTCCTTGTTCATCAGTGCTTCGACTATCTTCACGTTGCCGAAGCGGACGGCCTCGTGCAAGGCCGTCTCCCCGCGCTTGTTCTGCGCCCTCAGGAAATCCCTCACCTTCTTACAGTCGTCGTCATTGCCTTCGGCGAGCTCGATAAGGCAGGCGACCATCTCATTGTTCCCGGCCCTGGCGGCGCAGTGCAGTGGCGTGTCGCCCATGCTGTTTGCCATCGGCATTTGCCAGTTGGCCTTGCCGTAGATCGCTCTTGCGCACTTGAGGTAGCGTTCGCTGTCCCCGGCGGCTGCCACCACGTGGAGCACGGAGTCCGCCTCCTCCGTGATGACTCCCAGCGCGGAGTTGTCCTGCTCACTGCTGGTGAAGTCGATGACGACTTCACCACGGGACAGCGACGCCGCCACCGCCGCTCCTTCCTCCTTACCCAGAATATCTTCTAGCAGCTGCTGCCATTCTCCGGAGCTTGAGGCCATGGGAATGGCCTGGGACGCCGGAGCAGGCCGCCTCGAGCTGCTGCTGTTTTGTATGCGCTAGCTATATGTGTATGGTCGGAGGCAATATCGCATGCAGTTCGTCGCTGGCCAGTGGCCACTATTTATAGCGAACGAAGATAAACTTGTGCAATTACTAGTAAAATGGAGTATATTCTTTGCTTAAGGAGGCAATGAAACCCGACAACAGGCATGCACAATTCAGCTTCATTATTCGTTCGCACATGGTGGTCACATGTCTTTCTTTATATATTCTTACGTGAATATAGTAACTAGGAAGGGATGTGCATGTCAATACGAAGAAACCTCTTGGTCTGCCAAAGTTTTTCTACGGTCCGTCCGTCTGTATTATGTAGGCGGCTTATACTTTTCCTTAAGTACAAGCAGCCATATCGTATCGAATTGAACCGAGTACGGTCACACAAAGGACTACCTGAATACAGATTGTAGACTGAGGAACGAGGTGATTCGTACGTGGTTTCTGATTCGATTAAGAATGATATCTTGTGGTCTAAGATATTAAAGAAGTTTGACTTTTCTAAAGGGACAGATATAGAAGTAGTTAAGCGTAAGACGCTAATAATCATGAGACTTTCATTTAAGAATTGGAATAGCACACTGAACAGAACATATGTGCAGAAAGATACAATGCCAGATTTCCGCAAGTAGCCACAACTGTAAGATCATTGGCCAGCCTTTACAGAGTACAAGTCGTCGGAAGAAGCACAGAGGTTGAGTGCGGTGAACAAAGCGAACTCAAAGAAGAACCTCTACCCCCACAAAGTCGGCAGCCGTGGGTATATGAGGAAAGAACGACAGTGGCAACAACAGCTAAATCAACTGCGAGAGAGAGATGTCACGCTTGAGACGGAGAGCTGGAATAATCGATCGACGTGCTTCCTTCTTGGGAGGGGTGCTTCTTACTCGTCTGATGGAAGCTTATGCTTTACGACCTCCAAAGATCAGGAAGTGACACAAACACTAGCAAAAAAGCTTGCGGAATCCCATGAGCAGTCTGCACAAGGCTCTTTCAAGCCAAACAGGGATAGGGACGAGCTCACTTTGGCCCTGGGAAATAAGGAGCACGGTGGTTGCACACGAGACGTTGGGGTGATGGGTTGGAAATATGGATTCCCAGGCAAAGTCGACAGTTACAAGAGCCGAAAGAGATCCCAAGCAATGCGAGATGCAGAACGAGAGGCAGAACAATCTAGGATGATGGAAATGCTTGAACAAGTGCTAAAAAAGGAGAGGGAATATACAAAAGAAAAAATAGCACAAGCCCTCATGCGTGAACGAGGCACCATTGGCGGAACCCAAGGATGTCTATTCACTCACTGCTGAGGAAACAAAAAAGATTATGGACGTCAGTGTCACGTCTCATTTCCATCCTTCACCAACTCCACCGAAGCCTGTTGTGCTTGAAGATGCCTTGATTTTTTTCATGAAAACGGCCATAGCTAAACAGAAGGGGTCGGCTTCAAGTAAGCCGCTGAGATGAACGCATCAGCAAGATGCAGGCCAAGAGCAAACCAGACCCAATCATTAAGTATGCTCCAAGCATTGCAGACTTCCTAGCTTCTTCTAAATTAATAGCAGAAGAACTAGCACGACTTATTGTGGGAGCGGATATATCAAAGTAGGATGTTATATGGCCGTTTGAATTGGGCAAACCTTTGGTCATACCAGATATAGAAAGGGACTTTACAACTCAAATGCATCGATTACATCAATGGTACTTGGAGCAGTCTAGGCAGGGTTTCAGGTGTTCCCCGTGAGATACAAAGAAGAATATTTCCTCAACGGAGACGGCTTCTTCTGGTTGGAATTCTTGCACTTGTATTAACTATACAAGGAATATGCCCTCGATGTGGCTATAGTCAGAGCGTGGACTCTGTAAGTGACTTATGCATATAATTCACGTTATATGATCTTAAACCTTGTAATTGCATAGCTAACTTCTCTCTTTTATAGAATGAAGATCCAAGCATACGAACAAGACTTAGATAAGAAAGTAGGATTCATCGATCCCGGCCTTGTGAACCAGAAACTTGTAACGAAGAATCCAGACTTCACCGAGGCCTACTTATTGAAGTTTCTTCTTCGCCACCAATACAAGAAATTCATACTCTTACCCTACAGCTATGAGTATGTGTTTGCGCGCAAGGGCGTAATCATTTTATAGGCAACTCGATTCGAGTACTAAATTGCTATGGTGACATATTCTGCAGTTTTTATTGGATCCTCTTTGTCATCTACCCAAACTTGAGCAAGATCATTGTGTTGGACTCAGCAGAGAGAGATCAGACGACTTACCAACACCTCATTGACATGCTAAACAGCTTAACTCGATCATTTAATCTTCTCAACGATTACATCTAAGTTTAATTGGTATTCATATTCACATGCAGGGTGTACACAAGATACCGCAAGAAGAGTGTGTCGGTGAATCAGGAACCGGGGGTCCTCGAATCCCGAGGCCAGGCCAGCAATCCGCCACATGGCGCCATCCCGCGGAGTCTCCTCCGCGAGGTAAAAAAGATTGAGTCCCGGGAGAGGGCGCTCGGGGCCACAGTCGGTGGTCCCTGAGTACCCAAGTTCCCTGATGATCTGCGAAGCCTAAGTACCGGGAAGAAAGTGCTCGGGGAGGCATACGGTGGCGCCCGAGCACCCGAGTCCCCCGACGGTCGGGAAAGCTAAGTACCGGGAGAAACTTGCCCGGGGCCGTGAGCGGTGGCCCCCTGGGCACCCAAGTATCCCGAGGACCCACTGAAGGAAGTTTCGGGAGAGAGTGCTCGGGACTGCGTGCAGCAGCCCTCGAGCACTCGGTCCCCCGAGGATCCATACAAGCGTGCCCGGGAGGGAGTGCTCGGGGAGGTGAACAGTACCCCCGAGCACTCGGTTCTCCGAGGACCAAGAAAGGGCACTCTCGGGAGGGAGTGCTCGGGGAGGTAAACAGTTACCCCCGAGCACTCGGTTCCCCGACGACCCAGAGAGCCCCCTGACAGTGGCCCCCGAGGGGCCCACTAATGAGGTGTCAGCCAGTCAAAGGCCCAAGGCCGCATTTAAAGAGCGTGCGTGGCCTGTCACCTCCAACTGCTCCCGCCACGCTCAGTGTCAGTTCCTGCCACATTCTGGCAGAAGGGCGTGGGGTCATTGAATGCACGGGTCCCATCCCGTGCCATCCGGCCCGTCTCGGGATAACGTCGTAAGGGCCGAGGCGTTCCGTCTGCCGCGCTGCTATAGCAGGAGAACAAGACAGGGCGGGCACACCGGGCCGCTCCGCGGCTGCCCGGTGGGCCCTCTCCACGGCGCCCGTTGCCAGTGCATTTATGGTGTTGGATGACCGGGCGTGGGACGCATTTTCCACCCCCGGTCACTTCGCGCAGAGGCTATGATGATGCCCTTTCCATTTATGGTGTGTCGGAACTCGTGCCCCCCTCCCGTTCGGGGCACGCTACTGTCGGCGGGTATTTAAAGCCGCCGGCAGCACAGACAAAAGGGGGAGCTCTCGGGCAAAAGAAGAGGTTTTTTCTGAAGAAGTTTTCGAGGTAGCGAAGAGAAGATCGAGAGCACCCAAAGCCAGCAGCTACACGCAGACCGAAGAACAAGGAGCCCCAGGTTCTAAGATAGATAGACATTCTTGTAACGAGCAACATCCTTGAGGGACATTCTCAAGGCATTTATAGTATCCATACAGGAGTAGGGTGTTACGCCTCCGTGCGGCCCGAACCTGTCTAAACACCAGCGTATTTACTCCGTTCCGCATTAGATCTTTCCACCCCACCGGCCATCGCATTCATACCCATTTATTTCTCTGGCGAACATATTCAGGATCATCCTCCCGGCCGAATCTCTAAAAAGGGGTCCCCCAGGATCCTTGCGACAGGAGTTAACCCTCCGATAGAGTGTTATCCACTTTCCATTCAGGAAGGAGTACATTGTAAAAACCGACTTTTCGGTACACAGTATATATTCATGTCTTGCATTTCCTACTGAATAAAAAGGGTCAATTCATTCCACTAACGAATCCTTTCCGCGTTTTGTGTTCTTACTTTCATGCACGTATTCAAATGGCCCACCAAGTTCCGCCCCGAGCTGCTAGAGAAGTATGACGGGTCCATCGACCCCGTCGAGTTCCTCCAGATATACACCACTGCTGTCCAGGCGGCTGGTGGCAGCGAAAAGGTGATGGCTAACTACTTTCATGTTGCCTTGAGGGGCTCTGCCCGCTCTTGGCTTATGAACTTACCCCCAGGGTTTATCAGCTCCTGGGATGATCTTTGCCACCAGTTCGTGGCTAATTTTCAGGGCACATTCATGCGCCTCGGCCTGGAGTGCGACCTCTATGCCGTCAAGCAGCAGGAGGGGGAGACGCTGCGGTGCTTTATTCAGCGCTTCAGCCAGGTCCGCAACACCATCCCGCGGATAACCCCCCACGCCGTCATTGTCGCATTCCGGCAGGGCGTCCGCGACGAGCGGATGCTCGAGAAGCTAGGCACGCACGAGGTTGAGACCACCGCGGAACTTTTCGCGCTGGCCGACAAGTGCGCCAAGGCGGCGGAAGCTCGAGCGTGGCACGTTCCGCGCCCTGAGCACCCCGCCGCCGATCAACCAGGTCCTTCCCGCTTCGACAGGCAGGAAAAGAAAAAGAGAAGGAGGCGCGAGGCTGTACCCGTCGAGCCAGCCCAGGGCCCTGCCCGTGGGCCGGCCCAGGAGCCCGACCGCCGGCCAGCCCGCCGGGCGACCACCGACAGACAACCCACACCCGCAAGGGCCCCAGCCCAAGCCCCTCCTAGGGCTCCGGCTCCCGCAAGGGCTCCCGCTCCGGCAAGGGCCCCCACTCCTGCGGGGCCCGAGCCGGGGAAGTGGTGCCCAATTCACCAGATCAGGTGGCATGACCTCACGGAGTGCCGCACGGTCAAGGGCCTCATCGAGCAGCGCCAAAGGGACCGCGAGGAGCCCCGCCAGGGTGGCGACGACGAAGCCGCCCCCAACAACCAAGAGCTCGGCTTCCAGGAGCCTGAGCACACCGTCGCCTTCATCGACAGAGGCGTGTACACGCCCTCCTCCCGCCGCAGTGTCAAAACCATGCGGCGCGAGGTGTGCTCGGCGACCCCGAGTGAAGAGGCCGTAAGGCCCCTGAAGTGGTCGGATGCCCCGATCACATTCAGCTTGGCCGATCACCCCGCCAGTACTGCAGGCGTGGGGCGACTACCCCTGGTAGTGTTCCCCACCATCTGCAATGTGAAGATCAGCAGAGTGATGATCGACGGGGGCGCAGGCCTTAACCTCCTCTCCAAGGAGGCTTTCGAGAAGCTGCAGGTACCCTTCAGGCGCCTAAAGCCGTCGCTCCCGTTTTATGGGCTGACACCCGGGCATTCCCTGCCCCTCGGGCAGGTCGAGTTGCCCGTAACATTCGGGAGCCGGGACAACTTCCGAACGGAGAACGTCATCTTCGACATCGTGGAGCTCCCCCTCCCCTACAACGTTATCCTCGGGCGCCCAGCGCTCGCTCGATTCATGGTGGTCACGCACTATACGTACCTCACGGTTAAGATGTCGGGCCCAGCAGGCCCCATCTCCGTGTTCGCCTAGACCAGCAGCGCCGCCTCCTGCGCCGAGCTGTTATACTCGGCCTTGGTCTCAGCCCGAGCCGAGGTCGAAGGTTGTCCAGGGGGCCCGGGACCCTCTTCATCCAAACCCCGACTCGCTGCCGACGCCTCCGTTCCTACGAAGGAGGTCATGGTGGGTGAAGACGCCTCCCAGGTCGTCCGAATCGGCGGTGACCTGGGTGGCAAATAGGAAAGCGCGCTCGTCACCTTCCTCCGGGCTAACATCGACGTATTTGCATGGCAGCCGTCTGATATGCCCGGGATCCCTAGGGAGGTGATCGAGCACCACCTGGCTGTGCGCCCGGACGCACGCCCGGTGAAGCAGAAAGTCCGGCAGCAGGCGCCCGAGCGCCAGGAGTTCATCCGGGAGCAAGTCAGCAAGCTCCTTGACGCCGGATTCATCTGAGAGGTCCTCCACCCCGAGTGGCTGGCAAAACCAGTTATCGTCCTGAAGGCCAACGTCAAGCTCCGCATGTGCGTGGACTACACCGTTCTAAACAAGGCTTGCCCCAAAGATCCTTTTCCTTTGCCCCGCATAGATCAGATTGTAGATGCAACCGCGGGATGTGATCTTTTGTGTTTTTTAGATGCAAACTCTGGTTATCACCAGATTCGCATGGCTATAGAGGATGAAGAAAAAACTACTTTTACCACTCCGGTGGGGACTTATTGCTATGTGGCGATGCCTTTTGGTTTGCGCAACACTGGGTCTTCTTTCCAGCGCGCTATCCGCATCACCCTTGATTCGCAGGTTGGCCGCAACGTCGAGGCCTACATCGACGATCTCATGGTCAAATCCCAAGACCGTGCTACCCTGCTCGAAGATCTTGCCGAGACTTTCAACAGTCTCTGCACTACCCACCTGAAGCTCAGCCCCGAGAAGTGCGTCTTCGGGGTGCCTGCGGGCAAGCTCCTTGGTTTCTTGGTTTCCAGCCGAGAGATCGAGGCCAATCCAGAGAAGATCCGGGCCATCGAGCAGATGCGACCCCTGGCTCGACTCAAGGAGGTTCAGCGTCTCGCCGGTTGCATGGCGGCCCTCGGGCGCTTCATCTCCAAACTCGGGAAGCGAGGACTCCCCCTTTTCAAGCTTTTGAAGAAGACCGGTCGTTTCGACTGGACGTCGGACGACGAGCAGGCCTTCCGCGATCTGAAGAAGTATCTCACCTCGCCACCCATATTGGTGGCCCCCTCCGAAGGTGATCCACTATTGCTCTATGTCTTGACCACTCCTCAGGTCGTGAGCATGGTACTGGTGGTGGAGCGCGATGAGTGCACGGGGTCAGGTGCTGTGTCCCAGCTCCCGGCCGCCCCAGAGCACTCCCTCGTCCTCGTGGCACCCCCCGAGCAGGGGGTCGAGCCCGAGCACTTGGCTCCTCCCGACCAGGGAGTCGAGCCCGAGCACTTGGCTCCTCCGGACCAGGGAGTCGAGCCCGAGCACCCGGTCAGCCCCGACCACGTCGCCGAGCTCGGGGGCTGTAGCGGGCCCTCGGGTGAAGCCGCAGCCTGGGCCCGCCGGGTACAGCGACCGGTGTACTTCGTCAGTGAAGTCCTCCGGGAGGCCAAGACAAGGTACCCCTGAGCTCAGAAGCTGCTCTACGCCATCCTCATCGCTTCCCGGAAGCTACGCCACTACTTCCAGGCGCACAAGGTCTCGGTGGTTACTACGTACCCACTGGGGCCCATCCTCCAGAACCGAGAAGGCACCGGGCGCTTCGTCAAGTGGGCGGTGGAGCTGGCGGAGTTCGACCTGCACTTTGTCAGCCGCCAGGCGATCAAAAGCCAGGCGCTCTCTGACTTCGTGGCAGAGTGGACACCCGTCCCTGAGGTCGTCCAAGAAGAAATCTCCACATATCCCGGGCACGATTTGCTCGGGTACTGGATTATGCATTTCGACGGTTCCCTCACGCTGAAAGGCGCGGGGGCCGGAGTGGTCCTCACCTCCCCAACGGGTGAAGAACTCCGGTGCGTTGTGCAGCTGCAGTTTCGCGCATCCAACAACATGGCGGAATATGAGGGCCTCATCGCCGGCCTCTGAGCCGCGATGGGCCTCGGGATTCGTCGCCTCCTGGTCAAGGGAGACTCCCAGCTGGTGGTCAACCAGGTATCGAAAGAGTACCAGTGCACGAATCCTCAAATGGCGGCGTACGTGGCGGTGGTCAGGAAGCTGGAGAAGCGCTTCGACGGCCTGGAGCTGCGGTACATCTCTCACCGCGACAACACTCTGGCCGACGACCTCTCTCGCCTGGCCTCCTCCCATGCGCGCGTCCCTGCCGGAGTCTTTGAAGAAAGACTCACACGGCCTTCCGTCCTGCCTGTCGAACAGGACGAAGGGGAAACCTCGAGCTCAATTCAGGGGACCCCGGCGGCGCCCTCAGTGGGAAGTCCCGACAGGGTGCCACCGTCCGGCGAGTGCGCTGCGCTTGCTGTCAGTTCTCAAGATGCCTCGTGGATGGACGAGATCCGAGGGTACTTGAAGGAAAAGTTCCTCCCCGGGGATGAGGCTTCTGCTGAAAGAGTTGCTCGGTAGTCCAAACGCTATGCCATGGTAGATGGGGATCTCTACCGGCGTAGCGCAGGCGGCATCCTCCTGAAATGCATCACCCGGGCAGAAGGCGGCGAGCTTCTCGCTGAGGTCCACAAGGGCGAGTGCGGTGGCCATGCATCGTTCCGCATGTTGGTCGGGAAGGTCTTTGGGCAAGGTTTCTACTGGCCTACAGCCCTCCAGGATGCTTCCGAGCTGGTTCGGCGCTGCAGGGCGTGCCAGTTCCACGCAAAGCAGATTCACCAGCCAGCTCAGGCTCTTCAAACCATCCCCCTGTCATGGCCCTTCACGGTCTGGGGGCTGGACATTCTGGGTCCTTTCCCCCGAGCAATCGGGGGCTATGAGTACCTCTACGTCGTCATCGACAAATTCACCAAGTGGCCGGATGCGGTCTCAGTCGTCAAGGTGACCAAGAACACGGCTCTCCAGTTTATCCGTGGTATCACCAGTCGCTTTGGTGTCCCAAACCGGATCATCACCGACAATGTCACTCAGTTCACAAGTGCCCTGTTCAGGGACTACTGCGAAGACCTCGGCATCAAGCTCTGCTTCGCCTCCGTCGCTCATCCTCGGAGCAATGGGCAGGTCGATCGCGCCAACACGGAGATACTGAAGGGGCTCAAAACCCGGACCTACAACGTGCTCGCAAAGCACGGGAAAGGGTGGATCGACGAGCTGCCTGCCGTGCTATGGGCCAATCGGACCACGCCAAGTCGCGCTACCGGGGAGACTCCTTTCTTCCTTGTGTACGGCGCTGAGGCGGTCCTCCCCTCCGAGCTCACTCTAGGCTCCCCTCGGGTGCATGCCTACTCTGAAGGCGAACAGGAGCAGCAAAGGCGCGACGATGTTAACTATTTGGAAGAGCGCCGGCGGCGTGCCGCCGTCCGGGCAGCCCGCTACCAGCAAAGCCTGTGGCGCTACCACCAGCATCACATCCGGGCCCGATCTCTCGAGGTGGGGGGATCTAGTTCTCCGACGCGTCCAATCGCGCGAAGGAAGGAATAAACTGTCCCCTATGTGGGAAGGCCCTTTACCGTGATCGGTGTCCCGCGAGAAGGCTCCTTTCGGTTGGCTGCAGAAGATGGGCAGCCGCTCCCCAACCCGTGAAACATCGAGCACCTGCGCAAGTTCTTCCCGTAGATGACCATATTTGCAGGCTCAGGTCAACCAGGCCGGGGGCTTCCCCCCCGCCCAAGTTGACCGGGGGCTACCACTAACTGGGTAAGTCACCCAACCTTGTAAAAAAAATTATCAATACAATACATATATCAATGAGCCGTTCTTATGTCAAAATTTCATTTTTCTGAATTCCATATGTTTAATCTGTCTAGTGAGATGCTCGATTGTGCGAGAAAAGTTCGCTCTCTCATTTTCCCCGTTGATAAAAGAATCCCGATCAGTATGCACGCGGGCAGTTGCCGCTGACTTACGTCTGTTGTGGTAGGCTGTGGTGTTCGGTGTCGTGGCAGGCTCCCGGGCACTACTGAGTCCCTGGGGTTCTCGGGTAATCCTATCGCTTGAGCCGCTCGAGTAGTCCGGAGCCTAGGCCCCAGGGGCGGGCTGTCGATGCTCGGTCTGGTCTATCATACCCGGGCGCCACCGAACCATAGGACCTTTGGGTTATGCCTCTGCCTGCTTTTGTCCGCCGGTCTGGGCATTCGAGAGGTCTCGGGTCGAAAATAAGAGCATTCTATAATGAGTACCGCACTAACAGAGCGCACCGAGCAAAGAAATTCTCTATTTTTCTCAAGTCACAGATCGACAATCAAAAACAAAAGCGGCTCGACCGCGAGGGCCTCAGTGCCCAGGTTGCTGCTCGGCCCTAAGGGTCCTCGGGTGGTCCTACTGCTCAGGCATGAGTGGTCAGGATCGCCTGATCCCGGGCCCCCCTTGCGCCCCCACTGCTCGGGCGCCCCAGCCGTGGGAACCAAGTTCCCGGGCACCCCGAGCTCGGAGCGCGTGCCTCTCCTGGATCGGTTGGTCAAAAAGCTGACAGCTGTCCGGTGAGTGGTTAAATTCATACGAATTTATATTCAGTAATATATTATTCTCGAGTTGTCCTCGGGGGCCCTCGTACTCTAATCTGTTCGGCGAGATGGTCTCCTCGCGCACAAAACCCTGCCACGTGTCCACTTTTTCCTGAAACGACAGAACGGTCAGTAGAAAGGTGTACCGTACGTACGGCAATGTCTGACCGAAGTCTTTCATGGTGGTCATGGTGTTCGGTCCGCTTAAAAGGCCCCGGGCACTACCGAGCCTCTGGGGTTCTCGGGTTATCTCACGGCTCGAGCTGCTCGAGCGGTCAGGAGCCTAGACCCTGGGGGCGGGCTATCGGTGCTCGGTCCGGTCCGTCCTAGCCCGGGCACCACCAAACCGTGGGGACTCTTGGTCGCATTCCCGCCCGCACGTGTCTCCAGTCTACTTGCTGAGTGGTCGCGTAGTGGGAAAGTGTTCACTGGTCATGGCGTGCTCCGTGCTGGATCGATCTATCTCCCGAGCAAGGAAGTTCGTGCCTTTGTCTTTTGACTTAGCCGTTGCGGACTCGCGGGGGCTCGGGGGCTGAACGCGCCGACAAGGCCTCACTGCTCGGGCGACGAGTGGTCGGGGTGACTTCGTTCTCGGGGAGGGAAAGTTCGGGCTCGGTCCGACTAAGTACTCCTCGGGGCATCAAGTGAAAAGAACAGAAACTTCATCAAGCACTCAGAAGAATACTGGAGTTGCGATCCCAAAGAAAGGCTTCCATTATATTCACAAGAAGGGAAAGCTATTCTGAGGGATCACTCCCATATTTAGATCAAGTCAAAGAAAAAGAAAAAATTACAAAAGCCTAATCTAAGTCGGAGCCCTCGGAGCATAGCGGGGCCTCCTCGCCGCTTCTCCCTGGGTCCGGAATCGGCCGCGCCTCTCGCGTGAAGCAGGCCGCCACCTCAGCGGCGGTGCCCCGAACTGCTTCCCGGGCGGCCTCCTCTTCGGCTTCGACCACCCCTTCTCGAGCTGGTCCCAGCGGGAAGTTCGGGTCCCGCCTTTGGTAGCAGACCAGGACATGCTCGGCCACTGCCTGGGCCAAGCCTCGTCCTTCCCGGGCGGCTAGTTCCTGGACGGCCTGGGGGAGCGCCTCGAGGCGCTGGCTGATATCTTTGAAGCCAAGGGCGAGGCGGCCGATGCCCATCCCCTTCGCCTCCACCTGGACTCGCCCGAGCCCGGCCACCCTCACAGACCTCCGTGCTTGCCGAAGGATGTCTTCCATCATCAGCTTCATGTTGGCCCGTTCGGTCTTGGCGGCCTCGAGCTCCTCCGTCATGCCTCGCAACCGCTCCTCGAGGCTCTGTTCCCCGGCCGCGCCTGCTGAGGCAGCGCCGGGCACTTGGGCTTCGGCCCGCTTCACCCGCTCTGCAAGGGCAAAGAGGGCCCGCTTGCAGGTGGTCAGCTCTGACTCCCACTTGGCGGCCCGCTCCCCCCGAACAGCTGAGGCCTCCAACGCCTCGGTGACCTCTGTCTCCCGGCGGACCAGCAGCTCCTCCTAGGCGTCCAGGTCCATCGCCGTAATGTTGACGTCGGTTTCGCGGATTGCGATGTCCTCCTCCCGGCGCCGGAGCTCCTCCTCCTGCCGCTGGAGTTCGTCGCGGCTCTGCTCAACCTCGCCCTTCTGACGGGCCAAGTCAGCCTGAGAGGCCTCCGCCATCCTCTCACGGGCCAGGACCGCCTCCTCCCGCGCCTGCACCTGCCTCTCTCTGGCGAGCGCCTCAGCAGCCTGCTGCTGCGATGCCTCGGCCAGACGGGTGGCTTCTTCCTGCTCCCGCACGGCCTCCATGCGAATGCCCTCTAGGGCCTCCCGCTCCTCCTCCAGCACGCGCCGCTCGTTCTCATTGACGGCGCGCGCCGCGGCGACGCGCGCCTCAAAAAGGTGCCTGCCCTCAGGAAGCCACTCCCTCTCCGCGGCAAGGGCGGCGCGGCTCGCCTCAAGCTGCGTCATCTCCCCCGCCACAGCCGCCTCCAGCCGCCCGATCACCTCCCGGGCGCTCCCTAGCACGACTGGGAGAGGTTCGGCAGGCCGGCTGGGCGACAGCCGGGCGCTGGGTCCCCTGCGAGCCCCCTCCGGCGGGCTCGGGGTCCCCGAAAACTGCCTTGCAGGCACCGCCCACGGTGAGGTAGTCCGCCCCACGCTCGACGCGCTCGGGGCGGGCTCGACCGGCGCCGGTTGCTCGGGCGCGGCCATCGGCTCGGGGCAGGCCGACGCCTGTGGCTCTGCCTCGGCCGGCGCGCTCAGCGGCTCTGGCTCCACCGGCGCGCTCGGCTTAGGCGCGCTCGGCTCGGGGGCTGGAGCCGGCCTCGGTGCCTCCGGACGCCCTTGGACTCCGACGATGCCCGTAGGCGGCCTGCAAAAGAAAAACACGGTCAATCTCCGAACTCTCTCCGGGCAAGGCATGCTTAGGAAAAAAGGGAGAAACTTACGCAGGTTTGGGTCTCCGGTATTGCCACCTTGATTTCGGGATCTTGTACCCCGGGCCCGATGGCCCTGGCCCAGAATCCTCCCTCCTCCTCTTCCGCGGGGGGCTCTGCGGGGCCGTCGCGCGATCTCCGGGCTCCAGACCAGGCCCAAGCAGATCAAGGTCTGGTTCCAGAACCGCAGATGCCGCCCCCGCCGACGGCCCCGCACTGGACGATTGGCGACGGCGACGGCGGGGGCGTCTGCATAGGAATGAAAGTCCGGGGGCGCTTCCCTCTGTCCCCCAGCGCTGTCGCCGCCCCGCTGCCGGTGGCGCCTCCTCCTCCGGCCTGGCGGCTGCTGCTTGCAGCAGCCCCACAGCTGGCCTGCGGCCCGCCGCCCGCGGCATCCGGGCCACTGGTCTGCGCCGGATCGCCTGCGGCCTCCTCGCCAGCCGCCTTGTCCACCCCGGGGATCTGGATGGTCCCGGGGTTCCGGCGCCCTGGCTGGTCGACCAGCCCCTGGGCGTCGAACTCCAGCAGCATCGCTTGCAGCGCCACCCGGTCCGGGTTGGCGTAGAGCGCTAGCTCCTTCCAGGGAAGCTCCGCCCGACTCAGCTCGTCCACCCCGATCACCACACGGAGCAGGCCCCTCAGCGCCGCTCTGTCCAGGTCCCACTCCGCTCCGATCTGGGTCCTGGTGATGTCCTGAGGGGCGGTGTAGAACCAGCAGGGCCAGGCCCGCTCCTGCAAAGGCGCCAGGCGGCGGCGCAAGTAGTCCGCCACCACCATCACCGAGGTAAGCCCGGCCTGGCGCAGGAAGTCGATGCGCTCCAGGACCGGCTCCATCCGTGCGTCCGCCTGCGACGGCACCTCCCAGGTCACCTTTTGGGGCTCCGCCGCCTTCTCCGGCAGGGTCAGACGGTCGTGGGGGCTGACGTCGACGTAGAACCAGTCACGCCACCAGTCCTCCCACTTGCTCTGCAGCACCTGGGGAATGTACTACTCCCCCAGGCCGTCCCGCAGCCGAAAGTTGCGGCAGCCGGCGATGTTCGCGGTGGAGAGGCTCCTCTTCTTCCCGGCCGACCGCGGCACGAAGAAGTGTCAGAAGAGCATCACCAACAGCGGCACCCCCACGAACATCTCGCAGAGGTAGGCGAAGACCGCCAGGATGACGACGGAGTTGGGGCTGAGATGCACCAACTGGATCCCGAACGTATCCAGGATCTGGAGAAAGAACGTCGAGAATGGCGGCACCAGCCCGGCCGCCACAAAGGAAGTGAAGAGGACGATGCGCCCCGGACGGTCCATCGCCGATGGGAAGTTCACCGGCGTCACCACCGAGGCCCCCCGCTGGCCTTCGGGAACCATCAGCTTCCGCACCCTGCCCGCCGCCTCCTCGTTCACAAGGCGGGACTCCGGCAGCACGCTGTCGGGAGTCCTGTCGCGGCGGCTTCCTCCTGCTCTTGACATCTCGTCAGGGTGGGGGATGATTTGGACGGTGGGGGAAGAGGGGTGCTCTAATCGTCTAAGGAAAGTCTAGGGCTCATGAGCGCAAGTAAGTTAAGAGCTTGATCGCAAGATGGCGTAAAGAGGGGGGCGGTTCGCTCCCCTCCTCCTTTTATACCCCAAGGAAATTCAAACGTCGCCTGCCGTGGTGCGCTCGGCGGGACAATTTTCTCGGCCAGCGTAACCGCCAGGTGAATCTCCCTCAGGTCGTGCGGGTGTCAGCCGTTGCCAGGCGTATTTTCCTCGATTTGCGCGATTGCCACGCGTGCCGCCTGCCTCGTTATCTTGCGCCGCCCGTCCCGTTATCACACGCCTCGGGAGTCGTCTGGACGCGCGTCCGTTCGGCTCCCCGTTGGGCCGTACCAGAGGCCCGGACCGGAAGGGCCACCATTTAAAAGCTCGCCGTGTGGCGTCAGTACTGGCTTCGACCTCATGGACGACGAAGGGCCCATCCGCAGTCTCTGGGCCATCGCCTGCCAATGGGCCCGGGGGCTGCTATCGGTGAATCAGGAACCGGGGGTCCCCGAATCCCGAGGCCAGGCCAGCAATGTGCCACATGGCGCCATCCCGCGGAGTCTCCTCCGCGAGATAAAAAAGATTGAGTCCCGGGAGAGGGCGCTCGGGGCCACAGTCGGTGGTCCCTGAGTACCCAAGTTCCCCGATGATCTGCGAAGCGTAAGTACCGGGAAGAAAGTGCTCGGGGAGGCATACGGTGGCCCCCGAGCACCCGAGTCCCCCGACGGTCGGGAAAGCTAAGTACCGGGAGAAACTTGCCCGGGGCCGCGAGCGGTGGCCCCCTGGGCACCCAAGTATCCCGAGGACCCACTGAAGGAAGTTCCGGGAGAGAGTACTCGGGGCTGCGTGTAGCAGCCCCCGAGCACTCAGTCCCCAGAGGATCCGTACAAGCGTGCCCGGGAGGGAGTGCTCGGGGAGGTGAACAGTACCCCCGAGCACTCGGTTCCCCGAGGACCAAGAAAGGGCACCCTCGGGAGGGAGTGCTCGGGGAGGTGAACAGTGACCCCCGAGCACTCGGTTCCCCAACGACCCAGATAGCCCCCTGACAGTGGCCCCCGAGGGGCCCACTGATGAGGTGTCAGCCAGTCAAAGGCCCAAGGCCGTATTTAAAAAGCGCGCATGGCCTGTCACCTCCAGCTGCTCCCGCCACGCTCAGTGTCAGTTCCTGCCACATTCTGGCAGAAGGGCGTGGGGTCATCCGGCCCGTTTCGGGATAACGTCGTAAGGGCCGAGGCGTTCCATCTGCCGCGTTGCTGTGGCAGGAGAACAAGATAGGGTGGGCACGCCGGGCCGCTCCGCGGCTGCCCAGTGGGCCCTCTCCACGGCGTCCGTTGCCAGTGCATTTATGGTGTTGGATGACCGGGCGTGGGACGCATTTTCCACCCCCGGTCACTTCGCGCAGAGGCTATGATGATGCCCTTTCCATTTATGGTGTGTCGGAACTCGTGCCCCCCCTCCTGTTTGGGGCACGCTACTGCCGGAGGGTATTTAAAGCCGCCAGCAGCACAGACAAAAGGGGAGCTCTCGGGCAAAAGAAGAGGTTTTTTCTGAAGAAGTTTTCGAGGTAGCGAAGAGAGGATCGAGAGCACCCAAAGCCAGCAACTACACGCAGACCGAAGAACAAGGAGCCCCAGGCTCTAAGATAGATAGACATTCTTGTAACCAGCAACATCCTTGAGGGACATTCTCAAGGCATTTATAGTATCCATACAGGAGTAGGGTGTTACGCCTCCGTGCGGCCCGAACCTGTCTAAACACCAGCGCATTTACTCCGTTCCGCATTAGATCTTTCCACCCCCACCGGCCATCGCATTCATACCCATTTATTTCTCTGGCGAACATATTCAGGATCATCCCCCCGGTCGAATCTCTAAAAAGGGGTCCCCCAGGATCCCTGCGACAGGAGTTAACCCTCCAACAGAGTGTTATCCACTTTCCATTCAGGAAGGAGTATACTGTAAAAACCGACTTTTCGGTACACAGTATATATTCATGTCCTGCATTTCCTACTGAATAAAAAGGGTCAATTCATTCCACTAACGAATCCTTTCCGCTTGAAGTGTATGAGGCAGCCACCTGGCAACAATCTCTGCGCGTTTTGTGTTCTTACTTTCATGCACGTATTCAGCCCAGACGGAGACGCTGTTAGGTTCAATGACCTTGAGGTATAAAATAACATATCGATGCCTTATTTTCAATTTCTACACGTGTTCAAGGACTAATTCTTTCGATTCTTCAAACATAGTGCTCAAACTATGCACAAGTGTGTTACAACCTACTGAAATACATGCCCTTCAAGAACAGATGGCTGGGTTCTTATTAGAACATATTATCAACCCAAATGGCGAATTTCATGCCGTCCACACGTGCGAGACCTTCAGATGAAACCTTACCTTCAAGCAGAGAGTATGCGACAAGGAGGAAGAATACCAAGGGGCTTTACAACGTATTCTATTTCCGCAATTCACACAATATTAATTAATGACATTACCTGTTCTACGATATGCCACCGGTATGTCAATGATATGTGGGACCAAATCCCACTTGTCATCCTCACAATGGATGGCATATCGTAGAATCAGCACTTATTCAGTTGTAAATCGCAGATTTTTCCATTTACTGATGACTTATATGAATTACTATGTATGATGCGAAGTTGGTATCGTCGGACGACTCTTGGATACAATGGTCTTCCAACGATGATGCAAAGGAGGAGTAAGAAGCAGCGTCTCGTAAACGTGCCCAAGAGAAGGAGGATGAGAGGCTAGCCCGTGAGCTGTGTACTACGGAGGAGCAAGAAGCAGTATCCCGTAAACGCGTCCGGGAGGAGGAGGATGAGAGGGTGGCCCGTCAGTGTACTGCAGAGGAGGCCAAAGGCTCAAAACCTAGAGGCATTCAGGCGTCAGACTTCGATGTCTTTGACATGTCAGTGAGCCTGGAGTATAGGTGACGCTACGGTCGATCAGGTGTTCCCGGGTCCTCCGCTCCACCACCATCGGCCTCCCGGCGTCCCCGGACATACTTACGCCATCAATCATCAGTGCGAGGATGCGGTCCTCATCGCGGGAGAGGTAGAGGGATAGTAGACTGGCTCAACTCAACCGACTTTTCAGGGGGTGACTTGTAATATTGTGTGTTTGTCGATGCCTGACTTGTAATATGCGGTCATTACTATGTATTAATTTAAATGTTTTTATTATTGATTTACAGTAAATATATGTATCATTGTATGCATGTATTGAGAGAGAGACGGAGAGATTGAGGAGAGAGAGAGTGCATAGAGGACAAAGAGGAGGACCGTTGGGGGGGGAGGGAAAACATTGCCGACTCAAACCTTGGGCCGGCAGTGATACCCAAGGCATCACTGCCGGCCAAAGGATACAACCGGCAGTGATGCTAGAGAATCACTACCGACTGAATCCTTCAGCCAGTAGTGATAACCCCCTTTACTGCCGGTCCATCGAGCCGGCACTGATAGAACTCGACTATCACTGCCTGTTACCCACTGCCGGCTCCAAAACCGGCAGTGAAGGGGGTTTTAGAGCCAATAATGAAGGGATTTTCTATAGTGGTGTATGTGTATGGTCGGAGGCAATATTGCATGTAGTTCATCGCTGGCCAGTGACCACTATTTATAGCGAACAAAGATAAACTAGCTATCTTTGGATTGCTCTCTGTATCAATACTTCTGTAAAATATAAAAATTAGGATAGATCTGATCAATCTTTATTGTCCACCTAAATTGATTAAATAGTCATCGTATAAAGTTAGACTCATTCTTCTTTTAAAAAATATATTTAATATCTTATTATTTATCTTTCATACGTAGATATTCAATATTTATCTTTCATGTATTTTAAAAATACATTAATCTCTCATTATTTACCTTCGATACCTAGACATACAATATTTATCTTTCTTAGATTTACTGTCGGATTTCTTCGGAGGTTATGCTACCTTCCGTACTTCGCCTACAAAGCCAAGTTTCTCCAGAATGTGCGTCGTCTTCCGCACTTCTTCTACAACACCATCTTTCTAGAGAGGGTGCGCCACCGCGCGCACATCAGCTCCACTGTCGTCTACCATAAAGATCGCTTTCGTCGCGCTATCTTTATATCAAGTTACTCGTTATTTTCTTCCCTCCTAAAATTATATGATCTTATTATTGTTAATTTTATGTATATAAATCTTTTGTTAAGCTATATTATTTTACTTATTTGAATTGCTATATCGTAGATTGCTTTTACCTGTGCAATTGCTAGTAAAATGGAGTATGTTCTTTGCTTAAGGAGGCAATGAAACCCGACAACAGGCGTGCACAATTCAGCTTCTTTATTCGTTCGCACATGGTGGTCACAGGTCTTTCTTCAGATGTTGAATATAGTAACTAGGAAGAGATGTGCATGTCAATACGAAGAAACCTCTTGGTCTGCCAAAGTTTTTCTACTGTCCGTCCGTCTGTATTATGTAGGCGGCTTATACTTTTCCTTAAGAACAAGCAGCCATATCGTATCGAATTGAACCGAGTACGGTCACACACAAGGACTACCTGGATGTAGACCGTACCGATCGGGCCGGGGCTCGCTCCTCTGACGTTACCAAGGCCTCACGCCGTGACGTTCGTCGTACCATTCGCCCTCCGCTCGAATCCAACGCTGATATGCTCACTTATTCTGTTCTGAGTAGACAAGCAAGGAAGCAAGCGATAACTTTTGTTATGAGCGTAATTAGATCGGATATAATCATATTGGATATAGATGGATATAGTTTATTCTGTATTATATTTTATTTTATTTTTTATATTCAGAGTTGGATACAAATAGTGTCGTATAATTATTTCTTTATCATACATCATATATTATTTTTTTTAAGTCGGAGTCAGAGCGGATAGTACTGTAAGTTTTCGGTTAGTCGGATAGAAATTTTTTTTCACTTTATTTATATCCTTACATAGCACATTAAATAGTATAGAGGTGTGAGAAACCAAGTTGAAATGTGCCTTGATTTACTTATGATGAGTGGTTGACATTGGTATTTATTTGGTTAGATGATTTTCGGTTTTGCATAAGTTTTGATATGATTTGAATTGATTTTGGATTATAAAATGGTGATTGCGTCCTATCAAGTCTTTCCATCATGCGGGTTTTTTCAAACAATGTACCGATAGCATTTTTTCAAAAAAATAGATATCCATTCCGAAAAATCATACATCTAGACCATTGTCACCCTTCCTAACCCGTTGAATGAATGATAAATGTATGTCACCCTTCCAACAGACGACATATTTAAAAGAAAAAAATATTGCATTCGATTGCTCTCAAAATTCAAAACCCTATCAAAATTGTCATAATTTTTTTTTAAAAAATATGGTGTAGAGAATACTATGATCTAGCTCTCCAAAAATTAGATAAAAATATGATATGTATAATAAGAAACAAAAATGATAAATTATCATTTTGTTTCTCATTGTACAAGTAAATTTTTTAGGTAAATTTTTCAAAGATCTAGACTATAGCATCATCTACACCATATATTGTTTTCATAATTTTTCATGACTATTTCAATAGCATTTTAAAGTTAGAGAGCAATGCACCGCACTATTTTTTTTATTTTTAAACATGCCGTTCTTTGGAAGCTGACACGCACTTGTCGCCCTTTTAAAGGACGATAGAAGCCTATATATATATATATGTGATATTTCAAAACGGACGTATATTTTTATAATTTTTTGATTTAAGAAATATAAAAACAAAAGGTTCTGTATTTCTGAATGTTTGGCCCAAAGAAAGCAACAATTTTTCGGTGGGTCTCGCGGCATAGGGCTTTTTTGGGCTGGGCTTCACAGATTTCTGTTTCTATTGCGACGCAGACCTTGTTCGGCCTCACGCCGGGCGGATTCCAGCAAAGCAGTTCTGCACGCCGGGGAACAACGCCGGTTGCTGGCCACTTCTCGACGGCCACCCTGGCCCCGCTTTGGTTTGGCGTAGCTTGGGGGTGGAAGAGGTGGGCGCATCGGCGAGGGTGCGGCTTCGGTGCAAGCGGTGGATGTGGACGAGGGATGTTGCTGCGGAGCAGGCGGAGGAGGAGGGTGGAAGGGAAGGCGAGGCGACCGGAGGTGAGGAGAAGAGGCGACCGCGTGATCCGCTGTGCGAATGCTCGGGCCCGTCGTTTCGGGGGATGGACGACGACGATCCTGTACGACGGTACGCTCTTACGCGGGGATAGTTGCGATTTCGCCTGCCTCGCCGCCGCCGCCGCCTGGGACCGTCTTCTTCTCCGGCCACGAGCTCCGCCACCGCAACATCGACCTCAATCGGAGGAGAGGGGGAGACCGAGTCAGAGAGCTGAGCGGCAGTATTCCTATTGGAGAAGGCTATCGGCGCCGCCTGCAATGCAACGTGAGGTCTTACTCTGACCAGCCCTTCACTTTGCTCTACAAATACATCTACAATCTCTTTTTTTTTATTAGGATGAATATTACATTTTTGCTCACTATTCAACGCTACAAGTAAACAATCACAATTCACAAAACTATATTCCTCTACAATTCTATGTTCGCCAATCACACAAGGTAACAAAGCAAAATAGAGTTAGTGCCACTCTAGTATTCCTCAATATACATCTCGTGCTCTGATCAATAGGAGACATAGCCTGCTAAAGCTTAGCGACCCTCGACCATGGTGATGGTCATGCTGTCCACAATGCTGCAGTCGGGTTTGCTCAACGATGTGTCTTCTGTCGCAGCTCTTCTTGCAGCAAAGCCAGGCTGCTTGGGAGTTGGCAACGAGGCAGTGTCAGTGGTGGCCAACATCAGGAGCACCTGGGACATCAGGGGGCGGTTGTCGGGGTTCTCTTGCACGCATAGGAGCCCTACTTTGAGGCATTTAAGCACTTCGTCTGAGTTGAAGGAGCCTTTCAGATTCTCGTCGACTAAATCTAGGCTGTTGCCCTCATTCAATAAGCTCCAGGCCTGGCAAAAATTCAGAAATAGTTGCTAAATTACTGTTAAGTTAAATTAGTGAGCATTGCCTGTGTAGAATTGATGAGCTGGATGGATGCTCACATGAGCTAGAAGGTTGAGGTGACCGGAGTAGCTGTAGACACCTCGGTTCCTTTTACCAGTAATGATTTCTAGCACTATGACTCCAAAACTAAACACATCTGATTTCACTGAGAACACTCCATCCATTGCGTACTCGGGAGCCATATAACCACTGTAGAACCATGTAAAATACCATTGACATTAGGATATTAAATTGCACTGTCAATATTAGGTGATTAAATTGTCTGTCAAAACGCTAAGTTACTTACTATGTGCCAACCACTCTGAGAGTATTGATTTCTGTGTCATCACTGCCAAACATTCTTGCCATGCCAAAGTCTGAAATTTTAGGAGTCATCTCCTTATCCAAAAGAATGTTGCTTGTCTTCAGGTCTCTGTGGATTATTCTATATCTCGAGTCCTGGTGAAGATACAGTAGACCTCGGGCGATTCCCTCTATTATATGGTATCGCGTTTGCCAGTTGAGTAGCATGCTCTTGGATTTGTCTGGTAACATAGATAGATTGTTATTTCTTCCTTGAGAGATTATGAATTTTGATGCTCATAAAGGTTAAGTGCATACCAAATAGAAAGTAGTCCAAGCTTGTATTTGCCATGTATTCGTATATAAGTATCTTTTCTTGACCAGAAATGCTGCACCCAATCAGTCGAACAAGGTTCCGATGCTGGAGTTTAGCTATCAACATAACCTCATTCCTGAATTCATCAAGACCCTGTATTGATGTTTTTGAAAGTTTTTTAACAGCTATTTCTTGTCCATCCTCAAGCTTACCCTGTAGTTTTGAAGTAAAAAGTTTTCAATCAGACATGTAGTGGTATTAGTCCATAGTTAGAAGAAACTATAATCATGTGAACATTGTTGGTTTATTGGGCTACTAGTAATGTCTTGCAATGCACAATTACACTAGAAATGCTTGATATCCTGTTCTTGGCGATGTTAAATTTAGTCAACAATTCAGGGCTTCTGGTTCCACTCTTAATTGTTTTTGAAATCTTAGGATGTTCCTGTACTACAACTATCATATAAATAGAGATTGGTACCTTGTATACAGGCCCGAAGCCACCTTCGCCGAGCTTGTTGCTGCTTGAGAAACCTTCTGTGGCTTCTACTATTATCTCAAAATCGTATATTGGAAGCTCGAGTTCATCCCCATGATCACTTCTTTCATTAAGGCCCCCCTTACTGCAGGAACCACCACTCCATGTGCTTGATCCTATGAAAATGTCAAAGTTAGAATGACATCAGAAACAAGTTGCCAATGTTTGGTTTATATCTCTACTTTTTTTAATTTAAGATAACATATTTTTGTCCCTTTATGGTAAACAACTGTCTGCAAAAATGCTATATCACCTGGTTTTCTTGCTTTAGTTTTCTTTCCTCTCCAAATGAAGAACCCTGTGAGCGCTAGAACAAGTGCCGCTGCAGTTATGCTGACAAGTACCGCAACTATAATATGCACCTTCTTCTTTGACTTGCTTGAATCTGTACAACACATCATAAGTAATAAGTTTGATCACGGACTTGGTTGCACCTACGATGTTAATATCTGTGTTAGACTAGGTGTTACTTAGAAAATAGCATACATAGTAGTATAAAGCTATATATGAATTGCGAGCAATCCGTTTGCTGATAAAATGTAAAAATTCATAGGGCTGCTGAGTGAAGATTATTGCCAAGAAAACATAATTGCATTTTGCTACCGTTAAGAATAAAGGCTTCATGTTGAAAATTTCACTTTGGAACATCTACATTGAAAGAACAATAGGTGGGTGAATGTAGTAAACCTCCAGAATTAGCCCATCTTCTGATCTGTTTCATTTTGGATAGATTTAAAGTACAGCACATGATTTTTTGCAGGGATGGATGCTCACTTGTTGATGCAAAAATTCTTAACCACGGATGGACAATTAACGTTGTTGCGTCAAATGCTTTATGCAACCTTTGCTTGTGGAGTACTGGATGTCATGGGATCAACAACCAGTAGGTGGTCCGTTGTCGTGCCCTACCAATTATCAGACTCTTAAATTTGGGGTCCTGATATGTGGAATTCTGAACACAACATTCACCATCCGGAGGGTCCACAGCTTGCCTGGGCCGTGGAACTATGGATCTGGAATGCCTTGCACACAATACACAAGCAACAGCAGTGACCTAATGATGCAGAGTTAGACTTGGATGCAGATGCTGTAATGCCCATGTAGCAAGGGGGGTGACCCGCAGTTTAAAACTAATGCTTGGCTTCCCTAGACAACACCAACAGTTCAGTAGGAAGGAACAGTGAAATTTTACCTGTGCGACGGTGCTAGAAAGCAAAGGAGACTGCTGTACCATCTTGACCTCAGCAACAGCAGTGCCCTACAGAACCTAGCGTGCACTTTGGACTGGAGTGATAATTGGTTAGATCTGAGAAGTTCACATGGATCATTTCAGAACCTGCCAGTTGTGAAGGCAACAACAGGACAACGCCCTTTGTGACGGACTGATGGTAGCAGCTAATCCAGGTATGTTTGATTAATGATTGCTCCTTACTCGTGTGACTTTTTTTAGAGAGCAGCTTACTTATGTGACTTGATAAATTCCTTTCTATCGGATCATTTGGTCCTAGCCTTACTTAATTTTGGCACATTTTTTGTTGTTGCGGGGGACCTAATGCCTTCCGTTGAGTTTCCACGAAAGAAGCTTGATAGCTATTTTTTTCTAAACCGATTAAATTTCAAGGATTTTTCCTTTACCAATCAAATGCATATTTTTATCCCCACTAGATCAAATAACATGCAAATTTAGCATACCAGTCCTACTGGATCAGAGTGGATCTAACGCATGCCACATCATAAATGACCTTTATCCCCTTTTGAGAAGGCCCTAGCCCGGTACCCCTAGCCTTTCTTTTCCCTCTCTTTCCGTGTTCCTTTATTTGACTGGTGTTCCACAGGGGGAAAAGGAAATAGACTTGAACTCTCAATCACTCATGTGAAAAATCCACCTTCACTTTATCAGAACTCAGAAACACATCTGAATTTAGACATGGCTGATTGGTTTTGTTGGTCTTAATATTCCGTGATTTGACACTTCAGAACCAAAAATCGTATGTGACCCTAGAGATCCGAAATGTCACTGATCGGTTCATGCACATAGGCACTGTGCTTAAAAATTGTAAATGGGTGCTGTAGTGCCCATACAGTCCTGATGATCTTAAGTCCCAGACAAATGTTTCTTATCCCCTTGCATTCTGCTCACACTTCCTCAGGGAAGTACCGTGGTATTTTACTTTCTTTATAGCGCTGACGCTGAGGCATGTGATATTGCTGGAAAGCATGCTCACTAGAGTGCCATCTTGCAGGAGTCAGCAACAGGCTGCAGAAGCAGTTCTACATGAATGCAGGATCTCGCCTGGACTCTGGACTATTTGATTGTTTTGATATGAACTCGAGAGTCTTCAGATAGTTGAATCACATGTGCTAACTTTCAAGGCAACAACAGTCCCATGAATGCATCAACTATTCTGGGTATGTCTATTCTCACACAGCTATTTTTTTATGATTTACTTTAAAAACTGAAGACACATGCTGCTAATTAACATTACTTAATTTTGATACCGTTTGTTTGGTACAGACAGTTTAGCGTCTTCTATGATTCTGGCCAAGTTCCCTTGTTCACTAGGAACGCACACCATTTCTCAAGTTCTCAAGCTGCAGGCTTGCAGCAAAGAACGCAAACAGTTCAGGCTTATCTTTTTCATCAATCTAATGCATTTTCTTTAGATCGCACAACATGCAAAACTTGCAAATTTTCTGCTTCCTTCTAGCTGAATCTAATGCACGGCTAGTCATAAATGACCTTTAGGACCTGTTTGTTTGAGCTTCTGCTTTTGGTTTTTTTAACTTTTCTGAAAAGCTACTTTTGGATTTTAGTTGTTGGATTTTACAACAATTTTTTGGTTTCTCAGTACACTACTTCTCAGAAAAACTACTCCCAATTAGCTTCTCATCTTCTAGTTCATTTTCTCAGTAGCAGACTTCTGACTTCTGAACCACTTTTCAGCAAACTCGTTTGTTTTGGCTTCTGAGCTTCTAACAGAAGCAGAAGTCAGAAGCAGCCTGAAACAAGCATGCCCTTAGTCGTTAATCCCCATGGCAGGAAGGGCCTATCCCTTTTTCCACCTTTTTTGCCTTTCCTTTGGTGTTTCTTTATTTAATTGGCCCGTGCAGAAAAGATAAGACTTTTCGTGGATAACTGTACTATCTTATACAGCTGTTTCACGTGAAGATCACCTTTACACTGCCAGCATTCAGGATCACATGTGGATTTAGGTATCTCTGTCTAATTGTTCTTAGACACGGTTGATTCATTAATTGGCCTCAATGTTTCGTGATCCGACACGGTTGATTCATTAATTGGCCTCAATGTTTCGTGATCCGC
This sequence comes from Phragmites australis, assembly GCF_958298935.1. Taxonomy (NCBI): domain Eukaryota; kingdom Viridiplantae; phylum Streptophyta; class Magnoliopsida; order Poales; family Poaceae; genus Phragmites; species Phragmites australis. Next base: position 31,630,649 of record NC_084929.1, on the reverse strand, counting down.
TACGGTATTTAGACCTACCGATTGGTCGCCATCGTACTTACAGAAAAATTACACATGCACCATTAGCAAAAATTGGGGCTGGATGAGGTGTCATCAGTGACTTTTACTGCTGCAACACGAAAAAATGTCGTGTTTGATTTCTTCTTGGGGAAAAGAAAATGCCGTGCCCAGTTTGCTTAGCACTAGTAGGGTTGGGAGATCAGATTGGGACTGGAAGTCTGGAACAGTGCAGTAGCTGTACCACATTATAACTTGAAATGGACATGATATTTGGTCTGGTCAATTTTGTGTTCTCACATGTGCAGCTATACGAAGGATGAACCGTGTGTGTGCATGATTGGACAGGCACGGAGGTCTTCTCAAGGGGTCCAGAGTTGCTTGGAATCGAATCGATTCCACAGCTATCAAATCACCTATGCTATTCATTTGATGGCACCATCAGGTGACATCAGGGTTAGGAGTAGAAGACTCAGCATCTGAAAGACACAATGCACAGCGCGAGAATAGGCTCTATCTCTTGGGTTTGGAGAGGCACCCATATATAGTCCCCAAATCTTCTTATTATTAATACATCGGGTAGCTCTCTTGTTGGTTTCCTTAAAAAAAACAATACAAGGAAACATTTCTACTCGGGCGTGAAACTTGGAGACCAGCCTAAAAAAGGAAACATCTTGGAAATGAAGAAACTTGAAGACCTGACTAAACATGGGATGGCCAGGTTCAATCTATATCTGGCTCAGTGTATGTCTATTTTGTACGTGGGTCCTGCTTGTTAAAAAAGATATCTCTTCATAATTAAACATGTGATCAAATATCATTAGCAAATATAACTGTTTTTCAATTATTATCCAAAGAGCAATCATTCACTATTGAACGGACATGTTCATGCCCTTTGAACATACATATATACATGTATATATATATACATGTATACATGTATATGTATATGTATATATATATATATATATATATATACCATCAATCAAAAAACACTACTTACTCTCTCAAACTCTCTCAAAATTACTCAAACACTGCTCACCTCCTCGCCCATCTACATCGCATAGTGCGCCTGAGAAATTGGAAGCTACGTGTATCCATGCCGTGGCCAATAGGTTCAGTCAAAACTTTCTTGCGCATCTACCGTAAACAGTTCTGCTATGTATAACGCGCTTGATGTTTCTTAGGGAGGTTGGTTCTGTTTGGCATAGATAGTTCCAAGAGATTTTTGAGCTAGCCATTTCTAGTTTCAAAAATCTTTAGAGTTGGAGCTGTAGGTAAATTGAGAACATCTGATTGAGTCATATTATCTTTATTTTAAAAAATAAATCATTTTATTTTATCTTACAAACTACAAATACTACCGGACTAAGATAAGGATGATAAGCTACTACTGTCCTCTGTCCAATGGCAGAGGATGTGCTTCCGACTGCTCTAGCAGTAGCACTAACTGAAAATAAAAAAAGGGTGAGAAAATGTTCTGGCTTCTTCACTACTGTTTGATGGGGATAAGCTACAGATGCCGGAATGATTACAGATAACTTCAGATCAGATGCTTAAAGATGTCCTTAGTCCTTTTCTAGTTGAGAGGCTCAATAACTCTTCTGCATTGTATAGGAGAAAAAAGTGGAGACTGAAAGCTTGTTTGTAAAAAGGCGATAGCTTTAGGAGCTTTACGAATTTAGTTAAAATTATGCTGAAACCTGGATGATTGATACCAAGATTTCACCAACTGACATGAATCATGACACGGCAGAATGACAAAATAATAATAATAAAGCGAATGGTATACGTAGACGAAGTGAAGTGCAACGTACCGAGATCGGCAGCGGCGAGGCGGACGTAGAGGTCCTGGCCGTAGCCCGGGTACACGCGGAGGTCGGCGAGGCCGCCGGTCCACATGACGCAGCCGCGGTGGCCGGGCTCGCCGCTGAGGTTGGCGGTGGCGTACGCCGTGCACGAGCAGTTCCTCAGGCACCTCTGCCTGCACTGCCCCAGGCTGGCGTCGAAGTCCACCACTGCGCTTGTCGTGTCCGGCACCTTGGCGTGCGGCAGCACCGTGAACCCGTCGGTGCCGTTGGCGCAGTCCAGCGGCGTCTCCCGCACGCACCCGTCCCGGCCGTCCCGCAGCGCCCACGACGCCGGCGACCGCGGCGTGAAGCCGCGGAGGCAAGAGCAGACCGGCACGGTGTTGGTGTCGCACACCCCGTTGGGCCCGCACGGCGAGACGGCGTCGCACTGGTCCTTGGGCGCGTACCAGTAGAGGTTCCACGCGCCGGCCGCCTCCACCCACGTCCACCGCTGCAGCAGCCCGCCGCCGACGCCCGTGCTGTTCAGCGCCAGTCGCGTCACGATGCTCGTGTTGCGCACCTGGAAGCTGTAGGTGACCTCCCGGGCGTTGTTGACGAAGCGGAAGGTGAAGCCCCGGTAGGTGACGGTGTCCGGGACGCCGGTGAACTGCACGCCGTCCCAGGGCCCGGAGCGCCACACCTTGTTGGGCCCGTTCCAGACGAACACCTCCGGGTCGCCGGACGTGTCCATCGTCGCCACGACGGGGCTCGGCGACGGGTCGGAGGGGCTCGTCCACGCCGTCAGCGTCATGTTCTTGCCGGCGGCGAAGTCCACCCCGATCCGCATCCCCGGGAGCAGCGTGTCCGTGGGGTGGTCGAACCCCTGCCACGCCACGTGGCCGCGCTGGTCGGAGACGACCAGGTTGCCGTCGTCCTGGATCCGCGCCGTGCACAGGCCGCCGTCCACCGCGCCCGTCGGCGGGGACACCGACCAGACCACGGTGGAGTTGGCGTCCGTGACGGCGAGCGTGCAGTCACGGGAGACGGAGAGGGTGGCGCCGGCGTTGTCCTCCACCGCGCCGCGGACGGGGTCGGCGCGGTTGGCGACCCAGACGACGGTGCGGAGGGACACTTTGGCGTACCAGACGCCGACGTACGTGCTGTTGGATCCCGGCGGGGTGAAGAACCCGAGCGTGAAGCCGCCGGCGCCGGCCGAGACGAGCGTGTCGTTGCCCCGTAGTGGCTGGCCAGGCGTGATGGTGTCCCTGGCAAGGGAAGCAGCGGGGAGAAGCAGCAGAAGCAGGGCGAGGCAGAGGCAGAGCTGGTGGTTGGCCGCCATTGCGGCAAGTGAACTAGCGCAGCAAGCTCGCGTCTGGACAAACCGACAGCATCGTTATGCCATCGTGTTGTGGTCAGCTCAGTGGCAGTGCGGCATGGCCAATTTTCTGGTTCAGGTGAAGTGGCAGATCTGGGCTCTCCGAGACTCCCGATCTGGCCCAAATTCTTCGGGCTTATGAAGTCTTAGATGGGCTGTGTTGGGCTGGTAGAGTCTTATTAGAATTGCACACCTCCTAATGATAAGGTGTGTGAAAACGAGAGAGATCGATCAGGTGACGAAGAACATCGACTGGTTAGAGGAGGGGTTGATTTGGTGTGTGTAGGGGGAGGGTTTCTTCGTCGTCGGACTTAAAAAAAGATTCTAGGGAGGGAGGCCGGTCTGGCGGAGGAGATGGGTGTGGGGCAGAGCGGCAATACGATGAGGGTGTTGCGGATCATGTGTGGCGGATGATGGCTGGTGGGTTAGTGCCGGTGCGGGGAGGCAAGGACGACAGGTTAGCGCGGCAACAGATCTAGCAACGAGACCGCCAACGGTTCTAGATGGAGGAGGACGGGAGATGGGGGCGAGCACGCGAACTCGATTGAGGGACGGAAGATTGCGAGCACGAGGGAGTCATCGAGAGTTTGAAGACGGCTGTGAGTCATTGAATACGTATCTAACGTCTCACAGGGGTTGTTGAAAAAAAAAGACGGTTGAAATGTAGTAACAGCTTTGTGTAGTTGGGCCATGCATCTTTCCCCATGCGGCCTTTTCGGCTCTTGCCACAATTTGGTCACGCATCAGGATGCATGAACTTATAAAAGAAAAATGGTATCCTGTCTCATGTGTTCAGATCAGTGCGCGGATCGATGGGCCCGCCCGCCTGGCTGCCGAAAGAAGAAGAGGTGGACAAAAAAAATATCGTCGTGCATGATGGCGCGACAGCCTTGAAGGTGAAGCTACGCACGAACACGAACGTTCCATCCATGCACACAGGCACGCATGAACACATGAGCTCTTTTCCGGCGCCAAGGGACCGGGAAACAAGAACAGGTATCACACCAATCCATCAGAGGCAAACGAACCCATCATTGACGCTGCAACTTTACAACAAAGATCCGTGAGATGAGATGGATGAAATGTTAGCTCGAAGGTGAAATGAATGCTCCTCCTGCACGCCTGGCCCATCATACAAGGGCAGCCTCCTAACAGAGATACACTAGCAGCTCGACTCGTCGTCCCCAGCTAGCTCATCTGCTGACCAGAAGAAGGCGAGTAATCGATCCATTGCATGGCTGAAGTGGCAACATCATAGCACAAAACTGATGCCATCAATCTCGCATGCTTCAAGACTTTTGGTCCTCCAGGCTGCAGTTCTTTGCACGGATCGATCGATCGAGCCTTTGAAATCGATCCCTGCCTCCTTGCTATGACAGCTTCCAGAACTGACGAACGTGCTGCTAACACGGCGGCAATGCTCCAGAGAAATGATTTATTTCAAATAGCCTTAGGTGTCAGTGGATCATAATAGTAACGTGATGTCTCCGTCGCTAGTGGAGTCAAAAGCTTCGTAATCCTATTCAGTGTACATGCGTATAGCTTATAAATCTTTAAGTGTGGATGAAGTATACGTGTGTTCAGATACTACACTTGTACCTAGTCTGAAGCTAAAAAAAAAAAAAACTTTCAGAACTGTGGCCTCGCCCGTCAGGGTTGGTGGTGACACTGACATGGGAGGCATCTCGATGTGATTGGAGATGAATCAAAAGGTCGAGGTTTAATCCCTGCCAGCTTGATGAGACACGATTGGTCTCCGAGCAAGCTGTCAAGCATAAATAGTTAGCTTTTCGGGAAATTTTCAGACGGAAAAAATCTTTCTATTTCTTGACTAGTGTACGTGATGTAGGATTAACTGCTACTGAAAGTGTTCGCGTACCGCTGAAACTTGAAAATCTTCAGCACTTCTCATCTACAGATCATCAGCCTTGACATCTGTTGCTCTGCACGACAACGATGCTTGTGCAGTGGCCTCACCGCTCAATCTAAGCCCTTGGTTCCATGATCGGAGCTGCGCGTGACGTGGCGGCGCACGCCACGGTGGATCCACTTGGCAGCTTCTCCGGATCAAACCGGACGCGAGCCCCGGAGATAAATTTTATGAGACCCGCACGCGTGAGATCTCGGTGAGACCCTCATCCGCGCCGTTCACGTATGATCCTATGGTACGTGCGTGTACATGTCTGCATATGTAGAGACATATGTCAAAACACAGACCGGGTCTCACGGTGAGATCCGGTCTCATAAAATTTATCTCTGCGAGCCCGGCCCTATAAATACTCTCTCTCCCCTTCTCCACTGCCATTCTTCATCGGGCTCATTAAACAAAGACAACGCCAGCCTCCTTCCTCCCCTGGCTCCAGATCTCAGATCCGAGGAGCTCCGACCCTTCTCCAATGGCGGTCAAGGTCTACGTCGTGTAAGCATCCGCGCCATCCCCTTTCTTGCGCCGAACTTATCCATCATCCCGTTGGCCTAGCTAGCTCTCTGTGATTGTCTGTACGCATCATAAAACTGATATCTTGATGCCACATGGTTCCGGACTTTGTTATTTGGAGAACTTAAGTAGTTGAAATCAAAATTCACAAACCATTCCTCTACTGCTTCATCAGGCAACATATGTTGAACTGTTTCAGTTTTGATCATCGCGTATGTTCCTAGGATCAATGAACCTGGGGAACTCGGGAGAGTTTAGCTTTGTGAATAATTCGGGTTCAGTTTTTTCTATCTAAAAAATTGGGTCTAGAAATCTTTTCCTCTTGTCGTGGGAAGTGCAGATAGATTGCGCCCCATCGTTGGTAGCGTCGTTAGCAACGTTGTGAGTGTGCTTTTTTTTTTTAAACACGCAGAAACTCTATTTCCATTACCGAGTAACGAAACCACAGTACCGTTTGAAGTCATCCACAGAAGGATAGAACAGACCAGAGAAGTACCTTGTGAGTGTTCTTGCAATGATTTGTAGTTATCTTGAGTCTTGACACCCTTTTAGAAAGATACTAGTGATTCAAATCATCACTTAGAGTGCGACTTGCAGCGATTTTGATTAGGTTCCTGTATCAAGGACAGTTGCTTTGAGAAACATTTAATTTAGTCATGTATGATATCTTTACCAACTCCCTGTTCCTACCAGCTACTAAGTTCAACTGGTCATGATTCCCAGTGGGGATCAGATTGCTGAAATAAAAATTATTTTAGTAACGTGATTTGTATTTTAATCATACTGCAAGTTAGGTAAAACTCAACATTAAAAAGATGGAATCCGCATGTGCATTAGGCCAAACCAAACACACATTTAAATAGCTGCGCTCAAGTTTAATGTATTATGTTCAAGATGGAACTTGTAGATGAGGTCAAAACTGGCTTATAGTTACAACTAGACTGTATTTCGCATTCTTTTTAACTTAAACTTATTTACAATTTTTTGTTTACTAATTTTCCTTTCGTGTGTAATTTGTATCGGTTATATCAGATGAAAACCGTAGCAAGATTGTGAAAACTGGCCTAAAATCACAAGCAATTTGTAACTTTTCCATTATCTCCGAGTAATAGGAGTTTTTAGCGTGCCCTAATTTTGTTTTCTGTTAAGGTGCAAAATTTCATTAATTCGATGAGCAGAAACTGCAGTACAAAATGATCTAAATTACAAGTGCAATTCAGTTATTTTCTATTTGCACAACTAAGATGATAGCTTGTTCTAGTTTCTTTTTCTGTCAATGATCAAAATTCATCATTGCTTCTTATATATACAGTTTTCTATTACATTTTTAGTGCTATTCTTTCTCTCTGTATATGCAAACTTCTAGAATGCATCACCTCAATGATGCATTACTTTTCTTTTGTGGACAATTATGAAATCCATGGATGCCATTTTCTGTTGATGTGGATTTTCCACTACAACAGTGCAATCCCACTCTGTCTTCTGATGGGCATGCATGTTTGCTCGCTCTTGTTGCTTCCCAGTGTCAACACACCAACACATGGACCTTGTACTTGATCCACAATTTTGCATGTCTTGCTTCTTTGCATCACAAAATAAAACACTGCATACCTAATATCCAAATAACATGACCATGTGGTTCATTGGGCTTCTGAATATTTGAACGTAAGTACAATTCATCATGAAACATACACGATTTTTCCTCGCAAAAAGAAGAAGAAACATACAAAAATTCTATGACCATTCAGAGGATGTCACTCTTGAGCAGCAAAGATTTAGTAGTGTCCTCGGGCATGCTTGATTGTTTAGTACTCAGTGCATGCATCCTGTTATTGGCAAACAGCATTTTATCTTTTAATCCACATCGCATCTCTTTAGTTGAGGTCACATCTGCAGGACAGCTTAAATATAAACAACCACCAAAATATCGTCTAATATAAGTAATATTTCACCCATGTTTTTTAGTTTTGCTATCTGAATGGGATTGTCCAACTACCGGAAAGTGAGAGCATCTAGAAGCCTTTTAAGAAAAGATGGGAAACACTTGTTTTTTCTTTTCTAGTACGCCTTTACACCTAAATACCTAATTGACAACTGACATAAATTGTTAATAATATTTTAACGTCCATTTGAACCTTAGTTTTACTACAAATTATTGCTCCGTTTTCAGGCTTTTAGACTCATATGAACCTGTCGTAGTAAAACTTTGCTGAAGTAGTTGAATTATGTATTGGTGTGAAGTTATGGACATAGGATCCATCTTTTGTTCACTTCTGGTTCAACATTTCTGATACAAATTAGTTCATGATGTCCTGAAGTTTCCTGAATTGTGCACTTACTGTGGAGATGTTATTGCAAATAGAAAGTGATGGAGATCAGGGTTGGATCGTTCTAGTTCTTGCGCATTCATCATAAAAGCAGTAAAACACTACCGATTTTTTCAATAGGTTTTACTCGACTTACGGGCATGTTGCTAAACTAGCTGAGGAGATCAAGAAAGGCGTCGCCTCTGTTGAAGGCGTGGAAGCAAAAATATGGCAGGTCAGGACAGAGATTTCAATTTCGTTTTACAATTTTTTTCGTTCACCGGCAAAAAGACCGAATCTGCTATGTGGGTTCTATATGTCAGCGAAAGAAAATTTTGAAATTAGATATTTCATTCCTCTCCAAAATTCGCGAAATTTTAGCGAAATTTTAATCCCTTGTGTCAACAACCATATAGTTTAGTTTTTTTAATAAGTATGAAATGATCACTCAGTAATTTACTACATAAAAATTTATTTCTCACGGTGATTCTGGCATGAATTCTTGTCGTCCTGCTTCTTCATAAATCTTTTGTTGCCATCCCAAAGGTCCCTGAAACTCTGCCTCAAGAAGTGCTGGGCAAGATGGGCGCACCACCGAAGACCGACGCACCGGTGATCACGCCGCAGGAGCTCGCGGAGGCCGACGGGATCCTGTTCGGGTTCCCCACGCGGTTCGGCATGATGGCCGCGCAGATGAAGGCGTTCTTCGACGCAACCGGCGGGCTGTGGCGGGAGCAGAGCCTGGCCGGCAAGCCCGCCGGCATCTTCTTCAGCACCGGCACCCAGGGCGGCGGGCAGGAGACCACGCCGTGAGTCGTTGACCTCTCCTTTCCTCTCTATCTCCTGCCGCCTTGCACGAACTGACAACGTCGTGAAAGAGAGATGGAGACGGCCGGTGATGTATGCTGACGACTCTTTTTGGTCAGGCTGACGGCGGTGACGCAGCTGACGCACCACGGGATGGTGTTCGTGCCGGTGGGGTACACGTTCGGCGCCAAGATGTTCGACATGGAGAGCGTGCACGGCGGCAGCCCGTACGGCGCGGGCACGTTCGCCGGGGACGGGTCCCGGTGGCCGACGGAGGTGGAGCTGGAGCACGCCTTCCACCAGGGCAAGTACTTCGCCGGCGTTGCCAAGAGGCTCAAGGGCGCATCCGCCTGATCGCATCACTCCCAGCGATCGCCATGGCCTACATATACATATACATCTGTGCATCTAGCTGTTCCTGTGGAACTTGTTAATCGATCTGCACTACGATGCGTGAGCGTGATACGGTCGATGACGTTGTTATGGTTTCGATTGAACTGGTTTTGAAATTCGGTACGGGGATTGTGCATTTGTGTTTAATACCATCATCATATCGTGTGCTCCATCTTTTTTTTAAAAGTTTTTTTTACTGGATCATGTCAAGATTTTTTATATTTTTATTTACAGAATTTATATGTGCATCCATTTACAAAATTTTATAGATATTCACGTATGTCATCTGTTGGATGGACTATGTGTCCACATGGCAAGAGGTGAGGCCAGTTAGATAGCTTTTTAAAGGCAAATCATTAGTGATGGCTAGTTGCCACATGAACTTGTCGTCAGTTGGATGAGTGACAGATGTATAGATATGTAAGTTTTTAAAACAAACACACATATTTACAAATTCCTGGGAAATATATATAAATAAAAAAGTCTCATGTGTCATGTACTCATGTGCTCCTATGATCGTCTCCTTTCCCATGGCTACTGAACGCAATAAGCATCTTGCTGGTTCCGGCCCACCTATCGTTCTATCCTCGGTCCGAGCCATGTGTTGGCCTGCTTACCCAGTCCGGGCCGATGAAAATGGCCCGCAACAAATGCAGGCCTGTGGTGCACGTGTTCTAAGCAATTGGGATAGCAAACCCACAGGATCAAAAAAAAAGATGTTGGAATAATAATAATAATAATAATAATAAATATTAGTAATAGTAAAAAAGTAAAAAAATAACGATATAAGATTGATATATAAATTATGGTTCAGGTACGAGAGTACATTTACAAATTCATGTTCCTCCCTCAAAAAAAAATCATGCTTTGTTGTTGAATGTTCAGACTTTGCACCAAAGACCCTTAGATTCAGATCCGAGGGCTAGGCTGCTAGGGTCAAATGCTTGCACCAATGTGATCATTTGCACCAAATATTCGCCGAGATGTTTAGCATCGACTTGTTGCAAGGAAAAGCATTGAGTAGAGACATAGAATCGTTTGTACCGTACGTGTCTTGGTCATCATGTTATACGTCGCTTAAGAACTGGGAGACAGTAACATTCGTTGAGAACCTAGCGGCCGGTTTTTATGGGCCAAGATATGCTCAAGGAACAATCTTTGAGTAAAAGAAATTATGACCCAGACACGATATAAATGCAAGTATAGTGATATAGTGCTCGATCAGTGGCGGATACAGAGGAATTTGGTAGGAGGCTCATCCATTTATCTCTTCTTCTTTCTCTTCCTCCTCTTACTCTTCTTCTTTCTATTTCTCATCTATGACCAAAAAAAAAAAATAGAGGGGAGAGGCTAGTGCGAAGCAGTAAGAGGCTCAACCCCTAGATCCGCCCTGGTTCCGATCCACCATGTCAAAATCTTTGTATTAGAGGTAACTCAAGGAACTTTGAAGAGAGAGAAACACTAAAGCAGTTACTCCAACATATATAGTTTTGACCAAGTATATGCTTTGTTACAATCGGACGGTGTACTTGACTAACTACTACTACTTGTGTGTGTGTGTTTTCCCAAAAAAAGCCCAACTGCTCACCATGCTTATGAAAGTAAAACTGATATCTCATTTTGCTTCCAAAAATAAGCACCTGTTCCAACATTCCCCTCCCACCCCAACTGGCAGGGGTGAAGCTACAATTGCCCATCTGAGTATACTGGCATCTGAAAAAATCTTAGTTATTAGCAATTTAATTTCACTTTTTGTGCATCCTAATCTCAAACATGTGCACTATCTAGGATTAGATATGTTGAACTGTGCACTTGGGTTTTTGAAGGTCTAGCCCCTGCCAATTGGTCAGGTCAATACAATACCAACACTGCATTATTCGTTTGGAAAGCTGCTTTCTCTATATCTAGCATATCATTCTCTTCTGTACCTGTCTGAACACCCAACAAAATAACAAATATATTCATATTAACCAGCTGTGTCTTTGAAAGCTCAAAGCTCGTATCCCATTGCAGTTTTGTTAATCTTAGCTCCCCCTCTTTTGAATGCTCTTGCTTTTCTTAGGAGGAATCAAAACGCAGATTTCACTTTGACAATACATTATATTGCTTATTGCTCGCCTCGAGTTTTGTTTTTTATCGCCTCAAAAACACATTATTGCTGATTGCTAGCTCGCTTTTGCTTTTGGTTCAAATGCCTACCTTTTTTTTTTTGCGAATGCCTACCTAGCATACCACGTGCATGTCTCTTGTCTCTACCGAAATGTGCCCCCAAAGGTAGGGTGCCAGAACTCCGGCGCCGTCTCGCTCGCCACCGTGTAAGTGGCGGCGACCGGGACGAGGCACAGCCCTCGGCTTCGCAGGTCCTCCTTTACCTCGCCACCGTCCTTCGCCTTTCCAGAACCCTAGTCAATTCAGAAGAAAATTCCAGTATTGACAGGTGCACATAAAGAAATTACACATCAAAATGGCGGCTAAACAATTGCAGGTTTATCGATACCTGTTGTTGCTGTAGCTGCACAGGGCGCCCATACCTCAGGTACGGAGAGCTGAGAGACTGCAGAGGTCGATCGGTTCAATAGCTCGAATCACACAACTTGTGAAGCTGACTATGAATTTTTTCAGCTCATCTATTTGATGAAGGTGAGCGATAGAGTTCGTATACTTACATCTACTTGATCGTGCAGCAACTTGATGTATTCGATGGCCTCGTGAAGAACCGATGCGGTATCCGTCTAAAATGGATCGAAAATGATGTATAAATTCATCAACTTGGAAATGAGAATTTTTTTTTCTCAAGCAAAACTAAAGGAAGACAAATAAGAGAGAAGCTGATGCAGAAAGGGAAAAAACTAGAAAATTAGAGGCACCTTTCCGAAAGGCGAGACCAGTTGCTGGAGAGCAGTGATTCTGTCCCCGAGCTTCTCTTTCCTAGCCTGCGGAGAAGAATCGAATTAAAAGCAATCCAAAAGCCATCATAATTCAATTGATGATAGCTAACAAGAATGTCTTGCTTGAATTGCTAATTGAGCTGGAAAAGATGGGAGAATAATTGAAGACGGAAAATGATAATATTTCGATTGCGTCGCGTCACAGGCCGGTGCACACCTTGAAGGTCGGCAATGGAGAAGGCATCTCGATCCGGGGTTTCTTGGGTGCCGCAGGCGAGTCAGGAACACTTCTTCTCGTCACTGAAGAGCAAGCTTCCTGAACAGATTCCTTATTGGACTGCGCGAACCAGGGGCCGAGTCAGAAGAAACCCTAGCAGCTAGCCAGTAGGTAGCATCTAGTCAGCACGCTAGTCCGTATCATACCTTGAAAGGTTCGGGCTGCAGCGTCTGCAAGAGAAGCCGCGACGGCTCCTCAGCCAGTTCGAAATTCCCCGTCGACGTGACGAGGAAGCCGGGGAACTGCTGCTGCGAGAACGGCTTCGTCATCGGCGCTGCCGGCATGGCGCCGTAGCTCCTGGCCGAGCTGGAGTAGTACCGGGGCGCGCTCTGCGATGCTGCTGCCACGGGCGCCGTGCCGTCGGCGTCGTACTGGGCCGGCACCGGAGGTGGTGGTGGCTGGTCGAGCAGGAATAAGTGGCGGCCCGCGTCGCCTGGGAGTTGGAGCAGAGCGTTGAAGCTGCTGCTGGCCTCGGCAGCCGCTCTGCCGCCGCTGATTGTTGCCATGCATTCATGCAACCATAGAGAGCATCGGTTTTTGTGCAATATGACATTGATTATTATGCCCAGATCGATCGAATACAGAACGCGGCAAATTGAGACTCTACACTTACACGAAGCCTTGCGTCCAATCCATGTGGGGGTCAGCAAGGACGGAGGAGGACGAGGCGGCCGTGGCAGCGTCGTGCAAGCTTGTCTCGAAATCTGTCGGAGTAGTACTAGTCGCCGACTCGGCGGCGGCCAGGTCCGACTCCGCGGCCGGAGCCGACGAGCAGGCCGACGCGCCGTCGGTTCGTGCGGAGCTCCACCACTCGTCTGCCATGGGGAGCTAGCCAGATGGACGTCAGCGCCTTGATGTATCGTTGCCAAGTAGTGAGCTTGAGGAATTTGGCCGGGATTTGCCGGGCGTGGAGTAGAAGTTAACGTGACGGACGCGGCGTACTTTGAGCGCTTGTGGGGGCACAGGGTGACAGGGGTGTCGTCTCTCTGACTTGTTGAGTTCTGACCTCTGGATCGATCTCGATCCTCTGCAGGTGTAACTAGCAACTGCAGAGGGCTAGATCCTTTCTTCAACCGTCAGATGCTACAGTAGAAAGCGTCGTTACAGTATAACAGAACACTGTTGCTACAGTAATTTACCTACAGCACCATTGCGCATCACTGTTCATCTACTTACATTTTACTGTTCTAGATGCTACAATAACTGCATTGCCCTACTGCAGAGGATCGGATCCCCTCTGGATGGGGTACGCCGGTACGGTGCTGCCACTAGCGCATAGAGTTAATGGTCGCAAGGGCCTCACTTTTAATTTGTGGATTAGATTGGGATGGTATCTGGCAAGTCCTGTACTCGTTCAAGCGCGGCTCATGTTTTAGTCAAGCGCAAGCACCGTGTTCATGAACAGTGCGGCCAGAGACATCTTTGGGCTCTAGCTAAGTTGACATGCATGCGAGTCCACAACAACAATACAACATGTCCAACATTTCCCGGGCATTTTATTATCAAGTGGCCGACGGTATAGTACATTTGTTGTATTTTTTTCTATATGGTACAGTATTGCTGCAAATTAATTAGTTATTGGTAATCTTTGGTCGCTAATTTGTTTTCATTTTGAGAAATATCCAAATTAAATTAGAAATATCTCAGGTGTAGCTAAAATAGTCCTGTTAGATCATGATTGTGATTTTAGTGATTAATGATAATATAGTCATTGAGACTAACATATTTATCAAGAATAAATGTTAGTAAGTCTCATGTATTTAATACATCAAGAATCTACCTTAGCCGGAATAAAGTTTGATTGTATTGAAAAAGTCCTAAAATTTTTTACCTCACCGGATAATCCGGTGCAGAGAAGTTTACACTCACCGGAGTATTATGTCCAGAGGCTGATAGCCTCATCGAATAGTCCGGTTAATAGGATATGAACTTACTGGAGTATTTCTGATAAATAGGGAGAAAGCCGAGGACCGTACCGAATAGTCTGATGATGAAGGGTATAAAGCACCGGAATATTTTTTGCAGAGACTATTTCAAGTGCTAAAGAATAAAGATCAACTCATCGGATAGTCCGGTGATCACAGAGATAATTGCACCAGAATATTTTTAAGCAAAAGAAGAGAAGGTTTGACTCACGAGATGTTCCAATATGAATAGAATGAACACAGAATGAATACACTGGATCATTTTACACAGAGAGGCTGCAAAGACTCAGATGGCTAAAGATAACTCACCGGAATATCCGGTGATGGATTCGAAGGTACATTGGAGTATCCGGTGTTCACAGAGGAATTGAGTGGAGTTCCAACGGCTAGTTTCTGAGGTTGTACTCACCGGATGATTCGGTGTTAGTACTATTATTCTCACCGGATCATCCGGTGTTTACAGCTTTTCTGAGTCATTGAAAAAACGGCTAGTTGGCAGGTTTGAGCCTATAAATACCCCCACTTAGTCATTTGAAAGAATGACATAATGCTAGAGTTAAGAGAATCTCATATATACTTGAAAAGACATCTAAGCCACCAAAGTCTTTAAAGTGATCATCCAAGATGATTAAACACAAGATTAGAGAGTGTTTAATGCTTATAGACCTAGAGTGAGTTGTAGCTAGATTCTGCAGCTTGAAAAATGGATAAATGAGTGATTCTAATTTATAACAAGTGGTACGTCGATACCTTGGAGTCTTGTTGACTCACCGGCAACTTGAGTTGAAGTTGCTAAAGCTTGTTGACCCTCCGACTTGGTGTGGAGGCACGATAAGACACGTGTACGGGGATGCGAAAACCCTTACCTTGATGTCTCAAGCTCTGAAGTGATTACGGTGGCAAGTGACCGAAAGAGAGTCTAATAGTGAGATCTTGTCTTGATGGCTTTGTAACTCATCCGGTTTGAGGCCTTAGCTTAGTGGCTTGGTAGCTTAAGAGTCACGACCGGGTGCTGACCGAGAGTATATTCTTGGTGGAGCTCCAATATAGATTAGAGATGACATTTATATCATCGATAACACAGGATAAAAAATTATTATACCGAGTTTGTCTATTTACCTTATTTACATTTCCACATTTACGTACTTGTAATTTACCTTGTTAGAGTATATTACAATCCTTTTGAGCGGTAGAGTAGATATATTAGATAAATCTAGAGCACATTTACATAAAATTTAAGATAGATTTATCTTATAAAACTTTTAGAGTTATTAATTTTTAAATACCTAATTCATCTCTTCTTTAAAACGTCACCGTTCCTTAGAGAGAGAAATTTAAAGGAGAACAACGTATTGGCGCAACGGCACTGCACGACACACGTCTTCGGATCGCCAAACAAACGTTTGGTTCCGGTCCCACTAAACGAATGTACCAGCTCCTTGGTTTTGGGCGGCTGAAATGAGCAAGCCAGGCTAAAGAAACAAAAAAAAAATGATACTTGGGCCACCCCCGTCCAAAAAAACTAGTCCAATGAGTGAGCTCTCCCTTATAAGTTGTGCTACATCTCTCTTCACAAGCAATATGTATGGGACTATTCCTAACACAATAACCGTCGGTCACTTTCAAAATAACCCTAAATTTTTTTTAAAAATCTAGTAATGACGGATGGCAGGGGCCGATTTAGGAGGGGGAGCTGCTTCTATTCCCTACCGCCCCTACCTAGAACATTTTTTACTATTAATGAGGGAAAAGAAGAGAAAGAAGAAGACGAGGGGAGAGATGGTGGAGGAGCCCTCTATCTAGCTTTTCTACATCTGACACTGGCGGATGGCAATACGGGTTCAAAGGAGGATGACGGCGTTGGTGGGAGCACAAACTCAAGTCCATTCAAAGATGAGGATAAATCGGTTGAGACTATC
Organism: Phragmites australis; assembly: GCF_958298935.1. Classification (NCBI taxonomy): domain Eukaryota; kingdom Viridiplantae; phylum Streptophyta; class Magnoliopsida; order Poales; family Poaceae; genus Phragmites; species Phragmites australis. The sequence continues at coordinate 31,614,535 of NC_084929.1, read as the reverse complement.
TAGATTTACCGATTTTAACATAACTAAACACAAATAGTGAAGATTGTGTGAACATTTTTTAAGTGCTTGAAAACTATTTTATTTTTCAATCACCATCCTATGCGCTAGGATCGAATCCAACCATCTCAGCCCATAAGTAGTTGCATATTGATTCAGAGGAAAATGAGGTTGATTGATAAATAAGTTGGTTTTAAAAACTTGAAAGATAGCAAAATTGTATCTCAAAAGGATTTGTATCCGTGTAGTACAATTTCTAGTTTATGAACAGTACCATTCCTTTCCTTTTTCTTGTGGACTAAAGCTACTAACTATCGAGTCATTGATGATTGAAGCGTGTGATTTGTCTTCGGATGAGTTATTGTATTGTTTGCGACCAAGGAAAGTAGGATGTGCTGGTTTGTTCAAGTGTAAAGCAACGACGATTAGCTATATATGGTCATGAAGCTAGCTTCTAATTCAGTCAATCTCAAACGTGGCATCTCCTCCTTTTTTCAAGGGAACTTATAGCATTCTGAGTTTTAACATGTTAGTTAATATCAAGTTTCACTGCAAATTAAAATTTTATAGTTAATTAAATCAAATAAAATCAAGGAATTATACATTTAAATATATATATATATATATATACTTATATTTATACATACACTACCTTAAACTCTAAACTTCTTCATGCATTAATTTATTCATCTATATTTAGTTTATGTTTTTTATGGTTCCTTGAGTGGAGGTTTGAAATAGAATGTCTCTTAATTTCAAATCTATTTTTAGATTCTATTCAGCTCAAAGTTAATTTGATTCAAATCATCTTCTAAATCTTAGAGCTTTACTTCTGATTCACAATTCAAATATTCCCATTTAAATTGATCTTAATCCAAATTCAAATCTCTCATTTGAATTTAAACCCAAACCTTCTTTTCTTTTCCTTTTTCCCATTTTGACCCTGGGACAAATCCTTTTCTCTCCTCAGGTCGCTTCTCCTTTTTCCCTCTCGATGCGGCCCAGCAAGCTAGCCCAACTGGCCTAGCTCCCTTCTTCCTCCCTTCTCCCGCGCCTGGACCGCAACCGCAATGTCGGCCCAACTTCCTCACGCGCCGGCCAGCCCGCTCTTTAGCGCCTGTGCGCGAGCCCTGGCCATCCATGTGTTGCCCATCCTGTGCTCGTCCGCCCGCGCCTTCTCCCTCTCCTCCAGCGCGACGTTGTGCCACCGCGATAGCCGGCGCAATGAATACACCGGCAACTTTCTCACCCCTTGCCCATGACATCCACAATCTCGCTCACTCTCCTCTCCTCTCTCTACTCCGCCCAAGCATCTAACGCCGTGCGACTTCCACGCCCACACATGCGCGTGGCCAGCACAGACCTGCCACCGCTGCAGAGAAGCAACGTCACACCTTCCCACCGTCACTACCCCCTGCGCCACATCATCGCGCTCCCATCGCCTCTCTGTGCGCCCTCTTTCTATAAATAGAGAGGCACAATCTCTCTCTGTTTCCACACTTCGCCACCACCATCGCACTGCCACCGTCACCATTCTCGCTGATGTAGCTCTGTCGTCGCTGATTCTTTCCCGTGAGCTACCGAGAAGCACCACAAACTCACCGTCGTCCCTGTGCCACTCTCCACCGACCGAAAGCACGACGCGAGCCCGCCTGCGCCGGAAGCCTTGGTACCAAAACTGGATTTTCTGTGAACGAGATGCCAAATACAAATACTAAATTTATAAATACATCAATATATTATTTATTTTTATAAATATAATGTCATATGTTGGCTATTTTGAATTTTACCCACTCCAAAGTGCATTGCGTATCGGCTGGTCTGATCTCAGTGGAATCTCTGCACATCACATCACTAGTTTGAAAACAGGCTGCTCGACAAGTGAACCAGCACCACCACTACGTGGCACAGGTCAGTGCAAGTCAGCAACAGGCTCCGCGACAAGCTCACCGCCAGATCTGCTTTTGGCCTCATGACGCGGTGCTCTGAATTGAGACCGTCGCCGACCAAGACCAGAGGAGATTGATGTCCGTCGCTAAGGACATATTCAGTGGGTATCTTAAAGCTGTTATCTCTTTTTTTTTAATATATTTTTAAAAGATTTTATTTTTATTTTTTTATACTTTATAATGCTTAGAGCTATATTTTCTTTTTTAAAAGCTAGCTTTTTAAGATTTTTTTTACATGAGAAAATTTTCTCTTTACGTTTGCTTCATTTGCATCCTCACTTATTTCCCTTCTCTATGCATACCATAATAATAAGAACTCGCTACTATATATATCATCAAAGTTACCCTAACCAATTGATTATTCCGTCACAGTACGAAACGGACAAGGTTAGAGTATATTTGATAAAGCTCTCCAACCTCCTGATTCTACACTTTCAATGGTGAAAGTGATTCTATTTTTAAAATCGTTTGATATGTTAATAGTAAAAGTGTTTTTTAATAAAAGATTATATTAAAATTGAGTAGAATAAGTTAGAAATCAGCAGAAACTAGATTTTTCGACTCTCACCTTACAGTACAAAATGTGGGAGTAATTCACTTTAATTTTAACGTAAAATCGATATACCAACAAAACTTTGAATAGCACTCCTATTAATTTTGACACAGAATCAGCTCCCCTAAACCGCTACAAACTACCCCTTAGTTACGACTACAGGCAGGACGCAACTGCTATGAGGAAAGCCTCATGCCTTCGCATAGCAGTTGGACTTTATGGTCAGCTAGTGGTTGTGCGACTTTATTTGCAGGAATCGTATCTTTGAGACTACAATTTTCTAATCGACAAGATCATTTTCGAGAAAACAGTCTTGCTTTCTGTCTGATGTAATCTCCTTATCTACGACACTCCTTTTCTCTTGCGTTTTTGATATTTTGTAGTGTCAATTTGGTTTTTCTAACTTGAGCTAATTAGCTTTGACTGAACAACTCCATTTGGTTCAGAAGAACCATTCATCTCAAGTTCCTCAGCTATATATGTGGTAGAGGTTACAAAAAAGAATAGGATACTGAAGGTGAATCATATGGACGAAACCGGGATCGGCCCCTTGGAAAATTTAGGGTGAAAGAGAAAACTGTTGACTACGTTGAATCAAGCTTAGCTAGGCTAGGGTTTGGTGTGGTGACGGGAGCGTAAGGTAACGATTTCACCCACTAAGTTTTAGAGTCTCTTTGGACTGTAGGATTTATAAAACACATGGATAGAAAAAAATACAAGATTAGAATCTTTGCAACTTAAATCCTATAGAATGAAAAATGACAGTAAACTGTAGAAATGATTGTTTGAATAGAGCGTAGAAAAAATACCAGAATCATATGAAAGATAGATATAAAGGAAATTTTCCATGAGGTTGGACCTCATGTTACGATTCCTCTAAAATTTCTATGAAAGAATCAATTTCATAGGATTTTCATAAGAATTTAACAAACCCATTCCTTTATTACAAAGGACCATTATTGGAAAATTTTCTAAAGATTGAAATCATCCAAAATGCCTATGAAAATCTTACGATCCAAATGAACCAATAAATCCTGCCACCCATGATTTACACACAAATATTTTTAGCGGTTTTATTTATAAGGGTGTGATAGAAGATGCACTTGTGGACATGAGTATGATGTGTGTTTGTTGTGTACGTGTGTGTCATCTTAATTGTAATAAAAAAAATGGTTTCCAAACTTGTATGCCGTGTTCTTTGAAAAGAGAAATCTTTGCCGAGTCCTGCGCGAAGTAAGACCTGCCAAATGATGCTCAGCAAGAGCGTTCATGATTGTACTCTCGGAAAGAGATTTGATCTAATTATCCTCCAGTGCTTTTTAGCCAGGCTCTGATTCCCTGGAGATGCAAAGCGAGTGGACCTGTCAGCGCCTTGATGAATTCAACTAGAGATTTTGACTAATGAGAGGGATGCATGCATTGCTTCAGTGTAGCACGATCGACCGACACCCGAGTATTGACAAGATTATTTTTTGGCGGATGCAAATGGGTTGAGGAAGTTAGGTCCTGTTTGTTTCCACTTAAGATTATAATAAGCTAGCTTATTTGTGCAAAGTAAAAACAAATAAATAGATTATTTGCCCAGATTATTATAAGCTGAAGTTCAGATTATAATAATCTCATAAGCTGTAGAGGAGAAGCTTATTTCAGCTGTAGACAAGAAATTAAAACACGATCATCGTATTAGCCGTGAGATGTGTCCGTGTGATTTTGATCCCTGGTGTTGAAACATGATTTATACACAACAGACTATAAGCCAGCCGTCCTCGTGAGCCCATACTTTTTTTTTCCTTGAAGGGGTGGACGAACTTTATTCCTCAACAATAACGTTTATTGGTACACGAGAAATATCAAGGATTGAATATATTCCCTCAACATGGATTCAGATTTAGCAATAGAATAGATTTTTAAGATGAATATTATTATTCTGTTAAATCTTATTTGTTTAGTTAGTGCATTGTGGCTATATTATAGGTGCAGTCTACATCGTAGTAAAAAAATGTGTAATAGCTCCGGGTATAACGGCTGGAATATGTTATATTTTATTATCTAAAACTCAAGATTTGGGTGCAACTATGCTAGTACAGCCAAAAGTATATATCACTGTTGAGAAACTCTCTAGCACTGGGCCAAAACTGCCACCACGCACTGGATTTTGGAGAGACGACCCAAACGCGACTCATTTGTAAGCAAAATAGTGATAGGAGACGCGGACCAACACTTACCCCAACCCACGCACCCACCCCCAGGCCGAACGGCAAAGCAAGCAACAAACGGCACAAGGCCCCCCCCCCCCCCCCCCCGCGAACCCCGGGCCAGCGTCCATGATTTCCTCCCCCGGCTCGGCGAGCGGCGGTGGACTCTATCTGCTCTGCCGCCTGGGTCTGGGGAGGCGAACGGGCAGAAAACCAGCCGAGTCCTGTCCCGGTTGCGGCTGCCTGCTGTGCGCGGCCTGCTACGGCGGGCCACGGCTCGCGGACGAACCAGATCACGATCAGCCGGTATGCTTTAGATTTTTTTTATATTTTTTCTAGATATTTTCAAAATTGTGCATCATTTAGAAAATTTACAGATCTATATTTATCATCTGTTCAACGGACGATAGATCCATATAGCACCCGACCATTACTATCTATTTGCCTTTAAAAAGCTCTGCGATCGGACTCAACGGGTAACAGGCTTTTACCTCCACCCAACGGGCGTATAGATATGTAAATTTTAAAAGTAGATACACATTTTTATTAATTTTGAAAACATATATAAATAAAAAAAAGTCCACAGTTTTATACTCGTGGCATGCATACTTTTTTTTTTGGTATGCTTTAAATTTTTTATATCTTTTCTAGATATTAGCAAAATTATGCATCATTTAGAAAATTTACAGATCTATACTTATCGTTCATTGGATTGACGACAAGAACCTATTACCCATTCAACAACCCATTCAACAGACGACAGATCCACATGACACCCGATTATTACTATCGATTTGTCTTTAAAGAACTCTCCAATTGGGCTCAACAGGTAACAGGTTTTTATCGTCCATCCAAGAGACGATACACGTGTAGATATATAAATTTTCGAAATGAATATACATTTTTACTAATTCCGAAAAAAATATAAATAAAAAGTCCACAGTTTTATACTCGTGGCATGCATAGTTTTTTTTTTGCGGGTATCGTGGCATGCATAGTTAAGCGTACATCGCCCGTGTTTCTGCTCCTGTTGGGTATCGACAAGGAGGCGAGCGTGCAACTACGTGCGTACGTGTTATATATGCACGTACATCTGTCACAAGATCAATCAGAGCGGCTAGGCAAGTGCATGCGTCGCGTGTCAGCACCGAACTAGATATGTACGTCCGTCCGTACGTGCGCAGGTGCATTGTCTCGGTGGTGAGCCCATGCATCTTTTTTTCATGAATTCCACGCATTAGGGGCGGATTCAGGCCAAGCCTAAAAATATATCATTTATATATAATAAATCTAATAGAAATTTAGATCTAAGTCATATATTTCAAATTTGGGTCTAACCCCAAGCTGAAGTCTAGCTGCTATGGATCCGGTTCCGTCTGTGGCAAGCGTTTTTTTTTTTTCCTTGCACGAATCCCACTTATCTTTATTCCATGGAAGAGGAGACATTACACACATCAAGCGTAGATCACGAACATCTCTTTCGCTCACGCAGAAGTTAAGGTGCATCAAGATCCAGCTAAGAAATGATGAGTCCAAGCTTTGAATAACCCAACCGATGAATCACGATAAGAAATACAGACACGGTGCCATAAATTGAAACCCGATTAGTACTACAATCGGAGTTGCACCGAGCCACCGATAGGTCAGATCACACGCGACACGCGACGCCAGCTATACCGTACCGATGGGCGCCGACCGCACTGGTCAGTGTGTCGGCAGACGACCGGAAAAAGCCGGGGACACGAGCATATAATGCGAGCGGGGACATTCCCTTTTGCGATCCATTCATCCAACGCCATGGGGTCCTACACTCCTACGCCTATGACATCTACTAACACCCCTACATGCAGCTAGGCAGCTGCCCCTATCTACTACTAGTGCCGTCGCCGTGGCCAAGCCCCGAAAGAGCCAGCGCCGCCGCGCCACGGCAATCAAAGCCCGGCCGGCGGCCCCCTGATATCTACGGCGAGACAGCTCCAAGAAGAATCGAACAACGGCGCCGCAGCGGGGCGGAACTGCAAACTACGTGGAGCATGCGGATGGATGGATAGGTGGGCACGGACGTGAAGGCGAGGGCTAGCGGGCACGGAGGTGACGGCGAGGGATAGCGCGCACGTTGAGAGGCCACGGCCACAGATGCCCCGCCCTGCCTGCCTTTTCGAAAGGCGGGGCGCGGAAAGAGACCGCATGGGCGTGTGACCAGCTCGGATCGAGATCATCTAACTTCAGCAACGTGAAGTCAGAGGCACACAGTAAACTGAGTCCGGATAAACACTATTTGCAGGTGGTTACTGTAGCACATACTATAGTAATATTTACTGTTTGATGAACACTGTAGTACTAAATCTGAACTGTTCATATGTGATCCGATAGCTCAGATCCACTTGAAGTCACCTGACTTCATAGGGGATCTCAATCCGACTAGCTCATGCTCGCTTCATGCAAGCTGCTACCATCGCTCGTCTGTTGGCCGTCGATCCACACGTGCGCGCGTCGAGCAATGCACTCACTCCGCCGGATACTGTCGTTGTGAGACTGGAGCGTATGGTGCGGGTCCGCGGTGTGCGGGCCAGCGGTCGATGGAGTGGGAGAGAGCGTGGGTTCACCTCTAAATTTGTTACGTTCAAGGTTAATTACTTTATAAATTTTTATGTAATTATTTGATTGATTATTCTAATTATGATAATCATATTTGCTTAGCTTTTTAGTTTATACGTCAATTTTTTATTAACTTTATCACACTTATAACTAAAAATTTATTAGCCACACTATTTGTGGCAAGTCATATTTGGCTAATCTTAGACGTACCAAACTAATGTATGAACCAAATAGACTCTAAATGTGTGATTGGTTATCCACATGTACTGATGCTCGTATGAATTGTATATGTAGACTAAGAGTAAGTAGACTAAGCAGAGTCATGTTGGTTGAAAATAATAGTGTTTGGTTGGTTGTATATATTTAAACATCTTGAGTTAAATTTTTGTTTGGTTGATTGAATCTGAGGTCTCATGAGCGGATGCAAAAGCTAGTATTCTAATTGGTTACTCATATGAAGATGATTTTATGAAAATAACAAGTGAACTCATCTGCATGAACAGATACAACAGACTGCATCCACTAAAACATGCTACGAATATATATTTATATCCGTTAAATTAAATTAAAATAGTGTATATAGCTAACTAAACCAGTTTCTTTATAAATTATATATATCCCTTCAGTCCGGATACATTCGTGAGCGTAACCCATCACCCCTAAATGCATATGGCGTGGGTCCGTGGCGCGCGGGCCTGCAGTCGATGGAGTGGGAGAGAGCGTGGGTTCATGTCGGTGATATAGGAACCAGGGTCCCCGAGTCCCGAGGCCAGGACAATAGAATGTCACGTGACGCCTTCCCTCAAGGACTATATCCCCGAGGCCCGAGAAGACCCAGTTCCGGGAGGGGTGCTCGGGGCCATAAACAGTAGTCCCCGAGTACCTATAGTTCCCTGAGGACATAAGAAGACAGTTTCGAAAGAGGGCGCTCGGGGTCATGAACAGTGGTCCCCGAGTACCCGTAATTCCTCGAGAACCCGAGGAGACACTGTCTCGGGAGAGGGCGCTCGAGGTCATGAACAATGGCCCCCGAGCACCCGAAGTTCCTCGAGGACCGAGAAGAGACATATCCGGGAGAGGGCACTCGGGGCTATGAATAGTAGTCCTCGAGCACCCAGAGTTCCCCGAGGACCTGAGAAGCCCCTTGCCCGTGGACCCCACAAGGGCTCAGCGGTGAGGTGTCAGTTGGTGAGAGGCTCGATGCTGTATTTAAAAGGGAGCGTGGTCTGTCACTTCCAACCACCCCCACGCCTATTGTCAGTCCCTGCCACCGCCTGATAGGGAGCGCGGGTGACATTTAATGCGACGGGTCCCATCACACATCACCCTGCGCGCCTTGGAGATATCGTCGCTGGGCTCGAGGCATGTCACCTGCCGCCATGCTGTGTCAGACCTGCTGAGAAAGGCATTCACAAAGTATTAATAGCATACACACATGAGTATGGTATTACACCCCGTACGACCCAAACCTGTCTAAAATTCCTTGAGCATTTGCTCCAACTAGCAAACGATCATCCGTCTTGCTTACATCTCCCATACTCGCATTAAACCCACGTACGAGGTAGATTCAGAATCATCCCCTGGCTGAATCTCAAAGGGGTCCATCAGGATCCCTGTTTGAAGAGTTCATCCTCCGACAGTTCGCGTCTAAGTTGGTTACATTTGAGGTTAATTACGTTACAGACTTTTTATGTAATTCTTTGGTTACCTGTGGTAACTATAGTTTCTTAGTTCCTTAGTTTAAACGTTATATATTCAGTTTTTTTACTAATTTTATCATACTTGTAACTAAAAATTTATTAGACATATTATTTGTACCAGGTCATATTTGACTAATCTTAGATGTGATAAACTAAGGTATGAACCAAACAAATTCTAAGGATGTGATTAGTTGTACATATGTATTGTTGTCCATACGAATCGTATACGTAGACTAAGAGGAAGCAGGCTAAGCGAAGTTTGAAAAGAAGAGTGTTTTTTGGTTGTATCTATCTAAATATACTGAGTTGAGTTTCTGTTTAGTTGACCGAATCTAAGTTTGTGATTAGATGTAAAAGCTGAGATTCTGATTGGTTGCTCGTACGAAAATGATTTTGTGATAATGATAAGTAAATTCGCCTGTCTAAACGGATGCAACAACCTGTATGTATTGAATCAAACTAAAATAATAAATATAGATACTAAACACGTTTCTTTATAAATTATATGCATCCGTTCAGTCGGGACACATTCGTGAGCATAACCCATCACCCCTAAATGCAGGGCTGGGGCACACCGCACACGGCGAGGGTGGCAGGCATGTGCCGGCCGCGGACACGCGACGTGATCGGTCGTCGCCTTTCCCGTGGCCCGCCTGCCCGTGTTGGCACCTGTCACGCTCGCTCGCCAACCATTATTGGCGCGCTATCTGGTAGGAGTTAGCTGCGGGGTACCGTGCACGGTCCCCGGTGCAATGTACGTACGCGCGCACTGGCTGCCGCCCTGCCGTAGACCGTAGTGCCGTGTCCGCTGTCGGCGTATCCGTGTATGGTCTCGAGCCCTCGACAGTGACACGCCCCTAGCTAGCTAGCTGCCTAGCCGGGTGTAAAAAAAGATGGCATCCATCTACACGTAGAAAGAGATAATCTTTGGGTACTGTGTAGCTTTCAAAGAAAATGCTGCTCGCTAGGGACATGGCAGGACTGATTATTCCTGCAGAGTTTTGGATGACGCGACGCGACAAGCAAGCTAGGATGCGTAGGCACCACCGGCGCGCATTAGCTAGCTGCCTCGGGTCGTTTCAGCCGGAAAGCTGGTGGTCTGGAAATTGTGGCGCAAAGCCAAGCCCCCAAGATTTTGCCGGATATAAAAGTTGCGCGACCGCTTTTTGATTCGGCCATTTCGATCGAATTCGTCGGTACGTACGGCAGCGGATGCTGGCTCCATGATATTCCGAGACAGGAACGCCACGGCCGTCGCATGCGTCGCCATGGCCATGCCACCGACTGCGCCGCACCGGCTGAGTGGCCGGCCGTGGGAAAGGCTACTACTCGGTGACGGGGCCCTCAAGTTACTAGCCTTGTACCAGCTGGCTACGCAGCGACGACGGGCCGCGGCCGCGGGTGGACGATCAGGCGCCCGGCCGGTACCGCTTCCGTGCGCCGCCGCCGTCTCGAGCTCCCTCTGCCGACGGCTCGCACCGGTCGCTTTCCGCGGCCGTGCGCCGGCGTCAAGCGCAGCATGCCTTGTGCATCAGTGCGTGAAACTACGAGGCATGGAGCTAGCGATCGATCTGATCCCACCACACGTACACATGCGTCCGGCGCGCGCACGCGTACGTACGACTTGATCGGTCCATGTATATCGACACTGATCGTCGATAGAGAAAGGAAGAAAGCAATGCGTGATTTTATTTTGTTCGTTAATGACAAATGCAGCACTGATTAGGGCTCAACATCAGCATTGAAAGTTCTGCTCGATTTTTGCGTTGCTTGGCTTAACAAGACAAGATCGTTAGAAAAGCTAGCGGGCCGGATTTTCCCAGAAAGATAGCAAACATATTGTCCCAGCAAAATCATTAAGGGCGTAGTATAGGGTGTACCTTGTTTTCAAAAAGTTAAACTTGATAAATTTTGATTGATAATTAGTCAAATTATATGTATGTTTAGTGTACAAAAGTTGTTTTATAACATTTGACAATAATAATCAAAGTTTACTTTTGATTTTTTTTTTCAAAACAAGATATGTCCTGCATTTGTGGACGGAGGGTTTACTTTATTAGCAAAAAGCGACATTTGACGCAAGAACAATCGATTAGCAGTCCAAACCAAGATACGAGTATGATGAATTGAAGCTTGCAGCTGATTGGCCGGCAGAGAGATATAGCTTCCACTTATGCCCTTCGTCCCTTCGATTCCTAGCAGCTAAACCTAGATTATTAGATATCTAATTAGTGAGGCCCTGCACTCGTTGGTGTTAAGGATGATCTCTCTCCCTCCCCTTTGTGGGTAACTCGAAATCTACTGGTGGCTACGCATTCGGGTGTTACGGTGATGTTTCAGGGAATACAGGCGAAGATCACGAAGTACCTTTGGTCGCAGCTCGGAGGTTAGCCTAAATCCTTCATCCGTGCGGGCGAAGGCCCGGACTATCCTTTGGTTGAAGATCGGAGGTGCGTCCGCGGTCCCAGCTACCCATGTCGGTGAAAGCGACAACAGGCCTTCGGTTGGAAGCTGAAGGCTACACCTGCAGTTTTGCTAACCGAAGTGGGCAAAGGTACCAGCGCGTCTTTGGCCGGAGATCGAAGATTGACTCATGGTGCCAAAGAGGAGGAGCGAAGCCCGTGGTGAACCTCCGGCTGATAGCTGAGAAGCCTTCGACGGAGTCATAGGATCGACCGAAGACCACGATTGGATGTTCCTACTTAACTGCTCAGGGCAGAGTTGTAATTATGTAAATAAACTTGATTGTACCATAATGCTCCCGAATATTCCGAGAATGTAGCAGGTGAGGGGATAAAACTGTAAACCCCAGCATAAAGTGGTTGAGTACGAACTATAAATATGGTCATACTGTACTTGAGACATGATGAATTGTTGAATATCCACACATATCGTATTTACCTCTTCATGATTATTAAACATATAGTACAAAGTAACATATACATGTATAATGATACTCCATTATTAGGATAAATTGTATCTCTAGTAAATTCTTAAATCTTAATGATCAAATCCTCATCAAAATTCCTCTAAATCTGAAAAAGGTTAGTTTATCTTATGAATTCAAATGGATTGGATAATTGTAGCAAACATGGTCTTACGAGGGTATATAATGTGATTTTGGTGATTAATGATAACATAGTCAATACGACTAATATGTTTGTCAATTACATATTTTAGTAGGTTTTGTGGATGTAATACATGAAGAAGCTATCGTAGTTGAGACAAAGATTAGGTGAATTGGAGGAGTCCCAGAAAAATTGGCTATATCGGAAGGTCCAACGCTGGGTCAATTGTAGACGCTAGAGTATTTCTGTTAGAAGAGGTTAGAGAAGATTACACTCACCGGAAGGTTCGATAATGCCCAAGATGTACACATCAGAGCATTTTGCATCAGCGCAGAAGGAGTTGAACTCACTGGAAGGTCTGGCGCACTGAGTTGTACTCACCGAATGGTATGCATCGGAGTATTTGTTGCAGAGAATGTTCCAAATATTGAAGATTGAAGGTTAATGCATCGGATGGTCCGACGCTCAGAAGTTCAACATGTCGGGGCAATTCTTGTAGAGAAGATTTCAGTGGCTCGATCAGGCTCAAGACAACACGCCAGATGATCCGACGATGAAGTGAAGAACACATCGAAATGTCTGGTGTTCACAGAAGGGTTGGGTGGAGATCCAACAGCTAGTTTTTTTAAAGGATGTACACATCGGATGGTCCGGTGAGTACAGTGTTGTTTACACTAGATCATCCGACGTATACAATAAAGTTGAGCCATTGGAGCAACTGTTAGTTTGTAGGGTTGATGCTATAAATACCCCTCTACTCGATCATTTGAATGTGTGGCAGTGTGTTGGAGTATAGAGAAGTCACATACATTTGAGAAGATATGCAAGCCACAAAAGTACTTAAAGTGATCATCCAAAGCAATTAAGCACATGATTAGAGAGTGATTAGTGTTAATAGGCCTAGTGAGAGTTGTGCCTGGGTGTTGCTGCCTAGAGAGGGGATCAAGGAGCGATCCTGTCTTGTACAAAGTGGTACATCGACACCTTAGAGCCTCAATAACTTGTTGGTGGTTCAAGCTTGTTGGCCTTCCGACTTGGTGTTGAGTGGTGACAAGACTCTTATACGAGGTCACAGAGATCCTTGCCTTTGTCACTCAAGCTCCGAAGTGAAGACGGCGTCAAGTGAATGGAAGAGGGGCTTATAGTGAAACCTTATCTTGGTAGCTTGGTGACTCAATCTACTTGAGGTCTTGGTGGCTCAAGTGTCGTGACCTAATATCGTCCGGGAGTATATCCTTAGTAGAGCTCTAACGTGGACTAGGGGTGATGTTTATACCATCGATATTACGGGATAAAAATCTATTATACCGAGTTTACTCCCTCTACATTATTTACGTTTCCACATCTACATACTTGCATTTTATTTTTTTAGATAGATTGTAATATCTTTTGAACGGTAGAGTAGACATACTAGATAAATCCAGAATACATTTAGATATAAATTGATATAAATTTACCTTATAAATTTTTTTAGAGCCGATTATATTTTTAAATATCATAATTCACAAATTCTTTTAAAACGTCATCCCTGCAGATAACTACCATCTACACCACACAAACAAGCCCAAAATGTTAGATATGAAACAGACCGGGCGGAAGATATTTATCCCCACCTAGTGGATATAATAAAATCAATCCTAGTTAGATCTAGGCGATATGAAAAAAACAAACCCGTCCTGTGCTAGGAGCTGATCAAGTCTCTGTCAATGTCACGGAGGCGGCATGAAGGAGCATGCTCAATAGTCTAATACTTAGGAGACTTGGAGTTTCGCACAACGACGACCTCGAGGCTGCAGGAGAAAGGAAATGGGATTGATTAGTCAATAGGAGTACTACCAACCAGCTTGGTCCTATCTCCAAGCAGTCACCTGGAAAGGAAATGGGATCGATTAGTCAACTTGATCTCGCAGCTATCCTCTGGGAGACAGGCAAGCTTAAGCTGGATTAGCCATTACAATACTAGCTTGGCTCTCGCCCAATGCGAGGTTATGGACCCGGTTACAGGGGACACGAGCCGCGGTTTTGAGTAGTGGTGTTGGTCGTAAACAAATTAACCACTCTAATTAACATCCGATCCAAGTCGCATCAAAAGAATTGAAGATGATGCATCGCCAGCCAGTCAAGTCAGACTTCTTTTTATAATTAATACAACGAGCAGTTCTTTCGTTAAAAAAAAATGATGCCAAGCTAGCTTCTCGGGCTTTCCTCTCGCAATGCCTGGAGCTAGCTAGTAGCCACACATGACACATCTGCCGCTGCGCCTCTTGCGTCTTGTTTGATCTGTTTATTTTCTTTGTTTTTTTTTTAAGTAGAGCCAGAAGGTTATCTGTTACATCCGTGTGAGGAGAGCTAGCACGCTGCAAATGGACGCCCCAGCACTCTACCCTCCAGCTTGGAACGGGAGCAGACGTCTCGTGCTTGGGCATTCTGTTTGGCCTTGTTTTCTTCTCAGTTTGGGCAGAGCACCGGAGACAATGTTTGGAGTGCACGATTACAACGACCCCGACCAATCGATCGTACTTCGTTTTCATCGATCTGGGTGTACTTTTGGTTTCGGACCAGGGAGGGTCTACATGAGTTGGCAGCACTGTAGTAGCAGGGCAAAGCAATACAACCTGCCAGTGAGGTTATTACCGGCTACTAATAGAGGCTAGGTTAGCAATCAAATGTGATCACGTACGTCTTGCGTGTACGTAGTAGTGTTGGGTTGCCGTCGCTGATGACTCGGATCGACGATGACTGAATCTGAACCATGTCTTCCATGTACGTAGTAGTGTTGTCAATGGCAGGTGTCAGCCAGGTGGTCGACTGCTCCACTTGGTACGGCTGGTGGGTTACTGTGCAGCTGAGCATGTCTGTATCAGTGCTCTTGGGTGCTGCGTGCTTGTGTCTTTCCTCTTCTGCTGGAGCCTGCATGGCTTGTTTCAGATGATCTTCCTCAAACGGCTACGCCACTTCCTTCAACAAGAAAGACGGCGTTCTTTTCTCTTCCAGACGACTTCGTGACCACCATGACATCTGGATCCCAGCTAGACGATCGTCGTCTCGTCCTTAATCCTATATCAAGTCCTTCGTATAGGACAAGGACACACGCGCATGTCGCATGTGGCGAGCTGTGCGCGGTACGGGCGAGGACGTACGCCTCCGGCGGGGCCGGCGAGCTGTCTCACCGGGAACCGCTACTGTTGCCGACCCATCGACCGGCAACGCACGCAACATCGCGCGCGGCACGCAAAGGCCGCGGCCCCCCGGCCGCCGTGTCTGCGGGGCGCTGCCGGCATGTGCTCGGCAACCGTTCATTTCCAGACCAGGTGATCTGCTTGCCTGCCTGCTCATCGCCACTAGCTAGCTTCCTGCTAGCTCGGTTGCTTGGGTTTCAGCTCACCAACCTTCACTGCAAAATGGTGTAGATATGCTCTCTCGATCTTCTGCGCTGTCCGGTCGAAAACTGGCTATCCTGAATGAGCACGTCGTAGAGAGGATGCCCTTGAATTGTCAACCGAAAAAAATTGTAGAAATTCAGGGTAGAACTTTCTAGAAAGCAGTGTGCGAGAAGAGCTACGAGCCGTCCGATCAAGGCAATGGACGATCGAGATTAGCCCAGACGACCTGTAAGTTGCAACACACCCCAGCTCTGGTCAAGTTCATCTGGGCTATGCATCGCGATCTCGTTGTCAGTCGTAGATGAAAAGCTTTTCCTGGATTGAAGGGGCTTCGGCGTGAAGCTACCAAGTTATCCGATCTGACGAATCATCTGGTCCCAAAGCCGGTGAAGGGGCGTTGAACGCAATACAAAATCCCTCCGGTGTTTAGGGCCACCGGAACAAGGTGAAAGCACTGATTTTGTAGCATCATATAAAGAAGGCATCTCGTTTTTGGATCATCATCCATACTATAGGCACTCAAGGATGAGCAAATGCTATTGATGTAGAATTGTCAAAAGGTTGTGTGCACCAAATGGTGTAGAGTCGATTTTTTTTTCATTTTTAAAACATATAGAATTGTCGATGATTTGCCATTTTACTACCACTTTTCTACTCATATGTGCAAATAAATACTCCCTCCATCCATAAATATAAGGTGTCTCTTGTTTTAAAAAAGTCAAACTGTGTAAGTTTTGACCGACAAATAATTAAATTATATATATGTTTATAATATAAAAGTTATATAAATAGATTTGTATTTCAATAAAACTTAATGAAAATAAGATACATCCTACGTTAGTGGACGGAGAGAGTATAATATATCTCAGGACTGACAAAAGAAAACCTGAAAACGAAATGAGCCGAGCAACGCCCGGCTGCATGTATGCCTTACATTGTTACGTTCCCCCTAACGCATGATCTCGAGAAGATCACGCAAATCGTATGCCCGATAACCTCATCGCGTCGGAACGAACCTTTGCCACTTGCAGCCTGCACCTTCATCTATGTGACTCGACATGGAAACCACGCCTCTTCCATATCAGACCATCAAGAAACTAAAAACACCACTAATGACATGCTTAATTGCTCATTATCCTAGCTATAACAATCTCCAAATGAAAATAAAGCGGTATTCCATTTCGTACGTACGGGACAAGCGGTAGAGGACACAAACAGTGGCAGCAGCGATCGAGCAGAGACGATGCTGCACTCGCGAGTGGTGGCGAGCCTCTATAAATATCTACCACTGGCTCGCGCTTCAGTCACACAAGAACACACCGGTCTTGAGCAGCTCAGCCTCAGGTAGCTAGTGATCACTTATCACTCGAGAGAGAGAAGGCCTCCTTTGGTAAGGCAGTAGGCTAGGCACGCGCTAGCTACACGAGGTACAAACAAGCAGTACGCCAGATCAGTTGGAGTGACATGCCGGAGGCGCCAGCCGCCATGCGAGAGACGGCAGCGGTGCCCAAGAGCAAGGAGCACCGCGAGGCGCTCGAGTACATCGAGCGCGTCACGGCGAGCGCGGGCCAGGTGCAGCGCCGCGTGCTGGCGGAGATCCTGGCGCAGAACGCACCGGCCGAGTACCTGCGCCGCATCGGCGTGTCGGGCGCCGCGCCGGGCGCCGACGAGGCGTTCCGCTGCGCCGCGCCGCTCGTCACCTACGAGGACATCCTCCCCGACGTGCTGCGCATCGCCAACGGCGACACGTCGCCCATCTTCTCCGGCAAGCCCATCCGCGAGTTCCTCACCAGGTACGTAAGTGGCGTATCTGCATGCGGACGTGGCGCGCATGGACTGTCGTAACGTTGATTGGTGGTAATTGGCGCGCGCAGTTCGGGCACGTCGGGAGGGGAGCGGAAGCTGATGCCGACGATCGCCGAGGAGATGGACCGGCGGTCGCTGCTTTACAGCCTGCTCATGCCGGTGATGAGCCAGGCCGTGCCGGGGCTGGACAAGGGCAAGGCCATGTACCTCTACTTCGTCAAGGCGGAGTCGCGCACGCCGGGCGGGCTGCCTGCGCGCCCGGTGCTGACGAGCTTCTACAGGAGCCGCCACTTCCTCGAGCGCCCGCACGACCCCTACACCGTGTACACGAGCCCCGACGAGGCCATCCTGTGCGTGGACGCGTACCAGAGCATGTACGCGCAGCTGCTCTGCGGCCTCGTGCACCGCGCAGACGTGCTCCGCTGCGGCGCGGTCTTCGCGTCCGGCTTTCTACGCGCCATCCGCTTCCTGGAGAAGCACTGGCCGCGCCTGTGCCGAGACATCCGGACGGGAGCGCTCGACGCCGAGATCACCGACCGCGCCGTGCGCGGCGCCGTCGAGCGGGTGCTCCGCGCCGACCCGGCGCTCGCCGACGCAATCGAGGCCGAGTGCGCGCGCCCGTCGTGGCAGGGCATCATCCGGAGGGTGTGGCCCAACAACAAGTACATCGACGTCATCGTCACCGGCGCCATGGCGCAGTACATCCCAACGCTGGAGTTCTACGGCGGCGGCCTGCCGCTGACGTGCACCATGTACGCCTCCTCCGAGTGCTACTTCGGCCTCAACCTGAACCCCATGTGCAAGCCCAGCGACGTCGCCTACACCCTCATCCCCACAATGTGCTACTTCGAGTTCCTCCCCGTCCAGTCCGGCAGCAATGCCACCGCCGAGCCCAACCACCGCGACCTCGTGGACCTCGTCGACGTCAAACTCGGCCACGAGTACGAGCTCGTCGTCACCACCTACTCCGGTGCGTCTGCTTCCGCGGCTGATCCAGAATATGATTAGGAAGATCCAATTCCGTGACACTAACGTGAGTACGTGTGACCGTGACAGGGTTGTATCGCTATTGCGTGGGCGACGTGCTGCGTGTGGCCGGGTTCAAGAACCAGGCGCCCATGTTCAACTTCGTGCGCCGCAAGAACGTGGCCCTGAGCATCGACTCGGACAAGACCGACGAGGCGGAGCTGCACGTGGCGGTGAGCGGCGCGGTGCAGCACCTGGCCCCGTTCGGCGCGTCGCTTGTCGAGTACACGAGCTACGCAGACGCGAGCACCATCCCGGGCCACTACGTGCTGTTCTGGGAGCTCCGCGCGGGCGGGACGGCGGTGCCGGCGTCGGTGTTCGAGGACTGCTGCCTGGCCGTGGAGGAGGCCCTGAACAGCGTGTACCGGCAGGGCCGCGCCGCCGACAGCTCCATCGGGCCCCTGGAGATCCGCGTGGTGTCCAACGGCACGTTCGACAAGCTGATGGACTACGCGCTCGCCCGCGGCGCGTCCATCAACCAGTACAAGGCGCCGCGGTGCGTGCGCCCGGGCCCCGTCGTGGAGCTGCTCGACGGCAGGGTGCAGGCGAGGTACTTCAGCCCCAAATGCCCCAAGTGGTGCCCCGGGAGCCAGCAGTGGAGCAGCAACCGCAACGCCGCCGCTAAGAAGACCAGCAATGGAGGACTCGTCGCTTAATCAAGCTAGATTTTAGCTAGCAAAGTCTTAAACTCTTAATGAATCTTTAGTGGGAGAGAGACTGCGACAAGGAGCTGATCAGCTGAGCCTTGCATGCCAAATTGCCAATGAGTGGTCGGCTAATCATCCAGTAGAGTGTGTTAGTGTAGTGTAAGCGTCTATTGTGGGCTTTTGTCTCTTTCTCTTCTTTCTGATTTGCAATAAAGCGGTAGTAAGTGGGAACCCTTTTGTTTTTGTCAGATTTTTGTAATGTACTGTTAGATGTTGATTGCTAAGGTTATCGTTGGCGCATCATGTCATCGTGACTAAGAGGAGACTCTTGCCGCCGTTTCGTGTCGCAGTTGCAGGGTACGATTGCCGTGAACGCTTTGGTCCATCGTGTTGCGGTTGAAGTGTGTGTGTTACGACGAACGAACTTGGAAGTGTGTTTTGGTGTGGCTAGCTCGTGGCACACCGTCACTTCCTCTGCTTCCAATTTGGAGCATCAAAAGTGGTCATGCGAGCGGCATGGGCCAGCGCATCCAGAAGCTACCTGCTCTGATTGGCAGGTGCGTATCAACCAAAATGAATGGCTGGCCAGCTCTGGGGACATGGCATGTTAGTGTGACCACGGTTTTAAGTAATCTAAGTTTGCCCCATCAGGTACTGTATCTCTCTAGTTTCTTATTGTTGGAGTTCTACTTCCCAATGTTGTCGCGGATTTGTAATCATGTGTAGTATGCAAATACGAAAATAGGGGTATCTGTCTGTAGTCGTCAAAGAGTATCGTAAAGAGACACAGATTTATATCGGTGTTGATTGCAGTTGTTGGCGTTGTTTCGGTTCTTTTGGACATATCCCTCTCACTGCCTTACCCTACTCGGACTTCCTCGGGCGTAATCTACCTGGATTATTGGTCTACTAAATATCTAGAAATTTGTTACGAATCTCTATATCACTCAGTGTATATATGTTCTACAAGTCATAAACTCCGGCGATACTCCGGCCAACTCGAGTTCAACTCGCCGCCATGTTCATTTTCCACCCTCCTTTCCAAGAAGGTTGCCTTATATAGCATAGCGTTTTTCCCCATTACAAGCCACTTGAGCCATCGTAGCATCATATCCATTCACGGCTGACAACATATGGATTGGGCTTCCTCCTCTGCAGTGCTATCTTCTAGTTAACGAGTTTGCTCTTGAAATCCTTCAAGAGCTCTGTCCCCTCCTCAGGTGAGCTAGTGCCTTCAGTCTTCTCTGAAGAACCGATGTCTGTCCCCTCCTTAGGTGAGCTCGCGCCTTCAGTCTTCTTTGAAGAACCAACGCCCTCCAAGTCAGGCTCCTTGACAATCCTCTCTCCTTGAGAACCGGCTTGACCCCAAGCTGGTGCCAATGGAAACTCTTGTCAAAGATGAGCTTCGTCTTCCCAAGTAGCCATCAAATCAGTCCAGCCGAACCATTGCACCAGTATCTGTGAAGATACAGAGGAGCCAAGGATACGTTGGGTACCCGATACTCTTGAATCAGTATGAATTTCTAGTTTGTGCTGATTAGAAGAACCCACAGCTCGTTTCAACTGGGTAACATGGAAGACATGTTGAATTGAGCTATATGGAGACTGTTTTAGTTGATAAACAACAGCACCAACTTTAGCTTCAATATGAAATGGTCCAAAATATCTAAAAAACAACTTGTGATGAGCTCTCTGAGCAACAAAGGTCTGCACAAAAGGCTGACGCTTAAGATAAACCATGTCACTAATGGAGAACTGTCTTTCAGTCCTTTTCTTGTCGGCCTGCATCTTCATCCTGTCCTGTGCTTGAGACAGATGTTGTTTGAGCAATTGAGTCATCAAATAACGCTCCTTAAGCCAGAGTTTCAAATCAAGGATAACACAAGCTTGGACTGGACTAATGCCAAAATGGCGTGGCTCGTGTCCATACAGGATCTGAAAAGGGGTCTTATCCAAAGTGGAATGATAACATGTGTTGTACCAAAACTCAGCAAGAGATAGCCATTGAGACCACTTATGAGGACAAGCGTGAACAAAGCATCTCAAATAAGTTTCCAAATATTGGTTGACCCTTTCAGTTTGACCATCCGTTTAAGGGTGATAAGCTATACTCATGTGTAATTTAGTTCTAGACAATTTAAATAGTTCTTGCCATAAGACACATGTGAATATCTTATCCTTATCTGAAATTATCACTGAGGGAGACCATGTAACTTGTAGACATGATTGATGAAGATGGTAGCTGCCTTCAGAGCAGTAAAGGGGCGAGAGAGAGGAAGGAAGTGAGAGTACGTCGAGAACTTGTCAACAACCACCAAAATGCAGTTATACTAAGATGATCTGGGTTGACCCTCAATAAAATCTATTGATATACATTCCCATGCTTGCTCAGGAATAGGTAAAGTTTGTAGATGCCTAGGGTAAGCTACCCTCTCAGTTTTGACCTGCTGACAAGTGGAGCACCGAGCTACAAAATCCTTGATGCATGTCTTCATGTTAGGCCATGCAAACAATGATTTGATGCGTTTGTAAGTAGCCAAAAATCCTAAATATCCTCCTATTTCACTGGTGTGCATGGCTTAAAGGATTTTGTTTTGAACATTAGGATTTTTCCCAACCCATAATCTGTCTTTATACCTGATTAACCCATTTGACAATTTGAAATGGCCTTGAGGGGAATTTATAGCTAGTTCTGATAACAGCCGAGAGGCTTTTGGATCCTAGTGATACCCCCTACTACTTCCGCCATCCAGGAAGGTTGAGTTGAGGACACCATTAAGCAATCAACATTAGAAGTAACCCTTGACAGCTCATCTGCAACTTTGTTATCTCTACCCTTGTTGTAACAAATTTTATATTGTAAACCCATCAACTTGGAAAGAGCCTTGTGTTGCCATGGAGTGGACAGATGCTGATCATCCAGGTGAGTAAGGCTTTTGTGATCTGTATAAATGGTGAATTCAAATTGTTGTAAATAAGAGCGCCAATGATCAACTACAAACAAGATGACCAAGCACTCCTTCTCATATGTAGAGTCCTTGATTTTTGGGACCAAGAGCTTTACTGATAAAAGGCTTTTGGATGGTCATTTTGCTGCAAAACTACTTCAATACCCTTGCTAGAAGCATCTGTCTCTATTGAGAAAGGTTGGTTGAAGTTTGGTAGAGCAAGAACATGTGCTGAAACTAAGGCTTGCTTTAGAATTTGAAATGCCTCTTGGGTAGTATGAGTCCAAACGAATGGTCGTCTTTCTTTAACAAATTTATTAAAGGCTTACTGATCAATCCATAGATTTTAACAAATTTCCTATAATACCCCGTTAAGCCCAAGAAACTCCTTACTTGCTTGACATTCTCGGGAAGAGGCCAATTCTGAACTAAAGCAATCTTGGAAGGATTAGTAGATACACCCATGGCACTAATAACATGTCCCAAATAGTTCAACCTTTGCTACCCAAAAGAACATTTAGATAGCTTAAGCTTGAACTGATGATTCTTAAGAATATCAAAAACTTGTTGTATGTGAGAGAGATATCTTCCCAGACTATAAATGACTATATCATCCATAAAGACAACAACACACTTTCGAAGAAAAGGTGCTAATGAGGCATTCATAACACTTTGGAAAGTACCTGGTGCACTAGTCAGGCCATAGGGCATAACCTTGTATTGGACCTGCCCATTGTGGGTTTGGAAAGAAGTCTTATGCTGATCTTCCATAGCAACCAATATTTGATGGAATACAGCTCTCAAATCCAATGATGTGGATGTGAACCATTTAGCCCTTGCCAATTCATCCAATAATTCATCTATGATAGGAAGTGGATATTTATCTTTTATTGTGAGATCATTTAACCTCCTATAATCCACACACAATCTCTAATCACTTACCTTCTTCTTGACTAATAATGCAGGAGAAGCAAATGGGCTTGAACTAGCTTGTATCATACCATTACCGAGTAGCTCTTTGATTTGCCTCTCAATTTCATACTTTTGAGCAGGGTTGTATCTATGGGGTCTGAGCCTAAAAGACTGAGCCCCAGCAATTAGAGATATCTTGTGATCAAAGGGTCTACTAGGAGGTAAGCTCTTGGGTTCTTCAAATAATTCAGCATAACTAGAGATAATGTCATGAATTTCCTTAGGGCATTGCACCTCTTGAGAATATCCTCTAGAGAGTATATCTGAACTACACACCATATGCTGTCCTTTTCTTCTAGCTTCAACAGAGTCAGATCATTAATTGAATAGCAACTCAGATGATTAGCAGTAATGCCTTAGAGTTTAAGCTAAGAATCTTTGTAAAGAAAAGACATCCATTTGTCAGCCCAATTAACATGCATTGAACTATGAATTTCCAGCCAGTCCATGCTTAATATGATATCATAGTATATGTCCACCATTCACAATCTGGAATTTCATGGGAGTAGAGAACAATTTGACCATCAGCTATCTTCACCTTCATGGGATTAGATAGTTCCTTCCAACCATATAATTGAGCAGCAAGAGATTCACTAATAAAACTGTTTGAACCGCCAGAATCAATCAACATAATGACTTCAAATTTCTGGAGTAGTCCTAGAAGCCTCATGGTCCTTTTAGCTTCAGTTCCAGCTACATCTTGTGCTGAAATGGCCATCAAATCTTCTCTAGAATCAGAATCACCTTGAGAAGAGGTTCATTGCCTTGCTGTCTAGTATCTTGAACTTGTTGCCAAAGCCCTTCAACCACTTGTAGTGGTACAGAAGATGAGCATGTATGCTGAGGTCCCCATTTACTCCCACATTTGAAACATAAACCCTTGGCTCTCCTATAAGTCTTAAGTGTAGTTAGTTTTTCATCACTGGGCTTGGTCCTACTAAAGTCTAATGTCTTCCTGTCCTAAATAGAACTCAAGGGCGTAGAATTCACTGGCAGAGTGGGTGTTTGAATGGTGGTCCTATTGACATTCTTCAAAAAGGAACCCCCATCCTTCCGTCGATGATATCTTTTTGGAGTCTCCAGCAGTACTTCTTCCTGCAAAATGACAAGAGAACTAGCAATATCTAGATCTTGAGGCATGTGAATCATGACAACAGCCTTAATGTCTTCTCTCAAGCCATCGATAAATCTATTAGTGATAACAACAGCACTGATATTGGAGTCATGGGCTAACAAATCATTTGTAAGATCATCAAAATTTTCAATATATTCAATGACAGTATTATCTTACTTAATGTGAAAAAATTGCCTGATAACATGATTGCACTGATCATGTTCAAAACGCAAACATGAAGCATAACAAAGATCCTTCTAACTCATCTCAATCAACTGAGAATTTATGGATTGTAGCAAAATGCAGCAGATCCCTCAAAATGCATAGTACCTAACTTAATCCACCGGAATTTATGGATTTCATTTAAGGCAAAATAGTTTTCATTCCTTCTAATCCAGATCTTTGGATTGGAACCATCAAACTTAGGAAATTCAAGTTTAGGAAAAATGGAACTTGAATGGGCCGGAAAATGGTGATCACCACTACTAAAGGAATCCATCACACCACAATGAACTGGAGAGTGGTTTCTAAGCATTTTCGCACCAGTGACTTGGGTGGATAGCAAGGTGGTGACTACCCCACGACCCACATCCCAGTGGGAGTTGTTAGAATGGTGGCCTTCTGGCCCAAGCGTTGCCTCCGTAGAGGTAGCTTCCAGATAAGCAGCAGTTGATGGCTCTTATCTCTACGGTGGACATTCCTTCATTAGATCTTTATGGTGATCGACCTTGATACAGAGATTCTCCATGGAAGCTTGCAGATCACAAACTCGGGAATCGATTTGTGGCATCCGGATGTTGAGCGCTTCAAGGGTGGAAGTGTTGCGTTCCAGTGTCATGTTCATCGTCGCCAATGCCTTAACGAGCTCTCCTAACTCCTTCTCCATCTCTGTAGACTTCTTCTGCTCCCGAGTCTGATACTAAGGCTTCTAAAGATATTCCGGTGGATCCAGGGTGGCAATCGGTGGCTCAAAGATGCACAGACATGACTCTACTCCAAGCGGAGTGAACCGGGTAACGGATTTACAATGATTGCCAGAGCAATCTCAACCTTCCCTTGGGATTTTACCGTTCAAGCCGAGAGAATTGCGAGGCAAGAACAACAGCGAACGACAGTGGTGGTGGTAGTAGGCTCTGATACCAATTTGTTACGAATCTCTATATCACTTAGTTTATATATGTTCTACAACTCATAAACTTTGCGACACTCCGGTCAACTCAAGTTCAACTCACAGCCATGTCCGTTTTCCACCCCCCCCCTTTCCAAGAAGAATGGTGCCTTATATAGCATCATATCCATTCTGAGCCGACGACATGTGGGTTGGGCTTCCTCCCACGTGGTGCTATCTTCTGTTTAACGGACATGCTCTTGAAATCCTTCCAGAGCTCTGTCCCCTCATCAGGTGAGCTCGCGCCTTTAGTCTTCTTTGAAGAACCGAAGCCCTCCAAGTCAAGCTCCTTGACAAAATCCTTCCCGAATAGGTGATAACTTCTCTATCTGGTACATTTAGATTCTAAGTATGTTATCTCTATATCCTACTCCATAACAGCTATATCTAGCCTTGTATCAAGTAAAATACAAATTATCCTCATACTTAGAATATATAATATTAATTATATATTCTTGTTAACTGACATTTTAAATTTCAAAGTAGATACACAAATTCCACAATACACACACGTGAGTCCGCCACATACCATATTCATGTAATTGCGGGCGCCAGGATAAACTTGCATTACAAAACTCACAGCTATTCCACTGAGACATATCCCACATGTGCATAAAGTTGAGCACCAAGATTTTGACATTTAGTGGAATCGCATTCCTGTGGCTCCACCATGGCAGCTTCCTGCTTCTCGCGTTCTTGCTGCTTTTGGAACTCCTTTCTTTCTCTTTGGACAGAGTGCGAACCCTATCAACTTGGTTCCCCTCTTGGAACCCTATCTTGTTGGTGCCAGATGCTAACCCTCTGTGATGGCTCCAAATGACAACGTCATCCGGAATTCCTCGTCATTGATGTCAAACACAATGTCTGTGTTCTTTCCATTGGCTCCAAATGCCAACTTGGTCTTCCTTGTTCTTCATATGGGAACCCCTTCCAAAAAATCAATTACATGTTCTTCCAAGTTCCAACCGGCTTCAAATGCCAATTTCTTTCGGTAATTCAGCTTTCCCCTTCTTCAGCAAACTCGTTATTGTGGAGATGCCCATGTACAGACGGTTATTGTGGAGCCATTCAAGCAAAGATTATCACAGATGGCTCTAAAAAAGAATCGTCTATGATAATGATGAGACTCGTTCGGAAGTGGTCAGACATTTTTAATACAGATGAAACCATATGTAATATTAATACAGATGGCTCGTATTTAGAGTCATCTATGATAAGTCAAATATCACAGCCGGTTCTAAATAGTAACCATCCATCATAATAATACAGACGATTCGTATTTAGAGCTGTCTGTATTAAAACAAATTTCACAGACGGCTCGTGATTGGAGTCATCTGTAATATTAATACAGACTGCTCCAAATACGAGCCATCTGAGAAAATGGATGGGGGGAGGTGGGACACTTTACTACAGACGGCTTCAAACATGAAGCCATCTATAATATTCGAACAATATATGATCCCCTACCTCCAGATCAAAGCAGAACAGTGAAGAACAGTGACGAACAATGCTCAGCTTTTGGATGAAGGGGCCGACTTGTCCCATAAACCGGCACTTGAAGATTCATTAGCGTTTGTTACTCCAAGGTAAGCATTATAATCTAATTTGGTTTAGATGGCCTAGATTTAGTTTGGAGAGGTAGTTAGATCTAGATCTAAATTTTTTTCCACGATGACACATTATTGTTCTATTCATTAGATGATGTAGATTTGTATTCTAATTTTGTCTTAAGAGATCAACTATATCTATATCTAGATTTAGATTTTTTTTTTCATGATGATATAGAATATATTAGTTGTTCTAGGTATATATGAAGCTCAAAGTATAGATCAATGTTTAATTATGTGTTACTATAAATGGCTAGCTTTAATCTAGTGTTCTAGATAAATTTTAGAATTTTGGTATATAAACATAAAATTATCAATAACTATATAGTATTTAACAATATTTTTTGAATTAATTTTTGCTCTTATTTTTAGGTATTCATGTATATAATACAATGATAATCATTAATTATTTTTAAATTAATTGTCATTTGTATGGTTCATTCATGCATGCATGCATGGTAGCTCTATTTTTTCCGACGAAAAGCTTAGTTGCCCTCTTTTTTTGGGTTGATTTGACATTAATTTACCTCATACATTGTAGATGGATCATGGTTGGATGTACGGTTCTCATACAAACCTAGTGTACCTTGATGATGTGACGGCTTTTCTGGTAGCTGCCGAGGAGGATCGTTTGGAGAAAGGTGTTGAATTTATATATTGTTCTTGTTGTGATTGTAGAAACAAAAGATCATTTCTTAGACAGAATGTAGCCCTACAGATCCAAGTGCACTTGATTATCAGGGGCTTCAAACCGGACTACGCATGTTGAACCAAACATTGTGAAGAGCACAATGTGTTACATGAAGATATTTGTATCGTCGAAGAACCCGAAGTCGATGTGAGAAGAGAAGATGACGAGGGATTTGGTGCAGATGATGATGATTGTGGTGGTGTATGCGACGATGATAGGTTGGATCAGATGTTGTGCGTTGCAGACGTGAACTTGAGTACTTAGAGAGACTTCAACAAATTCATGTGCTTGATTGAGGACTCGAAGAATCTGTTGTTCCCTAGATGCAAACTGGAATACACAAAGTTGTCATTTGTGCTTGAACTGCTTAAATTGAAAGCAAGCGATGGTTGGTCAGACAAGAGTTTCACGATGCTATTAGAACTCGTATTAGACATGCTTTTAGATGGAAACGAGCTGCCCAAATGCACATATGAAGAAAAGCAGGT
This sequence comes from Phragmites australis, assembly GCF_958298935.1. Classification (NCBI taxonomy): domain Eukaryota; kingdom Viridiplantae; phylum Streptophyta; class Magnoliopsida; order Poales; family Poaceae; genus Phragmites; species Phragmites australis. The sequence continues at coordinate 31,586,625 of NC_084929.1, read as the reverse complement.
TCTTTGTCCATCGGGGATGGATGTAGAAAGGATACATACATATCCGAATGACTGTATCCTTTATCGTAAAAAATCTATCAGACTTGCATTCATGTTCAGTGTGTAAAGCATCTTGATACACGCGTAAGAGTTAATCAGATGACGATGAGGTAAAGAAAGGAATTCCTGCTAAGGTGTTGTGGTATCTGTCTACAATTTTGCGTCTGAAGCATTTGCTTGCTAATCGAAAAGAGACCAAATTGTTGTGTTAGCACTCGGTGGGCCGCAAGCAAGATGGAAATCTAAGACACCCTACCAATTCTCCCTAGTGGAGAAACATCGACACGATCTTCGATGACTTTGGTGCAGAACCGAGGAATATAGCTTTGAGCATGGACGGGATGAATCCTCTGGGGAACATGAGCAGCAGACACAACAGTTGACCAGTTGTTTTCAGTATTTACATCCTACCTCCTTGATTGTGTACGAAGCGGAAGTACTTGATGATGTCACTGCTTATCCAAGGCCTGAAATAACTTGGGAATAATATTGATGTATACCTAAGATCATTGGTGGAAGATCTAAAAACATTGTGGAACGAATGGGTGCAAGTATGTGATGCGTACAAAACAGAGAATTTCACGCTACACGTCTTGTTATTTTGCATGATCAATGATTTGTCTGCACTACGTAACCTTTCGGGCCAGAGTAAATAGGTAGACATAGCGTGCCCTTATCACTTAGATAGTACTGCGAGTATGTGGCTGCCCCACTTGTGCAAAATAGTGTTCATACGTTACCATAGGTTCCTTAACTGGTATCACCCATACCGCAATATGAAGGAACAATTCAATGGAACGAGGGAGAGAGATTTATATCCAAGGCACTACAATGATCAAGATGTGCACAATATGGTTAAAGATCTCGATGTTGTGTTTGGAAAGAGGAGTAAAAAATCTAAGGATACTGGTGGCATGTGGAAGAAAAGATCGATATTGTGGGAGCTATCATATTGGAAGCATCTTGAAGTTCGCCAGTGCATCAACATCATGAATATAGAGAAGAACGTGCGCGAAAGCTTGATTGGTCTTTTACTTAATATTTCAGGCAAGATGAAGGACGACCTCAATACAAGGCTTGACTTGGTTGATATGAAGATCATGCCCGAGTTGGTACCTAAGCCCTTCAAAAAATGTAGAACAAGGCTTCCTCTTACCTGCTATAATCTGAAAAAGGCCGAGGGAACCGAACTGTACTGGTGCTTGCATGGTGTGAAAGTTCCGTCTGGTTACTCCGCCAATATCTCGAAACTTGTTTTGATGCAAGATTTGAAATTAGTTAGCATGAAGTCTCATGATTATCATGTGTTGATGACACAGATGCTTCATATTGCAATCCAAAATATCTAGCCGACCTATCTCCGAGACACAATCACCAAACTGCATTACTTATTCAACACAATTTCTTAAAAGGTCATCGATCCCGAAGTACTTGATATTTTATAGGCCGATGTGGTGAAGATACTATATCATTTTGAGATGTACTTTGCTCCATCATTTTTTGATATCATGGTACATGTTATCATTCGCCTCGTGAGAGAGATAAAGGTATATGTCCTATTATTCCTACGTCAGATGTACTCGTTTGATAGGTACGTGAGAATTCTCAAGAAGTATGTATGGAATCGATATCGTTCGGAGGGCAGCATTGTCTAAGGTTACACAGTTTTATATCGATTACACAGAGCAACTCAAACCAATTGATATATGGTTGAGGCTTGCCTATTGACGACTAGCCGTCTGTACAAATATAATTTGTACATACTCTTTTTACAAATGGTTTGAAAAACATCTCGTATAGGGTTTTCGAATTGTCTGTATAAATATTTTTTCTAGTAGTGACCACCCTTCTTTATGATATTTGAGAAAGACCCATGACGACAATTCGACAATGGATTTATGTCGCCTACATGCGCTCTTTATATTGCCTACATGTGCTCTTTTGAGTAATAATGTAATATATTCAGTTGGGAAGCCTGCTCCTCCCCCGTTACTAGCTAGACGAAAAGTATGACCCCGATTCTCTAATAGCATCTTCAATCGACTCTCTAAACCCCGCTCTCTATATTTTCATTTAGGAACCCTCTTTAAAAAATTCTCTCTCTATTTTTTACACACTCCCACCGACATATATTTAATAAATATCATATAACTAAAAAAATATTTTCAACTGATATATTCGCAACGGTTATATTTTCAACGGTTATATTTACAACGGCTATATTTACAATAGCTATATTTCCAATGACTATATTTACGATGACTATATTTTCAATGGCTAGATTTGCAATGACTATATTTTTCGTGTCTATATATACAAGAATATCACATAAAATGATAAAAATAAAGTATTACAATGTAACTCACTTTTTCACCGTATAACATAGGGTTAGAAATAATTTTAAAATTTTTTCCATCGCATTAGAAGAATATTTGTGAATTTTCTCAGATTTTTAGAAATTTATTTGAGGCCATAACAATTGTTACAAGTTATAAAAATAGTATTTTGGAGAATTTTAGTTTAAATTTTACATAGAATTTTTGGTGTGACTCATTAAAATAGGTTGCATTATGTATTATGAAACTCGTAAAAAAATTCTATAATTTTTGAGTAACAGAAAACTACTATTTTAATTTAGTCTATAATCATCTTGTACAGTATCATAGCTAGCCTTCTCCGTTCGCTGGATGTGACGAGCAGCGGAGCGGATAGCAAGAAAAAAAATGCAGAGTGCTATAGCGAGCCGGTTGGAACCTTTTTTTTTTTTTTTTTTTTTGGGGGGCTCAAGTCGTCAAATCTGGCTTTGCCGAGCCGGTTGCTGAGGCCCCAAGAATGCTCTAAGTAATATGATTTTGTCCTACTAGGCCAGCATCGGCATGATATCTCTCTAGATCCTTATTGTCGAGTTTTACTTCTCATCCATTTTCATTTTAGATTGCAAGTTGACGTGCAAACGCTACTGCCAAGCAAGAAGCAACGCGTACACCCGAGTGCGCCACCTATCATGTGCCTATAATTGTGGGGGAGGGGCACCTAGATAAACATGCGAGAACTCACAGCTATTCCATTGGGATGTAGCCACGTGTGCATCAATAAAGCTGTTTAAATAGGACATGTCTACTGGACCGGCTCGAGGTCCGACACTATAAGCACGGTCCAGTTACGGCATGGCTCGAGTTGAGCTAGACCGGTACGACACGATGCCATAGGTCGTTGCTGGGCTGAGCGTCGGCACGGTGTGCCAGCACGGCCTGGCCCAGCTGAGGTGGGCCGCATGGGCACAGCACGACACGCTAGTGCCTGTCCAGGCACGGCCCAGGCATGAGCACGGTATGGCACGACTGACCCGGCGCGGCATGGCCGGCCCAACACGGCACGGCCCGGCAAGAGTCGTTGCGCGTGGGGTCGGGCCAGCGAGGCACGATCGGTATGGTTGGTCCAGTCAGGCTAGTGGAGGCATGGCTGGGTTGACGGGTTGAATGTGCATCGTCCGGCCCGTTTGACTGTTAACCCATTTATTTTGAATTTTGTAGTTATTTTGTGACCGTTTGGGCTTTAAAAAATAAATAAAAAATCAAAAATCATCATTTTCAGCTATAAATAGAGAACCACCATGCCCTTCCATTCTACACCAGCAACAACATTTGCTCTCTTATTTCCTCCTCTCATTCTTGTCTCAAAGTTCCTGAGAATTTACGATAATTTGACAAAATTAGTTTGAGTTGTTGCAAAAAATCCAAAAAATTTCAACACCCTCATCTTGAAGTCTTGAAGAAATCTTGGTGATTTTTTGAATCATTGTTATTTCTTGTTTTTTCCTTTGTTTGTTTGTTATTTGATTATTTCTAACTCTGAATATTTGAATTTTCTTGTAGGGCCATTCGACATTAACCATGGATGCCGATGGTTATGATACGTCCATCGATCATGATTTTTTCTTCAATGACTCGAAGGGGACTATGGCTCTTTTGGTAGCGGTGTTGTAGGTGACGGACTCGACGATGACCCTCCAGCAGCACCTGCATCGTCTAGCTCTACAAATGCACACAGTCAGCAAGCACTGGCTCTAAAAGATCAAGAGCCACTACTTCTGAAGTTTGGCAAGACTTCAAAAAGATCTACAGAGAGGAATATGGGGTAAATATCATGTATGTTAAGTGTTATATTTGCAAACATGAATTATCTGCAAAACCCTCAGGTGGAATCGGACACTTGAAGTGGCACACCACAACTTGCAAGCGAAATAGTGGAGCAGCCATGAAGCAGATAGTGCTGCAGTACAACGCCGATGGTTCTGTTCGTCATTGGGAGTATGACTCCACCAATACTCGAAAAGAGCTATGCCGCTTTATTGCAAGAGCGGATCTACCACTCAACAACGATGAGTTTGCTGTATTTGAAGATTACATTAAGCAAGCTCATACTCCTAGGTTCACACATGTTTCTAGACAGACAACTAGTAAGGATATGGTAAAATATTATAATACGTGTCGTAGCAAGCTTAAAGAAACATTTTAGTTGCTTTGACCTCGGACATATGTACAGGTAGAGCTAGAGAGGATTATGTTAGTGTGGTTGCTCATTATGTTAATAATGATTGAAAACTAGAAAAGAGAATAATAGGTTTCTGGTTGATTGACAACCCGCGTACCGGTGAAAATATTGCTGAAAAAATATCTCAACTAGTTGAAGACTTTGGTCTCACTAATAAAATATTTTCTATCACTTTAGATAATGCCGCTGCAAACTCTAGAACAATGGATATTCTTACTCTGTTGTTTAGTACATATGTTGAATCTTTCTTGTAACATTAACGTTGTGCTTGTCATATTATCAATCTTATAATAAAATTTGGTTTGAAGAGTTTGTCGCAATACCTAGACGATTTTTGTATTGTAATATCTTTTGTGAACTCCTCTAACCAACGAATTGCAGCATATAAGCAATATTGTGTTGCGATGGGTATGTGTCTACGTAAGTTTGCTGTGGACATACCGATAAGACGAAACTCTACTTTTTGATGCTAAAAAATATTGTACCGTATAAGAGCATATTTGGCGTGTTTATTCATACACACTATCATCAGCATAGGGTCACACTTTACTCATGGAAGCATATTGGTATGTTGCCGAAAGGATACTAGAGTTTTTTGAATTTTTTATGATTCAACTATGAGTTTATTAGGAGTTTATTATCCACCATCTTATTTAGTAATGCATAATATTGTTGAAATTGCTACTCATTTAAACAGCTATGAAAATAATAATCTAATAAGAGATTATGTAGTTCCTATAAAATCTAAATTCTTAAAGTATTGGAAAGAAAGTTCTTTGTTATACGTCTTTGTCTTTATTTTATATCCTAGAGCTAAAATTGTAGTTTTTTTTCGAGTTATCTCAATTCTAAGTGATGATCTTGGCCACAATTATTCTAATTACTATACTAATGTTCGTTCTAAGTTATTCGAAGTTTACGGTAAATATGAAATGAAGTATGGCAGAGTTCGCCTACAATGACCTTCACTAGCACCGACAACAAGTAAGAAGACGACAACGTGGGGAAAAATATTTGGTGAAGGTTCTTCATCAAGAAGTTCAGACTCTTCGTCACAATCGTCTACGAGTGTCGGAATTCCAACATCCAGAGGGGAGCTAACTACCTTCATCGACAGTGACGTTATCATCTATGAATAAGAAAACTTCAACATACTGCAATGGTGGCATGAGCACAAGACAAATTATCCATTGCTTTCACTGTTAGCACGAGATTTGTTAACGGTTCACGTATCTACAGTTTCTTCTAAGGCCACCTTCAGTCCTACTGGTAGGATAATCGAAGAGAGAATAATAAGTTGTCAAGTGAGATGGTAGAAATGCTCACTATAGTAAAAGATTGGGAACAAGCTGAAGCACGAATACAACACACTGCAGAGAACACTAAGCTTAAAGCTTCATTAAAAAATTTGTATCTAGATGTTGATGAGAACGAGTACTTTTCAATTTTCTGAGCTAGGTTGTACTCTTTTACCTTTGCTAGAAAGGTTTTTAATGAGACAACATATCGATAAAGCTCATTTTTAAAATTAATTTGTATCCCTATTATTTTTTATTTCTTTATTTTTTTTGAAAATGACCCGCCACCACTTACATCTCTCTTGGCCTATAAATAGCCATTAGTCACCATCATAATTCCTAAACATCCACTGATCCCATCGGCCACCTGCCCACCCATCTCTCTTTTTCAACAAATCAATTCTATATTTCCATCTATGGATCAAGACGCCGAGAAACTCGCGTGCATGGTCATCTGTGTAGCAAAATTTTGAAAAGGTCTTTAGAGAAATTAACGGTGAATAGGTAAGATTTGCTAAGTGTAATATATACAGCTATGAAATAGGTGCTAGGCCTACAATGGAACAGGGTACTTGAAGAAGTAATTAAATATTACAAACAAAATTAGGTTGTACTCTTTTTTTTTCCTTCTAATAGAAAGGTTTTTAATGAGGGCAACTAATCAATAAAGCTCATTTTTTCTATTTTCTATTTTTTTAGCTATTATTTTTGAATTTTTTTTCTTGTTTTGGACCCTCCTCTGTGCTCGTGCCTCCACCATGCCTCCCGTGCCGTGCCGGGCAATGCCGTGCCTTCGAGCCATGCCGTGCTGCCGGATCGACTAGGCCGTCATGTCGCAACCATGTCCGAATGACATGGCACGGCACAGTGGTTGACGGGCCGTGCCATGGGCCGAGGTCTCAGACTGGCTTGGCACGGCCCGTGAAACTTAACGGGACTGTTAGATCGTCGTAACTAGACCGTACCTAGTTGAGCCGTACCGGACCAGCCCCACAGGTCCATTTGGACAGGACTATGCATCAAATTGAGCACAAGATTTTAGACACTTAGTAGAATCGTATTCCCACTGCTCTACCACGAAGCTTCATTCATGTGCCAGTGGAGATTATGTGTGAAGATTCATGGGAAATGATGTGGAGGAAAGGAAAGCCCAAGACCGACCGGCAGCACCGGCATCCTTGGCTGGTGCCGTGTGCTACTTGCATGCATGTGAAGCACCAAATAAACATGCAGGCCAAAAGGCGAAACGACGCCCATGTCGCCGCGCATGGCGAGTACCCGGTAGCCGCGAAAAGGGGCATGAAAAGGAGCAGATTCCTGACAGCAGTAGAATATGATGACTAAGCTCTGCTCGAGTGAGTCCATGGCAGCCCCGGTCCAGTCCAGTCCCGTCCAGTCCATAGCATCGCAGCGGCAGCACAAAAGAAAAGCTAGTGCTGCTCTAGTACACGCATGTCCGTTTTTTCCACACGGCTACGACTGAAAAGAGAGCTCTAGCTCAGGTCGATCAGGCCCTGAACGGTCGGACAAGAGAAAGGACATAGCGAGGAGTAGCGGCTTATCCAAGTGTCCAGTCCAAAGGAGAAGGCATCTCTCAAGGATACCTCAGGTCTCAGGATGCAGATCGATGCAGCGAGAGCCGGCAAAAGGCATGGAGCTTTTTCTCTCGCGAGGGCTGACACATGATTGTTCCGTTTGCTGTCGTTTTAGCCAACAGTATCTTTCTTGATTTCGCCTGTGGAAAAGACTACTAGCGTTGTCTTGCTTGTTATCCGTTGGGCTGGTAAGAATAACAATTGCACATATATTTACGTATGTTTCACGTACCTAAGATTAATCTAAGATATAACAATTTAAAGAATTAAAAAATAATATAATAAAAAAGAGATTTGTATATATGAAATTTACAATATAATTATGTAATTTTAGAAGGGAGGTAATGACGAATACTCATATAGGAGGGTGAAAAGGATCATATCATTCAGAGTTGACTGTCCGTAGCAATGTTACGAGCAGAATTAAGATGATGACAGATTTAGATGAAAATAATTCTCGTATAGTACCTTGGTGTAAAGACAGCGTGACGAAGGCGACGTTCGTGGTAGATGACGGTGGAGGCAACATGCGGGCGGTGACACACCCTCTGTACAAACCCGACAGTGAATGTATGGACGACAAATATTGTACATTTAGGTATGGAAGACAAATAATAGAAGATTAAATATATTTTTAGAATATATAAAATATAAATATTGGACATATAGGTATGAAAGATAAATAATAAGAGATTAAATATATTTTTAGAAGGAGAAATAGGGTCAAACTTTGCATGATGAATATTTGATCAATTTAGGTGGACGGTGAAGATGGTGTTCACCCGTTTCATTCTCCCTTAGCCGTTTTCACCTATTAACGAGGATCACGAGAAAACAACCCTTAAACAGGCGATTTGCCCTGCCGAAACGGCGATTCTGGGTAAAAAACCACTTCCCGACCCACGTGCTCCGGTGGCCGGAGTCCGACCGGCAGGGTCCGGGGTGGCATGGTGCCGAGCCCGTGCCCAACCACCCAAAAACCAACGTTTGGCCGTTCTCCAGGCCAGCCCTACCACCCGTCCCTACTATACCTTAGGGACATCCCCCTCCTAGGAGTTCGGGGGATTTTTTGGGTCTCTAGGCTCACTGTTTTGAGATTTTACCTACGCCCTATTGTATTGGGTATTTCGTGCCCTTGGGCACACATTATCAAATCTGTCATAGCGTGTATTTTATAGAGGTGGTGGTGGCAGGAATAGTTATGGCCGAGGGTGCGGCAATGGCAGTCGATCCACTGGTGGACATGGTGGACATCAACCAAATCAAGGAGGTGGTGGATAAAGGACTGTGTGCCAGGTCTGCCATCGTGAATGACATGACACTCTTCATTGTTAACATCGCTTCGATCACAATTATCAAGCTGAAGATACCATCCGTGTTACATCTGCCGTCACCAATAGCTACTTGATGGATTCAAATAGGTATGCAGACATTGGAGCTACCGACCACATCAACAACGATCTGGAGCATTTGACAACGAAGGAGCGCTACACTGGCAATGATCATGTTCAAGACACCAATGGTGCAGGTTTGCCCATTGCCCATGTTGGAAATTCTTTCGTTGCTACTGCACCTCGATCACTCATGTTGAATAATGTGCTACATGTTCCTAAAATAAACACACATCTCCTCTTTGTCCATAGACTTGCTACTGATAATAATGCATATGTTGAATTTCACCCTAATCATTTTGTTATTAAGGATGAAATCATGAAGAGCACACTGCTCAAAGGCAAGTGTGAAGATGGTCCCTACTATCTTCCAAATAAATGCCCTAGTCAAGCACTTTCTTCAATAAAAAATTCCAGAGAAGTGTGGCATCGTTGGCTGGGACACCCTGCTCCTTCAGTAGTTCATAGGGTCTTCGAGGACAATAATCTTGTTGTAGTCACAAATAATGAAATTTCATTCTATGATGCTTGTCAATAGGCAAAAGTTCAATAACTCCCTTTTGCTTCTTCTTCACATGTTTCCTTAAATCCTTTAGAACTGGTCCGTAGTGATGTTTGGGGACTAGCTCGTGTTTCAGTCAATGGTTTCAAATATTATATAAACTCTGTTGATGGCTATAGCAGATTTACCTGGATCTACTTTATGAAACACAAATTTGAATTGATCCCATTTTCTATCAATTTTAGAAACATGTTCAACTCTTGATAGGGAAGAAAATATGTGCAGTTCAATCTGTTTGGGGGAGGGGGGGGGGGTTGAATATCAATGTTTGCATAAATTCTTTACTCATAAAGGTACTACTCATCATATTTATTGCCCACACAAACACCAATAAAATGGTCTAGTAGGGAGGAAACATAGACACATTGTAGAAACATGCATTGCTCTTCTGGCCCAATCTCACATGCCAAGTCGGTTTTGGGATGAAGCTTTCCATTTTGCATGCTATCTCATCAACAGATTACCTAGTCGTGTTATAAATCTTGATACACCCATACATTGTCTCCTTGGCAATAATCCTGATTACAAACTCCTTGTAGTGTTTGGATGTGCATGCTGGCCTAACTTAAGACCTTACAATTCTAGAAAGCTTGATTTTAGAACCAAATATGTGTGTTTGTTGGCTGTAGTGCAAACCATAAGGCATATAAATGCTTGGATAGACAGACATGCTGTATTTATATAGCTCCAGATGTCATTTATGATGAAAGTATTTTTCCCTTTGTAGTTCAACTAGAAAAATCCATATAGCCCACACAAACCTCTCATCATCCCACTTTCTTGCCCTTTGTTGCTCCCCTAGCTCAGTATTATGAGCAATTTCTCACTAACATAGTATTGTCAACAGACTATCCACCTGACACAAATTTGACAATAGAGCCAGCACTCAGTTCTACTCCTTGCAGCTCAGCAATGAATGAATTTTTCACTGATGATGGACTTACTAACCCAGTTGTTGAACATTCTGTTGGTAGTGTCTCTGATTCTGTAGGTTCTTCATATCGTGGAGATCAATCAAATCCATCAATATCTACTTCAGAACTGTCGAGTCAAGTGTATGGCCAAGCTGGGCTACCGTCATGTTATCTAGTGCATACAAGACTTTGAGATAATATAGTCAAGCCACAAGAGTTCGAGGATGGAGCTGTCAGATACACGTCAGAGGCTATTATTCATGTTCAAGCCAACTTCACATGTTCAAGCCATGCATTACTCAGAAACGAAACTTGGACACTTGTACCACCAAGAGAGGAATTAACTTAATTGGCAGCAGATGGGTGTTCAAGTTGAAAAGAATGACAGATGGCTCAGTTGATAGATTTAAAGCTAGGCTAGTGGCAAAGGGATTCAAGAAGAGGTTTGGAATTGGTTCCCTTGATACATATAGCCCAGTTGTGAAGCCTACCACAGTGAGAATCATCCGAGCTCTTGTTGTCTCTAAGGGTTGGAACTTAAGTCAAATTGATATTCAAAATGCCTTCTTACATGGAGTACTGCAGCAGGAGGTCTATATGAAGCAACCACCTTGTTATTCAGATACACAAATTTCCCCAAACTATATTTTTCAAGCTTAACAAGGCCTTGTATGGTCTAAAATAAGCCCCTTGTGCATGGCACTCAAGATTGACATGTAAGCTTCAGGAAATGGGATTCTCTTCTTGTAAAGTTGATGCCTCTTTATTTATCTATAGTAATAATGATCCCATTATATACATGTTGATATATATGGATGATATCGGTATTGTGAGTTCATGCTCCAAGGCTACTGACAAGCTCATAGAAGAACTAACAAAGGACTTTGCAGTCAAGGACTTAGAAGCACTTGAGCATTTTATAAGCATTGAAGTCAAGTCATATTCAAAAGGGATCCTTCTATCTAAAAAAAGCTATGCACAAGACCTTCTCAAGAGAGCAAACATGGAAAATTGTAGACCTATATCTACTCCTATGGCACCAAGTGAGAAGTTATCAAGAGAACTTGGAATTGTCTTGTCTGGTGATGCTCAGTTTCAGTATAGAAGCATAGTTGGTGGTTTGCAATATCTGATGATCACAAGGCCAGATATGTCCTTATCCGTCAATCATGTTTGTCAATATATCCAAAGTCCAACTGATACACACTGGGCAGCTGTGAAGAGGATGCTTCTGTGTATCAAAGGATCTCTTGATCAAGGTCAGCAACTTCAGAAATGGACAACAAACCACAACGCCTTCTCTGACGCTGACTGGCAGGGTGTCTTGATGATCGACAATCTACAAGTGGCTTTGCTATTTTAATGGGAACCAATTTGGTCTCTTGGAGCTCATGCAAGCAACTTGAAATTTCAAAGTCTAGTATTGAGGCCGACTACAAGGCCATCTCTAATGTTGCAGCTGAGCTCATATGGATACAATCACTGCTGAAGGAACTCAAAAAGATTCAGCAAAAGCCATCGATACTTTGGTGTGATAACCTTGCAGTGATTTATCTTATGGCAAATCCAATGTTTCATGCAAAAACTAAACACATTGAAGTTGATTTTCACTTTGTTCGTGAGCAAGTTGAGTGCAATGCACTGGATGCCCAGTTCATCTCCTCCAAAGATCAAGTTGTAGACATGTTCAGTAAGGCGCTATCAAGGGCTCCATTCATTTTGAATTGTAGGAATCTCAACCTGATCTAGCAGGCTGTGATTGAGGGGGGCTGCTAGATTTTTTTGTATTGTGTTGTACTCGCAGAGTAGTTGGTCAAGATTAGTTAGAGGCATGCATCACGGTTCGTGAGTGGTGACCGTGTTTGAATGTGCATCTTGGCCTCTATGTGGGTTTTGATGATTGACGACAAACGATTAAGGGACTATATATTCAATGGGCATTTGGATATGTAAAAGTCCTAATGATGAAAGCATCATGACATTGACGACCCCCAAAAATTGAAGAAAGAAGATGTTCAACGGTTTTACCTTTTAAAGTACTCTTTTCTTTTTGAAATTGATTCTAGGACCACTGTACTATTAAGAGGGGTGCAACGTAGTAGTTTGGTCATGAACTTAGTTCTAAAAAAGATCTTCACTTAGTTTAGAAAGCGATACAAAGTTCACAATACGGGCACCGAGTCAAAGTTTTCTCAGTGAAGTCAGAAGTTCCAATGTCTATATCAGATGTTCTGATATAGTCGGATAGTACAAAATTTGAGAACATGGTGTTCTCGGGTTGGAATTTATTTTAACATCGGATGTTTCGATGTTTTCATTGAAAGGTCCGATGTGGGTACTTTCGATGTTCTCAACAATAGGGTTCTTGATCTTGATTTAAAATCCAACATCTAAAGTTCCAATGGTTGGATCGGATGTTCCGATCATGGCTGTCCGGTTTTTGTAAATGGATCGAATGTTCTGATCCATTTACATGGGATGTTCTGATGTGTTGTTTTTATCGGGTTTGGGTTGGGAATGAAGTTCAAAACTGTCATTTTGAATAGATCGGATGTTTCGATTGTGTGCATCGTAACTTCTGATGTTAGCTAAAAAGATGTCCAACGACTAATTTTGAAGGGGTCTATTTATACACCTGTTACACTTGATTTTAATGAACAAAAACTAGATACAGCTTATGTGTGCCTAGGATGTTTAACACACATAAAGACGTCATAGGTGAAATAACATAAACAATATCCTTAACTTAAACGTACCTTCGATCTTATAAAAGGGACCAGCTGGGGTCAAAAGGCAAAGACACTGCAACAAAACTAAGCGTAGCCTTCATCTTCAACTGGGCGACTCTACATGCAATCGACGGAGAACACACCCTAGAATGTGCAATCTTCCACGAAGTCTTCAATATCTTCCTCGACTGAGCAACATTGTTTGGGTATAGTAAGTATGAGAAAGTATGACATAAGGCCAATATCAAGAATGATCGAACTCAGGGGTTTGTTTGCATAAATACCATCTATGCTAACGTAAGAGTTATAAAATCATCCTATTTAACTAGATGATTTATCATGTTATTACCAACATCTAGAAACTTCTCCACATGTTTCCTAACTACCTGAAATCCATATCAGGTTCCCAACCCAACCATCTTGATATCCATCACAGGTAACCAAGGTCCATCCACTATTACCCATCACAGGTAACCAACCATCCAACTACTATACATCACAGGTAACCAACCATCTAATTGTTACCAATCACAGGTAACAACCATCCAACTGCTACCCATCATAGGTAACAAACCATCAACTAAACTAAAACCAAAACCCAAACCAACTAATCATGTGAAGGGATCACGCCACTCTTAACTGTGAGCACGATTTATATATGTTTTACATTCTGCAGAGGTTGTCCAACTTTACCCACAAGTCACGATTCCCATATACACGTGCCATCACAACACTTACACACTTCTGAGGTATGCAGCTAGGTTTCACTACAAGGTCGTTACAAAATATCCTCCTAACAAGAATAAGCCCGCTGAGGTTTCACCGCTGTTAAAATGGCATCACATCACCCAGAAGCCCTCTCTTGTGCCTTGTAGCTCTAGAAAGAATCACTCTTTCATTCCTACACCACCCTTGGCTTATACTACATTGATGATCTGCTAATTAATTGGCCAGGTTATATCTATATAAGCCTCGTGATTGAACTGTTAATCGATGTTACCCGTTCCATGAACTAGTCCTTAGGATATTGAGCAGACACTACCACCAACCATAGTGTTTCCACGCACATGTGCATTCCCGCATCATCCTCATATAACCTTTTGCTCAACATCCTTATGTTTCATATTGCTACAACAATTACCACTATTTTCAACTCATAGTTGCATAGACTATTAGTCATGTTTAACCAACAACCCAACCATACACTTGTGCAAGGCTAAGCATAAGCTACCCAACATAACCACTACTGACAACTAGGACGATAAGAGATATATAGAATATGTGACTATAAGTAAATATGATTCAGAATTAAAAGCATGCATATTTGAAATAAAGAACACATGTAAAAAATTGAGATCTGTGTGTTCAAGGACACTTGCCTCCTTCCAATGTGCTGCTCAGTGCTATCGAAATCTTGATCTTAAAGTCCCTCGAACTGTTAGGGAATACTATCGACTAATCGCGGGAACTATCGACAAACAACACAAACAAAACACTATGAACAGTATACCAAACATCACCAAAAACACATTAAAAACATTGTGGTTGGATAGGTTATGATTTTAGAAAAAATTAGACACAAGAATTGCCTAAATCAGAGTTAGGATGAAGGAGAATAGCTTTTGGAAGATGGATTAGCCTAAAAAGGAAAAATTGATTTACCAGAATTATCTTCTTGTAGTAAAAAGTTTTATTGCGCAATCATTGTGTCAGATTTGACAACGTCATTGCCTAAGGTTCAAAAAATATAGGGTTGATTAGACTTCGCTGACTAGGCTAAAGAGATGATGTGACGCTAACTTGGCATGCCACACAAGCGCCACCATGGGTTAAAGAAGAGTTATGCTGAGATCTAGTCTCGACCACCTATGATGGGTCAAATGGCCGAAGGTTGTGTTGCTAGGTTAAGGATACTGTCGCTGACTCTGTGGCTTTCGACAACATGGATTGTAGAGGAACCTATCTGGAAAACTCCGATGATAATTCTATGATGGATCTAGACTCCTCCTCCAGTGGAGATAACCCCCGAGAAGTCTTCGCCATCGAAGACGTGGATGCCAGTCTGGACGATCATGATGATAACAATCCCGCATATACACAGATCCTCATCGCTTCGGCTACAGGAGACAACGGGCAGCCTCCACTGGTCACAACTTCTTTGATCCCAAACCCTAACAGAGTGCGGGATCTAATATCTCCTAATCATCAACATGAGGCTCAGAGCTACAGATCCGCAATAATGCAGAGGCTCCTCCTTCTACAGTAGGCCCCATGCGCCCTCTACTGTAGATCTGACGACCCCTGACAGCAAGGGTTGGATCAACTTGATGACTGGCAACGCAAAAGAAGCTATCATCTAGGCCGAGAACTCTCATCTAGTCATCACAACGGATAGCTCTAATCAGGGGTAGTCACGCATCAACCCCTCTTGAGGTGAATCAGATTTAGAGAGACGCAATCCCAGAAACCGGATGGTCCAGAAAGATAACCGAGTGCCTAGCCATCGAAGGACCTCACCGATCAGAAATAACCTCATCAATGATCTGCGCGAGGTTATAGAACGCCAAAGACTCTCAAAGACACCTGAGGAGGAATCAATTGTGCCTCAATGACCTAATCAGAGACGTCCCAACACAGCTCGAGTAGGAACTAGGGTAGGTCTCCGACCCCCATGGGTAGAACGCCATTAGCTACCTGGAACGAGCATGGCGCCATAAACAAGTTCCAGACCTTCTCTCCAGAACTACAGAGGGTAAACTAGCCGCCTCGATTTCGGCCCGGGACTATCAAGAAGTACAATGGGAATATAAACCCCATTGAGTTCTTCCAGATCTAGACTACGACCATTCAAGTGGCTGGTGGGAACGAGAAGGTGATGGTGAATTACCTCACCATAGCCATTGAAGCGATAGCTAGGACCTGGCTGACTAACCTACAGCCAGGGATAATCTACTCATGGGAGCAGCTATGCGGTCTATTATGAGCTAACTTTCAAGGTACGCACATTCGCCCAGGCATGAAAAACGACATCTTCCGTTGAGAGCAGGCAGAGAAAGAAACTTTGTGTGAGTTCATGTGCCACTTTAGCAACACTCGAAATACCATTCCTAAGATAAATAGCTATAAAGTTATTCAGGCGTTTACTCGAGGGGTTAGGAGTTGACGATGCATCAAAGACATCGCCAGAACGGAGGCCGAGATAGGCAAGGACCTCATGAAGAACGTCGATTAGGCAACTAAGGCCGAAGAGTCATTCATGTTCATCAAGGAGAGCGACCAGAGCATCAAACACTCTTATCCCGAGCTCGACAACGACGTGGCAAAGAGCAAGTGCAAGAAGAACTCTAAGGGAGGTAAGGGCAATAAAACCAAAACTGATGAAGTGTTTGCAGATATGCCTAGCACCCATCCCGACAAGCACTCTGGCTCATCGCGGGGCAAGTGCTACACACTGTGCACTAGTGAATGTGATGGCAAGCCTCGGTGCGACCTCCACTAGACCGACAACCAAAGCCTCCACTAGTGCCGTCTCTGGTAGAAACTGGTCCAGGCCATGATTGACAAGGCAAGGGAAAGAAGACACATGTTGTGGCCCAGAGTAGGGACTCCAACTTCGATAGCAGTGAGGACAACTCAGACACGATGTATTACCAGCAGAGAGAGAGGACCATCGACCACATGTTCGTCAGCTTTGCATCTTACATGTCCAAGCGGTAGTACAAGACGATGGCTTTAGAAGTTTTAGTTGCTACCCCTAAGGGTCACCAAGCTGTCAAATGGTCGAATGTTGAGATCTCTTTTGGCCAATATGACTACCCTGAAAACTCCATATGGCTTGGAAGCTTCGCAATAATGGTCGAGCCTATGATCAATTACTGTAAGATCTCCCGAGTGCTTGTCGACGGAGGAAGTTCCCTGAACATCCTCTTCACAGGTGCACTCGAAGCAATGCAGATATCCCAATCTACCATCAAGTCGGTTACACAATCCTTCCACGGCATAGTACCTAGATCTTCGGCCACACCCATCAACTAGATATCGCTCCCTGTTACCTTTAGGAAGCAGGACAACTTTTGGACAAAGAAAATTTTGTTCGACGTGATCGACTTAGAGATGGCGTATAATACCATCTTGGGACGACCAACCCTAGCTAAGTTCATGGTTGACGCGCACTACGCCTATTAGTGCGTAAATATACCATGGCCCAAGGGAGTTATTACCTTCAATGGCTGCCCTAAAGCAGGCCTCCACTACGACAAGTGGAGTCTCGATAAGGCGATGCAACACCAACCCAACAAAGAGACAAATAATTGGAGGCCTAAGGCGGTCGTGAAGTCCCATGACAGCGCCAAAACTGTTCCTCTGAACCCAGCGGGGCCATCCAAGACCATCTGAATTGGCTCTAACATGGATCCTAAATGGGAACTCACGCTCATCACCTTCCTCTAGGCAAGCACCAATGTGTTTGCATGGCAATCGTCTGACATGCTCGGTATCCCCAGGGAGATGGTCGAGCACAAATTAGCTATCTGGCCCAATGCAAAGTTGGTCAAACAGAAGCTCTAACGATTCGCACCCAACTGAAAAGAAGCAATCAAAGAGGAAATCGAGAGGCTTACAAAGGCTAGATTTATCAAAGAGGTGGATCATCTCGAGTGGCTCGCCAATCCTGTCATGGTTAAAAAATCAAACAGCAAGTGGCACATATGTGTGGACTTAAGTGATCTCAACAAAGCATGCCCGAAGGACACCTTCCCCCTACCATACATAGATCAGATAGTCGACTCCACCTCAGGGTGCAACTATCTAAGCCTTTTCGATGCTCACTTTAGTTATCACAATATCAGTATGCATCCAAAAGATGAGTAGAAAACCTCATTTATTACTCCATTCGGAGTATATTGCTGTGTCAAGATTCCCTTTGGATTGAAGAATATTGGCGCCATGTACCAACAAGGTATGTAGATAACATTCCATCACCAGATTGGTTGAAACGTTGAGGCCTACGTCGACGATCTCGTCATCAAGACTAAAAACAAGGAAGATCTTATCCCTGACTTGCAAGAAACCTTCGATAACCTGCGCAAGAATCAAGTCATATTGAACCCAAAGAAGTGCAACAATACGGGATTGATGTCATACCAGTAGATTGAAGTTAATCCTGAAAAGATCAAAGTCATCGAACAAATATACCCCCAGGTTAGTACAAGAAGTTCAGATATTAACTGGGTGTATGGCGGCTCTTAGTCGTTTCATATCATGACTCGAAGATCAAGGACTTCCTTTCTTCAAATTGTTGCGCCAACACAATAAGTTTGAATGTTTAAAAGAGGCAGACAAGGCATCCAAGAATCTAAATAGGTATCTTTTGTCCTCCTTATGCTAGTAGCTCCTAACCCAAACAAAGATCTTCTATTATATATAGCAGCCGGACTGTGTACTATAAGCAGGGTATTGGTAGTGAAAAGGGAAGTTCCCGAGAAGAAAGAGAGGGTCCAACACCGGTATACTATCCAGAAGCCTCATTTCAACGTACTAATGGGAAGCTTGACAATGGGTAGTGTAAAACTACCGTATCCGGACACCCTAGAGTTTTTCTACTATCCTAGGGTATATCTCTATCCCCGAGAAAGGAATCTCCAGACGTATGAAAACTGCCTACAGATACTCGAGATCTCTTGTAAACAAGTAAGTTTATCTCCAAGAATGATAAGAAAAGATTTTAGGAGTGACACAATGACCCCCTATATATAAGGAGTTAAAGGATCCTACGGAGGACAAGCCAATAGAAGTCAACACAACTCTATTGAAGCCATTCAAGCATGCAGGAGCTTTGAACCATCGAGCCTTCTACAACTTACATTTGTATTAGCATCTCTCACTGGCTACACACAAGGGAGTCTTTTGACTAAGTTTAGATCTATCTAGGTTAGTCGAGCACCCACTTTAAACAATCCTAGAGATTAATACAAGATCAATATAACATATGTTTATTATTCTAAGAGAGATCTGAACCTTTATAAGATAGTATGTGCTGTGTGGTTCATCTATTTAAAACATCTCATATTATTTTTATAAGTTCGTAAGATCAATGGTTCACCAATTGTTGAGCGTGACCATGTCTCCAGCGAGCGTGTTCGGAATGTGCACGATACCGTTGTAATTCCCCCGCTATAAATGGAGATCACGATCCACTCTACATTGGTGCATTTGTCAATTCAACTCTCTCTTGATTCTTATACAACTATCGTCCTCCTCTCTTTCCTTCTCTCATCGCAAAAATCCCCACGAATCAATTAGGGCAAACCGAAACAGGAGTAGTAGCATTCGGTTTGGATCTGGGATCTGGATCCAAGAAAGGCACTAAGAAGAAGCAAATCTAAATCGGACGAGAGAGAGAGAGGAGAAAAACTCGCAAGCTAGGATTCGTACTAAGAAAAAAACTGAAGAACAAATCCACACAAGCAAGTTGTGATGGATCTAAGGCCATGGATGTGATACGCGCTGGTCCTGGTCCTCCTCCTCATTGCGTCACCCCTCCCATCTCCTCCCGACTCCATCCTGGAAGCCCCTCCCTGTTTGCCGCTCGTGATCCCTCCTTGGTCTTGGCCTCTCCTCCTGTATGAACCAAAGGAGGGCTTGCTCCAGCATGCCAACACAACGGTTACACTAGGTTGGGGGATCGCTGGCTCTCATGCTCATCTTGGGTGCCTTATCGAGGTTATCCATGGCAGCTACCTTAGAGGTGACGGCGACGGTGTGGTGGTCGCCGAGGGGAGGGGGGCGAGAAGAGATGGAGGGAGGGGAGACCGTCGTCGACTACGATGTAGGGTGGTGCTCCAGGTTGAAGGAATAGAATAGGGACAACGTCAAGGGGTGTTGGGCTGGCTGAAGACAGCAACGGCCTGGATTGAAAAGAAATCAGAGAGAAAAAACAAGAGAAGTGCAATCTTAGTATATTTGATATTGTATCTCTCCAAAACTTAGAAAAAATATTATTTTAATAGGTTCGGTATGTTCTAGCAAATAGCATAATTTTTAAGTATCAGACAACAAACATAAAAAGAATGTGTGATATAGCAAAACCACACCTAAAGAAAAATATTATTTTAATAGCCTCAGTGTGTTCTGCAAATAGCCACAGTTTAAAGAATCCGACAGTAAAATAAAAGAATGTGTGATAAAGCAAAACCACACCTAAAGAAAAATATTATTTTAATGGGCTCAATGTGTTCAGTAAATAGCCATAGTTTTGTATCTGGCAACAAACGTAAAAGAAAAAAGAATGTGTGATACAGCAAAGCCACACGCAGTGTCCTATAGCAAAATTTGCTAATTTACCCCTCCTATTTTAAATACTTAATGCTTTATCAAGATTCGCTTAAAATTTTAAAATTTTAACCGTGAATAGCTTTAAAATATAGTTATAATATGTAATAAAAATATAATATTATAAAAGTATTTTCTAGATAAATTTACATGTATAATTTTTTGATATTTCTAAATTAAATATTTTGGAAGCTATTATTAGTCAAAAAGTTTAAAATTTTAACTAAATCTTGATTAAAATGTCAAGTATTTAAAATGAGAGGGAGTAATTCGGATGAGGTGCACAGCAAGTCGCCGGGCTATAGCCTATAGGCCCAAGCAAAGTCGCCGGGCTATAGCCTATAGGCCCAAGCAAAGTCGCCGGGCTATAGCCTATAGGCCCAAGCAAAGTCGCCGGGCCTTGAGATGTCGCCCATCAAGTTCTGCCGGCAGGAATAAACATTCAACCTAGTTTGTCAGCGGTGAATAGTTTACCTGAAATGACCTGAAATGATGGTAGAGACTAGAGAGGAGGTCAATCATTCTACCGTTGCATACATATCTTTTCAGTAAACTATACCATTGCAGTTTTGCATGCATTTTCCAGCCAGGAATAGTTGCATCAGGAATGCCGAACCTTTTGAACGACAGAAGGCCAAGTGGCTAACAGCAACAGAAGAGAACAAACTGTGTTCCATGCCATCAGAAATGTTGAGACGGTTCGTTTAGACAAAGACTGCTCGCATCAGAAACAACTCAATCATCATCCTAATGCACTCCAATATCCCAGAAGGTTGAGCAATAAAGCATGGTATGCATGAAATTGCAAACGCTTTTGTCAGTAACCAATTGCAATGAACATGTTGGGTGTCATTACATAACTAGTTCCTAGCATCTGTCAAGCAGACATTTTAGTTTGGAACTCGTTTAACAAGCTACAAAGTTTAGCTCCCCACTCAGGAAGTACCTAAATGGCCCAAAATCTGGGAAGCATCACTTTGGTGTGGAGTTGATATATTTCAATCCTAATACCCAGGGGTGCATTGCATTTGCATAGCTAGAAATATTTAGCAGGACTACAGAAGGATCATGCCACTTTCTGTTGTGCTTTACATAGCAGCACTTTCAGCAGAATTTTGTTGATAAAAGTAATTTTGGAGCTAAGAGTTAGCAGCGGCAAAATGGAAAGGCCAAGGGACACCATGGATGGATGCACAGCATTCGGGCAAAGAAACCGACGGTAATTTTACATTTTTCTTGGCCATCATCTATACATAACCATAATTTCTATTCGCAAATGTTTATCTCCCTAAAATCCTTTGGGTTCCACATCATACGAACATAAACTGATGAACATTACTAGTACGTGACATGAATGATAGACGAAAATCAGTGTGGGTTTGAAGTGGTGCCATTACTCTGCAAGATCAGCATCCTAACCAGGGAGCCATCCAAGGTGACATCCTTCACATCCACAACGCGCGACCTCCTGTTTGTGAGTGCCAGCCTCTACGGCTCTACCACGTGCATGGCGCTCCGACCGGCCCGTCGCAATCTGCAGTGGCGGCTGCGTGAAGACGGCCGTCTCCAAGCTCTCTTCCCTCCGCAATTCTGCCGCCGGTGCCGCCTTTCTGCTGCCCCGTTCGAGTAGCCTGAACGACCGACGTGCAGGCGGGTGCACAAATGTGTCGACGTCCCACACCACGGCTGCACCGCGTTCGCGCCCCGCCGGACGGCGCGAACTGCCGCCCGCGCGCGAGAGAACAGCGTGTGCAACCTCCGGACCTAGCCGCGCGCGAGGAAGGAGGAAAAAGGTGCATGCGCTGGGCACAAGTGTCGCGGGGACGGCGAGGCGTGCTCGCCTGCTCGGGCTGCGCACGTCGCGCAAGGGTGGCCCTTGTTTCATTCACGGACCACCCCTGCGGAAATTTCTCTTTTTAGTTTCTTCCTCTAGAGAATGTTTCGGATCCTGAAATTTCGTATGATGTTGAGTACCTTCGTGCCCCGTTTACATGAATTTTCTCCTGATTTATGCGCGTGTGTGCCTCCGTCAAATTGCAGTTTTTTTTTTGGGATCTCAGGGTGGCCAGGGCGATGGAGACGCACGTGACCAGCCGCTGTGCGCGCCGGTCTATCGCCGGCGGCGAGTGCGCGGTGGAGACGGCCGTGGCCTCCAATTTTGGGCACTGGCCAGCAGATTGGATCGTCCGCATTATGGGCTGATCGGAGCTGGGTTTAGGGAATCTTTGGCAGGCAAAATTTTGGACTCAAAGTAACTTTTGGGCCTTGTGGTGAACACACTTTCTGTCCCACCTCGAGCCCACAACAAAGTTTATTTCTTTCTTTCTTGCTTGCTTGACCGCAAAAAGGAGTTTCTTTCAGACAGATCATCGTCACGTTCGCTAGTCACTTCGTTGCTCATCAACTCAGATTGTTTTCGATAAAGAAAGATTTATTAGCTTTTATTGTTATATCAAGATAATACAACTGAAAAAAAAAACTACTCTCAACCTCTACATACCAAATGCACATAGCCAAAGAAAAACAAAAAAGAACAAGCGAAAAAAGAAAACATGAATCATGGTAAAAAACAATGCCAAGACTAAAGTGGAGGGGCCTCAATCTGGAGGCTAGACTCACACCTAAATCGGGTGAAGAACTTTCTGACCAACCTCTCCAGGTGCGTACACACAACTGTCACCAATTCATCATATCTTGATGTTATTGTCGCTATAATATAGACCACATATGGAGCTAATATAAGTATAGATAACCTGTAAAAGATAATTTTTTTCTCTTATTAAAGACAATATCATTCATGTATATCTATAGTGACTAACAAAACGCTGCCGCCGCAACCAATATTTGGGCTTTCTGTTGTTTAATAATAGCACGAAGCCAAGTTCCAAACTTTTTCACGGTAGATGACACGCAAAGGATTACTCTTTTGTGAAACGAGATGCTTATTCAAAAGTCCGTAGTACGTGCTACATGAGATCTTCATTTCTCCCGAGTGCTGGTCGGTTCTTTCACCATGATCATGGACGAACGAAAATGGCTAAACTTCTGAAGACTGTTTCTATGTTACATCCGTTTACTTTAATTTGATCCTTCTTGAGATAATCAGCATTCTAACCTACTTCCTTGCCATGGCGTCGTGCATCCTTGCTGTAGTTTTGATCGCTAATGGAGGTGACTAAACTTAGGTGGGCGCCCAGGCGCTCGTATACACGGCGCCATGCCCCTTCCAGGTGAGCACCAGCATGTCCTCCTCCAGCTTCACGCCCCACCCGGTCGCGTGCTCGCTCAGCAGGCGCCTCACCTCGGCCGCCTCCTCCTCGTCGAACCCGACGCCGGAGAACCCGTTCCTACGCATCCTCTCGGCGAGCCTCGCGCCGGACTCGGACAGCTCCGCGCCGTCGGCGTCGGCGTCGGCCCCGACGACGCCCTCGATCTTCCGGCCCACGGCCGCCTCGTGCTCCAGCCGCCGCGGGCTGTCCCTGGGCGCGGACGTGTCCAGCGCGTCGAACAGGATCCAGTGGAAGTTAAAGCAGCCGGCGATGCGGGACGCGAGGCTCGGCGAGTCCAGGTCGGCGTCCTCGTCGGTCACGGTGACCAGGCACGGATTCAGCGCCCGGACGGTGCTGAGAAAGGCATCCCTCGAGCCCGGGGCCACGTGACGTAGCCAGCTCTGGCAGTTGACGACGAGCGCCTCGCCGTCCCGTAGCCCCAGCGATGGCGGGTCGGACAGGACGGACGCCGGGTCTTGACACAGTGTTTGCTTCTTTGGAGTCGTGCCCTTGACGACGTTGAACTCTAGCTGCACGCCTTTCGACTTCGCGAAGTTGCCCAGCCGGAGGCCGAGCTCCTCGTCCGACACGCCGAGCAGGGGGGACATGGAGGGGCGGGCGGATGGCACGGTGATGCGGAGCGCCGGCGGCCCCCCGGGACGCTTGGACAGCATGTCGATAAGCGTCGGCCACTGCATGCAGTGCGTGACGCTGAGATCGACGACGTGCACGGCGTCCCTGCCCGCCACCGCCCGGAGGATGGCGCTGTTGGAGGCCGTGAAGCCGAACCGATGCCACGGCGTGAGGTCGACGTACTCGGCGAGCTCTGTGACCGACATGGCCCGCTCCCGCGGCGCCCCGCTCGAGGGCAGCCTCACGGCGGCCACCTGGGTGCCGGCGGGGCCGCACAGCCGGCGCGCGCGCGCGACCAGCGCGCGGAGCAGCCACGACGTGAGCCGCTGGTTGGGGTCCCCCTGCGAGGAGGCGATGTTGTTGAGCACCCACATGGCCTGCTGCGCCAGCGTCACGTCGTTGGACTCGAGCGCGGCGGCGCAGTGGAGGAGCAGCTGCTGGATGCGCGGGCCGTCGATGAGCGCGCCGGAGAAGCAGACGGAGCTGTGCTCCCTAAGGCCGCCGCCGCGCCTCAGCTCCTGCTCCATGCTCCGCCTCCTCGTACGGACGTGCCAACGTGCTACAGAATTTTGGATGCCGATGATCCAGCAGAGCCAAGCCAAAATAGCTAGGGATGGCTAGATCACGACACTTGTCGGCCTCGCATTGGGCGGATGCGGATTATTTCAGCTCAAGTTGTGAGGAGGTGTGGAAACAAGCAATCCCTAGAATGATTGAGCTGCTACTTGCACCAACACTTTGTTTGGTTGCATGCAACTGCAAGCTGAGTGTGTAAATTAGCAGGGTTGAGGTGCTTGTAGGTAGTTTTGGTTTGCTTGTCGGAATGACTTGGCCTATTTATAGGAGCTATGCGAAAGATCCCCTCTTCATCTCCATGGGGGAGAAAATTGGGTAGCAATTTGGACTCTTTCCATGGAGAAAAGACAATGCAATTATCTTTCTTAACGCCCTTGTCTGATTGTGTCTGAACTCTGGTTATACTACGAACTTTGGACTACTATATAATATGGTATATTAAGTAGGCCTCAAATTCTTCTTGACTAGATTGCTACGGACTACTCCTCCATCGAGCTAGAAAACACACTGAAAACACTTAGGGCCTGTTTGTTTCCAGCTGCTTCTGGCTTCTGGGTTTTTGTCGTCAGAGCAAATGGGTTTGCTGAGAAGTGGTTTCTGAGAAGCCAGAAGCTGCTTCTGAGGAAAATGAACTAGAAGCTGAGAAGCTCGCTGAGAGTGGCTTTTCTGAGAAGTTATATGCTGAGAAGCCAAAAATTTATTGTAGAAGCCAACAACCTATTTTCAAAAACAGTTTTTCAGAAAAACCAAAAGCACAACTTTTCAAAAAAACCAAAAGTAGAAACTCAAACAAACAGACTCTTAGGCCGTGTTTGTTTGAGCTTCTGCTTTTGAGCTTCTCTGAAAAGCAGTGCTTTTAGCTTTTCTGAAAAGCTGCTTTTGGAAATAGGTTGTTGGCTTCTGCAATAAATTTTTGGCTTCTCAGTACATAGCTTCTCAGAGAAGCACATCTCAGCGAGCTTCTCAGCTTTAGTTCATTTTCCTCAGAAACAGGCTTCTGGCTTCTCCAGAAGCCACTTCTCCAGAACCTCGTTTGTTCTGGCTTCTGGCTTCTGGCTTCTGCCAGTAGCAGAAGCAGTTTCAGAAGCAGAAACAAACACAGCCTTAGTATCAAAGCAGCTAATAGAAGCTGATTCATGAAATATCAAGTTCAGAGTTCAGACTTTTTCTTTTTGGAGATTAAAGAGTTCAGACTTCAGGCAGCATTCTTCCAACTAACCTTTTTGTTCAAACAGTTCAGCTTACAGAAGCTATCATGACATGAATTATGTTGTTAACTGCAGTTCCACCATTGTTAAACTTAGATTAATCAACGCCGGTGAGAAGGCGACGGCGGAGCAGCCATAGCCGCCCCCCATAGCCGCCCGGACTCTTTGGCCGTCAGAACACACCACGAAAGCTCTGAATAAACTTACATCTATTTGTCATTCTCTGTACCCCATTTTCTATACCAGAGGCGGTCGTTCCTAGAACCAAACAAGCAAGTAGGCCAATTCTAAAGCAAGTAAAATCCACTCGTACGGGCATCTCCGGTCTCTGAAGAAGTTATTGTTATTGTCACTCTGAGCCTGATTGAAGCATAATTGGGGTATGTTCGTTTCCCTTTCTTGTCGTATCCCTGTCTTTTTGCCTTTGATTTTGACGAACGATTGGTTGGGGAGAGAGCAAAAGGACATGAAATTTTAGCTCCGGTGATGTGAGCCACGTGTACTCAAATGGGACATACCCTCCTTGTCAGTTGTTGGTCAAGGTTAGTCACCGAAACCGTAGTCAAGTAGGATAAGAGAATCACCGAAACATGTTTGTTCTGCAACAAATTACAAAGTTTTTTTGCCGAACAAATTACAAATCTTGATCGATGGATCAATGAAAGATGCTTGGCCAATAACTTCTCTGAAGAATATCCCGACGAACCGAAAGCGCCCAGCTTCCGTCAGAACTCCGATGCTTATGTGCCTAATGGAGATAAAGGGTCAGGGGTGACAGAAATGGGAGAATACGCATCGGCTTTTCGAAAGCCGCGACCTGTGTATTTATATTCATGTATCCGGAAATCATGTGTTATGGTCTCGATGCCTGATTTGAACGATGACCAAACCGACAGTGACACTGCTAATTAGCCAATTTAACAGTTGACACTGCTAATTCTCCTGACTTCCTGGGCTTCTGATTGACCCGCGTCACCCGCGTCTGGCGACTCGGTGGGCATTTTCTCCCACCGCATGGCTCCTCCAAAACTCAGTTAGATCCGGCCACCGTCGATGAGGAACGGCAGCGACGGTGGCTAGCGACTGCTCCCGAAGCTGGGGTGTCACAGCCTCTCCCTCCTTTCCCTTTCCCTCCTCTCATCTTGGCTCGTGCGGTGGTGGCCGTACGGCGGTGTGGCAGTGACATGGTGTTGCGTGTGTGGTGGGCTGGCTTGATGCACCGGATCTACTCCTCTTCGTCGGGATCCTGTCGTATCTGCTCCCTGGAACCAGATCTGCTGCTACTACTGCCTCGGGGCCTCGCCGCGCTTGCGGGTGCGGCACAAGTGCTTGGTTGAACTCTGGTGAGGGCAAGAGGCCCTGGCAAGCACCGGCGTTGCACATCGTGAGGGCTTCACTTCACAGGATGGAGATCACACTCACCGGTCAGGTCTACTTGGACGCGGGCCCCAGTGGTCCGCTCTCCTGCTCTGGGTGGAGCGGCCCAACACGTGCGTTGCCCTCCTCGACGCGAGCCTCACCGTTGGTGGCGTCACTGGCCATCAGGTGAGCGCGGTTGGGGTGCCCTCTTGCGGCACAAATCGTGCTTGCCTCGCTCCGCTGGGTCCGTGGGCCTCAGTTTCTCGGTCGAGGCCCCTCTGTCTGCACCCCACCCCCCCCCCCCGATTGGGCTCCTCCCCTCCCTTCAGTGCAGGTGTTTGGGGGTGGGGGAGTCATGAGCGAAAGCTCAAGCTGGTAATCTACTGGTACCAATGTTGATGACATCCGCAGGCGCTATTTCATCCCTAGAGGCGGTATTATAGCGCCTCTCATGCCCTAGGGGCATCTCTGGGTGAAAACCTTACCCCGGTTTTCGATCGGGCGATGACAGAGTTGACGTTGGAAGTCCTCCTACACTCATTGGCGACATTGGTTCTTTTGTTTGAGGTGTACCACGTCATCGGTGCCTCTGGCATCTTTTGTAGGTTGGCCCCTACGCCTTCGCTCGGTGCGACAACTTTTACAGTTCATTTAGTGTTCCCAATACTAATTATTGTCTGATGCGCACTCTTCTGAAGTGACGTGCCCGTTGACTATCTGGGGGTTTTGTTCGATGTGGGAGCAAGGCTCCACCAACCAACCTACTGCTAGCGTGGAAGCAGGGCTCCGTCGGCTTATTGCTCATGATGTTGGTTTGGTGCATGAATTGAGTTAGGTTGAGCACAGTTGTATGTTGGTTGTGCCATGTGTTGTGGGTGTCAGTTGAGTTGTTTGGGGTCATTTTTGCTGGTTTCTTTTGTAGGTTCACTCCTACGTTCTTACTTTTTAGTGACTCTTTATTTAGTTTGGCGCTTCACGATAGAGTTTTGGTTTAATGCGTACTTCTCTGAAGCGATGTGTTGCCGATTTGTGTGACAGATAGGTGTGGCGTGGGAGCAGGACTCCACTGGTCGAGTTGTGAAAGTAACAGTTGTTTGGTTGGTTAGCGCGCGAGAGCTGAGTTGGATTGATCGTATATGTTATCGCTTTTGTACTTTTGGTGCAAACGTTGTCTGTAGAGTTGATATCTATTGCCATCTCGGGGTTATGTATCGTTTTTATTTAAAATCACGTAGTTGTGAAGTTTTTCAACCTGATTTCTCTTATAAATTGATCCAATTTTTTTATTCAATTAAAAAATAGACAATAGTCTTATCGTCCTTTTGAAATATTACATACATCGTTCTGGGACATGCATCGTAATATGCAATGATCTTTGCTCCTTTTTCGTCTCCATATCTTGCAAATTTTTATCAAGGTTATGCCGTCTTTTCCGTTTCTGTCGACTGTTCGAAGAATAAAGGTTCGCTCAATGCTCTCCTCCAATTGGGCGGCGAGGTTCCGATTCTCAGGCAGTGGCTTGGTGGGCATCACCGTTCTTGGGAACCTTTATCTCCAGCGATCCCTCGCCGTCGTCAAAGTAGGCCTCCACTTTCCTCCACTCCGCGTCCTCCGGCAGCTCCACCCGCCGGACGAAGCCGTGCTCCCACCACCGGCCGATGCGCCAGTCCCAGCCGTCCGCCGGAGGCGCCCGCCACAGCCCGCTGATATCGATCACCTTCATGGCGTCCCCGCTCACCTCCACGTCGCAATTCCTTCCACCTGAATGAAGAGAGTGAAATCTTTTGGCTTAGAATAACGCAAGCGATCAGGTTGGTTTCTTGGTTTGGCAATCGTCTTGCACACGGTATGACACACGGAAACGCAACGAATATTTCTAGAGAAAAGCAGGGTTGTGTTACTATAGTGATAAATCAGAGAAAAGCTAGTGGGGAAAGAGGCTACACACATGACTTCTTGTTGCTTTCGTAGTCTAGCTACTAGCCTACTACTACTTGCAAAAGATTTGTCTGGAAATTTGCATAGTCTACAGGCTCTGGATTCCTAGAGGAAGTTGTGTGGCATCTGAATTCTGATGTGTGGATGGATGGCACACTAACATTGCAATTTGTTTTATCACCTCCTTTTTTTTAGATGATTTGTTCTATCACATTGCAGTAATGCACTAGCTAGGTGGAAGGCAGAGGCAAGACCAGGCGTGGCAATCACAGGGAATCTGTGCCGACAAGTTCTAAAGCTCTAACCTGCAGCTGCTAAATCGAAACATCCTCATCTCAGGTTGTAATCTGAAGTTTACACAGGGATCGTGTTTGTTACTGAACAGTTCTCTGAAACCGATTGGAAGTTTGCACGAGGATCTTGTATGCTTGTTACCGAACAGTGTGCTAAAACTATGGGCAAAAGCATGGATTTGAGGAACAAATTTGGCAGAGATCGAGCTGTGTGTACCTGGTATGTCAGCTCTGAGGTAGTACTCGGAATCGGTCTCAGCCCAGTCGACGGTGGTCCTCGCGGCGCCGCGGCGGAGCGCTGCGAGCAGCACCTCCGGCTCTAACTCCCACAGCGGGAACGCGTCGGCAGGGTCGAAGAAATTGCCGAGCAGGAACGGGCTGAAGAGGGACCCCTCCGCGAACACCGCCCTCGCTGCGGCGTCGGCGCCGGCGCCCTGCTGCAGGAACGCGCCGAACGTGTTCTCCAGCAGCGACATGCGCCACTTGGGCGCCGCGCCGTCCCCGCCCGGCTGCAGCCGGACCTCGATCGCCCGCCGCCCCGGCATCGCTGCTGAGCGTTGACGTACGAGGGGACACGGCGCTAGAGGAGGGTGATGGTTTATAGGGGGAGGTGGTTAGAGGCGGTGGCGGAGCTGCCCTTCGGGGAAAGCAGAGGATGGGAGGAGCGATTCCGTTTGGAGCTGGCTGGTCGTGCGATCGATGTGATTCCCGCCTTTTTCTTTTTCGCACCTCCAGATGTCTAAAATTTAGAAGTCACTATGAGTTAGCGAATGGGGTTAGGATTTCAGGTTGATAGTGACATCTTCTTAGCGAGTGGCAGAATAGCCCGATGAAAGAGGTGGACACAAGATGAAGTGGCAAGTGGCGGGGACACCACTGGTAGTGAGCAGCGGAGGATGGTCAATGGATGATGACAGGACAGGGGCAAGTGAAGACGGTGTAATAGAGTCGGGTAATTACGATGATGAGAATATTGTTAGAAACAGATAGGGACATATGAAAAAGTAGAGCTGATATCATGAGAGAGGGGTAACGTTAGGGTTAAAAATATTTGTAAGCTATTAAGTATCTAATAACTTATAGCCGTCATCTGAACAAAATAATAGAAGGTTAAAATATAGCATCATCATTATCCTTTCCTTTTCGATTTCTGGACCAGCGGTTTCCGGACCAAATGAATCGAGCTTTTCTACGGCCCGGCCCGTGAAACTGGACTAAACGGGCCCGAAACCTGTCGTGACTCCCAAACGCGAAACCCTAATCCAATCTCGTTTCCCACGTCTACAGATGGGGCTCTTCTCGTGGTGGAGGGGAGGGCGACGCGGCGGCGGCGGCTCGACGGAGCCGCGGGACCAGCAGCCCGCGGCGGCTGAGGGGGCCGAGGCGGTAGCGGCGCACGGGGCGGTGGAGGTGCGGCGGCGGCGGCAGGCGCTGGACGCGACGGTCTTCGAGTTCGGGTCCGCGGCGGAGTCCGGTGCTGCCGTGACGCTCGCGGGCTACTGTCCCGTCTCCGACGAGCTCGAGCCGTGCCGCTGGGAACTGGTGCCGGCCGCCGGCGAGGGCGCGCCGCAGTTCCGCATCGTGTTCTGAACGGGAGGAGGAGAGAGCACCCATGCCGGCCTTACCTGATTTTATAGGTACAAAGGAGTGTACTGCAACCTAGGCGTTCCTTGAAATATAAAACTTGAGATATTGTTGATGGATTTGTTGATTAGATTTCAGTCGTAATGGATGGTCATGTGTGCTTGCTTGCTTGGCGTGCTAATTAATAGTTTGATTGGTGGGTTTGCTGTTTCTTCAGATAAACTAATTAGCCAATTCAGGCGAACACCAAGTAGAAATATGAAATTAGTGTATCTAAGTAGATTGTATTACTTTTGGGGTGTGGTAACAGCACTGAAAGTCTGAAACTTATGGGTGAGTTACAGCATGATTGAGAAAATTTGCAAGATACATGTTCAATGAGTTAGTGCCTTAGAATCATTATGGGAGTTTCTCATTGGAAGTTGTTGGGACTATTTGTGGTGTCATATTATTTAGAGCTGGGCATAGAAAATCCTACAGGTATGTTAGCTTATGCAGGCAGTTTCGTGGTTTGGAAGGATAGGCATCTGGGTGTTTAGGAAAGCCTGAAAGACATGAAACATTGAATCTAGACTTGAATAGCTTTGCAATCAATTGCAAGCACTAACGACATGGTGATGAAACGATTTGCTCCTTGAGTTAGGAATATGCAATCTGGCTAGTGCTAAAAGATTGATATTCACAAACCAATGGATCAATTTCTGTGTTTGCTTTTGGCCTTTTGGAGTTCATCTGTCCTTGCTTTTGGTTCCTTAATATAAGATGGTCGCTTTGGGTTCACTTAAGTTGGTCAAGCTGAATCAGAAGACAACCCATTGGTGACATAGTAGCAGTAGCTCTGTACCAACTATACTAATTACCAACCATAGTATGGGATTAACACTCCTGTTAATGAATTTGAGCCGGCACAGGGGGAATCAAATTATATGTTGATGTTAAAACTTTTAGGGACAAATGGAAGCAGATAATGTTGATATCAGTGATGAATGATTCTGAAGACACCCAACAGAAGTAATATTGATATTATGCATTAAGGTTCACAGACTGCATGGCAACTTCAGATTGATTAACCTGAATACCTGTAGCAAAGAAAGGTTGCACAGAAAGAAAGTGACTATGTATACTATAGTCTGAAATCTGCAATTGTTTTGAACAATTCATCTAAGTTATAATTTGTGTGATTTGTAGCTGCATCTTCCTGCAATGCCTCACAGAATGCAGAAGGGAGCAGCAGGAAATTGATTTTTCAGGGACATTGCCAATACAAGAAGCATCGCCTGTTGTCACCATGCCTTAGGATCCCTGCAACTGTTCTTTAACTGAAATCTACATTCCTTTTCATTTGAATTGAGAGTTAAAAGCCACCAGCATGGCTAAAAAACTACAACTGCAGTATTGCTGGATTGCTCTCTATTTACATTGCATTCGGGAATAACTTTAAGAATCGATATGCTTGTATCTGATCTTAAAATTTTGGCGCACTGTCACATTCATTGAAGGAATTTGTCGGGATATTCTTGGCACAATGAACAAACTGCATTGAGCTCGACTGCTACAGCTTATGATTTGCGAATTACCTGACGTTGAGGCTCAGACAGTGAGTACTGCCGGCTTTGCAGCTTATCTCCTCTACCAAAATCTGCATTCGAGTGGTAGTTCACTGCTTGCATTTCCAGATCCTGGACGAAGGCAGGATGAACTGCAGTTGTTTACCAGAAGTTCAGAAATCAGA
Organism: Phragmites australis; assembly: GCF_958298935.1. NCBI lineage: Eukaryota > Viridiplantae > Streptophyta > Magnoliopsida > Poales > Poaceae > Phragmites > Phragmites australis. The sequence goes on along the minus strand of NC_084929.1, from coordinate 31,553,622 downwards.
ACCCTCTCATTCTGGCACCCAAGTGAAGTAGTAGTCCAGTCAATCAAACTGGAGTACTCCTGCTGGGTCCTGAGCAGCGGGAAAAATGCCATACTAGCAAACGGGCATGGAGCCCGATTGGCAAAGTCACAAGGGAGTGGCCGAGCCCCGAAGCCCTGGCGTCGCACACCTCCGTTAAAATAGGTCCAGTTCTGAAAAAAAATGTCATACTGGAGCCTGGATATTGCACATGACCAACAAAAATGTAGCAGCTTCTAGTCACATGCTTTCAGTGACTGCCACAGCTCCTGTTCAACCCAACGAGGAGGAGGGCGATGGATTCGACACCGGCGCGAGGGGCTTCGTGGGGTCCTTCAACGTGGTGTACTCCTTCACTGGGCTGGAGGTGAGGGGGCTGCTGAGCAAGAAGAAGGGCATGCTGCTCCGGTGCGTCCAGGGCAGGAGGTTCGGCGGGGAGAGCTAGGTGCTCATGGTGGAGGGCAATGACAACACACCGGAGGGGCAGGAGTTCAAGGTCGTGTCGCGGCTGAAGCGGCGGCCGACGATCGGGGAGGTGGAGACGATGCTGTGCAACCTCATGGCCACCAACTCACCGGTGACCAAGTCAGCCAGGTTCCTCAGGGGGCTGGTGTCCAACGTGACCGGAAGAAAGGCGAATCAGTGATTAATCCTAACCTCACCTACATGAATTGAAATTCGTTTTTGAGAGGACTTGAATGTGAGATCAGCTGGCTTTGATTAGTGCTCCCATCACCTGAGTTTCTTCCGTCACGCCAACCGGCTGAAACGGTTGCAGTGGTGGTAGCACGCACACTAGTTTTCAGTCTCGCTGCCTCGGCACAAAATCTTGAGAAACCGTGGGGATCTGCAGTTTGGTCGGCAGCGGTTACTTGCTGGAAAATGGAGCTTTGAAGTGCGGGCTCTTGCTGGAAAATGGAGCTTTGAAGTGCGGGCTCTTTTAAGTACACTCTGTACCTCTAGAGGTAAGAGAAATAGATAAATCTAGATCGTTTATTTTTTCTTAATTAAACGGTGTAATTAAAATGTCATTATAAATTACCTATAGTAGCCGGTTCTCTCATCAGGTTGCGATAGGAAATTGTTAAGGCCAAATGCAAGCAATATTTTAGTCTTCTATCATTTAGATATTAGTGTAAATATAAACCCTCATAATGCTTAGTGTCTATTAGTAGGATCGATCAATAAATATAGATATTACTTGTAGAAATTACATTCACCTCAATACATTATTTTGCTTATGTCTTACCTCTTGAATTGTGTGCTCAAGCTCCAATACATTTCTTAGTTATTTCTTTATGTTGGATTTTGTGCTCAGTTTGTTTCTTATGAAAGATACTAGCTTCTTCTCTCTTTTTCTTTAATCACTTGCCACATCATCTTTTATCCTATATGGAAGGCTATTTAATGTCTAAGACACTGGCACTAGAAGTGGCCAGAAAAGTTAACTCCTTGATCTTGGTGCCAGCTCTCCTCTTAATTTCCATAGTAAATTAATCTCATAGATGGAAATAGTAGTATGCAACCAGAAAGGTGCCACAACATTATTGCTTGCTTTTGCCATAGTATTTAATAAACAAATTTGAAGTAGAAAATTCATCAAAATATATTGCTTATTGCCGACACTATGTAAGGGATCAGGTTCCTTTCTTGAATACGAGGCGCTTATATATGAAAATTATGTGAAATTTTTTGAGAAACTGTCCATCCATGTATGAGCATGTCAGTTTCCGTAGGACATGAGTAATTTAATTTTTGTATGTGTCAAATTAGATTTTTGTTCCTTGATACAAATATGTCAAATTTATAAACATGATACGATCCATGCTACAAAAGTTATATTATATTTATGTTCCATGTGAATAAGAGGTAGCTAGGATGCAATGAGAGCCACACGTAAACATAGAGAGCACATCCTTTTCTTCTCTTAAGATGGGAGACAGAACTTTGCTTATATGTCATGCATTCCTCGATCAGGTATATGCATGTCCAATAAAATATTTGTTGATCAGTACAATCAAACGTTGACGCAGGTACTTGTCATCAGCTTGATTGATCCAATATGTACATTTTTTCACGTGCATGACCCGTAGCTAGGTACATTAGCATGTATAGAATTCGTTAGAAGTGATACACACGGTAACATGGCCAATCATCAAAAATACCAAAATACTTTTTTCGTAAAAAGTTTGCATTCCAAATACATTATTTCCTTTTACTCTAAATTTCCAAACTTGAAAAGGCTAGGAGCCTGGGACACATGTAATGTTCATGGTGACCTATTACCTCTTAAATATAATATGTCACTTTTTTAAATCTTTACTTAGGATGGACGGTCCAAATTGTTTAGGTGTACCTAAAAAAATCCTTGAAGTGTGGAATGGAAATTTTGTTCATAGGTGGACATGGTCAAGAAGAATGGTAAGGACGCTTGTTGCATACTGTGTTGACATATAGGTATTAAAATCTAACTCAGATTCAAATGTCTGATTTGGTGAAGATAATTTGGACATACGAAATATAATTTAAAATTTGATATGGGTGTTAAAATTCAACTCAGATTAAGAGTGTCCGATTAAAAAAATTAGACATGGATGTTTAGGTAACACTTATTGCATATGCTGCGAGGTGACATCTCACGTTAAATAATCTGCACGCTTCCCTTGCAAGTTGCAGCAACGAATATAAGGAGGCTGATAAAGAATCAGACCGATTCCTGCTGATTTCTGAGCTATTGATCTCTCAATTATTGACGCTACGCAAGGTGTTCATCTCACCGTGCTAGGTGCCGTCGACTGTTGTCACGGCACGGCTCCGACGATGCAGGCCGCCGACGGCACGTCCACTGGACGCACAGGAATGTGAAGATGAGCCAAATACCGTCACAGATCCTAGTGATAGCCTCCCGGTCAAAAGTCAAAAGGGTCGTAGTACGAATGTCGAAAGGTAATATTTCGTTTTCAATTATTTTGTACAAGCTAGTGGCTATTATTCAAACCATCGTTTGTCACCAACTGGTATTTCCACACAAGCACACATACCTGACAAATAAGCAGGAATGCTGTAGTAGTCCTGGCCAAACAGTGAAGTAGATACATACAAAGGGCACAGTACGCGCAACACTGAACCAGATGTAGATGCGACTAAGAGCATCTCCAACCGAGCCCTCTTCTCACCCCCTATCCTATATTTGAGGAAAAAACGATAAAAAACGGTCTCCAACCGACCCTATATCCGATCCCCTTTATTTGAGAAACCCTCAAATCTCATCCCTCACCCCCTACATCTAGGGACTCCTCATCCAACCCCTCATTTGGGAGAGAGGGGAGAGAGAGAGGGAGAGAGGGGAGAGAGAGGAGAGAGAGTTACCAAATATTAATAAAATAGAGGTGATTCGAATATAGAGGTCAAATATGAGGGGTCGGTTGGAACGCGTTGAGAAATAAGGGATGAAATCTGGATGAGGAGTCTCTAAATAAGAGGAATAGGGGGTCAAATATGAGTAACCGGTTGAAGATGCTCTAAGGTATGGTCCCTGCAGCCGCCGCTCTTGCATCCATGAGAGCGTCGATCAGGCGGTGCAGATCGCGGTGAGAAGAGCCGCCTTCTTCCATGGCCGCGTGAGCCTTTGCAGAGAGCTCCTTTACCCTGCTCCTCGCCGCGTCCCCTGCCCCTTGGGGCTCCATGAACCTAGCCACCGCTCGTGCCACAGCCACCGCAGGGATCAGCTCGTTCTCTTCATACCTCGTGCTCCGCACCCCGGCACCATCCGGCGAGAGCCGCTCCCCGATCTCTAGCACTTCTGTCGCGAACCTCTCGGTGATGAACTGCTCGAACACCATTGGCCATGTCAGCACCGGCACACCAGCCACTATCGTCTCCAGGATTGAGTTCCACCCGCAATGCGTCACAAACACCCCTACCGCTGGATGTGCAAGTATTGCCGTTTGTGGGGCCCAACCGGCGACGACCATCCCCCTGTCCCCAACACGCTCCTCCCACCCCTCCGGCGGTGCCCATGCACGAGACCTGACCACCCAGAGGAACGGCTTTCCGGAGGCTTCTAGACCAAGAGCCAGCTCGCGGAGCTGAGCCTCCGAGACGTGAGCCAAGCTGCCGAAGCACAAGAACACCACGGACTGGGCTGGCTTCGTGTCCAGCCAATCGATACACTGTGAGCTGCCCGTGCTGGCCGTGGCCTGTGGTAACGGCAGCGAGAGAGGCCCGACGAAGTAGGCACGCTTCACATAGCCGTCGTGCACGTACATCTCGCAGTAACCGTGCTCCAAATCAAAGAAAGTGTTCACAGCAAGTCCGAGGCATCTGTTCGGCGCCGATTTAAACCGGTCGTTTGTGGCGCCGTCAATTATTTGCTGGTTCCTCAAAAACTCCGGCAGCTCGGTAATAGGGACCCGTATATCGGGGCTCGGAAACCCAGGAACAGTTACCACCCCGTCAGTGGCGTCGTGGACGCCGGCGAGCATAAGGTGCAACATGGCCAGTACTGGGAAGCTCCCTATGGCGTGGAATGTGATGCATGGCACGCCGAGGTCAGCAGCGAAATCGACGTTCCAGAAAAAGTGTATGTCAGTGATGAGGACGTCTGGCGAGCGCTCCCTGATGAGACTCTCTTGTCCTGGCCTCATCAGCATCTCATTCATGGCAGCGGCATCGATGCGCCACGCGTCCGCGGCCGTGACCGTGGAGAGGTTCTCAACTCCCGGAGGGAGGCCGTCCACGACAGGGAACGGGTAGGTCGCTACCTCAACCATGGAACGACTGAGGCCACGCGGAGCTAGGACCGACTGGACGACCGAGGCGTTCGCCGGGGTGACGGCCATGGTGGCCTCGACGACGTCCGGCCTGGCCGCGGCGAGGTGGAAGGCGAGGTTGGTGAAGGGGCCGATGTGGCTGGTGGCGAAGAATGGAAAGAGCAGGATCCGCAGCTTCTTGCTCTGCTTAGCTGAAGCCATGCACGGCGGTTTTTGTTGCGATAGACTGTGTTCGAGATGGGAGGCAAGTTGGCAGGATCACTCTTGCTTTATACCGTGCAAGCGTCGATGGGCTCGTGATTCTCACGGGGAGTATTAAAACATGGAACGTTGCTTTCTTCTTTGTGAGTGGAGTATCATCATGAAGTACTACATTTGCCATGGTAAAGCCAGCGGCGAGTAGCAGTTGAAGACGACGAATGAGGTGCCCAGATAGAGATGGTTACCTACCTAACACGTAGCGGATTTAAAACTTGCTTGAGTTATTCGTGGAGTTGTCATGGCACCGGACGGTAACAGGTGGAACATGGATTAGGTGGGAACGGAACACATGACTATTACTTAAAAAAAAATTATTAGTGACGGATGATAACTTATATTAGTGACTGGTTATATATTTGTCACTCTTATCGTGTTATTAATGATATGTTATTAGTGATGGATGATGGTTATTAATGACGGGTCATAATCGTGATCTGTCACTAATGTTCAGTTATTAGTGATGGGTTGTAATCTTGATCCGTCACTAATGATCGATGAACATTTTTCATATTTTTTGGACATAAAAAAGTAAAAAAAAAAAAAAAATCACCCGAGCCGTCCCAACGCAGGCTTATCCCATATACCTCACAAGCCATATATTTTTCACATTATTTTCAAGTTTACATTCTATAGGAATCGAACACATGACCTCCTACTCGTGCATGTAGGCACCTTAACATCTCTCCTATCATGTAGTTGTGATAGAAACCGGATATTTTATTATTTTAACCTTATTTGCCAAAGGTCATTAGTGATGTGTCATAACCATGACCCGTCACTAATGACTAATTTTACCAAATTTCGTTGAGGGTTATAATTTGATAGATGACTCGAGTGCATTCGGTAAAACGGGTATAACTTTTGCATACGGAGTCCGATTTCGACGTTTTTTTTTACTCTACGGACATCTAAAAAAATTTACAACCATTTCTCCCGGGACTTTGTTGGGTTTCGAGAATTTTTTGAGGCAAAAAATAGCTTGGAAGATTGAATTCTCGCCCTCGGAAGTTTCTACACCGTTTTTGGAATACGCGCTTGTGTCCATAGCTGCCACACCTTACATCAATTTTGAGCAGAAATATACAATGGTTCCTATTCTAATGCTGCTGAGGTGAGAAAAAATAAGAGAAAAATAAAATAAAAATAAAAAATATTTACAAATACCGTCATTAGTGACTAGGGTTGGTCATTAATGACGGGTTACAAGTTGATCTGTCACTAATGACTGGCATAGAATGACCTGTCACTAATGAGTGGATCATTAGTGATAGATCAAGCTGTGACCCGTCACTAATGACTAGCCTAGGACGACCCATCACTGATGACCTTATCATGAGTGACGGGTCACAAATTGACTTGTTACTAATGACTGATCTAGGACGATCCGTCACAACTTGACCCATCATTATTATCATCAGTGATGGGTCATGTTACGACCCGTCATTGATGACATAGTCATGAGTGACGGATCACAACTTGATCTCTCACTATTATCATCAGTGACGGGTCATGTTATGAGCTATCACTAATGACCACTTATATCTGATTCCGATCAGAATGGACATTAGTGACACGTTCTTGTTTGACCCATCACTAATAGGATATTAGTGACGCGTGTTGAGCATCCGTCACTAATATGGTGTCTTTTTTGCTAGTTTCTTATGTAGTGGACCTGCGTGTCGCCCCGATGTAGACCAGCGCAATGGCTTGCATAATTGCATTAGGTGGTGGTGGCGGCAGCGGTGAATGCGAGGAGCGCGCATGCAGGTGCAGCCCATTTCTCAGCTCGGTTCAGCAGGCGTCGGGGGAGAAGTGCACCACGCGCGGGCGGTAGGCAATGACAGTTGCTTCGCCAGCCCGGTCATCCAAGTCCGGCTTCATGGAATGTCATGTCGGCCATGTCGGAGTCCTCTTGCCACAACTTGAGGCTTAACGGGTGATCCTATGGACCAGAACCTACTTCTGACGTCGATGGAAGAATCCTAGCCGTTACCTTCATGGGCCCACGTGCTAGTCTCCCACCGCATAGTCCTAGCGCGCCTGGCAAGCCCTGACGAATGACAAGCTCTCCCTCCCTCCCCTCCCCTCCCTGCTCTGCCCCAAATCGACACCCTCCGCCCATGATTCGCGCACCTTGCCTTCTCCCCCGATTACTCACCAATCCACCGCCTCCCGCTCGCCCCGAGCCGCTCTCCGGCATCTTCGCCTATCACACTCAGTTTCAAAAGGACGAACCAGATGTATTCCACATGTATGCCAGAATCAAGTTTCATACATGCGGTGACTTCATAAGTGATAATATAACAGTGTCATCACATGATGATAAGATTTATTACAAAAGGATCCATAGGTCTTAAAGAAAATACTAAGATAACTTCCAGCGGTAGCGGATCCTCCATCCATCCACAAGCGTTGTCCAGGGGAGCGCCAGCCTCGAACATGGTCTTCAAGTCAAGATCTTCCTTCGCCTAAATCTCGGCTCCCGAGATGTCCTCAGAGACCACACCTTCTAAGCAGCATTAAGAGGTTGGGAGAAGGAAAGTGTGAGTACATAGAGTACTCAACAAGTATTGAAAAAACATAACATGAAGGCTTAACTCAGGTTTACTGCATCTATGCCATCGTAATCTAGGACTCAATAAGGACTTAGAAATTCTATTTACCATGTGTGATGACTCCAATATTAAAGGAACATCTCATCAGATTCTATCCGACTATCAGACTCACCAGATATCCTATATCCAGCTACCAACTCATCGGGGTACCACCACCCGACTACCTAAAACCAATCATCCAAGATCTCCACTAATTATGAAGAAGTCCAAGCCCGCTCTTGACCGTGAGCACGGCTGATCGATCAGTTTTATACTCTGCAGAGGTTGCACACTTTACCCACGAGTCATAATTCCTGTTTTGCTTCACACTTTCGGGGTGTAGAGCCAGAGTCTCACTACAAGGTATTTACAAAGCGCTTCGAAATCTATATGCATCCACTAAGGTTTCACCGCTAACAGGGATTCCATCTACTGCAGAGGCTCCCTTTTATGCCACTCAACCGTTCACTGGTGCGTACAAAATAAGGAGGACATCTAATTAATTGGCCAGACCGTACCCATATAAGCCTCATGATTACGCTGTTCAGCCGGGTTATATGCTTCACAAACCGATCCTTAGGATCTAAATTAGGTACTTGCACATCACCTAACGCGTACACAACAACCATCTAAGAACAGTACACTAAATAGAACAAAGAGCTATGAAAAGCCTACTAACAGATAGTACTCGCTGCTACGATCATGTGAGTGCAAGAATCGCTTAAAACGGAGCTTATATGAAAAAGTTATGAGGGTTTTAAGCTATATGGGCTTTTCTACAAAAGAACAAGGGCTAATTTCTAAAAACAGAAGTTCTAGGGACTTATTTGTAAAATTTTAGGGACCTATTTTGTAATTATATAAAAGTTCAAGGGGTTAAAAGTAAAATAACAGTACTAATGTGGACATTTTTGTGAAAATAGAAAAGATTAGGGACCTAAATGTAAGATTACCTAATTTTAGAAAATAAAAGAGTTTATTTTTGTATCAAAACCTATTTATTGCGTAAGCATGATGTCATCATTGACTGGACCTACTGACCGGGCTCGGATGGGTGACGTAGCTGACATGTGGACAACATGTGTCTCTGACGTGGATCACATAATCTTACTGAACTTATGTGCCACGCGTCAGCTTCCTATTGACTCACGAAGGGGTATGACTGGATCTAATCATGGTCGTTCATCAACGATCGGATGGATGGGGGCAATTGGGGAGGGTTAGAGGCCGGCAGCGATAGGTAAGTGGCGGCGTCGCCTCGTTTCTCGTTGGAGCATCGTCAGCGACGCATGGGATCGCGCTACAGGCTACCAAACTTAATGGGAAGCGGCGCAAATGAAAGAGACAGTGATGAGGATTCTCACCGAGGGCTTCACTACGGTCGGAGATACCTCGTCGGAGGTCGGCGCTGGAGAGAAGCGGACGACGAGGTTGAAGCTCGACGGGAAGGTGGGTTTAACAGCGGAGAGAGAAATCTGGGGGTCGGGGAAGCTTGTTGGGAATCCTGTGGTGCCGAAGAAAGGGTTAACGGGCCTCAGAGCTTGGTGGAGGGGAATGACGACGGTGAGATAGTGATGATGCTTATCGGAGCTCGGCGGGGAGGTCGTACAGTGGCGGATAGGTGTCGAGGGGTGGCAGAGAATACTCCTCGTGCTTCTGGGAAGCCTACGGCGGGTTCGGAGTCACCGGGGAGAGCTCATACGCTTCGGATGGCGCGTGGCGGAGCTTCGAGGTGGCAATGGCGGTGGTGCACTTTGGGGCGGCTGGGCGGAGGGAGAACGGGAGGGCGGTGGAGTGCTGCGAAGGCCATTTATAGCGCAGAGAGGGAGCGGTTGGTTGCGAAGATGTGGGGTGCGGGCGCGAGATGTGGGCAGTGAATTCGGCGGGGCGGTTGCAACGCAAGTGCGGGGGCGGCACAGGCGCGGGAGGAGCGGAGGGACAGGGATGATGGGTGGTTTTGGCTTGTCAGATAGAGAGAGGGAGATAGGCTAGGCCGCGTGGGGGGGGGGGGGACAGGCCGGGGCGTCACAAACCTACCCCTCTTAGGACGAATCTCGTCCTTGAAATTCGAAAGGATTAGAGAATAGATGGGAAAACTCTGCCTTCATGTCTTCTTTTCTTTCCTATGTGGCTTCTGTTTCTGAGTGATATCTCCACTGTACTTTGCTCATGCAAATCCTCTTATTCCAGGTGGCACGTTCTGTCGTTTCAAGAATTTTGATCGGATATTTTGAATAAGAAAGATCCTCTTGCACATTTAGCTCCTCTATTGGCAGCTGCTCTTCTGGGACTCTCAAGCATTTCTTTAACTATGAGATATGAAACACATCATGCACACCGGAGAGCTGGGGTGGTAATTCCAGTTGATAAGCCACTTCACCTCTCATTTCCAGTATCTTGAATGGTCCAATGTATCAGGGCGCTAGTTCTCTTGACCTTGAATCTGCGAAGACCTCGGATCGGTGACACCTTGAGATACACGAAGTCTCCAACTTCGAAGGTCAGTTCTCACCGTCGATGGTTTGCATAACTCTTCTTCCTTGACTGCGTTGTTCGCAAGTTATTCCGAATCTCTTGTACTTGCCTTTCTGCCTCCCTTAAGACTTCTGGGCCAAACACTTGGCTTTCTCCGGTCTGACTCCAGAATAGTGGGGTTCTACACTTCCTTCCATATAGTGCTTCAAAAGGAGCCATCTTTAAACTTGCTTGATAGCTGTTGTTATATGAGAATTCCGCATAGGGGAGATTCTTATTCCAACTCTTGCCGTTCTTTAAAGCACATGCTCTCAACATATCTTCTAGAATCTGATTGGTCCTTTTCGTCTGTCCATCAATCTACGGGTGATAAACTGAGCTAAAGTTCAATTGGTGTCCATGGACTCATGTAGACGCTGCCAAAAACGTGATGTGAACTGGGTACCTCGGTCAGATACTAACCTCTTGGGTATACCATGAAGGCACATAATCCTGGACATGTACAATTCTGCGAGCTTCGATCCCTGATATGTGTCCTTAATTGGTATGAAGTGAGCTACCTTTATTAACCGGTCCACTATGATCCATATGGAATCATACCCGGACTGTGTTCAAGGTAATCCCACTATAAAATCCATGCCGATTTCTTCCCACTTCCACTCGGGTACTTTTAGTGGTTGAAGCAACTTTACTGATCTCTGGTGTTTGGCCTTAACTCGCTGGCACGTATCACACAAGGCCACATATTCCGCTACCTCACGTTTCATTCCGTACCACCAGTAATGATCCTTGAGATCCTGGTACATCTTGGTACTTTCCGGGTGAATAGAGTAAGCTGAGTCATGGGCTTCTCTTAGAATTGACTCCCGAATAGACTTAACATTAGGAACACATATTCTTTTCTTTCACCACACCATTCGTTGCTCATTATTCATAAATCCTAGAGCCTTATCCTCCTTAATGAGTTGTTTGATCTCTAGAATCTTCTCATCTTCTTGTTGACCCTTAATGAGTTGTTTGATCTCTAGAATCTTCTCATCTTCTTGTTGACCCTTACGTATATCCTGCTCCAAGGTAGAATACACTTTCATTACAACTGCTTTTGTGCTGGATACAATTCCCAAATTAAGCTTCTCAAACTCTTTACATAATCCATGTTATCTTTCTTGTATAGTCATTATACTGACATATGCCTTTCTGCTCAGAGCATCTGCCACTACATTTGCTTTTCCTGGATGGTAGTTGATTCCAAGATTATAATCTTTGATGAGTTCTAGCCATCTACGCTGCCTGAGATTGACATCGGGTTGAGTAAAGATATACTTCAGATTTTTTGTGGTCGGAGAAGATCTCGCATCTTTGCCCTATTATGTAATGTCTCCAAATCTTAAGTGCATGAACCACATCAGCTAATTCCAAGTTATGGGTAGGGTAATTCTCCCCGTGCTCCTTTATTATTTGCCTTGAAGCATAGGCTATTATGTGGCCTTCTTTCATTAGCACATATCCCAAACCTTAGCACGAGGCATCACAGTATACCGAGAACAGCTTCTGTGTGTCAGGCATGATTGGCATTGGGGCAACGATTAGTCTCTTCTTTAATTCATTAAAGTTGGTCTCACGAGCGGGAGTCCACTTAAATTCCTTCCCTTCCTCCAGTAGCTCCGTCATTGGTTTGGTGATCTTGGAGAAGCCTTCTATAAAGCGATGGTAATATCCTGCCAAATCCAGAAAACTCTGGATCTCTGAAACGGCCTGTGGTGGCTTCCAATTTAAAACTTCCTTCACTTTGCTAGGGTCAACAGATACTCCCCCTGCTGAGATGATGTGACATAGAAAAGAGATTTCTTTCAACCAAAACTCACACTTGCTCATCTTGACATACAATTGATTCTCGCTGAGCTTCTGCAGAACCATCCTCAAATGCTCTTCCTCATCCTTTGAGAAGACCAGAATATCATCGATGAACACAACCACGAACTTGTCCAGATAATCCATGAAGACCTTATTCATAAGGTACATGAAGTATGCTGAGGCATTGGTTAATCTAAAAGACATCACTGTAACACCCTGATTTTTAAAATTTACAACTTTTAAATTTTTCCAAGATTATTGAATAGCTTCAATAGTACTATAGGTTTAAAACATATTTTCTTAATCAATCAATCAATATAGGTTATTATTTTGTGTGCATTGCATACTGAGTTTTGTTAGGAGCCAGGTAAATGCATTAGATTTCTTTTTCCTTTTCTTTCTCTTTGGCGTTTTGAATGAAAAAGATTTTGAAAAGGTTTTTACAAAACTCAATAGTGAATAAGTTAAGGATCTTAATGGGTGGAATTCCAAATCCTTGAATTCACCATCTATTCAATCTTTGATCATACCTGATCCTTCTCTTGGTCAATTCAAATCTTATCCAAATCTTTGTTTGAAGCCAATCACTCCTCTTTCTCAAAATTCTACACAAATTCAAATTCAAATTTCTTATCTACTCCTATTCTTGTTCAACCTCATTGTTCGTTTCTCTTAAATTCACTCCAAACTCAATTCAAATTCAAACCCTATTCAAATTTCTCAACAAAAAGTTTCTTTTCTAAACCCTAGATATACCTAAAGTGTCTTTAGGCTCAATCTTGCTCAAGTCCAAATCCATAGCCAAGTCTTCTAGATGGCTCAACAAAGGATCCACAAAATCTGTAAATTTTCGCAGAGTCCTGGGCAGCCTCATTTCTAATGAAGTTTTGGAGTTCAAAACTACCTCAAATGCAAATCTTGACAATACTAAAGTTGTAGGTCTCGTCGAGAGGTTTGATTTGAACCTATGGAAGTCCTCTTTTGGATAATGGAGCTGAGAGTTATGGCCCCCGAAATCAGTGCTGCGCAGATAAGTCCGAGTTTAAACAGTTTATCGTGTGGCACATTTTGGAAATGAAGATGACGTTTTCAGAAGTTACAATGAATACTAAAGTTGTAGATATTTTCAAGTACTACAATTAGAATAAAAAAACATCCAATTTGGAGTCCGGATGATGGAGATATCATCCTCGGAATAGAAAGCTGCGAAAAATGAAACCGTAATCGACTCGAACTCGAATTCGATTCGTATTCGGCTTGGACTCCACCTCAACCAGCCGCCCCTAGCCCTATAAATATGAGTTGCATTCCCTCTACTACCCCTATTCCATGCCCTCAAGCCCTAGAAGTCGCTGCTGCCATGTCCGTGCGTCGCCGGAGCACCGCCGTTGGCCGGAGCCGCCTCCGCCGCCACCCGTGATGCGCTACGTCGTCTTCTCCGCGAATCCTCCTTCCTCGACCATCAAAGAAAGGTGAGGACCCCTCTTATCCTCACTTACTACTTTTTTAGCATCATACTAAGTTCCTAACCAAGCCTTAGCCCCGGCCAAAGCCCGATCTACGCCGCCACGGTCGTCGCTATCGCAAATAGCCGCGGGACAGCCGCGCTGTAGCGGATTGACATCGATGTTCCCGATCGACTAGAGGTCAAATCACCAAGCCCTTTCACCGATGCATGTCCCATGATGTTCCCCACGCGCTCACCAACCAGATCGGCCTGTAGAGCAGCCAAACCACCATAATTAAGGTCGACATACCCACTGTCCGCTTTCTGGACGCGTTCTGCACGTGCACCGGATTTGCATTCGCGTTCTCCGTCAATCCGAAAGCTGTATGGATGCACCAACCGCGTCACGGCGTGTCCCATGGAGTATTCTACGTGAACCTAGGAGCCCATCCCCATTTGTGCAGCGAGACGACCAGGGCGCCATTGCCAACCACAGCACATCGCAGCCATCACCCGTCTCATCTCTGCTGATCGTTCTTCCTCTCAGTGGATGATCTACCCAAAACTATACCGTAGCATTGTGTTCCCGGGATATATGAACATCTTTGTTCAAACGTCTTCTCAAATTTCATAGCCAATTTCCTGGAACGCGAGCGTCTTCGTTCCTGTATCTGTTCGCGGTCACCACCAAACCTAGAAGCAGTCATCGCTGTTTTGCTGCTACCTCGGATGACCCCTTCCAAAACTAACAATACCGCTGAGTTAGTCTTTCCGTGTTCTACACCATACTTCCCTCTTTTCACTAAAACACCACTGAAGCCCAACATCAATGTCTGTGTCCATGCGCCCGATCGTTGTTTCCGATGAAACCCGAACCACCACCGCTACATAGAGTCACTAGTAGTATCCTTAACTTAGAAGCGCAACCTCCAGCCATTTGATCCATCATGGGTGGTTGAGGCTAGACCTCATCTCACCTCTTCTTTAATTCAAGATGATGCTTGCATGGCATGCCAAGTCAGCACTACATCATCCTCTGTAGCCTAGTCAGTAAAGTCTACTCAGCCCTATACCTCTTGAACCTTGCACAATGATGTTTTCAAGTTTGACACAATGATTGCGCAATAAATCTTTTCCTATAGGAAGATAACTCCGATAAACCAGCCTTTCCTTTTCAGCCTAATCCATCTTTCGAAAGCTGTTATCTTTCATTCTAACTCCGACTTAGGCGATTCTTGCATCTAAATTTCTTCTCTAAAATCATATCCATCCAACCATAGTGTTTTTAAAGTGTTTTGATTATGTTTGGTATGCTGTTCTTAGTGTCTTCATTTGTGTTGTTTGTCGGTAGTTTTCACAATTAGTCAATGTTCTGGAGGAGCTAGAAGGACTTCAAGACCAAGACTTCTCTGAAGTCCTAACTGAGTCGAGTGAAGGCAAGTTGTGTTCTTGATCATACTTATCCTAGTTTTTAAATGTTTTGTTTTATAAACATGCATGCTAATAATTTGTTGGAATCCCAAGAGTTAGACTTTACACTAGTTTTCTCTTATCATCCTTGTCGCCTTAGTATGGTTTTGGGTTATAGAAGGGTAGATGATTCTTAGCCTTACTTTGGGATGGTGATCATGGTAACTACTCTACGAACTTGATAATGGTCCTATGCAACAATGATAAAATATGATGAAATGATTTTTGTAGCAACATGGTATAGGAATTTGAGCAAGTGGTATGATGAGGCTGGTGTGTGATAAGGAAAGTGATAGTATTACTCAAATCTAAGGACCGGTTCGTGGGGTGACCTTTCTGTATTTGCAGTACAACCACAACACTGGTATGGGTCAGGCCTAGCCAAGTAATTTGCTTACTCTCAGTATAGTGTAGACCAGGCAGAAGAGCAGTGAATGGACAATGTCTTGGGATCCAAAAGGCGCAAGAGGGGGCTTCCGTTGTTGAGGTGAAATCATGCGGTGGTGAAACCTTAGTGGGTAGACATGTGCTGAGAAGAGCATTGTAAAGCTTTGTAATGATCTCCTGGCCACACACCTTGGAAGTGTGCAAGTTTCTAGCTAACACGGGCAAAATGGAGACTTAGTCACCTGCTTGCGGGTGTTGAAATCATGACTTGTGGGTAAAGTACAACCTCTGCAGAGTTAAAACTGAATATTTAGCTGTGCTCACAATCACGAGTGGCACAGAAAACCTACCATGATTATAACTTGATGGTTTGGTCAGTGTGGTCAGCTGTGGTGGTGGGGACCATAGTTGAGGTGTGGGTTAGTCACGATGGTGGGAATCGTGGTTGAGGTGGTTAGTAGTTCAACTTTAGTGGTGGGAGCCACGGTTGAGGTGTTGGGTGTTCAACCTTGATGGTTAGAACCTTGGTTGAGGTGGTCAGTTGGTTAAGTCAAGATGGGTGAAATCTTGAGGTGGTTGGTTGTTTACAATCATTACTTAATTACTACTGCTTTTCAAATATTTTTACTTAAATGTTGTTTTATGCAAAAGAGCCAAACTAGCCTTACCTTGTTAAAGCCTTCATATGCATAATATTTTCTTCACAACTTGCTGAGTACGACATGTGCTCACACTTGCTATAACGAAACACTCAGTTGAGAAAGAATTCGAAGACCTCGTGAAAGATGCATTCTAGTGGGGTATTCTACGTCGATTGCCTATGGAGTTATCGTTGAAGATGTTGAAGACTATCAGGACAAGCTTGTGACGTTCTAAGCACGTGTCTCCCGGTCGGTTGCTTGCGGTGTTGTTGGGCACCAGTGCTTCTGGTCCGCTGCAGATATCTTCATAGAAGACAATACATATCAATTGCTGTAAGAGTTTAACGTTTATTCTATAAAAGTATTACTTTTGTTACTTCACCTGTGACGTCCTTATTGTTACTTCACCTGTGACGTCCTTATGTGTGTTGAACATCCTGGGCACACATAAGTCGCATCTGGTTTTGTCTGTTAAAACCGGATGTGACAATCACTGTAAACTCTTACAGACCATAACGGGTGACGAAAGCGGTCTTGGGAATGTCCGATGCTTGGATCTTCAGCTGATGATAACCTGACTGAAGATCAATCATGGAAAAGACGCATGCTCCTTTTAGTTCATCAAATAAATCTTTGGTGAGAGGCAAGGGGTACTTGTTCTTAATGGTCATCTCATTAAGTGCACGATAATCAATGCACATTCTCTGAATCCCATCTTTTTTGGCACAAAGATAACTGGGGCTCCCCAGGGCGAGGTGCTGAGGCAAATAAACCCCTTGTCTAATAGCTTTTGAATTTGCTTATTGAGCTCAGCCAACTGATTGGCATCCATTCTGTACAGTCTCTTATATATGGGAGCAGTGGCTGTTACTAATTCAATAACGAACTCAATGTCTCGGTTTGGTGGCATACCTGACAACTCTTCGGAAAAGATATCCAGGAACTTGCTGACTACTATGACTTCCCCCACTGCCTTGGCCTGGTTGAGCTTGATATTCTCTCATGACGCTACTGACTCCACCTTGGTGCCTCATGTGTGTGTCAACTGAACTTTCTTGGTGGTGCATCCTATCACTCCATTGAACTTAGCCAACCAATTCAGTCCCAGAATAATATCTATCCCTTTAGACTCCATGACAATAAGATTTGCGGGAAATTCCACCCCTTTAATGGCAAGGATTATCTTAGGGCATACATGCATTGATTCCATTTCTCTGCTTGGAGAGGTGACTATCAACCAACTTTTCATTATGGCTATCGGCCGACTATGCTTTTCTACGAACTTAGTTGAAATAAAGGAATATGTTGCTCCGGAATCGAATAAAATTGTAGCGTGGTGTGAGTTGGTGGGAAACATACCAAGTACCACATACGGGGCGTCCTGGGCATCCTCCACCACAACGTGGTTGACTCTCCCACTCATGAAGTTCTGACGAGGCTGCTGCTGTGGATGACCTTCAGGGCGGTTCTACTGCTGGTTGTTGGTCCGACCCTGTTGTTTCTTAGGATACTTATTGGCAAGGTGCCCAAAGTTCCCACAGCTGAAGCATGGGCCAATGGTACTGGATCCCTGACCAGTGCAACCCTGCTGTTGCTGGTTCTGGTTCACTAGGCGTGGGGCCTGGTAGTTGGAGAGCTTTTGCTGTTGGGGTTGCTGCTGTCTTGGCTGACTGAAAGATCTTGAAGTATGGTTGGGTGCCCTTTGTTGCTGGTTTTGGCTGCCTGACAGTACACTTGTGCTGTGGGTGATGGGTTGAAGTGGGGATGGGTGTTGCTGCCTGAAGACTGACCCTGCATCATCCGCTACGTTCTTCTCATAAATTTTGCTTCTTCTTCTCCAGAATAAAGGCTCTGTCAACAATTTTTTGGAAGCTCAGGTACTCATTGGTTGAGAGAGAATACTGAAGTCCCGACTTCAAACCTTCTAAGAAACCGTCTTGTTTCTTCTCATCGGTGTCCACAGCCCCGGGGGCATATTGAGATAGCTATGTGAATTTGGTAAGGTATTCACGCATCGACATGGGACCTTGCTTTAATCCAAGAAACTCCTTCCATTTCAGTTTCACGTCCCCTGCTGGCTTATGGTGCTTGTGGAAACTGTCCTTGAATTCTCTCTAGGTGATCTCTTAGGGGCCATCATGGGTTGCAGTATAAGCTACCCACCAATCTGAACCTGATCCTACAAGCTGGTGCGAAGCGAAGATGACTCTTTCCCAGCCAGTGCACTGAGAATTCTTCAGCTTACTCTCAATCGTCTTGAGCCAATCATCAGTGTCCATTGGTTCGATTGCCTGTGCAAACGTAGGTGGCTTGGTGCTCAGGAAATCCTTTAGCTTGTTTTGTGGTTGCATTTGCGATGGCGGTGGTGGTGCCTGAAAAGTTGGGTGTGCATATTGAAGTCTTGCCACGGCCTGTGCCAGTCTCTGCAGAATCTAGGTCTGTGTGGCCATCATCTGCATTGGGTCCACTAGGTTTCGGTTGGTCCGCCTGTTCTATGAGGAAAACACATCCTGGTTGTCATCCTAGGGGTGAGCCTTGGGTTGCTTCCTTTGGTGTTGTTCCTATTGGCACCAACATTGTTCGCGTTCCTCATGTTCACCATCTGACGGTTGCAAGAACATGAGATTGGGAAATGAGAACAGGGCAAGGATAGATGAAGCATGAAGAAGAACTCATAAGTTGATATCTATAGATCAAAGGTGGATACAACTACGAAAGACAAACTTTCACATCACCCCGACACACATAAAGCAAACCTAAAACACAAGTTCATAGCATCGAAAGCAAATAGATTCATTACATCATAAAACAAACGATTCTAAATGACGCTAAATTGCTACTATGGGAAAACTGCTAGCTTAGGAACTGTCACCACCCTCAGAAAGGTCATGCGGTGCAACATGCAGAGCGGTGTCAAGGCAAAGCTTCTTGCGGGAGGGACAACGGGGCAACTCTGGCTCAGGCATCTCCTTTGGCTCCTCCTCCGAGTCATCAATCATCATAGCCTGAAGGGTGCGAATACTCTCCTCTGCCTTAGTGAGCCTCAGGTGCACGTTATCTACCTCGTCAAGGGCTCTATCCAACTCCTGAGTCAAGGTGTCGGTGAGGTGAACCTGCTCCACCAGTCTGGTGTCACCCTCCCTGTTGGTGCTGGCAAAGGTGACCTCCAAGCTATCACTCCTACGCTGCGGGTAGAAGCTGTACTGCATAGTTTGAATAGTGCCATGGTACTCTACGCAGATGACTGAAAGTGCTTGGCAAGCTGCGTCACAGATCCTGCGCACCCTGTGGCTATCATCGTTTGGGCGCTTCTCAAAGATGATCACCTCCACCGTCCAAGCGTAGCCATGGCCACTGAGTGGGGTCCTGATTCCCTTGTAGACCGGGGCCTCCTGATAGCCCAGACCCTTGAAGATAGTCCAAAGCTTCCGAGGGAACTCCTCTGCCTGAAGTCCAGAAGAGTGAAATTCTGCAGGCGGCTAGAACACCCAGGTGGCCTCTACGGGAGCTCTAGCTGGGACAAAACCACCAATCTACTTGCGGGGAGTCTGCTTCATGCAAGCCATCTAAAATTTTGAATGAGAGAGATGAGTTAGTAACAATTTTCAAATTTTTTATATATAATAGCAATAGAAAGAAAAACAGAAATGACACTGGTTATTAAAAATTAGTTTTTGATATAGATATGTCCTTAATAGCGACCATTTCTAGATAGACTTGCGTCTTACGATCAACACGGCTTTGATACCACCTCTGTCACACCCTGTTTCAAAAGGACAAACCAAATGCATTCCACATGTATGCCAGGATCAAGTTTCATACATGCGGTGACTTCATAAGTGATAACATAACAGTGTCATTACATAATAATAAGATTCATTACAAAATGACCTGTAGTTCTTAAAGAAAACACTAAGATAACTTCCAGCAGTAGTGGATCCTCCATCTATCCAGAGGCGTTGTCCGGGGGAGCGCCAGCCTCGAACATGGTCTTCGAGTCAAGATCTTCCTTCTCCTAAAACTTGGCTCCATCGCCTGAGATACCCTCAAAGTCCACACCTTTTGAGCAGCATCAAGAGGTTAGGAGAAGGCAAGCGTGAGTACATAGAGTACTCAACAAGTGTGAGAAAACATGACATGAAGGCTGAAGGTAAGAAAGGCTTAACTCAGGTTTACTGCATCTATGCCATCCTAATCTAGGACTCAATAAGGAGTTAGCAATTCTATTACTATGTGTGACGACTCCAATATTAAAGGAACAGCTTATCGGATTCCATTCGACTACCAGACTCACCAGATATCCCATATCCGGCTACCAACTCATTGAGGTACCACCACCCGACTACCAAAAACCAACCATCCAAGATCCCCACTAATCATGAAGAAGTCGAAGCCCGTTCTTGACCATGAGCACGACTGATCGATCAGTTTAATACTCTGCAGAGGTTGCACACTTTACCCACGAGTTGTGATTCCTGTTTTGCTTCACACTTCCAGGGTATAGAGCCGTACAAAGCCTTTACAAAGTGCCTCCAAATCTATATACACCCACTAAGGTTTCACCGATAACAGGGATTCCATCCACTACAAAGGCCCCCGTTTGTGCTACTCAACCGAACACAGGTGCGTATAGAATAAGAAGGACATCTAATTAATTGGCCAGGCCATACCCATATAAGCCTCATGGTTGCATTGTTCAGCCGAGTTTCATGCTCCATAAATCGGTCCTTAGGATCTAAATCAGGTACTTGCACATCACCCAATGCGCACACAACAGTCATACCAACCAAACCAACCTGTTTAGATCCCTATGTTCCATGTTGCTACAAAAGATTACCCAAATCAGTTCATGTTGCATAGACTATTAATCAAATTAACATTTATCCCACCAGACTTGACAGCACAACTAAGCATTTCTACCCTTGACACCCAGCTACAATACCGGTGACAAGGATCATCATGGAAAGTACTAATAACCCTAAACATGAGATTCATATTGACAAGCATGCAATTAGAAAGTAAAAGACACACTATTTGATAACAGGTTCAATGTGATTAAGGACACTTGCCTTCAGTAGCGGGCTGCTCAAACTCTTCAAAAGTCTGGTCTTGTAGATTCACGGACTGCTCGTCTCCTATTGCAATCGCGCACATCGGAAACAAACAAGTACAAATATCTAAGAATAGTATACTAAACAGAACAAAGCACTATGAAAAGCCTACTAACGGATAGTACTCGCTGCTACGATCGTGTGAGTGCAAGAATCCCCTAAAACGGAGCTCGTATGAAAAAGTTATGAGGGTTTTAAGCTATAAGGACTTTTCTGAAAAAGAACAAGTGCTAATTTGTACAAACAGAAAGTTTTAGGGACTTATTTGTAAAATTTTAGGGATATATTTTATAATTGTATAAAAGTTCAGGTGCTAAAAGTAAAATAACAGTACTAACAGGGGCGTTTTTGTGAAAACAAAAAAGTTTAGGGACCAAAATGTAAGATTACCTAATTTTAGAGAATCAAAGGGTTTATTTTTGTATTGAAAACCTATTTATTATGTAAGCATGATCTCATTGCTGCCTGGGCCTGCTGACCGGGCTCGGATGGGTGACGTGGCTGACACGTGGACGACACGTGGCGTTGACGTGGATCACATAATCTGACTGGACTTATGTGCCACACGGTGGCTTCCTAGTGGCTCACGAAGGGGTATGGCGGATCTAATCATGGTCGTTCATCAACGATCGGACGAACGGGTGCAATTGGGGAGGGTTGGCGACTGGCGGCGATAGGTAAGCGACGGAGCATCGCCGGCGACGCACAGGATCGCGCTACGGGCTACCAAACTCGACGAGAAGCAGCACAAATGAAAGAGACGGTGACGGGGATTCTCATTGAGGGCTTCACGATGGCCGAAGATGCCTCGACGGAGGTCGGTGCCGGAGAGAAGCGGACGGCTAGGTCAGAGCTCGACGGGGAGGCGGGTCCGGCGGCAGAGAGAGAAATTCGGGGGTCGTGGAAGCTTGTTGGGGGTCCTGCGGTGCTGAAGAAAGTGTTAGCGGGCCTCGGATCGCAATGGAGGGGAATGACGATGGTGAGACGGTGATGATGCTTACTGAAGCTCGGCGGGGAGGTCGTACAGCGGCGGATCGGCATTGAGGGGCGGTGAAGAATACTCCTCGTGCTTCTGGGATGCCTACGGCGAGTTTGGAGTCACCGGGGAGAGATCGGACGCGTCAGAAAACGCGTGGTAGAGCTTTGAGGTGGCAATGGCGGCGGTGCACTTTGGGGCGGCTGGGCGGAGGGAGAACGGGAGGGCGGCTGGGTGCTGCGGAGGCCATTTATAGTGCGGAGAGGCAACTGTTGGTTGCGAAGACGTGGGGCGCGGGCGTGGGACGCGGGCGGTGAATTCGGTGGGGCGGTTGCAGCGTGGGCGAGGGCACGGTGCAGGTGTGGGAGGAGCGGAGGGAGAGGGATGACGGGTCGGTTCGGCTTGTCAGAGAGAGAGGGGGTGATGGGCTGGGCAGCGGGGGGGGGGGGGTGGGACAGGCTGGGGTGTCACATCCTCCAAACCCTAGCCCCGATGTTGCGCCTCGCGTCATCCCTCCTCAGCCCTCTTGACCTGCTGATGGATCCGGTCGCCCCCGCCCCTGCCACTAACGTCGACATCAAGACCAACGGCTACGAGGACGCAGCGGGATTCGAGGACGCGGACGCGAGGGGTGAAGATGCGGTGGCCAGGATGATGCCGGGCGCTGAGGAGGAGATGAGGGAGCTGCTCGAGGAGCTCGCCAAGGGGTGGTGCGCCTCGAGTGTGAGACGGTGGCGTCGGGGGTCGGCGGGACCTGCCGCATCTACGTCATCGGCACCGCCCATGTGTCGCAGGTGAGATGGTGTCGTCCCGATTTTACCCACGATTTGTAGCGTGAATTGCAGGTGTTTGAATTGTGTTGTCGAAACGCAGAATTATACACTTGTTCAAGAAAGTTCTGTATGCTGGCATTGCATTGGATTTAGATAACACCTTATGCCCGCATTGGGAGGCAGAGAAAGTTCGATTGATCTAATAGCTGATTATCGTGCTGGTACAAAAATAGAACCGTAAAACATAGAGACAAATAAATCTACATAGCTACTAACTTGTACTGGCACAATTTGCTTTTTTTTTTTTCATGGTAGTTTGCATATAGTAGTAGTTCTGGCACCAATGGCACGAAGGGCATTAAAAAGAAGAGAATTTTTGTTTTTTCTACGAAGCTATTCGCAGTACCCAGTGGTCTCAGCGTGAATATATCAAAAGAGTAGCAATAGTACAGCTATATCGTGCAGTGGATATTTGACACTTGATTTATTGTAGGAATCATGTGACCAAGTGAGAGCCGTCATCAACTACCTGAAACCTCAGGTTCTTCCTCTCTTTACTCAACATCAAAAACTTTCGCGAGTTGGTGGATTACTTGGCAGGTTTGCTGCCTGCTTTGGAGTGTTTTCTTTTTTGTTCTTGATCTGGGAAGGTATTCCTCCACTTCCTTTACATCTCTTTGGCAAATATAGGCTGTTTTCTTGGAGCTTTGTGCCAGCAGGGTCTCAATTTTGACACCACAAAACCTTCAGGTATAGACATTCAACATTTATGTCTTTGTTTTCCTCTGTGAGATGAATATTCAATAACCGACCATCTTATTGTAAGGAGCATTCTGATCAATTGTAATTTCTAATATAAAGTTGGGTAACACAATAAGCTAGAATGGCATGTTCTTTCTGAATTTCTGAATCATCACAGGGTTGGACGCTTGGACATCTATGCTTGTTTATTCATGAATTGTGGTTGTCTGTGCAGTAAAGATTTTTGGTGGATCCTCTTTATAACTCTATGCAAATAACCTTAGAGATATGCTATTTTGTAAGAAAAGTTTGAGCCTTATTAATGGCTGCAATCATCACCCAAATAGAATATTTTGGTACTTGAAGTTGTTAAGTTTGTTTGCTTCTTCTATTCTGGAGTATTAATGCATCATCTAGTTCATCCTCTAACCTGTTCTCACAGGTTCCTACTATGAATGAAATGATTGACATGTGGAAGAAAAAGAAGATGAACAATTTAGGGATTATCTACAGCTGGTTTCTTGCAAAGGTATAGGCGGATGTTTGTCTTCACAGTTAGTACTAGTTAAGTCATTTTCATATTACTTGATAGAGACATTGTTTTTGTTTTGGTATCCAAGGTTGCTAGCCAACTTGAGGTGTTGCCTGGAGCTGAGTTTCGCGTGGCATTCGAGGAAGCAATTAGTTATGGTGGCAAAGTTATCCTTGGAGATCGCCCTGTCCAGGTATGCAACCCAGCGATGGAGATTGGTTGTATGTGTATAATCCTATGAATAAACATGATCAACTTCTGCTCCAGTTGTTTCCGCGCATATGGTACAAGCAAACACAGACAATATATCATAATGATTCAAACAAAGTGTTCATATATTCTGATTTTCACAACTGAATACCTTGTGACTTCACTCATCTTTTGATGCTCTAAAAATATAAACATTTTCACAATGACCATAGCATATGGCTGCTTAGATTGATTAAAAGATAATTGTTGCTTCTTGCTTATTTTGTAAGTCTTCTGCTGTGACGTGCCATATACTAATGATGTTAATTTTGTTGGTATTTGACCCAAAGATTGAGGTACACCTATTAAAGTAGAAATCGCTTTTAGGAATAAAAGATGAAGCATTTTAGCCGTTCATCCTATATTGGTGTTTCTGTTGACTGTTGCTACATCACATTATTTTTATTTAGTATACCATATTGGTCTTGTCACTTTTTGAAATCTTGATATCCGAAATTTGATTCAGAATACGTTGAAGTGTGGTTAATGTTAACTCATTAGCAACCGATACCGTCTCATCGCTATTCTTTATTTGTTTTGAAGATCACTTTGAGGAGAACCTGGGGGAAGATGTCATTGTGGAACAGTGCAAATTTTTTTTTTGTATTGCATTGTTTTCCAATCCATATTTTTATCAAGCTCAGAGGAACTTAATAAAATGTATGCTGTCCTAATGGTTCATACCATTTTATGGCTGGAAATGCTCTCAGAGAATTGAGTAGCTTATAGGATCATGGAAGTTAATCTACCTTTTGGAATTTAGACTAAATATACAAATAAATCATTATTACCACGTTCACGTTGTAACAACAATAACGCTTGTCTACAGTTGAAGGACATGGAAGATGTTGACATGCTAACACTTGTTATTCAAGAGATGAGTAAGGCATTTCCTAGTTTGATGGAGACACTTCTACATGAACGGGATATGTGAGTTCCTTTAGTACAATTAATTTGTGTAAAGCAACTCTTTTTGCTATTCTCAACGTTACAGTAATGCTCAGCTAGAATTATTAAAAATATGTCTTCACTCTTTCAGGTACGTCTTCAAAATTATTGAAGGTGGCGAGGGAACATTCTTCAGTAGTTGCAGTTGTGGGAAAAGGACATGTTCCTGGAATAAAGGAAAATTGGCAACACCCAATTCAGGTTAGTTTTTTCTAAAAAAAAAAAAAAAATGCGAAGGAGCATGTCATTATATTACATTCATCACTGGTTTATATCGCTCTCTAGGGTAACGTTTGCTTAGTTATTAATAATACATATTTTATAATTTGATATGCACGCCTTGATTTTTCAATGTTTCTAGCAGGTAAAAAGTTTACTGGAATTACCAGCGGCTAACCAAGGTGCTTCAAAGCTGAAAAATTTGGCATCCATTGGAGCATTCAGTGGTGTAATAATAGCATCCGGAATATATCTATAAGGTAAAAAATAACAATGTGCGCACCTAGGTCTTAGGTGTTCTGTTCAGTGTGTCTTAGTCTCTAAAAAAGGTATTTTTCTTTTATTTGTGGTTTCTTTAATTTGTTTTACAGTAGATGTAATTTCTAAAATTAAAGTTGAACACATGAAAGAACAGGTTCACCGGATAATGAGATGTGGCTCTTTGCATAGCATTCGTGCTTTATATCCTCGTCCCATTCAGACTTGAGCAACTATCTGCATTCGGATAACTAAGTTCAGGTCCAAGCATTAAACATGCATGGACTAACTCGCATCTCATACTTAGACCATATTTATTTCGAATTGTGAAAGTTGTATTATGATTAAAATTTAAAAGTTGAAACAAACAGTCGGATTATAAAAATTAGATTATAATCATAATTCAAAAGCTGAAACAAACAGCTGATTGTAAAAGCTGAATTTTTACGATTCAAGACTCAGATTGTAATAATCTAGCAATCCGTATTTTACCAGATTATAACAATTCACAATCCAACTTTTACAATTTAACTTCTTACTATCACAATTTACAAGCTGCTTTTCATGTCCCGTTAAAACAAACATTCTTGTTCACTCGGACAAGTTTTGTTAGCTTGCATGAAGGCTGACGCAATCTTTACTATTACTCCGTCGTGTGATCTGGACAGATTTGGTGACCAAATTGTGGTTGACCAAACAAGTTTGGATGCGCATACTTCGTCAAACCATCGACGCTATGAAGAGGAGTATAAAAGAATAAAAAAATAGCTCTGGGGTCTCGGCATGGCATTCGTCGATGACGAACCTGTGAACAGAACAGAATTCTGGATTCACACACTGTTACAGTTCATCCTCTTCTGAGCAAAAGCATGGTCTAAATCTGAATAAAAGTCAGTTAAATAATACAGATTAACAGAAAATTATACAGATTAACCGGTGTATATGTGCAACCGAACCTAATCGACAAAAACGCCACACGTCGGCCTGATCTCCCCAAGGTCACCGTAGAGCACGTCGGTGCGGCCCATCTTGACCATCGCCGCCGCCAAGTCCGCGTAGTACTCGTCCGGCGACGACGCGTTTGCCACCTTCTCGATGTAGTCCCTGGTGACGGGGTCCTTGAGGAGGCTGCCGTCGGACTGGAACAGCCCGCCCGTGGCGAGCACGTGGCGGTAGTAGCTCAGGTCGAACCTGTATCCGCTGCCAGGGTCCATGGGCACCTTGGTCTTCCCTTCGCCGTGGTCGGCATCGCCGGGGCCGGGGGGCGGGCAGAGCTTCCTGAGCTGCGCCGCGTAGGCAGGGTCCAGCGACGGGTCCTGATCCATTTTGCCGGTGAAGTTGTAGAGCCGCTGCCGGATCGACCCGCAGTGGGAGGTCCCGATGCTGTGACACCCTGTGGAAGGCAAGGCATGGCGTGGTGACCGTTAGCTAAGCTCGCGGTAGTGGAGTAGTTGGCTAAGCGTTTGCTGTCGCTTATGCGAAAAGCGAGGTGGTGGTGGAGAGGAAAGGAGTGGGAAGGCAGCTAGCTACCGAAGAGGACGGCGATGTCCTTGGAGTTGAGCGACTTGACGCTGAAGAAGGTCTTCACGTCGACGATGTTGGAGTCCGGCGGCGCAAGGTCGTTCTCGGCGTACTCGGCCACGGTGACGTTACCGTCCCGCCGCCCGGTCTCCACCTCGTACCACGGCCCATGGCTCTGGACACAACACGAGCGAACAAGCAAGCATTCGATCAGCGAATTAAAGCAAAGCAAAACGGCTAAAAAAAAACTTGATTTGGCCGACGTTTCGTAACACGGTGTATGCTCTGCTCACCAAGTAGACGGCATCCCTTGCCGCGATGGCGATGATGTCGGCGCAGGAGACGGTGAGCGGGCAGATGGTCTCGAGCTGGGCCTTGATCCTCTCGATGGCGTCGTACCCTCTCATGCTGTGGTTGGGGAGCGCGTCCCGCTCCGCCTTCCTCTTCCTCGACTTGAGCATGATCGATCCATCGCAGCCCTTCGCATGAGCAGAGCAGAGCAGAGATGCCATCCATTCATCAGAAACAATAGCCACACGCATGAACCTGAGCTCAAGATGATCAGGCAAGTAGCCTGGTAGGTTACCTGAACGAAGCAGTCATGGTAGTGCATCCGGAGCAGAGACGGCAAGAGCGTCGAGTCTTCCATCAGGATGAGCTTCATCTCCGCGAGGACGACGTCCTCCGCGATCGGGCACGTCGCGCGGTAGAAGCCGACCTGCAGTGCGGCCTCCGGCGAGCAAGCGAGGGCGCTGATCACCAGGGCCGCCACAAGAAGCAGCAGCAGCCGCTGCTCCCGGAACATCAAGAAACGCATAAACGGAGGAGCAGCCAAGGGCAGCGGGAGACGATCGATGGACACGACCTGGGACGACGCGGCGATGGGAGATGATATGCGAATTGTCCTACGGCAGGTGGCGCGGCACAGGGTGATCGCGATCACACGGGAGAAGTCAAAGCGTCTGGTTACCCTGTGGTTTTCGGATGGTGCGTGTGAGGAGCCTTGCCATTGAGTGCGACTGATTCCGTCTCCTCTCGATGCTCGGAGGGTGCGGTTGGTTGGTGCGCGCGCGAGTCTCCACACGAATGCAGTTAAAGGGGTTCGTCGGGTACAATCTGTTCAACAGTTTCGGTTTTTGGGCCCCGTGTTTATGGTTGGTGGATGATGCAGTGTCGAGACGAGACCGGATAAAAAAATAGTTCAATCTCAATACACAAGAACTTTATCAATGATAATAATAAAATATTATTAACTTAAACGTGAATTCGTTCTTACACAAGAACCACCGAGGGTAAAAAAACAAATAAAACCGCGTAAAAAACTACACGAGTTCTTCCATCTTCAACTGGACGACTTCATAATTAATCGACGAATAACACACCCTATAATGCATCATTGTTGAAAACTTGTGTAACCAGATAAGATGGTGGGCCTTCGGACTCCAAAGGGATCCGAAGGCTATGTGGGAACATATATGATATCGGGAATTGTTCACTGATATTAATATCACATGTCTCGTCAGTTATAGTGACGCTCTATTTATATGTTATACTCAACTACTTCTCGTTACAGTTTATGAGATTACTCCTTCAACTGTCACATGCTTAGCATATTCGAAGGTACTAAGGTACTTTCCTAAGCATGCCCAGATTATTTAGAATCTTGCTCTTCATGTTCTTCGGTCGCCACCTATGGTCCTCCCTTCGACCGTGTCTTCGCCCTTTGCTCTGTCTTCATCACCCTTTGCTCCGTCTTCATGTTTGACTTAGGTCACCCTTCGCTTGGACATCCGAAGGTCTTTGCTCGGCCGCACCTTCGGCGTCCCTTCGAGTGACTCCCTCATGGCGTCGAGTGAAGCCCTTCGGTTGTGCTTCAAAGGCCTGACAAAGGCTTCCCTTGTTCCAGCCGTCAGAACCATCTTTGCGGCACATAGAGTCCGAATGGTTCCTACAACACGACAGATCCACGATAATTGTATGCCTTGTTAGTTTGCGGCATCCACAGAAGTCTTCGACTCGATGGCCGAAGGGGTATGTGAGACCATTCCCCAACAGCAGCCCCCTATGGGCAAGGTTCCTCCTCGATGGGCCAAACCCGCGAATTAGATAGTATCACTGAAGGCCGCCCCCTTCAGCCCGTCGAAGGCTTCTTGCTATATGAGTTGCCTTTTTCTAATTCACCCCCTTGCACATCTGAAGGGTCTAACCTTTCTTATGAGTGACAGTTTCACTTTGGCGAAATGGCTCGAATCCTGAAACGTCAGTTACTATTCATTTATCTTAACTGACATTAAGGTGACGGTTCGATTTCCAACGTGCACTTTTTGAACTACCCTCGAGATGGCATTCTTACTACTATTTATAGACTACTCCGTGATTCATTTGGTTTTACCGAGCCTCTGCGTCCAAGCCTTTGCGCTCTACACGAAGCTATTCGCCACCCTTCGTACCTTGAATTGAAGCCAAAGCAGGTTGATCCGATGGCTCCGAAAAGCAAAACCAGCAGGCCAAAGATCTACTAGATTGGGTGATCGAAGGTTGACAATGAAGTCCTAGCCAGCCTGATTAAGGAGGGCCTGATAAGTGACATCTCAATGGTCAGACTTCCCAAAGACTAAGAGACTCCGACGTCGTAGGACGACGAAGCCCTTGTCTTCATGGACTACTTCCAAGCTGGACTTTGACGATATATGGTTGTAAAGGTCCTCAAGATTTTTGAGATTTTTCTCCATCAACTAACGTTGAACGCCATTATTCAGCTTAGCCTGTTCGCCTGGCATGACCAGGTCAGAGGAAGCGAAGGCCTCAGCCAGAGCTTTTGCTGCCGCCCATCAGCTCGATCACCAGCCGAAGCCAGTTTTTGTGGATGACGTTCAGAGCGAAGCCCACTACGGCTACGTGAACTTCTCTTACCAAGTGGGGTTAGCTTCACCTGCAATGGCCTACAAAAACAAATGGCCGAAGGACTAGACACATTGGTTGTTCTATCATAAGGTAGATAAGAAAGAGTATCTCGTGTCCAAATGCCAAGATTACAAACGTAATCACACCCCGAACATGCAGATGAAGACCTCCCAGTGGGTAGTGTTTGACGCTTTTACGAGGTATGCGAAGCACCTGAGCACTCGCGACCTCGTCATAGAGTTCCTTGCTACATGGGTCTAGCCTTTGAGCGAAAGGTGGACCATTCCATCCTTCAAACCAACAGGGCTAGAGGGACTTTGCCGCTCCCAGCTTGATTTTGAAAACCTGGTAAGTTTCTTGGCCTAAGTCCTATTAACCTTTGATTTTTTTGTCGTTTTCATAAGTTTTGTACTTTGAAACAGCTGTGATGGTCATCAAGGTGGAGGCTGAAGCCTGGCTTCTTCTAGGGAAACTTGCCTTAGTCGAGGGCCAAGCCTACATCGAACAAGCCCTCAGCTGTTGGCTCAACCGAATCTTTGAGCTATGGGGCCTCACCTATGGAAACAGGCTAAAGTTGTCTGGGCCTTCGGTGGGCCATGACGAAGAGGGTCGGCCTTCGAACATCGGTGCTAGCGAAACCTCTGCCATCCAATCCCAGAGGAAGAGAAAAGGTGAAGACCCTTTGGCTCAAGGAGCCAAGAGAAAAAAAGGCCATCGCCTTGAAGAAAAGACCTCGCTAACTGGCCCTTTGCGATCCTAGGAGTGATGATGACCTTATTGACCCCAAAGCCATTGAAGTAGTGCCCTTCGACAAGCTTCTCCGAAGGAGGTATCAGATGTGCTCGTCCCTTCGTTGAAGCGTGCTATAACTTCTGCGTGAATTGACATCGCCCCCTCCTACTCAGTGACGACGATGATGATGAGTTGTTGGACTCGCGAGCTACTGTGGAAATAGTGGTGAAGGAGACGAAGAATATCAAAGAGCCAGATGATACCGAAGGAGCTGGAGTTGAGTCAGACAGCTCATCGTCCTCCAGCTCCTCCGAGGGTCATAGAGCGACGGAGACCAAAGAGGAGGAAAATGTTTCACCACTGTCGCACCATTGCGGTGGCAAAGATCTTATGTAAGTGGGTGCCTCACGCGACGCTAGAGTCATCGATGCCGAAGCACTATGAGAGGGTTCATTTGAACTGAGCATCGGAAAGGTGAAGGACGCAAAGAACATATTCAACAATTTCGTCCTCCCTAAGCTCAAGATACAACTGGCATAGAAACCTACTTCTGACCCTATGGATTCCTTTGACATGCGACCACAAAGGTAGTTTAGATTATTATTAAGTTCCCCTTCGAATACTCGCTCTCATAATGTTGTATGCTTGTTACAAGGTATGCATCTCTCATGCGCTCTGCGCAAACCTGTGGAGCAGGCAGAGGCTCATGTGAAAGGGGTGGAGGAAATTAGGGTCATGCTGCTCGCACAGGTGGAAAAGGCCAAAGGCAAGCTTAACGAGTATCATCGGAAGACGAAGGAGGCCATTTTGCATGGGCAGAAGTGTCTAAAGCAAGTGTATAAGAGCTTCAAGTTCTTTACACTACTAAAAAAGTTTAAAACCAATGCCTACGCGAAGCGTTGCAGGAGACGAAGCAATTTGCTTGCGACACTATTCGGGAGTAGGTAGAGGTCCTGGAGCTGGAGGCGGTTAAGGATAGCAAAGCTATCAGAAAAACTCTTGAAAAGCTGGGTGCTTCGGTCTTAGCTATTACCCTTAACCACGTCAACCTCGACAACCTTCTCGAGTGGATCGCTAAATCGTCTAAAAGCCTTCGGCCAGTAGCCCACTTGTATAGCGATTTCTACACCATGATCTCAGGCCAAAGCCAAAGCCCACTTGTATAGGCCGCCTCTTATCCTTCTCACTCATCGTTTTGGACCACTACAAGGAATTCTAGAGTCCTTCATTCTGCTACCCCCCAGATATGTCCACTAGAGTGGTGTCGAAGGCATCGAAGGCCTATGCGAAATATTTCACCAACAACTACTGGTGTAAACACTGGCGTGACCTCTCCCTTCAAGAGGCGAAGAAAAACTATCGATGAGTAAGTACCCTTTTGCTACACCTTGAAATTGTTTTATCATTCTCTCTTTCACATACTACTGATTGGTTTTCGTTGCAGGCTGCTGCGAAGACCAAGGATGCTTTGGCTACAGCGAGACCCTCTGTCCTGCCTACCTCATTGCCTGCCCCTTCACAAAACATTAAAGACGTGCTGAAAACGGTCGAAGGTCTGGGGCAGGAACAAGCGAGCAGCGATGCACTGTGTCTTGAATTTGAAACATTTGATGATACTCAAAATATCTATAATATATTTTTACTTAATTTCTTGTTAAATATTTTGACAATCTTTGCTTCCTGCACAGGTCCTCCCTTCGGACACTGCACAAGTAGCCAAAGATGTTGTCCTATCACCATGATACGGGATAATTTTTTCATGTCGTGGGCTTGCTGGGATTCATTCCACCACCGCCATCCTTCAATAGAGTTTGACAAGTATTGGCGAGCGAAGGCTAGGGTATATGACACGAGGAACACTAATTCGAAAGCGTTATGGAATTTGTTTCGCCCTTTAGACTTAGAGATCCGAAGGGTTGGGTGAGAAACCGGTAGGATAGAGAGCTGAGACTATGAGCCTCCACTTGTATTCCTCGAGCCGAAGCCTGAGCCAAATGATGAAGACTATGAACCTCCTCTAGGGCTTTTTCATTTTTGTTATCGCTGACGGCATTATCCTTCACAAGGAACACCATTTATCGAAGGTTAGAGTGTTTTGCCTATGTCTTCGCTCAGAACCTCTTGGGATAGCTATGTCGGGTTTCCTCTAGATTCGACGCAAGCTTTTCTCGCTAGTCAGGGCATTGCTTTCCAACTTGGCCGTAGTCAGATGTATAAAATTTTTGTAGACCCTAACATTGATGAATTTGCAGAATAAATTTTTATTATTCTTTGTTGCATCCTTTTGCTGAGTCTTTGATCCCCAAGTGTTTTGCACTGTAGAGACCTTCGATAGCAACATGTGTGAAGCATCGATCGAAAAATTGCCTTCCCCTAACTTTTAAGCCGCAGGGACCTTCGGCACCAACGTTCGAGAAGTGTCGATAAAAAAATGGTGTCCACCCCCCCCCCCCCCGACTTTTAAGCCGGAGGGACCTTCGGCACCAACATGATCGTAACGTTGATAAAAAAAATGCCCCCTCTCACTTTTAAGCTGAAGGGACCTTCAGCATCAACATGAAAAAAATGTCGATCGAAAAAATACCCCCCCCCCCCAACTTTTAAGCTAGAGGGACCTTCGGCATCAACGCGCGTGAAACATCGATCAAAAAAACATCACCCCCTGACTTTTAAGCCGAAGGGTCCTTCGGCATGAGCTGTCTAGTCGATGCTGCTTCGACAGATTCTTAGTGTCTTCGCTCATATCTTTTGGTTCGAAGGGTGTATTCAAAGGTCATGTACATGTTTTTATGTACGTTACTCTCATTTCTAATTCGAGTATCGCTTTAATTTCTTTCGTACCGCAGTGTGTAGCCCCCACTTGGGTCTGGCGACACAAACTGTTTCTTATTCAAAATCAGGGGTGCGCTGCCTTTCATTCGAGGCTTAGCATTACTTCATCGTGTATTCATGAAGAATTAACGCTTTGATGCACTAACATAGCGTGTGAGTGGAAAGTAAAGCTTCGATATATGCATATAGAGAGTAATCATTTTAATGTGCTTTACTCTTTCTAAGGGTGTGTATTGCCTGGTGAGGGCGACCAACACCTCGACTTTTTATGCGAAGGTGCATTGCCTATGGTGGGTTAGCAACACTTTGACTTTTTCATTTTGAGTATCTGTTCTGACTTCGGTGCGGGGCTGACACTCTTAGCATCTATCTTATTTAGGATCCGAAGAATTGATTTAGTATTCGGAGTGAGGAAATGCACTCTTAGCCCGCGCCGAGAGATGTGCAGCCTTTATTTTAAGGTCTGGCAACACTTCGGTTTTTCCTTCCCGAATGTCTGTTTAGACTTCGGTGTGGTGCTGACACTCTTAGCATCTGTCTCATTTATGATTTGAAGGGCGAATGGCCTTTGGTGTGGGGGAAGACACTTCGTCTTTATGTAATTCGAATGGTGAGCTACCTTCGGTGCGGGGGCAGGCACTCTTAGTCCCCGTCTTTTGTGGTTGTGTGAAATAGATGCACATAGGGTACAGTCGAAGGGTTAGTGTTTCGGCCTTCTGATGCGGGTGTGTACCTGTCCTTAAGTTGAAGGATAAGGTGCCAGGTACACTTTGACATTCCTTACCTCGACTTTTTATGGCTAGGCTCGGCCTGCCTTATTTTGTCGATTGGTGTTCATCCTTCAAGCGAAGGTTTGCATGACTTCGATGATGAAGCATGCCTAAACTCCATCGAAGCACATGATTTCTTGAGGGTAATTTCGTATAATCATGAGGGTTTACAAAAGGTGGATACCTCGTTAAAAACCTCATGCCCTGAAACGGGATTCCCCTGGGAGGAAAAAAGTACATCACATGTACAATGCTTGAATTGAAATGCGGAATTTAAAATTGCATAAATGTAAATTTTCTACATGTTCTTCAACCATTAATATGAAGCCCCTCTTCTAACGTCTTCGTTTACACATAATTTTTGCGAAGGTTGTCAGCATTCCAAGTGTGCGGAAGCTCTTCTCCTTTGAGAGTAGCCAAGTAATATGACCCAAGCCTCTTTGAATATTTTACCAGTAAAGGTCCATCCCACTTGCTTTGTAACTTTCCCATAGTCGAAGTGTTAGGGAGCCTTCAGAGCACAAGGTCCCCCGGATTGAACTCCTTCGGAGACACCAGCTTATCTCTTCACCTTTTTATTTCCTCTTGGTACTTCAACAGATTTTAACATCCTGCACTCTCATTTCTTCCTGTGCATCTTTTGATACTAGCTCTTCGCTCAGAGCTTCCTCAGCTGTGACACGAAATGATTTGTTTTTACATTCTTCTGGAGTCATAGCTTCTTCACTAAAGAAAAAGTGAAATGGCGTGAATCCTGTTGCATGGTTGTCATTGTCCTGATTGACTATAGTACATTCGGCAACTCCTCGATCCACTTTCCCTTTGGGAGATCTTGCAACTGCCTTGCCATGTCAGCCAAGATGTTGCCATTCGCCCTCTCCATGGCTCCATTCGACTGAGGATGGTATACTGAGGCAAAACGAATCTTGATACCAATGTCTTTGCAGAACTACTTGAAGCATTCACTATCAAACTAGGTTCCATTGTTGATTGGTACTTCGTGTGGAACGCCGAAGCGACATATGATGTTTTGCCTCAAAAACTTTTGGACATTTCTTGACATGATTTTCGCAAATGGAACTGCCTCCACCCATTTGGAGAAGTACTCAACTACCACCACAGCATAGCGAAGGTTTCCCAGAGTTTCTAGCAACTATCCTATGATGTCAACCCCCCACCGAGTGAAGGGCCAAATCGGCGGGATGAGTTGTATCACTGACGAAGGCATGTTATAGGTCTTGGCCATGTATTGGTAATTTGCACAGCTTCGGAGTGTGGCCTCTACATCGGAGATGACCTTTAGCCAATAAAATCCTTATCTAAATGTTTTTCTGACAAGTGCTCAAGTGCCGATGTGCGAGCCACACAACCCTTTGCGTATTTCTCTGAGCAAGCTATGCCCTTCTGGTTGGGATATGCACCGAAGCATCAGTGCACAAACTCCCATCTTGTACAAATCTGCTCCTATAATTTTGTAGTTTCTGGCTCTTTGCTCTAGACGCTTTGCCTCTACCTGGTCTTCGAGTTTGTAATGACCTCGAAGGTAGGCCATTATGGAAGATCGCCAATCTTCTCTCTCAACTATGTTGACATGATAGGCTACCTGCTGCGAGGCTTCGGCCGCTGGTATATCCAAATTCTGATAGAAGATGTCTGGAGGCATTGCAGTTGTTCTGCCGTAGCTTTTGCGAGGTCATCGGCTTCTGAATTATTGTTTCTTGAGATGCTCTTAATAGTGAAACCCAATAAATATTTTCTATGCTTCGCACGGCTGCCCTATACTTAGCCAGTTCTAGCTCCTTTGCCTGAAAAGTTTTGTCAACTTAGCCTGCGACTATCTGGGAATCTGTCTTAACTAGCAGCCTTCGGACGTCGAGGGCTCGTGCCTTACGAAGGCCGAGGAGGACTGCCTCATATTCTACAACATTGTTAGGATTTAATTTCTTAGGATTTATGTTATATGTTCCAACCCTATTGCTATGGTGGCAGATTGTGCAGAGAACGGCTAGAATATGGAAGGAGTTTTGGAGATCTGGAGATGCAGGAATGGAATTTATTGCAAGATTTACTACAGGAGGTCCATTCTCACGAGTGAGATAGATGGTGTTGAATGGGATTTGTCTCCCTCTAAGATGTTCACTACCAAATCCTTATATAACTTCCTTGCTTCTGGTGATATTGAACATAGGGTAGCTGACAAGCTTTGGAGGTGTCGTTTATCATTGAAAATAAGGATCTTCCTCTGGCAATTGTTTCAAAACAAAATTTAGTCTGGTCATCAATTGGAAAAGAGACACTAGCAAGGGAGCGAGTATTGTATTTTGTGTGGCTATACTAAAATAGTTAATCACATCTTTTTCAATTGTGTGTTGACGTGATTTGTATGGAGCATTGTATCAGAAGTGTTTGGCTGGGAGGGTCAGCCCAATTCTGTTGACAATTTGCTGCAGGATTGGATCGCATATATCTTTGGTGTCCATTACAAATTATGCCTTTTCTTGTTTACAGGTTTAGGTTGGGCTATGGAACAAGATAGCTATCCAAATTTTTTCCCTAATCAGTCTATTGATATTGTTTATATTGGTATATCTTACTTACAGAAGTGAAAGCTCCTTTTAAAAACGAATGATAAGAAGAAGCTTGAACAAATCTTAGCAAGGGTGCTGCTTTAGGCGAAAAACTTTCATCCATCTTCAAACAATATCTCGAATGTCATGTTCATGTAATAGTATAGCTTGTGCTTCTTCTTTCTAACTTGTACTTAGTAACTACCTTCGTATGCTTTTAGATAACTGATAACCTCAATATGTAAAAGACTTGTACTTGTTGTTTTCAACAAAAACGGGACAGGGATATATCCTTTTATCTTAAAAAAATCATGAGATCCTGGATAGAAGGGAACTTTACACGGTTGTAACAAAATAATCAATCAACACAGTAGATACAGGGAAAAAAACTGATAAAATCCGTACATGTCAAATCAAAAGTCTGAACCAGTAATGACGCTAGATGCACATCACATACGGTCTGGATCTTCGTTCTCAGGTTAATTCACGACGCTGCACTTCTTCCTGATCTCGCCCTGGGTGCCGGTGAGCACGTCCACGCTGCCCATCTTGACAATGGACGCGGCGAAGTCGGCGAAGAACTCCTCCTTGTAGGCGCCGCCGGCGTGGCGCAGCACATAGGCGCGGGTGAACGCGTCCGTGAGCAGCGCGCCATCGGAGTGGAAGAGGCCCCTCCGCTTGGCCACCAGCGTGTAGTAGCTCAGGTCGAAGGTCTTGAAGCTCCCCGGGTCCATCTCCACCAGCGTCGTGTTGTCGTCCAGGCTCTTGCACTTGCTCCTTAGCCGGGACATGTACTGCAAGTCGAGGGTTGGGTCGATGTCGTGGACGTTGTCCATGCCGGTGAAGTTGTAGAGGCGGTCCGAGAAGGAGAAGCAGTGCGACGTCCCGATGGTGTGCCCGGCTGATCGTTCGTGCGTAGGACCAAACAACAGTGTATCAGATATAGGATCACCGCGACACTGCCATTACTGGACTGAGCTGAGCTGAAGATTTGTGCATTGCAATGTAGGCTAGCTAATGTTACTGTTAATTGTTCAGGCAGGAAGGAATGGTTTTGGTTACCTGATAGGACGACGAGGTCCTTGATGTCAAGGTTCTTGGCTCCGAAGAGCTGGGTCAGCTCGGTGAAGTTGGCGGTGGGCGGCGGCAGCTGGTCGGTCTCGTTAGAGATGGACACCCTGCCATCTCGCCGGCCGAGAGGAACTGCCCAGAACGGACCCTTGCTCTGCAAAATAGCGGGTGGTCTTGAGAATTTTTGCTTCAAACATGTACTGTGAAGTGCGAACTCGAGATATTCGCGTGGTGCTTGTTGGCCCTCCATCTTTGCGGAGCGCACTCTCTAACCACTCCCACGACTACTCATAACCATCCGATCACTTACACGATCATTACTAGTGTCAGCGATCACTGCTCGTAAAAATATAGAAACACTTGAATATGAGAGGGATTTTTTGCCGCTTAACCACACCGACTTCTCGATTTTCTCTCTCTTATTTATAAACTCTTACAAACCTACCATTAAATACAACCTATACTTCGTAACTTACGCTGCTAACGTGAGACATGAAAGTCACAACGTCCTAACACATATCATGTCTCACGTCTCAGTTCTATATTTACTTGCATATCCTTAATACGAGTAAGACAACATGTATTTAACTCAAAATACAAAAGAAGAAATACTAACACCAACAAATTATTATATTCTAACAGTGCTCACCAGCCACACGGCGTCCCTGGCCATGAGAGCGAGCACGTCCGCGCAGGAGACGGTGTCGGGGCACGCCGCCTCCACCGCGGCCTTGACCCTCTCGATGAAGCTGAAACCGCGTAGCGTCAGGTTCGGCTTCGCGTCCTTCTCCGCCGTGTTGTTACCGATGGAGTCCAGGAGAACGGAGCCGTCGCACCCCTGCACCCATGATCATGCAACGGGTTAACACGCGCGCCGTTTCACTCGCCAGGCCAGTGCAGGCGGCCAAGCTCTCAGGTCTCTGCCAATGCCGCCTCGCCGCCATGCGACAGGCTATGTATATATGCACGTTCCACGTACCCTGACGAAGCAGTCGTGGAAGTGCATCCTGAGGAGCGGCCCGGCGAGGCTGGGCGCGACGGAGAGCGCGCGCACCATCTCCTTCCGGACGACGTCCTCCACGCTGGGGCACGACTGGCTGTAGAACTTATCGTCCAGCTGCGCCGACGCCGACGCCGACGCCGACGCGAACGCCGCGAGCAGCAGCACCAAGAGAGCCGCCCTGGACGCCATCTCCGCAGAACAGAAGCTTGCTTGCTTCTCCCTGGCTAGGCTAAGCTAGATGATGATCAGGAAGAAGGAATCGTGTGCTGCTGCTGGATTGGAGGCCAAGAAACAGGGCGAGATTTATAGCGCCGGGACCGGGGCCTACACCCGCATGTGGCAGGCTGGTGCATGGCCGAATGAGTTGTTCTTGCATGCGCTTTGCGGAATCTCTTCTGTAGCAGGTACAGCGGCCACAGCACACAATAGTACAATGTAGACAGACTAAAGAAGATTTTTTTTAATAATATTATTTTATTAGAAAATTATAAAAATAATAGTTAAATTAAAAAAATAGAAATAGTTAACTGTCGGTACGCGGAATGTACCTGTTGTTATTCCGTATGCCGACAGTTTACGTGACACTAGGCTCGGAGCCTGTCGGCACATAGAATACCGACAGTTTGTGAGCCCAGCTAAAGGGGTGTGCCATAAAGGATGTTCGTACAGCAACTGGCCTATCGGCATTCCGTGTGCCGACAGATGACGCGTCATGACCTGTCGACATGCGGAATGTCGACATGTGCCACGTTAGGTATTTCGCGTGCCGACAGACCTTTATATAATCCATGGCTACCGATTCCTCTCCCACGTGCGACCATACACATCGTGGGTGGCAATGAACGGGCGACGACGAGCGAGCGAGTGGCGTGGGTGGCGGCAGGTGGAGGCGTCCGGCAGGAAACGGCAGCCGTCACGTGGCTTCGGGCTACGAGCAGTGGGGAGTAGAGGGTCCGTAAGGGTTTTTTCTTTTTTTGAAATAGTTAGAATTAGTTAGAAATTTAGGAGTATTTAGAAAGTAGATGTAGTTAGAAAATTAGGAATAATTAAAAAATTAGAAAAATTTAGAGTAGTTAGAATAGAGTAGGGGAAATTAGTATACAATAGTTAGAATAGATTTTAAAAAATCTAGAATAGAGTAGAAAAATTAGAAATGTTAGGATAGGAAAATTAGAGTAGAGTAGATCTAGTTCATAAATTTGCAATAGTTAGAAGAATTCGTATATTTAGTAGAAAATTTAGTATAGTTTGAAAATTTAGGTTAGAATAGTTTGAGGTAGTTTAGCAATGTAGAGTATTTAGAAAAGTTTGAATATTTAGATAATTTAATGCTAAAATACTTAGAAAATAGTAGGAAAATAGTTAGAGAAATGTTGAGTAGAGTAGATAATTTAGGAGAATAAGGATATGAAATTTAGAGTAGAGTATTAGGAAATTAGCTATATATATATAGAAAATATAGTATAGTTAGTTAGGAAATGTAGAGTAGTTGGAAAAGTTCAAATATTTAGGTAATGTAGAGTTAAAATATTTTACTTGATATGATTTGAAAATTTGATATTATTAGACGTACATATTTTTTGTCGATGTAGGAATTATGTATTTGAATTATTGTGGATTTTCGTAGTATTGTATTTAGAGTGGAAGGGGGAAAATATGATTCATTTAGAATTTATAATAGAAAAATTGAGATACGTGTATAATAGATAATTTAGCATAGAGCATACATAGTTTGTAATTTTTCAATCTTTATTAGTTTGAAGTCGAATTGTTATGAATGGGGTAATTATTTTTGGCAGCAATACATTTAGAGTGATATAGTATAAACAGAAAGAGTATGTTAGAGATGATATTTTTTGGTTATGTAGAATACAAGTGATGAGGTTGAATAAAATTTATGGTCATAACTATTGTATGTTGATTATAATTATTTAACCTGATGGAGTATAGTATGGTTGTTGAATCAGGAATGTCGACCGTAGTTGGGTTCAGTGTTTTTTACGGCCCTTGATATGTAATGCATTGTGACAGTGGGGTAGATCTGAGTAACTTTCAGTATGTGGACATAGAATTGCATAGTCTGAGAGAGATTCAGCGGTCCCAACTGTTTGGTTGGCTGTATAATCTGCTGCAACTCATTCTGGTACATCAGCGGTTGACGGTGAAGGTTCTGATTCCTAGACGTCGAGAAACCGGCTGGCAGTGGGAGCTCTTGGAGGTTACATGTTCGAAGCAATGACAACAATTTATGTTACTCTAGTTGAGATGGAGTTTTCCCACTGTATCCTTGTAGAAGCGAGCAATGTTGGGTCTACAGAAGTTGGACCTAGCACTATAGAAGTTATTGGAGAAAATGTTATCAATAAGGAGATGCAGAAGAGTGTGGTTCTGGAGGTACCCCTGCAGACTAGTGCACCAGTTGAAATATAGACTGCAAGAGAAGAACATAACGACAAGGAAGAAAATCAGGTCACGATGTGTGCTAATCAGGGAGACTAGGACGAGGCATTAGTGGACCAGATGGAGGTAGATAACGATGAGTTCTGCACATTTGTGGACTTAGATGCAAGAATCCGGAAAGAATGGTCGAATTTTGCTTTGGAGAAGTTGATGGTGAACGATGGACATGAGTCGGCATAGAAGTATGATTCTATTGTGGTGACCAAAGGCCAGATGTTTCATTACAAGGTCCATCTGCAGCATGAAATGAAGAGATGGTATTTCTCGGAGGTGAGGGAGTTCAAGGTGGTAATATCTAATCATCGGATATACAATATCAAATATTTAGCTGAAAGTTGCACTTGGCGAGTTCATGGATTGTTGCCAAGGTGTGACACAATATGGTTAGCGTCTATTATTGAGCCACATACTTGCAACTTGAACTGACCTTTGCGAGTGCATAGGAACATGAGCGTTGATTTTGTTGCAAATGTGATGGATCCAGAGATAGTGAAGAAGACTAGTATGTCTCTTTTTGGAATTATGCATGCTATCAAT
Organism: Phragmites australis; assembly: GCF_958298935.1. NCBI lineage: Eukaryota > Viridiplantae > Streptophyta > Magnoliopsida > Poales > Poaceae > Phragmites > Phragmites australis. The sequence goes on along the minus strand of NC_084929.1, from coordinate 31,511,499 downwards.
ACCAAATTTGGGTACGAGATTTCATATAACATGGTATGAATAGTGAAATCGAAGGTGTTAGAGAAGAGGTTTGGCACTTATAAGGACTCATAGCACAACTTGCATTCATTGCTAGAGGTTATTCGGGGCAGGAACCCAGACACCTGTATTGGTATTTATGATTTTATCAATCAGGATGGAGATCGAGTCCTTCAGCAGGCGTTCTGATCGTTCGCTATATGATCGAGGTATTCCGACATTGTCGGCCGGTAATGTGCGTGGACGGAACATTTCTCATAGGCAAATACAAGGGGCAGATACTCACAGCTATCGATGTAGATGGTGAGAACCAGGTTGTGCCTTTGACTTTTGCATTCATCGAATGTGAATGTACAGATAGTTGGTTGTTGTTCTTGCAGTGGGTTAAGAGAGGTGTTGTTAGTAACAGGCCTAACATGTGCGTACTCCACAATCGTCATACAGACTTGTTGAATACAATCAACACATTACAGAGTGGTGCGGGTAAGGTATTGCTATGGCCAGATTTTCATAGCCATTGGTGCATACGGTATCTCAGAGCAAACTTCTACAAACAATTCAGGAACAAGTGCTAATGGATCTTTTTAAGAAGCTATACAAATAGAACCAAAGGAGGAAGTTTGATGCACTTTGGGAAGAACTGGATAAACTAACTGGAAAGCATATGGACAAAGTTTTGAAGAAGCCAATTGTACCAAGGGAGGAGGAGCACGAGGGCCTAGAGCCTTTACCACTTGAGCCGCAGAGTGTGACTAGGAGGAGGAAGGGTGGAAAGAGAGTTAGTATTCCTCCGACTGGATCAGACACGAACTATTGGAGAAATGAACACTTATTGTGGATACTGATGGTTCATATTATGGAATTGTGACAACTAACCTCGCCGAGGTTTACAATTGGATGATGAAGGAGAATAGGTCACTGCCGTTAGTGGCAATTATGTAGGGAGTCACTCGTGAAACACAACGGTATCTTCAAGAGCGTTACAGTAAGATTGCGCTATATATGGCCAACCCGCAAAGGATGTATACGACGAAGATAACGTCTTACATAGAAGAGAAAAGCGGGGAGGATCTGTCACACAAAGTTCATATTGTGAGACATGCTTGCATATAGACATGAACTGGAGACTGACCACACACAATCATCAGAGCATAACGCTAGTGCCAGCTCAAATTTATACTTAAAAGCATCAGCAAGCGCACGGCAATCAACAAGACGAACATGTACTACGAACACAAGCAAGCAGAAGCAGGTCGCGGTGAGCATCTGATATTCTGAAGCATGTGCAACTGCAACCAGGGCGGCTACCTGCAAGCCGAGCCAATGAGCTCCCAATTATTGGGCGCCGATCAACACATCTGTCATGAGGTGAATCGGCGTTGTCACAGGCACACAGTTATGAGGATAGGTGATGTGCTGAGAGGAAAATGAATTAGCACGCTTAAAAGACAATGATTTTAAAAACTTCGTAAGATAAATGTTTGTTAAATTCTATCTAAATATACTTTAGATTTATTTAGTGGGTCTAACGTTCAAAAGGTTTACAATCTATAATCAATTCTAACAAACTACTTAGAAAAATAAATACACAAAGATATATTGCAATAATAAAAATGCGAAAATGTAAAGACGGTAGAGAAAGTAAACTTAGCATAATAGATTTTTCTCTCATGGTATCGATATTATAAATATCACTTCTAATCCATGTTAGAGCTTTACCAAGTATATGATCTCGATCGTCAAGACTCTTTCAGTCACAGGTCTTGAGCCACCAAGTCACAAAGACAAGGTATCAACCCGGATGAGCCACTAAGACACAAAGACAATGTCTCACTACTAGCATCTCTCCCGATCACTTGTCGTCATCTTTATTTCGGAGCTTGAGTCACCAAGGCAAGAGCCTCCACGTCTCCGTACAAACAACTTGCCACCGCTCCACACCAAATCGATGGATCAACAAGTTTGAGCAACTCCGGCTCAAGATGTCAGCGAGTCACCAAGACTCCAAGGCACCGACGTACACTAGGTATAAACTAGGATCACTTCTAGATCTACTCTCTAGGCAGCTATCACCTAGCAACACTCTCTCTTGGCTTATAAGCACTAAACACTCTCTAATTTTGTGCTTAATTACTTTAAATGATCACTTTAAGTATTTTAGTGGCTTGAATGTCTTCTCAAATGTATATGGGTTTCACTGGACAGCCACACCTTTAAATGACTAAGTGGAGGGTATATGTAGCATCAAACCTGCGCACTAGCTGCTAACCCAACGGCTCAGAAAAGCTGTTTACACCGAATTGCCCGGTGACAACAGTAGTACACCGAATTGCCCAGTAACAACAGTAGTATAATCACCGGACAATCCGGTGAGTACAACATCAAAAACTAGCCGTTGGATTCCACTCAAAGTCATCATGATCACCAGATATTCCGGTGGATTCTTCAACTTCATCACCGGACCTTCTCGTGAGTTAACTTCAGCCAAACTACGCCACTTCTTCTCTATATAAAATATTCTGGTGCAAGCCTCCGGTACATTTCCTCTTCACACCGGAACATCCAGTGAGTTAAGCTTCAATTTTAACAGCTGACATCTTCCCTGCAAGAATTGCTCTGGTGATAGGGCCCCGGTGTACACAATATGATCACTGGACTATCTAGTCCATTGTTCTTCACTCTTCAGCATTTGAAAATGCCTCTATACAAAATGCTATAGTGATTCTCTTGCACCTATACTAGATAATCCGGTGGGTTGAATCTCCTTCTACCCCAAAATGTGCTTGTGCTGCACAAATATTCCGGTGAGTACAAACTTCTCTGCATCAGACTATCTGATGAAGCAAATCTTCCTAAAATTTTTCTAATTTAACTAAACTTTATTCCAGTTACGATTATTTCTTCATGTATTGTATCCATGAGACCTACTAAACTATATACTGACAAACATGTTAGTTCTATTGACTATATTATTATTAATCATCAAAATCATATACTGACACACGCTAGGATATTCCGCTACAAATTTTAGAAGGGCATGTTCGCTACAACAGTTGCATACGAGATTATCAACTATCAGCCGTCCTGACAAGAGCAAAAAACTTGCAATTGACGAGCTATATTTGAATCCGTATTAGGTGGAGGCAAGCAGACAACAGTTTGCTTCATGATTCACGGCCACATGGGGGCAACTCGACAAAAAAACATGGAACTGAACTGGTGAGCGAGCTGAGCTGCCGGTTGAGCTGTCCGCTAAACTACCGCAGCCAGGAGTAGCCCGGCCCCTCTGACTGCAGGCTGCACAGGACTGAATAAACTGAAAGAGCAGTGCATGTGGCTTGGGGTACTTGTCTTGATTTATACACGGATTCGGAGCCATGTGCTGGCCGGAGATGACAAGGAGATTTCACTTTCCCGAGCTGCAAATGATTAGGTAGGATGCTTATGTATGATCCTTCTCGTTTCATGGTTGTTACAGAACCGAGCTGCGACAATGATTATATTCAAGGGCCTTTGCGCGGGTCCAAGAGAGTGGCTGCCTGAGAGCAAATACGTGCCCGGTGGTTTCGGCCGAGTTCCGCGAAGGTTATCCCAAGATTGTGGGATTTATGATTGTTATATATCGGCGTCGTCACGGATCACGAATCATTTTCCCAATTCCCAATCCCAAATTGGGTCGTGAGGCAAGTTTACAAGTGGAGTTTCGGACCTTTTCATTATCATTAGTCATCCATTGAGTACCAGAGATCAATCGGCCTCCAGAGGCAAGTTTGATATTTAGCCTACAAAACCCCTAATCAAGGGTTTGGTAACAATGATCGTGTCCACTCAGTGCCTGTTTGGAAACATACGAAAACAATGGGTTACAAACAACAATGGAGAAAGAAACTAAGCGTTTGCCTACTGTAAGTGTGAGACATTCACCTAAGACTCAATTTAGCATTGCAGTAACTTTCCAAAATAATATGTTTATTTATAATTTTGAATGAGACATTTAGTTGAAACTAGCAATTATCGTATAGGTTCTTAATAGTTTTTTCGCATCTACGCAGATGCTTGATGCTCTAGAGGACCACGACAATGAGCAATCTCAAGTGTGGCATCGTATTCGAGGTCCCTCGAAGATACCTACCGGGTGATTTGTGATCATGGAGGTCTATCCAGTAGGGGAGCCAATTGCACCTGAGATAGTTCTGGGACCACACAAGTTAGTCTGTGGAATTGCTGTTAAAGATCACATACCCATCAGCTACAGATTATGGACTGGCGAACGAGGTGATCTGCATGTGGTTCCTGATTCGATCAAGAACGACATCTTGTGACACAAGATATTAGAGAAGTACGACTTCCCTGAAGGGACATATATGGAAGTAGTTAAGCGTAAAACGCTAATAATCATGGGCCTTTTATTTAAGAACTGGAATGACACACTGAACAGAACATATGTGCAGAAGTGTACAGCGTCAGATTTTCGTAAGTGGCCGCAACTGAAAGATCATTGGCAAGCCTTTATGGAGTACAAGTCATTGGAAGAAGCACATAAGTTGAGTGCGGTGAACAAAGCAAACTCAAAGAAGAACCTCTACCCCCACAAAGTCGGTAGCCGTGGGTACGTGAGGAAAGAACGGCAATAACAACAATAGCTAGATCAACTGTGAGAGAGAGGTGTCACGCCTGAGACGGAGGGTTGGAGCGATCGATCGACGCGCTTCCTTCTTAGGAGGGATGCTTCTTACTCGTTTGATGCAAGCTTATACTTTACGACCTCAAAAGACCAGGAAGTGATGCAAACACTTGTAAAAAAACTTACGGAAGCCCACGAGCAGTCTCCACAAGGCTCTTTCAAGCTAGACAGGGATAAGGACGAGCTCACTTTAGCCCTGGGAAACAAGGAGCACGGTGGTCATACACGAGGCGTTGGGGTGATGGGTTGGAAATATGGATTCCCAAGCGAAGTCAACAGTTACAAGAGCCAAAAGAGATCCCAAGTAGAGCGAGATGCAGAACGAGAGGCAGAACAAGCTAGAATGATGGAAATGCTTGAACAAGCGCTAAAAAAAGATAGGGAACATACAGAAGAAAAAATAGCACAAGCCCTCATACGCGAACAAGGCACCATTGTGAGCGAACATGAACGGCTGGCAACGTCTCCTGAGTTTGTGTGCTCTAGGCCCGGTGGTCGTCGGAGTAGCTATGCATCCACAGGAGTTTCGGGAGCTGACCTCATCACTTATCCCGTGGACCTCATCACAGCACGGACACCATTTGAACTACATATTGGTGCTAGGAACATTACCATCAAGGTGGCTTCCGGCGTGGCTTATCCTCGTGGCTCCCATAAATATTTACACGGACGTCCGGTACTGGAGGGCTACACCGCGATCGAAGTAGATGAGGCAGTTGACTAGTACTGCTATGTTGAGGTGGACTACCCCGCAGAGGAGGGGGCGAACACTATAGGAGAGAACGAGCATATATTCATCGCGTAGGAGAAGATCTACATAGTGTTTCCACCAGGGACAGCTTCGGAGACTCTCTATTCTCCACTACACCCCGGGCCGTCGTCGCCTCAAAGATCTCCCTCTCCTCAGTCATCTCCCAAAAAAAGTCAAACTAGATATAGAAAGAAACCTTACAACTCAAATACGTCGATTAGATCAATGGTACTTGGAGCAGTCTAGACAGAGTTTTCAGGCATTCCCCGTGAGATACAAAGAGGAATATTTCCTCAACAGGGACGACTTCTTCTGGTTGAAATTCTTACATTTGTATTAATTGTACAAGTAAGATGCCCTCGATGTGGCTATAGTCAGAGCATGGACTCTATAAGTGACTTATGCATATAATTCACGTTATATGATTTTGCACCTTGTAATTGCATAGCTAACTTCTCTCTTTTGTAGAATGGAGTTCCAAGTATATGAACAAGATTTAGATAAGAAAGTAGGATTCATAGATCCTGGCCTTGTGAACCAGAAACTTGTAACGAAGAATCCAGACTCGAGATCTACTTATTGAAGTGTCTGGTTCACCACCAATACAAGAAACTTATACTCTTACCCTACAGCTATGAGTAAGTGTTTGCGCGCAAGGGCGTTCATATTTTATGGGCAACTCGATTCTAGTACTAATTTGCTTTGGTGACATATTCTGCAGTTTTTATTGGATCCTCTTTGTCATCCACCCAAACTTGAGCAAGATCATTATGTTGGACTCAGCAAAGAGAGATCAGACGACTTACCAACACCTCATCGACATGCTAAACAAGTTAACTCGATCATTTAATCTTCTCGATGATTGCATCTAAGTTTAATTGGTATTCATATTCATGTACAGAGTGTACACAAGATATCGCAAGAATAGTGTTATCCACTTTCCATTCAGGAAGGAGTACGCTATAAAAACCGACTTTTCGATACACAATACATATTCATGTCTTGCATTTCCTACTGAATAAAAAGGGTCAATTCATTCCACTGACGAATCATTTTCTCTTGAAGTGTATGAGATAGCCACCCGGCAACAATCTATGCGCGTTTTATATTCTTACTTTCATGCATACATTCAGCCCGGACAGAGACGTTGTTAGGTTCAATGACCTTGAGGTATGAAATAACATATCGATGCCTTCTTTTCAATTTCTACACGTGTTCAAGGACTAATTCTTTCGATTCTTCAAACGCAGCGCTCCAAACTACGCACAAGTGTGTTACAATCTGCTGAAATACATGCCCTTCAAGAACAGATGGCCGGGTTCTTATTGGAACATGTTATCAACTCAAATGGAAAGTTTCATAAACCGATCATGCTATCCACGCGTGTGAGACCTTCAGATGATACCTTACCTTCAAGCAGAGAGTATGCAGCAAGAAGGAAGGCTACCAAGAGGCTTGACAGCGTATTCTATTTTCGCAATTCACACAATATTAATGAATGACATTACCTGTTCTACGATATGCCACCGATGTGTCAATGACATATGGGACCAGGTCCCACTTGTCATCCTCACAATGGATGGTATATCATAGAACCAGCACTTATTCAGTTGTAAATCATAGATTTTTCCATTTATTAATGAATGATATAAATTACTATGTATGATGCGAAATTGGTATCGTCGGACGACTCTTGGACACAATGACCTTCCAACGATGATGCGAAGGAGGAGTAAGAAGCGGCGTCTCGTAAACGTGCCCAAGAGGAGGAGGATGAGAGGCTAGCCCGTGAGCTATGCATTGCGGAAGAGCAAGAATTAGTGTCCCGTAAACGCGTTCAAGAGGAGGACGAGAGGGTGGCACATCAATATGCTGCGAAGGAGGCCGAAGGCTCAAAATCTAGAGGCGTTCAGGCGTCAGACTTTGATGTTTTTGATATGCCGACGAGCCTGGAGCATAGGTGACGCTGCGGTCGATCAAGCGTTGCCGGGTCCTCCGCTCCATCACCATCGACCCCCCCGGCGTCCCCGGACGTACTCACGCCATCAATCGTCAGTGCAGGGACGCGATCCTTGTCGCGGGAGAGGTAGAGGGATACTGGACTGGCTCAACTCAACTAACTTTTCAAGGGGTGACTTGTAATATTGTGTGTTTGTCGATGCCTAACTTGTAATATATGTTCATTACTAAGTATTAATGAAGGTGTTTTTATTATTGATTTACAGTAAATATATGTATGATTGTATGCATGTATTGAGAGAGAGACGGAGAGATTGAGGAGAGAGAGTACATAGAAGACAGAAAAGAGAACCGTGGAGGAGGGAGAGGGAAAATATTGCCGGCTCCAACCTTCGGCCAACAGTGATTCCAACAAATCACCGCCGGCCGAAGGATACAGCCGACAGTGATAACGCCCTTTACTGCCGGTCCATCGAGCCGGCAGTGATAGTCGAGTCTGTTACTCACTACCAGTTCCAAAACCAGCAGTAAAGGGGATTTTGGAGTCGGCAGTGAAGATATTTTCTGTAGTAGTGAATAACAAAAGAGAGCCAATGTTTGCGCCCTCAGTCCTAGTCAATCACATCAATCTTTTGGTACTACTCTCTGGCAATCGCGGCATACATCCAATCTTCATGCTCCACCACTCCACCCTTCTCCAAGAACAATTTCATCAAGTCATCGGAGAATCTGCTCAATCTCATAACATGAACCTTCGATGACGTCAAAGCCACGGAGCACGCCCCCCAGGTTGCAGAACACGACCTAAGGCACCACATTTTTTAAGCCCGCCTTGAACTTGCCACACATGATCTTATAGTTAGCCCTCCACGGGCGCACATATGCTCGGTCAAAGTCCTTGTCGGTGAACACAGAGATGGTCCTCACCATGTCCTCCAGCTTCATCTGTGTCTCATCTCCCATGGCGCATACCCGATCGAACACCATCCTCAAGTCAAAACTCTCATCGCAATGCATGTTCCGAAGGAAGTCCATCTTGTCCTTGTAGCTTCCATCAGGGAGCTTTTATGGGGATTGGAGCTTGCGTTGAACGCGATCACCCAATTCGCCCACGATCCAAAAATCATTTGGCATTGTGCTAATCTCTCTATTACTATCACCACACTCTTATGGAGATTATTAAATGTTTCTTGAGACAATTTTTGAATATCCACGGTCAACACTAACCTATAAAGCAAAATTCTAATCATGAATCTATGGTGGTGTTCGTTCTTGAATGAGACCATTGCAAGTTGCAACACATCGAAACATTTAGCAACATAGTACTGCACAACCGAAAAAACTACTACAACAATGGAAAGAACAAAGACATAATGAGAATAGAATATCCAAATTGTTACAAAGAGAGACCTCATTGCTCGGTCTTGCATGGTTGGTGAATGAGAGAGAGACACAGATGGGGATGGCTTCGCCACTTTGGAGTTGGTGGGTTCAGTAAATGAAGAGAGAGAGGAGGACAAGAGGGATCTATTTCCTTGCCTGTTTGTATGCCTTGGCTCCAGTGGTGGCACGGTCTGCTCATAGCCCCTCACCATGAGGCGGACGGCGGTGCAGCGGCATTCGCGGCTCACGTCCTGGAGCTGCTGGCAGCACTGCATCCACATCCCGGTGCTCCACTGCACGGGGCGAATCCATAGTTCATGCCTCCGGTTAGTTGCCGGTCCATGACCTGCCGGCACGCGTCGAGCGGGCTCTCCTGAATCTCTTGCTGGCACTACATGTCCCTTAGCCTCTGCCGCTTGGCCTCACCTTGGTTGACGGCCAAGGCCACCAGAGCAGCGAGGCGCATCGCGGCGATGACGAGCTTTGCCATCTCGGTACAGATCACAGATAATTCTTTATAGCTGGTTTGATCTGGTTAATCGTTTCTTGTGTTTTGGTTTTATAGGAGAAGACAGGCATGGCTTTTGAGTTTAGCTTTGGACATTACTATTTGCGAGGTGAGCTTTTGTGTGTGAAGAGAACACACGTACTGGTAGTTGAAAAGTTCGATGCTTGTAGGAGTGAAACATTGCAATGGTTTGGAGCTTTCCAAAACAGATTTTTTGGAAGGTTTTGTAAAGGTCTAATTAAAGTCACTTTGGGTAAGATAACACTTCACATTACCTTTCATTTGGATGTACCTAGCTGGGGTAACAAGTGTGTTTGTGTGCTTTTGCCTTGGTGTGGTTATTGGTTAATGGACGTATCTACAAGGCCGTTTTAGAGTGCCCTTCTATGTGCTCACTAACGCGTGGATCTGCATGCTTTGGGTGCTTTTGGATGTTTGGTATATGGCAAGTTTGATGTCATGTGAAGTGTAAAAGGAAGAGAAAAGGTTACCAAAGGAATTGGTGTTTTGTTGACAAGGAAAGCAATTTTGGGGGTTTGCTTAACAAACTATTCGAAGGATGTACGGTGAACTAAAAAGTTAATTTTATGCCAACTCGATCGCACATCACACGTGGATATGTACTTAGGAACGGAACCTTCTTAATGCAAATTTTGGTTAGTTTGTAGGTTTTTAGATAAATATACTAGTTGAAGCCTAGGTGCGATGTATCGAGTGCTAAAGTCCAATCATGCATTTAGGGAGCTGCCTAGCTGATTAAGGCCCAGCTGAACTTAGCATTTAGGCCCAAGTGCCGTGTCCACCGTAGTTGGGCTTAACCGTGCAGATCTGTAGAAGTTCACGAGAAAGGGTATAAATAGGACTATAAGTAGGCTGTTTGCTATTGCAATAAAGACTGCTCGCCTTTCCTTTTGATGTCTTGGCTTCCTACCACTCTTATGTAGTGGTCGGCTTTAAAAGGAGTCTTAATACCATATCATTATACATGCCTATGTTATAGCGTGTTTATTTCGCACAAGAGAAACTTGCTCTCGATCTCGCAACTCTTAGAATAGTATAAAGCGCGGATGTACCGGTATACAAAATAGAAAAAATAATTTAAAGGAAACACTTATCTTTATTAATTCCTTTTACAATCATAAAGTAAAGTTTCCACTTTTACATCTCATTACACCACACACACATCTGACTACTAGTCATCTGGCAATCATGTCGTTCTTGGTTCCCAAGGCTTCACGAAACCTCCGATTAATTACGTATGTCACACGGACAATCTCCGATTGAGCTGCTATGATGGTCATCATCTTCTGTGTAGCTCGAAAAATTATGAAAATAATTTTTTGCTTTATAATAACATCCTCTACCTATTAAAAATATCTCTAGCCATGAAATAATTAATTAACTTTCTGAGATAAATTAATTAGGTTAAAGCTTCATTAATTCACCCTTAATTCTTTATAAGTCCAAAATTGGTGAAACCAATTTTTCTAGTCTTCTTATAACTTGTGCTATCTAGGAAAAATATACTTTTGTATGAAAGTACTATTTAAATTATTGAAGTTCATTTAATCTTGATATCAAGCTTAGTTACGATCTTTTTTATAGCCCGTAAATAAATCATTTATACCATGAGCATATGTGCTGCAATTCGAGTGTTTGTTGTTGCATTATGTTCATTACCCAATAACATATCCCCATTAAAATTTTATAGCATTTGCATAGCATCTCTCTTTCATGCTCATCATTGCATGCATTCTTCTTAGTGAGCGAAGGACCGGAGGATAACGCGGGTGTGATCGAGGGCTATCTGGAAGTTATTTCCCTTGCTTGTGAAGCTGATGAACAAGGCAAGCATCTATGCATTTTTATCCCATTACTTTGGATCATATATTGTGTCAATTGATAAGTTATGCATTATGTATGTTTGCATGTCAATGAGTCATATGTTGGGGTTTGGGTTAGATCCTATTTGTTGTATTCCTCTCCTTTAACATTGTTTATCGTTTGATCCTTTGTAACATGGGTTGTTTATGTCATATAATGATCTAACTTAAAAAGAATGTGTTATATTTAGCATGGCTTAGGTCATCGGTAGAAGTCGAGTGGTGGTTCAGCCATTGTTCACGAGCTTAAGAATTACATTATATCACAAAGATAATGATGATAGAGGATGGTGTAAGTGAGTGAGGATGAGCCGAGATTCGGGCGTGCAGTAGGGATGGCTCGAGAAGGGAGTCTCGGATGCTATAGGCCCGCTTGAATTGATTAAACACCGTCTGTTGTTGTTGTTGGCTTTAGCACTTGTGTGTACTTACCATGTATCTGTATATGGGACGGATGAGTCGAATACTTTATGTAGCTGTGATCTTTTGGTATGCTAGTTTTAGGTGTTGTCGGCATAATAGGCTTGGAAGGGGTATCTAGTTTGCTCTAGGAGTAACTCTAGATGACCCCCTCATGCTGAGACGCATGTTCAAACGGTTGAGGTTTATTTGGAAAAGGTTGACATTAGTACCCCTTGTGTGGACCTGTGTGGTCACGCAAGTCGTATGGTCCTCAAGTCGTGTGGGTAATGGAGTACCCCCTGCAGGGTGTAAAAACAATTTGAATTGACGCGCTCTCAGTTATGAGCACGCTTCTGTCCATTTGCATCAATTGTAGAGTTCCGGTTGTGGTTGTGATGGTATGTTGGGAAATTTATGGTGATGTTGTTGAAGTGTTGATACGGTTCAAGTGATATTTATGGCATGGTAATAATCTCATGATAGAAGGTTGTTTATGGTTAGGTGTAGATGCTTACACTTGAGTCAAAATTGCTCTTGTATATAAAATTCACTTAATCTTGTGGCCGAGTCCTTGCTAATTATCTAAATTGCATTCTTCTTGAAGTCGGGCTATTTATAATTGCCCACTATTAATTAAGTCTTGCGAGTACCTTCGTACTCACGTGCTTTGTTTGCTTTTCACGTGAGGAATGTTTAGTATTTGGCTACTTTACGCTCGCTGATGTTGGCGACGAACAGAAGTAGTGTCATTCTACTCATGTGTGGATATTTTGGGGTGGCACCTTCGGGCAACGACACTACCCATCTTTTGTCATTATGTAACTTATTCCACTGCGTAGCTACTCTAATCTTGTTCAAGTTATGCTTTTGGTTGTAAAGTTTAATATGCTTAAAGACTTGTAACTTAATTTATTTGCTCGCCCTTTATTATGTCTTGTGATGATGTGCTGGTTGTAAATGTGTGTGTTCCGATCCTAAAAGTAACACATGACGGGACTACCGGGGTGATATTCTGGTTAATCGTTGTAGTCATGATTACCTAAATGATCAACTTAATGATTAATTAGAATATTATCTGGACGGTTCCTTACAGAGGCATGGACGATTATCCACGTTGGAGTACAATCAATTCTACATCAGGCAGGCACCCTCGTCCTGGTAAACGCGTGAGGAGCAAAATGCTATCAAAATTTCCATCTAGGAAGCATCGTTCTAACATTATATTGACACTGCTAACTGCAGTGTACTCTTCCATATCATAATCATCACACGTCAAGTACTGACGAGGCTATGCGAAACTCTGCCCTAGTGCCCACGAGGCAATGTCACCATTTCATCGATATGTCCCAAATTTACGAGATTGGACACTTCGTTGTTGGGCACCGACGAGGCGATGGCAACACACCCGTCCACACATGATGAAGGCAAGCATATATATGACTAGGCACCGACAAGGTGAAAGTCATCCTCTTCATTAACACTTTCCGTTCACAAACTGACATGGCGATGGTATAGTTATGACCGAGCTTTGGTGAAGCGACAACCACCCATACATATAATTAGGCCATACTTTGCATATGGACGAGCGATAGTCTACATGATGATGACCAAAAACACAGCTTAATCGGAGATTTTCTGCAAGCTTGCCCTACAAATATAATTAACTAGACACGCCTAACCAGACCCCGAAAATCAGCGAACTACACAATCTCTCAAGTCAGGTATTTCATTAAGCATCGAAGCAAAAAAAAACAGAATAGGTAAACTCTTGCAGAGTCATGTACTTTGTATATTAAAAAGGAATTAATGAAATACATGTTCCGCGCATATCTTTGTCCTCGGCCTATTTTTTGTTTTCACAAACACGTGGCAACAGGTTACTTCTTGATGTTACAAGTCAACTCAAACAGGTTCATCAGCTAATAAGATATGGAGATAGCAATTCAAAAGAGTACATAAGGGCATGATGGCTTCTCCGTGTACAGTTATCTCACTCCATTCATGTATATATGGCGTGGCACCTTCTGGATCGAATTTCAGATTTATGCTTAACCAGATCGTCAGGATGGCACCAATATGGTATGGGCACAGGCCATCTGTCATTCAATAATTTGCCCACAATGAGATGCGATCCACAAATTTATGCGAAACATTAAATCTGGTGGCAATGAGAAGTATCAGAAAACCTATTAGGGCAAACACTGCGATCTCCAACCAAAGTCCAGTCAAGCACACGAGATGGCTTACCATCATGGCCAACTTCAGAAACAGTCCTATCAAACACACCAAAGAATATATTTAATTCAAAATTATGCTTGACTGAACCTGCTTCAATAAGATTCTTAAATTGCTCATAGAAGTCTTACAGCCAAGTGCACGTCCTTGAAACCTGAATACATTTCGTGACAAGCACTTGAATACCCAAAAAGAAACCTAGACATACCCTTTTGTCTTAAAATAATCCAGGATGGCGAGAATCTCCCTCCATGATAGGTACGGGGTTCCTACTTCCTCGTCATCGTAGAAGTTCATGCCAACAAATTTCCCGTCAAAATCAAGAAGGGGCCCTCCAATGCCAGCCTAACCAGGTGACATGGAGAAGTTGTCATTGGTAATGCCAAACAGGTATGGTAGTTAACTCATAGTCTGAAGCAACTATTTACTTCAACCGTGTAAAAGTAGGTAAGAAAAATAACAGCTGTACCTTAGTGATTCGACATGTAGAGTATCCAAGATATTTGCAATCAAGTGTGTTCGGCCCGGGAAACTGTCGCCCTCTTGCAGCCATTAATCTGCCGGACTTGAAGCAACACCCTACAGCTAGTAATTCACAAGAGCCACACCACCGATGTTGAATAATTACTGGTTGGCGAGCACAGAAATCCTTGATACTGACTAGAGCAACATTGTAATGTAAATTATAATGTTGTAATGTCCCTTCTGCGCGCTGTTTGTTTGGACACAACACTTCAATCTGCAAATGACACAATTGAGACATAAGCAGTACATTAAAGAGCAGGTATCACAGAATAATTAGAAGCACCAACCCTCAAGTTTTCAACAATCTTGTTTTCATAACCAGGATTTATAATCAAGTTCGCTGAAGTCAGAATAGTCGTACATCCATTCCATTCAATGAAAAAACCAGTGCATGCAGAAAACCTTTTTTCTCCTGCAAACCATAATTTTGATAATTAGTTATGATCAGATATAAATATGAAATAGTAAACAGCAGAATACTGTAAACTCACCATTGAATGAAGCAAGAGCAACAATATTTTCTTGTATGTTAGAGGAAGCTGTTTCACTTAGTTCACTCCAGACACCTTTGCCACATACGTCGCCGAAAGGTTCTTCAAAAGTATTAACCAAAATCATGCCATCTGGTTCAAGATACAAGGCACAATAGTTGTTAGTGGTACAACAGAGCTGTAAAAAGGTGCAGTGCATGAAAAGTCACAATATTTACAGGCATTGACTCACCATTTGACATAGATTCTGGAGGCTTGGGATAGCCCAAGGATTCTAGATCCCCAAATTGATCCTTGTTGAGAACATCTCTATGTACTAGCGCAACAAGGTCAAGAGGTCAAGTGATAAGCACTAACATATGCTAATATTGGGTATGATAAGTAACATTCACATAAGATTCTGTACATAATATCAGCACGCAAGATTATTAATATATGATGACAACCTGAGTAACAAACCACACTATAAGTGATTCTGCTTGAACATACCCATGAAAATAGCATAACAATGTTAACAGACTAGCACTAATTCTATGAGAGTACAACTGTAAAAGGGTAAAATATTCAATAGTTATCACGAGAGTACAAATGTAAAAGGCTAAAAGCTAAATTTGCACCATTTGTGATGACTTCACAAATAGATATCATTACAAATGAAGATGAATTGCATAATAACAAATATTTAGTGGTCTTACGGTGTCGCTGTGTGCTCACCTTCATCAGAGTTAGGTATCTCACCTGTGAGTCTTTCTCCAACCCTGCGGAAGATCATCAACATGAGTACTAACCCAAAAGTAAAAATGGATCAAACCAGCGCATTAATATGCAACACCTACATGAATAGAATTGTACGGATATAAATATTTCAAGAAAACAAGAGAAAATTGAGCAAATGTTATACAAAATCTCCAGAGTCAGGAGACATCATAATCCATTCTAGAGTGCACATCAAATCTGGAATAAAAATTCCTTTCTTTAATTAAATTAGACAAATACACTGGCTTCAACATTGAAACAAGAAATATGGCTAATCTAGCACAGCGCAGCAGTGGCATGTGCCAATGGGGCAGCAAATATCTTGGTACAGGTGGAAAAGAATCAAGCTGTTGTTAAGGGTAAAAGATTGGAAACTGCAGAGCAACTACAAATGCCAAAAAAGTTACAAAAGGAACACCCAACGATCCAGATTATTGCAAAACCCATAAGCCCTGTAAGTTTTTTGGCAAACAAAATGGCCAGCCTTATTAAATCACGTACAGGAGGGGAAGTGGGATAGGAGAGCGTAGGCATCCCATTGGGAATATATAAGACATACCTGACTGCCTTAAAACAATTTAACTGTGCAGGAAGTTGAATCTCTCGAAGGGATGTACAACGCCTCAACCATAGAAGAATTCTAAATGTATGCAGGAAAAAGGTCCTTTCCGTACCCAAAAAAAGGTTCATGCCAACAAAGTTCCCATCAAAATCAAAAAGTGGCCCGCCATCGCAATCCTAGCACCAAAAAAGGAGTTACAGGAAACACAAGTTACATTGGATCAAAATAAAGTGAAATCGGACAGGAGTTGCATAGGAAAAACTTCATTTTATTGCCTCCGAGATATACTTTACTGCAGATAATAACAGAAACAGATTAAAATACTCAAGTGGACCTTAGAGATTTTACAAGTGTACCTTAGAGATTTTACAAGTGGACAACGTAAGCTTCTCATCAGATCCGCTAGAATCGCCATTCAGAACCCCACTTGTGGCCATTAATTTGCCAGAGATATCATGGCCTACAGCTACTACCTTACTATGGGGCGGAAATTTCACCCCCTTATACCCCTTATATAAAGCTACGTCGTGAAGATCAGGGAAGTTCACAACACTGACAGCAGCAATGTTGTGATCTAAATCATATTCACCCAAAAACCCTGTGACAACATTGTCTTCGTGGCGCACATGAACCTATAATGAAAAAGCAAGAAAAGAGTAAACAATTATCACAATTATCTTATGTAAAAAAGAAAAATTAGTAAAGGATGATTAGCAGCACCAACCTCCAAGTTATCATGGTCTTTTCTTTTATCATTTAAAGCTTTAAACAAGCTTGCTGAAGTCAGAAACATTGTAACATGTTCCACACGTTGTACAGCTATGCCCGAGCATGCAAATAACACCTTGTGTCCTACACAAGATCGTAATTTAAATGAATTATAATTAACGATGTTTAAATATATACTTGGGAAAGTAAGAAGAGTATAACAGCACATATAATCACCATTGGACAGAGCAAGTGAGACAACACTTTTAGCCAACTTTGATGCAACTTCTTCACTCAGCTCACTCCAGACACCTTGATTAGAGTCCTGATGCAAGTCGCCTAGTTAAAGAAACATGATACATCACACCTATGAGTACTCAGATAGAGCTGTAAGAACCAAGTGCAGAAAAGAGGAAGGACCAACAGACCTGAAATCAATAACTCAGTTGTCTCTCCTCTTTTGCAAATTCTTTTGTTCTTCTTCGGGCTTCTTGTGAGATCATCAGTTCTTTCATTCCTCTTCGTGCTTCTTGTGATACCCCTCTTACTTATCAGCATATTTCCAACACTGAAGCAGACATTCTCCACTCAATGAGTTCGTTGGGCAAGGCTCAAAACAGTTAACGACAAATATACAGACTTCGAAATCCATAGTATCATTAGAACTAGGCAACTGTTTTCTTTTCATATCTTTTTCAGATCTCCAATTCACAAGGGGTAGATCCATCGGATATACGTCGAGGGGTCGGGCGCCGGTCCGGCGGCGGCGTCGACGGGCCGGCCACAACTGCCGCGCGGAAACCCTAAAATCGCCCTTCGGTCGCGGGAGCCAGAGCGAACGGATCCGTCGCGGGGGGTGGGGTGCGGCGACGAGAGAGAAGAGAGCGAGCGAGAGAGACGGGGCCCGCCGCAACTGCCGCGCGGTGGTATATTAAGTGGCCCGTGACTCTTTCATTAACCGGCCCACCGGCCTGGTCCGTGGTTTGCATGATTCGAGGAGCCCAATCCACCTTCGGAGAAGCCACAGCCCACAGCTATTATTTGTTTTTTTATTTTGGTCGGTGTTTTTTCTATTCTCTAAATTTTTATTTACTTATTTTTCCTTTCTTTTCATATGTTTTCATTGTTTTTATTTTGATTATTTATTCATTTTATTATTTGATTATTTATTTTTCTATGTTTTTTAGGTTTGAAACTCTTCAACTAATTAATACTTTTACATGAACTTTACATTGTTATTGTTGCAACTTTTATCGTCTCTATTGGAATTTTCATCTTCATTGTTGAAAAACTTTTTGTTTCTATAGACAAAACCATGTAACAATTGATCCTTCTACATAGAACTTTCCATCATTATTGTCGAACAATGGATCTTCACTCCTGGGACTTTCTATATTTATTGGTGGAACTTTTAATTTACATAGGTGGAACCATGGAACAATGCATTTCCATGTTCATTGTTTCCACGGGCGGAACCACAGAAAAATTGATCCTTCTACGTGGAACTCTCCATCCTTATTATCGGAACTTCATCATTATTACAGGTACTTATGAAACTTTTGTAATCAATGTTTAACTGACAATGTTAATATGCTTGCAAATAGTTAAATAGGTATGAATTGATATGAGATGAAATGCTTATAAAATGTTTGGTTTATTAGGCAATGTTTTTCTCGAACTGGCCTTTTATTCCTTCTGTTGTTGCTTATAAAATGAAGAATTGGCCCACGTATGAAGTCAGATGGCCGGTTGAAGTGCGCGGCACTCACCGATTGCAGCACGGGGCGTTATAATGCGGTCCCCACCTATGGAGGCCCTACCTTAGATTACACCACGTGGCAGCTCCGCACTAATCTTGACGCAACGATTTTTCCGTTACCTTCGATTCTTACCTTTCTCAACGCCGTGGTGTTTTCCGTTCCCTTCGATTTTTTACGTCACGCCACAACAACAATTTGCGTCCCAGCCGTCAGATCAGAATTTCGGTTACTATCAGCCGTTTGACTCGGTTTTGCTGATGAAAGTAGTGAATCGAACGTGTGGTCTCCGGCGTTCTTTTGACTATTCCTCGTGTTTCGCCATTGGCATCGGCGCGGTGGTGCCTCCGCCTCTCTCGTCTCTAACTCCGGCTTATCTCCACCTCATAGGACTCGGTCAAGTTTGTTATAACTAGTTGAGATCATAATTAATATTCTTCCACTTAATTAAATGACTAATCATCATTAGCTCACACAAAAAATAGTGCTCCAAGGTAACGTGATCATAACAACTATAAAAAAAACACCACTAGATCTCATAATCTATAGTACATAACTTTATCTCCATATGGATAGTTACTTATGTATTGAGAGTTAGTTTATTTCTTATGATCCTTTATATCTTAGGATTATGGAACTGAGATCTTAAAATAATTATCTCAGAATTACATACTATTTGTTAAACTCGCATGTTATTTAAATATATTAGGTGGTAAGCCTTTAGTTAGTGGGCCGGCAAACATAAATATTGTACTTATATGCCTAATTTTAATGATTTGATTCTGGATTCTATCTTTCACGGTATGATATTTAATACCAATGTGTCTGGCACAACACTTGACATGTTGTTACTTGAAAAGAAAATAGCGCCTTTGTTATCGTAGTATATCGTAAGTGGCTTACTTAAATTGCAACTACTTTTAGTCTTGAGATAAAATTCTTAACCATACAATCTGTCTAGTAGCCTCATAACATGTCACAAACTCATATTGTATCGTAAATAATGCAATATCTTTTTAACCGCTTTTCCAATGCTCTATTCTTGGACTTGACTGATATCTGTTCAGCATCCCCGTTATATAAACTAAATCAGGGCGCATGAAGACCTGAGCGTACTTGATGCTCCCGACTGTTGAAGCATAAGGGATCATGATCATATAATTAGCTTTTAATTGATTTATCGGAGATTGTAATGAACCAAACTTACTCCTTTTAACAACAGGAGCAGATAATGCAAATAATTACGCATATTATACCTTTTGAACAATCTGTCAATACAAGCCATATGCGAAACGACAATGATGTCGCATAGAGGGAAGTGAATAGGCGATTTTACCAAAATTCGTCCTATTTTACTGTTGGCCTAAACTTGCAGCGGAAAATAAACTAACAAATTTTTCACAATTAAAAAATCTAAATATGCTAAGCTCAATTAGTGCACAATTACCCTAAATAAGTGCAAATGTTACAATCATAAGGTGGCAAATATAATTTAAATCTAGCAAAAGATATGAAAGAAAACTCTAATTGAAAAATCCTGAAAACACTATTCATCGAAAGTTCCGGGTTCAATCCAGAAATTCCGAGTTCATGGTTGATTATACAGAATCTGGAACTTCCAGATTAAATCCAGAACTTCTGGGTTCAGCAGAGAATGAACTCGAAACTTAAATTAAAGTACACATAAGAAGTTCTAGCTCAAACCAAATGAAGTCGTATGTTCTAAATGATGATTACAGGTAGATTCACGGAGAACATACAATCAATTTTACATGAGCAAGTAGATCGAGCAATATGTATAAATGTTGAGCAAGAACTCAAGGACAAGGATACAAGAGAGGGGACACAAGATTTGTTTCCCGAAGTTCGGACACCTCCTCTAGAGGTTCCTACGTCTCCGTTGGGGGGCTCGATCACACTTGAGTCGAGTCTCTCTCGACCATTTTTCTCTCCAAGCTCGGTTACACTTGAGCTTGGCTTCCACTCTTGATTTCTTCTCTTACGGGGGCAAAAGTGAAGCCTTCACAAATTTTCCGCAGCACACCACAACCTTAGATGCTCGTCGGTGATGCCTAGCCGCCTAAGGGATTGAATCCCAAGAGTAACAAACACAAATGATGAACTTCTTGCCGATGAACTTGAGTGATCAAGATGGGATTTAGCTCACTTGCACTCAATCTTTCAATCTCTCAACCCAACTCACTTTTTTTCTTAAATCTCACACTAAAATAGAGTGGGTAGAGAGTTCTTTTGGCTCTAGAATGTTTTCTCTTTGTGCCCAAGTAGCAGTAAACAAGGGTGGGATAAAGGAGTATTTATACCTAACCCCTAAAAACTAGTCATTGCATAGCTTTCTGCTCAAACCCGAAACTTTCGGGTACAACTCGGAACTTCCGGGTTGACTCAACAAACTAGCCGTTATGCCCAAAAGTCAGTTCAACCTAAAACTTCCACGTTACACGAGCTGCACACAATATAAGACCCCAACCGGGAACTTCCAGGTAGACTAAAAAAGCCCAAACCGAGCACCCTGACTCAGAATTCATTTGGAGGTTCCGGACAACCTTCTGAAAAACGACGATAACTTTTAATCCCGATGTCCGATTTCAACAATTTTAGACTCTACGGGAAGCTTATTCAGAGGGCTACACATCCCAACAGAATTCAAGATCCCAAATACATAGGATCAAACTAGTAACACTCTGAAACCCAATTCGAACACTTTCACACTTTCCGCACTAGACTCTTAAAGCGAACTCTCACTTTGGGTTGGTTAGAAACTATTGAGCACTGAGACACGATAATTAGATCTATGTTGCATCCCTCTTAATAGTACAGCATACCTATACTCAAATTCAAATGTAAAACTCGTTTGAACCAATTTGAGCCTTTAAATACCTTCAAGTAACGTTTCTTTATTTCAAACATTGAGGGTTGCAAACTTCTGTATCTTTTTCACTCCATCTCTTCTCGATTCTTCACATGATTGATGCGAATCACTCATAGCTTCTCATGGCTTCACACAATCCATTAGCGCAAAGCCTTCACTCGCTGTTCACCACCACCTTGGTCCTTCGGTACCAAGCCATTTGCTTGCCCTTCACAACCAAATGTTCCATCGCAGCCGAGTCTTGCTTGCCCTTCATCGTCTTGCCATAGAAAACCACTTTGTATCCAATATCTTTAATAAATTCACTTTATCATATATGGAGTCCAATCTCATTCTTCACTCTTAGCATATATGATTTCAATTCAACGTATGTCTTCTTTTGGATCCTAACCCCAACTCACTCTCAAGCACAAAGCACATGAGTTAGTCCATAAAACTTAATTGATAACTTTATACCTTTAGTCACTTAGTCTCCACAAATGACTTAGCCTAAATGCTTATTATCAATCTTCTTTGAGCCTTTTCTTCCGAGCATCACTTAGAGCTCATTCATCTTGATGCATATCCTTTCTTCATGCATCACCTATAAAACAACCTACTAACAATTCTCACCACCATTGTTAATCTATAGGTATTATTATTAATTACCAAAACCACACATAAGGGCTAGATGCACTTTCAATATGGGATATGTCTAATACCCCTTTAGACCTGTCTCGGTGAATCTCAATGCCCAGAACGTAAGAGACATCATTAAGATCCTTCATATCAAAGTTGGATGATAGAAGTCTCTTGGTATCATATAACATATCCTTATCATTGCCGACCAACAAAATATCATCCACATAAAGTACTAGGATAACAAATTTACTCCCCTTTACTTTAATATAAATGCAAGTATCCTCTTCATTTTCTTTGAAGTCGAATTTTCTTATGACTTCATCAAATTTAAGTACCATTACCTAGATGTCTGCTTTAATCCATAAATGGATTTTCTAAGACTACATCCCATGTGCTACTTTCCTTCTATGATTAAAACATTCCAGTAGAGCCATATATATTCTCATGTAAGTCACCATTAAGGAATGCAGTTTTAACATCCATCTGATTTAGCTCTAGATTGTAATAGCAACAAGCGCCATAACAATTATTAATGAATAATTTTTTGAGACATGAGAGAAAGTATAATTATAATCAATCCCCTTTCTTTGAGAAAAGCCCTTAGTGATGAGTCTTGCCATGAATCTTTCAATATTTCCCTTAGCATCATGCTTGGTTTTGTAGACCCATTTACAACTTATTGGTTTGACTCCATCAGAAATTTCTATTGGATCCCCAACTTTATTAAAACTCATTGACTTCATCTCATCCTTCATGGTCTCAACCCATTTAGATGAATGCCCACTCATCATGGCCTCCTTAGATGAGGTAGGATCATCCACCTTCCTTGCGTCTTCATTCATGTACACAATATAGTCGTTCGGAAGAGCAAACATTCTTTCTCGTTGTGATATTTTTAAGGGTTTATTAACGATCACAGGAGGCTGATTTATCTGAGACTCGTCGTTAAGTGCTACGCTATTGATCATAGAATCTTCTTCTTGAGGCTGAACATCTAGAGGTGTAGCAACAGGAGGTGTATGAACATTAGCATCTCGAATGATCGGGATTGAAACATAAACCTGGTTCTCATCGAGTGAGATTTTTCTTCTCTCAAAGCTTCCACTAATTTCAGCATTTTCTAAGATCTCAACATGTATTGTTTCTACAAACTTAGTGGTACAGTTTGGACAATAAAAATGACACCTCTTAGATCTTTCAGGGTACCTAATAAAATATCAGCTAACTGTATTAGGATCTAATTTTCCAATGCGTGGATTAAATACTTTAGTTTGAGCTGGATAACCCTACACATAAAAGTATCTTAGGCTCAGTTTTCTCCCAGTCCATAATTTGTAAGGTGTCTTAGACACTGAATTGCTAGGGACCCGATTAAGTATGCGAGCGGATGTCTTTAATGCTTCCATAATTAAATTATTTAGCAAATTAAAGTTGTTAGTCATGCTTTGTACTATATCCATAAGGGTACAGTTGTGCCTTTCGACTACTCCATTTTGTTGAGGTTCACCAGACATTGAATAATGTGCAACTATACCTTTTTCCTAAAGGTACAATGCAAAAGAGCTAGTGATCTGCCCATAGGAAGCATGCCTATTATATTACTCTTCTCCTTGATTTGATCTCACTACCTTAATCTTTAAATTATACTGATTTTCTACTTCAGCCTTAAATATCTTAAAATTAGCGAGTGATTAAGAACAGTTACGAATAGGAAACATGTATTCGTAATGTAAGTAGTCATCAGTAAACGTGATGAATAAGTGTATCCATCCACACTCAGGATTGGAAAAGGCCCACATATGTAAGTGTAGACCAATTCTAATAATCCCATACTACGGATAGCTTCTTTCTTAATTTGTTTAACATATTTCCACTTAATACAATCAATAATGACATGTATGAAAATAATGTCTGTCATTAAATTAACCTTACGTTGGTCTAATTAATAACATGCTAATGATAGTTCAAATTCGCATCATTGTTGAGTAGAAATTAAAAAAAATCAAAATTTAAGTAAGTGAGAAATTAATTGATGACACATAATTATAGTCAATGTTGGTCAGAATATAACTATGTCCATTAAAAATTTAAATTACATAATTTCTCAAAATAATTCTAAATATCTTAATCAAAACTTCTCGTTAGTTCTATTTTAATTAGATGTAAATAATATTCAAAAAATTGAACTTTCACATAATCTTAACTTGATTCAGTAAAAAAATGAAAAATAATTAGAACAATGAACGAAATAAACATATAACCAAAACTTAAATTGCGGCCCAGCCAAAAGGACCCGCAGCCCTTCTTCCCTTTAAATAGCCCAGCTCGGTCTACTAAAAACATGATTTTTTTTATTTTTCAACAATAATATTTAAATAAATTGACTCCTAGTGAATTTTTTTCTAAAAATAGACGTCTGCTCTCTGAGAGAGCGGTAAACACCCATACTACCGTGGCAGTACCTTACCGCCCCTAAACGGGAGGTTAGCAGCTTACCGCCATGCACCTGGTGAATAGTAACCCGTCAAAAGTACTATTCACAGCTGTTTTTGCCCTAGCATCTTATCTTACACAACAGTGGTCTTCTTTTGCTCAAAAATCCTAAAAAAAAATTTGTACGTGTTTCATAATCCATGCGCAAACCATTTTAATTGGATTCATCCAAAAAGCATATGTAGAATTTAAACTAAAATTCTCCAAAAAAGTTACTTTTATAACTTTTAACAATTGTTAGGGCATTAAAGCAATTTCCAAAAATCTAGGAAAATTCACTAATATTCTTCTTATGTGATGAACTAATTTCTAGAATTATTTCCAGTCCTAGTTTATATATTGAAAAAGTGAGTTCCTATGTAATGCTCTATTTATATGCATTTTTATCATTTCATGTGATATTCTTCTTCTTATATTTGCATTCAAATTGAATAAAAAGGAGAATATCATATGAAATGATAAAATGCATATAAATAGAGTATTACAAAGGAACTCACTTTTTCGATATATAACCTAGAACGACTGAAAATAATTTTAAAAATTAGTCTATCACATAAGAAGAATATTAGTGAATTTTTTCAGATTTTTAGAAATTATTTTGAGACCCTAACAATTGTTAAAAGTTATAAAAGTAACCTTTTTTTAGAGAATTTTAATTTAAATCCTCAGCAGCAAGGGCAAGACCTAGATAATAAATGTGACGTGCGGTCACACTGTTGCATGCAACTATATTGATAGTAAAAATAACGAAACTCTATGAAAAAAAATTAAAATGGCGTTAGCTATGTGCTGCATACTCTGAATGATTTTCTATCCAACTATAAGTTGTTAATGGCTTCATGCTATACTTCTTCCTAATTGAAGCATAATACCATGTGCACAATTGCACACCATGCAAAATCTACACCCTGAGCTCATGCATCGCCAGCCAATGGGTGCAAACAGACTCCTATTTCTTAGGCAAAAGATTGGGTGTGGACGTGTGGCAAGACCATTACTAAAACAGACAGCAATTAAGAGGAGAAACGAGCGGACCAAAAAATGGCTTCTTGGCCTGAGAACTTTCATCCAAGGAAAAAGAGAAGCTGCCTCATTCCCAATTTCCCATCCATAGAGAAAGGAGCGCGCGGGAAGAAACCAAGTGCAAGAAAGAAAAGAAGAAGAAGAAAAGGGAACAATACCTTTGCAGCCTCTTTTGCTGTTCTTCGTTTGCACGCGCCGGGGATCGGCACGAGGGTGCTCGCCCACTCTCGGGTCGATCCGGCAATTCAATGGGGTTGCTGAGCTCGGTCAACAGATGCGGCTGCAAGAACCTCCTGAGCTGCAACCTTCTGCGCTGCGCGTGCTGCTGTTCGTGGATCCGCTGTGTCTGGGGCAGGACGACAAAGGAGACGACGCAAGAGGCGTCAACATCGGAAACGAAGAGGAAAACGAAGAAGAGGAAGTGGGTGCGCGGCGTTTGCGGTGGAACGGTGAGAGAAGCGGAGGAGCCATTGACATTGGAGTCAAAGAAGAAGAGGACGAACCCGACGACCCCCGAGCCGGAGAAGTGCAAGTGGACAAAGAGGATATGGAGGAAGAAGAAGGGGAAGAACGAACAGAGCGGATTGGCAAACCTCGTCAAAGAAATTTCGCTCTCAAGTAACAATCCAGCCTTCACCCCCCCCCCCCCCCCTTCTGATTTTCCATCTGTATGCACGTATGAAATAGTATATAAGATTAGTAAGCAGCTGGTTACATTATTTTCCACCAATTTTTGTTAATAGCAAAGTTGCACAAAAAAAACATTACATGATAGTAGCGTTGGAGCATTGCATTGGAATTTTTTTAGAACTTACAGAAATCGTCGAAAAAGGTTGCTGCACTTCATAATACATGAGCCTCTTGGATTCCACACTGCATGAATCATGATTCTAAAAAGGTTGAAAAAGATTGTTCACATGATGCTAAAAAGGTTGAAAAATATTGTTCACAAACATGTAAATAGTAAATTAACAATGTTCATGGAAGTCTGTTTGCCCATTGCCCTATTCTTGCACCTACTTTCATCCTGAAATTTGTCGTTGCCAAGCTAACAATTTATGATTTGTATCATGAGAACAGATCAACAAGGCTAACATTCCATGACAAAGGGATATTCCTGACTGTCAGCAACTTTTTTACATGCAGATAGTCCCAAGCACAGGGCTGCAGCAGGGGAGATACTACGTATTGGCAACAATAACATTCCTAGCAGGGTGTTTACATTCCATCAATTGGCCGACGCCACCAACTCTTTCAGTCCAGAAAACCTGCTGGGCGAAGGCGGCTTTGGAAGGGTGTACAGAGGATACATTCCAGACACTATGGAAGTAATAAGCATTCCTTCTACCACTCCCCACTTCTATGTTCCACTAAGCTAAGACATGAAGAGACGATGATGAATATAACAGTAACATGTTTTTATGTTAATCATGTCCATGTCTAGGTTATAGCAGTTAAGCAGCTCGATAAGGATGGTTTGCAAGGAAACCGTGAGTTCCTCGTCGAGGTGCTGATGCTTAGCCTATTGCATCACCCCAACCTTGTCACCTTGCTCGGGTACAGCACTGATTGTGAGCAGAGGATTCTAGTGTATGAGTACATGCCACTTGGTTCATTGCAAGATCATCTCCTAGGTAATACAAACTAACAATCGAGAAAAAGAAAAGAAACTAAGAAGAATGTACTTTTGTGAATTGTAATCGTACCTGTTTGTTCATTGAATTGCACAGATCTCACTCCGAACTCTCAGCCGTTGTCCTGGCATACACGGATGAAGATTGCAGTTGGTGCAGCCAGAGGCATTGAGTACTTGCATGAGATAGCCAACCCACCAGTGATCTACCGTGATCTCAAGGCATCAAATATTCTCTTGGATGGAAGCTTCAATGCAAAGTTGTCTGACTTTGGCCTGGCGAAGCTTGGCCCGGTCGGCGACAAAAGTCATGTCAGCACAAGGGTGATGGGCACATACGGCTATTGTGCTCCTGAGTATGCCATGACTGGCAAGCTAACAAAGATGTCAGACATCTATAGCTTTGGTGTAGTCCTTTTGGAGCTCATCACTGGGAGGCGAGCAATAGACACCACAAAGCCAACTCGCGAACAGATTCTTGTTCATTGGGTGAGCTTCACGTCTAGCTTCACTTCTTGTTCAAGCAATATATAGCATTGAGACTTTTTTTTACTTAGAAATCATAATCTGACTGTAACCAACTAAATAATTCAGAAATCAGATATGACGACTGCCAATACAATTTGGAATTACAACTTCTAAGTGTTGTTTATCTGCAGGCAGCACCATTTTTCAGGGATAAGAGGAAGTTTGCGAAGATGGCCGATCCATTGCTTGACAGGAAGTTCCCCCTGAAAGGTCTATACCAGGCACTCGCAATCTCATCAATGTGCTTACAAGAAGAAGCAAGCAGTAGGCCGCTGATAAGTGATGTGGTGACCGCCCTTACATTTCTTGCTGATCCAAACTATGATCCTCCAGACGACATCAAAGATCCTCTACCCATAACAATTCCAGATTTAGACAGAAAAACTAGCCAAAAAGAAACTGAAGAGGATAAAGGACAACTACAGCAAAAAAGAGAAGGTAGCTGAAATGGCTTCTGAAATGAACAGGTGAAACATCAAGCCATAGAGATCTGTAGAGGTACCAGATGGAGCTACATATTACACTCTCTGTTGTAATGTCACATATAGGCAGGATGTAACAAGTAACAACATATCATGTTCTAGAATGAAGCTGATGTATGTGCTTTGGTTAGGCGCAATCAATTTTTCTACAGCAAAAGAGATATCCTGGTGCTAGAATTGAGCCAGTAATGGATGGTTATGGAATTTAGTGGCTACAACATTTTCAGTTGCATGGACAACATAGTAACCAAGATAGAATTTCAAATCTAAAGTTTGCATTTGATGAAAAGATGTAAGCGTCTGTATGTACCAACCAAAACATTCACGCTACACCGAATCATGCCTCGTTCGCTAATAAAAAAAATTCCACTGTCCATAGAAATAGTACTTGTAATGCCACACTTTTATACCTAAAACGGATCTGCAGTGAAAGCTACTCACAAATTTTAGACTTCCCAAACAAAGAATGAAGCAACTGGAATTATGCACGCAGAAGAAATAAAGCTGAAGGAATCATCAGAGTAGATGCAAATCTCCTCAATGTACGAGCCATGAAACTCTCTTTACAGGATCTGAATCAAAGTTCTGGAGGATCCATGTGCATGAATTTAGGTGTGTCTCGCACTTTCATTAACATAGGATAAGTATGGGGCACCAATCTCAACTGTTGCACAGGTACTAGCATCAAGAGGCTAAGATAAACATTAGGGTCACTAGTTTGCTAGGAAATACTGTAAGTGTGACCGATTATTTATCAAAAGCAGAAACCACATATTTTAAGTACATTGCTCGCTTATTGCAACGTAAACAATATATTAGGATTACTCAAAAGTCGAAACCTTACATGATGTGTAGCATGGAGAGGCAAGTCGATCATAAGGTTGCAGTTCATTGATTGCCCAGAGAGAGATCCAAATGAATTTCAACAGCTGAGGATAGTTCAAGGTTTGTATGCCCAAAATCAGCAGTACCAAGAAAACCTGCAAGTGCAAAACAAGAAACTCAAAAGGTTGAATAAGGCCGATGCTATACTTCAGATGCCTGTTTTTTTTTTCAAGCAACATCCTCAACTGTCTGATCAATATTCGACGGTGCTGCTCTTTTTCAATCTCCTGCTCTTTTGCACGCCTCCTCTCACTGTGTCGGCTTCCCACTCTCCACCTCTGCCTTCCTGCCCTCCTCCACCCTTCTCCGACGGCGCTCGCACTGCCGGATCCGCTGGCACAGCACATCCAATCATCTTCCACTGCCCATGTCAGCGGCGCCCTCGCCGCTCCACCCCTGCTCCCACCTCCACCTTTCTTGCCAACAAATGGGTCCGCTAAAACCCCAATGGGATGTTTTTTCAATGATAGCCAGGTTGCCATAAAAAATATTGACAGCATCGTCTTGATTCTTGAAATGTGTTTTCATTTGTTAAACAAAAATATACATCACATACACAATGCACATCTTCGATTTCCATGTACCGTCATGACTCGACGGCCTCCGGGATGCTTCGCAGCGCCGGCGGTGCCGGCCGTCAGCCACCTTGCTGGCGTTCATGATCTCCGCCAGCACCTTCTCCACCGTCATCCCTTCTCCACCGCCGGCCGCCTTCGCCATCAGCTCCTGTAGCCGTCTCTTGCTGATCCTGATCGTCACCTCGACGCCCGTCCTCACCTCGCCGCTCTCCCCCTGCCCCGGCGACACCGGCCCGCCGTCGTTGGTCCACGACGTCGCGTGCGCGCGGAGGCGCGCCGCACGCGTAGTTGCCGATCGTACGCGCAGGTGCGGCTGTTTGAAGAACGAAGAGGTCGTTCTTCGTGCAAAATGAAGTGCTGGAGACTGACGGGACGTGCACGTACTTAGGGTTGCACATATAGTTTTGAAGACAAGGCGGGAAGAAGCGAACGCGGTCAGAGAGGGAGGCTGCTAGACCCGCGTCTGCAATGCGAGCTGCGGAGTTTGTCCGCGGTAGCACAGTAAAATTCCCTAATTTCCAAGGCCAGGTCAGACATGATCTTCTCTTCTCACCCCTCTCGCTGAGGTGTTGCTGTCTCAG
The DNA here is from genome assembly GCF_958298935.1 of Phragmites australis. Classification (NCBI taxonomy): domain Eukaryota; kingdom Viridiplantae; phylum Streptophyta; class Magnoliopsida; order Poales; family Poaceae; genus Phragmites; species Phragmites australis. The sequence goes on along the minus strand of NC_084929.1, from coordinate 31,481,163 downwards.
ATTGATGAACGGCAGCATCCATCCAAGAACGCACTTTAAATATTCGCTATTCTTAGGTTGCTGTTCTTAGATGAAGTAGATAGCAAAACGGAAGACTTGCAAGCTGCAGCTTTCGTCGTGTGAACATTATCAGAATCACTGGCGATTAAACCACACGGTTTTCTGAATGTTTACAGTCTTTTGTTGAATTGGACAGAGGTTTTCTGGAAGCATACAAGCATTTCAGAACCATCAGCAACGTGTCAACGTGTGATGGAAGCGTTCAATCGGCAAGCAAGTCGCGAAGAGTTACCTGCATTTACCTGAACCATTCTCGTTGAAGGACACCACGCCACACGTGCGTCCTAGGATACACAAAAGCATATTTAATCCAGGCATGTCGAATTCTTCTTTCAAAATTGCCTCACAGAGAGAGCGAAGCAGTAGTTCTGCAAAGATGAAATTCTTGGACAAGCTTGGATGCAGCGCGTCTCCCAATTGGCCGATTGCTTACAAGCTAATTGAAGCTAATGTTCCAGCTTATATTGAAGTATTACTCGCCTGCAGCTGGCAATTGCTTGCCTGCCTGAGAGAAACGGTTCTTTCATGATAGAGGTTGTTGAGGGTCGTTATCAAGGATTCTCGTCACTTTTGACTCCGCCTGTTCAGGACCGAAGAATATCAAGCTCAGGACCCCTCCGGAACCCCTAGGCCTCAGAGCGGTCCCGGTGACCTAAGACTTCGGAGCATTCCGAGCAATTGCCAGTCTGAGAGAAATGGTTCTTCCATGATAGAGGTTGGGGGGGGGGGGGGGGGTCGCCATCAAAGACCCTCGTCGCCCCTTGACTCCCCCCGCTCAGGATCAAAGACTATCTAGCTCAGGACCCCTCTGAAACCCTCGGACCTCAGAGCAGTCCCCATGACCCAAGACTTCGGAGCCTTCCAGAGGCCTCTAACCACCAGAGGGCATGGACCTACGGAGGCTTGGGGAGGGGAGAGGGCCCCCCATAAGACCAGCGGGGGTAGACCCACCGACCACGTGGTATCTGCTACGATGTGACTGGCATTTAATACTCGTCAAGTGGCAACCGCTCTGATGCACTAGTGCAAGTGGTGGCCGCCCTGACACACCGGACAAGATTGACGTTGTATTCAGCGACCAACCAAGCACAATGGCCACTCGCCGCCACAGTGACTACCACGGTTGGGTGATATCATCAGCTTGGTCGATATTTTGGCCTTTGGACTAGGCGATATATTACTAAACTGGACCTGTAACCTTGTTGTACAAGTAGTAGCTCGTATCTCTGCCGCTGGTAGGGGCATGTCTGTAACCATACGCTCAGGAAGACAATATAAATACTGACCATGGGCACATAGTGTCAAGGATGGAAATTTCTTAGAACTTTCGTGGGCATCCTCTTCCTCTCCACTATTTTTCTAAGCTTGAGTCGCTCTAGTGAGTTTGATTCTTGCCGCACCTTGTTCATGGAAGATGGTTTCTTTCAATAAAAGCTAGCACTGACCGTGGGGATCCGTAGAAGCACTAGAAGAGGTAGGATGTTACTTAAGAAAAAGACCACCCAGGCGGCAGCCCGAGCAGCTGGCCCCACGGCCACTCATGAGAGAAAGTCTGCACGACAGCCGCAGCCAAACGCGCGCTACGCCGATGCTGACACCCTAACCGGGGGCAGCGACAAGTACATGCTCGGTGGAACGAGGGCACCGTGACCATCTCTAGCGTGGCCACGGTCCTGACTGTGGCTAACATTGCATACCCTACCGGTTCAGAGGCCCTGCAGTTGCAGCATGGCGACAACATCGCGGCACCTCAAGGGACTGCAGCCGAGGCCGCAACTGTACAAGCCGCCGCCGCTAGCCAGTAGGCACATGTGGTGGCCCTTCGGGCCAAACTGAAAGAGCTGCAGGCGGCCCTTTGGGCCGCACATCAGACTGTAGTCGTAGCTGAGGTCACCCGCATGACGGCCAACGCCATAGGGCTCTGAGCTTCGAGGGCCACCGAGGGCGTCACCTGTGCCTTTTATCGCCCCTAGGCGCTGCCCCTAGACACTCCGCACATGGCTAAGCCCCGGGTCCATCAACACAAAGCTTCACACATGGACTCTAACTCACCCCTGCAAGAGGGCCTACGGGCCATGTCCTTCCCAGACGGGTTCTGAACCCCTAAGCTTCCTAAATCTCGAGGCAATTTAGACCCATAGGAGTTTCTCCATTCGTATGCTCTCACCATCAAGGCCAACGTAAGCGGGCAGGCCACCATGGCCAAGTGCTTCCCCCTCGCCTTTGAGGGAGTAGCCCTCTGGTGGTTCTGGGCATTGGAGTAGGGGTTTATTTACACATGTTCCCGGCTCCAGGACGTCTTTTGCAACAACTTCCAAGGGACCTTCGTCAAGCCGGTGACCTCTAGCAGCCTGTTCACTGTCAGGCAATAGCTAGACGAAACCCTTCAGGACTACTTTTGGAGGTTCACCCATACCAAGGCCTAGATAAAGGGCATGTCAGACTCATCAGTCATAGATACGGCGACCCAAGACCTAGCCGATGAAGCCTCACGGTGACTGTTCAGAGGGAGCTTCTCCCTCGAGCTGTGAGTCGTCATAGGTAGAGGCGTACCCACCGGAAGTTGCCAGGAGAGGCCAGGAGGCATCTGTTCTCCCATGGCCCGCTGATGAAGGATCGTGTCGAGTGCACGCAAGGCTCCAGCTGTGGATGTTTCTGGTGGTAACTCGGCACCGATACCATTGGGGGCAACAACTATCGCCAAATCTTTGAGAATTTCCGTGCCGTGATCGACTACGACCTCTAGATCTATCACCATTGGGTCAGTCGATGGGGGTCATTGCTTCTAGCCATATACACGAATCGATCTGTTCAGCTACTCTGGCTAGTGTTAGAATCACCATTGCTACCCTCGTCATTGTCGATGTCTATGCAGTGAAGAATATTAGGCTCCGCAGGATCCCACTCGATATGTCCCACCTCACGATACGCATCCACTGGTCTAGATTTGAGGGTACCGGTATGGATCAGTCCACCTTGGCCGTTCCAACGGAAAACCATGGCTCCGAAGATGATCTCCGAGTTGACGAGAGGGGACGCGAAGTTGTCCACCATCGACTCAAAGTGGTCGTAGAAGCCGTCGTCGGAGAATCCGACGTAAATGTGAGCCCGAGACATGATTAATCCTGTAAAGCAGAAGAAGGCCCCTACCTGGCGCGCTAACTGTCGAAAATTAGTTTATGACAATGTGTCCGTAAATAGACTGGGTACCTTCGAGTGCAGGGATTAATCACGAGACGGGACAATCGATGTATACAGGTTCGGACCTCCGATTGGAGTAATACCCTACATCCTGTGGGGGTGTTGCTTTCATATATTGATGATCTTGAGTACAAGCAATGGGGCTAAATCTATTACAGAGAGTATATCAGATCTGATCTAACCTAAAGCTAAGGTCACCGAGTACCTTCTTTGCTAGGGTCTTGATGCTTGCCTCGAGTTCTCTCTTCCTATATTTTCCTTGTGTGTTGTTCTCGTGTCCCTCTTCTCCTTCCCCCCAGCCTTATATAGGGGTGAGAGTATAGACTCCTATCCAGCCGTGGTCGATAGGGAGTTGTCTTTCTTGACGTCCAAGTAGATAGATCTGTTTTGAGTACTAACCGCATCGAGTTAGGTAGCTAATTGAAAATTTTCTGATATGTACTTTCGTGATTCCGGGTGTATCAAGTACCGCTTATTCGGTTTTGTGATAACTAAAACTTCTTAATACGTGTTGTACATACCCTGTTCGTATATGATATATTCTTTATACGTATATACCCTATAATTAGATATTCGACACCGGTGTTGAGGTTTTGTTTGCTTCTGGTCGTGCATGCCCCTGCTGCTGTGCGCGTGTATTAAGTCTCATGTGTATCTGTAACGTGCTGCTGAGTTGGCTGTCGTCGTGCTGCCGTGTGTGTGCTATCCTCGGCTATTGCCTATGTCGCTGTGTTGCTCCGTCCGGCTCGCCAGCCTACGATGACCGTCGAGGTGAACTCCGACCGACCTCGTTGCCGTGGCTGTCGAGATGTGCTATGGTTGATTTGATCGCTATTGAGACCTTATAATCTATGCTGGTTTCTTATGTCGTGATCGCTAAGGTACTCCGGCACGGCGCCCTGACGTCGTGCTATCGAGATGTCTATGTCGTTGTGCAGGTGTTCCTATTTGAGATGTGCGTATTGCTGGTATGCGCTGAGCTCCCTCAAGATTGGTCTGTTTCCTGACTTGGTGATGTGCTACTTGCTATTGTTACAAGATGTATGCAATGCCAGTTCTTTCGTAAATGGTGCTTCTTTCAAAGGCTAACATGGTTATAATTAATGAAGTACATATGTGCAGATTTGCAAGATGCACACTTTGATTGAAAAAAATTTGATAAAAAAATTAGTATGGATGACCATGAGGATAGTGGTATCGGACGAAATCTGATTGTAAATTATGTTTACCTTTTCTCATGCAGAGTGAATAATGCATATTCCAAGTGTGCGAGTGTATTTTGGTTCAACTATGGTCTATTTGGGCTGATTGATCTTTGAATATTAGCTTATAAATTATTCATATTTTTTTGAAGATATTTGTTGTATTAAAATGCCAAAACTTCATACATGAGAATTTCATCCATGCTATAAAGCAATAGTAACCCTATCTAGGGTTATGTCTGCTGCTTGAATAGTTCAATGGTAAAATTTTAGTGCATGGTAATATCAGTGGTATGATCTCTAGCTTTGTACAATAGTGGCCTCTTCAGCTGCCTTTCTAAAATGCTTAGTGGAGTCTCTTCCACTAACACATGCTAATCTTCGCTTTGGATACTGTTCGATTACAAACTACTGGAGAGATATCCACTGCAGCTTGAAGGTTTCTAATTTTAATCATACAAGTGTCACATCCTCCTTCTCTGTTTAAACAATAAGGCGCACAACCAATAAGATAACTATTCAAAAAAGAGACCAGCAATTATTCAGAAACTATTACAAACAAACCTCAACCACTTTCAGTTCAGATATGACGTGTTTTCAACGTGAGGTGGTATGCATAACAACATCATTTCATTCCTAGGAATTTCCCTTGCTTATATAGCTATGAAATTAGGTTTCCAGAACAAGATGACTTATGGTAAAAGCATTTCAGGTGAACAATCATACCTTTTTCCTCTACTATTATGTTAAATACTTTTTTTAAAATGTGAATTTTAATGGTTGGTTGAGGTGAAATGGTTACCTGTTTACGTCCTAATCTGTAGCCTATATCTCTTCACTTTCAGTTTAAGTTATTGATCATGCCGGGCACAGAGTGGAATTTTAGCATTTGTTGTTGAATGAAAATTTCATGTTTATAAATTGAGTGCCAAAATATTCATTTGTAGTGATTTTTTTTTTCTACCAGTTGTCAAATAATAGGTATTGGCATATATCTTTTGTTTATGGGATACTTCTTATCGGACAAATTTCTATTATTTATTGTAGTTTCATTAAAAAGAAATCCAATAATGCTAACACATCGTTTTTGTGACATCTCTATTAAACAGTATATTGGTTATCTATGAACTATTTCCTCAATAATGATTATCAATCAGCAGGATTTTAGTTTTATTTCCTCTCTTCTTATATTGTTCCATTGTTGAGCAAACTCATAAGTATTGCTAGAGTAGGCACTGCAGCTCAAGGTAGCTGTAATGTCATTTGGTCAGAATCAATTCTATTGTCCTCCCTAGGTATTCATTTAGAACATATTGTGTCATCTACCCTCACAAAATTAACCTCTATCCTTGAGTGCTCAACTACAAAAAAACCCAAGTTCATGTTTACTGCTGATAACTGATCTCGATTTTCAAAGACATATATTCATTTTCTGATTTTTAAATAATGCTTAAAAATCCAAAATTTTGATACAATTGTATGAAAAGTTGAAAAACATAAGTGTATGATTGGATTAATATCTGCATTGCCATTATTGAAGAACTAACGCACATCCACGCATGGCTATCTCACTGGATTTAAATACAAACTGAATGTGAGCATGTACTTACATTAGTAATTATGATCTGCGCAGGAAGCTATCAAGCAGTTTTTTAAAACAATAGATAGAGATTTGTTATTGATTCATTGGAGATAGAGAAATGTAACTTTGTACAGGTTCGTGTAGAAATATTGCCAGTATAGCTTTACCTTTCAATATAGCTTTACTATATAAAACTTCAATGTCTACAAACAACATTGATCTCTGCCATCTTCTAACGGGAAGTTAACCCATTGTACTAATCAGTGCGTGGCAAATTAATACGATTATACCCCTTCATTGAGTTCAGCTTAATTTTCTAATATAGTTCGAGTGTTGAACTTTAAGGGATAAGAGTTCAAGTTAGGAGTATCTACATTGAAAGCCGGAGCCAGGCTTTGAAGGGGAAATTCTTTTTTGCTTATAGAATCAGAATCACGAATAATTCTCAGCGCCCTGTTCAAGTTCTCAGAAGATATTAGATTTTAACTGATGGAAATGGAAGGGGGAATATTTGGTTAGAGTGTATTGTAATACCAAATAAGGCTTGCTTACAGATGATCATAGCACCCATCCGTTTCTTATCCTTTCCACCAACACAGAATAAAAAGCACAGCTTACTTTCACCAACACATGTACGGACACACATATGGCCCTGGAAACAAATTAGGCCCACTAGACAAGGAAAAAATTATCACACAATGGACTAAATACACTGGCATATGACTCTGCATCAGAGGTTCTGAGCGCGCCAAGGCCGCGCTGTTGTTCTAGTTGAAACCTCAAACGAGAAAAGATTTAGTAGGTACTGGTAAGAGAGTGGTTGTCAGTACGTACTGAATTGGAGTAAGATCAGTGCTTGGTGCATCAGACACTGGTGAGCCTAATTTGAACTCAAGTACAGGTTTGCATGAGTTTTATGGTTCTGAAGCACCAAAGAAATAATCGAAGTAACGGGAGAACCACAATATCTCAAATTATGAGCAAACCCAGCTACGTGGCAATGCTAGAATGCTGCAGTTCAAGGACTGCAGAAGTCTTGCTTGTACCTAACATTTTGGTTCTGCTAAACTATAACACGAGTAGCATTGAGCTGAAAATGCAGATCCAAAAAGCAATTACGAGACTTCGTGATTCATCGACCCGTCTCTGAAAAACGAGTTTAACTACACTTGTTTCAAATCTGGGTTAATTACTCCATTGTTCTGTTGTTGATTTGTACTGTCACTAACTATAGCAAATGTCATACCGTAACTTATTAACTTAGTAGATCGATGATAGGTTACTGCTCTGAAAAATTAAGACACTTCGTTCTAAAACACCAAAATGTTTAACGATGATGCCGCATAGGATTTATGGTGAGGTGACAAAATTAAAGTAGAGAGATACGGAGGTAGTGTCTTCCCAGAGACATAAGTTAGGCACAATATAAAAAAAAACAATCTAAAAAATACATTGGGATGCTTAATGTCTATGTTCATGTGTTCATAAAACAAGCAAACCAATGAGAAGCAATAGAAAATTAAATATGGACTCATATTTTGTGATGTGGAAAAAACTATGTATTGGAAAGCTAATTTCTGCACTAGTGTCTATGCGCTGTGAAAGTAGATATATATCGCTCTACTCACTGTTGCCAATGCTGTGACTGTCGCTCCTGTCTCTAAAGCTATGGATTACAGCTCCTGATTCAAGCCATTCAAAGTCTGAAGACATTTGCATTCAAAATGTCCGACTTAAATTTTGCATTAATATCGACCTTAGTGAACCGTCGATCTTACAAACTTGTAAAAGAGATAAATAATGCTTCGAGTAGACGAATTAAAGAAACACATAGGGGGTTTTATATAGGTCTAAGCTTTCATTAGGATAAAGTTATATGTCCTGTTTGTTTTGTATTGATATCTAAAACTGTTACAAGTGGTTACGTGACTAGTCTAGATGAATCTAATCTAGTCGGACGGCTTCATTACGTGTAGTCGGGGGGAGATGCAAGTGCAGATCTAACTGCGAAAGGTTTGGAGGATGCAGAGTTACCGTAGGCTTAAATGACATGTAATGGCTTATGTCAAATTATCTCTACTTGGCATGAATTGTCCTCTATGGAGTCCCCAGGCTCCGCATATATAGGAGGGAGGCATAGTACAGTTTCTGGAGTCTTTGTTCCCGTTCTTAAAGATAAAATTCGTTGATTATAAGATATACTAGGTATCTGTAGGCAGATTTCATACGCCTAGGGATTCCCTTCTCGGAGATAAAGATATACCCTGAGAATGACGGAAAATCCTGAGTATCCGGATATAGTAATTCTATACTACTCATCGTCAATTAATTTCATAAGTTGCTCTGCTTAGTGGCGGATCCACCGGGGGCAGCCCCCCTCTAAATTTTTGGGCATCGAAGAGTAAGAAGAAGATGAGGACGAGAAAGAAGAAGAGAAAAGGAGGATGAGAAGGAAGAAGAAAAATGTGAGCCCCTCCTACTTTGTGGTTTTTGATCCGTTACTGGCTCTGCTTATTTAATCCTACCTACGATGCAATTAACCTTTCCTACCCAATACATGTGCACTATCATCTCAAGCAAATCAAGGTCAAAAACAACACATGCGCATGCAAACATCAAAACCTCTTTTCCGTCCTCCCACTGCCATGCATAACCACTATGATTAGACTATAAAACACGCTACTACTTGAAGCATCCTGCCTTCCAATGACTAAAATATCGGTGCTTGAAACTTGCAAAACCCTCACATTCAGATCCCTATGCAGCATGACTCAAACCCAGGGGGGGGGGGGACTCGGATCGGCTGAGACTGAACTTTCTGACGATCTGGCATTGTACCTTCATTCTACGTTGTGACAAGCTATAGGCGCACATTTAGTTTGGCATATAATATCGTCCAGCGGCGTTTAAGAAAGTAATGATAATTGCCATACGCAGCGAGAACCATGTTGCAGTTTCTTAATCAGAGAATGATGGCAGATAATCCTGACAGACTAGCTGTCGCTCGCGCGCGCACATGGCTACGTGATGCTCGCCTTGACCACAACGTTATGCTAGGCTTGAATTTGATCGTGCCATGGAGGGGGTGGACACGCATGATTGCGTAGCTTCGTTTACGCTTTTCATCTCCCCATTCTTGCAGCTCAACCAGCGTGCTTTACTACTAAAAGAAAGCGTTCCAAAAGCTTCTGCTAGTAGTAAGTAGCTTCTTTTTCCTGAGAAGAAAAGGTGCTACCTCCCTTCGTGCACTCACGCTAGAGAATCATAATCACCAAAGCAAAGCGGCGCTTAAAGAAACTGCGAGGACTTATTAGAAGTGAGAGATTATGCAGCATCACGGAGCACACTTATTACTCCAATGCAAGAAGTTTCTCTCAAATATGTCCAGAAAAACTGCCACTAACTAAGCACCCTGGCCCTGCCACCTTGGAGTGTTTAAGATGCGATCCCTTTATTAAACTCTTTTTGCATGAAAGGAGAAATTAAACTAGAGGAATTCATCTTGTGTCTCGGAAAATCAGAAGCATTTTAAAGCTCAGTAGCTCGTGATTGATTTCCCCTGACAAAACTGGCCACAGTTCTTGACCCCTGTAGTTCTGGGTCGCAGGCTCGAAGCCTCCACGCACAAGCGGCCAAGCGGCGGCCCCAATGCAAGATCGGCAAGAAAACGCCGGCCGCTGCCGTCCCACCGCGCCGAGGGTGCGGAGGACGCCGTGCCATGCATGTTCCCCGCCTGCGCGCAACATGTCCTCAGCACCCGGCATGCATGCATGGAGGTGGAGGATTATCTGGAGCTTCATTTCTGCTCGAGCAGAAAGCAGGGTTTGGAAGCTGGAAACCGTCGGATACGTTAACCTTCCACCTTGTGGCGTTACCAGCGAAAGAAGCTATGGGATCAATGATCAAACCACACGAATGTTGACGATAAGCTCGAATTAAATATTCCTCAGCCTACTTTTCAAACTCCGATAGTTATGCAGTGTGGCAAAAATTCGAACATTTCAAATGCACCTGTATTTCCGTTGCTTAGAGCTCAAACTAATTCATCCTAAAACAACTTATAGTCAGGGACGGATCCAGAGGCCAGGGGCTCCAGCCCCCCTATTGCTTCACAGTCAATGAAAACCCTCGTAAACCTCTCCTCTACTCCCATTTTTTTTTGCTATGGATGAAGGAGGGAAAGATAAAAAGAAAGATAAAAAAAAAAGATGATGAAGAAAAAAAGAGAGGTGAATGAGCCCTCTATCTGCCTCTGCATCCGCTACTGCTCATAGTACTTGCTTTGTTATCCTGAAATTGGCATCACCGGGTCCGGGTGGTGCAGTACAACTACAACTATTTTGTACCGAATAGACTTTGGACCAGTATTTATGCAGTCTCCACGAAAGTGAGGTGAGCTCTTCCTCTTCCCTGCTAATTGAAGGGACACACCACGAACTCTGTGACCGACGGTGCAGGTGTAGGAATACATTTGCCAAACACCCATTTTGGGCTGCTTTTCGATACGTTTGCAGGTCCAGCTCTGATATTTCAGTAGCCCAGGGCAAGATTAAAAATAGAATCTCATTATTAAATATAAATCGTACCGATCTAATTTTTTCAGTTTTTTTTACCAATATACATAGTATACATATATATATATATATATACATATATATATATACATATACATATATATATATACATATATATATATATGTGGAGCCTCTGTGTTTTGAGGGCCTGGCCGCCCCGCTCGACCCCAGGGCCGGCCCTGCACGTTCGTTCCTGATCTGGATGTTGGTTTGGCAGCGTGGCCACTCGTCTCGTCTGCTCCGGCCGGCCGGACCAAAATTTGGACGGAGGACCACTGAATTCTGATCTGAACATACCTATGCTGCGGTAACTAGGAATTTCGTAGAAATTATACAAAAGTTTCACCGGTAATTAATATAAACTTCCTACGAATCAAATCGTCCTTAGCGATTTGTTTGGGACGCAAAATTTTATTTGGAATATTTCACGGGAATTTCATATACAGCAAGTAGTTATATATAGGAGATGCTTCTGGAAAAATTCACCTACAATGATCTGTACCGATTGGCAAGTTCGGTATGAAACTTTAAGATCAGAGCGAGCTAATGGTCCAGAAGCTGCTGATTCATCGTATGGTAGGTGGTATCAGTGTCTGGAACTTGATGGAGGAGCACACATTCGTCATTCGATGCGCAGTGATACAGCCATTCAGGGAATGCTTCCCCTGCATCGTTTCGCTTCAATTCGAAGCACGTTTGGTAGCTATCAGCATGTCGCGCATGCATGTCCATGCATAGAGTCCTTTTCGAGATCGCCATGAACATGCCGGGACACACGACGTACCCAAGCCGGCGCGGCACGTCCTGCACCAACGCTACTCGTTCGTCCTGCAGGCAGATGCAGAAACGCACCAGGCGTTGCCATCGCCATCGTACCACCAATGCACAGTGTTTTTCCCGATGTCGCGCGGCTGAAATCTCACCGTCAAAAACTGCACACGTGTATTTCTTTTTTTAACAATGGTACGCATCGTTTGATCAGGTTGTTTAGCAATTAATGATACTAATCGTTCTACCTTGTCTCGTTAACTCATCTCAATAAAAATCAGATTTTGAATGCCTTATAGGCAATCAAATTCTTCTTCGGATGTACCAATCTCCTACAGCTTGCAATCAAAATCCTCACTCTTTTGCTAATAACTTCTCTTGCGTATATAATGCTCACACAGAGGCAGACCCAGCTCAAAACCACAAACATTTCACGCTCACAACTCAATAATCCACAGGATCTGAGAACTCCAACAAAAAAGAACAAAAAAAGGCCAAATAATTCCAGCCCCCTTTCCTTTCCCATGTTCTCCAGCCTCCTCACAGGCCTACAGCTATAGGAGTACCAGTCGTCTCAGCAGGCCACCACCACTGGGCGCTACCACTACTGGTACTTGTACTAGATCTCGCACGCCTACCCCTACCCGCGCGCTATTCACGGCAATGCCACTGGCCCCGCCGCCATCTCGGCCTGCGCACCAGTGACTCAGGGCCAGGCCATGGCGCGCCCCCGCCGCCTGCCGCCGGCGGGGTCTCCGGCCAGGCCCCAGGGCCCGGCAGCCACCACCCCACGCCAGGCGTCCGCCTCCCGCCGCGGCCGCCGGCTGCGCATCCAGAGCCCCTCCCTCGCCGCCGCCCGCCGCGCCCCCGCGCCCGCGCCACCGCCGGCCACCCCGCCGCTCCGGTGGCCCGGAGACGCCGTAGCTCCCCGTGGCGCCGGCGCGGCGGCCGCGTCGGTGAGGAGGATCGCCGCGGCGCTGTGGCGGGCGCATCCGCCGCCTCGGGAGCCCGGGGAAGCGCGGCGACGGCTCGAGGTGAGCTTTGCCTCGACTCGAGATCCGTGCGAGTTGTTGCTCTCTAGGGTTCCAGGTGTTCGTTCTTTGTGGAAATCCGCGATAAAGTTGGCGCCTTGGGCTCGTTTTGGGGAGTGTTTTGCTCTGTTGGACTCGTGATTTCACGGAATAGATGTTTCGAGCAGTAGGAAATCGATTGGTTTGGTGCTTTGTGATCGTTTGTTTAAGGCGAAGGGTACGTTTCTTTTATTTTTTGTCGTTGTTTGGGAAGTCAAGTGCCGTATGATGCAAGTAGCATGGCATTTTTCTGAAATTTTTGAGCTGGATGTTCGTAGAGCTTAGCAAATTGTGCATCGGTTGTTTCTGCTGCAATTTTTTGTCACAGTTTTGTTATCTTGCGGGAGGTCTGGAAATTTATACGCATTGTTCCACAAATTCAAGGTCAAGTTGAGGCTGAGCATTTGAGCTGGAGGTGAAAATTTAGTATCTCGGGTAAATTTGCAGCATGAACTCGCAGCAAATCCTAAGTTGTGCTTTATGATTGCATTTGCATAATTCGGTGGTTTTAGTGTATTTGTACCTAGTCATGCAACGAACTAGCTGATTAAATTTTGGTTTTGTGAGGAAGAGCAGCAGTCTCCATCTTTATGGACCAATCGTGTTGAGTTTTATGCTAGATTATAGTAAGTTCGTCTGATGTGTTGGTCCAATTGGTGATCCTTATCGTTCCAGATTGCTTTAGTTCTTCTCCATGCATCTCTTCCGATTGGGCCTGAAGATGTGACATCCCTATATTTCCATGTGTTATATATAGGGTTGTTGTTAGGATGTAACCTGTGTGGTCCCCAGATATTAGCTGTTCTTAGTTGTGTAATAATAAATGAAGACCTCCCAATGAACGAATTTTGACAAGTTTTACTCCATGTTGCCAGCAAATTTTGTAATACCTTCAACATATATTTCTTAAGTATTGGTGTTGAACTGACAGGAAATGAAATTTGCAGCCTAGCCCAAGGCATCTCCATACACCTGATCATTGCAATAACTATAAAGCGGTACTAGAAAGCAGGACAGGAACTAAGCCTCTTGGCAATGACATCATTCATGAGGTATATTCTTTGTTCGTAAATTAATATTTCTGGTACAGATTGCCACCTTCTGTTCAGATCCAATTTTATCTGCTGAAATGCTTATGAACCACAATTAGGTGGGAGCTTATTCTCCATCACCCCGGATCGAAATGGAGGTCGCAACAAAATGGGACCGATGCATGAACACATTGGGTGGTGCTGACTACAATTTCTGTGACCGCCACACAGCGGCTGATGAAGAAGAAATCTCTGCACTTAAAGAAGAGATTATGCAGGCCCGCAACCGGATTCATGAGCTTGAAGCTGAAAGCCGGTCTGCAAAGAAAAAGCTTGATCACTTGGTGAGGAATCTTGCTGAGGAAAAGGCTTCCTGGAGGAGCAGGGAGCATGATAAGGTTCGAAGCATCTTAGATGCTGTTAAAGGGGATCTGAATCGGGAGAGGAAGAATCGACAAAGGGCAGAAATTATGAACTCCAAGTTGATGGGCGAGCTATCAGAGTTGAAGTCAGTAGCAAAACGGTATTTGCAAGATTATGAAAAGGAAAGAAAGGCTAGGGAACTCATGGAGGAGGTGTGTGATGAATTAGCGAAGGAGATTGCGGACGACAAAGCTGAGGTTGAGGCTTTGAAGAGTGAATCGATGAAGATGAGAGATGAGGTGGAGGAAGAAAGGAAGATGTTGCAGATGGCAGAGGTTTGGCGTGAAGAGAGGGTACAGATGAAGCTTGTTGATGCTAAACTAACACTAGACAGCAAGTATTCACAGCTAAGTGAGCTTCAGGCTAACCTTGAGGCTTTCCTGAATTTCCACCGAGGCAGCAGTGTAGACAAAGAAACATTAAGAGATGGAGAAAGACTCAGGGAAACAATTTGCTTGATGAAGTCTCATGGTAGGGAGTTCTCTTACAAACCTCCGCCTCCTTCAGAGGACATTTTTGCTGTGTTTGAGGAACTCAGACAGCGGGAAGATACTAATGAGAAGGAAATTGGACAGTGTAATGGAGATACCCCCATGAGCCATGCAACAAAGATCCATACAGTGAGTCCTGAAACTGACATCTTTCTGGAAAAACCAGCAAACAAATATTCCAAACAGCCTTGCGCCAGGAATGAGGGTGAAGATGATAGTGGATGGGAGACTGTCAGCCATGTAGAGGAGCAAGGCTCTAGCAATTCACCAGATGGAAGTGAACCATCCGTAAATGGTTTCTGTGGAGGAAACGATGCATCGGTGAGTGGAACGGATTGGGAAGATAATTGTGAGAACTGCAGGTCAAATAGTGACATCAGTGGAGTTTACTCGACAACGGGAGAGAAGTACCGTAAGAAGGGTTCTTCTTTCACCAGACTCTGGAGATCATCAAATGGCAATGGCCACAGGAAAACAGGACCCGAGTTACTGAACGGTAGGCTCTCTGGCAGCAGGATGTCCAATGCTGCTCTTTCTCCCGATTTCAAGAACAGTGAAGTGTGCCAAATCTCACCAAGTGTCGGGGACTGGAGTGCAGACTTGCTAAACCCTCATGTAGTCCGTGCAATGAAAGGGTGCGTCGAATGGCCCCAAGGTGCACAGAAGCACAACCTGAAGTCCAAGCTCCTGGACGCGAGAACCAATGGCCTCTGCGCCAAGCATTAGAACAGAAGATATAGCATGGCACACGCATACCCATTCCGTTCGACGAGAACATAATGATCTTGCCTGGTGGGTGAGGTCATCTGGAGCAGGCACCTACCTCCGTAGGAGAGGTACCATCGTTGCATTGCTGCATTGGTCCAAGTAGACCATTTAGCTCGCTTAGCATATCAGTCCATGTAATCAAATGTAACTTCTTTTTCAATGCGTTATTCAATCATATTTATTAGCGTTTTACGAGCCCCTTTCTTCAGTCTATCTTGCTTTCGAAAGCAATCTATACAAAGCATATATAGTATCGGCGACCATACTCTGCAGTATCTTTCAGGTGTTTAAAAAACTTGAGGCGGAATTGGAGGTTGTGAACCAAACTGATTCGAACAAAATTTCTTTTTTCCTGTACTGCTGGGGACCATTTACTGAAATCCCAGTGTACTCATCAACCCCGTTTATCGTTTGAATTATGTTGCACTAGGATTTAGGATCTAGATTCTAAAAGCCTGTTATTTCTACTGTAACGCTCAGGCACTAATGACACGTACTAATGCGTGGCACGGATGCTGAGTGTTTATTTCAAGCAATACTAGTTTCTACGGTGTGACGCCCGTTTCCTTTTTCCCGCCGGACCAACTCACCATGTTTACCTTTTTTTTTTTCCATTCATTCGAATGCTTTTTTTTTTGCATTAGGTATTTCCGGAAGACGCTGAGTTGATCAACAAAGAAATCCTGAATTTTTTGATGATATATATGCTTTTCGGCGAGGGTGTGATGCCTGATTCGCATAGAAGACGAGGAAGATTAGCGAACCTAAGAGATAAAGAGCACCCTCTACTATTCAATCAGAAAATAACGAGGTCGATGAGGATGAGGATGAGGATTTCATACCATCAATACCTCGATGTTCCAGCAGCAATACAGAAAAAGTTTCAAAAAACATTGCAACAGGACGTTCTCGTACCACATCAACATGGCGTACGACCAACAACAAAATAGGACATGCTCCTACTATGATAATTCAAGATAACAACGAGGACAACGATTTTATACCACAACAACCCCTCCTTCCGAGGCTTCCATCTTCGAGGGACTCTGAAGATTACAATAGATTTGCTTCTACTCATCCTCACAACTTTCAATCACCATAGCGGCGACGATAACCATCTTAACTTGATAGCATGGACTGGTACAACTGGTATTCTTTCACTAGTGTAGGACATTATTTTCCACCATCATTTTAAAATAATCTAGATAACCAACAGTTATATACTATTCATCTTGAGATCAATGATACACTAGGGAATATTACACTACTATATTTTAAAGCTGCTCACAGCTTTTGAGACTACATGATAAATTAAGAATTTTAAAATATACATTTAAATTAGCAAATAATTTCTAATTTTATCGATACTTGCTAATTATAAAATAACAACACACCTCTTTCTGTTTCTGTTAGCGAACGTTACGTAACACAGTCGGTCCCGACATAAAACAACAAACACTAAGTGTGATACAACACTTCACGATATAAAATAACAACATCAAAGAGCAGCAACCGAGGTTCAACCATATTCGACACACGAGATACAAAATATGACCGAGCAATTTTGGATTTTTATCCATCTCAGAGAGATCTAGCAGCAACCAATCAACAACGAATCATCATATGATTTGGCACCAAAACATCCGTAACCAGAATCATCGATAACAGTGCGAAGAGATGAAGCCAAACTCAGCTAGTAAGGCAGGAGACAGACATCAGAGCTACAGCCAAACAACGAGTACTTTTATTAAGTTGGCAACATCCCATACAAGCCATACCGATATGCTGGTAGTGCATAACGAGGCGACAACGCAACTTGCATCAAGCAAGACACACTTGATAATAGCACGACGGTATTTATGTTCTTACAGAAAACAGTAACTAGTATTATCACTGCTTCAAGCTTTCCCAATATCTGGTAGCGCGCAATGTAGCGCGCATAAGCATTTACAGGTCGCTTAGAACCCGTGAATCTTGATGTTCTCTTTCTTTGCAATCCCAGCCTGACAAAAGGAAAAGTGATTAGGTGCGTAAGTATTATAAACAGTCATCATCTCTTGGAACATGCAGCTCTGAGATTCTTGATAATATACCTGAACTAGGAAAGTGGCGACATTCTTGCGCTGATCGCCTTGGAGCTGAATGACCTGCAGACGGCAACCGGACTATCAGTATATCAACATCAGCAGAGAAAATTGGAACTTGAAGCATGGCTTGCACATTGTACCTGGCCTAGCTCTGGATCCTGGACTACAGTACCATTGCAGCAGAATTCCTTCTTGAGATCCTTGAGGATCTTGTTGTAGCTGAACTCTTTCTTCAGTCCCTGAACAGTAGTCAGACTCTTTCTGCCGTTGCGTTGCTGGATGCGCACATGCACATAATCCTTTGTTCCGGTACCAGCAGCACCGGAGTCCTCAGCATTTGCCTCAGCAAACGGATCTATCAAAGACGATGGCATGTTATCAGACGCATGCTCAAACATAAAACTAGCAAATCGGAATAGATGCATATTCCACATGAACTTCTCCATGTATGCTCTCAACTCATTCAGATTGAGAAGCTAGATCTCGCTATATCAAACCAAGAGTAATCAGATTAATCCAGATATAAGAGAGCATGGATGAAATGGGAACATACCGAAGGCAGATGGCAGCTGGACGTCGAGATCAGACATGAAACTTGGTTGTTGAAGTTTGATTGGCACCGAGCTGATCAAGCTTTGAATTGCTGGCCTTTATGCAGAAACTGCAACAAACCTACCATGAAGCACACGCTATTCAAGCAAACGAATTCAGGAGGAAACGGAAATTAGCACAGATCGAACACGATGCAGCACCCCAACAAAGGATTCAACGGTAGCAGATAACGACAATAATAAGGTAAAGCGGGCTCAACGATAGAAGATAACGTTGGTAACATCGATCTGTTAAAAAATCCACCACCAAAACCGGGGTTTCTCAATTTTCGCGGTCAGACTCACTACAGTAGATCTCAGAGATGGGATAGCTGAAGATCCAGAATTCCCCAAATCCTAAGGCTTCTAAATGGAGGAATCAAATTCTACAAGCAGACCTAATTCTCGCATCCAAATACCGAACGCGACGAATCGGATCGAATCCGAGCACAGAGCCAAAAATTCACAAGAGCGGTCACAAGGCCTACGAAGTTCCCCAAAATCAAACCACCCAACAGCCCGACCGAATCCAATCGACCCATCTACCTCGCCCCAGACGCCGACAACAACCAACCCCTACAAATCATAGAACAAAGACCGCCGCCCAAAATCCTCGCACACCACCCGAAGGCTTCGAGATCCGTTTGTTCACGGAGCTAGCTCGCGGTGAGACGGGACCAAACGCCTAGAGATCCCTAGATCTCGGGGCTAGAACGAGGCGGATCGAACCGGGCAGCGGAGGGGAGCGGGGCGGGAGGAGAATTGGGAAGTCACCTCTTCTTTCCCCTGGAGGAGGCGTGGAGCGCACGCGGCTGGAGAGGTGCGGAGGCGAGTGGCGGATAAGGCTTTTGACCACTGCCCCTCCTTCAGCCGGGTTGGTTGCTTTATAGGCACGAGATGGCGTATAAAATTAGGTAGGGGAAGCTAAAAATGAATTTCTGCACGGCTTAGGGCTCTGTGTCAAATCTCTAAATTTCTCCCTCTTTCCTCTCTCCTCTCTCTCTTTCTCTCTTCTCTCTCCCCGTGACTCGCTGTCCCATCGCCGCGCGCAGCGCCGCTCGCCGTCCCGTCGCCGAACCGGCAGACCTCGCGCCCCGCGCCGTGCCTCGCGCCCCACACCGCTGCCTCGCCCCGCGCGCCGCTCCGAGCCCCGCCGGCCGCTATAAAGGCCGGTGAACAGTGCCTTCTTCCCCGAGCCATCTCGCACACCCTCTCTCACATCATCTCTCTCTCCCGAGCTCTCTGTGCCGCCGCCCTCTCTCTGTGCGCCCCGCCGCCGGTGAGCCCCCCCGGTTCCCTCCTCTCTCTTCCTCTCCCCGAGCGTACCTGGGCCCCCACTGCCGTTCTCCGTCGCCTGGCCGCCACTGCCTCTCCGCGCCGAGCCGCTCTCCCTCCGGCTGCCGCCGCCCTCGGCCGGTGCCCTACCGCCGCTCTCCGTCGGCACAGCCCGCCGCCGCCCCGTCACCAGCCCGTCGCCGCGCCGCCGTCGCCCCTCTCTCTCTCCCTCCCGATCCTCTCTGTGCCCGAGCCGGCTCTCCGCCCCTCTCTGCTCTCTCTCTCTCTCTCTCTCTCTCTCTCTCTCTCTCTCTCTCTCTCTTATATTCCTTCCCCCGGTGCAACTGACATGTGGGTCCGGTTAGAGCCGAGCCAACTCCACCGAACCGAGCCGCGAGCCGAGTCCAATCCGAGCCGACTCAGCCGAATATTTCTGGAATACTCCCCCCTTTTCTTTTTCTGAATTTTTCTCCCGGCAAAACTTCCAAAGCCCGTTTCTCCTCCGTCATAACTCCGTTTTCGTCGATTCTTCCACCGATATTCATCTAAATTCGAGATCTACCCAATCATGTCAATTTCATAATTTTTGTAAATCGTTTGGTCATTGTTTTAATTGTTTGTTTGTTTGTGCCTTTGTCGTTGTTGCGGCTATTAGAGGAAGAAGCATTCGAGGACGACCCCGAGGACCCGGAGTTTGAAGGAGCAGGCGAGGACTTCAACGAAGGCAAGTCCTACAACCGTTGACCATATTGATCCTATGTTTTTAAACACAACCCGTAGAGCCATTGTTTCAAATAATAGGAGTATGCATGTTTAGATTAATAGTTATGATTCTTAAAGAAATGCTAGAATAGTTATAACCCAGCTTGTTTATCCCATGCCTTGTCATTGTTACCATTATTCCGTTGAAACCCTAGAAGATTCCCAACATCAACTATAATGATTGTTTGGAAGATTGCTTGTTTACTAGCATGCTTAGGATTGCTTGCTCAAAAGAAAGAACTAGATCATTTACATATGATAATCATGTTTTACAATGTGAAGTGATGTGTGCTTGGTGCGTGTGCGTGTAAAACTTGTATTCTTGGGAAAACTCTAGAGTAGTGTTGACGAGGGTGAGTAAGGTGCCCCACAAAGGTGGGAGCCACCTTGGAGCAAGGTTCGCCTTTGTGGTGTTCTTGCTGGGAGACTCTTACATCGGTCATATAAGGACCGGTTCGCTGTGACATCTCACCTAGTATCCACTCGTACAACCACATGGCCTGTATGGGCAGGACTTGACCTAACCCCTCTGACTTAGTGCGGTACCCACCCGGAGGCCGGTAGTGGCAATGGGGACCAGGAGAAGACTTGGGTAGTATGTAGCCCAAGGTCTGGCTGGTGATATTGTTGAGGCTAAGTCAAGCCTTGGGATTGCTAAGTGATCTTTCCCGTAATTCTTCTAAAGCCCCTGGTATTTTAGTGCCCCATGGGTGGATATTGTGGCTTCGTTGTGAGGTCGTTACGTCTCGTTATGACGGTTACACCAGTTGCTAAGGTGAGAGCTTGTGCATATCTTGTGGGTAAAGTGTACAACCTCTGCAGAGTGTTAAACCTATCCGGATAGCCGTGTCCTCGGTCAAGGACATGCTATGGTTTGGTCACAATGATTAGCTTTTTGGCGTGAGTAACTCCTTGGCGTGTGAGTGGGCTGTGTGCCCGTGTTTTCTAAAAAGAATGGTTTTTGGTTTTGTGCCCTAAGCCTCCTGGACTGTGTGTCCGCTGGCAAAGTCTTGTGAGAACTGGCGGGATGGGTGTACCTCCCCCAGGGCCGTCAACCCCCATAAGCTCAACTTATGTATTTCTCTTGAAAGTGTTTTTATTAAAAGTTAGTCTTGCAAAATGAACCCTGCATCAATAAAACTAGCTTTCCGTAAAACCTAAAAGACTCTACAGCCTTATCCTTGAACTACCCTTAAGTATCTAATTTCTCCCCTTGAGGTAGGACTTGCTGAGTACCTTATTTACTCATATTTGCTAATTGTGGATCCAGATGATCCAGAGGCCGACTTCGCCGAAGAAGGAGATGAAGATTAGAGAAGCCAGTTTCGTCTACACTCAAGCTGCCTGTAGGGCTTGGGTCGCTTTTGTGTGTTTCCGTTGTGTTTTGAGGGTTTGTAAGATTATGCCTTCGGGCTTCTATTGTACTGAACTCCGTATTGTGCTTTATTATCGTACTTATTCGATGTATGACTATGATATCTACTTCTGTTGGAGTTCGTGCGTACCAGCTACTGATCCAGGGACTGGTATGAGCTACACGAGGTGACCCCAAAGGAGGGGTCTGACACTCTGGATTCCTGCCGACCTATTTTTTTATTTATATCATTATAAATATCATGGTTTTTAATTATACCTATACACTTTAGTATTTTGAACAATGTCATTATCAATCTCTTGAAATTAGATTATTTCATTACGAATCTTTTGAAATTGAATCCATACTATTGTAAATCTTATAAATTAGATTCATGTCGTTACGAAATATGCTTAGAGACTAAGGTAATAATAAGAATATAAATTTAGAAGATTTATATTTATATATTTTTGAATAGCAAAAGTGTAGTGGATATTTTAAAATTATGATATTTATAATGACATAATTTTTTTAAAAAACCTAATTTTTTAAGCACCGGTTGATGCATATGTTGGTTCATGGTTCATGGCTAAATTGTTCTAAAAACATTGATCGATAGAAAATGCACAAATATGCATCTGAGATTTTTCTTCATTTTTACCATAATACGCTCCTTTTTGTTCACATTCACTCACCCGCATGGGCCAGATCCTTATCAAAACAATTGTCGAATAAGGCCAACTGACTCACATGGGCCATTTGGATCACACAGTAAAGTCGGCACACACCGGTGGCTCTGTGCGGGCTGGGTCGTTGGCCCACACACACTCTTGGCTGAGTGCTCGCAGAGGGGTGAAATTTTTGCAATTCGGCCCCTTTTGAACTTTTTTATAAAGAGACCCTGGCTAAACTAATTAAAAAATGGATCTTTTTGGTGTCATGACCTTTGACGCCGTAGTTAGAAGCCACTCTACCAAAGTAAATAGCGATGCATATATGCCATGTAGGATCTGATGTGGCATACTGGTATGGACGATGTGGAGGTAGACCACGACACCATACCATTTGGCATCGTATGTACATGGCAATGTGCTAAGTAGACAATTTTGTAAGTGGATAGTCATCATCAGAGTCAAACAAGCCTCTCATCTTCATATGTATGATCATCACCCATAATCTACACATCCACACTATTTGATGCCCTAGCAACCAAAACTAATATCCTCAACACCAACTTCTTTATTCAATGGAACACCCTTCGATATAGCCTCATTCAGCATCATCAGGGTTGTGGACATCAAATCCACCTTTGCAACCATCAAATTTACCTTCATCAGCTGGCTACATCAATGGAATCTCACATGGAGTTGATGGAACAACATGAACATTAGAGATGCCAATGGGTCGGGCTGGGTGCGGGTTTAGCCAAAACCCGCCCGTCACGAAACTTGAAACTCAAAACCCGACCCGCACCCGAAGTACTAATCAGATTAAATTATGCTCTCGCACCCGAACCCGCTGGAGACCCGAAACCCAGCAGGGACTCGTTGGGTCTTATCATAGGAGGAGCCGAGGAGGTGGAGGGAGCGGAAGGACGGAGGGGACGGCATGGCCGAGCACGGAGGGGCGGCTGGGCGGCGCTGATGCGGAAGGGTAGAGGGGCGGTGTAGCCGGGTGCTGAGGGGGCGGCGCGACGGTGGAAAAGCGCAGATGGGCGGTGCTAAGTGAAAGGATTGGTGATGTCCTAAGAGGGGATAAATCAGGGCACTTAAAAACATAACCTAATTGGCTCTAAAAACTTTACAAGATAAATCTATATCAATTTCTATCTAAATGTGCTCTAGGTTTATCTAGTGTGTCTATTCTACCGCTCAAAAAGTTTGTAACTTATAGCCAATCCAAGCAAAATACTTAGGAAAGTAAATGCACAAAGGTATATTACAAGAATATAAATACGAAAGCGTAAAGATGATAGAGAAAATAAACTTGGCATAAGAGATTTTTTATCTTATGGTATCGATAGCAAAAATACCACTTTTAGCCCACGTTGGAGCTCCACCAAGGATATTCTCCCGGTCGCAAAGGTTCTTCCATCACGGCTGTTGAGTCACTAAGTCACAAAGATAAGGTCTCAACCTAGATGAGCCACCAAGCCACAAAGGTAAGGTCTCACCACTAGCCTCTCTCCCGGTCACTTGTCATCATCTTCACTTCAGAGCTTGAGCCACCAAGAAAAGAGTCTCCACGTCCATGTACATGTGTGTTACCGTCGCTCCACATTAAGTTAGAGGGTCAACAAGCTTGAGCAACTCCGACTGAAGGTCCCAGTGAGTCACCAAGACTCCAAGGCGTTGGCGTACCACCCGATACAAGCTAGGATAACCTCTTGATCTACTCTCTAAGCAGCAATCACATAACAACACTCTCTCTAGGCCTATAAGCACTAATCACTTACTAAATATGTGCTTAATTGCCTTGGATGATCACATTAAGTACTTTGGTGCCTTAGATGTCTTTTTAAGTATCTTTGTGTTTCTCTGGACTTCAACCCCTTCAAATGGCTGAGTGTGTGGGTATTTGTACACTTAAACCAACAAATTAGTATTTGCCCCCAACGACTTAAGTTTACTGTAATCACCGGATGCTCCGGTGTTAACAGTAGTACCATCACCGGAACATCCAGTGAGTAAATCCTCAGAACTAGCTGTTGGACTTCCACTTAGAGTCTCTGTGAACACTGGATACTTCGGTATATACTTCATCTCCATCACCGAACTATCCGATGAGTTATCTTGAGCCAGACCACGCCACTTCTTCTCTGTGCAAAATGCTCCGGTGTAAGCCTCCGGTGCACTTCCTCTTGACACTAGACCGTCCGATCAGTTCATCTTTGTTTTTCGTCACTTGGAATCGCTTCTGCAAGAAATGCTCCAGTAAATCCTCTGGTGCACTCACTTCCCATCACCAGACCTTCCAGTCTATTGTTCTCTGAATTTAAACACTTGCAACCCTCTCTGCAAGAATTGCTCTGATGTATATCTTCCGCTGATCACCGGACCTTCCGGTGAGTTCAACTTCTTCTATCCTGAGCCAAAATACTCATGCATGCACCTTCTTAATCAACACCGAACTATCTGGTGGCTTCTTTAGTTCTGCTATTCTCTACAGATAAAGCTCCGGTGTTATACCTTCCTAAGCACCGAACTATCTGATGAAATCTTCGACCTTCTCTCCCTCTTTGTTAGAGATGCTCCGATGAGTTCAATTTCTTCTGCACTGGACTATTCAGTGGGTTATCTTCCTGGGATTTGTCCAATTCAGTCCATCTTTGTCCTGGCTGCGATGGCTTCTTCATGTATTGCATCTATGAGACCTATTAAAGTATATACTTGATAAATATGTTCGTCCTAATAACTATGTTGTTATTAATAACCAAAATCACAATCATAGCCTAGTATATTCATTTTCGCTACAATCTTCTTCTTTTTTGTGATTGATGACAGCACAACCAAAGCAAGTGACAAATAATAAATAGTACCAATTGCAAAAAGCACAAAGTCTTACCATATTGCTCGGATGCATATTCTTACCACTTAGTCCCCATTTTATTATTGCTCCCATTTTCTTCATTGTCACTATCTCCTTTGATTGACCCATGCAAAACCTTCTTTATTGCATGCTTTTGATACCAAATGCAGATTAGTCACCCTCTGTCAACATTTGCATCTTGCTTGTTCTTCACTAGGCATGCATCTTGCTTTGGTCGTCAAACTCTCCCCTTTGTCAACAATCTCAAAAAGGGCTATAAGCACATGTTGAACTCGAGTAAGAGCGTTAGAGCACACGGGAGAGAGTTTCATGAATTATATACCACTTGAAGCCTTTAAGCATTTCATACCTTCAGAGACGTATTGATTGCTCTATCAGACTACAAAATATACATCTAACAATACATGTTAGTCTCAAAATCATAACTTAAAGGATATACACCCCCTAAATATGTACATACAAATGTACTTGTGGGAGTTATGCATTTGCTTTTGATAATAATGAAGATTTATCCTATAGATTGGACCATGACGCATGAAAGATACTAATTATAAAACTAGTGCCATGAAAGAAACTTATAACTAATAAACTATGTAGGCTGCTCATAAGAAAAATAGAAACACAAGCAACCTACCATATGAAAATCTACACTAGACATTGCAATAAATTAAAATATGCAAATGCAATCTTAGACAAGGCAAATGAGCTACAATAATTGAAAGATTTTAAGTCTTCAAAGTTCCTTCTTGCTGCAGAATTCCATTATCTTGGTTGCAGGGACTTGGAGTTGCTTGGTTAGAGGTGAATCTTGAGGCTTCGTTCTGCATAGAATATTGGTCTTCTAGCTTTCATCTTTTGTAACTTCCATCTCTTGTAACTAGCCCTCTGACGGTGACTTTGGTTATATTTCCTTTTCTTAATGTTTATGTGGCGTCGAGACCAACATTTCCTATACCAAGAGCTTGACTGGTGTTATTGAGTCCTTGAGCAATTGTCTACATCAATTTGGTCTGATTGGCCATTATTGTGAGAAAGTCACTAACAATGGGTGCCATTGCCATGTGCTGTTCATTCTTATTGTTATGCTTTACTTGTTCCTTTAGGGATTTCATGTATCTCTAGATTTCTTTCATAGTCTTGAGTGTCTCCTTCAGTTGGTTTGATGTTGTCACTTATCTGATGGATGTTGTTTTGTACAGACTTTGTTGATAGGCTGCCTCCATTTTTAAGTTCTATGGCTTGGGTTTTAAGCTTTAGGTGTTGATCATCTTCGCTTGATTTCTTTAATGATATATTCGATAATTTCTTGTTCTTTGGGGATAGGGTAGAAAACAGAGGATGAGTTAAGATTCAATTTTTTGGTAGATGTGTAACAAGATCACACAACTAAGAAACACGCAACAAACAACCAACAAGAGCCAACACAACAACATAAACACTTACAATTAATTTTCTATCATTATGATACGATAAAGAATAGGGATTAGGGTATATGCTTGACACAACTTCTTATGTAAGTCTTAATCTTGTCAGGGTTCTCGACGTTAAGTTTTGAGAAGAAGTGGGTAAAGCGAAATCAATAAGTTTTGCAATAGGGTGCTAAGGCAAGGTAAGATCAATAAGATGTAGATAATGTAAGAAAAAGTTGTTTTTCTTTAAATAGTTTGTAATAGAACTAAAGTATAAGTAACCTTCATGGTAAGGTCACGACCTATAGCCAAGTATAGCTCTGATACCAAACTGTCAGGACCTCAATCTCGGGTTTTTCTGTGCCTCCTGTATCAGTCCCTAGATCAAGTAGCTAATATACACAGAATTCTCTAAAATGATATCAATTACATACTTTAAATAAAATAAAGTAAAATAATTACCTAAAAAGGACAAAAGATAGTCTTGTGGACAAGGATCCACAGCAGACCAACCAGGTAGAAGAGCATACAACAGAGTGAAGTGAAACAAGCGGACAACCCAATGCCACAGATAACTTGGGTGCGAACACGACCTTAGACTTCTTCTCTTTAATTTCATCTGAGTAGAGATTGATCTTTATCTCAACAACCTAAAAGCGGCAAGACTGAGTACGAAAGATACTCAACAAGTCCTAATACTACTTCAAAGGGGTTGAATAGATGCATAAGGGAGGTAACCAAGGATAAAAGCTATAAGGCTATAGTTTGGGTGTAAAGCCAATTTATATACAATGTGAATTAAAATGTAACACTTAGTTTAAACTAGTTGAACAAAAATCAGGTTTAATTGATAAAGGTTATTGGCCCTAGGGAAAAGCTATTTGTTCCCTGCAGTTTCCATCTTTTAGCTAGTTGACACCTAGTACAACTAGATTCAACGGCATACAACCGGCTTTCTCCAAAACACGGGCACACTGCCCATTCACACACCAAAGGGGCACGCACACCGCAAAACTAATCATTATGAGTTTGTAACTTTCGCATGTCTGTGACCGTGAACACAGCTATTCGAATAGATTTACACTCTGCAAAGGTTATACAACTTTACCCACATGATATGCTTAGCCTCCAACTGTTGCAAGCAGAGGAGCAAATCATAATGAGTTCACGTACCTATCGAGCATGTTGCTACACGGTCACCACCCACGGGAATACACCGACCAGGGGCCTAAAGCTCCAACACTCCTCGAAAAACGCTCGAATCCGACCATTACAATATCACCAGCTGACTTCGATTTCCGTAAGCCTTTTCCTAGCTCCCATTGCACTACAACCTCCAAGGTGAATACCGAGCTCAGCTAGTGGGGTGTGAGATCAAGTCCTGCCTATTCAGGACGTGTGGTTGTACTGGGTGGCTAAGCACGATCACAATTGATTCGGTCCTTACATGGCCGGGGCAAGCATCTCCAACATTGGCACTGAGTATCACCTCAAGCCCCAAAGAGCGTCTTTCCCAAAGGAATACCCACATGAGATAGCCTCCAACTTTTAGAGGACTATCCCGCTCACCCCCGCCAAAGCGGTTTTCATGGTTTTTCTTAACACCAACACCATTTTCCATTACTGACCATCAAACACCTCAACACATTTCACTCATTTGCAAAGCATATGATCATAATAAAAAGAGATTAAGTACTCAGATCAAACGTCTCCGAAGAGAGCAGCATATCTAGCCCTAAGCATACTAGTTAGCAAGGGTTCATCCAATATCATTATATCAGGTATTGGGAGCAATCTAGGGTTATCATTTGAGTATTGGTTGTAGTATGGCTTAGTAAATGGGTTATAACTAATAACATAATTTTAAAGAGTAATCTTTATATAGCATACAAATATAACTATCATGTTTTTAGTTCGTCATGTTATATTGTAAACATGGGTTCAATATGATCAATGAATTAGGACTTGCCTTTACGAAGGTCAATTCACGATTGGTCTTATCATTCGAGCATCCCGGATTCTTCATCATCGGCCTCTCCTTCAGTTCCTTCCTCGCATTCTTGCTTAGAACCTTGACTTCGAGCCTACGCAAATTATCGATAAAAAGCGCACAATGACTAAGCAATGGAACAACACCAGAATAAAGCCAAATGAACAACAAAGTGAAAGAAGAATGGCCGAGAAAAATGACAAAAGCTAACCTATCGAAAAGATGATCGGTAACTATTAGCTAAGTGAAACTGGAACACAGAGACCATCGAGGTTATCTAGTGAAGCTAGGTCAAGTTATTAACTATTTGTTTTATTAACTTAAGAGAAATCTAAACAAGCTATTAATAACTAGGTGAGCGTTTATTAGCTTAATTGCCAGAAGATGATAGTTAGGGTTTCTATGTATATATGAGTGCACGTGTATCGACATAAACGTATGCACGATACTTACGTCTATATATGTAAGTATAACTCTAGATGATTATATGTGCTTATGTGTCGAGATTAAAATTCTAATCTACGGTACAAAAACATGGTTATCTAGTAACTAATAATAATTACCTAGTGTTACTTAATTTTCACTCTAATTAAGCAATAAACTATTGCTATGGAATAAGCATACATGCAATTAATTAACTAGGTTAAACTATTCTTCAAATCTAATTAATTAATTATTAACAGGGTATTCAACTAATTAAATACCAACATTAAATTATTCTATAATATTCTAATGATTGTATTTATTTGTTTAGAACATACACATGTTAACTTATTACATTAATTAATCAGGATTAATATACAACCTATAGCATCCCCTCAACATCAGTGACTTGGCTCGTGCTCCTCATGGTGAAGTCGTCAACAGACTCACCATCCTTGAACTCGATCTCGTCGAGCTCGTGTCTTAGGTTTTGTGCGTTCGCCTCTCTAACACGATCGACACCGACACGTATCATCTTGATCGCATCCCAAGCATCATTGGTGATGTCCTTGATGACAAGAGTGGACAACATCTCCGATGGCATGGCATGGAGAATGGCGGACAACGCTAGCTTATCGTTTTGGTAGTCACCGCTGCCCGAGTTCGATTGCCTCCCAAAGGCCTTGCGCCTGCAGGTTCACCCACTTCATGAGTGTTCACTCGGTGTAGTTCATCCATGTGAGCGTAGGGTAGACCACTGAGCCCGATGCCTCCTTTACGACGCACTGCACGACCCATCTCGCGACCATCGTTGTCACGGTGTTGTGGCCTGCGCGGAGGAGGTGCTGGTGAGCTACAGCGGCCTCGACACGGAGGAGTCCTTGACTGCATGTCCCTAGGAGCCCATGACGACTAGCTGCACATGGATCGATGACACAAGCTCTGGTACCAAATGTTGGGGATACCGGCTCAAGAACACACATGTGAGTAAGGAACACAGAGATTTTTTTTTGCTGCGTGAAACTTGGGCAATTTCTGGTTTTCCATTGCTTATTTAAACAAATGTGTACAAGGTATACAGCTACTAATGCCTATGCTATTGACCGATTAAAACTAATTAAAACTGACCAACACTAACTACCATGCAGCTACTAATGCCTACTCTAATAACTTATTGAAACTAATTGAAAACTGCTATGCATAAGCTAACTACAACATGCAGAAACGACTAACTAAAAAAGAAAGAAAAAACTGTCTCGAGATTAATGGCCATGCAACAGCAGCAGGAGGACTAACAGATCGGTGGATGCATGTGCAAATATCACGTTGTTCTGGACTCTGAAGAAATTTGTGCATAAATCATGTTGTGCTAGTTCTTATGTTGGTGCTAGGTCTTATCAAATGTACGACAAATATTCATAAACGGGAGAAGTGTGTTGGTTTTCCTCCGAGGGGGAGAACAAATTTGCTGCACAACCTTCTACTATAATTTTGGGGAGTTCAATTGATTCTCTCACCGTTGAGTGGGCATCCGGGTTTGTGTGTTTGCGCCTCCGGCGTTGTCTCCGGCAAAGGCAAGAGCACCACTGGCATGCCGAGGGCCAACCTTCGGGGACTCCAGCTACGCCAGCTTGCTACTTTCCTTTGTCGAATGCTCCCCTTCTCCCTATACAGATCAAGGTTTCTTAGCTGCAACGGCACTAGATGCAGCAATTTGCGTCACTAGCATTTGAGGAAGGGGAACAGAGGAGGCGGCACCAGAGTCTCTGCATCACCATGTGAGGTGAGGAGGCAAGGAAGTAGGCGGCAAAAGGGTGGATCTGCGGGTGGATGAGGCGACGGGGATCGTGGGTTTGATTTGGGTCAATGGCCATTGGCCATGCAATGGATTTGGCCCATTTGGGTCTCGTTGACACACTTCACGCTTCTCGCAAACAAGATGAGCACAGGGCTGGCCCTGAGGGGGTCGAGCGAGGCGGTCGCCCCGGGCCCTCAAAACCGAGGGGCCCCTCTTCATGTATCTGTGTATAATATACATACCTAACAATCCGTACGACAACAGATAGAACTAGGTCTAAAATAGCAGCTAGGCTTAGTAGTCCGTACGATAGGACGCAAGTGGGCTGGTTCCTCCGGTTCATAAAAATTCAAGTGACCTGTTTGCCTAGCCTATTTGGCTATTTGCTTGTTTCATGTTTTCTTCCGTACAGACAGTCTAGTTTCTTGTGTTTCGTGGGACCACGACTCCAAGGCATCCCACATGCCCGCAGCTTCGATCGACGACATGCATCATCCATTGCCATATGAATTTTTGTCATTGGTTTTTCTACTCTATAGTTTTTACTTCACCTCAAATGGACCCGACCCTTGTTGAGATCGCACGTTTGAAATATGAAAATATCCCCGCTTGCTCCAGCGATCAATGGGTCCAGCATTTATACTGCGGTGCTGGCAACTACAAGCAGATAGCTCCAAAGCTACTAGGTTGTAAGCTAACTGCTGCATGTACCGATGAGTAACTAGAGCTGCACGTAGCAAGTTGTACATAGGCATATAAGTATCTCTACCTAGCTAGCATGCATCAACGTAAGCATACGTGTATGTACTCTGATCTCTCACAATTTTGTTCAGCATTTACAATAATTTTGTTCTAGCTTACCGTAACGGATGCATTCCAATTTGTTCAAGCTTATCATAAATGCTTATGGACTCTACCCAGAATATTATCTTTGTAATTAATATATAAATATTTAATATTTATGTCCAATGAGGTCTTGCTTTTAGTTTCGCCCCGGTCCACTGAAATCTCAGGACCAGCCCTGGATGAGCATGCTATTCGTCCGAGATATGTGCCATTCTAAGCAGGGGTAAAAACAGGAACAGTAAAAATAGGAACAGTAATTCCTATTTTACCAAGGATTATGTTTCGAAAAAGATATATGCATCGGTAAAAAGTCTTAGAAACGAAACGATTTTGGCCACTTCAAACTGTTTTGTCTGTTTTTTCTATCGATAACTATCGATCTAATTCGTTTAGTAATCAATACTGCTATAAAATACATGGATTATAATAGAATCTACCAAGGGTCATGTTTCGAAAATGATATAGCCACTGTTTTACCGAGGACTATGTTTCGAAAACGATATGGGCACGGGTAAAATGTCTTAGAAACGGTATAGGAAATGATTTTAGCCACTTCAAACTGTTTTGTCTGTTTTTTCCATATCTAGTAATCTATACTGCTATAAAATATATGGATTATTATAGAATCAAACACTCTCTACTATACATTATACACAATCCGACAATCATAGTAAAAATTCTCATCTTCATCTAATTTGGAAACCTCACGTCTGCTTCTTACGCTTGGAAACCTCACACTCTCCTCCAAAGACAGAGAAGGGGTGGAGCCCTAGCTGCCCGCCGAGTCCTGCTGCACCGTCACCTTGTGCAAAGGAGGAAGGGCGGAGCCCCTACTGCCGTTACGCCTAGCCTGCGCCTTCGCCCCGCTCACGGAGAGAAGGCGTCGAATCCCTGCTGCGCCGACAGACTGGCGCTCCGACTGAGGACCCCTGCTAGATGCCGCCATCGCCGATGAGGTCCGGGTTGGCCTGCAATTTTGCTTCCGTGCGACCTCCTGCCGTCGTCATGGTGTCGTCGTCCTTGCTACAGTCCACCGAGAGTGGTCGGAGGCCCTGCCGTGCGCCCCGTCGTGTCCTGCCACTGCCCTGGCCGGTGTGCTTGCACTCCAGCTGAAGAGCAGCTGCTGCCCAGCAGTGCTCTCGCCGCACCACCAACGGAGAAGCCCTATCGCTGTCGAGTTCTTCGGTCTACGTCGCGCAATTGAGTTCTTCGATCTACGTTGCGCGACGAGTTCTTCAATCAACACCGCCGTGTCCTGCTGCTACCCGAGTCGACGGGCTGATTTACCATGCACCCGACCGACGATCTCTGACTGCCGCGGTGCTGCTGTCGGCTGCCACTTGTGACGCCCCTTGCTGCCGTCTGTGCCATCCTCGTCATCGGCGAGAATGTCGGCCTGCTGCAGGGGGTGCTCGCCTTATTATTGAAATGTTCTCAGTGACCATGAGAACAGGACTTGCAAACAGAGCAGTGGATTCAACTGCATTAAACGAAAGAAGCAGCAGATCTCACATGTTAGTTGTCATGTTCCATAGTCCAATTACGTTTTTCTTCTTATTCTTCAAAAGAGGATTAATTTGATTAATTGTGCAGTGTTGTCACCATACACATTCCAGGTGTAGATCTGAAAACCAGAGCTACTTTGCGTGGTGCACTACATCTTGTTGATCTTGCATTCTTGCTGGGAGTGAGAGGGTGGACCGTTCTGCTGTTACAGGCGATAGACTCAAATAAGAACAACACATCAACAAATCTTTGTCTGCCCTGTGAGATGTCATATTTTCTCTATCACAGAAAAATGCTCATGTACTGTACCGAAACAGCAAACTTACGCAAGTCCTGCAAAGTTCTTTGGGTGGGTGCTTAGCATTGTTGATTGTTCTATATACCATTGCTTTACACGGTACCTTGTCACTTACCAAAAAAATCATCTGCAGGCGGCCATGCAAAAACCTTGATGTTTGTGCATATGAACCCAGATGTCTCATCGTATTCAGAGACAATAAGTACTTTAAAGTTTGCTGAAAGGGTTTCTGGAGTGGAACGAGGTGCTGCAAAGGCCAATAAATAGGGCAAAGATATCAAAGAATTTATGGAAAAGTGACAAATTTCTGTTTTCCTTTTGCCTATCTCTTTCTTATTCATACGAGGGCAATATATATGGATTACCATTTACCAATGTAAATTTTCTATACTCCACCATGGTTCCTCTGTACACAATTATCGTGTAACAATATGATTTACCTCCGCATGTGATGCAATTAGAGTTTTCTTTTTCTTCT
Source organism: Phragmites australis (assembly GCF_958298935.1). Taxonomy (NCBI): domain Eukaryota; kingdom Viridiplantae; phylum Streptophyta; class Magnoliopsida; order Poales; family Poaceae; genus Phragmites; species Phragmites australis. The sequence continues at coordinate 31,447,628 of NC_084929.1, read as the reverse complement.
TTCAAAGTGAATGCAAAATTGCAAATACCATTCTTCTGACCAGCACTTCAGACATCATTTGATATCTAATATCCCTTGCACCATGCAGCTCTCACTGCTCAAACATAAAATTGCAAAGGAAGATGAGCAAATCAACAGATTACAACTACTCAAGACAAACTCCAAGGACCAGGACAGTAAAATGTGCTGATTCCCCATTGAAACATTCATCCTCCTCTCTAGGCATAGCTTCTTTAGGAAGCAAAATCCGACATCAAAGAATGACATCTGGTGGAAATGCAATGAGCATTGGCAGTAGAGCTATCTCTGATGCTGATAACTTCTGACATCAGTGACAGGCACTCTGAATTTGGTTCTATGCAGTCTGTTGATGATATCCGACCGCATAGGGGTATTATAGGACCTCCCAAGCTCTCTGTAGGTGAGATGGAGCTTGCTTGCTTTGGTTATGCTAATTCAGAGGAGAGGTTAAGCGATATATCATATAGTGGTATTTTCATGGGTACAGAGACTGATGGTTCAATAAGCAGTGTGGTTGAGTTGACGCTCTTCCTAGAGTAGGAAAAAACATCTAGCACTTTGAAAGAGCAAGAGAAGGCACCAAGAACTCCAAACAATCGGTTGTAAGTGTTCTCAGTTATCGATAGTGAAAATTCATAACATTACGTTTTCATGATATGGATATGTTTTCTTAATGACTACCATTTCTTTTCAATCTAAATTACATATTATTAGCATTTAAAAGAAGTATTCATGCAATTAGAGTTAGTGCTAAGATTGGTTAGCTCTATTCGTTTTGTTTGCCTTTTGTCTTAACTATTTTTTATTTATAAGCACGTATTCGTCCTCATACAGATCTAAGGTGGTCACTCGAGTTCAAAAGACAGCACCGAAAATAGCTCAAACTTCTAGCTTGTGGCCATAGATATGCAGTGATGACATGAACTAGCTTGCTAATTGGGGACCAAACCTTAGTAATTAGTTCTTCAAGTTTTCAACTTCCGGACTGACAAAAATATTATGGTTTCTATTTTATCTATGGACTATATGGAAAAGTAATGGATACATCCATGATATACCACCAAATAACCGCCTACACCATAATATGCTATCCAATATGAGGATGACATGTGGGATCAGGACCCACCTGTCATTGACACAATGATAACATGGCATGAACATAGCAAGTTATTTAGTGGTAAATTATGGAATCTCCCAAAAGTAATAATCCCTAATCTTCTCTATTAATTAAGCAACAACTTCGATTTATCTGTGGACTTGACCCTGCATGTATATGTTTGACTTCTACTCAAAGTACCATAATTAAATTTTATCAATGTTATTTTGGAGAGAGGGTTTAACATTTTACTGATAAAAGTGTATTTTTACTATGCAGACGATCTAAGCAAGATTGCCTTCGATATTAAGCAAGATTGTAGAATATTAAGCAATATTGCCTTCGATATTAAACAAGATTGTAGAATATTGTGCATTTTGAAATTCACTAACAACAGTGAAAATATGTGTTTATAAGTTGTGAACACATAAGCAAGAAGGTAAGATACTAGATACATACTCATGTAGTCTTGTTTGTTGTAGACTGATCTTGTAGCAATATAGCTTTGTTGTACTGTGCATTGACTCTGACAAAAATGTTTACCATATACTATCGAAACATGTCTTTCTTCATGATCAAGATGAGCATTGTCAAATTTATACTCATGTTTTGGGCATCTGTACAATCTACACAGCTCAATGCCGTTAGTGAATGGGTTCAAGTCCTGGAACAAATGTTGTGAGCTGCACACAGAAATTCTAAAGAACATGTAATGTAGATATATCTCCCTACTCTTTACGTTTCATATGGCATATCAATTCAGATTGTGTTGTCGTACTTATAGTTACATGGTTCATTTTGGCATTTCAAGGATTGCTCCAGGATGATATTTCAACTACATGAAGCATCTCATATGATAATGGTTGAACTACACCTGGCTTGTTGATTGAGCTTAAGTCTTGTGATCATATTTGGCTTACACTTCTTAGGTGATACAAATAACTTCAGCTTTCAAGTTAACCTGGCAGTGAAAAGAAGTATCAATGTGTATTGGTTGTTTCTCATGCAAAAGCATAGCGAGGAGGGCACTGATGGGAATAGAAGTCAAGTGGGAGAGCATTCGCGTGGCAGCGATCAAGGACATACCAGTTGCATGGCGGCAGCCAAGCGTGACAAGCACTCATATACTCGACAGCAAGTAGTACCATAGGAGTCTATGCGACAGGTGGTGCCTAGGATTGCCATGCTGGAGAACGAGTTGAGCGACCTTAGCGCCCATGTGGTAGATCAGAGGGAGTATATTAGTAACTAATGATAATCGATATTAGTAACGGGTTTCATACCTATCACTTTTATCATGTCACTAATGATAGATTATTAATGATGGATCATCACCTATCGCTAATGAGATCATTAGTGACGGGTTATAATTATGACCCGTCACTAATGATCGATGAACATTTTTCATATTTTTTGACACAAAAAAAATTAAAAAATATATTTTTAACCCATCATTAATGACTGAACATTGATCCATCACTAATGACCGATGAATATTTTTCATATTTTTTGGATAGAAAAAAGTCAAAAAAATATTTTTTTTCACCCGACCCATCCCAATGCAGACCCATCCCATATGCCTCACAAGCCACGCTTTTTTCACATTATTTTCAAGATTACGTTCCATAGGAATCGAATCTGCGACCTCCTCCTCGCGTGTGTAGTCACCTTAACACATCTGCTATCACGTAGTTGTGATAGAAACCAGATATTTTATCCTTTTAATATTCTTTGCCGAATGTCATTAGTGATGCGTCATAACCATGACTCGTCACTAATGATTAATTTGCTAAATTTTATTGAGGGTTATAATGATAGGTGATCCAAAGTGTATTCGGTAAAACATGCATAACTTTTGCATACGTACTCCAATTTCGACGTTTTTTGACTCTATGGACATGTAAAAAAAAGTTGCATCTGTTTCTCTCCCACTTTGTTAGGTTCGGAGAATTTTTTAAGGCCAAAAATGACTTGAAAGATTGGTTTCTCACCCCCGAAAGTTTCTGCACTATTTTTGGAACGCATGTTTGTGGCCATAGCCGTCACACCTTATATCAAACTTGAGCAGAAATGTACAATGATTTCTATTCTAGTGCTATTAAGGTAAAGAAAATAAGAGAAAAAGAAAATAAAAATAAAAAATATTTGCAAATACTATTATTAGTGACTGGAGTTGATCATTAGTGACTGGAGTTGATCATTAATGACGGGTCATAACTTGACCCGTCACAAATGACTGGTCTAGGATGACCTGTCACTGATGACCTCGTCATTAGTGACAGGTCATAACTTTTGACCCGTCACTATTATTATCAGTGGCGGGTCATATTACGACATGTCACTAATGATCACTTATTAGTGACGGGTCTATATCTGATTCCGATCAGAATGGATATTAGTGACGCGTCCTTATTAGACCTGTCACTAATAGAACATTAGTGACACATGTTGAGCAGCAGTCACTAATATGATGTTTTCTTTACTGGCTTCTTACGTAGTGCGGGGATGTGTGGGTGTTGTTTCCCACGATTGTGGATTTGTAGTGCGTGGATTATGGTTTTGTTGACACACGCTATGCATCTGGCAAATAAGATGTGCATGACATGTGTCTAGAGGCGAGACTTCATTTGAATGTGAAAGGCTCGAGCCTCTTGTAAGATCAATATAATAAGTCTGTTTAGAAATGGAGAACCCATGCATACGAAACTTCTGTTGCGACACATCTACAAAGTAAGCTCCCCACGTTACCTGAGGGCCTCTCTCTCTCTCTCTCTCTCTCTCTCTCTCTCTCTCTCTCTCCTAAGCAATTGTTAACTAGCGTACCATAAGCTCGAAACTCCAGTATCAAACTCGAGCCCGGCACGGGCCAAATCAAGGTCCTTCGCCCACAGTCGTGCCCGGCGACGTCCAAATTGAGCTCGGGACCGGCCGAATCGAGCTCCTCCACCCACAGTCGAGCCCGCCGGCCAAACCGGGCTCGCCGCGTGCTGTGTGTTTCGGGACGAAGATGGGGCTGGCGAGGCGAGCTTAGCGCGTTCTTTTTCGCCGTGCCGGGAACCAAATCTGCGGTGGCCTTGGCAAGTTATCCTCGCGTCTCGAGGCGGGTGGCCGTGGTGGCCGATCGAGGCCGCGAGCATGGTGCACTCAGAGCGCCGCCGCCGCGTGCCCGCTGTGCACGGGATGTTTCCATTCGGAATTGTGCATGGCAAAGGAGATCACGGGATGGACGAGGATGAACAGAAGGATGGTGGGAGTGAGACTGGAGCGTGCCGCTTGCCGCTGTGCCGCAGGACTCGGGGAGTTAGCTGGTCAACAAAAGAGCTGCTTGGGATCCGGATCCGCTGTGATGGCTTCGTAGTTTTTTTCTTCACGCATGGTTTGAGCGATTCTTTAAAATAAGTGCACGATGCATTGTTTGAACTTTGAAGATAGCTCTCTGAACATGAGTGGATTTTCCTCGGAAAAAAGAGAGCATATTACCATCTTTAGAGAGAAAATATCTAACCTGTTTATTGCAAGTGCGATAATTTTTCTTTTAAATATCTGGTTGTTCCTCTCAACTATACCAAATTAAATAGGAAGCATATCCAACCAATTGTAGATAAGATAGTCAAGAGAGTTACGGGTTGGCGGAGTAGGCTTTTATCCTATTATGAGAGATTAACTCTGTTAAAATCTTGTTTAGCTAATATTTAAATTTATTTGATGTTGATTATAAAGTTTTCTAGATAGGTTATCGAAGCTATTAATTCTCAAATGGCACATTTTTTCTGAAATAATCAAGTGGGTAAGCATAAATACCATTTAGCTAGTTGGCAATTGATTACACAAAAGAAGGAGTTTGGAGGTTTTGGCATTCTTGATTTGCATAATTTGAGTATGTGTATGTTAGCATCATGGGTATCCAGATATCACTTAAGTGATGAGTTTATTTGGGAAAAAAATTATTGATCAGAAATATAAAACTGAAGAACCAAACCTTTTTTATACCTAGTAGTTGGGGTCTCTTCTTTCTAGAAAGGGGTTTGGTGGGCTAGTAGAGCAGCTCAATTAGGATATTGTTGGAAGGTGGGGAAAAGAAAAAATATCAGATTTTGAGAAGATAACTGGATAGGGACATCTAGTCTTACTATTCAATATTGGCATTTATATTCAATTGTGAATGAGGAAGGCATGAGTATAGCTAAGGCCTAGGGTGGCGTGAACTTAAAATTTACCTTTAGAAGGACTGTTTCAAGCACTGTTATGAGTATGTGGGAGGAGTTGCTTAGTATTGCAGAAGCTATTGTTTTTAGTGATGATTGTGATGCTATTATTTGGCAATATAATTCTTCAGGTATATATTCAGTCTAGTCCCGGTATGTTGTTATCAACTTTAGAGGAGTTCGTCATGTGTATGTACCGATAAAATAGCAGCTAACGATACCACCTATATTTCATATCTTTCTTTGGTTGTTCTCTAATAATCGTTTGATAACCAAGGACAATTTGGCAAAAAGGAGGACAATGGAGGATTTATCTTGCCTTTTTGTACAAAGAAACAGTTAATCATGTTTTCTTTGGATGTTGTGTAGTTAAATTGATTTGGCATTTTTGTTCGATTTATTTCATGTTCAGTTAGGCTCTAACTATGAGTCAATAGCACGTTGGTAGGTGAGCAATAAGAAATACAATGTGATGAATTATTGTTTTGTAGCCGCTCTTTGGTGTATTTGGAAACTAAGGAATGCATTATGTTTTCAAGGGCAAATCTAGATGGAGGTGAAGATCTTGGTGGGTATGATGGCGAGAACACTAAGGAGATGGGGGCTGCTTTTCAAGAATGGCGAGCTGTTGTAGATGAATCGATGCAACATTATATTGAAGGTGTGGAGCCGGGAAGCACCAAGACTGGAGTGGCAGGAGGAGCAGAAAAGAGCTATCTCAGACCATGCAGCACCAATAAGAGGGAAGGAAAATTAGCGTAAAAAGATAGTTTGAGTTTGAATATGGCACTAGAAGAGGGTGTTGTAATATCAAATGAGTTTGGCGGATGTGTCTAAGAATACGCTTATGCTTTAAACAGTTGAATTGAAGACTCCGTGTATTATTAAAAAATAAAATGGGAGAGACCTTTTCTTAAAAGAAATATCTAACCTGTTACCAGCGACGGCTAACCAAAACTATAATACATATTGTGCGCTACGTTTTCCTTTAACTCAACATAAGAAAGAGTCCATCTATCTTGGTGAATTCTGATGTGCAGCAGGGCTAAATCTAGCTACGTTGTTGCTGGACGCTACTCGCTACCTTAAACATCCACGAAACCGTAGGTTGCTTCCGGTACGCAGCGCTGAAATTTCGGTTATTTGGAGATGCAAGAAATGTATGTCCAAAAGAGAAACTTGGCAGTGCTGCAGGCTATAAGTCTAGCACGCCCGCCAGGATCGTGACACGCGAAAAGCAGTACGTGTTGATCCACAGATGCCCAGATTCAACGGCGACCCCGCCTGATCGACCAATAGTAGTAGCTGGAGTAACGGCCCCGTCAGTACGCCTCAGTTTCGCGGCTTCTCAGCTCCTGCCGGTCCTCCCCCTCGCCTTGCCCTCCCGTGCTGTATAAAAGGCGCACCAACCAGCCGAGGCAGGACCGCAGGAACGTATACACGGGGTATACTCGACCCTGACCAACGACGGCAACGGCCATGCGAGGCAGGACGAGGCTGGTCTGCGCGGCGTTGCTGCTGCTGCTCTGCCTGGCCGTGTGGCTCCAGGGCGCTTGCTGCGCCGTCGGAGGGGGCAGCGGCGGGAGCGGAGGGGGCGGCGGTGGCGGCGGCGGGAGCGGAGGGGGTGGCGGTGGCGGTGGCGGGAGGGGAGGAGGCGGCGGTGGCGGTGGCGGGAGGGGAGGGGGCAGCGGTGGTGGGAGGGGAGGAGGTGGTGGTGGAGGCAAACCCCCAGGCACATACACGCGTCCACTCTCACGCTCAAGCCCAGGGGAAGTATCCGAGGATTATTCCGACGGGTACAGCCTGCTTGGCCGTGGTGCTTGGAGGGTCTCTGGTGCCGCTGTTGCTCTCGTTGCAGCTGCCCTTGTTTGATGTGATATAGGTGTTTGGTGACATGTGATATGGTTATATCATTTTTATATTTTATATACTTTAAATGATATTTTTATATGGATAATTATTATTTGCATTGACTAGCAAATATATGATTTATTCGTGATGCTCATTATTTATATTGTGATATTATTCTAAATTAATCATGAGATACAACAGTACAGGGGACAATAATGAGTCATGTACCAACACATGTGTTAATTGATGATTATATTTCATAAATAATATGGACACATGTTGGGAATATGATATTGGATTGATATATCTGGTGACACTGCTTGTATTGTTATATCTCTATATGACATCAATTGATATTATATAGTGTATTTATAGGATACTTAGACCTAAGACTATCAATAATTCTCAATATTATGTATTGCTATATTTAAGAGTTATCAAACGCTACTTTATAACTATGTAGTTATAAAGATAATTCTAAAATAACCTATAAAATATGTCCTAGGAAGATATGAGCCATAAGATGAAATTTACTCTCCCTACCTAACGAGAGAGATACCTAATCTCCTTCACGTGGTTGAATTAATAGAGTGCATAATTAAATAGATAGTTTTGAGTTTAATAATTCAATGCAACATTAGAGTCAATAGTCATCCCGTCCCCTCCCATCTGGCGCGCCATGGGTCTGCAGGAGATCGCCCGTGCGTCTGGGAAGTGAGATTCGATTCAAACATGAAAAACTGGAGTACCTTTAAAAATAAAATAATCCATCTATAATAAGCTAATGATATATGGTTTGAACCTCTCGAAAAAAACATATGTATACTACATATTTTGAGAGAAAGAAATACCTAGCCATTAATTTGGTGGCACTAGATACGTACGGTAATTCAAAACTACTACATACTGCATGCTACACATCTGAACTCAAAAGATAAGTGGATGTTTGGAAGGCCTGGTTGGCTCAAAACTGGTGTAAATATTGGCCCGGAAATTTTTACAAGCCAGGCCAAAAAGATGGATTCAATTAGTCTTCACATGGCCATTTTATAGCGTCCCGGCACACACATTATTTTTGGTTAACCGACAAGTCTATACGAGATTTTTTCTTTTGTAGAAATTTTCTCATTTCATCGCAGCCCGGACGCACACCGAGCACAGACTCCTAGCCTGGACCCACAAAGCGAGTCGCCCATATGTGATACGGTTCCCAACCTTTTCCCGACCCTGCACGCAATTCTGAGCACATCGATCGATGCACCTGATGGAGTTTGAACGCATAGGCAAACTCGTCACTTCTGCGTCTTGTTTGCCCAAACAAATTTGCATCATCAGAAAAAAAAAAAAGATGCAACAACAGGAAAAAGATGAGTTCAGGTATGCACACCAGGCAAATCTAAAGTTGTCAGATATGCCACCCTCAAATTAGAGCTGAAACAAAGTTCTCGTCTGTTTCACATTTTGCAAACACATCATTCTCATGAAAAACATGCGCAGAAAAAGTTTCTAGGTGAATATTGGATCATAGTTTCTAGACTCATAAGAAATCATTATCGCGCCAGAATCATCTTGGTCAAAACGTAGTATATGCAATTTCTATGCCACAAACAAATTTCAGCTCTGAACTGCTCCTTGTATCCTCGCAAATCAGCTTAGTGTGCTAATAAAATTTTCTTTCCACTACTAAAGAAAGCCCAGACGGGTTTTTCTGAATCATCACTAAGAGTCAAGTCACATACAGTTCTTAACAAAAAGTATCTATATTAGAAACATGTCGTCTTAGTATAATACATACCACAGACAATTTTATGTGAAACCATCTCTACTACCAGCAGAAATATTTTTTTACCAAAAACCATCTGAGATAGAGATGAAGTTACAGATTGTTCTTTTATAAAAAATACGTCTGTGATATATTACAGACGACTTTTTACAAATATATCTCTTTGTTACGCATGGATATCACAAACGGTTTTAAAAAAATCATATGTAATACAGAAGGTCCAACCAGACTAGTGAATTACACATATATAAAACCTTCTAACCCTAACAGACATCCCTCTCAACCATCACCATCTCCTCCCCCCCCCCTCCCTCTCTTGTCTCTCGCTAGCACTCAATCCACACCAAAATCCCCATCCTTGCTGATAGGGTTTGGTCCTAGCCATGGCCTCGCTACCCCCACACCACTCGGGGGACCCGCCATCCCCGTCCTTGTTGCTCCTCCCCTCCCCAACCTCCCCCACAGGCGTCGGGGCCGACGCCGGGCTGCTCAGGCTGCTCACGTGTGATTCATCTATTGCACGGGGAGCCGATGGCTGAAGTGGGAGCCGTCGGTGGCGGTGCAGGAAACGGCGACGGAGCACTTCCAGGAGTGGCAGACCACCCGCCATGAGCTCCACCTCCTTCAGCCATCGTGCTCGGCCGATGGGGGCGGCAGCCTTGCTGCGCCTCGCGAGGGACGATAGCAACACGTCCCCTTCCGCCCCCGACTCTACCCCCACAAAAAACCCTCACCGTGGCTTCTCCTCCTCCCTGTTCGCCAACTTCAGCAGCTATGTGGCCGTAAAGAACAGGAAGCTTGTTGCACAGTTCGACACCTACGCATCCACCTCCGGTGCGGCCACCGGAGGCTTGTTTGCTGGGGTCTCCATCTTCGTCAACGGCTTCAACGTCCCATCCAGCCAGGTGACTACCACGTACAATCACCCAATTTAAGCGATGAATGTGATTACAATTCTAAAACTGCATGTTCACAGAGGAGGGGTAATGACTTGGATGATAAGTTTGATGTGGCTCAGTCCCTTAATACTAAGTTAGGGTGTTCAAACATATGGTACAAGCTCTACAGGCAGTCATTTGTCCTTCCCGTTGGAGGAAAATGCAGCTAAACATTCTAGTCGGCTACATTCAACTCTAACATAAGTTAAATTTAAGCTCAAAAGATCCAGTTCAAGTTAAAGTTTCAATCACTAGTTGAATTTATCACTAGCTTCAGACCAGTTTTTCATTTTTAGTTGTGTTATAACTGCTTGCCTTGATCTTTAACGTAGCCTTTCTGCAATTCTAGAATGTATTTTGATAACAGTTATCATAAGGAATATGCTAGACTAGAGTTGTATTACACTGGTTTATCTTGATTTTTGATACAATTTTATACAATATCAGGATTGCTTTTTTTTATCTGTCGTCATCAGAAATATGCCAGAGTTGCATAATAAATAAATCTACATTCCTCAATATATGTTCTAAACATAGTTACATAATCCATATTCATGGTGATACATCCGCACAGTTAGATTACTAGATTCATTAGTTGTGGAGTAGAGTTAGACAACTGATGTTTATTTGCCCTTTTACATAGATTATATATGGTTTTCTTTAAAAACCGTTTGTGACTGACTAAGTTACAGACGGATTTTTACCCGTTATGGTATCTTAATACCACATACGCTTTTTTTAAGATGGCTCGAAAACCCCATCTATAACAAGAGTTTAAAACCGTCTGTAATAAGGTTTTTTTTAATAGTGTTCCCCTTGCCATTCTCTTACAATATTTGGAAATTCCACAAAAGACATGCAAAGATAAACAATCAAAACCTCATTTTGTCATATAGATTATTGACAATATGTGTGAATAAAATATAATTGCAAAAGTGCCTACGTGAGAGTTATTTCGTATCACTTCATAGTATTTACATCATCAGAAAAATTGCTTGGAGTGCTTCTGTAAAATTGCTTGATGATAATCAGAAATTTTTCTCATGGAAAGTAGAAACAAAATTTCTTAAGAACTATGGAAAAATTTGTCTCAGCCATAACTAAAACTTGCTTTTACATAGTAACATTTAAGATGCTAGAAACCTTATTGAAGAAGAGCAAAAATATGCTACTTAGGTTATGTAAAAAAATTAAACACACACTGAAACATGACCTATTTCATATTTCAGGTAAAATAAAGCTACGAGCATATGTGTTGAGTCAAGAAAATGAAAATCCTATCCAAATACACACAAAAGGTCCGATGACCATATTCGTAAAACTACCAATAATCACAACAAAATAAAATAGAGTGCCTGCAGGAGTTGATTGAACTGCAGCTATGAATGTGCTTTTTTTATAATATCTATATATGAAAGTCCTTGATGCTGGTTAAGAAAGCTGTTTTAAGAAAAAGGTACTTGGCAGTGTTCAAAATGTTGCTTGTCTATAAAAATAAAGTTGCATACTCATGAAACTGATTTAAACACAAACTATTATGAATCCATGTTAAATATGACAATAAGATCGATTTCATTATAAAATGGAGAAAATAAATTATAAAGATATATGTGCTAACACATAAATTTTCAATACATTGCCTGATGGAACCATGAGCTTAAAAGATCCTAGCACAATTATCTGTTCATGTAAAATGCTTGATGGAACCATTAAAAAATACCTGATGGAAGATAAACAATACTTCAAGCTAACATAAAAATGCTTAATTACCACACACAAAAATAGATAAACAATTTGATTCAAAATGTTCAAAAAGTCAAAATGCATATATATTCATCCATCATGAGCATAAAAAATTAAGGTATGCGCCTTGTAGGGGGAACTAATATTGGGAACTTGCCTTCTTCCTCTTCAATACATACCTCCTTTTACCAAATTCTACATACGTCGAGGACAACTTTGGAAGTTCAAATCTATGACCAATTGGTAGAAGACTAGAAGCAGTTTGTTGTATGTTTATAAGTAAATTCATTGAATCTGATAAGCAACTTGTATACTCACCTCTAGTCTTGGGTAGCACACTCTAGCATGGCGGGGCCACACATATGCACAAAACAAGAATAGATTCTATCTATAAAGGAACTTCAAATGCACCTCATTGAAATCATATTTTGATCACACAGAAAAAAAATTCAGAGCAGTTCACTTGATTTGAGAAAAAGATGTTGGAGACCTGGCACATTGCATGAAACACAACTTGAACCTGCAAAACATGAGAAGCATGTCTTAAATGTTTGCTTCAAAACTTGTTTTCAATGAAACAAAAATACTTATTTGATATTCTTAAATTGTTTTCAACCAACATAAAAATACACTCATAAAAAATTTATTGCATCCTTTAGGATTCACCATTAGAAAGATGATTAATTAGCCATAACCTAGCATGAAAAATGACCTCAACATGCCACATGTGGACCCTATCATAGAGTAGCACCGCATCAGCCTCATTCAGAAACTATATAAATATAAATGAGCTCTAGTCCCTAGCAACATTGAATAGGGTGTGCCCCATAAAACATAGCAATCTATAAATACAAGCGTTGAACACCCTATCATGACGAGTAGATATAGTTATAACATGAAAAAAATGCTTGTGGACCATAATTAATTACCAACTAGTTCATAAAAAGTATTGAAACATAAGCCTCATTTAGAGCAACCATTTCCCCTAAAACACATGAAAAAGCAAAAAATATACAATATTTGGTAAAAACTACCTATATAAATTACATTCATTCTTCTGAAATGATAGGAACAATTTAAAAAACAAAAACACAAAATGCCTAAATCTAACATGAAAAGTAAAACTGAATAATGAGTACAAAAACTTACAACTTTGAACCAAAATACCTACCTTATGTACATGAAATTGCCTAATAACTCATTAAATGTTTACTATAAAACTGCTTGTAATTTTCGTCCAAAATTCTTGTCTTATAGACATAAAATGCCTAAACAACGTCCTAAGGTCCAAAATCAATACTCTATTGCCAGTTAACGAAAATCCAAAAAAGAAAAGAATTTGGAAACATTGATCCAGAAAAAATGCATTATGTTCCTTATTATTTTGATCTTATTAGCATCGAAGGCCCGCATCAGTAATGTTCAGAAATTGTATGAACAAATAAGAGCTCATATCCACAAGAACAATGAAGAATGAGTGGCCCAAGACATAGCTAGCTAGAAAGGACATTGTGAAGGCCCTATCATATTCATTTAACGTACGCCAAATTTGGATAAGACAAAATTGAGGATCGTATTGAAGTCCAAATTAGTTTATAACACCCCGTGAAATATGGACATGGTCATTTGGACCAGTCATCATCCATAAATAAAACATAATGAAAAATGGAAATCTACCTCATTGAACTTATATAATATGATCATATTGGTTAATCATTATACATTAAAAAGGGCAACATATGTGTTTAAGGCACTCGGAAGTAAACACATGAAAGCATGCAGTTTGCAGACACATCACTTCTGTTGAAACATTATCATATCATAATTTACTATAATATTTCATAGATTCTAAATGAGATCACAAACAACAACAAAATAAGATGAAATGTCTAAGGATCCCGCTTCCTGAATGTTGAAATCTAGAACACAATTGGGACTCTTAGAGATCAACCGGAGAAAAACTACCTAAATTAGCATACCGAAAACACCTCACACCTCAACCCTGTCGCCTTCCCGTATGAATTCATCCTCCTATCGATGGAACAACACCTATTAACAGCTTAGGATCTCCGAAGAACCTATCCAAATCCATGTCCCTGTCTACAAAATTGAAAAAAATCGCACCTCAAAAAACATCCCAATTCTGCATATTGAGCAAATGAAGGCACACATCCCCATTTTTTTTGTCCTCTCCCACCCACCTGTGTGCCCTCCTTCCACGGATGAAATCCCACCAAATTTGCAGAGGATGAAACATGTGAATCAAAAAATCATGTCCAAATGAACTGACTACCCTATCAAACAAGTGAAGAGCTAAACAAACGCATACCATGTTTTGGCTCCACCTCCCATGTGTTGCCTCCTTCAAACGATGGGATTCTCCTCCATCGTGAGGAAATCTATGCACCAATGAACACATCAAAAAGCGTATGTGTAGTATCTAGGTCCCTAAATAAGTGGTAAGTGTTCCAGTAATTGATGACAATCGTATCATTATGACTAACAAGTGTGTTTTGATTGGTATCAAAAAATTTAGTTCACAATGATGATTGGGTATTCTTGTTCCTAAGTTGATTATATGGACGATCAAAGGACATATGCATTAAGATTGATGATCTTCTAGTTTTAAGTGTCAAAAAGGAGATGAATGACATTTATAGTAGTATATGTCTTCTTTCTTAGTCTTTTTAATTGTGCTATAAAAGAGGGACTAAGAATAGTAACATGATCTAGTGAGTCTAGACTTGATTTGATGCATACTTATGAATTTCTAACACTAGGTAGCTCATAGAAGCCCTTGGTTGAGTCGTCAAAAAGTTAGAGCTCAAAGAGGGTTGAATTAGACGAGCTCAATAAGAAATATACCTCATCGGATAGTCCGATAACTTGAAATGAATTCTCACCTGAGTTTTCCTTTCAGTTCAGATCAGAAGAGAACTTAGTGTGTAGGATGATCCGATATCTAACTAGTGAAATCACCGGAAGCTTTTTCCATTGACACATGTTCAAAAGTTTTCGAAATGTTTCACCAGATAGTTCAGTGTTAAAGTGGTGAGTGAACCAGACTTTTTTCAGTAGAAGCAAAATTTCTAAGGGAAAATGAATTTAAGCTCACTGGATTATCCAGTGATGGAAAGAGGGGATCACCAGACTATTTCTTGTAGAGGTAAATTACAAGTGTATAAAAATGAAGCTCTACTCACCGGATAGTCTGGTGTTTTTGTTGTGCTCACCAGACAAATACACCAGATTGATATTGTAGAGAGGTTCAGAAGAGGCTTCACTCACCGGATGGTCTGGTATAGGAAAAGATGACATCATGAGAGTAATTCTTGTAGAGAGGTTTGCAACAAGTGTTTTAGCCTGGTTCTTCTGACCGGATTGTCTGGTATTACTTCAGTGGTCAGCGGATGAGTACACCTAAGGATCAACGTCTAGTGACAGCTGTCACAGTTATCTCGGGAGTTTCTACTCACCGGATTATCCGGTATGTGTGAGATGGTACTTACCAGATCATCCGGTGCTAATAGAAAAAGTGGGTGGTTAGGCAGCGACTAAATTTGGATATCTAGCCTATAAATAATTCCTCACTTGATTTCATTTGTTTCTCTGGTAACCTAGAGGAGTTCATACACTATGTGTATCATCAAGAAGCAAGAGAGTGCACTTGAGTTGATTTTCAAGTCTCTAATTAACGGTTAAGGACTTTATTAGTGCTTCAAGAGTAGCAAGTGTGCATCTAGCTGTAATCTAGGTTTGATCTTGGTCAAGTGAAGCTATTGGCCTGTTACTCTTAGTGGTTAGTAACACCTAGCCGTTCTTTAGTGATTGGAGATGTCTCAGTGAGCTCTTAGAGTTCTTGTGAGAGCTCCAGGACTTGATTTGATGACCACCAATCCGGAGATAGAGAAGTGGCAATCATGAGTGAGAGCTTGAGACTTCGTGACTAAGGGGGGCGATATCCTTTGTGGATGCTCCAACGAGGACTAGGGGAGTGCCAACTCCTCGATACTTCAAAAAAAAACGGTGTTCTCTTATCAATCTCCTTACTTTTCTTCATTTATATTTGAACATTTTACTTCTTGCAAACTTTTCTTTCTGCATTTACTTTATGTTCTAGCTTGCTTGTTTTTTCTACTTCCGTCTAGTTTGATCGTGTAGTCATATTTCAATTTATCTAGACTAAAGTTGCTACTTATTCTAGATTTTGGTAGGATTAAAAAATAATAATATTCCAATTCACCTCTTCTATTTTCTTAGGCTATTCGATCCTTTCAGTAGAAATATGGGAGAGAAAAAAAGGGAAGAGTGAATTGAAGCGTGGAGAGGGGAGAAATGAACTAGGAGAGAGGACAAAGCTCAAATGAGGGAGGCGAAGGCTTTCCCCACTTAGAATTGATATGCGGGCAGCAGATCTAGGAATCACATGCAGCGTCCCTTGAGTCAGAGAGATCACCTCTCGACGGATACAACCGTTGCTCCATCGTCCCTCTGAGGTGGCTCCGCGCCTCATAGAGGTGGAGAGGAGGCGCAACGGCTCATCTGAGCGTCAATGGCGACGACTTATCCCAATGGCAATGCACGAAGATGGCAATAGCGAGTGACCCCAAACATAATTTCATTGGCCACGGATAGCACATCCGAGAAGCAACAGCATCAACAAGTCGTCCCATCTGGTTGGCAATGCATGGTGGCAACCTATTTTTGGGGCCAATAATGGTGGTCGAGACTCGATTCTGAGAAAGAACAAGAACAGGAAAGGGGAGACGTGTGGGAAAAGTGAAGGTAGGAGAACTAGTGCGTAGATAGCTCATGTCATGTGAACACGCACCAAAATTGAAAGTTCCACTTACTGCACGGATCGAAGGATGCGCAACCGACAACCGATCGAGCGTGCAAGTCACCCAATAAATACATGTCCGCTTGGAATTTATATTTTACCCAAAAAGATATATTTAGAAGACCGATTAGCCCAAAAATATTACATCTGTTTTCGGCCTCTCCACCTGTAAAACAAAAAAAAAAACCGCCTCGCGAGCTCCGACTAAAAATACTCAAAACTATCGGGAGTATCGATCAGTAGGCTCGAGTCCTCAGCTCAGAGCAAGCCCTTGCGGCGAGGGCGATCCCACTGGCGGTGGCTGGCAGCGGCGAGCGCGTCGCAGTTAGCGGCGAGGGCGAGCAAATCAGTGGCGTAGCGAGCCAACCCTAGACGAGCTACGATCCAATCGGCGGTGACGACGACGAGATCCCCAACTGATTCACGCAGCTGCCTCGCCTCCCTCGAAGCTGCTTCTCGTGTTACTTGCTGCTCGTTGCTGAGCTACACTCTACCCCCCCCCCCTCCCCTCCCCTCCCCTCTCTCCTTGGCTGTGATTCCCGTGATTTAATCTAGTAGCAGTAGAACATAATCGTATGGTTCGGTGAAGATGTTGTTCTCTGTTGGATCGCAGGTTGTTCTTTGGTTGGGATGACTATCTTCGGTTTTGTTGTCGGTGCACAAGTTCGTGTTGTTCTGTGGATCCCTGGAATTTGTATTCCTTCTCCTCTTCTTTAGTTAATCAAAGGCATAGCTCTTGCCTCCGTTCTAGAGCTCATGATTTTGATTGCTAATTTTCTGAACAACTGCATTATACTCACTATTCTTGCATGGCTCGTTTTTTTCCTCTTACCCAAACAGCCTTTTTCAGGGGGGAAAGAAATCCGCTGCATTCCAGTATTTCCTTGTGCACAGAAAAATACAGATGGAAGGCAGGTATTTTCGGGTGAAAAAATACCGTGCTCCCAACAGGTCCTAAGGAATGAGCAATGCACGCACGCTGCTCCTGATCACATTCTCGTGTTATTCCCTACGAGCGCAATGCCAGATGCAGGACTACCATGAGAAGTGAGAACCACCAAGTAGGTTTCTTACATAGTATTCTTCATATAAACAAACTAAAAAGACTAAGATTTTTTCAAAGGAAAACTACTTCATTCTAACAAACTAATTTACATATGGTTTTTTTTCGAAAATCTCCACAGACAAAGAGATTACCTTATAGAGTTGCTTACAACGGCTAATTCACAAAGCTTCTCTAAATATCAAATCTTTTACAAGTGGAATACTACACACTATGGTGCGAAGAGCTTCGAAGACTAGGTAAAAACTAGATTGCTCTCGCTTTTTTACTTTTGCTTCTGGATAACTTTCTTTCCAACTATTCTCCTCCTTTTATAGCCAAGGATTCATTTATCAGCCTTACTCAGCATCATGTGACTTTACATACATTACGTGCCCTCACGTGTATTATATGTCATCGTATGCTTATGTTATCGATCTCTAACTGGCCAATAATAATGATAGCTCCGAAATATTCATTGCTTAATATTCCTATATAAATTTATTATGTACGGCTATATTTTCTGCTCAATATTCTCATACAAATTATTTGATGCTCTATCGATAAGATGTTAATCCTCATTTCCGCAAGAACCGAAATCACGTTAATCCTCATGTGAAACTCACGTTAATCCTCATTCCCGCAAGAACCGAAATCAATAAGATGTGCACCTGATGCGAGACAACAAGCCTTCTTGTTGACTTCGCAGGGTACAGTCTTTGCACCATTAAAATGCACCGTAGTCCAGTGCGCAGGTCCAATTTGGAACAGCAAAAGCTACAATTTCAAGTTGTTTGGTTTGAGAAATGAGGTGATCCATCGCATCTAATTTCTAACCGGTATATTTGGTTTAAGGAATGTAATAAATTAATCTATCATTATCTCATTCCTCACGGGCATACGATTAGTGAAAACATGAGTGATATTATCATCCCATCAAAATTCATATGATAAATTCATGATGAATCATCCTGTCTAAAATGAGTTTATTTCTCGAACCAAACATCCAAAACGTGCAATTACGGTCACAGCGTAGGAGAATAAAGAGTAATGGGTAGCCTAAAAAGATTCAGTAAAAAAAATAGTACTGGTAGTAAGAGTGTGATTATTTTAATTTTGGATTGTGATTTTCAGTTTTTACAATTTAGAGATAAAATAAATAGATGGTTTTTTATAGTTTTTTATAATTCGATTATTGGATTACGAGAATCTGAGAACCTAGTTTCTCTAAGCTTTTTATAGACGGTAAAAGTCTATTTTATTAAACTGTCTATAAATTTTTTTTAATCTACGATAAAAAATCTAAATTTTTTTCACAATCCAACATTTACCATCTATAATATATAAATTATTTTTTAAAATTTTCGGCCGAAACAAAAAGACTAAAAATTAGCAGATACTCCCAACACGTCTGAATCTCCGTGAATTCTGATTCACCAACACAACGGATTCACTTCTGCAAAGCTAAGCAAAGCGAAGCTTGCCCATCGGAGAAGCAACCAAAGGCATCAGCTTTCGGGGTTCTCCTCGTCCCCTCCTCCCTCCCGCCGTCCCCTCCCACCCCGCGCGCTATGTTTCCGCGCGACATCGCCAGGGCCGCGCGCCACTTCGCTGCCATGGCACGAATCGTCGGCCCGGTGAGTCCCCGAGTCCACACCTCCCCCTCTTCCTCCTCCTCTGCTATCAGCAGCAGCTCCATCGGATTTTCTCGCTGGCCACCCCTCTGCTCTCCGCGTCCAGGACCCCAAGGCCGTGAAGATGCGCCGCCACGCCTTCCACCTCCAGCAGTGCGTCACCCCTCCTCTCTCCCTCCCTAATCCGTCGATTTACCCGCTAAATTTCAGCTTTCCTCGAGCCGTGTGGTGACTTGGTTGACCTGGGTTCCAGGTCGGGGTCCACCTCACTCTCGGCGTCGGCCGTCCTCCTGCCGCGGGACTCCCTGGCTGACCCGCCGCCGCTTCTCGACCGTATCTGCGCAGCTCACGGGCACGTGGCGGGGGACGTCGCGCTCACGGCCGCGTCGCTTGTCGAGTCGTTCCTGGTAGCGGAGCAGCGCGATAGACCCGACCAGGTTGGTTACAGCGTCATGACTGTGTATCGAGGTCGTTTTGTGCTAAATTGTTTGCTTGCTTGTTTACTTTGATGACTGCAGGAATTGCACCCGAGGTTGGTACCGGAGGCGCGTCTTGATGTGCTCGTTGAGGTGAGGATAATAAGCGGGGATGTGCAATTTGGCGTCCTGCAACCATTTGTACTTGCATTCCATCACCGTTAGTTAGTCCAGCGCCTGGAATTGTGTCGATTCCATACATAGCTAATACAGATATGCAAGTTGATCCATGCGCTTCTTAGTACTTAAGATCAATGCATAGAGCAGTTTTAAAAATAGTGCTTAGAGCAGTTTGATGCTTGTTTTGATCACATATGCATGCCATCCAAATGTTTTGAGTTTTATTATTATGGAATTAATATTTTTGTATTTAAATGGAGGTCTATGCTCCTCCTTTTCCTCTGGGGTTGTGTCAAAGGTTGTCAAAATCCCGTCAACTCATCATTCTCATCTGGCTGGCACTGTGGAAGCTGAAGCTGACAATGTGGACATGCCAGTAATGCTGCAGACAACAGCGGGAGTTCATCCAGGGGCTAGTGGTGGTGCCCTTGTTAATTCATTCGGATGAATGGTTGGGCTGGTAACAAGTTATAAAATATAAATTTATTTTGAGGCCTCACTTCAGAAATTAAGTGCACCTTTGTATGATTTTCATCAAGTTATTCTGTCATTTCATCGACAGTATCGGCTTTCCATTTTTTATGTTGGATATGTGCTATTTGTGAAATCTCTTTACAGTCATCTTGTTTTCTTGCACTTGTGAGCAGACGCTTACATTTATGTCATTCATTCTAGTGACTAGAGGAACAGCGTGGTATTCATTTTCCAAAAAGCTCAATCTTATTTTTTTCAGCCACTTATTTCTTTGGCTTCCATATCCAGCAATGCTAAGCATGGTGGTTGAAGCACAATACCTCATATGAATTTCAGCATCCCCAGCAAATCGTTGGAAACAATCTTCAAGTATTCATGTGCTACTTAAGTTTGCTCATATCATTTTCTGCTCTAAACTGTAGTCATCATTGATGAAATCGAAACCATTTTGAGCACATATGAAATTAGGAATGCATTTCACTTTTCTCTTTTTTTACAGCAATTGGAGATTCCACAAGTTTGGAGCAATTGGACAAACACGATGAAGTGCTCTCGTCAGTTTGGGCTCTGGACCCATCATCATGCCCATTCATCAGCAGCTTTCCTGAGAAGAGCAAAGAGGAAAAAAATTTGGAGTTCTCAAAGTTTCTTAATGATAAGCAAGAAGTTTTGAAATCTAGAGGAGATCTGGAGGAACTCTTTAGGCACAAGATACCCAGCAAAATATAGATTGGATCCACTGAATAAGTTGCAGGGAGAAAATTTCAAAGCTTTGGTCATGGAGAAGTGCAGAAGTTGCTTTGTTGGGGGAAAGCACTGAATAAGGGATTCAGATTACTTAACGAAATGCCAGACTATCAGCTGCCGCTCTATTTTTTGGGGGGAATTTCCCAGCAGAAAGGTGTTATCAGAGCACATTCAGCTTATTTCTAGAAGGTTAAGACATGCCTCGGGGGATGTAGACAAAATTGGAATTTGCATAGAAACACAGCTTTTATTTTTTTTACTAATTGAAAAGGGCAATTTCAGCCATTTCTTGTACTGACTGAAATGGATGGTTTCTGCCGTTTCTTGTAATTCTACGTTAAAGTGTACTAAAAGTATTCATCTCGGCTGCTAAAGCCAATGAAAATCAAGCTAGGAGCCTAGGATGTTGATCTCCTACTACACTTCGCCACATTTACACCCACATGGATCCTATAGGCATTTGATTCATCACTTCACGTAGATCATGCGTACCCTGGTGCAGCATCTATGTGCTCGCAGTATGAACAGCTATAGGTCTTCATTTCTCAAGCCCAGAAAATTATGTATATAGTCAGTAAAATAGGCCTTCTCAAGCATCGTGGTGACAATCAAAGGTCCAAAATTAGCAATAGCTGGGCGTCACAAGGCAAGAAATGGCATAATTAAGCATGCTATCACTATGTAGATTGTATAGCTTCAGACAGTATCTAACCGGTACAGTGAAGACACACTTGATGCCCTATTGTAGTCCAAAACATTTGTTCTACGATATTCAAGTAACCTTACAAAACAGTTTCAAACAGTTAGGATAAAAGTCTCTTGTTTGTAGAGGAGAAGCTCCCTTAATGGTCAGAAAAATGTATGGTCAAAACGCTTCATGAATGTGTCTGGAAAATAAAGGTCGCTGCTAGCCCGCTACACTCTTCTGGTTCCCTGAAGGCAGGCCCATCCATCCATTGCAGATACCAATATGCTGTCCAAGTACCTTGAGTAAACTTCTTCAACTTTCGGCACCTGAATTATATGAGATAAAAATATTAATAAAAAGTACAATAAGCACATAAACTCCAGATGGAATAAATTGAATATTAGAGTCGATTCCTTTACCTGCTCCTCTAATATTCCAGAAACAGCAACTATTCCACCAGGTTTTGCATAACCAACAATGTCTTCAACCAACTCCAGTAAGGGATTCAGAAGTATATTTGCTGCAACTATGTCGTGTGAACCTCTTGAGGGCTGCAAGTCAACGTTATTGGTGGATTTGTTCCCTTCGGATTTGTTGATGGTACTTGGGAAGCATGAAGGCTGGGCATTCTTTGGGACCAAATAAACAGGCATTTGGTTGGAGTGCAAGCCATTCAGCAACAAGTTTTCAGAAGCTGAGGTTACTGCTTGAGGGTCTATGTCTATCCCAGTAGATTGAGCAGCGCCCATCTGCATTCATAAGCCAACAGTGAGTGTATGGAATAGGGTAACACCGCCTTCTTGCAATGACGCTTGACAGCAGTAAACGATAAACACACAAAGACATGACACCTTCAGAGCTGCAATCCCCAAAACTCCGGTGCCTGTTCCATAGTCCATGAAATATTCACCCCCTTTAATAACTTCTCGTAGAAGTACAAGGCACAGCTTTGTTGTCGGATGTTCCCCTGTCCCGAAAGCCAAACCTGGATTGATGATTATATTTGTGGCCTGTGGATCCTGTGGATGGAAAAGGATGAGAAGAAACATGAGTTAATTTCTTAGTTCAACTAGATTATCAGCATAGGAAAAAAATCAAACAACCTCCTTAAGATTTCTATAAAAAAAACTAAATGGAAATAGATTTGAAGGCATACAGGGGGAGTTCTCCATTTAGGAACAACCCAAAGACCATCAGCCACTTCAGTGGACTCGTATGTTTCCTGCAGACCACAAGAGTAATATTTTCAAGTAATCGTGCACCCTATGTAAAGATAAGCAAAAATTGATTCGATAAACAGGTTAGAGCCATGCATCTAGTTATACAAGTCAAAAGTATGTTATTCCACAATTTGAAATATAGATACCGAAAGGATACAATCGTAAAACGGTCTAACTTAGATTGTTGCAAATTTTATGTATTTTGGCCCATTTTCCCCCTACCCAAAATATCGATCCATCTTTTGAGAATAATTGATGAGTGGACAGTTTTTTTTCTTGACTGTGTGACAATTTGGGGACAGAAAGATCGACATTGTACTTCGTAGGCCATGAGCAGGAAAAGTGCACACTGTACAGCATCCAGATCCTAACCTGCACAGTTGCCACCCAATCGCACTGCTTCCCCACAGAGGTTTCATACACCGGGCTGTAGTCCAGACCAGCTGCGCTTGCCGCATTTGAAACGCTCGAGCCCACGTCCTCCCCATCGGCATATATGGAGGTTATGGAGATCTGCAGAATTAACATTTTTGCTTCAGCTCAATTAGCCTAATCGATTGCAGGAAGATCATCTGACAGCAGCGTAGTCATGGGAATTGCGAGTCGCACACACAAAAGGGACTCACTTCATCGAGATTTCCAGCATCGGCGATGTCATCCAGAGTCACGGAGCTAGCACCGAAGCACAAGAGCGCCTCGGAGAGCACTTCCTGGTTCTCGATGTCACAGTTGAAGAAAAATGTGTGAAACTACTCGCGGTAGGTGGAATGGAAGAATCGAAGTGGCCATGAATTTATACTGACAGCGTCCTGCCTGCGGCATCGGATGCGGACGGAGAGGTAAGGCGCGGAGAGGTCGGAGCCGGCTGCGGCGGAGCTGGAAGACGCCTCATCCCCGTCTTCGACCGCGCGGGCGTAGAAGCTCAAGCCTCGCCGGGCGCCGCTCGAGCCGTAGCGGAACGGCGAGGGGCGAGTGTAGAGCGGGAGGTTACTGCCGCCGGTGCCGCTGCTGATGCCGTAAGGGACGCGAGGCGCGAGGGTTCGGGACGAGGATAAGGTGGAGACAAGGCGTCGGAGAGGGGCGCGGCCAGCGCGCACCAGCTGTGGCAGCATCTCGGCGCCGGCGGCACACTCGCGCGCCGCACAGGCCTGAACCGAAATGGGCGGCTCAGTGCGCAGCGTGGTGTGTCGGAATATGCCTTTAGGCTTTTTTTTTTCCCGTTTCCTCAGTTTTTTTGTGTGTGTGCTGCAACGTGTGGCTTTGGCGGCTATATATACGGTATCGTAGTAGAGATATACTTGCATCAAGGATCATTTGCCCTTCATTCTCATTGGGAATTTGGGATAGGTTAAACCATTTTTTTTTTCGAACAATGAGAAGGAACACTGCTTTTTCATTTAAGAAGAAGTTTTGATACGCTGGAAGATTGGTTTTTCTTATTTGGAAGTTGAAATGAAACTAAGTAAAAGTTATTTTTGATAATTTGAAAGGTGGACTCTAATTTTCTTATGGGGTTTAGAACTTTTTCAACAAAGTTCAAACGAATTTGTTCAATAGAAAGTCGAAAGTGTTTACTTTAGAGTTGAAAAGCAGGGGGAGGAGAAGGGGGGTGATAACCATGCTTTCATTATCGTTTTGTTCATTTGTTGCATCTGTTCGGGCTAGGGTGTAGTTTGCCCAGTTTCAACAGGTAAGGAGTTTCGGATGTCTAGTTAATTTATTCAAGATTATTTTTTAAACTTGAAAGTTTAAGAATGTAAAAGTGGACTTTTTTCTTATTTTCTTAGCTGGGCCTAGGGAGGATCCTCCTGCCTCCTGAAGCCAGCTAGAAGTCGGCTGGTGGGAACCGTGACCTGTGCGGTACCTGGCTCCACCGGCAGTTTGAACTTGAGCGTGCTGACCTGTTGACCAAATGAAATGCGCGTAGCAACACCGAAGGAATGCTAGTGGACTGCGCGAGAAACGTGACATGTTATACTCTGTCAGCTTCGCACAGGTCAACTACGACCGGTGAACTTTACTACTCAATATGAGCATATTTGGCAGAGCTTTGACTCTTATATTCAACTTAAATCTAATGTTTATCTTAAATTTGATGTTTGTAAGTAAATATACAATAATTTAAGTAAATATTTTTAGTTTAAAATGACTCATCCAAATATCCATAATGTATACCCAACTTTAACTTTACGAATTTCTAAAGATACAAATATCTTACTTAAAAAAAATTAAAGCTAGAAGGACTCTACCAAACAACCTCCGTACTACTACTCGACTTAAAAACTAATAATTCCAATACTGCCCCCACTAAAGTTGCAGATATTACCATCCACACCTATCTGTGTACCAGTATCAATCTTAACAACTGATTCTAATCCACTGGCACGTGCAGCGATACCATGGATTACGTGAACGCAGCACATAAGATGACGACAGCAAGTCACAAATCAGTTGGGAATAGAGTTGCTCAGTTACTACTAAAAATCAGTTCAAATGGGACACCACCAATACAGAAGGCATAACCAGACATGGCTCGTTTTGCCTGGTTTCAGACTGCCGCTACTAAATTCCATACATTTTTAACCAATGAACCGGGTATACCTCACAAGATATCAGAGCAAATTGAAACAAGTAACAGTAAATAAATAAAAGGCTATTTTGTGCCATTTTCTATATCGAATGCCTTATGTACAAGCTTTCACCAGATGTAGATCCCCAGACCATGGTATTCGAGGCAATTGATCAAATTGATAGTGAAGGAAAGCCGGTGCAACAAATTTGATCTACCCTTGTGCTTTCAGAGAGTACAACAATTCCTGGGGCAGATAGGAAAACAATGCAGTAGCGTCAGAAAAGAAGCAACGGTAAAATAAATATAAGTGGTTGGACAGTCATTTGGAGATTGAGAATACCAGATCGCCTCGACCAGTGGCGAGCAGAGGGTACAGGTCTGAAAGAGATTTCTCTTCCCACAATCTTTCTAAGCCATTAGATTGATCCGGTTTTGTCTCATCTGTACGTGTGTTATTGGTCGCCAAACATTCATCCATGGAGTTTTTCCTGATATATATTTCGACTTCTTTGGGTTGCCGAGACAACTGAAGAGCAACAAACTGCAAAGACGCAGAAGCAGAGCCTTTGCTTATTCATCTTGAGTCAAGCAAACTAACATTGCTTAAGACTAACAAGTTGGCAGATAATGCTCACCTGGCAGAGATGCTGGACAAATAATGTTGGCTGACAACTGAGATAAAGCTTTTCCAATTTAGGCATACTTTGTCCATCAAGTGGAAGCAGAACTAGATACAAGTTGAACTGCAAGAAAGAAAATTCAGCTAACCAAATTGATTGAAGACATGGACTTCTTGTGCAAGTTCTGCTAGCTCAGGGGCACACATATTTAAATACCATTGTATGTGATGTACTTTCTTTTTACCTTACTATCAAATTCATCAGCATTACGGAGGTGGTCCACCAACTTGGCAACACGTCCACCCTTGGCCATCCTTCCACTGGAGCCACTGGCATTGCCATGTCGAGTTTGACTGCGGACGCCATTTTTCCCCCAAGCAAGCATCTCTCCCCGCAACGGAGAAGTAGTCAAGATATCTCTAGCACCTCCTAAGTCTTCATTATCCTCAAAGCTATTATCGATACTGCCAGTGGCCTTAGAAGGGGAACGCCGTGGCACAGGCCATCTCCGAGCTCTTTTGTGCCTTACATCTGGGGAACGATCATCAACAGAAGATGACCCTTTGCTTCCATCATTGCCATTTTCTTCTCTGTCCTCATCATCAAAATCAGTTGGGACAATATCAGGAGAACTAGTTCGCCCTCTTCTCCTCCTTGGCCGCATATTCACCCGAGTCTTTCTTGAATAAGCTGAATCTGTTGCTTTTGCAGTGGAGCGCTTCTTCACAAGTGCTTCTGTTTGTCTCTGAAATGTCTCAGCAATGGATTCTTGAATCTTCCATGAGAAATGAAGCTAATGTCAGTAACAATAAGAAAAAATGAATACCAAATGATCAGGGGACATCATTTCCCTACAGACTTAAATGAATTGCTGATTGGCAGCTAGATAAACCTACCTTTTTGTTGCGAGTCCACTCCTCTTCACTGAAAGCAAGTTCCTGTGGTACTAAGTAAATTAGAAGTACTGCACCAAAACTAGAATGAAAGCTAACCAAAGAAAGGAAAGTGCGATAACTGGAGAACTTATGCATCACCTCTTCCTCATACTTATCAACATCTGGATATAAAGCCAAAATCAAAGCGTCATAGTTAGGATCATCCCTCAGGGAACGTCTACTTGCACAATGAGTGCGGCATGCTGGGCATTCATTATTTCTGCAAAAACAAAGCATCACTTAGATTATCATAGAAAGAAAGTGTACTTTTGGCTCTTGAGACTGCAACCAGGTTAGGCCTCTACTTTTTGAAAAATGACACTGAGACAAGACATTTTAGACAAATAATATCTGGTACCATACCCAAGCCTCATGGATTTATCTATGCAATCCCTACAAAACCGGTGCAAACACTCCATAACCGTCCTTGTCTTCCGAATAATGCCTGCAGAATAGGACCATAAGAGAGGCAGATGGTCAGATATGCACATTTTGCAAGAGATGCTACATACAAATTCAAAATGAAAACCTTACTCAACCTAACTTCTTAATATAAACCACTAATACAAACTTTTTGTAAATATGAGATTATGAACTTGACTTTATGGCTTTTTTCAAAGGGAAAAGGAGAGACATATCCACAGACATGTCCTTATTTATCCTAAGGCAATGACAATTTGCACACTTTGCATACATGAGAGTTTGTGCAATATTGAATTTGCTAGTTTCACCTTTTGTAGTAAATAGTAACTATAACCTCACATCTACATAACAACAGCATCAAACTCCAGTTGCAAGTGAAGTTGTCAGCAGAGAGACTGTACAATGTAAAGAGCAGCTCTGAATCTGAAAGCAAGTAGACAAAGCACATTTGTACCTAAGCATATAGGGCACTGCACTTCCTTCCGAATATCTGTTAATTTCACAAGTATAAACCTGTATGAAAAAACAACATTTAGTTACCGTTCGAAGCTTTTGACTAAAATGAGGATAAATCTATTATTTTTCCTTTCTCACATCAATTACTTATCCACAATTTATGGAACACAAAGAA
The DNA here is from genome assembly GCF_958298935.1 of Phragmites australis. NCBI lineage: Eukaryota > Viridiplantae > Streptophyta > Magnoliopsida > Poales > Poaceae > Phragmites > Phragmites australis. The sequence continues at coordinate 31,419,569 of NC_084929.1, read as the reverse complement.
GTCCATAAGATAATTTACATAGCCAGGACATGAAGAAGGTGATGTTCACAATGGGACAAACCAAATTGAAATTATCAACATTTTTTTCCGCAAACAATTGAAATTATTAGCACTGAAGAAGTGATTGGACACCAGAAAGGGCTCTTAATCTTGCTGGCTCATATTTGACAACCAGAAAAAGAAATAAATACTAGAATATATAGAGTGGCTGAAAAGTTTAGTGGACTCAATAAACCAACATGATCTGAAAGACAAAAATACGATATCTGCAAGAAGTGTGACTACAGAATTATCTGGACTGGATGATGTGTAGCAAAAGAGCTTTGCTAGTGACCAACATTCTCTCCTAATTGGAAACTGTATTGATCTAACAGCAATTGAGGGGCTGAGTTGCACCTACTAACAAGTATGAAATGCAGGACATGGAAATGCACAGTATAAAAGAGAAAAAGAAAAGTAAAGCAGTGTTACCTACACGGACACGGATGTCAGAATCCGACTCGGATTTAGGTGTCCGATTCAGCAAAAAAAAATTGGACACATAAAATACAACTCGGAATCTGACTTAGATTCGGAATATCCGATTCGGCAAAAAAATTGGGCACACGGGTGTCTGATACGGTGAACCTTAAGACATTCGGCTGCAAGGGAAGACATACAAAAACAGGTGATGGGAGGGAGATCATATGCTACTCCATATCACAAGAACAAGAAAAGTTGGTGCACGGTGCACCAAACTGAGATAAGGCCGAAACAGGGTAAGACCTATGGCAGTCATGGAGGTCAGGATAGCAACCGTAGAACAATATACCATAGATTCAGAGCTTGACGGCACAATCCATGACTACGAAAACTGCAACCCTTCCCATGAACAGCTGGAAATACGAAGAACAGATCCCCAGTACAGATGGCACCAGTGGTATAATTGATACCCCCGGCGCGCGCGCGCGCACACCACCACCCACCCACCGGAAGATCTTACATGGGATTGGAATTAGCTTGAATTACACTCCTGAACCATATGTTAAGAGAATGGCTCTCCACGAACCATTCAATATGACGAACACGGCTGCACGGGTGGCAGACTGGCAAGGGGGGCCGTCGCCTGCGCATGTAAGACCATTTTGCGATCTTGTAGGTGAGGCCAGCAGCAACGAACCGGACACAGGAAAGAGTTCGCCGTCGCCGCACAGGATTCAGGAACAAGAAAAATAGCGAGCTGTTCCGATAGGCCGATAGGCAGCTGAACCAAGACGAACAGGAGTGCCGATTCCGCTATGGCTGGCGGCTCCGGTGGAATAGCTTCGGCATGCGACGATCCACCGTGGATGCCGCCCCCCGGCATTTGCCGTCACGAGCACGGCGCCTCCGGAGCCGTGCGACATGACGAAAGCATGCATGCTACGGAAAGACCCCAGGCCTTGGCGGTGATAGGAGCGCTTGTGCCGCCGCCGCATGAACGAAGCAGCCACCGCCAGCGCCGCCGGCTCGACAGAACGAGAACAACTCAAGGTGGCCCGCCGCCACGACGAACCTGAGCCAGCACGAGAGTCGCGATACCACGAAGATCCCATGCCTCGCAGGCGAAGGGAGCGCTCGAGCCGACGTCGCACGAAGAAAGCGGCCGCCACCAGCGCCAACGGCTGGGCCAGACACCTCCCGACGGCGCCCTCCACTACCACCCCCTGAACCAGAGCTAGCGCACGGGGACGCGATGACACGACGACGCCAAATCGCAACGGGAGGCAGAGCAGGAGACGGAGAAGGACATGGGAAGAGCGGAGAGGAAGGAAGGGAGGGGAGAGGAAGGAAGGAAGGGAGCGGAGAGAAGGACATGGGGCGGAGAGGAAGGAAGACGGCGGTTCACGGTTTACTTACTCGTCCATCTCGCCGCCGCTCTGCAACGACTGGCTGTCGCAGTCCTCGTCGCCCCCGCCCCCGCCGTCGCCTTCCTCCTCGTCGTCGGCATCGGAATCTGCCAAGCCCATCAAACGCACACGCCGGTCAGCGAAGCCCATACAGAAACACGCACCGCGATGCGTACGCGCATCGCGAGGAGATGGCGTCCGCGGGCCACGCGTCGTCAAAAGCTCAGTACCGTAGCGCCGGTCCTTCGCCTGCCGCGGCCCGCCCTCGTGCTCCTCAGCCGCGGCGGCTCCGTTCAGCAGCAGCTTCGGGGGCAGCCCGCCGCTGTCATCCGCGCCAGGAGCTTCCTCGACGTGGCCGTCGGGGCCTGGAGAGGCGGACGATGGGAGCGGGCGCTTCTGCGCGGGCATTTCCGCCGCTCGCTCGTCTCGGCGCGCGCTGCGGCGCGAGGCGTTCATGCCGGGAGGGGCGAGGGAGGGAGCGAGGAGGACGAGGGGGGAGGCTGGGTGGTGGGTGGAAGGAAGCGGCTCGAGTCGAGGGAGGCGGAGAGCGAGAGGAAAAGAAAGGCAAGGCAACGCGAACGCGAGGCAGGGGGGCGCAAGGGGGAGGAGCCCTGCCTCCGTGTCGTGTAACTTCGGGTTGGTGCCGATGCGCGTGGCCGCGTGCGCCGGATGCCTCTGGCTCGCTGGCTGGCGCCGCCGCTCCCGGTCTTCTTCTCCGCCCGTTTCTCGTTTGCCTAGTGCGCGAGGTGGGGCCGGGGGCCGCCGTCTTACTGGCGTGGTTCCGATGCTCGTAACCGTCTGATGGAGCAGGGGCTCCTTTGGACCGAGATCCAGCGGGCGCTTTGCATTTCCTCCGCCCGGTGCGGTGTCGTTCCAAGGCAAGAAGCTTGTCTCCGATCACGTGCGTCGGTGCATCTTCGGGTCAACGGGGACGGCAGCGACGGCGTGCTGAGTTTTCAAGGATTCAAGGAGGAAGCGCGATTTTACACGGGGCAATGAGCGGGGAGCATATTTTGTTTCGGATGCTGAAGCTATGACAACGTTTCTAGAATCTAGATTGCAACTGCTGTCGCTGTAATGACTAGATTTTTTTTAACACCGCAGAGGTACGCACAGACTCACACAGCGTTTATGAAAAAACGGAGATGTAAAACTTGCAAATTAATAGAATTACCGTAGACATCTTGCTATCAACAAATACATCATCTATCACTGGAAAAAAAAACTCCATATAATAAGACGTAAAGAGTAAACATAGAGTTAGTTCATATAATAAAAATATAATAGACTCCATTAACCATCTAAACTAAGATTTGATTCTATTAATGACTAGATTAGTCATGCTTGAGTTTTGTGCGGTTGCGTCCTTTGTGTCAGAGGTTTTGTTCATCGTTTATTTGTGAGATACCACTGTACAATGTGTCAGAACTACTGTGCTACAAAGATTTGCTCTTGATGATGTTATGTGCTAAAGGCACCAAAGAATCAAAAATGGGTTGCTACCCCTCCGTTTTACAATATTTTATTCATCTTTCTCGACAGGATCGACGTGACTTAGTGTTTTTTAGCCTGTGTAAACTCGGGCGTCATGATTAAATATTACATACGAATGAAGGAAATATCTTTATAAATGAATCTCCAGGACCTTCATCATATTGGAGCCTTATATCGAATTCCCCTTCCCGCATTACCTATAAACTATCTTGATAATATAAACACACTTCTTAATTTTCATATGCCTCAAATTTAGGAGGTGCAATCAGCGATCATGTGAACATATGTGAACATGTGACGGTTGTCATGGTTAGAGCTCTAGGGTTTGTGACGACGGCTTCCCGACGGAGATTTATTTGCTGTCAAGCGTAGAGGGAGGTCGGCGGGCGACAGACCAACTCAGCAGAGGAGATGGGCACGGGGGCAAAGCGATGACAAGGCAGGGCCGCCACTAGCTACGAGCGACAGAGGACGAAGAGATGGGTGGTGCTCAGGTGAGGGCGAACAAAGAGGGCCCGACGAAGCCAGGTTAGCACAACGGTGAGGGTGCCACTGGAGACAGGTGAAGGAGGTCGGGAGGTGGAGGCGAGTATGTTGGGGACAAGAGGTCAATGCAGAGAAAGGAGGCATGAGAGAGTGGGGGTTTGAAGAAGAGGTCGATTGAACGATTGAGGACGTCGTCTGAAAAAAAAGGGAAAAAACATCGGTCTAGGATAGCATTATTGTATGGCAGGGTCTAATGCGATGAGATAAAATGATTAAAAAAAATTGTGCCTATAATCTAAATAGTATTGCAAAATACACACCAACATGGTTTTTGATTTCTGATATGCTTTTACGGTATGTAGGATCGAGCATTTTTTTAGATGAAAGCAGATATTTTATTCATTTGCTAGATTAGTGTTTATATTCAGAAAAACAGGGCATACAGTGAACCACAAGTGACGGCCAACACTCAGGGAGCAAGCACATCTAGCAAGACTATAAGCTTCCCTATTGGATTCCCTACGTTCGTGCCTAATTTGTACATAATCAGAAGTCTTTACTCTCTCCTAAATGTCTTGCAAAATCATCATATAGTTGCATTTTGGCAATTCTTTGATCTTTCATACCACACTTAGGCAATCTGAAGCAACTATCAACTTTTGAATTCCACAATCTTTTGCAAGTGCCAAAGCTTTGCTGAACTCCATTGCTTCTAGTGTCTCTGGATCGTTCAATCATGTACAAATTACAGCACTTACAGCATGAAAGGATCGAGATGACATCTAGATGGGATAAATAGGCGTTTCCTTAAAAATCAAACAAACTTGCAGTGAATTAGTTAAAAGCGGAGTCTCCGCAAATTTGCGGATTCTCCGCATATTTGTGCGGACCCTCCGCACTTTTGCAAATCTTTCGTAAGAATAGAGGAAACTTGAATGTAAACTACGTCTAATGAGTACGCATAACCAAATATATCTAATAGAAAGTACAAATCAAAGCAAGAACTCAAAAGTAAACAAACCAAAGTGAAGACACAAAATTTTGTTTCCCGAAGTTCGGATTCACCACCGTGAATCTTACGTCTCCGTTGAGATAGCTCCAAAGAGCCGGATCTCTTTCAACTGCTTTTCTCTATCCACTAGCTTGATCTCTTCTCTTGCGGAGGCGAGATCGACCTTCACAAACTTTCCCGCGGCTCACCACAAGCACGGGAGCTCGTCGGGCGACGCCTAGCCGTCTAGGAGGTTTCACCTCCAAGAGTAACAAATGCTTCACGAATTTATTGATGAAGCCCACAAGTGCTAAGGATAGATTGCTCTCTCTTGTACTCTCAAACACAAATCTCTCAATCCAACTATTAGGATTTCTCACAAATCACACACACCTCACAAAGAGGGGTTAGATAGAGCTCTATTTGACTTTGGTTTGGTTGTGGATGTGAGAAGCACCAGCAGCCCCCTCCAAATGAGAAGGATGGGGGTAGAAATACCCCCCCCCCCACACACACACACGCGAACTAGCCGTTACAGTCGGAAAAATGCGAAATCTCTGCAAAAATATGCAGAACCTCCGGACTTTTGCGAAACTAGCCGTTAGTTCAGAAAACTACCCGTTAGACCTGGAATTTGCAGACCTTCCGTAAAAATGCGGACTCCCCACGAAAATATGCGAGGACTTCGCAAAAATACGAACTCTCCACCAAAATTTGCGAACAATCCGCAGTTTAAAAAACAGCCCATGTCATCATATTGAAAACACCATAACTTTTTGCTACGAACTCCGATTTTGATGTTCTTGGACTCTACGGAAAGCTTATTCGGAGGGCTATTCATCCCAACAAAAAACAAGCTCTAAGTATACCAGGTGAAAAGTATTATGACATGTATTTCTCTCAAGTTAGCACTTGGGTTTAATTAGTTTGAGTACCGAGACTTGTCAAACCATTCTATGTCGCATCCCTCTTGATAGAGCGGCATACCTATACTCAAGGTCAAATATGAAATCTATTTTAACCTCTTTAGTTTAGTCAACTTCAACTTTCCACTTCTTTTCAATTTCACTTTATGAGGGTGCAACATTTCCTTGTCTCTTCTTGTTGAACACATCCTCCTTGAGCTTGTGACTTGTGATTCTTCAACACATATGATCAAGAATCAACTTGATATCCTCAAGCCACCTTAAACCTTATAATTCAACAATGATTTGATGCTTGATAACATATAACTACTTATGGCCTTGATCGGTCCTTCGGTGTTTGGCCAACACTAGCTCCTTCTCCATCGCATGGGTTCCTCGGTGCCAAGCATTTTGCTTGCTCTTCTCCACTCGCATGGTCCTTCGTAGCCAAGTCATTACCACACCTTCACCATCTTACCATCTTGAGTCACACATAGCTTTGCATCAACAAGATGCATTCATTGAATTCCATTTCCACAACAACATGATCCTTGCTTGCACCCCTTTCAATATTGTGATCAAACAAGCTTCCATGTTAACTTTCCCTGAATTGCTAAGCCCTTGATCAACTTTCTTCTTTCTTGATTAAGAATACTATCTATGTGACCGAGCAACCTATCATTGTAATTCCCTTTGATTCACCATTGCTCTTGATCATATATCTCTTCATCATCAATATGCACTCATGTATTCTATTTCTTCATTTCAATATCTTTCTTCATATTGATGTTGTGACCAAGCAAGCTTTCATATAAACTTATCTTGATTAACTAAGCCTTTTGATTACTTGTCTTCTTTATTGATGAAGATACCAATTTTGTGACCAAGGAATCTCTCAACTAAATCTTCCTTGATTTGCAAAGCTCTTAAAATACTAAGCCTTTGATCACCTTTCTTCTTAGTGTTGCAATCTTGATCAATCTTTTATGCACTTTCAATTTCCTTTGATTATGCAAGCAACCATATAATTACACTTGCATCCTTTTCTCTTTTACCATTTTTAATCTTTACTCGTCATTTCTTCATTTTTGCATACTTCAGATGACATAAGCTTGACTTTATCATTTGCAAGTAAAAACCTATTCGAGCTCAACAAACTTATTAGTCCTTTAATTGTTTTGCCATTCAATTACAAAAACTCACTAGAGGACCTAGATGCACTTTCACAGCAGCTTACTCACCTCGATCATTTTGGCAAACCACCGCGACTAGTCCTATATGTCTTGAATGAGATACAACAACATCAACGTTAATTTTATACATACCCGGCGAAGGTGGAATCCATTCATGGTATTTAGGAGCATAGATTTCATTTCCTCTCCTTTTTTTTGTTTAAAACAATCAGCCACCTGTAGCTCTTCCATTAGGTTATTGACAATACCAATAGTCCTGAACAGGCTTTGAAAAACTCCTTCATGTATAGCTTTCCTCCTGACCTACCAGATCGCCTAGCAAGTAATTAAAATCCTCAAACCAACCCCTTTAGGAATCTTCTGACACATGTAAAAGACCCAGTGTTGCTGGTCAGATATTTGCAGCGAGGCTATAACATCTGTAATATCATCATCTAACAGAGCCCACACGCATCTGGACATACTGCGATTCAACAAAGCAGGTTCCCATGTATCACCATGTACTCCACAAATTATGCAGGCACTTGATGTAGACATGTTTCTTTTCTTGAGCATGCTAGCAGTTGGGATTGAGTTCAGAGCTAGCCACCAACAAAAAATCTTTATATTTGATGGTAATTTTATGTCCCATAATTGTTTCCAATCCTTATTCCTTCCTGCTGAATCAGAACATGTTGCACGACCTTAAAAATAATCTTCTCTACTTAGTTTTGACTGAATTAGCATGTGATAGGCTGACCTTACTGTAAACATCCCATTCTTCTCATGGTGCCCGGCCCAACAGTCTTGTTGCTTTGACCAACCTAAAGGAATCTGAAAAATAGCTTCACTATCTATCTCAAAGAAAAAATTGTGCACCATATTAGCTTTCCATGTCATTGTGGTGTGGTAAATTAATTCACAAACCTTAGTAGGTGGGTTCTGCTCTCGTGGGCATACAGGCCGAAGCATACCAGTCCTAGGCAACCAGTTAGTGTTCCAAATACCTGTGCTTTCTCCATCACCTATTCTCCTTATTAGACCTTGACTAAGTATTTCCACACCGTCCCAAATTGCTCTCCATGTCTTAAATGGGTTATTACCTAGATTGACAGTAAGAATATCTCCAGTTGAAAAATATTTCGCCTTAAGCAAATGAGCACAGAGAGACTGGTCTGATCAATAATTTCCATGCTTTCCGGGCTAAAAGAGCTAGATTAAAAATTTCAATATCCCAAAAGCCTAGTCCTCCCATATACTTCGGTTGTGTAATCTTGTACCATGCAACCTAGAATGTCTTCCTTTTTCCCATTTTCACTTCCCCACCAAAATTTGCGAAGTAAGGAATTAATATGATCACAAAGACCTCTTGGCAATCTAAAGCACCCCATTGTGTAAGTTGGAATAGCTTGTGCCACTGATTTTATTAACACTTCCTTTCCACCTGTCGAAAGTGTTCTCTCTAGCCAACCTTGAATTTTGTCCCAAATTCTATCTTTTATGTAACTAAAAACACCATTTGTTGATGTACCCACATCTGTTGGTAGGCTCAAATATCTCTCATTCAACGATTCATTTTGCACATGTGTTATAGCCTTTTTTCTTCTTGGATGCTCTGAGAGCAACCCTTGCTGAAAAAAATAGAAGACTTTGCAAGATTGATCATCTAACGTGATGCCTCGTAGAAATGTTTTAAAAAATTCTGAATTGCATGTGCATTATTTGTTGCTGCCTGAAAAAACAAAATGCTATCGTCAGTAAACAAGAGGTGGCTTACTTTTAGGGCTGAGTGTGCTATCTTGATTCTCTGAACATTGCCTACTGTTTCTTCTCCCTTGAACATACATGAAAGACCTTCTGCAGAAAGCAAGAATAAATAAGGAGATATAGGGTCCCCTTGTCTAATTCCTCGACTCAATTTGAAATCTTCTAATCTATCACCATTAAAGAGGATTGAAAAAGAAGCTGAAGTGACACACTTCATAATCTTTTTTACCCAACAATGATTAAAACCAAGCTTTAGCATCATTGCTTCAAGATAATTCCACTCCGCCCGATCATAGGCCTTCACCATATCCACCTTTAAAGCACAAAAAAGCATTACCTTTTGATCAATTTGTACGCATATGATGTAGACATTCATAAGTAACTAGGACATTGTCTGTTATGATCCTTGCAGAGACAAAAGTTGATTGTTCTTTGGAGATGGTATCCGGGGGCACCTGTTTCAACCGATTTGCCAATGCTCTGGAGATAATTTTGTAGACCAAATTGCAAAGGCTAATGGGACGAAACTGGCTCAAGGATAGAGGGTTCTGAACCTTTGGACTAAGAACAATGAATGTACTATTAATATCATTTGGTAAGTCATCTTCATTGAGAACTTTTAGCACTATCCTAGAAAGATCTTCACCGCAAACATCCCAGTTACGTTGGAAAAAATGAGCTGGAAAGCCGTCAGGACCAGGCACCTTTGTTGGAAACATTTGGAAAGCGTTGTCTTCACTTCTTTCTTATCAAAAGGAGTACATAAGAAGTTATTCATATCATTTGTAACCTTCCTACGTATACAATTAAGCACATGAGATATATTTGTTGTACCCTCTAACTGAAAGAGATGTTTGTAAAAATCAGTAGCCATACCATGCATTTTATACAGGTCTGTGCATTCAGAACCATCTGCCCGGTTTAGCTTAGAAATTCTATTCCTAGCTCTTCTTCTATTCGCCCATTGGTGAAAAAATTGGTGTTATTATCGCCTTCTTGGAGCCAAGAAATACAAGGTCTTTGTCTCCACATGATTTCCTCCTAGTAATTTAGCAAAATAATGTATTCCACATCTTTCCTTTCTTCATTAGATATCTGTATTTGGGTTGGATAAGAATGTATCCTTTGAAGTTTTTTCTTCTACATTCTCAGCTCCTTACGAACTGCACCAAAAGTATTTTCTCTCCAAGAATGAAGCTCTTCTCCGAGGTGAATCAACTTATCATTGAGCTCCTTATCTGTATTGCAATGTTGACTATTTTTCCAGACTTATTGAATTAAAGGATCTAAACAATTATTTGTCTCCCACATTAATTCATAATGAAAAGGTTTACCTCTCCCGTGGAGTGGATGACTTCTATCCTCTAGTTGGAGTGCAAGAAGAATAGGACAATTGTCTGATTTAACTGCTGTCAAGTGATGAACAACAGCTAACTAAAAATGAGCACATCACTCCACAGAGTCCAAAGCCCTATCTAGCTTGACACGCACAAGATGACCACCAGCAATTTTTTTCTCAAAAGTCCAGTCCAGGCCAAAATATCCAATATCACACAACTGGCACACATCTACTGCTTCCCGGAAGCCATCCATTAGGTAGACCTCCCTCTCATTAGGTCCCAGTTGTTCCTCTCTCCTGAGAATTTCATTAAAATTCCCTATATAGAGCCAAGGTAGATCTGAGTCACCCTTTATTTGTTTCAAAATGTCCCAGGTGCGAAATCTCAAAGATCTATTTTGTTCCCCATAAACAAAAGATATCCTCCATGGAAGACTCCCTTGTTTCCTGATTTCTGCATCTATGTGATACTTTGAGAATTTCATGATGGAAACATCAAAACCATTTTTCCTGTAGGCTTGAGCATTTATGCGGTGTGGACATGGTTTGATTGGGTTAAACCTAGTAAGGTAGTTGGGCTGGCTAGACTCCTAGGCCCAAGTTATTTGTTTGTTCATTCTATTGACATGTTCTAAATTGCTAGGCCTTGCCTAATATCAAGCCGGTCCGCCTATTCAGACGCAGACAATTGATCAGCTCAAATTGCGAAGTAAAACATGTCGAATAAATAAGAACTTATTTATTTATATATTTTTATTTTTTAATATTTGCAAAAATACTCAACTATTTTAAAATATTGCACATCTAAGCTAATGTCGCCCGTTGGATGGGCGACAATAAGGTTGGCCAATGAGCTAGCTCATCTCGTCAGCGAAACAAGCAAAAAAACGTCAGCTCAGCTCAACTCGTTAAAAGCTCGAGCTAGCTCGTTTGGCTTGTGAGCCATTTTCCATCTACGCTCTTTCGATACGCCCGCGAGCAGGTTGCTGCCATTTTCCATCGCCGCCAGCCAAGCTCGTCGTTGTCCAAACCAAACCAGAGAACCCATGTGTAGCATCGAGCTCACTTTCTGAGCATGCCATCCGTGGCCTCCAACCACCTTCCATACCATCTAGCGCACCGAGGAAAAACATTTGGATCTAGACAAAGAAAGGAGAAATTTTTGCAAAAAGGGAATGAACAATCCATCCATGCAAACAATACCATCCTCTTCTCACAAAGAAGGTGTGCTCAATTGACGGAGCAAATCGAGCCTGCTTGCTTGTCGGATAAAGGGTCGATTCGATTCGTCTTGTAGCTCGGGCTTGGTGGAGATGGCGTCCACCCTACTTCTTGCTGCTCGGGTTGGGTAGAGACAGCTCAGAGAAGTAGATTCATCGGCGGCATCAGAGGAGCTCAGCAGCAGTGTTGAAGAAGATGGGCACTATCGGTGTATCGGAAACCAGGGGTCCCTGAGTCCCGAGACCAGGCCGGCCGTCCGCCACGTGTCACCATCCCGCGAGGTCCCCCCTGCAGGATGAGAAGAACCTAAGTTCCGGGAGAAGGTGCTCGGGGCCGTAGCCTCTGGTTCCCGAGCACCCCAGTTCCCCGATGACCCGCAGAGTCCAAGTACCGGGAAGAAAGTGCTCAGAAGGGTTCCCACTCACCCCCGAGTACCATAGTCCCCCGATGATCCAAACAGCCAAGTGCTCGGGAGAGAGTGCTCGGGGCTTCACGTGGCAGCCCCCGAGGACTCGGTTCCCCGAAGGTCCTACCGAAGTGCTCGGGAGAGAGTGCTCGGGGCTGCACGTGGCAGCCCCCGAGGACTCGGTTCCCCGAAGGTCCTACCGAAGTGCTCGGGAGAGAGTGCTCGGGGCTGCACGTGGCAGCCCCCGAGGACTCGGTTCCCCGAAGGTCCTACCGAAGTGCTCGGGAGAGAGTGCTCGGGGCTGCACGTGGCAGCCCCCGAGGACTCGGTTCCCCGAAGGTCCTACCGAAGTGCTCGGGAGAGAGTGCTCGGGGCTGCACGTGGCAGCCTCCGAGCACTTGGTTCCCCGAAGGTTCGCGCAAGATCTCCCAACGACCCGAAGGGTCCCATCGGCGGGGTGTCAGCCAGTCAAAGGTCCAATGCCGCATTTAATAGGCACGCGCGGCCTGACATCCTGACATCCTGACATTCTCAGTTGCCCACGCCCTAGTGTCAGACCCTGCCATGCTTTAGCAGGGGGGCGTGGGTCCATTAAATGCACGGGTCCCGTCCCGTTTCATCCGGGTGCCTCGGGATAACGTTGCCAGGATCGAAGCGCTCCGCCTGCCACCCTGCCCTGACAGAAGAACAAGACAGGGTGGGCGCACCGGGCACCTCTATGGCTGCCCAGTGGGCCCTCTTAATGGCACCGGAGGACGTCCACAGTGGCGGGTGGTCGGATGCGCGCCGCATTTTCCCACCGCCCCTGTCACTTCGCCAATACGGAATGATGACGCCTTTCTCCGTGGCGCCTTGCCACTCGCGCCCCCTCTTTCCCATTTCAGGATAAGTCGAGGTCGGCGCGTGCCTATAAAAGGAAAGGATGGAGAACACATGAAGACCAAGTTCAAAAAAGCTCACAAGAGATACGAGACGAGACATAGAAGAAGCGCGACGAACACGATAGAAAAGGAAGACAGTGAACAAGAACATCGAAAACAAGCTTGAGCAGAGCTAGAACACGGGAGCCTCAAGCTCTCTGTAGGCAACACACCCTTGTAACCAGATACATCCTTGAAGAATTCCCTTCAAGGAAAGATATAGCACTCACACAGGAGTAGGGTGTTACGCCCCCGTGCGGCCCGAACCTGTCTAAACCCCGGTGCATCTATCTCCTTTTTGCACTAGGTCGATCATCCCCCACCACCAGCCGTTGCATTTATTTCCGTTTCCATTTATTTCCCCGACGAGCTCGTTCAGGATCATCCCCCCGGCCGAATCTTTAAAAAGGGGTCTCTCGGGATCCCTGCGACAGGAGTTCATTCTCCGACAGCTGGCGCGCCAGGTAAGGGGGAATATCCCTGGATTTGTTCGTTTACTTTTTTCCACAGGAAAAGATGGCTGGTGGGCACCGTCTCCAGCGTTCCGGCTCCACTTCCAGTGACAGAGTGCTGCCCGACGCCCGGGAGAGCCCAGTCGCTGCTGCGTTCCAGCAGCAGCCGCTATCCACGTGCGCGGTTTTTCCCGCCCAAGGGGATCAAGGCGCTGGGCCCAGCAGGGCCGCCGCCGCCGCTGCTGATGCACTTTCTGACCCCCAGCAGGAGGTCGGGTCCCCGGCCGCTAGGTCCGCCTCTGGACCTCGTCGGGTGCCACTTCGGCGCAGGCTCGCGTTCAGCGAGGCCAGCCCGGGGAGCGCGCTGCTTGCGGCGCATGCTCTCCTCAGGCACCCGCCCGTTCAGGCCACGCCGAATACTCCGGAAGGCCGGTGGATCCAAGATGTCGTCGCATTGGTTGGCACTGCTCGCCGCCAGGTGCAGGCCGGGAGTCCTCGCACCACCTCTCAGCGTGGCACCACCAGAGCCGGCTCCTCAACGGGCAACATCCGCACGGGCCGAGTGGTCTCCAGGCGGAGTGCCGTCCCCCTGGCCGTGTCCGAAGCCCGGGACCTCCGTTTGCGTCTTGACGAGCGGAGGGGCCACGAGGACGCCCGAGTTACTCTCGAGCGCCAGCGGGAGACCCGGCAGGAGGTCGGGGCAGAGGACCAGGCTTCCTCTCTCTCGGCCCAAGGCCACCGGGAATCCCCGGCTTGCCGCCACTCGCCACCAAGGACCCCCGCTCGCACTGCGGGGTACGGCACCGGCTGCCGTGCCTTCACCGCCGAGCTCCGCCGGGTCAGGTGGCCTTCCAAGTTCCGCCCCGAGCTGCCGGAGAAGTACGACGGGTCCATCGACCCCGTCGAGTTCCTCCAGATCTACACAACGGCCGTCCAAGCGGCCGGAGGCAGCGAAAAGTTTGTGGCCAACTTTCAGGGCACATTTACGCGCCCCGGCTTGGAGTGCGACCTCCACGCCGTCCAACAACAGGAAGGGGAGACGCTGCGGCGCTTTATACAGCGTTTCAGCCAGGTTCGCAATACTATTCCGCGAGTGGCCCCCCATGCTGTTATTGTTGCTTTCTGGCAGGGCGTCCGCGACGAGCGGATGCTCGAAAAGCTAGGTACGCACGAGATCGAGACCACTGCGGAGCTCTTCGCACTGGCCGATAAGTGCGCCAAGGCTGCGGAGGCCAGGGCGTGGCTGCTCCTCACCCCGCCACCGACCAGCCAAGTTCTTTCCGCTCCGACAAGTGGGAAAAGAAGAAGAGAAGGAAGCGCGAGGCCGCTCCCGTCGAGCCGACCTAGGGCCCCGCCCATAGGGCGCCGCAAGAGCCCGACCGCCGGCAAGAGCACCGACCGGGCGTCGACCGACGTCCCGCAAGGGCCCCTGCTAGGGCTCCTCCTCGGGCCCCCGTGCCCACGAGGGCCCCGGCACCAGCTAGGGCCCCGGCTCCCGCAAGAGCCCTGGCCCCCGGCCGGGCTCCTGCTCCAGCGAGGGGCCCCGCTCCCGCGGGGCCTGAGCCAGGCAAATGGTGTCCCATACACCAGACCAGATGGCACGACCTCACGGAGTATCGTACGGTCAAAGGACTCGTGGAGCAGCGCCAGAGGGAGCGCGACGAGTCCCGCGGAGGAGGCGATGCTGAGGTCGCCCCCGACAACGCCGAGCTCGGTTTCCAGGAGCCCGAGCACGCCGTCGCCTTCATCGACGGAGGCGCGTACACACCTTCCTCGCGCCGTGGCATCAAGGTCATGCGACGCGAGGTGTGCTCGGCAACCCCGAGCGAGGAGGCCGCTAGGCCCCTGAGGTGGTCGGACGCTCCGATTACGTTCAGCATGGCTGATTACCCCACAAGTACTGCAGCCGTGGGACGACTACCCCTGGTGGTGTCCCCCACTGTCTGCAATGTTAAGGTCGGCAGAGTGCTGATCGATGGTGGTGCCGGCCTCAACCTCCTCTCCAAGGTGGCTTTTGAGAAGCTGCAGGTGTCCTCCAGGCTCCTAAAGCCGTCGCTCCCCTTCTGCGGAGTGACCCCCGGGCACTCCCTGCCCCTCGGGCAGGTCGAGTTGCCGTGACGTTCGGGAGCCGGGACAACTTCCGCACGGAGTGCGTCCTCTTCGACGTCGCGGAGCTCCCTCTCCCCTACAACGCCATCCTCGAGCGTCCGGCGCTCGCCAAGTTCATGATGGCCGTGCACTATGCATACCTCACGGTTAAGATGCCGGGCCCCACGGGCCCCATCTCCGTGATCGCCGACTCCGGCGGCGCCATCTCCTGCGCTGAGCAGTCATATACGGCTCTGGTCTCAGCGCAAGCTGAGGTCGATGGCTCTACAGGGGGCCCGGGACCCTCTTCATCCAAACCCCGACTCGCCGCCGATGCCTCTGTTCCAACGAAGGAGGTCGTGGTGGGCGAAGGCGCTACCCAGGTCGTCCGGATCGGCGGTGACCTGGGCAGCAAATAGGAAAGCACGCTCGTCACCTTCCTTCGGGCTAACGCAGACGTGTTTGCCTGGCAACCGTCCGACATGCCCGGGATCCCTAGGGAGTGATCGAGCATCACTTGGCGGTGCGTCCGGACGCCCGCCCGGTGAAGCAGAAGGTCCGGCGGCAGGCGCCTGAGCGCCAGGAGTTTATCCGCGAGCAGGTCAGCAAGCTCCTCGACGTCGGATTTATCCGAGAAGTCCTCCACCCCGACTGGCTGGCAAACCCAGTCATCGTCCCGAAGGCCAACGGCAAGCTCCGCATGTGCGTGGACTACACCGACCTGAATAAGGCTTGCCCTAAAGATACCTTCCCCTTACCTCGTATTGATCAAATTGTAGATGCAACTGCGGGATGCGATTTTTTATACTTTTTAGATGCAAACTCTAGGTATCACCAGATTCGCATGGCCGTAGGGGACGAGGAAAAAACTGCTTTTACCACTCCGGCAGGGACTTATTGCTACATGTCAATGCCTTTTGGCCTGTGCAACACTGGATCCTCCTTCCAGCGCGCTATTCGTATTACCCTTGACTCGCAGGTTGGTCGCAACGTCGAAGCTTACATCGACGATCTTGTGGTCAAAACCCGAGACCGCGCCACCCTGCTCGAGGACCTTGCCGAGACTTTCAACAGTCTCCGCACTACCCGCCTCAAGCTCAACCCGGAGAAGTGTGTCTTCGGGGTACCGGCGGGCAAGCTCCTTGGTTTCTTAGTTTCTGGCCGAGGAATCGAGGTCAACCCAGACAAGATCCGGGCCATTGAGCAGATGCGACCCCCGGCTCGACTCAAGGAGGTCCAGCGTCTCGCCGGCTGCATGGCAACCCTCGGGCGCTTTATCTCCAAGCTTGGGGAGCGCGGGCTCCCCCTCTTGAAGCTTCTGAAGAAGTCCGGTCATTTCGACTGGACGCCGGAGGCCGAGCAGGCCTTCCGCGATCTGAAGAAGTACCTCACTTCGCCACCCGTGCTGGTGTCTCCCTCCGAAGGTGAGCCCCTACTGATCTACGTTTTGGCCACTCCCCAGGCCGTGAGCATGATGCTGGTGGTAGAGCGCGATGAGTGTTCAGGGCCAGGTGCTGGGTCCCAGCTCCCAGAGGCCCCCGAGCACTCACCTGTCCTCGCGGCTCCCCCTGGGCAAGGGGTCGAGCCCGAGCACACTGCTCCTCCCAGCCAGGGAGTCGAGCCCGAGTGCCCGGCCAGCCCCGACCATGCCGCCGAGCCTGGGGGCTGCAGCAGCCCCCCGGGTGGAGCCGCCGTCCGGGCCCGCCGGGTACAGCGGCCGGTGTACTTCGTCAGTGAAGTCCTCTGGGAAGCCAAGACAAGATATCCCCAGGCTCAGAAGCTGCTCTATGCCGTGCTCGTCGCTTCCCGGAAGCTGCGCCACTACTTCCAGGCGCACAAGGTCTCCATGGTTACCACGTATCCATTGGGACCCATTCTCCGAAACCGGGAAGGCACCGGGCGCGTTGTCAAGTGGGCAGTGGAGCTGGCGGAATTCGACCTGCACTTCGTCAGTCGCCAGGCGATCAAAAGCCAGGCGCTTTCCGACTTTATGGCAGAGTGGACGCCCGTCCCCTACATCGTCCCAGAAGAGATCTCTGCCTATCCCGGGCACGTCGTGCCCGGGTACTGGGTCATGCACTTCGACGGCTCCCTCTCGCTGAAAGGCGCAGGGGCCGGAGTGGTTCTCACCCCCCAACAGGTGAAGAGCTCCGGTACGTCGTACAGTTGCAGTTCCGCGCATCCAACAACATGGCGGAATATGAAGGTCTCATCGCCGGCCTCCGGGCTGCAGTGGGGCTCAGGATTCGTCGCCTCCTGGTCAAAGAGGACTTCCAACTGGTCGTCAACCAGGTATCCAAGGAGTACCAGTGCACGGATCCTCAAATGGCGGTGTACGTGGCTACGGTCAGGAAGCTGGAGAGGTGCTTCGATGGCCTGGAGTTACGGCACATCCCTCGCCGCGGCAATACTCTGGCCGACGAGCTCTCCCGCCTGGCCTCCTCCCGTGCGCGCGTCCCTGCCGGAGTCTTTGAAGAAAGACTCGCACGGCATTCCGTCCTGCCTGCCGAACAGGATGAAGGGGAAACCTCGAACTCAATTCAGGGGACCCCGGCGGTGCCCTCAGTGGGAAGCCCCGTCAGGGCGCCGCCGTCCGGCGAGTGCGCTGCGCTCGCCGAATGTTCTCAAGATGCCTCGTGGATGTCTGACATCTGAGGGTACTTGAAAGAAAAGTTCCTACCTGGGGATGAGACGTCTGCCGAAAGAGTTGCTCGGCAGTCCAGACGCTATGCCATAGTAGATAGGGATCTCTACCGGCGTAGCGCAGGAGGTATCCTCCTGAAATGCATCTCCCGGACAGAAGGCGGCGATCTTCTCGCTGAGGTCCACGAGGGCTAGTGCGGTGGCCATTCATCGTTCCGCACGCTGGTTGAGAAGGCCTTCCGGTAAGGTTTCTACTGGCCTACAGCTCTACAGGATGCTTCCGAGCTGGTTCGGCGCTGCAGGGCGTGCCAGTTCCATGCAAAGCAGATTCACCAGCCAGCTCAGGCTCTTCATACCATTCCCCTGTCATGGCCTTTCGCGGTCTGGGGTTTGGACATTCTGGGTCCATTCCCCCGAGCAATCGGGGGCTATGCATACCTATATGTCACCATCGACAAATTCACCAAGTGGCCGGAGGCGGTTCCAGTCATCAAGGTGACCAAGAACACGGCGCTCCAGTTTATCCGCGGCATCACCAGTCGCTTTGGCGTCTCGAACCGGATCATCACCGACAACGGCACTCAGTTCACGAGTGCCCTGTTCGGGGACTACTGCGAAGACCTCGGCATCAAGCTCTGCTTCGCCTCTGTCGCTCATCCTCGGAGTAACGGGCAGGTCGAGCGCGCCAACGCGGAGATACTGAAGGGCCTCAAAACCCGGACCTATAACGTGCTCGCCAAGCACGGGAAGGGATGGGTGGACGAGCTGCCAGCCGTGCTATGGGATAATCGGACTACGCCAAGCCGCGCCACCGAGGAGACTCCATTCTTCCTCGTCTACGGCGCCGAGGCGGTCCTCCCCTCCGAGCTCACTCTGGGCTCCCCTCGGGTGCATGCGTATTCTGAGGGTGAGCAGGAGCAGCAAAGGCGCGACGACGTGGACTACCTGGAAGAGCGCCGGCGGCGGGCCGCCGTCCGGGCGGCTCGGTACCAGTAGAGTCTGCGGCGTTATCATCTGCGCCATGTCCGGGCCCGATCTCTCGAGGTGGGGGACCTAGTTCTCCGACGCGTCCAGTCACGCGAAGGAATGAATAAGTTGTCCCCTATGTGGGAAGGTCCCTTCACCGTGATCGCGGTCCTGCGAGCAGGTTCTTTCAGGTTGGCGACAGATGAAGGGCAGCCACTCCCGAACCCGTGGAACATCGAGCATCTCCGAAGGTTCTACCCGTAGATGGTCGTGCTCGCAGCTCAGGTCAGCCAGGCCGGGGGCTTCCCCCCGCCCAAGCAGACTGAGGGCTCCACCCCTTGGGTAAGTCACCGTCGCCCAACCTTGTAAACATTGCACATCTCTTCTTGTCTTGAACTGCGTAACCAAAGCGACTTACTCTGGATGGATAGGTCTGACGAGAGCCTAGGTCAGTTCAACATTTCAGTAGGCAATCGCTATGTCAAATTATTTTTCTGGATTCCGTATGTTTAATCTGTCTGGTGAGGTGCTCGGTTGTGCGAGAAAAAGTTCGCTCTCTCATTTTCCCCGTTGATAAAAGAATCCCAATCGGTATGCATGCAGGCAATTGCCGCTGACTTATGTCCGGCATGGTAGGCTGTGGTGTTCGGTGTCATGACAGGCTCCCGGGCACTACCGAGTTCCGGGGCGCTCTGGGTAATCCTATCGCTCGAGTAGTCCGGAGCTCAGGCCCCCGAAGCGGGCTGTCGGTGCTCGGTCTGGTCTATCATACCCGGGCGCCACCGAACCATAGGACCTCTGGGTTATGCCTCTGTCCGCTCTTGTCCGTTGGTTTGGGTATTCAAGAGGTCTCGAGTCGAAAACAAGAGCAGTCTATAACAAGTACTGCACTAACAGAGCGCACCAGGCAAAGAAATTCTATATTCTCTCTTAAGTCACAGGCCGACAATCAAGAGCAGCTCGACCGCGAGGGCTTCGATGCCCCGGTCTCGTGTCGGCCCCAAGGGTCCTCGGGTGGTCCTACCACTTAGGCATGAGTGGTCGAGATCACCCGACCCCAGGAGCCTCGTGTGCCTCTGGGCGCTCGGGCGCTCCGCTGAAAGAACCAAGTCCCGCTCAGAAGCACACCCCTCCTGGATCGGTTGGCCGGAAGGCCGACAGCTGTCCGGTGAGTGGTTATATTCAGACAAGTCTGCTTTCAATAAATTTATGTTCCCGAGTCATCCTCGGGAGCTCTCGCACTTTAATCTGTTTGGTGAGATGATCTCCTCGCGCACAAAACCCTACTGCGTGTCTACTTTTTCCTGGAACGACAGAGCGGTTTGTAGAAAGGAGTACCGCGCGTACGGTAATGTCTGACCGAAGCCCTTCGTGGTGGTCGTGGTGTTCGGTCCGCTTTTAAGGACCCCGAGCACTACCGAGTCCTTGGGTGCCCTGGGTAATCCTATCGCTCGAGCTGCTCGAGTAGTTCGGAGCTCAGGCCTCGGGGGCGGGCTGTCAGTGCTCGGTCCGGTCCGTCTTAAGCCCGGGCACTACCGGACCACGAGGACTCTTGGTCACATTTCCGCCCGCACGCGTCTCCCGTCTACTAATTGAGTGGTCGCGAAGTGAAAAAGTGTTCACCAGGCACGGCGTGTTCCGTGCTGGATCGATCTATCTCCCGAGCAAGGAAGTTCGTGTCTTTGTTTTTTCACTTAGACGACGCGGACTCGCGAGAGCTCGAGGGCTGACTGCGCCAACAAACAGCAATCGGGACAACTTCGTTCTCGGGGATGGAAGGTCAGAAACGGTCCGACTGAGTACTCCCCGGGACTTCAAGGCAAAACATCAGAAGGAACATCAAGCACTCAAGAAACTGGAGTTGCGAACCCAAAGAAAAGCTGCCACTACATTCACAAGGCATATACAAAGCGTTTCTAAGGGATCACTCCTATATTTACATTCATCAAGACAACAAAAGAAAGAGACAACTACAAAAGATCTAGTCGGCGGCGGAGGCGGCGGCTGAGTCTTCTGAGTCGTCCCCGGGGGCTGGCAGCGGCGGCACCTCCCGCCTGAAGCCGGCCGCCACCACGGCGGTGGTACTCTGGACCGCTTCCCGGGTGGCCTCTCCCTCAGCTTCGACCACTCCCTCCCGCGCCGGCTCCAGCGGGAAGTTCGGGTCCCTGCTTCGGTAGCAGGCCAGGACGTGCTCGGCCACTGCATGTGCCAAGCCACGTCCCTCCCGGGCGGCAAGTTCTTGGACAGCCCAAGGCAGGGCCTCAAGGCGCTCGCAAACCTGCTGGAGCCCTAACACTTGTCGTGCAGGGCTCTCGCTCTTCTGGTCTTCAACGAGCCGCCCGAGACCGCCCTTCTCCACGGCCCGTCGCATCCGCCGGAGTATATCCTCCAGCATATGCTGCAGGTTGACCCGCGAGACAAAAGCGGTCTCAAGCTTCTCCTTGGCAGCCCGCAGCTGCGCCTCAAGTCCCTGGTCCCCGGCCGGACCAGAAGAACCGCCAACGGCTGCGGGGCTGGCCGCCTGCTTCGTCTTGGCCACCATCTCGGACAAGGCGCGTTCACGGGCGGTCAATTCCGCCTCGTGCTTCGCGTTCTCCTCCGCCCTGGTAGCAGCGGCCGCTGCCGCCGCAGCGGCCTCGCCCTCTCGACGACTCAGTTCACCTTCTCGGCGACTCAGCTCTCCCTCCCGCCGGGCCAGCGCGTCCTCCTGTTGGGCCACCGAATCCTCCCGGGCGCCAAGGTCTGCCGCTGACAACTCATTGTCCACCTCCCGAAGGGAGATGTCCTCCTCCCAGCGGCAGATGTCTTCTCTGACTTTCCGGAGGTCGTCTTCCCAATGTTGGAGATCGGCGCGCGTCTTCTCGGCCGCGTCCTCCTGGCGGGTCAGCTCGGCTCGCAGCTCCTCCGCCGCCTGCTCGCGAGCTGCGACTGCCGCCTCCCTCTCCTGCGCCTGCCCCATCCTGGCAAGGGCCTTGGCAGCCTGCTGCCTCGATGCCTCAGCCAGGCGGGCGGCGTCTTCTCGTTCCCGCGCGGCTTCTGCCCGCGCGGCCTTCAAAATTTCTTGCTCCCGCGCGACTTCCGCGCGGGTGTCTTCAAGGAGCTTCTGTTCCCGTGCGGCCGCTGCGCGGGCCTCCTCCTGGGTGCCCGCCAGCTGCGCCTTCTCCGACGCCAGGCGGGCGCGCTCGGCCTCAAGCTCCTCCTCCTTGGCGTTCACCGCCGCGCCCAGCCGCCCGACCGCCGCCTGGACACCTGCGCGCTCGGCCTCAAGCTCCTCCTCCTTGGCGTTCACCGCCGCGCCCAGGAAGGGGTCGGCGGGCTGGCCGGGCGCCGGTGGGGCCCAGGCCTCCCCGCAGATTGCCTCCGGGGGGTCCGAGCTCTCCGCAGGGCCCCGCACCACCATCCGCCCCGGGCTCTGCACGCCCGGGGTAGGCTCCGCCGGCGCCGAGGACTCGGATGGCGGCCGCGTTCCCACATCGACCGCCACGTCCGCCGGCCCCGGCAGGACTTCTACCTCCACCGTCGTCCGCCCCGGGCTCTGCACGCCTGGGGTAGGCTCCGCCGACGCCGAGGACTCGGATGGCGGCCGCGTTCCCACATCGGCCGCCACGTCCGCCGGCCCCGGCAGGACTTCTACCTCCACCGTCGTCCGCCCGGGGTAGGTTCCGCCGGCGCCGAGGACTCGGACGGTTGCTCTGTCCTCCTATCGGCCGCCGCCTCCGCCTCTCTCCCAGTGGCCACCACGACTATTGGCGCCTCCACCGTCCCCGCGCCCGCCTGCGTCGACGCGGCCGGCGGGCTCGGCTCTGGCCTCGGCGCCCGCGCCCCTTCAGTCGCGGTGGCGCCCGCGGCCGGCCTACGGGAGAAAGATGAAGATCAATGTCAAAGCTCAGTTCGGGCAAGGAACGCCCAAGAAAGAGCAAGGAAAGAAACTCACCGGTACTGCCACTTGGCCGCTGGAAGCCTGAAGTCCGGGTCCGGCGGCGCCGGCCCGGATTCCTCCCGCCGCCTCTTCCGCTGGGAGCTCGACGGGGCCGCTGCGCGAGTCTCAGGCGCCGGCGCAGGCCCCATCCGCACCAGCCGCGGCTCCAGCACCGGGAATGCTGCCACCGCCGACGGCGACGGTGGAGAATCCGGCACCAGAATGAGGGCTCGGGGACGCTTTCCCCGGTCCCCCGGCGCCACCTCCACGGCGATGTCGGAGGCGCCCTCCTCTCTGGCACGGCGGCTGCTGCCTGCGGCGGCCCCGTCGCCAGCCCGCACCGAGATGATTGTGGCCTCCTCGCCGAGCAGCTCCTCCAATCCGGGGAGTTCGGAGGCCTCGGGGCTCCGGCTCCTCGGCCGGTCTACGGGCCCCTGGGCGTCGAACTCCGGCAGCCGCGCCATGATTGCCACCCGGTCGGGATTGGCGCAGAGCGCCATCTCCGGCCACGGGAGTTCCGCCCGGCCCATGTCCTCCACTCCGGTGATCACGCGCGTCATGCCCCGCAGCTCCGCCGGGCCCAGATCCCAGCTTGCGCCGATCTGGGTCCTGGTGATGTCCTCCGGCCCGGTGTAGAACCAACTCGGCCGGGCCCGCTCTTGCAGAGGCGCCAGCCGACGGCGCAGGAAGTCCACCACCACCATGATGGAAGTCAGCCCGGACTCGCGCAGCTCCTGAATGCGCTCCAGCACCGGCTTCAGCCTCGCGTCTTCTGGCGGCGGCACCTCCCACGTCGACCTCCGAGGTTCCGCCGCCGCCTCTGGCAGTTCGAGGCGCTCGTGGGGGTCGACGTCGACGAAGAACCAGTCCCGTCGCCACTCCTCCCACTTGCTGCGCAGCACCTGGGGAATGTAATGATCCCCCAGGCCGTCCCGAAGCCGAAGGTTGCAGCACCCCGCGACGTCCGTCGTGGAGTGCCCCCTCTTCTTCCCCACCGGCCGAAGGACGAAGAAATGGCGAAGCAGCGTTGCCGAAGGCACCACCCCGACGAACATCTCGCAGAGGTGCGCGAAGATCGCCAACACCACGACGGAGTTGGGACTCAGGTGCACCAATTGGATGCCGTAGGTCTCCAGCACTTGTAAGAAGAAGGTGGAGAACGGCGGCACTAGCAACTTCCTGATCTTGTCCGCCGCCTCCTCGTTCCTCAGACGAGACTCCGGCAAGATGCTGTCCGAAGCCTTGTCCCGGCGGCCTCCTCCGACCCTTGTCATCTCGGCAAGAATGGAGGTGTTTTGGTGGTGGAGGAAGGGAAGGAAGAGTGCTCCGGTCGCCTGAGAATTTCTTAAGGGCTTCGGAGCACGAAGAAAGCAAGAACAGGAGTGCAGGCGTAAAGAGGGAGACGGATCGATCCCATCCCCCTTTTATATCTCAAAAGTTCAAAAATTGCCGCCCAACGGTTCGCTCGGCGAAGCGTCGCCTCGATCGACGCAACCGCCAGGCGAATCTCCCGCCGATCGTGCGGCGTCAGCGACTGCCAGGCGTATTTTCCTCGATCTGCGCGGCGGCCGCGTGTGCCGCCCGTACGGTCGTCGTACCCTTCGGAAGTTGTGTGGACACGCGTCCACTCGTTTTCCCGTTGGGTCGTACTTGAGGTCTGGGTCCGCAAGGGCCACCTCCCGAAAGCCTGCCATGTGGCGTCGACACCAGCCTCGGCCTCGGCCGCGATGAAGGGCACATCCGCAGTCTCCGTCCCGTCGCCTACCAATAGGCCCGGGGGCTACTGTCGGTGTATCGGAAACCAGGGGTCCCTGAGTCCCGAGACCAGGCCGGCCGTCCGCCACGTGTCACCATCCCGCGAGGTCCCCCCTGCAGGATGAAAAGAACCTAAGTTCCAGGAGAAGGTGCTCGGGGTCGCAGCCTCTGGTTCCCGAGCACCCCAGTTCCCCGATGACCCGCAGAGTCCAAGTACCGGGAAGAAAGTGCTCGGAAGGGTTCCCACTCACCCCCGAGTACCATAGTCCCCCGATGATCCAAACAACTAAGTGCTCGGGAGAGAGTGCTCGGGGCTGCACGTGGCAGCCCCTGAGGACTCGGTTCCCCGAAGGTCTTACCGAAGTGCTCGGGAGAGAGTGCTCGGGGCTGCACGTGGCAGCCCCCGAGCACTTGGTTCCCCGAAGGTTCGCGCAAGATCGCCCAACGACCCAAAGGGTCCCATCGGCGGGGTGTCAGCCAGTCAAAGGTCCAATGCCACATTTAATAGGCACGCGCGGCCTGACATCCTGACATCCTGACATTCTAAGTTGCCCACGCCCTAGTGTCAGACCCTGCCATGCTTTAGCAGGGGGCCGTGGGTCCATTAAATGCACGGGTCCCGTCCCGTTTCATCCGGGTGCCTCGGGATAACGTTGCCAGGATCGAAGCGCTCCGCCTGCCACCTTGCCCTGACAGAAGAACAAGACAGGGTGGGCGCACCGGACGCCTCTATGGCTGCCTAGTGGGCCCTCTTAATGGCACCGGAGGACGTCCACAGTGGCGGGTGGTCGGATGCGTGCCGCATTTTCCCACCGCCCTTGTCACTTCGCCAATACGGAATGATGACGCCTTTCTCCGTGGCGCCTTGGCACTCGTGCCCCCTCTTTCCCATTTCAGGATAAGTCGAGGTCGGCGCGTGCCTATAAAAGGAAAGGATGGAGAACACATGAAGACCAAGTTCAAAAAAGCTCACAAGAGATACGAGATGAGACATAGAAGAAGCGCGACAAACACGATAGAAAAGGAAGACAGTGAACAAGAACATCGAAAACAAGCTCGAGCAGAGCTAGAACACGGGAGCCTCAAGCTCTCTGTAGGCAACACACCCTTGTAACCAGATACATCCTTGAAGAATTCCCTTCAAGGAAAGATATAGCACTGACACAGGAGTAGGGTGTTACGCCCCCGTGCGGCCCGAACCTGTCTAAACCCCGGTGCATCTATCTCCTTTTTGCACTAGGTCGATCATCCCCCACCACCAGCCGTTGCATTTATTTCCGTTTCCATTTATTTCCCCGATGAGCTCGTTCAGGATCATCCCCCCGGCCAAATCTTTAAAAAGGGGTCTCTCGGGATCCCTGTGACAGGAGTTCATCCTCCGACAGGCACATCTCGATGTCTTCCAACGAGGAGGAGAGGAGCACGTGGCGAAGGAAGCTACAAGGGCTCTTGGCGATGAGCCGACGGCCCTTATGATGGATCTACATCAGAGGAGGTCGAACGTCGGTTGGTGGTGCTGTTTCCCTCCGGCGGTGGTGCTCTGGTCAGTCGTGAGGGGAGGGGAACAAGTGAGGGAGATGGGAGAGCTGATACGATGGGGGAGCTCGGCTCCTCTCACATGCACACGACAAAGTCTTGGGCCAATAGGGACTTGGGTCGGATTGGCTGTGGGCATGTGGCTGTGCGGCTTGCGAGCAGCTCATTTGGCTCGCGAGCTGCCTCGAGCCAGCTCGTTAATTCAAATAAGCAAAAACTCTGGCTCGACTTATTAGATTTTGGAATGAGCCGAGCCGAGCTGAGTCAAGCAGAACCAAATACGAGCTGAGCTAGCTCACAAGTTTTGAGCTTTTCGTTCAGCCCTAGGCGACAACAAGGCGATAACGAGTTAGAAATTAAATACCCTGTCTGACGTGACGTCTACGTCAACTTATCGCCCAACCAACTTATGAAACCTTTGCTGTTGCCCATTAGAAGGGCAACACATTTGCTGAGCCCGCTGGAAAAAGTATTGTCCGTACTTGTCACCGTTGGAAGGACGATACCTTCGTTGGACCCACTGCAAAATATATCGGCGTTTCAACGAGCGACACCTTTTCATACTAAAATTGGACTTTTGATATTGCATGTAACCTGAAAGCTACTGAAAAAGCTTTCGTACTGTTGCATACTTGCATGCATGCACCATATGGGTGACATCTTTTGCTTTTGGACTTTTGTATACTAAAAAGGCTAGCAGCGAAAAGGTGTCACCCGTTGTGGGCCTAGCAAAGGTGTCACACTTCTAACAGGTGATACATTGATATGAACGTCACGTCGACCATTTTTGACTGTTGTACCGTGAATCTCATAAAGTGTTATCCATCCAATAAACGATATTAGCTTAGATATGTAATATTTTAAAATAATCGTGTATTTTTATAAATATTAAAAAATAAAAATAAAAAATTGAATAAACGATCTAGCGTTTTCTTTCTTTTTTTTAAGAGTTTTATATATTTCTAGTGGGGAACATTACGCATCGGGCACTTAAGTACTCAATAGATGGAACTCCAGGTAACCAAACAACAAAAGAATTAGAGGTATTTGCAAATTTACCACTAGTTTTTTATTTTTTACAAGAATGTCACTCGAATGATAGTTCTGATAGTATTTTTGTAATTTTTTAATAGTAAATTTAAAATAACGGTTCAAAACAGTGGTAAATTTACAATTACCCAAAAAATTAATATGCATACCATGCTAAGATATTTCATGAGCTCCTCTATTTTGCTCATGAAGTAGCTTAGCAGGACTTCAAGCCGAACAATCAATTTCAAGCATCGTCGGGCCTTAGCACCATTAGTACGCGATGGAGAGGCCTTCCAAGCACGATGCAAACTCCACTTCTTTACAGTGGCGAAGGAAGAGTGGAGATGAGTCTAGTGCTAATAGCTCTTAGGCGCTGGTGCATATGACTTGGGCAAGATGGGTTGCAAATTAAGGGAAAAATATTCAGACCCTAGTGCCAGGGCATGCCCAATGTGGCTTCACCCCTGCTTCTTCGGGCGATACAAATACTAAACCAATTGTTGCTTCCGCACTACGGATCACTAAAAACTTTAATGATATACTGTAGTACTAAAACATATAGTAGCTAGATGTAAGTTTTGTATTTTCTGAGTTATTAGATCGATGTAAAACTAAAAAAATAAACTACAGATTTACTTTCACCTAATTAAGTTAAAATAAATTAATTAAATAATGATCTAGAACTACCTATTGAGTATCCACTGCATCTATAATATTATCAGAGAGCCTGTATCTATCATTTAGGCATTCAAAAGAGCATCGGATATGATGCCACATCAAGGTATCTCAAGAGTCTCATGAAACCATTGTCCATAAATAACAATGATGTCTAACCCCCATGATTTCATTTTCGTCTTGGCATAATCTATCTCCTTATTTTTTTTGTATGAATCTATCTCCTTACCTAAAACGTCATTCAAACTCTGTTGTGACATTGTCTACTCTTTCCCTCCCACATCTAAAACCGTATATTTGTTGTCGAGATTACCAAAGTACCTTGGCTACGCTATACGTCCAATTTGTAGTGCAGAATGATCCTCATCAACATATTCACGCTTTGCCTTATCTATCAAGAGCGGAAAGCACAACTTGCCATTCCAAGTCCAACGCAAGTGCGAAGATATGTTTTCCAACGCTATCGCTCCTATAAAAGTGATCGGTTTTGACTACAAACATTGCTCCACCATACTTCATGAAATTAGACACCATATCAATATCTCATCCTCTTCTTACGATGCTTTGTATTTTATTTATCAAAAATTTATTTTGGGTTATTAAGCGTATACAATGCGCAATTAGACGAGAACGAGACCCGCGCAGGGAAGAAAATTTTATATAAACCTTAAAAAAGATTCATACGAGATTTTAGTTTATACATTTTTTTCTGATATAATAGCTGAGATGTGCAACTAAAAAACACTTTTACGTACAAAAAGGCCTCGCTTTATAACAACAGGCGAGAGAGCCAGAGAGGCGACATCGCCGCCGTGGCAAGGGCGAAGGGGTGGGGAAGAGACCGTGGAAAGGCGGGGAGAAACTGAAGCGACCGGCGAGGTTTAGCTCCCAATCCCCACCTCACCTTGACGCCTCCGCCGCATCCTCCCACCCCTCCTCCGCCAAACCCTTCTTCTCCTCGCCGCCGCCGCAGCCGCAGCGTATCCTCCGTCCGGATGGCTAGCGCCGGCGGTAGGGTTCGGGCGACGGATGAGATCCCGGAGGCGGAAATGGGCATCGTGGAGTGGCCGCAGGAGGAGCCGGAGCGGGTGGGGTCGAAGAGGATTAGGGATTCGCCCTACGGCAAGGCCTACGGTATAGCGCTATGCGCGCTCTCTGCATGCATGCTTTAATGGTTCACCTGCTGCTTCTGTTTTGATTGCTGTGTGGTTACATCGAATGCTAGATTTGTGCAGGCGATTTGTGGATGTGATGTGCAAATGGAAGAAGTATGCTTTTTTATGTGTTCGATGATTATAAGTTGGGATCGTTTCGTTGTTAGTTCTTAGGTTTGCTTGGTTGCGTGGAAGGAGAGCCCGGGAGAGGTGATTTGGGTTGATGCTGGTTTGGCGCTGCGGGGTATTTGTAGAAGGATAGAATTTTGATATGCAGTTATTTAGGGTTTGCCTTGGCATGCTGAGGTGAGTTGCATTGCTGAGCCTTTTATTGTGCGCTATATTGTTTTGATAGATGGATTTAGATGAAGTTTTGCAGCTGAGTATCAGTAGCTATGTTGTTGTACCATTGTTTGCGCGTGATGTCGTCCTTATTACTAGTTGCCATAGCGGTGGTGGAGCTGGAAGCCATTTTGTTAATCTGGAGAGTAGCTGATTTAGTATAGTAGTGATTTGGTTGCTGGGCTTTATAGTATTCTGAGCCATGTATTATGAGATGAAGCAATGTGGTGTAGTACTGGCATTTAGTTGCCCCTTTCTAATTATTTTGTGGATTATGTCAGTTTTGTCGTCATGTGGATTTTGATCTATGCCAAGTGCTTACATACAAATGTGACGTGCGATTGATTGTTTTCAAAGCATAACTTTCCTTGAGAGGGTCGTAATGATTCAATGAAGATCAACTGTTCATCTTCCTTGTTTTGGTTTTGTCAATAATGAATCAGCTTTTTCTTGATTAATATATTAACAAACTGTTCTGCACGACAAACTACACAGGAAAATCCTTTTGTTGTTTTTTTGTTGTTGTAAGGAGCATCATATTTTTGACTAATGAGTTGACCAAACGAGCACATTGGCCAGAAGTGCCATCTCATTGCTCATCTGTTAATCAAGTGATCGTGATGTAGTGGTGTGAGGGAAGGTGTTGCTTCTGTTCTTAACTCCTTACTGGAGAGAAAAATAGGCATTTCCCCTGGCTTAGGTACAGTACAAGGTGCACCCACGACATTGTGTTTCACAGATATGAGGATGAAATGGACAAATCTAATAACTTCTCGTGTACTACAGCAAGAAAGAATAGTTGCTATTTGTGGGAATTGTAAGTTTGAAGTGTATACTTTCTATTGTGACAAGTGCTATTATGACAAACCAAATTTTGCCTGTTATATATTTATAACTGAGGTCTTTGCCTCATTCCATTTGGACTTCAATACTTTTTACCGATCATTGGTCTCACAGACTGAATTAATGATGTACATTGCCTTTTGTCTTCTGTTGTTACATCCATGCTGCTTTTGATTGAACCTCTTGTATAACATTGTATTTGTTTACTCAAGGCAAATGTTTTGTTTCCTATTTTTTTCTGTTGGGATGGGGGCAGGGTGTTAAAACCCAACAAAATTAGAAATAAAATATGAAACCACCAAGTTCAAATTTAAGTGCACCTAGGAGATCTTATGATGAACTATCTTCAATTAAGCGATTTCATGGATGTAGAGGTACTCTAGTTGCAATCTTGTGAAAAAAAGAGGGAAACTTTTGGTGAGATGCCAGCTATATTGTTAGGGTAAACATCCCGGGAGGATAGCCGGGTGGCGTCGGATGTTGGGGGAAGGATTAGATCATAGATTGGGGAGACATAATATTGGGGGAGACTTACAAGAAGGGGATTGAGAATTAGATTAGTTTCTCTTGCTTGATTACAATGGATGTTGTGCTCTCCTTTATATAGGAACCGGCTCTAACAATCTAAACTAATCAATCTTATTTCTAACTAATTTAATCTTATCCCTAACCGGTGATACAGTAATGGGGGCTACAGTTGCCCGCTGGTGAATAGTAATTCCAACACATAACATATATGGTATATGTATTGGCACTTAAACTACTTGGAGTGGTTTGACAAATTGATAGAATATATCATAATGGGACTAAGGTGACTTTAGGTGCAAATTTTTGCTGAAGATTTCTCAGGTCAAATGTTTTCAAGTATTGAAATTGGGATCTAATTGTGACCATACACCATCTAGGTTTTTGTGGAGTGACTACTGCTGAGAAGAAATCAACACTGCAGCTTCATGATGATTATAAATATTTGAAGAAAGCTCGCAATGTTAACCATGTACATGTGAATTCTGATGGTACTTCTAAAATTGGGGGTCAGTATCTGCATGGTACACATGGCTTGGAGACAATGCCAAATTCTAATGCTTTTAGGTATGTTATTTGTAACTGCTTCTCCTGACTCCTGTAATCACTCGGAGTTTTAACGTCTGAACAAAAAATTTATTGGGTGACTATATTGTTTGATGAATGACCTACTATTTTTTCTGTTTTATCCTAAAATGATGAGATTTGCATCTAATTCACTTTATTCATTTCACCACATACATTGAGTAGCTCATCACCTGGTGAAAATCTGGAGAATAAAACCAAAAGGCCCACCACAATATGTACCTTTTATGCTCAAGGTCGGTGCAAGAAAGGAAATAGCTGCACCTTTCTTCATGAAAGAGAGAGTACTGGTTCTGATAACTGGTGGAGCAATGAAGAAAAGGCCAGTCTGCTTGCACCAGCTGGTTATGGAAATCCTAGAGGTATGAGCTTCCTAACTAGGACAATCTTTGAGGTCACAAACTTCTTATTTCTCCCTGCTGTGCTCAGGTTCCGAAGAAGGGTCTCAAGTACATCTATCCAACTTGAAAGTGCCTCAGTTCAAGGATTCAGAGGGTTCATCGAAAAATGAACTGTGTCAGAACCTTATTCGCGTGTATGATAAAGGTAACAGGGTGTTGGCACATCTTGCTGATAAACAAAACTCTCCCACTCCAGGGGTTTCACAAGGGATGCCTTGCAGTATTGATGATTCGTTGACTAAAAAGCCTATCAGTCTTATAAATGAGCTGGTGCAGAGTCCAGTAGTTCATGAGAAGAACCACAAACCTTTCGTGGGACACTATAGTAGTTTGGCCGCTGAAACCTATTTGGATGGTAGAGGTACCTTTCCAAGATTGCTAGATGGAGGAAACTTGCAGTCTGTTGCGGGCAAGGGAAACAGCCTTAGTGATTCCCATGTCTCAAGAACTTACCTTGATGTGAACACCTTAAATTCAGACCATCGGTATGCATCATTTGGCCTGTCTATTTCATCTGATCCTCTCCAGCATAGTGATAAGCTATCAGCTTTTGGTGGAATAACTGAGAATCTTCCTAACACACATCAGAAAGAACATTGTTCAAACCATGGCTCATACAGCTCACATAACTTAACAGGATTCAGGAATGCAGGCTATGCTACCTCCGATCATTCCTTTGGTAACCCAACTCTCCAAGCAAATTCTTACCAAGGAATACTGTCTCATCATCTGTTCACATCTGGTATCGAGAAAGTTGATCTCCATAAATACGTTGATGTTGACAAGGGCTGTGGTACTTCTAGACCTGCATTACTTGTGAGCAGTTCACCTCAACCTTCTATCGTGTCAGCTGGGTCCCTTTCTCCAATCAAGGATGAGGTTTGGGAAACATCAGTGCCTTTTGTACCTTCTTTTAGTTTTCCTGATTGTACAACACCTCCAAGACGTCAATATGACCCGTTTGTTGACAGTGTTGAGCCCTCCAAAGTTGAAAATACAACTAATCTCAAGTCCTCAAATATATCCTGCAGTATATCAAGTCAGCATACGAATCAGTATGTAATTGCTGATAAATCATTGAATTGTGACGACAAACTGACCAGGAATATGTCTGCCAAAAGATCAAATGAACTTGCATGCTTGATTGCATGTGATAGAGGACGCAGCTCTAGCCTGGATGATAAAAATAGGGTGAAGGCTTGTGACAGAAAAAACGATGCAGCTAGTAACAGTGGGATAACAAGAGAGTTTCGTTTTCGTTTGGCAGAACATGTAAAGGAGTTGGTCAAACCAATTTGGAAGGAAGGTATTCTGAGTAAGGATGCTCATAAATTGGTAGTGAAAAAATCAGTCGATAAGATTATTTCCTCGATTGAGCCACATCAAGTACCAACTACTGAAGAGCTGATGACCAATTATATAACCGCCTCTGGATCAAAGATAGAAAAACTTGTGAAGGTAAAATATCTTGAACTTGCAGGTCAATGGCAAATCTAGCCATCAGCCTCATATTATTAACTTCTGTCTATTTATTTCATTACAGGCATATGTTGATAAGCATCGTACAACATGAGATCCAACCTTTTAGAAGTTGAATTGCAGCACCACTGAGATGAGAGCTTGGGCCTGATGTCCTACCAATGTGGTTAACCTACATTTCTAGGACCAAGCAGTTTTTATTGGTATGGTAGTTGTTTTCGAGTAAGATATTATGTTGCTTGAAACTTGTTGGTTTTATAGACTTCAGCCTGGACTCCCTGATAGTAACTGAACATGGTAGATATTTAATTTATGTCTGCATGTTAGCTGAGATGACATCTAGTGCAGCCAAGGACAAACTTTATCGCGTGTCTAGTTAATCTATGGAATATGGATTAAAGAATGATGCTTACTGCCCCCCCCCCCCTCCCCGCTTGGTGAAAGTACCACCTTCATTCTTTTTATTTTCTGTGGTAAAAGATGAAAAGTTTTCTCGTTTATTGTGTTATAGGATTTTAGACTTAGTAGGACTAAAACAGAGCATATGAGGTGCAACTTAAGTGCTGCTAGGCATGAGGGAGATGTTAGTTTGGAAGGACATGTAGTGCCCAAGAAGGATATCTTTTGATACTTGGGATATATGCTATAGAGGGATGGTGATATTGATGAAGATGTTAGTCATAGAGTCGAATTGGGGTTGGTGAAATGGCGCCAAGCATCTAGCTTCCTCTATGACAAAAAGGTTTCACAAAAGCTAAAAGATAAGTTTTATAGGATGACAATTAGACCTGCAATGTTGTATGACACATAATGTTGGCCAACTAAAAGGTGACATGTTCAACAGTTAAGTGTAGCAGGGATTCATATGTTGTGATGGATTTATGGTCAAACGAGAAACGATCTTGTTCGTAATGATGATATACGTGATAGGGTAGGGTGGCACCAATTGAAGAATATGGTATCTAACATCGGTTGAGATTGTTAACATATCCAACAGAGGCCTCCAGTGCATATCGAAATCCTAAAGCACTTTGATAATGTAAGGAGAGGTAGGGGTCAACCAAACCTAACATGGGATGTGGCAGTAAAGAGAGACTTAAAAGATTGGAATATACCCAAATAATTATCTGTGGATAGGAGACGTGGAAATCGGCAAATCACATGCATGAACCATGACCTAGGCTATCAATCTTCTACTTTTCATCTATTATTACTAATAACTTTTTTACTTCTATATCCTCGTTGGTGCCTCTTATTGGGTTTCATCTCTAGCCTACTCAAACTTGTTTGGGACTAAAAGGCTTTGTTGTTGTAGTATAGGATTTGAAGAGAAGACATAAATGTTCCTAAAGTGCCCTTACCTCACTTAGTGTTTGATACAATTGACAAGATTCAACTATTTGTTCAATAGTCGTATTACGTATTTCAAGAGACAACTTTTAGGTATAAGGCCATATTTTTATATTCTTAATGCATATAAAATATCAAAATAAAAATGGGGGCATTAATCACAACCTTCTCATAGTTCTTTCAAGCTTTATTAGATAAGTAGGATGATCAACACTTTGAAATGGAGCACTATTGCAAGTGAGGATGTAAAGAAAGGATGATATGATCTAGCCATGTGATAACCTAACTCCTAGAAAGAGAGTCAACATTGCTTATAAATAAGCTCACTATGGAACCCTACTCGAAGTAAGATTGCAACCTTATTAGTTGGTAAGCATTCTTATCATGTTACGATTTTTTATGAATTTGATGTGTGGATGTTGACATGGCCATGCCGTGGCAATGACTTAGCAATCGAAATGGCAAAACGCCATAGATATGCTTCTCCTTCCCTCTACTCCCTCGCTAGAGCATTGCTACCATGACTTTCTTCTCCACGGCCAGTGAATTCACTTCATTGACTCTAGTGAGCCTATCGCTGCTCAACTCTTCGCCTTGCATGAGTATTGCTTCCTTCTACACGCATTGTCTTGTGATCGTGATGCCTTTCATATGTTGTCGTCGAGATGTTCGAGTACCTCTTCTCTCCTTACTCCTGCATCGTGATTGTTGTTGTGGGCACCTCTGCTTGGGTGCGATTCTCGATGTCCTCTTCCTCGTTCAACAGTTGGAGCCTCTTGTCTAGGTTGCTAGCTCCCTAAATTTGTGATCACCACTTCAATATTCTTCAAGTTGGTCACATATTTTCCACTTTCTACTCCCTGTACCTCCCAAATCATTTACCCCTCGACCCTATTACCGCATACAAGCTTGCTTCGGTACACCATCACCGCCTCTGGTTCTCCATCGCCTAGGTATCATAATCCGTTCCAGTGTGAGATATCTGTAAGGAGTAAGCCCTAAACTTGAACACACTATGCTTGCTCGCGAGCCTTACTCTAACTCATTTGGAGTGACATTTACTTCTCTAGTTTGCCACTACCCGAATATGGTGGCAACTGTGTGTACTCTGCCGCTAGCCACCCCATAGTCTGATGCTCACATCCCCACATGGTTGCTTGAACCATTATCTCTTCAAGTGCTAGCTCATAGTGGTCAATGTAATGAATGAAAAGAGCATAGAGGATACGAGAGTAAGATGCATGTAAGAGTTGATGACATGTGGGCCAACTTTGTTTCGGGTGAGGAGGAAGAACATATAGATGTTGACTTGGCATCCACATATGTGAAAAGTACTTTTGAATGGGTCAAGGTGGTAAGTTGCCTGGTATTACGAGTTGCAAGTTATGTTTCACACAGGTTGTTTAGCTTCGGGTTTGTTTTGTTCGTCATCTACGGCTTCAGAGGAGTCTTAAATCATATCTTGAACGTGTAATATCAAGATTGTGGTGATAAGATGGTAACCCGAACCTAAGGTGTTGGTTCCATTTTGTGGTGCGAACTTACCTCTTGATTTGATAACTTTGTCATTATCCCCCACCTATACTTTATAGATCACATTTGCCTACCATCGTGTATCTCATTAGCACCATTGCATCCATAACAGTTTACCATCATGGAGGGTGCTTGTTATCGTGGCACCACATGATTTTGTTATATCTTTTGAATGTTTTTGATTGAGAGCTTTGAGTTACATATCTTGGATGCATTGTAACCATCGAAAGGTTTAGGCCCATGGATTTGAATTATCAATCTATTGGTTGCATGAATGGACCTCTTGGTTACCGATTTGCCACTACCACATGTCTTCCACATAAAATACATGTTGTATCTATACTCATGAATTTGTGGTCTCTCGTAGTTGAAGATTTGTACGAAGGATTCATGAAGCTGAGGTTAAGGAAGCTTTAAAAAGATGAAAGGAGGCAAGGCGATAGGCCTTGATAGTATCTCCATTGAGGTGTGAAGATGTCTTTGAGACAGCGATAGCATGGCTAACTAAGCTCTTTAACCTATTTTTTTTGTCAAACAAGATGCTTGAAGAATGGAGAAGTATATTAGTATCAATCTTTAAGAATAAGGGAGATATTCAAAGTTGTAATAATTACCATAGAATTAAGTTGATGAGCCATACAATGAAGCTATTGGAGAGTTATTGAGCATCGCCTAAGAAGAATGACGGACATTACCAAAAACCAATTTGGTTTTATGCCTGGGAGGTCGACCATAGAAACGATTTTCTTGATAAGGCAATTTATGGAGAGAGATAGGGAACAAAAGAAGGACCTGCACATGATATTCATTTACTTGGAGAAGGCTTACGACAAAATACCGAGAAATGTCATGTGGTGGGCCTTGGAGAATCACAAAGTCCGAACAAAGTACATTACTCTCATAAAGGATATTTACAATAACATTGTGATAAGTGTTCGGACAAGTGAAGGTGTCATCGATGACTTTCCGCTTAAACTAGGACTACATTAAGGGTCAGCTTTGAGCCTTTATTTATTTTCTTTAGTGATGGATGAGGTCACAAGGAATATTCAGGGAGATATCCCTTGATGTAAGCTCTTTGCTGACGATGTAGTGTTAGTTGACGAGAGTATGATAGGGGTTAATAGAAAATTGAATTTGTGGATATATACTTTAGAATCGAAAGGTTTTAGACTTATTAGGACCAAAATCGAATATGTGAAGCGTGATTTTGGTGATACCAGGCATGAGGGGAGAATGTGTTAGTCTCAGTGGAGGTGGTTTCTAAGAAGGATACCTTTCGATATTTGGGATCAATGCTATAGAGGGAAGGTGATATTGATGAAGATGTTAGTCATAGAATCAAAGTCGGATAAAATGGTGCTAAGCTTCTAGCATCCTCTGTGACAAGGGTGCTACAAAAGCTAAAAGATAAGTTCTACAGGATGGCAATTCAAACCGTGATGTTGTATGACGCCGAATGTTGGCCAACTAAAAGGCGACATGTCCAACAGTTAAGTGTAACAGAGATGCATGTGCTGCGATAGATTTGTTGCAATACAAGAAAAGATCGGATCTGAAATGATGATATACGTGATAAGGTAGGGGCAGCATCAATTGAAGAAAAGCTTTACCAACATCAGTTGAGATAGTTTAGACATATCCAACGGAGGCCTCCAGAGTCACCTATGCATAATGGGATACTGAGGCGCGCTGATAATGTGAAGAGAGACGTGGGTCAATCAAACCTTAACATGGGAAGAGCCTGTAAAGAGAAGGAATAGAATATCCCCAAAGAACTATCTAAGAATATAAGCGCGTGAAGGTTAGCAATCCACGTGCTAGAACTTAACTTATACTTTAGCCTCCTTGTATTGTTATTACTTTATTTTTTACTATTACTAGTACATTTATTATCATTATTATTTTCTCATCATCTTTTTAGTTGGATCTTGTGGGTTTAATATCTAGTCTACTCCAACTTGCTTGCGACAAAGATTGCGTTGTTGTCGTTGTCGGTATCGTCCACTAAGCTGACTCGTCTTGCAAGGTGTTGCTTGTAAACTAAACATTGGTATAGCATGCTGAGTTGACATGGCCATTTCCACGACCCCCATACTGTGCTATTGTGAAGCGCCCATGCTTCTTGGTAGCACGCTGTTGTCCAGATTCAAGTCATCGGTTAGTGAGCCATTGTGCACTTGTAGCAAGTCCCCATGGTGCCATTACCATTGAGCTATTACACCTCACTAAAACACCACGATCACGGCCAGAGAGGCCCATGTGCTCCTATTGTTCTCAATTTCTCACGGGCCTAAGAAGACGTCAACATTGACGATGCCGTGAGGTGCCAAGGTGCTTTGAAGCACGTCATTGGCCCTAGTGTCTATGCATTGCATGGATTTACACTCTCTTGGCTTGGCCTTGTGGTGGACTTGGGGGTTGACGTAGAGGGACAATAGATGCTTACATGTCTACGTTGGAATAAGAACTTAAATGACACTGTGATTGAATTGATGAGTTTGTACAAATCATTCCATATTCACAATAATTTCCTTAGTGATGTTGTGTACCATGGCCTTACCATTATGCTGCTAAATGCTATGTTATTAAAACTAAAATATAGGCACCATTCCACTCATACCTCCTTGTTCTACCAGGGGCAGTTCCCTATTCGCTAGAAAATCTTTGTGATGAACTGGAGAAGTGAGTGTGCACAAAACTTTAACAAGTCAAATGTTGAAGTTCAGAGTTTTAATGTCAAGTGTCTGTTTGGAGTACATGTTATTGGATCTTGCTCGTGCGAATCACAAGGTTGGAGCAGAGCCTATATGGTCCTACTTTATGCTTTCTCGTCTACAAGTGTTACCCTGATGTTTTTCTTTCTTTCTAGTGAGTGGTTAGGCATTTTTCCAGTGGCAAACTTCCTCTTTTGTTAGGTCACATAACTAATCTGCCCTCTAGTTGATGATTCTTCATGTTAGGTCACATAACTCTTCATGAAGATCAGTAACCTTTATCTCCTTTGATATCATATGGAAAACATATAATAGCTAAATTTAGTATTTTGTCAATGGGTATACATTACAATGGCTATACCCAAGAAAGTAGACCTATATTGCGAAATGGAGGGAGTATTAGGGGTTGTTTGGTAGGGCTACAACTCTAGATTTGCTCTATAGATTCACAGTGGAGCAGATCCATCAGTAAAGCTGGAGCTGCCAGTGTGGGTGTTTGGCTAGCAAGTTGGCTCCAGATCCGTGTTTGGGGTGAATTATCCATGCTACCCTTGATTGTGAAGTTCACCATCTTCCCCAACTCTACCGGCACAAGCACGCGATGGCCTTGCCAGAGATCGAGATCTCGCCGCCATCTACACCACCACCACCGTCTCTTGCCCCACCCTACGCCTGTTGGCGACCTCGCCAAACTTGAGCCTTGAGCTGCTCCGCGCCGCCTAGAGCGGCAGCTCGTGAAGGTGCTCCTCACGGACCTGTCCGCCCCTGACCTCGAGGCCGCTGCCACGGCTGGAGGGCTCCTCACGGACCTGTCCGCCCTTGATCTCGAGGCCGTTGCCACGGCTGGAGGGAACACACCTCCACGTGGCCTCCGCAGGAGGGCACACAGAGCTTGCATCGCTCCTTCTCACTCCGCACCTCGCCGCCATGCGCAATGCCGCTCTTGACACCTGGTTCCAGCTCATCACCTGTGTCAGGGCCCACAAGGTCGTCCTCCTTGCGTGCCTTGAACAGGGCCATGAACAAGTGCGTTGAGATGGCGCTGCACGATGGCGAGTTGGGAGGGGGTTCGAGCATTGGTGGGGTACATGATATGGCAAAACGGGTAATATCCACATTTGGAGCAACGTTTTGGTCGCTCCATAAAATTGCATAGGGAATGGGGGCGATCCATGGATCTGCCTTAGGAAAATATGGAGTCGCCTTGTTTGGTAGGGCTTCGCCCAAATCCAGTGTGGATCTTAGATCTAGAGCCCTGCCAAACACCTCCTTAGTGATAAGGGATAAGCATATATAGTAGTTTTGGTCAAATCTTATGGTATGCATTCATGAACAATTTAAGAGTGCACATATGAAGCTACTAAGGAAACAATTACATCAAGACTTCACCCTTGCTGAAAATTCCACCCCATTTTTACATAAACTAATTTATACCATAAATTATAGTAAATGGCTTGTGGTCCCTCCTTACCCTTCAATTTTGCTTAATTATTTCCTATTTAGCTTTGGATGCTTTGATTGACCCTTGTTCTGGAGCCTTTTACTGCTCTTTATTTTATTGTCCAATAGGAAATTAATGCCAGTAATTTTAGTGAACATCCATTAAAACCTGTCCTTTTACATTTCATTTCCCTATATAGGCTGACTGTACTATACCATTCATAACTCAACAGCCTGCTTATCATAGTTGTGAATAAATTCATGTGATAATAAGATCGTAAGCAAAGCATTATGGGCACACATTTATTGTTGTACAGTCTGTCAGCCATAGGCTAGAATTGCAAAAGACGCTGCCAGTGAAATTACACTATGAAGGCTTTTGTTGCCAGTTTTTGGTTGCATGGTGCTCAGTTCCACATTACATTGCAGCTTTGGTGGAGCTTAGTGTGGTCGCTAGCAGCCTGGTACAAACCTCCAAACACTATATGGCATCTACTGCACTTTTTTTTTTTGAGAAAGCTAATAATGGTTGTTAGTAAGCAACCCATGGAGATTTCATGTTATATACCTTCACATTCCATTTAAAAGCTTTGCTATGTAGCATCTGAGGATTTGTATGACCTTCTAGGGGCCATTTACTGTGCCTCTTTTTTTTTCGAAAACAAAGAAACTGTTACCAATTTTAGTGGACCCTAGGACCTTCCATATCTGTTTGCAACGCATTTGATAGTTTCCCTACCATCCTCCATTGATTTGTTGACCCTTGAACCTTTTATATTTATATTCCACTTATTAGTTTTACAATCTCACACGCACGTGTCAGTGCATAGCGTATTTTGTGCTATGATGTGCTTATTTCCTCACAGGAAGAAGACTGAACGTTCTTCAGTTGACAATGGATGCGCAAAAATGCTCAGGGGACCTGCTGAAGCAAACAAGAGCAATTGATACTAGCCCCTTCCATTTCATCACTGCCAAAATTAGCATGTATGAGGCTGTTTAAATGACCAATGGTATTGAAGATAAATGTCTCATGATTGTTTCCGACTATGCATGCATCCAATTAAATGTCACAGTGTCAGGGATCTGTATGGTATGTCCAGGCATACAAGATTACAAGGGGGTAGCTGATATAAGCTTGCCAAAGATTTTGCTGCAACAGGAACCTTCAGAATCTTGTGATTCAGAGGGAGATGACATATAAGCTGGGTGCTCCCAGAAGATTCAGCCAAAGTAATGTTTGTTTACGCTTAGTCTCATGTGTTCTGTTCTCTTGTGGTGACAGGGCTTCAGTTGAATTGTTAGTCAAATGAATGGCCACTCTTATAAATTGCATTAGGTACACAATTTACATATTAGTGGGATGCATCAACTTCTAGCCAATACAGATTGCTAGTATTTAGTACCTAAGATCTAGTACTTTGTTCCATTATTGTACAGATTACAGAAGAGGAAGAGCATATTAGGATTGATCAGATGCTGCTGTGTATGTGAACCATTCTGTTTAGGCCAGGCCATTCAGAATATTGTACTTCATTAAACTATGACTTGAGCATCCTTTGTCACAAAGTGCATGGCAAATGATTCCTCGATACAACTTCCTCCTGGAATGCTGCGTGGCTTATACTAATGGTTGTTCTTTGACTAACTGATGTAGCTTTGCATGGTCAACCAATCAATTCTTGTCTACTTGACTGTAGTATTGGAGCAACTCTTCCTTCCTTTTGCTTGAAAACAAAAACTGTCTTCCTTTTGGTGTATGGAAAAAATATGAAGGCTCCAGTTAGCTCGGGTAAATTGGCACGTAGTCTTTGGCTCTTTTTTTCCT
Organism: Phragmites australis; assembly: GCF_958298935.1. NCBI lineage: Eukaryota > Viridiplantae > Streptophyta > Magnoliopsida > Poales > Poaceae > Phragmites > Phragmites australis. The sequence continues at coordinate 31,377,737 of NC_084929.1, read as the reverse complement.
GTTTCACGGCCTTATTTCTTACATGTACATTTACTTGATAGCTTCTTTTAATGCTCCAGGATATTGTTGTGGTCATTGTGATGCAGCTATAGTACAGGATGACAGAGGTGCCGATTCAGGTAACACCAGAGCACATACATTACTTGCTGAATCAAAAAGGTCAGTGCTATACCATTCACAGTTCTTTTTCAATCTTACAATTTGTCATTTAGTAATTAGCTGGTGGTCTGGTGGAAGTTCAGATTTTCTGGCAGTTATGTTTCACTCTCCACGCTATAAAATATTTGTTTTTATTACCCTTGTTGCATTTTCTTTCTCCCCTTTCATGCGTAGCGTTGAACCATGTATGCGATTTTGCAACCTTTTATAGTAGGAACTTACCAAACATCATGAAAAAAGTATATATTGCAACTCTAGTATTATATTTGTTTTCTAGCCTTCTAGGCATTAAATTGTTTTAGTACATTTTTTTTCTTTCTAGGATTGTTTATTGTGTTCTACTTAGCCTATTTCCTACATGTTACATTTTCAAAGTTCTCAAGCCTGAATCACCCAATGCTTCTCATAAACTATTAGTTGGTTCTGGATTAGTTTGACCAAGTTCAGATTGTGTGCACTGATGGAGCGAGGGTCTTACCACTTAATGACTACTAGTTTTTAAGATATGAACTTGAAGTTGGGTTTCTTGATGCACAATTCATATGGACGAGAATACCATCACCTATCTACATAAAAGAAAGGAATTAATTAACCCAGTACCATCGCAAAGATGTATGAATAACCCAGTACCATCGCAAAGATGTATGAACTGGGAAGTACCATCCAATGTGAAGCTGCCATCTGGGGCTTGGGGCCACATTGCCGCCATTGACAAATCTAGTGCTGAAATTATATGGCGAGAAATAGTTTTGTGAGATTTAGTAATGACTAAAATCCGCAATTAATAGTTTCACCGCAGACAGGTCCCAAGCATGATTTGGCCCAAGTATGACTTGTCATCTACATGTAATCCATGACTGACTCTGTATAAAGATCAATTTTCAGACCAGCTCCTAGAGTAGAATCAGTGTGAGCTCTATCAAATAGTAATTTGCAGTTTTTAGCTCACAAAGTAATTCTACGAAAGTGATTTCATGGAATGAACTAGATACTAGGAGATAAAAAAATTAGCTTTCTCTGGTTCACTTCTATGACAGAATCACTTCCTCAATATAGTTTATTTTAAATAATTATTTTCAGTCATAGAATCACTTTTTCTAGATAACCATTTGCCTAGAGAATTTGGATAAGGGGGAGCTCTACCAAATAGACCCTTTTTCACAGAGTTCATCCTTGCTTATATTCATTTTGTGTATTGGCTTGTGTTCTGAATACGGCGCTTTCCTTGCAATTCCGTAGTGTTCTACTCACTCTGATTGCAAATGTAGGTTATTTTAGCTTCCTCAACTATTCTTTAAATATAAGTCATTCTTGAATTTCTATGCATTTTTTTATCTTTTATTCCCTTCTTGCCCTTGTTTAATAAATGCTACAACTCTCATAAATAAATGAGTTGTCTTTTCCAATACAGAATAGATAAAGGGCAATGATGTCATTTGATTTATTTTCTTAATCCTTGTGTACAAGTCTAAAACGACCTATATTTGCAATCGGAGGGAGTATATGACATGGTAGTATTGTAATTAGAGCATTGATGGTAATAGCAATTTCATTATCTCTATATCTGGTTAAGCCAATCATTATGTTTTGGATTAGTAGACTGTAATACGATAGGGACAACTTCTCAGGTTGACATGTTATGCTATGTTTGGTTGTGCAATCGTATTAGAACTGCAAACAAAATGGGGCAGCTACTCGGTAGCTTCTGTTGGATGAATAGTCTTGCTACCAAATAGCATGAGGTGTTCCTACATACTACTCGGCTATTCTACAATTAAATGATTGTTATACTAGTAATCCTATCCATTCCATGGGATTGTTAGATTTTTAATTTTTCTAATTTCGATCTAATGATCCTTGTGTTTCAAATTCTTGTAGGCTGTGGAATTCAAATGACGTGTTGCTCTTTTACAAGGAAGATACGCACTTGCTGCTTGCATCTGCTTTCAGTTATCATGCAGCAAATCATAACAGAACAGTGGGTATTTTTTCACCAAAACTGATTACTGTTGGTGAACTCATTGTTTTGGCTGCCAAGGGTGGCTAACAGAACAGTGGTTATTTTTTCACCAAAACTGACAACTGTTGGTGAAGTCATTGTTTTAGTTGCCAAGGCCGGCTTAAGGTTTGGACTTTGGAGACGTTGCAAATTGCTATGAAGTTGAAAATGTTACTCCAGTGCTATTTATGTGTCCGTCCACAATATGGGTTTGATTGGATATAAATATGTGAGATAATTTGGAGTGCCTTTGTTTGTTTCAATTCTTCGGAGCCTTATGTACAAATATTCCGGTGAATCTTGGGTTGGGAAGGTTTTTCCCCGACTATTATCCAAGTGGGGCTGTAGTGTGTATTTCTAGTGATTTGAATGTGTATTTCATGATGGTAGTATTTTCACAAACGAAGCAGAGATATAAGTGGTTAGTGGGATATGTTGTGGCATCAATTGGTCATTTTAGCTATGTTTGTATAGCATATACGATGCTGTTACATCTGGGTGATGTAACCTGTCGTTGTGACCACACTGTTATCTCCTGTCGGGTTAGTGCAAGCAAGCAAGCAAACCTTGCTGGAGGGCAAAGCTGGCCCGCTTTTTGCGTGCGAACTCATCATGGTCTACTGTCCGATGTATACAGGTCACTCATCCAGTCGCATAGGTGTTTCTTCATCGCTTCGTCAGTGTCTGTTCCATTGCATGGAACACCTTTGGTTCAGTTTCTTCCTATATCTGTAAAACATCGGTCTTGTAATCACACTGTTTTTCCTGGTCATCCTATGTGGCGATTCAGCTTTCTGCATTTTATTTTCTCGAAAGCCTGTAATTAAATGAACTCGCTTTCAGTGATTTATGCTGATATGTTTGAAACTCCCTGCGGTAACAACTGGCCATCTGCGGTTTTGCATTGTTCTTTCAGAATATTGTAAATGTTAATTTTTAGTGATAAATATAATATCACTTTGGTCCCTGATAGCAACTGGCATCAAGGACCGTGAAAATATTATACCGATTTTATTGTTTATGTGGTACTGTAGTGTCAAATCTTGTCTATACATTTATTTAAAAAGAACAGCTCACTAAAGTCACCCTGACTTCAATCTTATCTATACATTTAAAATAGAATGGCTCGTAATGTTTTTAAGTTGCCGTAACTTTAAATCCTCTGTATCCTGTGAGATCAGAGAACCCGATTCGCACGGTGGACCTGTATCGTTCAGACAATCGCACCAACTACGCGGAGTAGCGTCATAGCATGGCAACAGTCAACAAGGACACGCGAAGATAGTACTACTGCCTCAGTGATGAGGGCCAGGAACGTTCTGGGCGATTTCGTACTGTGCTGGCCCGACACGTACGGCGGATCCATGTTGCCAGATGTTAATCACCTGCTGGTACAGTCGAAAGCAGTCTGCGCCTCTGCGGCACACATCGAGCCTCAAACGGGACCCACCACGATTTTGCACAAATGATCCCTCGAATCCAGAGTCTGAAATCCACGGACCACGGACTCGCGCACGGCTGAGTCAGCTGCTGCGGCGTCCGAAATTTCAGACGCCGCGGCGTTTTCAGAGAAGAATCGCCGGGCAGAAAACGCCGGCGCACCACGACGCGTACGCGTAGAGTTGTTGGCGACTCGGCGACCTGGAGTCAGACACGGCAACGACGACGCACCTCACCTCGCGAGAGAAAAAGGCGTCCCACCCCGGACCCGGGCGGCCACTGACTCCTCTCAGGCTCAGCTCACCTGTACCAATGTACTCCCTCCGTTTCAGTGTATTCGTCACTTCTTTTTACCGTCAACAGGCAGCGCCGCGCCGGCACGCACGCACGTTTGGTTCCGCGCCCGACGGGGGGCCCCGCCGGCCCGGCCCCGGCGCGAAAAATATGACTAGATTTGGAGAGGCGGCACGTACACTGCAGGCGGTGGTCGCTCTCTCTGGGTGTCCTCACCTTTCCCCACGGCGCGCACGGATTATTCCACGGCGGGATCCGTTGCGTGATCCGCCAACAATGCCACTGTGAGCTTCGTGGCCCGGCGCGCGGTCCTCGGGGTCGTTGGTCACCTGGCTGTGCAGTGGAGTACGGGCGTTGTGATTTCTTTAAGCGCAAGTGTGTCGGCCAGGTTAGATTAGCGGCTAATCCAGATCCGGCGCTGCGTGGTGCGCGGCCCGCGGGGTGCAGCCGCTGGCTACGCGCCAATCCCCCCCTCGAAAATTCGACTGTCAGCTACCAGCGGGTGCCAGAATGCTTTGGTTTGGTTACGTTACCTTGTGCTCTGCCGTGTGACTGTCTCATGTCTGGTACTGTACTAAATTATGTACGGAGACTGTTAACAGAAATAATCATTGCATCCAAAACAGTGTGTCCTGCAACGGCTTTACGGTCAATAAATAATCGATAGTAAATATATGTCTGCACCAAAACAAGAGGTAAGAGAGAACGGCAGCACATGTTTATAAAGGATTTTTTTAACTAAAGTCATCAGCACTGTCGTTCCATGTAAGAAGTCTTGTATTAAAAGAAAGGAAAAAAATGCAAAAACCCCCTAAAGTCACTTGGATTTTAACTTTATCCCAAAAATGATTTTGTTGCAAAAAAAAACCCCAATAGTTTGGTTTTATTGCAAAAACACCCCCAAAAATTCAAAAAAATTTAAAAAAAATCACAAAAAATTTTAAAAAAAACTAGAACAATTCTAAGAACTTATGTGATTTTTTTTTCAAAAATGATATCCTTTGCATCATATTTCATGGAGAGTAAGTTTGAAAAAAAAAGAAAAATGTGCAGCTCATTTATTAATTCGAGTTAAATACATAATTAATTATCTACTAATCCAAAAATCATGAAACCAATTTTCTTAGTCTTATTACATGATCCTCTATCTTCAAAAAATACATGAAATCTTGAAATAGTTATTGTAACGTGCAGGATTGAGTAAATATGTTACAGATAGATTAATTCATAACTAATCCATAACACCCGCAAAATTAGTGAAACCACTTTTATTAATTTACTTAAACAATGATTTGTGTAGGAAAAATAATGGTAGACATGACAAAGTTTAAAAAAAAATGAGTTAATAAATGAGCTGCATGTTTTTCTTTTTTTTTCCAAACTTCTTCTCCATGAAATATAATGCAAAGTATATTATTTTTCAAAAAAAAAATTCTCAGAAGGTCTTAGAATTGTCTCTAGTTTTTTTAAAAAAAAATTGTGATTTTTTTTATTTTTTGACTTTTTTTGGGTGGGATTTCAACAAAACAACTTCTGGGGAGGAAAGTCAAAATCCAAGCGAGATCAAACACAGTCGGTTAATTAGACAAAGTCAGGCTAAAATCACAAGCACGGATCGCAGTACCATGCTACCAATGACTTTGGTGTCGATTCCTCACGGACACGCTGTCCACAGAGTCATCCCAAGCTGTAGAGCTCTCCACGAGCCAAATTTTGGGGGAACAGACAATCTGGCAAAAGGAAAATTTTGGAGGAACAGACAATCCGGCAAAAGGAGCCTGTGTGAGGACGGGAGGGCGGGACGGAGATGAGCTCTATGAGAAGAAGGTTAGCGTTTGCATGTTATGAGCAAGAACAGGTACCAACTAGACCCTTGGCAGTCGCGAGTCGCCCACTACACCACCCTTGGATGTCACACAACGCCTCTACATGTGGTGTAGGACCAGGCTGTCACTGCCCAGAACACTCTGATGCGCAATGTCAAACGCCATCGAGCATATCGCCCACCATCGCGTGGATCCGCCCGCCACTGAGTAGATCTGACCGTTGTTGCACAGATCTAACCACCACCAAGCAAACATGCATGTCATTGTGCGAATCTAGTTGCCACCATCGTCATGCACAACACCAACACCACCACAACGGAGAGGAATGGAGGGAGGGAAAGGGGAGACTATGGATGAACGTCGCTGCTGGCCGCCGCCATCACTGGCTAGCAGTGGCGGTGGTCGTGCAGGTTGCATTGGCGTGTAGCGTTGACGAAGGTATGGGTGTCCCCACATTGCCCCGGCCAGAGGCTAGGAAAAAGGTTTGTTGTGAGTGTTTGGCAGGGATTATTTGGAATCCAAGAATGATAAAACGCAATAGTTTGATATCAAAGCGTGTGCAAGATATAAAAATTGCAGCAATAATCGTTTGTGCAAGGCACAACAATTTAAAGTGGGATTAATACAAATGATTTTCCACAAGGTTGGATCTCACCAGAATCCTAAAAATTCTTATGAAACAAGTTTGTTTCATATGTTTTTCATAGGCCAACGTACAACGTTGGACGCCATCGAACAAATCCACCCACCACCGTGTAGACCTGACCGCCATCGAGCAAATCCAACCGGCTGTCGCACAGATCTAGCTGCCACTGAGCAAGCTTGCAAGCTACTGTATGGCTCTAGCTACCACCATGGTCATGCACAGCACCACAACCACTGCAACATAGAGGGATGGATGGAGGGAATGTTGGTGATATGCTCTAGAGGAATCATCAATTCGGATTAGATCTGTACGCAGGCTTGATTGGATTCTAGTACATTAGGGATTTGTCATAATGGGTCACCAATGTAGAAGACCCATTAGTGTGCTCTATATAAGAGGAGGCAGGGGTCGTGAGCGCTAAGATTCTGTCATCCTAAAACCCTGACCGCACCTCTTCTCACTTCCCTATAAAACCCTAGGTGGGCGCAATGCTAGCACACCGACATACAACGTTCCATCCATATACGTGTGGATATTGTGGGGGCGATGCTGCCATTGCTGTGGTGTTGATCAGCGATAAAAACGTTAGGACGAGATCGACTACTTCCTCTTCGTAGTCGCTGCTTTCTTTTTGTCGTCGACGAGATCGACTACTTCTTCTTTATGGACGTGCACGACTCTTTTTCCACTGCGCTACACGTTTAGCGGCAACGATCTATAATCTTCTACTAGCACGATATTCTAATTGAACACGATAAAGAAATTGTGATTTATCATATCATAGCCTACCCATTCTCTAACAGAAAAGTGGAGAGTATGCGCACAACCATACCAAATGATTTCCCCTAAGTTTTGAAAGGTTTCCATGGGAATGTTTTTCCTGCAGATTTGAAATTACCATTTTTTTTGTTTGTTCCAAAAGAGCCTATGCAATAATTTTTTCAGTCAGCGGTCACGCGCTCACAGAACAAAGCACTGCCACCGTAGACAGGGTTCCTATACGGCTAGCATGGTACCACTTCATTTCCGTTACTCGTTAATATTTTTGACTATAGTAATTTTGATCTTGTATTTTTTTTAAAAATACAAATACTTAAAAGTATAATAAAGTATATTTCACGATAAATCTAATAATACAAAAGTTTTAAATATCTATAAACTTTTCTTAAAAAAATACTATATAAAAATTGCTACAATAAAAAACCTGGTGATAAGTATATGGAAACGAATATAGTATGATTTATCGTTCCTATGCACCACTGTCGTGATTACACTGCACCTATTATTCTACTCCAGCAGTCCATGGGCGGATCCAAGGGCTGGGGGCTCAAGGCTCACTACTCTTAGGATGAGGAGTAGAAAGGAGAAGAAGAGAAAAAAGAGAGAAAAGAAAAAAATAATCCCTCTAGTTTATTTTCTCCGGATCCGTCGCTCCAGCAGCCCACGCCAAATTCCTCCCCCAACGACTACGTTTCGGATTGAGCGCAATCGTTTCGAAACGGAAAAAACTCTGGTGGGTAGGGGCCGACGAGGCCGACAGCGTTACCTCTGCACGCAAACCCGTCCCTAAAGCCGATTTCAACACCTGAAAACACGAGCTTTACTCCTCAACCGATGTCCAAGATGCGCGCGCCGCCTCCACGGCTCCACCTCACAGATGGACAAGGCAGGGCGGCGACCGTGCCTGGTACGCGATTCCGCGCGCGCCGATCCAGTGATCCTCGACGAGAAAGTGTGGCAGCGTCGCAAGCGTGTGGTGTGGCGTGAGGGCGGCAAGGATGTGATGAGGCGTCGTCACGCGCCCACGGGACGTACGTCGCGACTGGCGCGTGACGGTGCGTGCGGGGCCCCGCGAGCTGTCGGTCCACGCGCGCGCGCCTCCACCGCTTTCAATGCGAGAGGTAGGGCGGAGGAAGCGGTTGGTGGTGGCTACGACTCCGATAAGACTCCAACCTCGCGATGCAGGCACAACGCGCACGCGCAGGCGCGGAGCCGGCCGATGCCGACACTTGGCGGGGCCCCACCTCCTCGAACGGTCCGTTCCCTCTGGCCGCTGCCGCAGTGCCGCCTAACGTGCCGTGCCGTCGTCACCTGCCCCACTCGGCGTTTTACTTTAGCCAACCCCCACTTTACGTGGTGACTACGGGCTAAGCGGCGGGCGGCTTTATCGGCTGTGCCCATTGGACGTCACGCACCCTGCTCGCGCGCGCCGACGATGCGGTTGCCGAGATATGATCCGGGTGACGACGTCGAGAGGTGCGGAGCGAGACGGAGGAGACAGGAGGTGCCGTGCCGCGCTGAGCGAGAAGGAAGCTGGCGTCCAGCAGCGAGTGGTCTACTTGCCTGTGAGCGCACGCGGGCGGCGAGGGGAGGTTGGTTGGTTGGTTGCCCCCTCACGGCTCCGAGTGCCGCGCAGACCGCGGCTCGGGACGCACGGATCGTGATGTCGCCCTTGCGCGGGGCCCACGCCGCCCGTGACGTGCTCCCACAACGTGCCACCCGCGGTGGGCCCGCGAGCGGCGGCTTTTATGCCTTTTGTTTATGGGATGGGATCGAGATCATTTTACAGCCCGGTACCTCGCTCAAGCGCTTATTGAGTCGGACTCCAATCGCTATTTTATTGACGGCATGTTGATTCTTGATAAAAAAAAAAAAAAAATCTAGTGCATGGTATACCGAGTTAACCTTGCCGAGGCTGGCTGCTACGATGAACTCAGTTCTGTAGTAGAACGATGTTTAAATAGCTGGATTCAAGGTTGCGGGGTGGATAGATGGATTGCACTAATTCATATTATCCGATACTTATATTAGCTGAAACATAAATATGGTGAGTAAAATTTATATTTGAAATGGATACTGATACGGATATATTTGGATTCATTTTTATATATGGATTTAGATATGGCATCTGCAATATTGTTGAATACGGATATAAATCTAGATATTGCATGTATCTATATTTAACTATACACCTCTCTAGAATCTAAGCGGCAAGTCCGCTCTATTCCACTATATATTCTGATCCAAACTAGTATTGTGTATCTAAGATAGTGTTTTATTGGTTGTACAAAGTTGAATATGATATGATCATCCTAGATGTACGGAATAATCTCGAATGAGATGGTGCAATTAGCATGTTTGGTTGTATATATGGGATGCACATATGAATATGTTTAGTTGCTAAAAAGATAAGCAATATATCTATTTATAATTTAATTTCTTCATAATATGATAATCTTATAATTATGATTATCAACAAATTATTCAAATTAGGGATGACAACAAGATTCGTGGGTTCGAGTCCTGACGGGTGCGGTTCGAGGGCTAAATCCTACCTACGGGTCTCGCGGGTCGGGTACTTGAATTGTAGCAGGTTAGACGCAAATTTATACATACGCCTGTGGGAGCCCACGGGTCATCGAACAAGCTGAATAACACCCAGCTGGCCAGCCTAACTCATCCCACGACGGCACGCCTAGGTAGCCCCTTCAGCTTTCAGCAGTTCGGCCTCGCATCCACGCCCACACGACCACGCCTTCGCATGCCGCCACAGCACCACTTTGGCCTCGCCTCAACGCACCACGCCCATGCGTCCACGTCGGTCCCCTTCTCGCTGCTCCCTCCTTCACGCTCGCCATCTCTACGCCCGGCGTCGTGCCACCCTCCTGCACAACTCGGGCCCTTAGCGCTCAGCATCGATGCTCCTCCGTCCTGACATCGCTCATCGCCCTCTCCGCGATTAGCGTCTCCCCCTCCGCGCTTAGCGTCGTCGCCCCTCTATGCCTGACCATCTACGCCCAGGCCTCCCCGCACGTCTCTTCTCGCTCTCTGTCGCTTCGTAAGACTCGACAGGTCCCGGGTTTGGATGCGGGAGCATTTTTCAACCCGATTAGTATTTTGTGTGCGGGTCAAGTTTTATGACAGAGGGGTTTTGGCTAAACCCGTCCTTGAGTTGTTGTCATCTATAATTATAATTGCTATTAATATTTACTAATTATAATTACTTATAATTTAATATATCACTATTCATCACTAATTGTCCATATTAATACTTAATTATGACTAATATCATCTAATTGTAACTGATGCATAGTTAATTGATCTTAATTATCTCTAATTATCACTAAATATATGTAATTATAGAAGCTGACAAAGTTTGTATGAGGTCTTTCAACTAATTTTCCCCGTATAAGATGATTCACCATCTTGATAAAATATTTTTAAAATCTATGCCATCGTATCGTGAATAAGTTGATACCGTTTATCCAATTAAACACAGAAATACCAACACCCGCGTCACCTGGTACAGGTACCGTACATGAACCAAACACAACCTAAATCTCAACTCCAATCGCCGGCCAGGGGCTCCTCCAAATCTCCAATCGACGGCAGGGGGCTCCTCCAAATCTCCAATGGACGGCCAGGGGCATGCCGCCACCCGCCAGCACAAAGGTACCCAGCTGCAGCAAGAGGATTGGTGACTCAGCACTGGGTGCTGGCGGCGACCCGCACCTGGTGAGGAATAGGCAGCGTCGGAGAAGAAAGAGGCACAGGGGTGGCCGATCCACTAGTCGCCGCACTTCGCAACCTCGTGAGTCGTGAGTTGACACCGTCGCCGTCCAAACACAGCTGCAATACGTGCATGCTTATGTTCAAGATCCTCTTTAATATCTGGTAAGTGCGTAACATTTCTACTATTTTGTATTGTTCTCTCAGCTCACTCCTTTGATCCGATTTTCACTTCCCATCTGTAACATGTTAGGAGCAAAAGGGAAGCATTTGCGTAGAACTAGTGGAGCTGATTAGCCATGGTTTACAATGTGCAAGGGCAGCCAAAAATAAGCCGTTACATCCATGTATACGAATGATTATTAGCTGACCATGTAGACCGATCTGCGGTAATTTCAGTATTAAATTTGTTTCTTGTAGATTACAATGGGATCGGCAACTAGAAGTGAGCCAAGTGACAGTGTTAATAATACGAATACAAGTGATAGTGCCAATGACAGTGGTACCGTGGGTGGGAAGGTTCGAAGTGTTGTCGGTGAGAATGCTGAAGAAGATAGTGGTGCAGCTGGTGCTGGTACTTCAGTAGCCGGGGCTGCGGCCAGCAAAGTCAGGGGTCGAAAGAAAAAAACTTTCAAGGTTTGGAAATATTGCACTGATTTTTGTTGAAGAAAAGGTAGAAGACAAGGTTATCAAGAAACATCTGGCAGCATGCAACTATTGTGATGTTGTTGTTTGTGCTCAAAGTTAGCAAGCTAGATACCATGTACTTTTATCTATTTATTTCGGATCAAAGTGATGTATCTTCGATTCTTGACGATTTAGCTTGTCTTAGTATAGAATGACAAAGTTGAATAAAATGAAAGTATATGTTACATCTATTCTCTTTTAAATATCATTTTAGTCTTTAGCACATAGAACAAGGTTACAATAAAATCTTTCATGCACGATATATTTATCCCTCTTAATTTTTCTAATATTCAATCAATAGCATATAAATCACCAATTCACCACACTCATTAAATTAAAACTCTATTTTACAATAGCCTTTAATGTGAGCACTCTAGTAAAACACCACATTGAAAACCTAAAATGACATTTATGCAAAAACAAAATCAAAATTCAAAACAGTATCTAATTAAACTCCAACTAGCAATTTTTTACTATTAGATGCTCGCATTCATTTATACATCTCATCGTTGTGTTGCAATGCTACTGCTGATCACAACACTGTGGACATGGAAGGTAACTAGAGCTTGTTCTATTGGCTTCCTTTGTTTTTTTGGCTAAAGTACTAATGTTATGCAATGGAAGTAGGAACAAAATTTAGTTCACTATGATGGGCAGCAGTGACACTTGAGTTATATATGTTGTCAAATGTCAATCTATTATGACTTTTTCATGCTGGTGTTATACAAATTTATTCCTCTTAAAGTATTGTTAAAGTTGTGGGATGTTTGCATACAACTGAATCGAATAGATATTCAGATGCAAATTCGGATTCAAGCAATCCGATTTGTATTCACATTTAAAGATATTCGAATTTAAACTCATATTCATATTAAAAATAGATAGAAATTATTCAATTCGAATTCAATCCGTTTTCACCCCCAAACTGAGTGAACCACCACCAATGAGAGATCCTATAGACCTTTTTTGGTGAGACGGATCCTGTAGCCCTTCTATTGCATCTAATCTACTCACAGCATCTTCCTTTTTAAACTCACAGTAAATTTGCATGTTTTTATAGGAATCAGTTCATTTATTTTTGTAGGAAATAGGAAATTTTCATTGTTCTGTCTTTGAATACACTTGATCCATTCATGTTTGACCTGATCCCCTCGCCTATGGTCGAATGGCTTCCACCTCTCAACATCGAATGGGCATTGCTGGCTAGGGCCTCAACTTTACCCTAACTTTTTAATCAAAATTAGCAATGTGGCACACGATAATATTTCACTTATCTTGACTCTAGGAAATTATATTTAGGTAGCTTTATACAAATGTTGAACAAGTTCATACAAAACAATCTTCAGGAACAAAACAGAACATGTTTGGAAGTGGGATTGCCTTTTCAAATTTAAGTTAAAATCATTAGATTTCAAACCGTAATCACCCTTTTCAACAGGCTTTAAGGGAAAGAGGTCTATCCACGTTTATGAGCGGAATGCTGCCGAACCATGCATCCCACCTTGGGCGTGAAGCATTTGATCCCAAACCGCTCCCCACACCGCGCAATTTGCTGCTCCTCATGGGGGTGGATCGTAAAAGCGTCTTGCCGAATTGAAATGCCGCCACGCTAAAGACGAAGGGCGGCGGCGCGGACAGTCAAACTTCTCCCTGACTACGCCCAGTCTTATTCCCTCTTGCCGCTCCACCACCCGCTCTCGCCATTTCCTCCCTTTTATTTTTTAACCCCCTCCTCCCCAGCTATAAGTCCCTCTGCCCCCGCCCCTCTCCCACCCAATCCTAGACGTCGACCACACGCACACGCGTCTTCCGCAGAAGAAAGAACAAGGCCATGGCGCCGAAACCGTTGGAGAAAACGATGCAGCCGGCGGTCGCAGCGGCCGAGCTTGCGATTAGCGTAGGCGGCGGGGCCGGCGGCCCGCACTACAGAGGCGTTAGGAAGCGGCCGTGGGGCCGGTACGCGGCCGAGATCCGCGACCCGGCCAAGAAGAGCCGGGTGTGGCTCGGCACGTTCGACACGGCCGAGGAGGCCGCGCGGGCGTACGACGTCGCCGCGCGCGAGTTTCGCGGCGCCAAGGCCAAGACCAACTTCCCCTTCCCTTGTTCCATGCCTCCAACGGCAACCGCCAACGGCGGCAGCCGGAGCAGCAACGAAAGCACCGTCGAGTCCTTCGGCGGCGACGTGCAGGCGCCCATGCAGGCCATGCCGCTCCCGCCGTCGTTCGAGCCTGACCTGTTCCACCGCGCGGCGGCCGCGGGCGCCGGCGCCGGCCCAGGTGGCGTGGGCTTCCCGTTCAACAGCTACCCCGTGACCCACCCGTACTATTTCTTCGGACAGGCTGCGGCTGCTGCCGCGGCCGCGGGGTGCCGCATGCTCAAGCTGGCGCCGACGGTCACCGTGGCGGCCGTGGCGCAGAGCGACTCCGACTCCTCGTCGGTCGTAGATCTGGCGCCCTCGCCACCTGCCGTGTCGGCACGGAAGGCCCTCGCGTTCGATCTTGATCTGAACTGTCCTCCGCCGGTGGAGGCCTAGTCGCCGGAGTTTAGCTGATGACTGTCAGTAGTTTCTTCGTCTTTTTTTTTCCGTGGAAGAAAATTCCGTGCACTTACTATGCTTTAGGCTTGCTTAGCAGAGGGAGGACTTTTTTGTAAATAGTTTTTCCGCCGGGGACTTAGCTTTAGCAGAAGATAAAAGCTGTAGACGTATTGTCACCCAAGACAGGTCCTGCCGGCGTTGTTGTGGACCGGATTATATATTATGTAATTTGATGGTCATGAGAAACTACTTAGAAAATCCAAAAATTGTATTTTATCCAAAAATGAATAATCTGATATTCACCATCCAGACTCGCTCATGTAACGACTCCATTTCAGAACAATGCAACCACCAAAAATGATGCATCATTTGAGTTTTTACCCCAGGTAGTTGGCACGACCCGTGGTGGCCGCATCGCTGTCAATTTCACGCGTGTAACGCGCTTGTATACACAGTTTACTCGACTTTCCCCAACACTATATTGCATAGAGGGGAACAATCAGGTGATCGTCGAATCCAAGTTGGAGTGATATGTGCTAAGTATGGGTATGTGTATGCCCATATGATATGTATGTGTATGTGTATGATTTATCATATTACCGGCAGGGTTAAAAAACCGTCGGTAACCGTTCAAAAATTGCGGTTACCGACCTTTCCGATCCGGTCCGGTTTCAGAAACCGAACGGTAACCGAAATTTGAATTCAAAAAATAAAAAATTCAAAAAAATTCAAAAAAAATCTTAAAAAACTAGACACAATTCTAAGACCTTCTGTGAATTTTTTTTTCAAAAATAATGTCGTTTGCATCATATTATATAGGGAGAAAGTTTGAAAAAAATGAAAAAATTGAAGCGTGCGGCTTAGTTATTAACTCGCGTTAAGTAAAAGTGTAACATGCAAACACATATTTTTCTTGTATAAAACATATTTTAAGAAAATCTTTAAAATTGATTTCACTTTATTTAGAGTTTTATTAAATTCTCTATGATTTTTACAAAGTTCACAAGCATAAAGTGAATATGTTAAGAAACAGCACTGTAATTAACTTTTTCATGTATACTATTATTTTTTCTACGTAAATCATAGTATAAATAAGCTAATGAAAGTGGTTTCACTAATTTTTGAGGTGTGATGGGTCAGTTATGAATTAATCTAGTCGCAACATATTTACACCATCATGCATGTTACAATAACTAATTCATGAGTTTATGTATTTTTAAAAGATATAGGATCATGTAAGAAGACTAAAAAAATTAGTTTCATGATTTTTGGATTAGCAAAGGGTAAACTATGCATTTAACTTGGTTTAACAAATAAAATTTCTCACAGAAAATTTTGAACTTTTTTATGAGTATAAATACTTTTATCATGAAGATCATGTTACAAGGAAGCCAACAAAATTTGTTTCACTTGATTTGAAGCTCAGATGAATTAGTTATTGATTTTACAAGATTGAGCTCTTTTTTAGGTTTTTTGTTGAACTGCGCTGAAATTTGATAAAACCGCTCGATAAATCGAGAAAACCGAGCGATTACCGACCCAAACTGCTCGGTAACCGACCAAATAAAAAATACGAGAAAATCGCTCGGTAACTGACCCAAACCGCTCGGTAACCGACCAAAACCGAGCGGTTACCGAGAGGGCAAAAACACGATTTTTTCGCAAAAATTCAAATTTTACCGAATGAACTTTCTCCGAATTTTTTTGAATTTTTAACCGGTAACCGCGGTTACCGCGAGATTTCGGTTACCGCCGGAGCTCGGTAACCGAGCTCCGGTCGGTAACGTGAACCTTGATCACCGGTGTTTTGTCGATGGTCTTGGTTTTATCTGCTAAGGGATTGGAGTCATTGCTATCCCTTTTGTGGCATGTGGTTTTGGGTCACAGGTTTCTTTGCTAGTGGCAATAGAGAAGTGTTTCCCTGTATTTGAGTCGGCGATGCAACTGCTGATACACTTTTAATGGTTCAATGTATTTCAAATGTGGTTCTGAAGTGCCCGACGTTGTCACGTTTCTAAGGCTAGAAGTTGGTTGACGGTCTCAATAAGAGAGGGTTACTCGAGAGTCTGTGAAGGTGGAGACGAATTAGGATCTGTGAAGGTGAAGACGATGCAAGAATCTGGATGTGTTTTTATTAATATTTTTTATTCTCGCGGGTTCTTTAATTTCAGAAAGTGAGATGTATTTTGCTCCAAATTGATGTAAACCAAAAAAAATCCACGCGTGTAACACAAGCGGAACCGCTACAGTATCGTGTCGACGGAGAATATTATTTTACGTACGTACCTTTTGAAGTCGTTTTCTTGGCGCGGCGTTATCCAGCTGCACGGTGTCAGGATTGCAGGGCCAAAAAATAATGTTCCGGCCTACGTGCTCGCCAGGACCAGGCTGTTTTTACCGAGAGATGTGTGCTGGTGAGGCATATGGATAACGAACATTAAGCGTAGAAATCAAACAAGTAATCAATTAATTTAATCCGAGCGGCGGCAGACCTGCGCGGTGCTGGGGCGGATGGATCTTTCGGCACGATCCTCCCGTTCGTGCGCTGGGCTACGCGATCTTTCCGTTCGTGATCTCGGGAGTAACGTGAGCGTGTGGGCGCCACGTGTGCGCGGCGGCGCTGCCGGCCACTCCCTGGCCCTGCCGGCCCGGGATCCGCCATGCGCGGACCGATCCACGCACCAGTCATGTGGCGCGGGCAGGCGACGAGCGGACCATGCCGTCCGCGTGGGTGGCGCCCATTCGTTGGCTAGCGTCGGTGCTGCGTGGTGGCGGGCGCGCGCGGACGGGGCGAGGAGAAGGAGGACCCGGCGCCGGCGTGCGTGGTCCGCAGCGGCAGACAGGCGAGGGCCCGACACGCAGGGGAGATGGGCGGTATCGGGGCGCAGTGATTCGCGCGGCGGCCGTTTCGCCCTCGCTCTCGGGAGCGGGGCCCGCGTCCACCATCGGAAGGTCGCCGCTTTCGTCGCGCACTTGCCGTTCCTTGGCCTGTTTTTCTATTGCTTTCCCCGCGCAACCGCTTTTCCCTGTCCGTGTTCGCGATAGAGGGATCCGGGGAATTAGTTGCCCCGCTACCTACGGACTCCGATCCTCTGCAGTGAAGTATAGTTCACAGTAACGATAAATCTTAGTTATCGGATCGGAAATTAATATTCTAATCAATCGAGGAATTGGTTGCCCTGCTACCTACAGACTCCGATCCTCTGTAACGAAGGATCACTGCAGAGGATCTATAATGATTTACAGTAACGGTAAATCTCAGTCATCTTATCAGTAGCGAACGTTCTGAGCAATAGTTTCAGTAAAATACTACAGTGTAAAATCCTTCTAATAATATTATCAAAGTATTGAGTAAGGAGACGTCATAATTAGCGAGCCTTACAAAGCGTATGACGACCGATGTGATATTTTCTAAACCTTAGCCCATCGCGCGACTAGCATAAGCTCGCACAACCAGCGCAAGGTTTGCACGACTAGCCTTTTTGTGATATTATGATATCTCACGATTAGCCATTGCTAGTCATGAGGCCAGTACTTACCTAACTCATCTAATCGCATTTATTGTTATCTACTAAAGTATTTCCTTCCTAAGCCACCCCATCCAGTGAACAAAGTTATGACTAACACGGTTGGGCACTGTCCCGTCCTGTAGCATTAAATGGTACGGATGGGACCTTGCGGACCGGCGCAGCACCGCACGGCTGATAAGACAAGGTCTGCAGAACGACCAGTCAAGTGGATTATTTGCCGGTAGACTTGCGGGCGTAAGAACATGACGACTTGGTAGACGATCTAATGGCGCAAGGTGATAGGGCGGGTCGGGCAGTCCACGGTTAGGACAGACACTCAAAACTTTCATGGCAAGTTAGGCTCACCCGGTTCTCCAGAATATGATCCAAGAGTTGAATATCTAGTTAGACATGGTTCTATTAATTAGGACCTACTTGTAAGTTCTCTATCTGCTATATAAAGAGAGGATGACCCGATTTATAAAGGAGGATGGGCAACTGTCGGAGGATGAACTCCTGTCGCAGGGATCCCGAGAGACCCCTTTTTAAAGATTCAGCCGGGGGGATGATCCTGAACGAGCTCGTCGGGGAAATAAATGGAAACGGAAATAAATGCAACGGCTGGTGGTGGGGGATGATCGACCTAGTGCAAAAAAGAGATAGATGCACCGGGGTTTAGACAGGTTCGGGCCGCGCGAGTGCGTAACACCCTACTCCTATGTGAGTGCAATATCTTTCCTTGAAGGGAATTCTTCAAGGATGTGTCGAGTTACAAGGGTGTATTGTCTACAGAGAGCTTGAGGCTCCCGTGTTCTAGCTCTGCTCAAGCTGGTTTGTGATGTTCTTCGTATCTTGATCTGGGCTTCTAATGATCCCTTTTTGGCTTGGGACTGGACTTAACTTCGTTCCTTGTCGAACTTGGTTTCGCACTTAGTCTTATGCTAGACTTCGTGTCCCTTCATGTGTTCTCCCTCCTTTCCTTTTATACACACGCCGACCTCGACTTATCCTGAATGGGAAAGAGGGGGCGCGAGTGCCAAGGCGCCACGGAGAAATGCGTCATCATTCCGTTTTGGCGAAGTGACAGGGGCGGTGGAAAAATGCGGCGCACATCCGACCACCCGCCACTGTGGACGTCCTCCGGCGCCATTGAGAGGGCCCACCGGGCGGCCACAGAGGCACCCGGCGCGCCCACCCTGTCTTGTTCTTCTGTCAGGGCAGGGTGGCAGGCGGAACGCTTCGATCCTGGTAACGTTATCCCGAGGTACCCGGATGATACGGGATGGGACCCGTGCAATTAATGGACCCACGCCCCCTTGCCAAAGCATGGCAGGGACTGACACTAGGGCGTGGGCAGCTGAGAATGCCAGGATGTCAGGATGTCAGGCCGCGTGTGCCTATTAAATGCGGCATTGGACCTTTGACTGGCTGACACCCCGCCGATGGGACCCTTCGGGTCGTCGGGCAATATTGCGCGAACCTTCGGGGAACCAAGTGCTCGGGGGCTGCCACGTGCAGCCCCGAGCACTCTCTCCCGAGCACTCCTGTAGGACCCTTCGGGGAACCGAGTCCTCGGGGACTGCCACGCGGCAGCCCCGAGCACTCTCTCCCGAGCACTTGAGCAGATCCTTCGGGGAACCGAGTCCTCGGGGGCTGCCACGTGCAACCCCGAGCACTCTCTCCCGAGCACTTGGCTGTTCGAACCATCGGGGGACTATGGTACTCGGGGGTGAGTGGGTACCCTGCCGAGCACTTTCTTCCCGGTACTTGGACTCTGTGGGTCATCGGGGAACTGGGGTGCTCGGTAACCAGAGGCTGTGGCCCCGAGCACCTTCTCCCGGAACTTAGATTCTCCTCATCTTGCAGGGGGGGACCTCGCGGGATGGTGACATGTGGCGGACGGCCGGTCTGGTCTCGGGATTCAGGGACCCCTGGTTCCCGATACACCGACAGCAACCGATTCACAAGCACTCATAACAAAATACATATGATAGCGCTATTATCATTCGGGAGGTCTGAACCTGGATAACCCCAGTGTTCTTGAGTTCAACACACATCGACGAACGCACATCTTCAGCGTTGTTCACACGCCCTTCGACCGATACACCTTGGAGTCATTGTCAGGGATTAACCTTCGACAGTTTGCGCGTCAGGTAGGGGTGCATTTCTGTATTTTGGTAGGTGTTTGGGATCAAATTGGGCTACCCATGGCTAGATCCACGGCAGCCACTGAGTCCCGTTCCGAGGACCCCGATAACCGCGAGGTATTCATCATGGGGAATGACCTGGATGAGCCCGATGTGCTCTAGGAATAAGACATCGAATCAGAGTCCTAAGGCTCCGAGGCCCAACGAGAGGTTTGCATAATAGTTCCTGCAAAGAGACTCTCGTGTTCTGGGTACCAGCGATGATCCCCAGGCCACGCACCTAGAGGGGAACCAGATCGGAGCCGAAGATGGGAAAACTTTGACATAGCCCCAACCACCACAGCGTCGAACGGAGGAGCTGCTGCAGAGGATGTGGTCTTTGGCAGCATCGTCACCAAGGCCGTCATGCCACACAAATGTCGGGGGCTCCCCCACGCGATATGTCACCACTCCACGCCCGATAGCTCGACTATGATGCCATGACGCCTGCACAGAATTTACAGATTATTCGAATGCTTCTTAGCCACCCGCTAATAGCAGTACCGGATGGTTCACCAGTGGTGCCATGATTGCGTGATCTCGCCCTCCTAGTTGAGACCGCCCAATGCCAAACTGCGGCGGCAAACACCACATCTGTCGCCAGGATTAGTGAGGGTCGTGATCGCTAAGAATCGCGATAGGCTCCATGGCACAAAAGATCTTGTCCTCCCTCAGCGTAGCGAAAATAGCCTTATTAGGACATACTTGTATTTTTTATGATTAATTATAATATAATCAATGGGATTAACAAGTTTGTCAAGAATATATGTTAGTAGATCTTATGGATGCAATACATAAAGAAGCTACCGCAGCCAGGATATAGTTTGATTGAATTGGAGAAGTCTTAGGAAGATTAGCCTCACCGGATGATTCGTTGCTCTTGGTGTTGAACTCACTGGAGCATTTGTACCAAAGAATGTTGCAGGAATTGAAGTTGAAGATCAAAGCATTTAATGGTCCAGTGATCAATGTATTGCACACATCGGACAATGAACAATGGAATGGGATAGAAGGAGTTCAACACATCGAAAGGTCCGGTGTATGTGTTGTACACACCAGAGGCATAACACCAGACTAATTTACATAGAGAGGGTGCCAAGTGTTGAAAAACAAAGTTTAAGACATCGGATGGTCCGGTGATGGATGCTGTGTACACCGAAGTATTATTTTCAGGGAGGGTTGCACTAGTTCGGTTGGCTAAAGTCAACTCACCAGATAGTCCAGTGATGAAGTGATATGCATCGGATGCTTACACCGAAGCAATTTACACAGAGAAGAAGGAAAATCTCGGATGGCTCATGATAACTCACCGGATAGACCGGTGATAGAGATGAATTATATACCGGAGTGTATAGTGTTCACAGAGGCTTGAGTGGGGGTTCCAACGGCTACTTTATGAGAGTGTGCTCACCGAATGATCCGGTGGTAGTACTATTGTTCTCACCGGATTATCCAAGGTTAACAAGTTTTTTAGTCATTGGGTTAACGGCTAGTACGTGGGTTTGAGGCTATAAATACCACTCCACTCAGTCGTTTAAAGTTGATGGAGTACTAAGAAGTTAATGCACACATGAGAAAACATCCAAGCTACCAATGTGCTTAAAGTGATCATTCAAGGTGATTAAGCACACTATTAAAAAGTGATTAGTGCTTATAGGTCTAGAGAGTGTGTTGCTAGGTGATTGCTGCCTAGATATTGGATAAAGGAGTGATCCAAGCTTGTATCTCTTGTTACGCTGACACCTTAGAGTCTTGCTGAATCGTCGGCAAGCTTGTTGACCCTCCGAGTTAGTGTGGAGCGACGTCAAGACGATTATGTGGGGACGAGGAGACCCTTACCTTTGTGGCTCAAGCTCCAAATTAATCACGGCGGCAAGGGACTAGAAGAGAGGCTTATAGTGAGGCCTTACCTTGGTGGCTTGGTGGCTCATCCGGGTTGAGACATTTTCTTCATGACTTGGAGGCTCAACAGCCGTGACCGGGTGTCGTCCAAGAGCATATTCATGGTGGAGCTCCAACATGGACTATAGGTGCTATTTATGCCATCGATACCACGTGATAAAAATTATTATGCCGAGGTTTCTCTCTACCTTATTTACGTTTCCGTATTTACATTCTTGCAATTTACTTTACTAGATAGGTTGCAAGCTCTTTTGATTGGTAGAGTAGACACTAGATAAACTTAAAGCACATTTAGATAGAAGTTGATATAGGTTTATCTTGGGTAGTTTTTGGAGCTGGATAGATTCTAAGTGTCCTAATTCACCCCCCTTCTTAAGACATCATAGATCCCTACACTCAGCAACACGAAGCACTCGGAGACCCCCCGCATCGAGACAGCCAACCCTCTGACCTGCATGACTCTTTGTGCCAACGCGACCTCCACGGTGTTATTCAAAGGCAGTTCACCACCCGAGCGTAGGAGGGCCGCACCCGACGAGAGTAGAAAAAGGACAAACAACCCTACCACTCACCTCCCCCACGTAGGGAGACGTCAGATTCCTCCATATTGTCCCCCTAGACCATGTGACCGTCGTCTCTCTCCACGAGCACATGCCATCACCCATCAGCGGGTGGCTCCCTATTAAAGGATAGGGTGCAACACCCTATTAGCTTGATTGTGAGAGATACACTGGCCGGATATGTTCCAGTCGGTTCTAGCTAAAAAATATGATGGCTCAACTAACCCCGAGGAGTTCCTGCAAATCTACACCACTATGGTGCAGGCCGCGAGGGGGGGGGGGGCACGAGAAAGTCATGGGCAACTACTTCATGACCACCTTGATCGCGTTAGCCCGGTCCTGGCTTATGAACTTTTCGCGCGAGTCGGTTCACTCCTGGGAGTATCTGTGCGACCAATTTATCGCCAAATTCCAGGGGACCTATGCTAGACCCGGCGTCGAGGATGACCTGTACCTGGTTAGGAAGTGACAAGGTGAGTCGTTGCGAGAATTCATACAATGCTACACCGAGCGCCGAAACACCATTCCAAGGATCACGGGTGAATCCATGGTCATCGCCTTCAAAAGAGGGGTCAAAGATCAAAAGATGATCGAGAAGTTGGCCATCAAGGTAAGCCGAAGCACTACCAAGCTCTTTGAGCTCGCTGACAAGTGTGCACAAGCCACCGAGGCCTGAGAGCGTCAGATTGGCGCCAGGTCGTGTCCGACTTCCGAACAGCGCACCCCCTCCAAAGGGCTCAGGCGGAGGGAGAAGAGGAAGACAAACACAAGGAAGGACCGTCTGACGTCATGGCGATCGAGCAGACCACACAACCGCGCCGGTGCTTCGAGAAAAAGGAGGGAAAGAAGGGTCATGGCTACTGCCCAATCTACCGCACCGATGCCCGTGACCTGACCGAGTGTATGGTCGTGTGGGGTATCATCGACCAGGAGCTTGAAGAGCGTAAATTCAGACCCGACTAGGATGGTGAGGATGGGGTCGACCCCGGCTAGTCGGCACTGGGGTACTAGCAGCCGATCATATGGTCCACCACATCTTCGGCGATGCTGCAACGTACTCCTCGAACAGGAAATACAAGTCGGTAGTCCGGGAGGTGTAGACGACCACGCCAGACCCAAGCTCACATCTAAAGCGATCAAAAGTGCCCCTTACCTTCAGTTAGACTAACCACCCCATGAATGTCAAGCGACTTAGTCGCTACCCTATTGTGGTTGAACCCACCATGCAGAACATCTGATTGGGTCACGTGCTATTCGACGGAGGGAGCTCCATCAACCTCCTCCTCGCCGAGGCACTGTACACCCTGCAAATCCTAAGGAGCGCATTGAAATCGTCTCCCCCCTTCATTGGAATTACCCTGAGCTCATCGGCTAAGCCCTTGGGGCGGGTCAAACTGGCTGTTAATTTTGGTTCGCCGAGTAACTTTTGGACCGAAAAGTCCTGTTTGATCTAGCGAACTTCGGGACCGCCTATAACATGATCCTAGGGCGATCGACGATGGCTCAGTTCGTGGACATTGCACACTATACGTACCAGGCAATCAAGATCGCCAGTCCGACCAGGGCCATCGCCATCTTTGGCAACGCAAAGATGGCTTTACACTGTGACAAGAGGAGCCTTGACATGGTTGAGCTGACTCCTGGGTCACAGCCAGAGAATGCTATGCCTAGTGGCCGCTCGATGAAGGTCCATGTCGCTACTAGCCAAGACGAGCGGCTCAATGCAGTACGCCTCAACAACTTCAACCCAAAAAGGACGGTCTAGATAGGGGCCAGCCTGGCCTCCAAATAGGAACTCGTGCTCATCACCTTCCTTTAGGTGAACACGAATGTATTTTCATGGAGTCCATCTGATATGTCCGGAGTCCCTAGGGACGTGATCGAGCACAAGCTGTCAATATGACATGACGCACGACCAGTCAAGCAAAAAGCGTGTTGGTTTGAAGCAAACCGAAAGGATGCACTTCGTGAAGAGATCAATAAGCTCCTGGCAGTAGGCTTTGTCCGAGAAATACAATACCCATGGTGGCTGGATAATCCAGTCATGATTCGAAAACACAATGGTAAGTGGAGGATGTGCGTCAATTTCACTGACCTCAACAAGGCGTGTCCGAAAGAACTCTTCGCTGTATCCTAGATCGACCAACTTGTCAACTCAACCGCTGGCAACGATCTCCTTAGCTTCTTATATGCACGATCAGGGTACCATCAGATTAGCATGTATAGGGAAAATGAGGAGAAGATTGCTTTTATAACACCCTTCGGGATCTTTTGCTATGTAAAATTGCCTTTTGGTTTAAAAAGTGTCGATGCCACTTACCAGCATTGTATTCATCTCATTCTTCGACCACATCTCTGTATAAATGTTGAGGCGTACGTGGATGATGTGGTTGTAAAGAGTAGAACCAATGACGATCTGGTCGTGGACCTGTAGGAAATGTTCGGCAACCTTCGGAAGTACCGCATGAAGCTAAACCAAGAGAAGTGCATGTTTGGAGTCCCATCGAAGAAGTTGCTCGGATGCCTCATTTTCAGTCAAGAAATAGAGGCAAACCCTGACAAGATCAGAGCCATCGACTAGATGAAGTCCCCGACTAGGCTAAAAGAAGTTTAGAAACTAACATGATATGTGGCATCATTAAGCAGGTTCATCTCAAGGCTAGGAGAGAGGGGGATGCCACTCTTCAAGCTCCTAAAGAGGAGTGACCACTTTTGGTGGACACAGGAAGCGAAAACGGCCCTCCAAGATCTAAAAAGGTACCTCTCCTCTCCTGTACTGATCGTGCGGAAACGACCCTCCAAGATCTAAAAAGGTACCTCTCCTCGTCTCCTGTATTGACTGCGCCTCGACCGGACGAGGAGCTCTTGCTCTATGTTGCAGCCATCCCACAGGTCGTGAATGCTGTACTAGTTGTCGAGCGAGAAGGTCTTCAATGACCAGTGTACTACGTTAGTGAATTCCTACACAACGCGAAGGCTCGGTACTCACAGGCTCAGAAGCTGCTATACGTCATTTTGATGGCTTGTCGCAAGGTCAAACACTTCTTTTAGACCCACACAATCAAGGTAATCTCCTCGCTTTTGAACAAAGAAATTCTCCACAATAGGGATGCGACAGGAAGAATGACAAAGTAGGCAGTAGAGCTCAGGGAGTTCGATCTCCAGTTCGTCCCCTAAAGGGTTATCAAGTCCGAGACGCTGGTCAATTTTGTAGTCAAGTGGTTGTTTTTTAGCCCGAGCAGGTGTCGCAACCGGAGACAGATGAGCACTGGACTATGCACTTCGATGAGTCGTTCACGCTAAGGGATTGGGGGCTGGAGTAGTCCTGACCTCACCAACTAGCGACATCCTCAAGTACGTAGTTCAATTATGTTTTTCACTCACTAACAATATTACGGAATACGAGGGCCTCTTGTGTGGAATGCGTGCAACCTCCACACTTTGGATTAAACGCCTATTAGCGATAGGAGACTCGTTACTGGTTGTTAACCAAGTGCATAAAGAGTTTTAGTGCTCTGATCAGACAATTGTGGCATACCTCACCGAAGTGAGGAGACTGGAGCAATGTTTTTTCGGTTTCAAAGTCAGGCACGTCCCTCGCAAGCAACTTTCTAACTGATGAGCTGGCCTATCTAGCTTCTTCTCGCAAACCAGTCCCGGTCGGAGTCTTTGAAGAAAGACTCACACGTCCATCCACTGCGGCATTAGGCCAAGGTGAAGGGGATGCTCCGCTTTGAAATGGAGCACCAGAGGCAACACCTTTGGAGGCAACGCCTCATTCTATGTTGTCGACCTTGGGTGGTTGCCCTACTCGATTTGGGTACGACCTGGATGGATCAGATCTCGGACTACCTTCAGAATCGAGCAATCCCTGACGATGATGCATTAGTAGAAAAGGTCTCGCAACAAGCCCACGTATACTCCCTAGAAGAGGGATGCCTTTACCACCGGGAGAGCAACGACCTTTTACTGAAATGCAACACTCAGGAAGAGGAGAGCACAGTGCTCTCTTATATCCATGGAGGCATATGTGGTAGCCTCGCTTCGTACCACGCTTTGGTTGGAAAAGCGTTCCGATAAGAATTTTATTGGTCCGCTGACCTCAAGATGCTTGCGAGCTGGTAAAGTAGTGTGAGTCATGTAAGTACCATGGCCGACGAATGAACCTACCAATCCAAGCACTGCAAACTATACCACTATCTTGGCATTTCGTTGTCTGGGGGCTTGATATCGTGGGACCATTCTCTATGGCCCTGGGCAGTTTTGAATTCCTGTTCATGGCAATCGAAAAATTCAACAAGTGGATAGAGGCCAAGCCCGTCAGGAAGATCAACGCCGCAACATCGATAAGTTTATACGGGGGATGGTAGTGCGATTTGGTAGTTCAAATCGCATAATTACAGACAACGAGACTCAGTTCGCGAGTAGTGTTTTTCAGGACTAATGTAAAGAGATCGGGACCAAAATTTTCTATGCATCAGCGGCACACCCACATAGCAACGGATAGGTCAAAAGGGCGAATAGGATGATACTGCAAGGGATCAAAACCTGGGTCTTTGAACAGCTTATCAGCTATTCAAGACGTCGTGTGGACGAACTATCCACAACACACTGGTCGCTGTGAATAACTCCCAGAAGGGCTACGATCGAAACCCCTTTGTTCCTTGTTTTTGGCGCAGAGGCAATGCTTCCCTCTAAGATCGCCCTTCCGCAACACCGGCAAGGCCACTCATGGGCGGCAGAACAGATTTCGCATGTGCTCACGCGCAGCCATCAGAAGTGATCGAAACATTTTCATTCATGGAAAGGATTGGTCACAGATAGGATGATTATATTTGGTTGGACTAACTATCCTGTTACATGTCTGTTCTTTCCCTCGTGACTCATATGGCTGACGCATAGTTGGTAAAAAGGGTTCGCTTGACTCTTGTAAGGCATGGAGATTCACCAGCTCCAAGGGTTCAAAAGTATGTGGACCTTACTTTGAACGAGTCAAGGAACCTCTTATACTCTTCCCTAGGACGGCAGTTGGTCGCCCTGGGAATCGAACAACAGCCTGCGTAGGGGCCAGGTAGGATGACTGACACGGAGACCCTGTTGGACATGCTGACCAAAACTGGTGAACTCGACGGACCCTTTTTTTGCTCCTCCTCTACCTTCTCCTCTTCGTCGATCTCCTTCTGTAGAAGCTCCCAGTCGATCTTCTCCTCGTGATTGGAGATGTCTATAACCTCCCCCGGGGTGACCGCTTGGACCGGTGATCAGATGGGAACGATAGGGGAGGGCCTCTACCGTGAGGGAAGCACGAGGGTGGCTGGCTCCAACCATGCGAGTAGGTCCTTGAGATTGTCTGCCCTCGAGGGTACCACCGCCAGCGAATCAGGCGTCGGAGGCGGCTCGGAGCATGCCAAATCCTCCAAACCCATCGACCTTCCCGACGAAGGATGGGAGGAGGATGCCATGATCTTAAGAGAGAGTTGTCTTCTTGATTTGCAAAAGGCATCGATGGGTGGCCAGCTGGGTGAATCCCTACTTTTATAGCCCAACCAGCCATTGGTTTATGCCTGGGGTGGAAGGTGTAAACATCGTGGAAAATATCCCCATGATCCTACCATTTACTACCCAAGGGACTCATGGCCACGCCCCGGTCAAACCCGTGCACACGTGGCGGCGCCTGGACACCAACACCCTAGTTTTTTTTACACATTCTATCATAGACACCTCACCCTAGGAAGTACTGAGGAATATCAACAGACGCGACATCCAAATCGCTCAAAGTACAAAGGGTCACACATGAGGAACTGAAAGCACCTTGGGTCCGATAACATTCAATGTCTCTCTTCCTCTCAGGACGCTTAACCTCCCACATAACGTGAAGTTCTGAGTCAAACTCTGAAAGCTAAACGGCGTCGGCGACCACTCTCTAGGTGTACTATGTTCCCTTGGGGTCCGAGTGGTGCGACCAGACTTGACCATGGCTGTAGGGGAGATTAGTGGCTACTATCGGAGTATTGAGTAAAAGAGCATCCTAGCTAACGGGCCTCACAAGGGGTATGTCGACCGACAAGGGATATTTCCTAAAACCTGACCTATCGCACGACTAGGAAGCTCATATGACCAGCGCAAGGCTTACACGACTAGCCTCATTGTGATATTATGAGATCCCGCGATCAGCCTTTGCTGGTCATGAGGCCGATACTTATCTAACCCATTTAATCCTATTTATTGCTAAATACTCAAGTATTTTCCTTCCCTAGGCACCACATATAGTGAACAAAATCATGGTTGACGCAGTTAGGCACTGCCCCGTCCCGTAACATTAAATGCTACGGATGGGGCCTTGCGGGTCGGCGTAGCACTGCATGGCTGATGAGAAAGGGTCTGCAGAATAACCATGCAAGTGGATGGTTTCGTAGGTAGACTCACGGGACGTAGAAACTGGATGGCTTGACAAACGATCTTAGGGCGCACGGTGATGGGATGGGCCAGGCAGCCAGGGAAGACAGGTGTGGAGGTGTTTCACGGTTGGGACTAGCACTCAAAGGTCTCAAGGCAAGTTAGGCTTACCAGGTTCTCCAGAATATGGTCCAAGAGTTGAATATCTAGCTAGGCATGGGTCTATTAATCGGGGCTGTCGGTGAATCAGGAACCGGGGGTCCCCGAATCCCGAGGCCAGGTCAGCAATTCACCACGTGGCGCCATCCCGCGGGGTCACCTCCGCAAGGTAAAAAAGACTAAGTCCCGGGAGAGGGCTAAGTGACGGAAAGAAAGTACTCAGGGAGGTAAACGGTGACCCCCGAGCACCCAAGTCCCCCGACGACCAGGAGAACTAAGTACCGGGAGGGGTGTGCCCGGGGCTGCGAGCAGTAGCCCCCGGGCACCCAAGTACCCCGAGGGCCCACTGAAGGAAGTTCCGGGAGAGAGTGCTCGGGGCTGCGAGCCGCGGCCCTCGAGCACTCGGTTCCCCGAGGATCCGTACAAACATGACCGGAAGAGAGTGCTCGGGGAGGTGAACAGTAGCCCCCGAGAACTCTGTTCCTCGAGGACCAAGGAAGGGCGTTCTCGGAAGAGAGTGCTCGGGGAGGTGAACAGTGACCCCCGAGCACTCGGTTCCCCGACGACCCAGGAAGCCCCTTCGTCAGTGGCCCCCACAGGGGTCCAGCGATGAGGTGTTAGCAGGTGAAAGGCCCGATGCCGCATTTAAGAGCGCGCGTGGCCTGTCATCTCCAACTGCTCCCGCCACGCTCGGTCTCAGTTCCTGCTATATTCTGGCAGAAGGGCGTGGGGACATTAAATGCACGGGTCCCATCCCGTGCCATCCGGCGCGCCTCGGGATAACGTCGCAAGGGCCGAACCATTCCGTTTGCCGCGCTGCTGTGGCAGGAGAACAAGACAGGACGGGCGCGCCGGGCCGCTCTGTGGCTGACCGGTGGGCCCTCTCCACGGCGCCCGTTGCCAGTGCCATTATGGCGACTGAAGACCAGGCGTGGGGCGTGTTTTCAACACCCGTCACTTCGCACAGAGGCTATGATGACTCCCTTTCCATTTATGGTGCCTTGGAACTCGTGCCCTCCCATTCGGGGCACGCTACTACCGGCGGGTATTTAAAGCAGCCGGCAGCACGGACAAAAAAAGTTGAATCTCTGAACAAGCGAAGCAAGTTGAAGCGCTCAAGCTGAAAAAGCCCGGCAAGCTCTACACGGTTGAAGGGGTTAGGGAGTAGAGAAGATCGAGAAGTCCAAGAGCACCCCAAAGCCAACATATACACACAGACAGAAGAACTAGGAGCCTTAGGCTCTAGGATAGACAAACATTCTTGTAACCAGCAACATCCTTGAGGGACATTCTCAGGGCATTTATAGCATCCATACAGGAGTAGGGTGTTACGCCTCCGTGCGGTCCGAACCTGTCTAAACCCCAATGCATTTACTTCATTCCGCACTAGATCATTCCACCCCGCCAGCCATCGCATTCATATCCATTTATTTCTCCGGCAAACATATTCAGAATCATCCCCCCGGCCGAATCTCTAAAAAGGGGTCCCTCAGGATCCCTACGACAGGAGTTAACCCTCCGACAGGGTCCCACTTGTAAGTTTTCCCTTTCTTTGGTATATGAAAAGAGGATGACTCGGTTTGTAAAGAATGATGAGTAACCAATTCACAAGCACTAATAACAAAATATATAGGACGTAGGGCTGTTATCCTTCGAAATGGCTAAAACTGGATAACCCTAGTGTTCTTGAGTTCAACACACATCGATGAACACACACCTTCAGCGTTGTTCACGCGCACTTTCGACCGGTATACCTAGGAATTATTGTTAGGGATTAATCCTCGATAAGTATATTGAACCACTGTAGCAACAACAATTGATGATTAGTTAATCCAGACTGTTGTAGCACTAGACTCATTTTATTGTGTAAAGAGTGATCGTTGCACTAACACGACTGCAAAAAATGCAAGGAAAGTTCCAGCGGGGTGATCATCACCACCTGCACCTCACATCTCGGCGTGATAACTTCTTCGGATTTGCGTGAACTAGCGGACCGATCACTAAGTGGTTAGTACCTCATCGTTAATGTAGAGTCCCACCCGCTGCTCGCTTTGAGACAGTGGCACCATCTCAAATATATTCAAGTGTATTTCAGAAGTCGTTTACCTATGATAATCAGGGCATGCTCATAAGATCCACTGGCATCTCTATATCAGTAATGCCTCACTTATTTGCTCAAAAAAACTCAGCTGCTAAATCTTTATACTCTAAACGTGGTCACATTCCCCACGTTTGGGATAGCCCATGTTAGCTTTTTTTCTATTGTGCGTTGGATGCCAAGCAAAAGGTCAGGATTGTCTCTCATTGACGTGCCCCGTCGGTCATCATTGTCCTCCTCAAACTCTCTTGATCCCGTGGATCGGTCCGTCTGCAACCGTGTCGCCGCCACGCCGGCCGCTCCTCCGCTTGCATCCACGCCCCCACGCTCATCGACGTCCGTTCCCTCTGCCGCGCCACCCATACCCCTACCACTCCGGGTCCGACCACCGCCCCTTTCACCACCTTGGAGCCCGCTGTGGCCCTGCCCACCAACCCGGCCACCTCGGCTCCCATCACGACACCGCCCAAGTACACCAAGGGTGCCGCCCTCACCCCGGCGCCCTAGGCCAAGACCACTCCGCCAACCGCCTCCCCACATCCACTCCACCGCGCCCCCTGCCCCCGTCTCGGAGACCCCCGCAGGTCGGCTGCCGCCGAATCGGGCACTGTGTCACTGTTCCTGCTTTGGTGACCCCGTGGGGCCACCGGCGACGATCACTCCGACCGCCTCCTCATCATCTTCAAGTGCATCGATGACATCAAGGCATTCGACCGTTGATCCCTCGTGTCCCGCCACTTCCAACCCCTCGTACCCCTTGTCAACTCTCTCCTCCTCTACGTCAATTGCGTCATGCCCGACAACCCCCCACCAACTCCTTCTCGCCCTCGTCGGCGCTGTGATCTCCTACGGACTCCGTGAGCTCCCCCGGGGTCTTCTCACAGATCGCGCGTATCGCGGTCGATGACATCGTGAAGCCCATCGAGGCGCGCCCTGCGAGGTGCTTCGCTGCTTCAAGGAACTCCGCCATTTGCGCATCGAGCTACCGGCGGGCGAGCTTAGCATGGGCGATGGTGTAATGCTCAAGTGGAAGGCTGACTTTGGGTCCATGCTCGGTAGCTACATTTTCCTTCACGTCATCGGCCCCACCGTCCCCCGCTGGCCCGATCACCATGGGCACAGCTCATTCGGTTGACCATGGCGGTGGCGAGTCTGACAATTCAGGGGGCTGCTAGGTTGGCCTGGGTTTTAGATGCCTGTGAGGAGCCATATCTAACAACAATGAGGATACTCCTCAAGTAGAGGTCTTACTGTTGCATATATTTCTGAAATTTTCAATGTGCTGGAACTATTCTGGGCTGAATCTTACAGCTGATATGGGCTTGAGCTCGTGGTTTGGCCCAGCCCATGGCTTCTTAGCCTTAAAAGGCAGCTGGCTGCTAGGGTTGCGAGAGAGAAGGAGAAAAGGGATGGCTGGGCACCTGGGCGTGCGGCGGCGGCAACTGTCGTCCGCTCTGTGCGCCTGGGAGCCGGAGGAGCTGCAATTCGGTTTGGATTTGAATCCGGCCGGCCGGTGCAGGTTCCTCGATATAGATCCTCCCCCTTCCCCTCTCTGAAGAGCAGACCAATGAAGAGGATTCTCTCTGTGAGTTTTTCCCCAATCTTCTCTTCTTCCCAGTGATCTTTGGCCGGTTGAATCCGAGTCTTTCTCGGCTAGACTTGGTTTTCGGAGATTTGGAAGTGAGCGGTGTTGGTCCGGAGTTGCATACGCCGGAAGTTCGCCCACACGTGCCGGCTGCAGTGTGGTTTGGGGATTGTATCTCCGTCTTCCTTATTGTCGGTGCTACGGC
The DNA here is from genome assembly GCF_958298935.1 of Phragmites australis. Lineage (NCBI taxonomy): Eukaryota > Viridiplantae > Streptophyta > Magnoliopsida > Poales > Poaceae > Phragmites > Phragmites australis. Next base: position 31,345,041 of record NC_084929.1, on the reverse strand, counting down.
TGGCAATCGGATTTCTGGGACTGCGACCGACGAGTCGTGCCTTGCCCCGATTATTCAATCTCTTCATCTCCTTTCACTGTGAGTTTTTATCCTCTTTTCACATTCTGTACAGCATGCTGAATTCTAAATGCTCTGTGATGATATAATTGGTCTTATATTGGGTTATTGCTTAAGAACAATAGCATTAGGATCTTTGGTATTGTGGATGTGTGAGCTGTGAACTAGTGGTTGGTCTGTGCGGCAGTTTACTTGTCTCAGGTGTTGATCTGAGTGATATCTTCATCACTGTTGGTGGTCTTCTGGCCACAGATTCCAGTGATGGCTTGTTTCTTTCATATCTGGATATGCTCTGTACTGGTAAAATTCAGTAGGTTTCATCATCTGTTTGCTAGTATTACTTTTGTAATGACCAAATATTATTTGTTGGGATACCTCTGGTTTAGCACAGCTCACAATCCAGTGCTCATGCTTGGTATATTGTCCAAGATCCTTTTGTTAGTTGAGATCTTAAGGATAGCCCAATATTTGATTAGATCATTAGAACAATTTGGGAGCAAGTCTTCAAAAGCTTGGGGCCAATTGTTGAGCTTAAATCTGAGAGCAACATCTTTGTTCACTTGCTGTCCTAATGTTGAGGTACTGTCTCTTTTAATTCATGTTGTTATTCGGCTATTGAAGCTACACATGGAGGGTTGCTTTGTTTTTGCTCTTACTCAGCTGTTACCCTACCTTATCATGTGTTTAGCTAGCTCGAATTTTCATTCTTGTAATTATACTTGTGGAATATTATATATGCTCTATATATCACAAATTATTCAACACTTACAGCCTTGAGATGATTTCATTCTAATCTATGGTGATGCAATTTCAGAAGCTTCATATACGAGAGGTAAACTTCACATTAAGCTCAAATCCAATATTTTTCTGATCTTTCCTTGCAATTGTTGTTTTATAAATCAAGTTTTAGTCTCTTTCCCTTATTGCTCCAATCTTATTCTCGCATTTTTTTTTTGTTGTAAATAGCAGTAGTTCAAAGATCTTTGATTAGATTTATGTAGACCTATTTAAGTCTAGCTTGAAAAATTGCTGCTTTAGTTCACTCAGGTGAAACTAAGTTTAGAGCAGTCAGGACGACTACCCCAGTCCAGCCCAGAAAAAAAGGCTTCTTCAAGCATCCAATTGGAACTTCTATTAGGCACACCTCCCCTAACCACGAAAGACGTGACTAGCTAATGTGCACAAATCCAAAATTCATTGGCTCGTTACAACACTGTCGTTATTGCTTCATCGATAGCTTCCCACGAGCCTATCCATCGACCTTTCCATGTCCAGATGTTGTGACCATATCTTTGTGGTGACCTCACTACGCATCACCCTTGTTGGGCCAACAAGGATTTTGAACATTTCTTCTCAATACAATTTTTATTTAGTTACTTCGTCATATGGATTACTACCAAATGGTGCCATTAGTTGAGTACTTGAATTTAGTCTGTTCGTGGTTCCACCATAGTACTGAGTCTGACTGCTTAGTAGTATTCTGCTTCCTCACTCATTTTACCCACCCATAATTGATTGACTATATTGCTATACAGTGGCACTCCATTCTGATCCTCTTCCACAATCCTTCCGAGATTTGAACATACACCATTTTACCTCTCACCCCAACAGGATCTCAGCAAACTATATTCCTCTGCACACGCTTGTTTAATTCCATCATGTACTTACTGATTCTCATATTTGTTGCTTTTAGCAATACTGCAGTTATTAGGTTTTTAACATTGAGTTCTGTGCTATGCAATGCCCGCCTCAAATTAGAGCTTTAATATTGTAATACTGTATTAAAGAAAAAAACAATATGAAAACCCTGCCCCTTCAGTTTTCCCTAATCCGCCTTCCTCATTCCATTCTATACCATAGACCCTGTTCTGAAATTTTGATCCTAAAACATTTGTCCTGTTACCGAGTCTTCTACTTTGATACCAGCTTGCTTTCTAATCTGTACAACTTGTGACATGGATATCAAATATTTTCAGGTTGTGATATTGTGAGAATTATTTGGGATAGAGCATTCTTCACGCATATCCTGTCATATCTGCTTCGGATCCTGGAATCAAAAGCTCACAACATATATTGGTTAGGGTAATGGAAAGGCTTATCAAAGCTGTGACATCAATATTCAAATGATATGTCATTGTTCAATTACATTGCGAACGTCATATACTATGTATAACCTATATTGTTAGTTAAGTAATATATCTGTGTTGGTTGATACGTATGCCAATTATAGTACCAACATCATAGTGAAATACGGGCTATCATAGTTTTTTTAGGAGTGCTCATAAACTGATCTCAGTTTGTGCCTTTGGGACTGGGAAAAATAATATTCGTTCGCTTTTTGGTCTTTAAGTAACTATATTGTTAAGACAAGGTTATATATCCATGTTGGTAGATACGAATGCCAATTATAGTACTAACATCATAATGAAAGACAGGCTACCATAGTGAAACACGAGGATTTTGGGACTCAATTGTCTTTTCTAACATACTATGCTATTAAATATGTGACATGTTACTCGCAAAATATAATGTACTATCAAATATATTGTGAAAATCAGTACTATATTTTTTTTTCTTTTGAGTGTGCTTTCATATGATGGGTGGTGAGGGCGGCTTAATTTGTCAAAGGAGCATAGAAGTGACGATAAATGGAAAGTGGTTTAAAGTCAGCCTTAAATTATGTCTTTGTACTATCTCTCATAACATATATATATAGAGAGGAGATCATTGTAAGTGTTCGTTTTCTTGCAGGCGAGAGGTGGAGGCACTTATCTTCTGAAGGACAATGATTTTTTTTTAGGGGATCTGAAATAGAAAGATGAGCAGCTGTGGTCGTGGAGGCTATACTAGAGCACTTGAGCTGGCATGAGTGGGGCCCATTGGACTATTGGGGCGGGCCTCTCTCTATACACGGCTATACAAGGTGAAACACGTGAAATACCTATCATGCGCACCAAAAGTTGAAGATGCCCTACATGCTACTGGTCCCGTAGCAGGTAGGCCTTAGCCCAAAAATTTAGCTGGGCCGTCGATCCCAAGGAAGACCAAGAGGCCGGACAGCCGGTCAAAAGTTTCGCGGCTGACTCCATGCAAATTGCCTTTTGCTCTTCATGCACTGCCACAGGACGCTGTCGGTCCATCCCGTGCATGGTGGCCGAACTGATGACGCGGTGAGCGCATCGGTGCTGATTACTGCAATCCAAATGTTGTTTTTAACTCGGGGGCCAGAGAATCCTGCACGCATTTCTTTACAGGACTGTTAAGATAAGCCGTTCAACAGCACAAAAAAAAAAAAGGCACGGACATGCAAAATTTTCAGAATGGAAATTATTTTAATTAACGCCATTAGTTTGGCCCTAAAAGTACTCTAGGCTATGATCACACCATTCATGTTTAGGTCTGTTTAGCAGAATTTTCAGAGTAATTTTTTGGTTGAAATTAGTTGAATTTTACTAAATAATAGATTTTAGCTTTTAGCTCACTAAGTAGAATCTGTGAGAATGATTCTCTGAAATAAATTAGAAGTTAGGGAGCTGAAAAAAACAATTTTTATTGATTCACTTCTAGCACTTTCTACATATATTTTATTTTAGAGAATCAGAATTAATTTCAATCATAAAATCACTTCATCCCAAAAAAAAAAAATCACTGTTTATAAAGAATTTAGATTGGAAAGAACTATATTAAATAGACCCCTTAGAGTAGCAAGGCTTTGCGTGTTCAAAATGGAGTGCTACGGCTGATAGTCACCCTTGTTTAGACTTGCGGCGTGTTTTGCTAAGCTGGTCTGTGGTCTCGCCCCATCCAAAAAGACAGCACGCCGCAGCGCCCTCGCACGAGCGAGTCTCTCTCTCGGACACCCATGCGCGCGCGCGCGCGCTCTGGTCTTCGTGGTCCCTGCTCCCTCGCCCTCGTTTCCCACGGCACGCAAGGCCTAAACGCACTAGCTTAGTCCTCCCCTCCCCACTTGGTCAGCTGGCTATGCCCGTCTGGCCCAAGCCTTTTTACGGCAGATGTAGTGTGCACACAACCACTCTAGCGCTGCTCCACAGTCCTCTGCTGCAGAGCTGCTGCGAGTTGATTCTTCCCGATGCCGTTGATTCTTCCGCTCTAGCCCTTCATCAGTGGTCACATCGTCTTCTGTGTTTTTTGTTTTTTATATTGTGTTGTGTACCTTTTTATGGTGCATGGCACTATGGCAGGCAGCAGCTGTGAGCCTGTGAGGCGCCGCGCGGCGGGCGGAGAGTAGGTACGGTCGCAGTGGCTGCACACGGCAAAGAAGGTTTGAATAGATTGGAAAGATGGGTCGTAGTGGAAGGACGGATAGAGCAGCTAGGCTCGCGCAAGCTGATGTCAAAATAACCTGTGCGGTGATGTCACACATGTAGAGCGCAGGTGGTGGTCAGGCGTCAGGGATATACGAGCTTTCGGCGAACGAATCGGCATGGGAAATAATGGCTCACGAGGAATGACTCCATGGGTTGCTAACTTGCTATCGGAAGAAAACAGTTTTAGACAAGTTTGGATAGTATTTTTTAAAAAGTTTTTCTTTGAAAAATCCCGAAACTATGCAACAAGATGCCTTTTGGTTTTTTTTTAGCGGAGGAAGTGACTAAGGGTGAAACATATTAGAGGTTGAGAAGCAGGTTGAAAGGAGTTTTTTTGATTTTTTTTACTGAGAAGCTAATTTTTTTAAAAAAAATACTAATAACGAAAATTCAATAATTGTAACTGCTTTCTCAACTAGCTAGAAGCTCTAAAATCACAATCTATTTAAATTGGGTCATACCTTCTATACATGTTGCAACTCTGAAGGTGTCTAGACCGATTGCAGAAGTGATGCCAAGAAGGAGAGGGAAATGAAAACGGAGACCGCATTAGTGACCAGGAGGCAGAGGAGATCGACTCAGGAGTTAAGACCATTGTACCTGAAGTCGTCATGGGTTGTGTGAGACTGGACCATTATGTGTGTGAATGAGGGGTTAAAGAGAGCCGGCGAGAAAAGGCAAACTCATCACGTTATCAGACAAAACTAACATAAGAACCTTACCCCGTCCTATATTTACTTCTCAGGTGTTTGTGATGATCACTATTCTTTTTACATCTCTACAATCCCCCTCCTCCTCCATACTTGGTCGGTGACATTTAGTATAAAAATGAAAACGAAGACCGCGCTAGTGACAGGAGGCAGAGGAGATCGACTCGGGTGTTCAGACCCACTTCGTTGTACCCGAAGTCGTCATGGGCTGTGTGAGGCTGAAAGGACAATAATGTTACCTAGAGGAGAGATGAATAGATATTTTATAAAAATTCATCCCCTTTTATCGTTGATCTAAACTTGCAGCGAAATATAAATTAACGGATTTTTCACAAGTGAAAAATCTAAATATGCTAGGCTCAACTAGTGCACAATAATCCTAAATAAGTGTGAAAGTTTACAATCCTAAGGTGACAAGAATTACTCAAATCTAGCGAAAAATATGCAATAGGACTCAAATTGAAAAAGGCTAAAATACTGTTCATATGCCTGAAATTACTGTTCATACGGATACTCCGGTGAAGGCCGGAGTCTCCGGGTTGTACAGGTCCGGAATCTCCGGTAAAGTTCGGATTCTCCGGATTCTATACAGAACTGAGCCCGAAACTGAATATAAAGGATGGGTAGAGAGTTCTAGCTCAAATCAAGTGATGTTGTGTGTTCCCGGAGATGATTCCAAGTAGATCCACGGAGAACCTACACTCAAATACACACAAACAAGTAGATCGAGCAATATACACAAAGATTTGAACAAGAACTCAAAAGTAAAGAAACAAGAGAGGAGACACAAGATTTGTTTCTCGAAGTTCGGATTCAACATCGTGAATTCTACGTCTCTGTTGAGGAAGCTCCAACGAGCCGGGTCTCTTTCAACCGCTTTCCTCGATCCACTCTTGATTTCTTCCCTTGCGGAGGCGAAATCGAGCCCTTCACAAATTTCGGCGGAAACCCACAACCTTGGGTGCTCGTCGGCGACGCTTAGCCGCCTAGGAGGCTTCACCTCCAAGAGTAACAAACACGACGACAAACTTCTTGCTGAGAACTCAAGTGCTCAAGATTAGATTTTAGCTCACATGCACTCAATCTTCCAATCTCTCAACCCAACTCATTTTTTTTTCTCAAATCACATACTAGAATGGAGTGGGAGAGGTTCTTTTGGCTCTAGAAATATGTTCTTTTGTGCCCTTTGCAGCAGCCCTAAAGGATGGGGTGAGTGGGGTATAAATAGCTCACTCCAAAGAACTAGTCATTACTGTTCTGACACACCTACCCCGGAGTATCCAGTGAACACCGGAGTATCCGGTCTCAATTCCAAAAACGGCGTCAGAACGGTTACAGAACGTGTCAGAACTAACCTTTATGCTCTTTTCTAGACTTTACCGGAGTATCCGGCATACACCGGAGTCTCCGATCGGCACTTAACACAAAAAACAACCCTGGAGATTTCCCGGAGTCTCCGGCCACTCCAGGTACCTGAATATCCGGACTTCACTGGAGTCTCCGACCACTCTAGGTACCGGAGTATCCGGTCTTCACCGGAGTCTCCGGCCACAGCACAGCTGACCTCCGAAAAACGGCGATAACTTTTGATCCTGGAGTCCGATTTCAACAATTTTGGACTCTATGGAAAGCTTATTCAGAGGGATACACATCCTAACTGAATTCATGACCTAAAACACATAGGATCAAACTAGGAACACTCCAAAACCCATTTTGGACATTTCCACACTTTTTGCTCCGGACTCTTAACAAGAAATTCTCACTTTGGGTTTGGTTGGGAACTCTTGAGCACTGAGACACGACAATTAGCTCACGTTGCATCCCTCTTAATAGTGTGACATACCTATACTTAAATTCAAAGATAAACTCGTTTGAACCACTTTGAGCATTTGAAAACTTTCAAGTACAGCTTCTTTTTCTTTCAAACCTTGAGGGTTGCCAACTTCCATATATTATTCACTCCATCTCTTCTTGATTCTTCATATGATTGATGTGAATCAACCATAGCTTCCCATAGCCTCGCACGGTCCATCGGCGCAAAGCCTTCACTCGCTCTTCACCACCGCCTTGGTCCTTCGACGCCAAACCATTTGCTTGCCCTTCACCACGGATGGTCCATCGCAGCTGAGTCTTACTTGCCCTTCACCGTCTTGCTATAGAAAATCAAGGAATTCACTTTTTCATATATAGAGTTCACTTTTGTTCTTCACTCTTGGCATATGTGATTTCAATTCAACTTATGCCTTCTTATAGATTCTAACCCCAATTCACTTTTAAGCACAAAGCAGATGGGTTAGTCCATAAAACTTAAGTGACAACATTTATACCTTAAGTTACTTGATCTCCACAAGTAACTTATTAGCCTTCACGCAGAAATCAATCTTCATATAGAACCTAACCCCACTCATTTTTAAACACATAGCACACGGGTTAGTCCATAAAACTCTATTAACAAGTCATACATTTAGTTACTTGATCTTCACAAATAACTTAGCCTTCAAGCTTATTGCCAGTCTTATTGAGCTTCTTCTTCTTCTTATGAGCATCACTAAAATCTCAATGTCTTTTGATGCAATTCTTTTAACTCATGATATTTCTCAAAGAATCCATGCTTCATTATTTATGCATCTCCTATGGAATAACCTAATAGCAATTCTTAATATGATTGTTAGTTCATAGGCATTATCATCACTTACCCGAGCATCACCTAGAGCTCATTCATCTCGATGCATTTTCAATCTCCCCATTTACCTAGAGCTCATGCATATCTCTCATCCATGCATCACCTATGGAACAACCTACTAACAAACTCAACACCATTGTTAGTCCATAGATATTATCATTAATTACCAAAACCACACATAGGGGCTAGATGCACTTTCAGAGGTTGGGCCATTGTGTGTGTGCATGAGGGGTTAAAGAGAGCCAGCGAGAGAAGGCAAACTCATCGCATTATCTGACAAAACTAACATAAGAACCTTACCCCATCCTATATTTCCTTCTCAGTTATCTCCGTTGATCACTATTCTTTTTCCATCTCTCCATCTCCCTCCTCCTCCATACTTGGTTGGTGACATTTAGTATCGGAGCTACCATCCTGGAGTTGACAGAGTACTTGAAGAAGCTGCAATGTCCAACACGGGAACAAAGAAAGGCGATGGAGGTGAACAAACAGAAGGTCGAGATCACCAAGGTGTTGGTTGGGCTCTCGAAGTCGAACAAGACTATCCTAGAGACTGTGATCGAGATGGTGGTGTGAAGCCGAAGATCAATTCGACGGTGGATGGCGTCAAGGAGGAGCTCGATGATCTTCCCTAGTAGGTGGAGGAGCTAACGAAGAATCTAGTTCTTTCGGTGAAATCGGGCTGTCGAAGGGTGAACTCCTCAAGCGGGGATCCGGAGGGACCCCTTTGAGATTCGGCCGGGAGGATGATTCTGAACCCGCCTCGTATGTGAAATAAATGGGAGTAAATGAGATGCAGGTGGGGTGGAATGATCCGATGCAGGAGGAAGTAAATGCTCAGGGGATTTTTAGACAGGTTCGGGCCGCTCTGAGCGTAACACCATACTCCTGTGTGTATGCTATAAATGCTCTGAGAATGTCTCTCTGAGGATCTGCTGTGTTACAAGAATATTTGTCTAAGTCTAGAGCTTCGTGCTTCCATCGTCGTCGATCGGAGTTTGTCCGACGTGTTCTTGTGTCTTCGATTGATCCAAATCTCGTTCCGTTCTCCCTTCTCCGGGGAGCCCGCCCCGCTTATATACCCGTCTGGGCGGTAGCGTGCCCAGAAAGGATGACGCAAGTTTCAAGGCGCCATAAATGAAAAGCAACCATCATGGGCTGCAGCTCGAGGTGATGGGGAGGGTTGAAAACGCGCCCCCGTCCGGTCTTGTTCGTCATCATTCTGCTTTTCGGTGAGTGCTGCAGGGAGGGCCCACCGGGCAGCCACCGAGCAGCCCCGCGTGCCCGCCCAGTCAGAGAAGGCCTGACACAGCAGGGCGGTAGGCGGTGTGCCTCGAGTTCTGCGACGTTATCCCGAGGCGCGCCGGATGACGCGCGATGGGACCCGTGCATTAAATGTCCCCACGCCTCCCTACCAGACCTTGGCAGGGACTGACAGCAAGCGTGGAGGAGTGGTTGGAAGTGACAGGCCACGCGCCCTCTTAAATACAGCATTGGGCCTCTCACCAATTGATACCTCACCACTGAGCCCTTGTGGGGACCACCAGCGAAGGACTTCTCAAGCCCTCGGGGAACTGTGAATGATCGGGGACTATTGTTTGCAGCCCTGACCACTCTCTCCCGGATATGAACTCTCTTGGTCCTCTGGGAGCTCGGGTGCTCGGGGGCCACTGTTCATGACCCGGAGCACCCTCTCCCGGAAGTCGGCCTTCTCGGGTCATCGGGGAACTCGGGTACTCGGGGACCACTGTTCATAGCCCCGAGGACCCTCTCATAGAACTTGGTCTTCTCGGACCTCGGGGAGATAATCCCTGAGGGAGGGCGCCACGTGGCACTCTGCTATTCTGGTCTCGGGACTCGAAGACCCCTGGTTCCCATGTCACCAACACGGGCGATCTCCCTTCGTTGATCATGAAACCACCAACGATGAGCATCCTGTTGACGCCCTCGCCACTGGGTGAAGAAGGATGTTGATCGTGCAAATTGGAAGGTCGTTCCTACTACCGGGCCCGATGGTCATCGTGAAGATCACTAGAATTGGGGGATAGGGATTGGGGTGTTCGTCCACCCAAATACCACCTTCAGACTAGAGATGGCCAAATGGGCCAGTCGGGTTGGCCCAGCTAGGCATGGCCCGGTTAGGCACTACCCGATTGGCCCGACTAGTGTAACGGGGCCCACGGCACGGCCCGTTATGCATCGTGCTGTGCCGGGCAGGCTCGGGCACGATTGCGGCCCGGCGGCTCAGCCGGCCCGGTGGGCACAACGGGCACGGTGCCACGGTCAACCTAAAAAAATAAAAATAAAAATAGCTACAAATTTAAAAATATATAGAAATAGATAAAAATATATAGAAATAGATAAAAATATATAAAATAGATAAAAATAGCTACAAATTAAATATATATATAAATAATACAAAATAGCCGGGTTCAGACGTGCTGGGCCAGGTCGTGCCTGTCCGTGCCAGCCCGCGCTGGGCCGTGCCCGTGCTGGGTTGTGCCGTGCCAGCCCAACTTAGCTGGGTCGTGCCGTGCCGGCCCGCCATGCTATCCACTCGGCCCAGGCACGACCCATGGCCTCGTGCCGTGCTGGCCCGGCCCAGCTCGGCTCAGGCAGTGCCGTACTTGGGCTGTGCTTACAGTGTCGGGCCTCGGGTCGGCCCAATAGGCACGACCCATTTGGTCATCTCTATTTCAGACAAGGGTATGTGTCCATTGCCCTGATCCATGCGTGTCTTTGAGTTTTCTGGTGAGAATTTGCATAGAGCTAGGAGCGTTGCCCATGAATGGATTTCCCAATGTTCGACGAGGAAAACCCAAGGGCCTAGTAAGTCACGAGTGAGACCTATTTTCTGATTTTTGGGGTGCAAAGGGATCTGTGGGAGAGTGTAGCCTCTGCACATTTTTTTGGGAGTGCGTCATTGTGGTTGCAAGCCAATCCCGATGTCCTGGATGTGGTTTGGGAGGAGTTCATGTAGTTGATTTGTGATAAGTCTGGCCCCGAGGGATTCCAGGGTTTAGTGCGTTAGTTCACTCACCTTCGTCAAGGGGAAAGTGTCGCACAATATGCAGAGAAGTTTAATCAATTTCTGCACAATCTGATTACTCACCCTAGTCATGGGATCCTCGGTTCTTTGTTATTCAATTTGTACACGGGCGGAAAGATGAAATCAGAGCCCCATTTATTTTGCATCGGCCTGGGGATTTGGATACTACTATTTCCTTGGTGTGTTTGTAGGAGGATGTGCTAGAGGTGGCGTGCCATCGTGAGCCTCGGTGTCTGTATGCTGGGGGAGAACACCAGCTAAGTTAGGGTTGCCGTTGCCTCCCCCACCACCGAGATCTTGGGGTCCAGTTGGCTCTCAACCAGAAGACCACAGAGGCATGGAAGGCGCGGGAGCCACAACTGCTCACGAACGTTTGACAGCTTGCATGCCCATCACCGAGCGCAAAGACTCTCCATGAGGTGTGGTGAAAGATGAGTCCAGGATCACAAATTCACATCAACGATTTAGTTGTATGTGACAGAGGGAGTGTTGGAATTTTTGGGTGGATTGGCGGCCCTCTCTCAATTTTCAAAAGGAGAACAGTGCATGACCGAGACTTGTGATATATTGTCAATCTTGGTGGCGGCTGTGAGTGGGCTTGAGGGACCTCGGACCTCAAGACTACAAGGGTTAATTCGGAAGAAAGAGGTGTTAATTTTGGTGAATTCAAGAATCTCGCATAGCTTCGTCAGTAGCCATTTTGCCAAGAATTTGCAAGAGTAGGTTGTTCTTTGGTCCCACTTACTGTCAAGATTGCTGATGGAGGATTGATCAGCTGCGATCTAGAGATGATGGGTTGTGAATGGTGGGTGCATGGAGTTTCATTTTTTTCTTATCTGAAGCTATTGCCCTTGGGATGTTATGTAATGATTTTTGGCTTGGATTAGCTGGAAATCCATAGCCCTATGATAGTGCATTGGAAGGATAAGCTGATGTGCTTCGACTATCAAGGAAGGAGGGTCACTCTAAAGGACACCCTAGGAGGAGATCGACAATGTGGGATGATCACTGGGGGAGAGTTGTTCAATATGTTGAAATGGGAAGCAATCGCTCACATTGTTCAGCTGTGCAGTGTGGAATCTATAGAAGCAGAACCAATGATCCTCCAATTGTTGAGTTCCTATTGGAGTTTGATGAACTTTTTACTGAACCCAAAGGGTTGCACCGAGAATATTATGTGGCCGCTTAATTCCCCTCTTGTCAGCCGCTTACCGGTCAATTTGAGGCCTTACCATTACAACCCAGCTCAAAAGAATGAAATTGAAACACAAGTAGATGAGATGTTAGCACAAGGTGCGTCTTAGCCGAGCAGTATCCCATTTGCCTCTCCGTGCTTGTTGGTGCAAAAGTAGGATGGTGCCTGGCATGTTTGCATCGATTACAGAAGGCTCAACTCCATAACTGTGAAGAACCAATTTCCACTACCAATTATTGATGAGCTATTGGATGAGTTGTTGGAAGCCCGTATGTTCTCCAGTTTGAACCTAGGGGCAAGATGTCTCCAGGGATGTCAATGCTGCACTTTTTGCACGTTTATGTGATTCAACCACTTTCTATGTTTAAAAATCTAATATTGTATTACATTCAACATTTATACAATTTGTTGCATTATCCCAGCGAGGTCGTGATATAGTGTTTGTCATTTCATTTTTTGCATTTAGACCAGGTACTAGACCAGTTAGATTGGTTCCTAGACTTGTTAGACTAGTTTCTAGACAAATTTCGACCAATCTACCAATTTCGACCAACCTAGACCAGTTTCTAGACCAATCCTGTTCAACCAAGCCATGTTCCAAGACCAATTCACTAGCTTTCCAAGTAGCTCCTAGAAACTATATCACAAATCATCACTCGTACCAGACTGGTTTAGACCAGTCTAGACTAGATCAGATCAGACTGGTTTAGATCAGATTCTAGACCAGTTTAGATCAGGTCCTAGACCAGTTATACAAGTTTTAAAACTAGTTAGACCAGATCCTTAATCAGTTAGTCCGGTTTCTAGACCCATTCAGACTACTCTATACTAGTTTCTAGAGCAGTTCTGACAAACCAAAACCTATTCCAAGACCAATTCTCTTGCTTCCCGAGTAGCTCGTAGATCACCCTAACACTTCGCCCACAAACACTATATTAGATACCATCACTCACAGCAGATTGGTTTGGACCAGGTCCTAGACCAGTGTAGACAAGGTCCTAGACCTGTTAGACCAGTTTAAAAAATAGTTAGACCAGTTCATAGATCACTTACGTTACTTTCTAAACTAGGTCCAAGCAGTCTAGACTGGTTCCGATCAGCCAATAAATGTTCCAAGACCAGCTCACTAGCTTCCTGAGTAGCTCCCAGACTACCATGCCACCACCCATAAACACTATATCACAAATCATAACTCATAGCAGACTGGTTTAGACTAGGTCCTAGACCAGTCTAAACCACTTTAGACCAGATCCTAGATCAATTAGGCTAGTTTCTATACCAGTTCTGGCTAGTATAGACTGGTCTGTATACCAGTTCCGACTAGCCAAGATATGTTACAAGACCAGTTCACAAGCTTCCTAAGTAGCTCCCAAACTACCCTCACACTTCACTCACAAACACTATATCACATATGCGTGCTCATAGTAATATCTAGCCAATTGTTCATCACTCATACATACTGATCGTGCACATGATCATATATTTTTTTTATCATTACATATAAATAGAATATTATAAAGAAGCTTACTTTTTCACATATAATCTGAGACAAAATAATTTTCGAAATTAGTTCATCACATAAGAAGAATATAAGTGATTTTTTTTCCAGATTTTTAGAATTTTATTTTAGACACTAACAATTGTTAAAGTTTATAAAAATAATCTTTTTAAAAAAGAATTTTAGTTTAAATTATACATATGTTTTTTAGTTAATCTAATTAAAACAGGTAACACATGGATTATAGGACATATATAAAAATTATAGAAGTTTTAAAATATAAAAAAGACTGATTTATAAAAAAATAGAAGACCACTCATAATAATCACTAAACCCTACTTTTTATGAGCACCATTCTCTAGTGGCGCGCGAGGACACGCCTCTCTCCACTAGTTTATTAATCTTATGGAACCCATGCATGAGAAATTAGAGATGGAAACGGATAGTATACAGATGGAATAGTCCACTTTTCATGTTACTATCTATATTTTAATATGAATACAAATATAAATCTAAATATTCTCGAATGCGAATACCAACCGAATTGTTCGAATCCGAATCCGCATTCAGATATCTACTCGGACGGGTTGTATGCAAATATCTTATACCTTTAACGAGAAGAATTTTTATTTTGGTGCGCAAGAAAATCGTTCACATTTTAATTATTGGAATTACCCAAAATTTAGATTTTTTGTTCGAAATTAATGTTGAAAATTTAATTTTTTGGTCAATTTTGATTAAAATTTGCTACAATTTGATTGGGTCGGAATATATAAATTTTGCTCACCTCTAAAATGTCTAAAACTTTAGCGAAATTTAGTTCTCTGGTTTCGGATACGGATATTATCTATATCCACAAATCAATTCGGATATCTACATTTGAATCAAAATCTCGAAAATGAATTCGAATACATCTATTTTAATATTCATTTCTGAAATAAATACAGATACAAATATGTATATTAATATTTTAACCGATATAAATATTAAATCATTCAAATTCCTGCTTTTGTTTTTCCACCCATAAAAAGTGCTAGCATCCAACACGTGATGCGTACGTCTAACGGACCCCAAACCCTGCGCCGGCTCGCGCCACCAGTCTAGCGGCGCTGTCAAAAAAGCGCTCCGATGCGACGCAACCTTTTCCGCGCCGGCCAAACACTATTCCCAAGCACGTGCGCACCGGGCCGACTTGCCCCCATCACAGCGACACCGCATCTCTGCCCCTCCCACGTGCGGCCGCGGGGCTCCCCCTGGCGCATTGGCTCTGCCCTGATGGGCGTCGCGCCCTCTGCCACCCTGACAAAACGACACGTCGCACGTGCGCCGTGCCTACAAACACAAATGGCCGTTTCCTTTCTGTAGCATCCATCGCGTAGCCATGAGCCCGTCGTCGTCGTTGCATGCATTTCCTGGTCAGTTGCTGCTGCTGATAGCGCTAAGCCAGCAGCTCTCGTCTCGGGCCTCTCGGCCTGTTTATCTCTTGCTTTCGCATGTGTCACAATAAAGTCTGCAAGATTAGTTTGTTTCATGTCCCTTTCCTACTGTGCGCTCCCGTCCTGCTGCCACAAGCAAAGTCCGCACGGCGCGTGCCAGGCGCCGCTCGGCGCGGAATACGGCAAAGCGGCTCTGATCCTTGAAGGCGATGCGGACGCAGGCGCCCCGATTCGAGCTACCACTCGCTAGCGTGCAGCTAGCCCGATGTGTGGTAACATGACACCAGGGTGGGCGGATCACAAGACCTCCTGGGGGGGCCACACCCCACCCGCGCGCACGGCGCCTGCGCTGCTGCGAATTTTCGCCAGCGGCGGGAGCGCGTCAGACGGCGGCAGAGCAGGCCTGATACGGCATGGGGAAATTATGGCGCGCGACCGGACGGGCATGGATCCCCCGCGCGCGCTGCCGTGCGGTCAGTGAGCGTGGCGAGAGGAGGTACTTGTGGGGGGCGTCATCGGACGGGACAGGTCGGGGGAGTGCCCTCCCGTACCGTACGTGGTCGGCAGGCGCCGAGGGTTTCCGGAGCTGTAAAGCCCGTCCGTGGTTGCCTGCTGGGCAGCCGGGGCCGTTTATTTGAATCGTGTGCGACAGCAGTGGCCCTACGCTGGTTACGGATTGAAAGCTGTTGACAATAACGCGTAGAAGCATTTATACTATGTTGGATCGTACTGCAGTTCTAGTAGTTCCAGTGTAATGTACCATACTCGTAGTTTATGGATGCGTAAGTGCGTTACGGGCTAAAGGTAGACAACATACTTTGCCCTATTCGGCACTTTATTTATAAAAAGAGATTTTTGACGCATCGTGCCATGACAACAAGTCGGCTCCATTGTTCTGTGCACTAGGCGCAGAATACGACACTATAGATCGTATTTAATACCTTATATGTAAATATACTAGATTTTCAGTATATAAAGTGCTAAATATGATCCAAAGTGTCATATTCGGCATCTCATGTGTCGAAAATGGTGGATCCGGATTTCTTTGCGTCACGTCGCGTCCCCTCGTTGTCACGTTACATCGCGTCGATATTGCTGGCCATGTTTGGTGCATCGTGTGTGTCGGTGAATCAGGAACCAGGGGTCCCCGAATCCCGAGGCCAGGTCAGCAATCTGCCACGTGGCGCCCTCCTACGGGGATCATCTCCGCAAGGTACAAAGACTAAGTCCTGGGAGAGGGCGCTCGGGGCCATGAACGGTGGTTCTCGAGTACCCGGGTTACCCGATGATCTGTGAAGATCAAGTGACCGGGTAGAGGGTGCTCGGGGAGGTAAACAGTGACTCCTGAGCACCCATGTCCCTCGATGACCAGAAAAACCGAGTACCGGAAAGGGTGTGCTCGGGGCTGCGAACAATGGCCCCCTAGCACCCGACTACCCCGAGGATCCAAGGAAGGTAGTTCCGGGAGAGAGTGCTCGGGGCTGCGAACAGTGGCCCCCGAGCACTCTGTTTCCCGAAGACCAAGAGAGGGCGTTTCTGGGAGAGAGTGCTCGGGGATATGAACAGTGACCCCCGAGCACTCGGTTCCCCGACGGACCAAGAAGTCCTTCGTCGGTGGCCCACACAGGGGTCCAGCGATGAGGTGTCAGTCAGTGAAAGGCCCGATGCCACATTTAAGAGGGCGTGTGGCATGTCATCTCCAACTGCTCCTGCCACGCTCGGTGTCAGTCTCTGCCACATTCTGGCAGAAGGGCGTGGGGACATTTAATGCACGGGTCCCATCCCGCGTCATCCGGCGCGCCTCGGGATAGCATCGCAAGGCCCATGATGACTGGTGGGCCCTCTCCACGGCGCCTGTTGCCAGCGCCATCATGACGACCGAAGACAGGGCGGGGGGCGCGTTTTCAACCCCCCGTCACTTCGCGCTGGCGAGCCCATGATGACTGCCTTTCCATTTATAGCGCCTTGGAACTCGTGCCCTCCCCTTTGGGGCATGCTACCGCTGGTGGGTATTTAAGGGAGTCGGCGGGCACGGACAAAGATAATTCTTTCAGAGGTTCTGGGAGAGCACAGACGCCAAGACTCGAAGAACCCTTCGTACAAGCATAGAAGCTGAGACCACCGAAAAATAAGAAACCCGAAGCTCTAGGATAGACAAACATTCTTGTAACCAGCCACATTTCTGAGAGACATTCTTAGGTCATTTATAACATCCACACAGGAGTAGGGTATTACGCTCAGTGCGGCCCGAACCTGTCTAAAAATCCCTCCAGTGCATTTACTGCATTCTGCATTAGATCATTCCACCCCACTTGCCATCACATTTACGCCCATTTATTTCTCCCGCAAACATATTCAGAATCATCCCCTCGGCCGAATCTCAAAAAGGGGTCCCTCAGGGTCCCTGCGATAGGAGTTCACCCTTCGACAGTGTGCTGCCCGCTATAAAATGAGGAGTGAGGAGGGAGGAGCAGCAGAGCTGAGGAGCAACAGTAGAGGCGAGGAGTAGCAGTGCAACGCAAGGAGAGGACGAGCAACAACGTGACTCAGACTTATAGATGACCAGATGCTTCTTATTATACATAAATACCATGGAAGTATATTCTACTGAGTGTGTATAGAGGCAGTTCGGACCTTGACAGTTGATGCCAGTACCTCTCCCACGAGACACTGGACGGGCGCACGAGTAAGTGTGTTATTATATGTAGCATTGTTACCTTAGGCGATCCATATTAAGAAATTATAACTATTTATGTCACGTACAGGAGGAGCGCACAGAGAAGCGAAGGCGGGCAAGATTAGTCATCTATGAATGCAAGCACATAAACAAGTGGATAGAGTCAACCTCGATGGATGTTGTTATTCCTGCTGGACAATACGACAATGGTAGGTACCAGGAGTACCTTTCGTGGTACCGTTCACGCACGCGTATCACCTTACTCAGTGGACTTGTTAAGCTGGCTTTGAGACCCTTCCTAGTGGATCGTATCCGCTTTCTTCATGTTTTGGTAAGTGATGCGGTACTTATAACAATTTTCATTAGTTAAATTTTCGTGTTACTAACATGACCTTTATCTTATATAGACCAAAGAGGCGTACTAAATTCATAAGTAGGCAAAGCAAGCTTGTGGGGAAGCAAGAAGATCATCAACGCGGATGGATCAGAACCCTCTGCGGGACTACATGAGGACGAGAGGGTCTCATTTGATGTCCGTGTTGCGTGATCTAGGTGGTTGTGCCTTGCGTTCAAGGCGGTACGAACTATTAGGCATGGACATGTCCCGTGTTAGGCGCTCGTCCAGTGCCCGTGACGAACCCGTTCGGGCATAGTCGCGAAAGACTTCGATTGCGGAGCATCATGTGTCACGTTCCGGTGCTACAGTTGAGGAGTGCACGGAGGCTCTAGAGCTTGAGCAGTGTACACTAGGTTCACAACCCACGCAGTGGACACAACTTCCTCAGACTACGATAACACCTCCATCTATAGTATCGACTCATCAAGAGGACGTCATTGACTACACACAGCAAATGTCTAATTAGAGCGACTAGGCTGTTCATCAGGAGGACGCTTGATTTTGACTAGGCTCTTGCAATGCATGCTGACAGCTTCGCCAAGCTACTAAGCAGACAATACCCCTAATATCTCGATGCATCTAGGTGTTCACAGTGGTACCAGCATGGTGAGCCTTCGACACACCAGACTCTTTTGGAGCACTTACTACAGACATCCACATTCTTCATGAGGATCCTTCATCGTGGTACATGCAGGATTGAGTTAGCGAGTCTAGATACACGTTCGATGGGGTTCTATAGGGCAGGACAATGATGATGATGAACAAGGGCACACGTGGCAGGGGCCAGCGCAGGCCACTAGGATGAGAGTCACACACTCGCCATACGCTTACACTCTTGTGGATTGCGTGCGATGTCGTCGTCATTGAGTAGCTGGTACTTTTTTTTGGAGCACTTGTACTTGTTCATAACACATGTATTATTCACTTTATTATCGTAGTTATCTCTATTATGTCTTATTCAGTATATTGTTAATATAAATACTTTAAATTTATTTAATATTTATCAAATAATTATGACACATAACTTATTTATTAGTTATTTATTAATCATTGTTACATATTAATTAGGACATTTAATACTAGTTTAATGTATATTAAAGAATCAAGGATTCATGCTTTGGTGCAGAGCCAGAATATTGTAGTGTAGGATCAATACAAATATGGTAAGATCTTCTAGTATAGGCTTTCCATGGACATCTATAACAATCGATATAGCACTAAATGCCTCACTGCAGGTTGTGCGTGAAGAAAAGGATGATCCCTTCAAAGAGAACAACCTAATCCAAGCCGTGTCCAAATTGCTTACAAGACCCTTCTATTCTGCGTTGACCGATTTGCTCCTACATGTAACCACTGACAACTTTAGGGCTCTTTTGCATGAGCAGCGTTAAATGTATCTCAGGGTGTGCGAACTAGCCGGCCACCCTTCTGCGCTATGTTTCTCAATGAGGCAAAGATGGTTCGTCATTTTCTATTTGGTCAACCTGCTTATCTTTTTTCCATTGATTTGAATGCTCTTCTTCTGCGTTAGGTGTTTCCCGGAAGACACAGAGTTGATCAACAAAGAAATCTCAAACTTCTTTGTAATTCATATGCTCTTCGGTAGGGGTGTGATGCCTTGTTCGCATAGAAGACGTCGAAGATCAACAAACCTAAGGGGTACAAGTGCGCCCTCTATTATTCAACCAAAAATGACGAAGCCGATGAGGACGATAATTTCATGCCGCCGGTGCCTCAACATTCTAGCAGTAAAAGAGAAGAAGGTTCGAAACACTGCAAGAGGACGTTTACGCATCACATCGACATGGTGTACAACCAAAAAGGAAATAGGACGTGCTCCTACCGTGAAAGCTCAAGATGACGACGAGGACAATGATTTCATGCCACAACAACCTCTCCCTCTAAGGCCTCCATCTCCGAAGGACACTGATAACCCTGAAGATGATGGTAGATTTCCTTCTATCCATCCTCACAACTTCCAGGCATCACCTCGAAGACAACAACCATCTTACCCTGATAGCATTTAATGGCGCAAATGACATTCTTTTGCTAATTTACGTCGTCACTTTCCACCGCCATCTTGAGATGATGTATGTATTCAACAACTATGCACTATACATCCTGAGATCAATGATATAAGGGAGAATATTGCTATTACTACATTTTAAATTGTGCGTGTTCAAACATGGCTAAGTGTTAAGATTGCTCACAGCCTTTCAGACTACATGGTGAATTAGGAATTTTGAAATATACATTTAAATTAGCAAATAATTTCCAATTTTATCGAAAGTTGGCTATTGATAACATTAATGTGCTTGAGATCAAACCATGAGATATGTTCATACCTATGTTTTCACTCAGTCTTTAGACATGAAGTGACCACACGACAGAGCCTTAGACATGAAATGACAATACGTCTCTCTCACATCTTTAGACACAACACAACAGAGGCGACACCCCGTGGCGTAAAGGAATCCTAGCCCACCGTTCTTGGCACACGAGGTGCCGAATACGACATTGTGGACCATATTCGGCACCTCATGTTTGAATTTCTTTGGAGTTGTCAGTGTAAATAATAAGGGGTGTCTTGTCAAGGGATCCACACCGGGAAATTTCAGCTGGGAATTGATATTATCAAAACAGTGGCACAACCGCACGACCAGGTGGGGCTCATGTGGATAGTCCTCTCATCACAGAAGTAAACTCTGTGACCAGCCGTTGCTGGTCGCGAGGCAGGTACTAACCTAACCAGTCTAATCTCATTTAATGTCATCCACTCAAGTATTTTTCTTCCCCAGGCATCTCCTCTCGTCAAGCAAAGTCATGGCTGGCGTAGTGCTACAGTGTCTCATCTCGTAGCATTAAATGTTACGGGATGGCTCGTCAAGCTAGTGAGAATGTCTCATAGGCAAGCGTGCGATGTGCAATGATGGGATAGCCTCACAGGTGAGCTTGCGGCGTTCGATTATGTGACAAGGCATACTGGTCAATTGGAGTAAGGCAAACCTGGCTACCCTTCATCATCATAGGCTAGGAATAGTTGGCTTGGTTCACGGTTTCTCTCATTTTTTGGAATGAGCAAGTCCTCTTGCTTCTTGAGAAACTCCTCTTGACTCTATTATTTCCATTAGCTCACTCATTTTAGATATTAAATTTTTACTTAGACCTTTAAGCAAAGATTCACAACCACTATCACTATCACTATAACTTTCTAGAAGCTTGGATTGTGTTTTTACCTTACGCATTTTTACCATGAGACACTTGGGAGTGTCGTCGTCGTTGCTCATGTCACTAAAGAGTGACTTTATTGGTGTAAAGAGTCCCTTCATCACTGGAGTCAGGGTCAGAGTTTGAGTCCCACTCCTTACCGATGTGAACTTGACCCGAATAGATCTTCTTGTGGATCTTGTACTTATCCTTCTCTTAAGGTTTGTTCTTTTGTTGCTTATCTTTGTTCTTCTTCTTGTTCGAACATTCAGCGATGAAGTGGTCAAATTCGCCACACTCATTGCAAGCTCTCTTGGATGATCTTCTTTTTGACTTGTCTCTCTTGTACTTGCTATAGCCGTCATTCTTATGAATTTCTTAAACTTCCTTACAAAGAACGCAATTTCTTCATCATCGGAGATCTCTTCTTCACTTGAGCTCATTTTATTTATCTTGCTTTCTTTTGCTTTCCTTTAATGCTACTTGTTTGTTTTTAGAGGTTTAACTTTGCTTCATAAGATTCTTAACTGCATTTGCTTCCTTCTTCATGAGCTCATGAACAAGAATTCTTTCAAGCACGTCACTAGGTGTGAGTCTCTTGTAATCCCTTCTCTCATGGATGACGGTCACCAAGGTGGGATTCCTTGTAGAGAAGGCTCTTAGCAATCTTCTCGCCACCTTGTGGTCATTTAGCTCTTCACTTCCAAGCTCTCTGATCTTATTCACTGCCACCATCATGTGGTCATATATTTCTTGAGGGATTTCATTGTCCTTCATCACAAATCTTCCCAATTTCCGTTCAAACAACTCTATTTGTGATCACACTCTTTTGGTGCCTTCATAAACAACTTGGAGTGTGTCCCATATGACTTTGGCCTCCTCAAGCCCATCCACCTTGTTGAACTCTTCGAGACTCAAGGCGCCAAGCAATACACTTGCGGCTTGTGCTTTGCGATGAAGTTTTCCTCTTGTTTGGAAGTGAGCTCTTTGTTTTCATCTGGTAGCTCAAAACTTGTATACATAATCTTCCAAATACTTGGATGAAGAGAGATTAAATGCAATTTTATTTTGTGCCTCCAAGCGGTATAGTGCATGTCATCAAAGTATTTGCACGCTCGGATGACACGGAGATGTAAGAGTTAGATGCATTCAACTTATCATAAATAAATTCAATTTCAACTCCCTTGCCGTTGCCGTTTCCCAATGTCTCATCCTTCAAACTCCTCAAGCTCTTCGGACTTTTCTTCACAGATGTTGACATCTTCAAATTCTTCGAGCGATGAAGCCTTATAGGAGATTAGGCTCTAATACCATTGAAAAGGATCAGATGTTGCATAGACGGGGGGTGAATAGCCAGAACCTGAAAATTTTATAAACTAAACGTAGCGGATCAGCAAAATACGGACTCTCCATAGATTTTTCTGGGCGGAGGTTCCGCAGAAATCTACGGATACTCTGGACATTTCTGGGAGAACTCAAATTGGTACCTATGCAACAACAACATGGATCAAATATACGAATTACCAGGCACTAGAGGATGTGTTCCAACATATTTCTCCAAGTACCTACAACTCAATCCTCACAAAGAGATAGATCAGGTTGAAACCCTAAAAATCAACGTGAACTAAAATATGCAACAAATCATAAGAGATTGACAAATGAGACACAAGAATTTATTCACCGAAGTTCTTACAACCGTTTCCTCACCTAAGTGACCACAAATATCTAGTTAGGGTTGCTTACTCAAATTTGCATGGGGGATACAAACATTTCGAGCCTCACCACAAGATTGGAGCTCAATGTGCGACACCTAGCCGTCTAGGTGGACAAACCACTAAGAGTAACAAATGTGAAATCACCGGCTTGATGAAGAAAATGAGTGCTCAAATGATGGATTTGAATCTTACTAACACTATTCCTTGCTCTCACTCAATCTTACACAAGATTTCACCTATAACCACAAAGGGAAATGGAGAGGGGAGCTTTGAATGCTCTTGAGCTGGTTGTCTCAAGTTAGATCGAAATGAATGAGCTAGGTGCTATTGAAGAGAGATGGTGTGGGGTATAAATACTCCACGCTCAAAAACTTATTGTTACACCTGTGAAAATATGGACTCCCCGTAAAAATACGAACACTCTGCAAAAGTGCAGAACTTCCGCACCCTTAGTTAACCCAAACTCCACTAAAGTGCGGACTATCCGCAAAAATGTGGACACTCCGCATTTGCACAATTTTAAAAGATTAAGGCTTACCTAGGTGAAAATGTTGTGTTCGATGTGTATCTTATAGGTTTATTAGATCTTAACTATAAGATCCATGTGCTGCTTTCCTGTTTCCTTTTTGAGGGGATCACCATACGGAAAATTCTCACTTGACCTAAGTACACTCGTCCATTCTTTATAAAACTCATTAGTTCTTTAATTATTTTATCATTATTACCAAAACCCACTTAGGGACCAAGATGCACTTTCACTAAGCAATAAATCATTTTTTGGGAGGGAGGGGATATTTAGGCAGCCGCTCATATGAAGCCACAAATCCTAACTCATGTCGAGCGCTGGTCGCCAACGAAGGGCTCGTCGTGCTAAGGTTTGTTCTAATCGCCATGTACCTAACTTTCGAGTAATGCAAAAAGCCATGGTACCCATAAACATAGCATGCACTCAGAACTCACTCACGATACAAACATAGGGAAGATTTACTTCAATGCAGGTCCTTTGATTACAAAATAACCACTCGAGTTATGGCTGGGGGCTCGTTCTTACGATTTTGACCTAAGTGTCTCTATGATCCAAACGTACCCCTCAGCGGGTCAAACCGGATGGACCAAAGCTGTGAGAACCATCCAAACAATATTCTAATTAATCATCAAGAGGATCATTATTCATAATCACAACCTTGATGATTAATCAAAATACTATCCCGATAATCCCAGCACATGTTTTGTGTCCAAGATCGGAACACATATCTTTCCAACATAAGCAACCATAACCAAGTTTAATAAAGAGCGAGTAATTAAATCATATTATAAGTTCTTAAACATTTACAAGTTGAATAATTTACAGCAAAATAGATTTAGGAGGATACTAAAACTCATCAACTCCTACCCAAAAAAGAAACTAAATAGCGGAAACAAAAGCTAAAGACATCAAAAGATGGATAAAACCATATGCCCTTAGGCTTCACCCAAAAGCGTGACCTCCGAGTAGTTGCCTACTCATTCTCGCCGCTAGCATTGGCGGGCTTGAAGTAGCCAAACACCGTCTCTTCATCACCTGCAAAACTTGTAGAGCAACTGAGTACGAAGATACTCACAAGACTTAATCCATATAGAGAATGCATAAATAGCTCAACTCTAAGGATTATGCATTGGGACAATAGCAAGGAAAAATACCACAAGGTTAAGTAAAACATATGTGCCTGCAACCTAGATACATATGTGTGAGCATCTAAACAGAACCAATAACAATAAAAATATACCCTGCAATAACCAATCGTACATAAAAGTAACTAGAACCATCATGAACATATATGTAACACAAACCATCTCCACCATGACCAACATATCCAACCACAAACCACAACTCGTGACTCTACGATGGTGTGCATGGACAACAGGCATGCTCATGACCGAGAGCGCGACACTTCGAACTGTTTTTACAGCCTGTAGGGGATACTCCTTCTTTACTCACATGACACGATGACAATTCAGCTTGTGCAACCCGCTAAAGTGCACACAGGGGGTACTCATGACAACAATTCCCAATAAGCCCAACAATTTAGATCGGGCATCGCTCGGCATGGGGATATCCAGAACTACTTCCGAAGCAAACTAGATACGCCTACAAGCCCGCCCGCCCGTTCACACCATCAATGTTCAGGTCCAAATGATCATAGCTACAAAAGTATTCGGCCCGCCTTACCATTAGATCAGCATGTGGTGAGTACAGTTAGTGCTAAAGCCAACGGTCGGTGCTTAAACGATGCAAAGTGGTCTACCGTGTCTGGGTTCTCTCCCGAACTGCCCTGAGGACTCCTACTGAGCAGAAAACATACCTAACACCACCCACGTCTTGTCTTATACTCACCACTCATCCAACCATATCAACATCAAAAATTTATTCGTAAACTATAAGTGAGCCCTATGCTCACGAACAACGGCATCACCATCGCTCGACTTCTACCGAGGGCCTATGCATTGCCAAGCATGTCAAACAACTCTTAAGATAGACATCAACAACATTATCAAGGCGACAAGGATGAGGATAATCATCAACTCAAGGTAAAGGATATACAATTCAACATAGGTTCTACCCGAATAAACCCGACACTTGACTCGCTAAACTTGTGACATATATCAGCATAATTTATCAATTTTAGACTTCATTCAATTGAAAAAAGAGTGCAATATGCTTAGATGTTTACCTTACTGCTTTGAGGTTTGCCTGATACTACCCGCACAGAACTCAAAGAAGTGCGGTAGACCGGCGTCGTATTCACTTGCTTGAATTGTCAGATCGACACTCTCTAAAAGAAACACGGATGCAATGCACAAAGAATTGAACAATGTAAAAAGGATGCAATATGCATGCTCAAGTAACAGTAGAGCACTATGACTCAAAAATATATGCAAAAAATTACTAAAGGATTAGGGTTTCGAAGCTTGAAACCCCAGATAAGCTAACCTAGCCTCACCTTAGCCTTCACAGGCTTGCGGTCAGACTAGCCTTGGGTGATGGTCAGACCGACGGCTAGCAGAGAGTTTTGGCCTCTGGCGGTCTAACTGTAGGCATGGTGGCGATCAGACTACCCATCAAAGGTCAGATTGGCCTAAGTGGCGGTTAGACTCCTCAACTCGGACTCTCTAGTCCCCAACTGGTAGTCAGAACAGCCTTAGCGGCAGTCAGACCATCAGACCTAGCCAGTAGCGCCTCTGCGAGGTCGCTGGAGAGGATTCCGGTGAGACATTCGACAACAAACGGTACCAAAATACTCTATGGGACTAGTAGAGTGTTTCTAAAGTGATTTGGACATCATTCACCGGGCTAAACTCAAAATACCCCATGGATTGGATCTAGGCCAGGTTGAACTTGGGTCTAAACGACAGGAGGGTTGAATCAAGCTCGGAAACAATGGGGTAACGATAGGGGATAGTTCACTTCAGCTTATGGAATCTTTCTATTGGATTAGAATGCTTTGAAGAGGCTCTGATTTGAATATCAGCTCCCGGAGTGGTGGTGAAGCTTGTGGTCAATGAACGGGTCTCCCACGAGGGAGAAGATGGGAAAAACTTGGGAAAGTCCTCTGGGAAGCTCGTGAGAGTTACCACCTCCGATCTCCACCCTTCGAACGCGATGAGTAGAGCTCTCTTTCTCTCTCTAGGGTCAGGTGGAGAGAGGGAGAGTGAGGGAAAAGTGAGAGGGAGAGAGCAAAAGGAAGTGATCGACCCATTTAACTCGAGTCTCTGTGTGCTGGTGGTTAGAGCGTGAGCTTGGGTAGTCAGACTGCGAGAAATCCACATGGCAGCCCACGTGGCGGCGCACCTGACGGTTAGACCGCGGGTGACACCGGTCAGACTGCAATGGGTTCTTTTGCTGAAATTTTCCTAAGTCTCCACTCATCGTCCTCCTTCTATTCTTTTCCTTCTCCAAGACAAGTAGGGATTCTTCGGAGTGCTCTAAACCATTTCTAAGGTGTTTGAGACCAGTTTAACCAGTTTTTGATAGACAAACACGTGCAAAGATTTGCAATAATGATTATGCATGCCTAATTACGTAATTAGCATTTCGAGATGTGAGAAAAGTAGAGACTAAGCTACAAAACAAAATAAGCCTGCAAGGTCGCAAAGCTCCTCCGTGGTCTTCCGAACGCCGATGAAGCCTTTGGAGATCGCCAGAGTGAGGTCAAGGTTGGCGAGGTGCTCGATGACGCTAGCAAAGGCAACACGGGCATTGTGGGCTACGGTCGCATGCAAGTGGTCTCCGTTGTTACCGCAAAGCTTCTGCTCGAGCACACATGCCTCCTCTAAAGCTGCCAAGAGCCATTCGACATGACGAGTCACAGTGTCTCCAGGAGTAGGGCGAATTTGAACGCTTGCAGCGCAGAGCAACAAATCAAACT
The DNA here is from genome assembly GCF_958298935.1 of Phragmites australis. Lineage (NCBI taxonomy): Eukaryota > Viridiplantae > Streptophyta > Magnoliopsida > Poales > Poaceae > Phragmites > Phragmites australis. The sequence continues at coordinate 31,317,683 of NC_084929.1, read as the reverse complement.
AGGTAAACGTCCGACATAGGTGGTAGTAGAAATACGCACGTCGCTAGTTGTCCTCCCTCATCATTTGCTCTAGGCCTCTGTGCACCGCGAGCAGCTTCTCCTGACAAGCTGGTCAAAGAAACAAGTCGCAAATCGCTCAAGGGTGAGCTGGTCAAGTATCACTTGGCTTGCCTAAGACCACACATGACTAAGTGATGATAGGGCTAGTGCATCTCGAAGATCTCTTTGCAGGATCTCTCGCTCAACCGCGAACCTAAGTTCACACACGACCACCGCTTTCAGAATGCACTAGTCAACGGAGTCGTCGGTAGGCATGGTCGGGGGCTCAGAGTGAGAAGGATGGGCGATCATTTCAGGAACTCTACTACCACAGTGGCGACACAAGCTCATCAAAGAAATGAAAAACTTCATTCATGTATAATACAAGCCTATGTTACAGCTCTGGATTTGCTCTTCTTCGATGGTTTCCAGCTGGAAGGGAGACCCTACATAATCCACTGACCCTTGGCGCTCCGCCTCTAGCCTCTTTATGGCTACGAGACCATCGGTCACAAGCCCCTGCCAGATGTGTTCAAGGTTGAAGTTGGGGTCATGACAGCGGTAGCACTAGAGATTGCACATCGACGCTATTTTCGTTGCCTTCACCACGTCCTCCGATGACTTCGCGAATGCCCAGGAGCTGCGAAAAATTCTTCATCAGGACATGGATGCAATAGGCCTAGCCCAGTGCAGTTCTTTCATCCTTAGAGTTGACAGCGTCCAGCCCGACGCTCCTCAGGGGCCACAAAATTGCATTAAAGGCTTCCTTATGTTGTGGGTCCTTCTCTCATTCTCTTGGAGCTCGGAATGTTGAGCGGTTTGCGCGGCCTTTTCCTGTAGAAGCTTGGCATTCTTCGGCAACCAGCCTCTCCAGTTCGGCACACCTGCTTTCTGTCGCCCCCTTCTCAGCGATCAGTTTGCGAATAGAGGAGGGGAGAATGACAACCGGGGAAAGTAGGTCGGAGGCCAGGACAGGCTCTGTTACCAGCTCGGTAGGCCCGGGAGTCACTACCAGTGCTCCCAGCATCATAGCTACTGCTGGCTGGGGGCTGAAGCACCTTGCTGAGGTGCTCGGTGATTTACGACTGGGGCCATTAGTGGGGTCAAGGACCTGCAGCAACAAAAAAATTGAGGAGTTAAGAAAGAGCTCAAAGTATCTACACTTGGCAAGAGAACTTACTGCTTCAGCTCAAGGGTGAGCACAAGTCTTGTCCTCGTCAAGCCACAGGGTTGGCTGGGCGAGGAGGTCAGGGCTGTCGTCGCGCCGCCAGTAGTCGGTGTCCCATGGATGCGTTTAGAAATGTTCGCTGAAGCAGAGTCGTCTGTCGGTCTCTTCCCCTCTTGCGTGGACGCTTGGCCTACAGTAGCTTGATCATCTACGGTCTAGTATGGGCGAGGCTAGTTGGGGCGAGATTGGTCAGAACAAGGCTCGTTGACCCTATGCTGACCGACGTTGCTCGCAGAACCTCCACCCGTGGTCAATAGCCAGCACCGAGTAGTCTGGTCACCGCCACAACCAGTTGGGTCGATACTGTGACTAGATTGGTGGTCGACTGAGGTGGTACTCAGCGACGAAGACGACATGTGGGTGCCAGGATTGATTTCTTGGAGGACCTCCATGACCTCGTCGACTAACGAGCTCAAGACATCAACGTTAGGTATACCCTGTAGCGATGCATACCATGAAACCCTAACCCAGGAGAAGGTGTGGAGGTAGAAATTCTGAGAAAATGGCAAACATGCATGTCTGATCCAAGCCCTCTTCGACAAAAGGAGATCACATAGCAGAGGAGCACCGCGTGGAGGGCCATCTTTCCTTGGGGCGGCCGCCATTAGAAATTTGACTCGTGACACGATAGCCTCCTCGGGAAGATATGGATAGTAGGGATAATTAAGATGTTGCACGATTAAGAACAAACACAAAGTAAATGGCTGCGATATTACCTGCTGAGCATTCTCGGGTGACGTCGCCACTCCCGGTGTACTTGTATGCCGGATGTGCTCTCCTCCACAAGGGGCACTGCCAATGCTTGGTAAAGTCGCTCAGCATGATAATATAATTAGGGTTGAGGTGGAGGTGACAGATATTGTAGAAGGAGATAACAGTGGTAAAGAATTTGGAGAAGGACGACACAAGATCGGCTAAGAAGAAGAAGATGAACATTATGATCTCCCCTTGACAGAGAGCATGCACACTCTCCCCAGGGTGGTACCCTGTAGACATGTGGCAAGGGAGCAGGTAGTTCTTATGCATCTGCTTCAACTTCGCTATATTGCACTTGGAGTTGGGGAAGTCTGGCTCATTGCCAGTGCGCAACGCTATTGGAATGCGACAGAGGTTGCGATGGGAGTATAGACAACAACGGAGGGCAAAGGATTTCCAGTAGGAGTACAAACGGCGACATGGGGCAAAGGCTTGGAGGCTATGGGGGTCTAGTGAAAGGATCTATGGGGAGCCATCGAAGCTCCTTTTATAGGACTGATGTGATGTTTCAAAAGCTGTTGGGACCGATCAGTTCAAAATTTGACGGGCCACGTATGGTGAACTAAAATTTCATCGAGTCTGACGGGAATCAATGTTTCTCTCTCCATATCCTCCTTTTTTCTTTCCCACCTCCTCTTTTTTCTCTCCCACATTCTCTCTCTTTGGATGTTTAACCTTCTCTTAGGATGTGGTTTCTTGAGCTGACCACGAAAGTGAACCACGTCGACGACCACTCCTTATGTGAACTTACATTCCCCTAGACCCAAGTGGTGCAACCAGGTCCGACCATGACCACATGGCAAACCACTCAATCTTCCACATCCACGAATGAGCTTAGGGCTATTATTGGTGTAAAGAATAAGGGGATGAACCGTCAAGAGGATCCACACCGTCAAATACCAGTTGACAATTGATATTAGCAAGATCGTGGCCCCACTGCACGACCAGACGGGCTCACGTGACCAGTCCCCTGATCGCAGAAGGCTGTCGCGGAGCAGGTACTCACATAATCAGTTTAATCTCATTTAATATGATTCACTCAAGTATTTATTTATTTATTTCCCAAGCGTCTCCTCTCGGTGAGGAAAGTGTGGCTGGCGCAAAGGTGCAATATCTTGCCCTGTAGTATTAAATATTATGAGATGCCTGCAGGATGGCTAGACAAGTGCGATGGTCTCACAACTGAGCGTGCGATGTGCAGTGACGGGGTAGCCTCACAAGTGAGCATGTTGTGCTCAATGATTGGACAAGGCTTGCCGATTGACCAGATGGCGAATCTTCTTACCCTTCATCATCATAGGCTAAGAGTAGTTGGCTCCGTCAGTATTCAACCGGTCTCAGGGTTAAGCGTGATCTGTTTATATGCGCCCTTCTTCTCTTACTATATAAAGAAAGGAGGACTGGTCTTATAAAAGGGAACTCATTGTATAATAAGTTCATCCTTGCTATAAGAAAATACACAATATATAAGACTGATATTTTTCAAAAGATCTGAACCTAAATAATTCCGTATGTTATTGATTTTTCTTCTACACACCCACATCTATCAAAAATGTTGATCACACCCCACTGTCCGGTATAAATATTATTAGCAATTAACCTCGACAGGAGTGTACATTTAAATTCTGAGATTCATACGTAGAACCTTGAGCCAGAGCTCCAGCAGATACTTTTGCTGGCGGGTGTTCAAATTTCCAATCAAAGCACTAAACAGCAAAAGCACATGGATAGGAGCGAGAGTACCGATTGGACAATTGTTTTACCGATTGGATAATTTCACGTTACTCAATTCCTAAATGTCCTTGGTTTGTTTTGGCACAAATCTCAAAGTGCGAGTGAGAGGAAAAAGATAAGACTAAGTACAACCGTTTTTTTCCGATCATAATTTTTGTTTTTTTTAACGATTTTTTTTACGGTTTTCGTCACGAAATGATTTTTTTTCCGATTTTCGTCACAAAATGATTTTCCTCCCAAATAGAATTTTCTCTCATTTCCTTTCACGATTCCCCTCGAAATAAAACCGTTGAATATGAAAAAAAAACAAAGAAGAGAATAAAAAAACGAAATGAAGATAATATAGTTAGAGATAACGTAAGTTTTCGTTTTCGTGATCCTAACGCCCGGAGAAACGAATATATCAAGGATTCTTGCTGTACAACGCCAGGGGTCCGGGGTACAGTACAACCAAGGTGCAGCAAGAATCGGATCCTTTTTTATGGATTGCATTGCATCCGTAGCCATAGGCCATAGCATAGGCACACCGCTGTTCCAACGAAAGGCTTGGCCCTTGAATGGTACGCCTCTTCCCAAAGCAGCGCGCCCAGGCCCGTCACTGCCTCACCCAGCAGGAAGGCAGGATGGCAGTCAAGGTCGCACGTTCCCAAGGCCCTCCCCTCCTGCTGCCGCGGCGCAGGTCGCCATGCCCGTTCCCGAAAATATTTCCTCGCTATAAATGCCCTCTGCCGCCGAGATTTGGACGGATCAGCCGTCCCCGGTAGACTCGAAGAAAGCAACACCCCCACCCCACCACGAACGCTGCCGTGCCGAGCCTCACTCGCAGGCGCAGGGGACCAAACGCCCTACCCACCCACCGTATAGGCCAGGCCACGGCCGTGTGCCTTTTTCATGGCGCCCGGGGCCCACCTTCCGTTGAGTAGCGCCGCGGCACACGCGTGACGCGTACTCCCCCGCAACCGTGCTGCCCCCAACAACACGACACGCCTCCCTCCGTCCCACCCCACGTGAGCCGCGCCCTTCCGAATCGTGTCCCGGCGCGTCGCCTTGCACTCCCACGAAACCTCGGCGTGTTCCGCCCGCGCGCCCGCTTACATGGCGGGACGCGTACTCCTCGTAGGCCCACGAGTCATGCGCGGCTGCTGACTGCACGAGTAGGTTTATTGGTTCTGGCCGCGCACCGTTCACGTACGCCGCATGAGCATGTGCATCGCCACCGATGGGGGGGGGGGGGTCCCGCGAGTCAGTGCGTGGGGCTCGGTGACTCGCTCGTTCGCTCGCGCATGCCGCTGGCGCGGTGTGGCGGGGGCCGGGGGGCGGTGGGAGTGACAGGACGAGGCGTCCGTGCTCAGTGCTCTGCTGCTCGGTGCGGTAGGGCTGGCGTCACGGCGGCAGGCAGGGGCAGCCAGCGCGTCGCCCCAGGGGAAGAAGTGTAGACTACTGCTAGCGTCGCCCCAGGGGAGTATACAGTAGATAGACGAGACGAGACCACTCTCGCCGGTGGGGGCGGCCCCGCAAGGCGTCAAATCGCGCGGCGGCTGATGACGCTGATTCATGATGCCGTGCGCGCGCCCGGTCAGCGACAGCCTCAAAGCCCAGCCCTCGTACACCTACCTCCCCGTTTCACGAGGCGCGGCCATTAGTTAAGTGCAGCCATTCATCGACCCACGCCACCCCGTGCGATCGCGGTGCCTACTATAAGAGTTAACACTCCGCTGCCGCAACCGAGACGACCAACCAGCTGCCCAACCAGCCTGACTGAGTGAGAGGAGACAGATGGAGTGGGACATGAGAGGAGGACACGGGAGCGTCCGTGGTGGTGTAGGGGACGGCGGAGGCGTGGTGAGAGGCGGCGTCGGAGGAGGGGACCAGCAGCGAGCGGAGGCGCACTACCGCGGTGTGCGGAAGCGGCCGTGGGGCCGGTACGCGGCGGAGATCCGCGACCCGTGGAGGAAGATGCGGGTGTGGCTGGGCACCTACGACACGCCCGTCGAGGCCGCGCTCGCCTACGACCGCGCAGCCGTCGCGCTGCGCGGCTCCAAGGCGAGGACCAACTTCGGCAGCGGCGGGCGCGGCCGCTGCCCTCCGGTCCACCCGCGCCCGCCTCCGCACCCGGTGCTGGCGCCCAGCTCCTTCGGCGGCCTCGAAATCAGCCACCCGTCCCCCTGGCAATTCGTCTACTTCCCGTCGAGGCTGCACCAGGCCATGACCCCGCCGGGGCCCAACGTCGCCGCGTCGCTGCCGTCAACGGCGCTGGAACTCCGGACGGGGCCGAGGAGCCTGCCGTTCGACCTCAACGAGCCGCCGGCGCTGCTGTTCGGGTCGTGATCTCCATGTACGCGCATGGAGTAGTGGTAGATCAGTATCAAGGGTGGGATCGTGGATCATGGTACGTAGTGAGTCTAGTAACTATTGAGGATAATCGAAAGGGGAGTGGAGAGCGCAGGTCCGGGTGTATATATGCCTATTTAAGAAAAGCTTGCCATTCTCGTCGTCGTCCGTGTTCTTGTTCGTCTTCTTTTTCTCCCCTGGTTGGCGTCTTGTCGGCAGCACGCTTTTTGCTGGTTCTTTCCAAAAACGAAAGGGGCATTTTTACCGGTGTTCTTAGCCAAGTGCGGGTACATCTGGATGCTTTTCTGGCGTGGGATTTCACCTCAACTTAGGGTTTATTTAGTAGGGTTTTCAGAGACGCTTATGGAGTCAGTGGGAGCTGTTTTTAGTTATGATACTGTATGAGTGATTTTTTAAAATGAATTAGATATTAGGGCTGAAAAACAGTTTTCTTTGAATTACTCCACTATAAAATTTTCTTTAAAAAACTAAAATCATTTTTAGTGACCGAATCATTTGGGCAGGATAATTATTCTCATAGAATTTGGATCAGCTGTCCCAAACTCGTGACTCGAGCCCAACCGCCGAAGCGTACGTCGGGTACGTGCTGCTGTGGTTATTTAGGACATTTTTTTCAGTCTAATCTGCATGGTGCTCGATATAATGACGAACGAATGAAGAGGGACGGAAGTAGGCACCAACAACACGACCGACGATCAGCTTCCTAGTCCCATCAGTGATCTGGATCGCGCCTTTAAAAGGGTTGCAAGGTGTACGTCCTTCCAGTAGGAAAGACGATGACGTAAAGTACTCTGCTTCCAGCCCGCATAGGCACATGCAACAAGATACTTCATTACCGTCGAATTTGATCCATTACGACCGCTAAGTCTCATGTGTCTCCAGGACATGGGTCAATCCAAATCCTGTCCCAAGGTTAGTAAACATTTTTATAAGTAAATTTTAAAAATCTACAATTATTTTAATGTATGTTATAAAAATTATAATTTTTAATGTTTATTTTAAAATTTTATAACTATTTTAACATATGTTAAAAAAAAAATTTAACTATGGATCCACTGTCCAGATAGATCCACAATTAATCTATTTATTATAGCTATAAAGGATGACATGTGGATGAAAAGTAAGAAAGTTATAGTTTTTTATTATGTATATTAAAATAGTTTTAGGTTTTAGTTTTCTATAATATATATTAAAATAGTTATAGGTTTTTAAATTTATTATATTTTTATTCTTTTGCGGTAGTAGCGGACAGAAGCTCACGTTAACTCTGTCTAAGCTCCTCAGGCGTGGATAGCCGATGTTGCTCTCCGTTATCTTGGTTTAGACATCTCCAATAAATTCTTTTTTCATGATTTTTTAAGTATCTTTCAAATTATTGAAATTATAACCATTTGAAAGTATTTTTAACAACAAATATACGTACCTTTTTCATGCGGCAAACTTTAATTAAATCATCTATATTAATGGTCACGGCATCTATGGACTACGTGGATAGTTAGCCCGAAGACGAACCAATTCTTTTCGGAGTACAAAGCTGCTTCTATTCCAAATAGACAAGCGGGATATTAGAAGCAAAACAGCAAAGCGGTACGTCCACTAGGCTCAATTCCAGGTGTCCACCATCATTAAAGTGAATGACAGAGCTCTCGGCCAAATTTAAAAAATATTACACGAAACTAATGTGGGACAAAAAGAACTGTTCGATAAACGAAATGATAGACTAGGTTACCGTAGTTATCCACGTTCGGCTCGAACATAATATGCATATAGTCACATTCTCAGGTGACCAAATGTCTCATTCCATAACTTTACATAGCATACGAGTTCGCAAGCTGCATGACAAATCGGAATGCCGAAGGAACCTCAGTTCCAAGAGGGCACTACAAAGATTACATTCAGCTGAAGCTCCCATAGCACACCATTAGACTACCTTCATGCTCTCGGCAAAGCTTTTCCAGGGTTGATCGCTATACTCTTTGTGCAATTATCTGTCTTGTAAATGCCAACCAACCTGTCGGCTAATTCAAACATGTTTCTCAGACTGCAAAATATAGTGGCAGACGTGACACGTGAGTTTATATTACCCATCACGAATCGTGCAAAGGTAAATTTCACTTTGCATCGGTATCATCTGCCCTTTCGGATACGGACGCATGCTTGTCCAATGTCCATTAAACAAGACTATAACTGAACATTCTGACATATCTACAAGAATGGAAAATACCTTCTCACCGCCAGATAGATAGGCAATGTTTTTCCAGCTTTTCTTGGGAGGCCTCACACTGAAAACAACACCTTCTGAAAATGGGTCCAAGGAATCAACAAGTTCCAGCTCAGCATCGCCTCCAAGAGTAATCATCTGAAATCAAAGGGGGTTATTTGAAACCATATTGTTAGTTAACAAGAATTCATTTCAACAAGTACAACACATACAGAAGACAAAGGCAATACAATGAGAACAGCCTTATTATGGGCTAAAGTCCCAGGCTCTCTTACTCTCCCCCTTTGATCATCAGTGTAGATATAGAGCAAAAGCAGTGAAAGAGCTCAGGTGGTTTGAAATATTTCATTTAACAAGGGTGGGAACAGCTTAATCTCGTAATCTTACAATGTCAAATGTGTGCCTTCTTGGTCTGCACATAAAGTAGTCAAAACAGAGGGAGTGCTACACACAGGATGCTATATGTATTCAAGTACCTTGTACATTTCCTTCAGTTTCAAAGATATTATGTTGAATCCAGCCATGAACTCATCTAACCTGAAATAGTGTAAAATGCAGATAAAGAGGCAAATCGACCAACATAATTGTTGAAATTCAAGTGCCCTCAAAAGTAAAATAATGAAAATAAAGAAAAAGAGACATGCCTTCTCTTCCTTAATCCATCATACAGCTTTTTAAGATCATCACGCTCCTGAGTGGTAGCATTTAGCTCATCAACACGTTCACTATACAAACGAGCCTGTGTACGGTACCTGATTCAGCCAAGAGAAATAATAAAACCATTGATAAAAAAATCTTTTATCAACAGGTATCTCATGCATTCATACTCTGCTATGGAATCCAGGTTTGGGTTCAGGTCTTTAAGCTGAGCTTCCAACAATGCCACCATCTCCATTGCCCTTTTCTTGTCACACGCGTCCTTGAGTTGCTCATCACCTAGAGTCACCTTGACTTTCTCAGGATCAATAGCATCCTTTTGGATTCTGAAAAAGCAAAAATGAATACTAACCTGAGAAGAAACTACAGAAATATACAACGGTCATAAAGTAACTGGAAAATAACAGTTAGACATACTGATCCACGTGTTTAACAAGATTTGTCTGAATGTCGTCAAGCCTTTTTCTGAATGCTTTCAACTTCATTTCCCAGTCCTTGGCAAGCTTTTTTGTATATTGCAATTTGTACTCTGCGTCAACCTGTTGTATGGACAAACAGATCAGGTTGTGGAAAGACACAGTACAGCAGAATTAATAAAGACACTAACACTTAAAGGATATAAATTTTATACCTCCGAGGCCCTCAGTTCATCCATTGCTTTCTTTAATTTGTTGCATTATACCTTAGTTTTGTCAAGCTCATCTTTATGGTTGTCCATCATCTACAAGTTAAAAAACAAAATAAGAATTTCTATTTGAAAAATGCAAATCCAATAAAAAAACTCGACCAAAGGAACTAGGTGGCATCGTGAATAAGAAGAAATAGGCACCTAAATTCGCGTCGAAGAGGACTCGAACCTAGATGGTCTTGACATACATCTTCAACCAACTGAGCTAGGCTCAGTTCCTTTGTGTATGCATCTACAGTGCAGAGCAACTGAACAAATACCTCTTGTGTTTTCTTATACTCTTCCTGAACAACAAAAGCTTTCTTCTCAATCTCTTTGAAAATAGACATCATCTTCTCCTTTTCAGCAAGAAGCTTTTCTTTTTCTTTCTTTGATTCTTCAATGACCTTGGTAAACTTTTTCACCGACTTCTCACATGTAGTTATATTAACTTTGTGTCGATTGATTTCTGAGCTTGTTTTGTCAAGTTCCTGACATTTGGAACATTAAATAATAAAAAACAGAGTAAACAAAAAAGGGAAACGAATACAAGTCAAAACCCATATACTTACAGATTGGATGTTAGCAACTTTTATCTTCTGATCCTTGAGCGCCTGCCCCCCTGCATTTTCAATTTTCTGCTGAAGTTCTGAAGCCTGGTATTCATTATGGCAACTCAATTACGGTGGAAAATTACGGTGGAAAAGCATGCTACAACAAAGTACAGATATATCGGTACATGCATACACAAAGATGCGAGGGGTGGGGGTGGGGGGAGTTGAGGCAGATGCATAAGGCTTGGAACTAGAAATGAGAGTTATAAGCTATGTATAGGCACTTGCCTGATCATTAAGTTTGCTGGAACATTTTGTGAGTTTATTTAATTCAACTTGCTCAGTAGATATGATGCCATCCAGCTCTTTCATTCTGCGAGCCTCATCAGCTTTGGGTTGTGAAGCAGCTTTCAGCAAATCCAGTCACTTTTCATTGTAACTATACTGTGCATTCATACTCTCAACCTATTTCAAGAGAGAAAATAAGGTGATAAAAAGTTAGTCAGCCCAGCATTCTCAGATAAAAAACCAACTTGAAGCAAGCAGAACACTGTTTGTTTACATACCTCATTTTTAGCTTTTGCCAGTTCCATTTCAATACGGGATTTAGCTTCTTCCAAGGACCGATAGCGTTTCTTAGCATCATTCGTTTTTTCGCGCAACCTATTGAGTTCATCAACTAGCTTGTTAAGATGTTTTCAGCATTTTTAATAGCATCTTCCGAAACACTTTCTCGGATGGATGTTCCCATCATGCCGCACTGTGACTTGTTACCCCCACCACTCATGGTACCAGAGGTCTCAAAAAGTTCACCGTTCAGGGTGACTACCCGACGGAACTCTTTTGCTGCACTATATGCAATTCGGGAAGCCTGACAAACAGAGATGTCTATTGTCACTGGTTTATAAACATTTGTACCAGCCAAATGGAATAGGATATGTCACTAATAAGCTAATTTTCAGAACTAATAACAGTTTCCATGAAAATGATATGGGAGCCAAATAAAAACTTTTGTGAAAGATAACAGTGCACATAATGACTACAAGCAGCTACATCAGGAGGAAAGAGCAGTAGAATAAACAAAATAATTCAAGGATCAACCTGATCAATATCGTTCGCAACAACAGTGTTCCCCAAGACATGAAAAAAAGGCAACTTCAGCTTCTCATCTTTAACCTTTACCAGATCAATCAGGAGTGGAACTCCTTCAGGTCTTTTTACTTTCTCTTTAAGCCTATGAAGAAGGTGTGCTTGTTTTTCTTGTCAAATGTAGAAATACCAATTATCATGCCAACAACAATGAAATTAACAGGGAAAACTTTGCATCGAAATAACAAGTCCAGAAGAAAATAAAGTAGGGTGTTACCAGGATCAAACAAGTTGCCCTTTCCCCACGATTCCTTCGACGTAGTAACTCAATACAAGCTTGGGCCGAATTTGCTGTTTCAACAAGAATATAATTTAGACCAGAGCAAGCTGTTGATATGGCCACGTCATATTTTGCTGCAGGGCACAGTTGCTAATAAAATTAAGATGAAGAAATGCTTCTAACAATGAACTCTAATTAATATACCAGGCCCTCAATCAACACTACTTTATAATCACACAATGAAATTCTCGGATTAAAACACATAATAATTTCCTAGACCTTGATACCCATGACTTTTGAACTCAAAACCTCCCAGATCGTGGAACAAATACTTTCCATCTGAGATGAGAGACTAAACTAAAACTAAGTCCAGCACACACAAATAATAATCTGCGAGGGGTTTCATGCACTAACATCAAGACACAGGCACCGGCCTTGGCATTGTAAGAAACAAACAAAGATACTTGTGCTTTTTTTTACAAAATTGGTATCATCTAAAAATGTCATACTGAAGAATTACCTGAAACATAATGACCACAAGTAGAAAACAACAAAGCCGAGTTTGGCCATTACGTTTTACTAGAATGTATGGAAAGAAGTTATAAAAGTACAATGTTATAAAACATATTATAATGGCAAATTGACCCATAACACTTTAACATGTTCAATCCAGGTATTGACACCAATACAATGATATATGCTGTCAAACCTATAATAGTCACTACACACATTGTAGGGCATCATTGTTTTGTGGGTAGAGCGAGTACATCATACCATCAATTGCACCAAGATCACATAGCCTGCCATAAATGCCCTGTATTTCATTTGATTCCTTGGCTTGCATAATTGCTTTCGCAGCAGTGCTTTGATTCTTCTCAGAATCCCTTGTGGATTTAATCTCTGTAACTTTCTGCCTTGCTTCTTGTTCCAGAGGAATCAGTAACTCCTTCTGTTTTCGGCATTCCTGTAATGAATTTTCCGAGCAAGACATACAGCAAACTTAGGATAGTCCACAGAAAAGTGATGACCAAACTTAATAGTTACAGAGGGAAGAAATGGCTCAAATTAGGCTGGAAGTGATTTACCTGTTCAACTTTGCGAGATTCAGATGCTTCACTCTGGTGTTTCTCTATCTTTTCTTGAAGCTCCACAATATAAGACTCATTTGTTCTAATTTTCTCCTTTATACTTTCCATTTGGTTGAGAGCATCAGTTAATTCTGCTTGAGCTCCATCATGCTGAAACAGGTGATAAGGTTCAAATGCAAATGTAGAAAAAGTTAGGAAATAAGTGTTAGGAGATAGCAACTTGTATTCCCTGGAGCACTATGCCAGTATATATACATGTACAAGTTACAATATGCAAAGAACATCTTATACTCTAGGAATATTTACATAGAGCTATATATATGTCTAACACCTCCCTTAACCTCATGGGGGATCAACCACACTGAATTTGGAGAGATAGAACCTGTGTTGAGATGTACTCTGTACCTTTAGGAAGAAATCAATCAACTGAAGCTCGGAAGGAACATACTAAAGAGTAATCACCTCATCTTATACATGTGTCTGTGTGTAAGAAGCATTAACACCAATATGCTTGGTGAACTCATGCTTCACCAGATCCTGAGCAATACTGATAGCACATGTATTGTTTGAGTAAAAGGAGTAGGTGTGGGAGAAGAAACATCAAAATCCTCAAGTAACCACCGTAACCAACTGAGCTCCGTTGTCAACAATGCCATGGCTTGCAGCTCAACCTTTGCACTAGAACGAGAAACTACGATCTGCTTTTTAGTCTTCCAAACAATAAGAGAACCACCAAGAAAAACACAATAGGCAGAAATAGATCGACGATCAGAAAGATCACTAGCCCAAGTAGTATCAGAATAAGCACAAAGTTGTAACAAGCTGGAGCGTAAAAGAAGAGACGATGAGAGATAGTCCTACGAAAATAATGCAAAACACGCAGGAGATGACTATAGTGGAACTGAGTGGGAGCAGAAACGAACTAACTGAGGACGTGCACTGCATAAGAAATATGGTGGGTTCTATGGGAGTATCAATGTGGTGGGTTCTAGAAGCCTTCTGGGAAAATACTTTTGAGGATACTTTTTATCTCGGATACAAACCCACAGAAAATGGCAGGCTGTTACTATCAACCTTAATTATTGTGGTAGACTGACACACAAGCTCCAACATGTATCCGTAGAATAAATAGCTTACAATCCGCCGGTGAGATTAAATGAATCAATGTACTGATAATCATCAAACAAAAATATCGATATGAAGCAATAATGCCAACCTGCTTTGCACGCTTCCCAAACACAAATGGCATTGCGTCAATAACATTGCTCTTTCCACTGCCATTTGACCCAACGACAGCCGAGAAGCTCTGCAACCAAGATAGAAATTATGTCTCTAATAATCACTATTAAATGTGCAAAGTTGGAAGAAAAAAGAATGGAATGATATCAATCCTATTGAATGTGAGCACTTATTGCAGACGTTAGTGTGTAATTTGAAGAGCTATAGCTAATCATATTATGATTAAGTACTGCTGTGGCCATTATGATATAAATGTTTTGTATTGTCAGAATTTTCTATTTGCATAGTTACAGTTTCTGCACGGATTAAGGGTCTGCTCATTTATTTGAACATCATAGCTTCAACAAAGTAAAATGGTACAGACTACAGAGCAAGTGAAAGCTAAGCAAGTGCAGAAATGCTCTTTCAAGGATAAGATGAGTTTCCTTATAATAGAAACTTCCCCAGATACACGCCCAATTCTAATAAAAGCTCTAGAACTGAAAAGGAAAGCCCTCTTCTAGCAAGTACAAATCCTACTTGTGTTGCATGTATCGCAATCAAATGTGTTTTGTGGTAACAATTGTACAAGTAAAACAGAGTGTGATAGAATGACATCACTACATGTCATCGGCACTCTAGGGTTTGGAATTAAAGCCGCACATGTAAAACCAAACAACTAACATATCACCACTTAACTACATAAATTGAAACACGACCAGGACAGCAAAATTGAAGCTATAACATAGGCACAACTAAATTAGGTTTTCACAGGCGCCGAGATATGTAAATCTCGATCAGAACGATACAAACTTCGCGCCTAGACTGTCCAAATCTAACCAAAAACGTTATGCTAGCAACACATCTAGGATTTAATGACACTATAGGCAAGTAAAAAAACTTAAGTCGCGAATGCAAAATTGATCTCGCGGGGTATTCACCGCCGCTGCAAGGCCGCAAATGATTTCCATGAGCCAAAAAAGTGAGCGCATCGAAGCGAAATTTAGCTTGCGCGCACGCGCTGGTATGTGTATGAGAGAGAGAGAGAGAGAGAGAGAGAGAGAGAGAGAGAGAGAGAGAGAGAGAGAGAGAGAGAGAGAGAGACCTTGTGGAAAGGGCCGATGCGCTGCTCCCCGGCGTAGGACTTGAAGTTGCTGAGGACCATCTATTTTATGAACAGACGCGGCCTCGACGCCCTCCCCAGCAAGCGAGGGACCGCGAACGCCGTCCGCCGCCGCCGCCCCGAGGTCGATGTCACCCGCCCAGCCGTCGGCGCCGGTGCGACACTCCGCCGCTCTCCCCCGGCGAGGCTTCGAGGCGGCGAAGAGGGCACGAGCGAGTCGGTTGGTGGGGGGGTTGCGGGGAAGGTTGAAGTGACTGCGAGGGAATGTGGATTGGGGGGGGGGGGGGAATTGGGAGGGAAAACTGACTGAAACGGTGAGGGTAGGTTTCCACCACGCGCTGTGGAATTCGAAGGTGTCAGACCCAAAGAAATGGAAAATATATCCCGAGCTGGGCTGGGTTTTTATGACAAAGTTGGGCTGATTTCCGTTATTTAGAGAGAGGAAAATGGGCTGATTTTCGGTGTGGTATGCGATGCCTGCATGCTAATTTCCGTTAAACGTCTAAGCCCCCTTTAGATAGACCGTGATTTTAGGGTTTTTTTGGTTGGTTGAGAAAATAGTTATGATTGTTGAATTTTAGTTGTTGGTTTTTATAATAAATTTTTAGTTTTAAAGCACATTAAAAACCAGAAAAACCCCTCTCAGACTGTTCTCAACTTCCAGTTCATTTCAACCACAACACTTTCTTAGCCGGTTAAAAGCCACCAAAAACATGGGCTAAAAGTCAGTCTCTTCGATAGTTTCTGACTTTTTTAGTAAAAAGTATATCCAAAGAGGCCTAAAAAATGTACAATATGGATGGGTCACAGCGAGAATAATGGGTTAGTGTATAGTTTAATTCAGGCATGATTGCACAATCCGTATTGTACAGGTTGTAGAGTAGTAATTAAAAAAGATTGTAGTAAAAAGTTATTTACATTTACAGGGAAAGGTAAGGGAAATTTTTTACATGCGCACACATGATTTATTATAACCATTCATTTGCATGGAGATCCATGTAGAAAAAAGTAGAAAAAAAATCATAAAGTATGTAAGAAAAATTAACTAATGGATGAATGTTAGATGGAAGAAATGAACTGTTAAGATAAATTATATGTGCATAAGTTCATATAGTTTTGTATTTTCTAGGGAAAAGGACGAAAAGTATAGCACATACAAGTATTTTGAGCTAGCTGCCACTAGCTACCAATTAAACAAGACACAGGCCACCAAAACAAATGTGACGGCAGAGCGGTGCATCCAGCTCAAAACAAGGAGTGTGCCACCAATAACACATAGTTATGTTTTAGATTAAGCTTCTTCGTCCTAGCCAAAGGCCAGCACATTATCCGTCATTATCTGAGAACAATCATTGTTTGATGATAAGATCATTTAGTCGTGCAATTTGACTCGTTCGGACTCGGATTGACACAGCATCAGGCCATCAATAATGACCAAATGCAGAGTAAATCATATGTGAGCTTGTCAATAAGCGTTTGTCTGAAACACTCAGGTTCCAGCGTTCCTATTAACGACTTCAACATGTTGCAATGTTCCAAACGTTCATGAAAAAGGTCACGTATGTCTTCTTTTTTATTGGCATCTAGGATAAAATTGAATTGAATTTTCGTGGTCAGATTTATGTGTACTATATCCTTTTGTGTAACTTTTGAAACATTGTAACATGTTGGATCTACTGTATTTTCACTAATGAGGACGCCGACTCCCTTTGGGTGCTGATAAATTTCCCAAATTAATGTATCAAAAGCACTTTTGATCAAACCGCAGCACGATGCCACAAAAGGATCATGTGAACACAAAATGTGCACCCTTCCTAGTAGGGATTGTTTGGTAGATCTCTAAATCCTGATTTATTCTGGAAGTAATTCAGATTTACTTTGAAAATATTTCTTTGATGAATCAAATTAAGTGTGAAATCATTTGGCTAGCTGATTGTATTCTAATTACTGAAAAACAGGATGGTGGCTGAAATGACAATTGTACCTTTATTTGTATGTGCTGACTTGTATAAGAGACATATTTCACTCTTACTTTTGTTTTGTTTTTAAATATTTGTGTACAGTTAAATCTGAAATCATATTGCAATAAATATTCAATAATGAGCTAACATTAGATAAACTACATCCAAGAGTTTGAATATCCCAAATACGAGTACTAACAAAATGTAATATAAATCACACCTTTTAAATTCATTTGATACACAAGTTGTGACAAAAGACATCCAAAGTTTCAAAGTATGATAATTGAGCTATCCTTTGGGTTGTGATATAGCCCTCACTAAATCATCATGGAATCTATTTATACATGTGTCATTTGCATGTGGCGTCGACGCGTTGAAAGCATTTTGAGAGGTTGCACATCTCTTATATCTTTGAGACACATCTCTTATATCTTCGAGGTATCGTGGACACATAATCTAGATCTCGGTCGCACCTACGAAATGCCTATCAAGTGCACAATTCTCATGGACGAAGTTATGGAAACACATGATTGATGCCACAATTGTTTTTTTTATTGTCCATTGAATAGCTTAGCATCTTGTTAAGATTTCATCACTTCATCTTCCATACACCAAAAATATGCTCAACGACATTACAAACACTTAGTGCAAATAGTTGAATAGCTCTTTCTTATCATTAGGAGTGACACCCATGCTCCAACCAGGAACATGATATATTTAGGCCTTATACGATGCTAAGCAACTTGGTCTATTTGGGTAACTAGCATCATTAAGATAATATTTTTCTATAACATACAAGTTCAAAGTCAATTTAGAACCTTCTTCTGTGGTGCTAAGTAACGAGGAAAGGAAAGCAAGAAATAAACAAAAAATAGCTATCTAGTGGTGGATGTGGAAAGGTTATTCTATTATCATCTAGAGCATGGTAGAGCACATTAGTGCCATGCATGAACCCTGGTTGACCAATATACATACATACATACATGCATACATACATACATATATATATATATATATATATATATATATATATATATATATATATATATATATAAAAGGTGAAATGCATGTCAAAATCAACAATTGCCATCAAATTTTGGGTTGGACATCGAGGCTTGACTAAGATAGGCTAAGATACAAGTATCATCAATGGCTCTAATACAATCTTTAAAATATGGTCACGTCCTTTTTATCACCGCTGATCCTAGTGTGCAGTTCCTATCTTTTTGTCACCACTAATCCTATTTGTGACATCCAATCCGACAAACAAACATGTGGCTTGAAGCTCAAACTCCTGGGTTGTTCTTGGCACACTAACATATCGTAACTAAGTTGGACCGAGAGAAACCGGGGAGCCCCACTCCCCCCCCCCCACACACACCCTGATCGAGGCCAACCAACTGATGGTTGGGTCCCGTTCCGCATGACACACAAATAAAAAGGGAGCCCGACACCTCAGGAGATTAAGGCTACTGTGAGGTTTAGGCTCACCCCGAAACATCCACGCGATCCGGTCCTCACGGTGCGTCGCAACGGAGCGAAGACGGTCGATGCCACAACTACATCAAGGTCTTCACCACGTGGCGACCACTACATTGATTACGCACCAACGACTCGCTCCACCTAGCCGGCGACCACACCATTGGCAACACCGACGTGATTGTCTTTACCAACAAGTACATCTACATTCTCCCTCTACGCTGAGACATCACCGATCACCTAATGGTATCTCCGAACACTGGTTTGTTCACACTTCAACATGTATTTATGAGTGTTCATCTCCTATAGCTATAGACCTTTTATGTTGTTTAGTGGAGGCTTAGACCTGACACGAACATTTCAACAAATTTTCCCCAGGAATCTAGGAAGTATCTCTCTCTTCTAGATGGCTTGCAGCAAGGGGGTAATGTATGCCGGCCACTTCCTATAAACGACGCTCAAGCAAACAAAATAAACCATGGACAGTTTGCCTAAAAAATGCAACAACATGCAGAGATGTTCGAGTTGCGGACTTCCGATCCACTATATAATCCGCTCGCAAAACGATGTCAAATAGTCCTTCGTTTCTTCATTAAAGCCCACCGTGTTCAACACCCATGGCTTCTCTCAAAGAAGACGTTCCTCTAGCGCCCCAGCCATTGCCTCGAGAAATCAACAACACGCAGCCTCCTCCGCCGCTGCAACGACCTCAGATGGGCAACAACGCCGATCCAGCGGACAACGGCGTCCTCAACTGCACGTGTTTCCACCTGCGAAGTGTCGACACTGCGACATGTCGACACCCTGCTGATCTCCCCCTTCTCGGCAATCTCATGATGCCACCAACCAGAGAAGCCCCTTCTGGCTTGATGCCACCAGGGAAGTACCTGGGTTTGGGTTGCTTGCTCCTAGCGCCACCGCCACCGCATGCAATTGACACCAAGACTGATAGCTCTACTGCAGGTACACCTCCACTCCAAGTCTCCAAACTCTCCAAATAAAATTATATAAGCCTTTTATCTGCTTATATTCTCTGGTTGAAAGAAAACTACAGTAGCTCTAAACATCTTTGTATTATTGATTCTTGTCAGGATCAAAGAGAAAGGCAAGCGAAGTTGAAAATGTTAGTCAGAGTGTACATCTCAATGTGTCAGCGTCATCTTCAACACTTGCAGCTGAGAGGGTTTCTATTTGCACCTATGGCAGTGGCACACATACACAGGAGTAGGGTGATGTAGCTCCAAATACTAATGTTGTTATTAATGATGATGAACTACAACCTTAGATGACTCCAAAGAGGCAAAAGAAGTGCACATTTGATGTCTAGCAGTACTTTACCAAAAAAACAGAGATAGTAGAGGTGGATAGGAAGAAGTACGAGTAGTGGTGGGGATATTGCAACTTTCCAAACTGCAAGGCCAAATATAGAGCTGAGAGCCATCATGGAACAACCGAATTTTAGAACCATTTGAAGTCAATTCATAGTATAGTAAAAGGGTAGCAACAACTCAAAGTGGAAAAGGATCATGGAAAAGACACTACTGTTGCCGAGCCTTACATGTATGATTAGGAAGCTAGTCTCAAGAAATTGTATTTGGCAATAATCATGCATGAGTATCCTTTCAATATAGTTAGGCATGATTACTTTGTTGAGTTTATTAAATCATCGCGCCCAAGCTTTCCAATCAAGTCTCATGTCACTGTTAGAAAGGAAATCATGGACATATATTTGGAAGAAAAGTAGAAATTGTATGCACAATTTAAAACTGATCATTGCTGCTTTAGTGCAACCATGGACATGTGGATATCATGTCAAAACAAATCATACATGTGTGTCACCATTCATTGGATAGATGATGGTTGGCATATTCAAAAGAGAATTGTCGGTTTCTTTCATGTAGAAGGATGACATATTAATAAAAAGTTGGCACTGACCTTCTCTGAACTTATGGTCAAGTGGTACGTTGAGAAGAACTTATGGTCATTGGATAGATGATGGTTTGCCTTAATTTGGACAATGCTAGTGCGGAGGAAGTGGCAGTCACCAACATAATTACTGATCTTAAGGATGTTCATGCTTATTTAGTTTGTGATGGTATATTTTTTTCATGTGAGATGTGCCCGTCACATACTCAATCTGGTTGCTAGAGATAGTTTGAGTGTAATTTCATAAATAATTGAGAATATTAAAGCACTTGTACTAGCTGTAAAGGGCTCTCTATTGCAGTGGGAGGAACTCATGAAGCGTGTCACTGAGTGTGGGTTGAATACAATGAAGTTTCTCTCACTTGATGTTTCAACTAGGTGGAATTCAACATATCTAATGCTGAGGGATGCCTTGTACTACCAGCATGCTTTTGTGAGGCTTAAGTCCTTGGATCGTCGTAGATATGAGAAAATTTCTCTATCTTATAATGAATGGGACATGGCTATAACTGTTTTCTAGTGCTTGGTGAAATTCTATGGTCTCACTGAACTTCTCTGATACTTCATATCCAACTGCAAACTTGTTTTATAAAAGTTTATGTGAGATAAAGGAATTGCTTGGTAAATGGAAAGTTAGTGGGGATTTCATTATTAGTGAAATGGCAATAGCTATGAGTGCAAAGTTTGAGAAATATTGGAATAAATCTAGCACTGCTCTTGCAGTGACATGCTTTCTTGATCCTAGGTATAAGAAAAGGCTCGTAGAACTCTACATGAGAAAGTTCTATGGTGATTTGTATCAATTTCACCTTAAAGAGTTTGTTAGTGTTGTAAAAAAGGTGTGTCAAATTTATGCTAGTTCTACACATGTATCTTCGAAGGCAAAGAGTAATGTGAATGAACCTACTAACCTAGTAGATGAGTTCATCGGAAATAGAAATGATGAACTTGAAAGATTCTTATATGGTGATTCTGACCCTAATAGAGATGGCCTAAATGAGTTGGAGAAATACATGGTAGAGCCACTTTTGAAGCAAAGCCAATTTAATATTTTAGCATATTGGAAGAACCATACAGAAGATTAACCTATTCTTTCACAATTTGTCCGTAATATGATGATCATACAAGTGTCAACGATTGCTTCAGAGTTTCCTTTTAGTGCTAGTGGCCGTGTCATTGATCCTGAGATGGTACAAGCATTAATTTGCAGCAAAGATTGGGTAGCTGCAGAAAGAAAGGTGGTATTTTTTTTTTCTATTATGGATGATCTCGAGGTTCTAGAGACCAATTCTAATAAATTGATGCATGAGGTGATAATTTAAATAGGTTGTCCCTCAATCTTCACAAGTGTTTCTTCATGTACATCCTATCTAAATTGCCCTATTTTTATGCATTGCAAAATTGTAGGAGGAAGAAGAAGAAATAGTGAGAAACCAAGTTGAAATGTGTCTTGGTTTATATGTGATAAGTGATTGATAAGGTTGTCGATTTGGTTTGTCAAGTTTTGGATTGCTTGAGCTTGGTTTGAGCATTTAGATTATGGACTAACTGGAATTGGAGTTGGAGAAATATGTTTGCTTGTCTCATGGTATGCTAGTGATGGATGCAACTTGGCGGTCGGCAGCGAGTGATCAGGGCTAAGCAGATGCTTGGAGCCAAACGATCAAGAAGGTCGAGCGGAGTCAAGGGTGATCCTAGCTGTACACATGGAGATCAAGCAATGCATGAAGCAGAGGTGAAAACAACATGTTGATAAAGTCAAGCGAAAGGGGTGTTGGTGCAAGTGACAAGGTGGTCCGAGGGATCAAGTGCGGGAGAGACTTACCGATAGTTATGATCGCAAGATGGAGTACACATGTCGACATTAGAGCGCTTACTTAAGTTATAAGCAAGTGGCGAATCACACTTTGAGAAGTGTGCAGAGGATTTCAAGGTTGGGCCTCAAAACTGTAGGAGGATTGAAGGAGTATATGACACCATTATGAAGCTTGCGCTGAGGCGAAGCTAAGTCGTAAAGGCGCTATAGCCGATCGATGGACGGAGCAAGAAATTGACCAAAATACCCTTGGTGGTAAGTAGGAATATAATACAAGAGAGATGTATTTTGGTAACAGGCTAGAAAACTTAGAAGTCAAGTTTTATAGGTCTATAAATAGAGGGGTAGGACTATAAAAGAATTTGAACCAACCACTTGAGCCCCTTGTGCCACCCACTTGAGAGTTTAGTGCTAGGGTTTTAGAGGAGATGAAGGATGAGTGCTTAGCCAATGTAATAGGTGTGAGTTTTGAGATAAAATTATTTGTAATTTGTCTAAAATAAGGCTGACATCTTTGAGTAATAAAATTTATTATTTTGCATATGCTTGAATTCCCTTCCTTCTAGTTTCTCTCTATTGGTTTTTTTGTTTCTTTTGCAAGTTTTCAATCTCGATTGCGATTTTTATTTTCATGCTTGAGCTGATTTTTGTCACCTTATTGGAGTTAATATTCTAGTTGCTAGAGGCATAAAATTCACATACAAAATTACACAATTGAGTATTGGATTCATTTACCTCTAATCCATCAACTTGGAGGTTCTCTTCACCAAGTGGTCATCTCTTTGAGTTTTTGGTGTTTCTCCTAAAGATCCAATGTTTGTGTGAGGTTGAGTCATAGATTGGTTTGTTGTGGAACATAGGGTTTGATTTCAACCATGAAACACACCTTTTGTTGGATTTTCAAATTTGGTTTTCGAATCGGAACTTTCGGGTTGAGCCTAAATTTCTGCTATGTTGCTCTTTGTGATGATTTTTTTTTTAGGTGTGTTGGGTAAATAAGGAGTAAACCATCTATTTCATAATAAATTTGTAAGGCGTCTATTCACCGCCATCTAGTCGCCTATCTCTATCCTACAAATAGGAAGTGATCCAGACGTGATAAATCATTATGAGTAGTTTTATTGTCCTATTATTGTTATATGTTGACGTCATGGTGGGCTAGTAGTTCAATGTTATTATGTTAAGACTTTGTGGTGTTGTATAGACACTTGTACTATCGTTCACTTATGTCTTTGATTGAGACTTATCACTTATGTTTATTGTATGCTCATGTATCGAGTTAAGGTTTATATGGTTGTATCTTTGTATCTTGCATTGTTTGAGTCAAGTATTGATAAAAAAATTATATGTCATGTGAATTGAAAAATCATATAACATTTTTTTACTTCCATACAACTTGCTGATTAGATTGGTTCATTAAACTTATTAGTTCAGTGTTGTATGAAGATCATGTTAAACTTATACATGCTAACATGTCTTGATGATTCTGTGGGTCGGTGTTTCTAAATCCCGACCGATACTGGCATTTTTCTGATCGGATTGGTTCATTTTCGACCCTCCGATTATGTCCCACCATTCCCGTTCCCACCTATTCCATTTTTGTTTCCGTCCGACTGAGAAAATGTGAAAGTGATAACGGTTAGTGGGTTTTCCTGATCGTTCCCATCCATTTTCATCCCTAATTCTGATAGATTGCTCCCATAAAGATGATTTCGTAATACTGACAAATGGGGCTACCTGCATGAGCGGATGTATTAGTCTGCATCCATCGGGTCAAACTATGGAGGGAAGCTCCCAGGCTAGAATAGTGCATGCGAGCAGCTAAACATGCTTTTGTATGAGTGTTGGTGACACAGGAACCAGGGGTCCCCGAGTCCCGAGGCCATAACAGCAGAGTGCCACGTGGCGCCCTCCCTCGGAGGTTATCTCCCCGAGGTCCGAGAAGACCAAGTCCCTGGAGAGGGTGCTCGGGGTCACGAATGGTGGTCCCCGAGTGCCCGGGTTCCCCAATGACCTGAGAAGATCAAGTGCCAGGAAGAGAGTGCTCAGGGCTGCGAACAGTGGCCCCCGAGCACCCAAGTTCCCCGATGATAAGAAAAGCTAAGTTCCGGGAGAGAGTACCCGGGGCCGCGAATAGTGGCCCCCGAGCACTTGGTTCCCCGAGGACCCAAACAGTTAGTTCTGAGAGAGAGTGCTCGGGGCCATGAACAGTGCCCCCCCCCAGCACTCGGTTCCCCGAGGACCCGATCAGACAGTTCTGGGAGAGAGTGCTCAGGGCCGTGAACAGTGGCCCCCGAGCACTCGGTTCTCCGAAGACTAAGAAAGGGCATATCCAGAAGAGAGTACTTGGGGCTGCAAACAGTAGCCTCCGAGCACTCGGTTCCCTCAGGGCCTGAGAAATCCTTCGCCGGTGGTCCCCACAGAGGCCCAGCGGAGGTGTCAACTGGTGAGAGGCCCGATGCTGCATTTAAGAGGGCGCGTGGCCTGTCACTTCCAACTGCTCCCCCCACGCTTGTTGTCAGCCCCTGCCACGGCCTGGCGGGGAGGCGTGGGGACATTTAATGCACGAGTCCCATCGCGCATCATCCGGCACGCCTCGGTGGTGCCCCGCCTGCCGCCCTGCTACGTCAGACCTGCTCTGACCGGGCGGGCACGCCGTGCTGCTCGGTGGCTACCCGATGGGCCCTCCCTGCGGCGCCCGTTGAAAAGTGGCATGATGACGAACAAGATCGAACGGGAGCGCGTTTTCAACCCTCCCTGTCACCTCACGCAGCAGCCCATGATGGTTACTTCCATTTATGGCGCCTTGAAACTCGCGCCATCCTTTCTGGGCACGCTACCGCCCCGACGGATATATACGCAGGGCGGGCTCCCCGGAGAAAGACGGCTAAGTTCAAGCTGAAGACAACACAGAACGAACTCCGAAGGATAGATCAGCCGAAGAACAAGGAGCACAAAGCTCTAGACTAGACAAATATTCTTATAACTCAGCAGATACTCAAAGAGACGTTCTCAGAGCATTTATAGCATACACACAGGAGTAGGGTGTTACGCTCAGTGCGGCCCGAACCTGTCTAAAAATCCCCTGAACATTTACTACTTCCTGCACCCGATTGTTCCATTCCACCTGCATCTCATTTACCCCCATTTATTTCACCTACGAAGCAGATTCAGAATCATCCCCCCGGCCGAATCTCAAAGGGGGTCCCTCCAAATCCCCACTTGAGGAGTTCACCCTCCGACAATGAAGTTATACACATTCACTGAGTAAGAATCCATTCATGCAAGCAACCAATCACCCCCTTGGTGATCAAGGTCGGTCACGGCCGGCCCAGAGGCACGAGGTGCTCAAAGCAAGAACCGCAAGAGGCTCCATATGCTCCCGACCTAGTGTCCATTTAAAACCAAAAGGTCGAAGCTCGTCTAATTTTTTTTAGCAACTCAAGCACATCATAGACTTTCTCAAATAGAAATCGATCAAGATATCCGTTAGCCTAGGCCCATCCTATTGGAACATAATTTTATAGGACCCTTCACAGAGATCCTCACGAGACCTTGATTCATGACATACTTCTTCTGATATAACGACTGACATATGCAAGAGAAAACAACATATTATGCTAAAAGAGTGGATCTCTAAAAAACCTAATCCTTCCTAGTCTACTGGCCTACCAACCCCACCACATGACACTACAATGGCATCTGAAGTGTGAACCCAAAAATAAGAAAGTTCGACGCACGGCGGGTCACACGTGACTCCAACGTGGAGCAGACGGAGCCAGGATTCAAAAATTCATCATTAACCGACCAAAATGCGCGATAATCGGGCATCTCGGTCCGGCTCGGTTTCAGAAACTAAACGGTAACCAAATTTGAATTCAAAAAATTCGAAAAAAGTAAAAAAAATTCAAAACAATTCAAAAAAATCTTTAAAAAACTAGACACAATTCTAAGACCTTATGTGGAAAAAAATTCAAAAATAATGTCGTTTTCATCATATTCTATAGGGAGGAAGTTTGAAAAAAATGAAAAAAGTTGAAGCGTGCGGCTCAGTTATTAACTCATATCAAGGAAAAGCTTAACATGCAAACACATATTTTTTTGTGTAGAAAGTATCTTAAGAGGATCTTTAAAATTGATTTTACTTTATTTAGAGTTTTATTAATTTCTCTATGATTTTTACAAAGTTCACAAGCATAAAGTGAAAATGTTAAGAAACAGTATTGTAATTAACTTTTTCATGTCTACTATTATTTTTTCTACGTAAATCATAGTATAAATAAAGTAATAAAAGTGGTTTCACTAATTTTTTAGGTGTGATGAGTCAGTTATGAATTAATCTAGTTGCAACACATTTACACAATCCTGCATGTTAGAATAACTAATTCATGAGTTCATGTATTTTTAAAAGACATAGGATCTTGTAAGAAGACTAACAAAATTAGTTTTATGATTTTTGATTAGCAAAGAGTAAACTATGTATTTAACTTGGTTTAACAAATATATTTTCTCGTAGAAAATTTTGAACTTTTTTATGAGTATAAATACATTTATCATGTAGATCATGTTACAAGGAAACCAACAAAATTTGTTTCACTTGATTTGAATCTCAGATGAATTAGTTATTGATTTTACAAGATTGATATAATTTTTAGGTTTTTTGTTAAACTTCACTGAAAATTGAGAAAACCGCTCGATAAATCGAGAGAACTGAACGGTTACCGACAATACGGAAAATTCGAGAAATCGCTCGATTCGGTCCAATTCGACCGGTTACCGAGAGGTTAATTTTACAAAAAAAATTCCAAATTTTAAATTTTATTAAACAAAATTTGTCCAAATTTTATTCAAATTTTAAGTGATTATCACGAATTTTCGCTTACCGCTGGATCCCGGTAAACGACCAGCGAACCATAAGTTGAACCTGGACGGAGCCCATTGCTGATCAAGGGAACGAGCAACTTGACTGGCATGACGTGGACCGAGTGCTAGTTGGATCACGGGAGGCAGTTTTTTTTTTTTTTTGGCTGAAGCTTGAGGTGGGGAGGCTTTGTACTAGTCCTTTTCAATTCTTCAAATGACCATTATTTCTCTTTCAATGACCATTTTCTATTACATTTGTATCGTTGTACTTCTTACGACGAGATCTACAATATGAAATCATATTGTATATATTTCAGTACATGTTATTCATACTGACAAGTTAAATGTAATTGTGCTAGCAAGTTGTATGTATAACTTGGTAATGAAGGGGCTCTTTGGTTTGTTACACATGTGGACCTTACTAAATTTGGTAATGCCAAAATACGGGTGATACTAAAATGTCGGTAAAATAATACTGTTTGGATTGCAACTATACCAATTTGTGAGTATTACCAAAGTATGATAAGAAACAATGTGTTCAGATTACAACCATACCCAATTTTATCAATATTGTAACTGAGACATGCGGGGCCATATGTCATTTATATATTTTATGTCAAAATATATCAAAGAGATTTTATTTTATAATTTACTATCAAGGCCACCATGACACAAACCATTCATAAATTTTGGAGTCCGTGCACCCATTAGGCACCTGCCACGCCCTGCTTGCTTTGTTTTGCCAGCCACGCCAAAATGGGGGCGAGCGTTTTGCTTGCTCGTGTTCTGCCCTGCTTTGGCTATGTACTGCGCATTGTCAATGACAATATTTTGTTGGCACGTTAAAGTTTGGCACAGAACCAAACGTCAATCAAATATCAAGGACGTACCAAAAATTTAGTAGAGCTAGTTAGGGCTCATACCAAAAAGGTTGCTAATGAAGTCTGCACACAAGTTGTTAATAAAGTCTTCACATAAGTCATTACAAAATATTAATAAAGTTGCTAATGAAGTATGCACATAAGTTACCACCAAATACTCACTAAAATCACTAGCTAATATGAAGTTGGTACCAGACAGTCACTAAAGTTGTTATATAGTTTGCAAATAATATGCTACAAAGATCAACTGAAGTTTGCTACCTTAATCGAAGTTGTTACTAAATATTCAATAAAATTACTACCAAATGCAGTTTTTTTTAAAAAACATCAGTATAACTCATAAACACACGCACATACTCACGCTACCATACACATATTTACACAACATCTACTAAAGACCAAAGATGCGGATCTTAGAGATTGACGAAGTCATCTTAAGCAACTCGCTGTTGACGGGTATGTTGCATACTATTAAAAAAAAATTCACTTTAATAAGACACGTAAGAAGTAAACATGAGGTTTGATTTATAGTAGGTAGGGTTCAACCACCTCAACTAATCATCTAAGCCTAGACTTATAAGATATCTACATAATTTGCTATCAAACAATGGCTAAAGTTGACATCAAACACTCATTGAAATTGCTACCAAATTATACAAATTATTGCCAAACATTCACAAGTTGCTGCACAATCTCTATTGCAATTGCTACCAAGCATATACATATCTAAAACGTATGCAATATATGTCTCATTTTATTAAGCTTACAATATAGAACACAACGGCGTAAACATAACTCAAAATGGATATTCAAAAAAAATTATAGTCATTTAAAATGATTATGATGAACTAATATATATATATATATATATAGGGCGCTGCTATTCTTAGCGCTGCGCTAAGAATAGTTATTTAGCGCCCCGGCCTTCCCGCGCCCCGATCGTAGCAAGGCTCCAGCGATCACCCGCAACCGTAAAATTATCGTTCGCAACCGTAAAATTGATATTCGTAACTGTAAAAACACAGTGTTGGTCCCTGATTTTTAACGTATTGAGTTCTGGCGAGCACCTTGCAACCGTAAAACACAGTATGATGAGCCCGCAACCGTGAAAACCCAGTATTCGTAACCGTAAACTCTATTGATTTTAACCGTAGAATTCCGTATTGCAAGCCGTATAATGATAAGCTTTTTATGGTTACATCAGAGAACATACTACTTGAAACAAAGAATGTTATCCATGTCGCATAACAGTGAAATATTGCATAGTTCCTGCACTTGATTATGTTCCTTCAAATGCATGATTTCAGGAATTGTACTACTAAATTTTGTATTGTAATAATAATGAATATTACACAATACCTACTAATAGATGATATTAGTACATGTATTGGATTCTACAGTCAGCACTACTAAATTCTACACTAATATCTTTATGGATGACTGTAGTACGTTGTTGCCGCCGTCATCACCCTTGCCGTGGGTGTCCCTGTCACCATGTCTGCCTGAGGAGGAGAGGAGGATAGATGTGTAACAAAGCCTGCAGTGCTGGGGATTGTGCCGAGAAGATCCGACCTACTGGATTATACATTTGCAGTTACTGTATAGATCAAAACAGAGATAAAATACAACATTAGAATCTGCTCCATTGAAGAAGCCCAAAATTGACTAATCTAGCCAACAGCTACATGTAATGGATCGATCAAGAAACCATGCCCGATTTACAGAAAAACAACAAAAACAATAGACCTAATTAGTCACATCTGCTCAGATCTATTACATGGGCGAGCCACTTCAACTCATATCCACGCCCTTCACTCAGAAGTCAGATCCGCACTGATGGCTACCGGATCAAGGACGTTTGCCGGTGCTTCGCATCATGAGGGTGGCCAGCAGGGCCTGCGCGGTGCTTGTCCTACTAGTTGGAGGAAGAGGAAGACGCCTCATGCCCAATCTTGTCGTGCCCGCCACTCCCCTACGCGCGGGCAACACTCGACGAGGGAGGGAGGCTAGATGCGACCTCCCATGGGGGCTGCCACCGGTGCATCCAACATCCACATCTGCGTGCATCATGGCCTTCTTGGCATCCATCGTCACTGCCGCCGCCGCCGATCTAGATCAAGATTTGAGCATTGGATATGAGAGAGAGTTGGATAGGAGAGAGACATGGGATGGAAACTGGAATGAAATAGGAGGAAAGAGGGGGTGGTTTCGTTTTTTTATTCACGGTGGTCGAGATTTTACGGTTGCGGAGAGCGTCTTTGTGTTTTTTACAGTTGCGGGTGGTGGTAACATCTAGCGGTAAAAAAATGAACCTATATAAGGTTACAATAACTAATGCATTACAGTTGCAGGCTAGGCTGGGGAGCAACGTGTTGGTTAGTGGGGAGGTTACATATGTACGGTCGTAATGAATAAGAATTTACTTATAGGAAACAATCCATTTAATGGTAACGTCCAATCGTAAAATAATGAACAGATATACGGTTACAATAACAAATGAACTACGGTTGCGGGCTGGGTGTCTGGTTGGCGGGGTGGTTCAGGAGATCAGGGTCGGAGGGCGCGCGCGGCCAGGGTGTTAAATAGCTATTTTTAGCGCAGGGAGTAGAATAGACAATATATATATATATATATATATTGCCTTACGGATGTTATCCAAAAGTGACAGCACGTGGCTAGCATAAACAAGGTGCTGCAGCAAGGGAGTGCATGTAGTGGCTAGGGATGACATTCGCGTGTAGCAGGTACGGGTAGAGATCCCATATACATCCCATATATCTACTCTTATCATTTTTTTTTCACTCGTGGGCATGCCCATTAACACGACAAACAAAACTGAGAATATACCCGTCACAAGCGGGAAAGAAAAATCTGGAGAGCATGGGTATGAGGAGCTCTATAAGTGCCCACAGCCGGTTGGGTTTTACCTTTTGTCCCACTTATCATATGAAAATACAGGTAAGCGAGTGATATGGGTATATGTAAACCTTACTCATGCTCTTGTCGTCTAACCGTCGGGCAGAGTTGTTGGTTGACGCACGTACCTGTGGATAGAGAACAAAAGAACATATTTGGTTTTATTAGGGTATTTAACCGTGAGTAGGGAGGATAGAGGTATCTTGATGCACCGGTACCAGGGTAAATCAAAATTCTAGTAATAATTATCTTATTTTGATCATATGTGCATCATGATAAATTGAGATTTATGATCAATATTTATTTTGAATTGTGTATTTGTCACCATCATAATTTAAATTCTAGCTTCACCCCAGCCAATGAGTAAACAGATTATCCAACACAATTGTCATCTCTAGCAACTGTTGTTGTGGAGCGCATGCACCGCTGCCTCGTCGACAGCTTCGGATTCGATGGCGTTGACCCCACTGAGCAGCAGCCCATGGGGGCCAACATCCGCCACGAACACGCTTTTCTTCCACTTTAGCGGCCATGGCACGCGGCTGCCCGCCGAGACCGAGATCGGCAAGGACAACGATACCGGGTACGACGAGTGCATCACGCCCTTTGCTACTGTGCCTTTATTTACTGTTACTTCTGTTTGAACTCGTTAACTGGGGATCGAACAATAGTCGTGGTTTAGAGGCGCAACATAAATTTCAGGCGACTGAAATTTCGGAATATTACAGCCAATAGTGTGCTCCTTTGTTTTTGTCTCCGGCCACCATCGATCAGGGTTCGAGGTAGGTGCTCTATAGGCTTAGAGGTATGTCCGGGGCTGCAAGCGGACCAGCGTGGGCAGCGGAGTGGAGGTAGTGCCGACGCCGGCATCGCAAGTGGTAGGAGTTCGATGGGCAGATCAGTGGCAGGGGCATAAAAAACATATCGATTAGCGTGGGGGAGGACGAGAGGAGGTGGGTTGTGCGGAGAAGCGAGCGACGCTGCCATCACGGGGAAGAAGTGCGCATTGGATGGGAGGAGGAAGAATCAATCCCCTCCGTCCGATGCAGATCATGTGGCTAAAAACGTCGATTGAACCGATCGTTTATTAGTCGGCTGAAACATAGTATCACCCTATATTATCTGGATTTTTATTGTTACCTCTGAACAAAAGGGGTGTACCGAAGCAAACCCCTTTAACATTGCGGTTGAGTGTTCAGTAAGATTTGGACTTGAGCTCTTGATACGGAGAGACTGAACTGCTGACTGAAGCTGGAAAATAATACCATAAAACATTTCAGATCTGAACTTGATACTCTATTGGTGTTGCTTTCCTTTGTAGTTACAAATTCAGTGCTTATTCGCGGGAGTACTATTTGTTGATGGAGTTACAAATTCACAGTGTTTATTAACGAAGTACACGTATTGCAAATTCAGTGTTTGTAAACAATCTGGACATATTCTAATTAAAAAAACAATCTGGACATATTAGAATGTGCCACTTCACAACCTGTGCTTCTACCATTTGCGCCTCTGATGATAATGACTAATAACACCCTTGTCATTTGTCAATTCTCACTTGTCAAGAAGATTCTTACTTTTTTGTACGCATTGCAAACCAATATTTCAAGAAGCTCGTGGCAGAAGTCCCCGATGGCTGGCCTCTTCACCGTAGTCTTCAACTCATGCCACAGCGGCGGCATGATCGACAAGACCAAGGAGCAGATTGGGAACAACACAAGGCAGAACAAAACCCAGTAACAGGAGGGAGAAACGCGGCCTCCTTTCGGCACTTCCCTCCTATGGATCGTCCATGGCGTGTTTGAGTCACTGGGTATCCACCTCCGTCGCCGTGGCTACCAGCAGAGCAGCCACAGCCAGAGTGGAGGCCCGGAGCCGGAAACGAAGGCAGAGCTAAAAACACACGCCAGCATAAAAAACCGGTCGCTGCCTCTGTCGACGTTCATCAAGATGGTCAGCGAGAAAACCGGGAAGACGTCGACGTTGGCTCGATCCGGTCGACGCTGTTCCACCACTTCGGCGACGATGCGAGCCCCCAAATCAAGAAGTTCGTGAAGGCCATGGCAGGCAAGCTCCGGCAGGATGGTAAACTGGAGGGTAACGAGGGGGGCTCGGTGGACACTCTGAAGCGGGCCTTGGAACAAGAGGCGCACAGCATCAAGGAGGTGTACGCCGGTACGGTGGCGAGTGTGCTCGTGCCTCGCAATGGCGTTCTGATCAGCGGCTGCCAGACGGACCAGACCTCGGGGGACGCAACCATGCCGGAGGGCGTGTCCTACGGCTTGTTCAGCAACGCTATCCAGACCATCCTCGCCCGGACGAAGCACGGGACGGTGACGAACAGGGAGATAGTGTTCAAAGCCCGGGAGTTGCTCTCCAAGCAAGGGTTCACTCCGATGCGCGCCGATGCGCCCTTCATATGCTGAAACATCTGCGCCGTGTCGACTAATTTATATCTTTGCCCTTTGATGGGAGAAATTTTTGTAGTCCTCTCGTGTCAATTTCCTTTGATAAGCTAGTCCTATTAATTGTGTCATTTTTTGTTCTCTATGACGTGTGTAAGCTATGGTTTTTTGTTAAAAATGGACTGTTTTGTTGCATCATTAGTGGTTTGGGGCCGCCTCGGCGCCGCGGCATGATGTCGCTGGAAGACTTGCCCTCGCCAGAATAAGAAAGGCAAAAGCTGTTTCCACTGTCCCTTACTAGCATCCAAATTATCATTGTAAGTGGCACCATGATGACGACAATACCTAATAGAACTTTGATGGAATAACTTTTTATTGTTTTAGAATAATGTACCAGCTAACTCGATCAGACCTTTCTTTTTAGGAAAAAAAAAATGCACCAGCTAGGTCATCACTAGGTTAGGACCTCTCCGCTCTAATAGTATATTGAGAGTTTCGTCCACAAAGCTTAAAAGACAAGTGCCATTTTCACTTTGCTTTTCCAAAAGCAAGAGCCATCATATAACTGAAGCCATATGATGGTTGTGACTTGTGAGGTTGTTATTGTTGGTCTTGGCTTTTAAACCCAAGCAAGGTGACATGTAATGTTAAAAAAATCAAGTATAAAAGTTTAATTTTGGAATTCTAACATTTGAACATTTGAATTCAAATTCAAATACTGGAGTTTAAAATTTTGAAGTATTGAGTATTTGGTAGGAATGAAATGATGAATTTCCAAATTTCAAGATTTGAAGTTTTGAATATTGGAAGTGCCGCAAAAAAGTTTCTTGGACTATCGTATTAGGACCGCAAAAGAAAATCCAAACATATCACGTATAAATGCCAAATATGTCTCTGCAAACTGTTGGATTACGTTTCATAAATTGTTGCTTGATTTTTGGAAATGTTTAAGGTTCTATTTATATGATTCATTAGCGGTTAGGAATACTAAATGTCTCACCGTTAGGTGATTGAAAGCGCAAGAACTTTCGGTAGACCGATGGAGATTGCATGGCACCCTTGTTTCTTCCCATAACACATTGTCTTTCCCAAACCATCTCTGCCCCGTTGAATCTCTTCTCCACCAAGTTCCTTCCCTTGCCGAGTGCTACTGTTTGCTTCTTCCACACCGCAACTCACCTTTGCCGCCCGATTAAGGCCCATGGTTAGGATTCAAGGGGTTAGGGTTTTTGGGTTGGGGTGTCCCCAGGCTTAGAGGGATGCCCAGGACGGATCGAGGAGGTGGCTAGTGGGTAGGATGGCAAAGCGGTAGGGCACCACTAACTGTGGTGGTGGAGAACGGCTAGTGAACGGTCCGACGGTTGGGGCACCGAAAAACAAAATGGTTAGCTACAAATCTGACAATAAGAACCACCATCGAAGATGAAAGAGGAGGGCAGGGTGGAGGAGCTATTGAGAGGGAATCACCCCCTTAAGAATATTGTTTGTTGTGGGAGCGCTACATGAATATTCTTAGTGGGAAATCCAACTGTGTGTCAATCTGTCACTGCACATTTGAAGTTTTGAACCCACCGGAACTTAGTTCATCGTCGAACCTCTCTGAAATGTAGGCCAGAGAATGGAAAGTTGGCAATGAACCTGCCGATGCACTTTACCGACTAGGCGATCATGACCCGCGTCACCAGCCAATACAAAATGACACGACAGCGACGAGCACCTCGCGCGAACGTGAGCACTTAGAGGTCCACCAACACGAGCTGCCAGATCAAGAACGCCGATTGGACAACTCGTCACCGCATCAACCCACCGGGCGTTCCGGCCGCCACTACCTCCGATACAACGAGTCGAACGCACCGACGCGCGGATCCGGCGGCGTCGCATCGCGCGCCGGCGATGGGCCGGAAGCTCGCAGTGCTGGTGGGCATCAACTACCCGGGCACGGATGGGGAGCTCAAGGGCTGCCTCAACGACGTGGCCCGCATGCGCCGCTGCCTCGTGGACCGCTTCGGCTTCGACGAGGCCGGCATCCGCGTCCTCGCCGACGCCGACCCGTCCATGCCGCCGCCCACGGGGGCCAACATCCGGCTGGAGCTCGAGCGGCTCGTCGGGAACGCGCAGCCCGGGGACACGCTCTTCTTCCACTACAGCGGCCACGGCCTGCAGCTGCCCGCCGAGACCGGGCGGGACGACGACACCGGGTACGACGAGTGCATAGTGCCCTGCGACCTGAACCTGATCAAAGGTGAGCTCTCCCTTGTTTCACTACTCATGTGCCTTTCGTTGTTATTTCTGAAGCTGATTAAGTGCGGTGTAGAGGCACACTATGACCACCCTAATCTTCCTGCACACACCGCAGACCAAGATTTCACGGAACTCGTAGCAAAGGTACCTGACGGCTGCCTCTTCCCCATGGTCTCGGACTCGTGCCACAGCGGCGGCTTGATCGACAAGACCAAGGAGCAGATCGGGAACAGCACCAAGCAGAACAAAACCCAGCAACGGGAGCGAGAGATGCGGCCTCGTCCCGGCACCAGTCTCTCCACCTCCCTCCTGCGGATCGTCCGTGGCACGTTCGAGTCTCTCGGCATCCACCTCCCTCGCCGTGGCCAGCAGCAGAGCAGCAGCGTCCAGAGTGGAGGCCCGGAGCCACACGCGAAGGCAGAGGCAACCACACGCGCCAGCAGCACCACCAACCGGTCGCTGCCGCTCTCGACGTTCATCGAGATGCTCAGGGACAGGACCGGGAAGCACGACGTCGGCGTGGGCTCGATCCGGACGACGCTGTTCCACCACTTCGGCGACGACGCGAGCCCCAAGATCAAGAGGTTCGTCAATGTCATGTTAGGCAAGCTCCGGCACGATGGCAAGCTGGACGCTCTCAGGGCAGCCCTGGAACAAGAGGCGCACAGCGTCCAGGAGGTGTACGCCGGGACGGCGGCGAGGGTGGTCGTGCCTCGCCCTCGCAACGGCGTTCTGATCAGCGGGTGCCAGACGGGCCAGACCTCGGCGGACGCGACCACGCCGGACGGCGTGTCCTACGGCGCGCTCAGCAACGCCATCCAGACCATCCTCGCCGGGAAGAAGCACGGGACGGTGACGAACAGGAAGCTGGTGCTGAAGACGCGGGAGCTGTTGTCCAAGCAGGGGTACACTCAGCAGCCCGGCCTTTACTGCAGCGATGAGCACGCCAACCTGCCTTTCATTTGCTGAGACATCTGCGCCGTGTGGAGCGATGTATTCTTTGTCCATTGAAGAGATTATCTGGCTTCTTGGTGCGTGGAGGCTACGCTTTTGTTAAATATTTGTCAGTTCCGTTGCATCGTAGCGTGCTGTTACCTGAACAACCGGGATCCTCCGATTCCACGGGGAGTAAAGTCACATTCCACTGTGAAATATGATTTGATGCTATAATACTCGAATCACAAATTACTATTTACTTTTGACTTTATCGGGTGAAGTCAAAGATCTAAATCTGTTACTGAAAACGTTGACCTCTCCACCACTACTGCTGCCATTGTCCCAATTTTTACTTGCCAAGCTCGCAGTTATGGCCCGTGGCGAATTCCCTACCAGAACAGACAATCAACGGTGAAAAATTCCCATCAACTTGAGATCTCCTTGGGGGACAAATCCATTGGTCTCCTCCTCTACCATTGAACTGATATACAATTTTACTCATCTCACTTCTAATTTATCTTTACTATATAAAATACAAGTTGATTCTTTTATCATCTTTTTCTCTACTCTTCTACCATCTAATAAAAAAACTCTTAAAATTTAAATAATTTATCTATTTTTATGATTTATCCTTGTAACTAGCTAGGATATGAAACCAATTTTACTGATAAAACTAAATAAAAAATTAAAAAAATAACATATAATCTTCCCTTCTTTTTTAATCTTATTTAAAATCAAACTACAGTATTATTCTTGACATATTAGTTTGACGATACTCTCATAATGCAGCTACATCTTTATACTTTAAATTTTTATTTAATATTATTATATCTAATATTTATGATTTTATTGTAATGTGTATTTGACTAATATTTTACAAAGAGTGGGTGTGGGACAGGGAAGATGGAAGGCAAGCCCATCACACAAAAGACCGGGAAATTCGAAGCCACAAGCCCCCAAACGTCCCCATCGCGGTGATCGCCGCCGTGTCCTCTCACCAAAACACGTCGTCCCGACCTCTCGCCAGCGATAAGCAAATCCCTCCCCCACTCCTCTCGTCCACAAAGCCCTCTTTCTTTACGACCCCCAACCCCCTCCTCCCGCGTTACTCCCTCTCCGCCCCGCTCCGCTCACCGCCGCCGCAGCCTGCTCCCAAATCCCGATGGCGTCCGCGGCCGCACCGCCCACCTCCTTCACCCTCGCGGCCCGCGCGGCCACCATGGCGGCCTCCGCCTCCGCCGCCGCAACCCCGCTGCGGCGCGGGGGGCTCGCCGCGGCGTGCCAGCCGGCGCGGTCGCTGGCGTTTGCGACCAGCGACGCGCGGCTGGCGGTCCACGTGGCGTCGCGGTGCAGGCAGGCGTCGTCCGCGCGAGGGGCCCGGGCCATGGCCACCATGGCGAAGAAGAGCGTGGGGGACCTCACCGCCGCCGATCTCGAGGGGAAGCGCGTGTTCGTGCGCGCCGACCTCAACGTGCCGCTCGACGAGAACCAGAACATCACCGACGACACCCGCGTCCGCGCCGCCGTCCCCACCATCCAGTACCTCATCAGCAACGGCGCCAAGGTCATCCTCTCCAGCCACTTGGTAAGTCTCCGGCCTCCCCTTCGCTCATCATTTACTCCAAAAAGTAGCACTCTTGGCTCACAAATACAATGTACAAACTCAGGAATCATACAATGCGAGTGTTTGTGACCATCTGATTCAGTGATACAATATAAAGAGACTAGCTATTAGTCTTGAATTTGCCTCCTGTGCTAAATAATTTTATTTTATCTTAAAGACAGCTGACTTGCACTTTTTTGGGCACAAGTTGATCATTGCTGCAATGGTTCTAGGAGCCAGAATCTTTTACCTAATTATAAATAGCAAAATCTGATTGTAACTGATGATTCTATTAACCTATTTGTACTCTTATTTAAGAAATTGAGAATCTGACTGTTAGTCTTCGCACATACCCACAATGTAGGAACTCAGGACCTGTAGAATGGTAGTGTTTCATCAATTTATGGGAGATTATATATGCACACTGGCTATTAGTTGCGAATTTGCTTCTTGTGTTGACTGATAGTTTCTCTGAAAGATAGCTGGACTAAAACATTAGGTGTTTTGCTCAAATTGGTCACCATGACAATCTAGTAGTGATCCTTTTCACTCTGAATTGTGATACTTTTGATGCCCCTGCTTTATTTGACAGCAAGCCATTTTGTAAAGAGTGATCCAATGTTAAATTCACAGGCAGCTGCTTATGATTGCCCATGTCATCCAAGTTTGATTCATATCCCCTTTTCCCTCTGGATGTGCAGGGTCGCCCTAAGGGTGTTACTCCCAAGTTTAGCTTAGCTCCCCTTGTACCACGGTTGTCTGAGCTTCTCGGCATTCAGGTAATCTTTTACTCTACATCATTGATGCTTCTAACTGAATCATATGTGCTAATTGAGTGCTCTTACTAAACCATATTTATACTCACAAATAGGTGCAAAAAGCTGATGATGTTATTGGCCCAGAAGTTGAGAAACTGGTGTCTGCCTTGCCCAATGGTAGTGTTTTGCTCCTTGAAAACGTAAGATTTTACAAGGAAGAGGAGAAGAATGACCCAGAGTTTGCAAAGAAGCTTGCCTCCCTAGCAGATCTTTATGTTAATGATGCATTCGGAACAGCCCACAGGGCACATGCATCGACTGAGGGAGTTACCAAGTTCTTGAAGCCTTCTGTTGCAGGGTTCCTTTTGCAGAAGGTTACCTTTCGTTTCTATGTTTTATGCTCCATTTTTGAACTCAACACACTATGAAAGATAGTATAAAAAGAAATAAAGTAGAAAGTTAAATTCTTCTTCCTTCTCAACATCAATCTGAACCTTTTATTTTTACAAAATCATTTCACAGGAGCTTGACTACCTTGTTGGGGCTGTTTCAAACCCTAAACGTCCATTTGCTGCCATCGTGGGTGGCTCAAAGGTGTCATCCAAGATTGGGGTTATTGAATCCCTGTTGGAAAAGTGCGATATCCTTCTTTTGGGTGGTGGTATGATCTTCACATTTTACAAGGCACAAGGACTCTCTGTTGGTGCTTCGTTGGTTGAGGAAGACAAACTTGAGCTGGCGACATCTCTCCTTGCAAAGGCAAAGGAAAAGGGTGTCTCCCTTATGTTGCCAACCGATGTTATCATTGCTGATAAGTTTGCTCCTGATGCTAATAGCCAGGTTTGTTAATCTTGTTCTGTCATAATCAGCAGACCTTTTCTAGTCACGTCGAAGCACCTCTCCATTCTGCAAAGGGAGAAATTTGACCATGAAATTTTTCTATAGGTTGTTGCAGCATCTGCGATTCCTGATGGTTGGATGGGGCTGGATATTGGCCCAGATTCTGTTGCTGCATTCAATGCTGCTCTGGAAACAACGCAAACAGTCATCTGGAATGGGCCCATGGGTGTTTTTGAATTTGACAAGTTTGCTGTAGGAACTGAGGTAAAGCCCTGCTCAAATATGCTAATGCAGCTTTACTATGAAACTGAGACAAGGTTGCAATGAAGGAAACTTAACCCTGACATCTCTTCTGTAGGCTGTTGCAAAGAAGTTGGCGGACCTTAGTGGCAAGGGTGTTACAACTATCATTGGAGGTGGAGACTCTGTTGCAGCCGTTGAGAAGGTGGGAGTGGCTGATGTTATGAGCCACATTTCAACGGGAGGTGGTGCCAGCTTGGAATTGCTGGAAGGAAAGGAGCTTCCTGGAGTTGTTGCATTGGATGAAGCTGTTACTGTGGCTGTATGAAGCTAAGTTCCATTTTGTTTCATCTTCACCTTCATGTGTCATTCCAAACTTGCTACATTCTTCTCGCTCGCTCCTCTTCAACCGCTCGAGATGTAAGAAACCAATGTTTTATAGAGATACTGGAAATTGTTTGAACAACTTCCTTGATATTTTGTGTTTACTTGAGTCATCTTTCCCCAGTAACATAATTAGTGCCTCCAAACCTTCAAACGGAGCCTAGCCTATTCTGACTATCAGAAATTTCTGTACCAGGACCTGGTTTGCTGAGTAAGGATGTGGATATTGTTTTATTTCCTTTGCTACTCTTTTCCTTCCTTTGCTAGGGAAGCAAACTTTACGGGGTTGTCCGTTGGAAGGTAGATGTGCGCCATGAAGGTCTGCTACTAAAGAATTACTGGATCTTGGCATGGTAGAATTTCAGTCTGAACTCAGTCTGGACTCATTAAAAAAATCCAGTCTGGATACAGGACATTTATTCATTCCTTGGAAAAAAAATTCATTTCAATTCCTCTAGTGAACAATTTTGATGAGCTTTGTTCTAAGATATCTCTAATATCGTTGCAAGATGGAAGTACATAAAGAATTCAGCCAAAAAAAAAAATCCTACAGGCCACTGAGTGTTCAAACTGATCACTGAAAACATAAAAGCATTTGCATTCCCAGTTCTAAAAAAAGTAGTTGTCCAAGGCAATTCTTCAAAAGTTTTGCTTGAGATGTATCAGCCTCAACCTGCAGGGCTGGTACAAGAGGTCTTTGGTTTTTTTACCTAACCTTGCCTAATAAGGCTAGTGGGTAAATATGGATATTTGGTGAGGTGTCGAGTGCACGTGCGCTCGATAGTACCTCAGGGCTCACACCGACTGGACCCGCTCTCCCTTTCTTCTCCATCGCCTCACCTCCCCTTCTTCTCCAGTGAACCGGTCCATGCTGCTCCCTCCCCCGGTGTGCTGCTAACCTCTGCAGACGCCATCGCTGCGGCTGCGCTTCATGCTGCCGGCCTCCCTTTCCACCTGCCACCACTGGCTGCACACCACCTCGTCACGCCACCTCCTCCCTACTCGCCGGCAAACCCGATATTGGGCTTCTATGAGTTCCCACAATTTGAGTTGCAAACTTAACCCCCCCCCCCCTCTCCGGCATCCAGATTTGCCGGGGAAACAAACATATTTTGACTTTATACATGCCAGCTAAATCAAATCAAATGAATGGCACTTGTCACTGAGATAGAAACACATTCTCGGTAGCAGAACAGTACTTGGTGAAAGAATAGTAACTAAAAGAAGAGTCGATCCGCTAGCTAGTGATCATTAGTTTTCCATGCACCCTCCAAAAAAATCAGTTTGTTTGATCAACTCTTCGAGCAGATAACTATCTGAAACTAGCATCATCAAGTCGCAGCAGCTGACAAGAAGGCAGGCACCCAAAAATGTAGCCTACTTCCTCTCTATCTTGACGGTAGCCACCGGCCTGCTCTGATTTCGTATTAGGTTGGCACCCTGCTTTCCTTGATTGCTGCCACCATGCAACTCCCGTCCCTGTTCAGTGAATGCAATGCAGTTAGCTTTACATGTTATTATCTGGAGAAATGGGGAAGACTAGATCAGAAGTGTAAGATAGGTTTATCAGATCAAAACCCGATACATGAATTTGGATATGCAGTCCTCGCATGCTAAGCTAATCTAACTACCAGTCTACCACTGACATTGAAAAATCACTGCCAAGAAGTGACCCAGGATATGCATAAGATAGTTGACCACTGCAGTTTCTGAAACAAACCTGACGTGGAGCTCGCCGAGCCACTGCAGACGGTTCAGAAAGCCGAGCCTTGGGCGGAGGTAAAGCTAAGATCACGGAGGGCGCAGGAGCGGCAGCGGCAGAGGTAGCCGGAGCTGCACCAGGGACTCCAGGTGCAGTGCCTGCTGCGGCCGGCGTCACGCCACCAGTTACAGGAATAGCTGTATCAACATATGCCAGAATACCGTCACGCTCCATCTTGATTGGCAGATCACGGGGAGCAACCATACCACCGGGTGGGAGTGAATGTGACGCACGGCAGCCTATGGTGTTTGCCGCGGGGGCCGGCGTTGCCTGGAGAGCGCGGAGCAGCAGGGGCCATTGATCTTGCCGGCACAGGCTGGTGTCTATCTCCAAACGTTGCTGTCGTTGAAAATGCAGCTAGGTGAGGAGCTCGAGCTCTCATGACGCCATTCGGCGGCATACCGCTGCAGTTCGGCTGGGAAAGGGGCAGCGCAAGGTAGGCTGGAGGAGCAGTGAATACTGAGCTTGCGTTGAAGTTGGTGCCGTTGGCGCTGGTGCTTGTCATAGTCGGCATTGTCGGCCGGTGTCTGTCTCCAGCCATTGATGCCATGGCGAATGCAGGCCGATGAGGGGCAGGATCTCTGCAGATGCTATGTGAGAACGTACCGCCGTCGTTCGACCAGAATGGCGGTGTCACAGGAGGAACAAGAATCGCATTGGAGCTCGCACCATGGTCTTTTCTCCAAGCTTTTGCCATGGCCATCACTATCTGAGGTTGCTGCGATAGGTAAAGGGGGGGGGGGGGGGGGCTAGGAACACTATATGAGGGCATACCACCGTAGTTTGGCTCAAAAGTCGGCGCCGCACGACGAGCCGGGACAGACGGAGTCATCCCGGGGTGCATCGCCGTGGTGTTGCTCGCTGTCAATTTTGCCTCATCGTGAGAAACAGGAGTAGCAGCGTTTGTAAGGTCTTTTTGTTTCGGTCTGTTTTTGACTTTTGTTTTTATTAAAATCTAGAAATTCGAAATTCAAATAAACGGGTTTATTAAAAAATAGTCTCTGTAGAACACAAAAGTTTACTTCTGAGAAAATAAATTAGAAATTAAGAGTAGCTTTTTAAGAAATAGTGTGCTGAGAAACTAAAAGATTATTGTAAATTCATCAGCTAAAATCCAAAACAGTTTTTCAGAAAAACTAAAAACACAACTTTTTAAAAAAGTCAAAAACAGAAGACCAAACGAACATGCGCTAAGCTGCTTTCCTTTAAGGTGTTTGCTGGTAACAAGTGAAACATTTTAATGGTCATCTCATCGATGCTATGTTGGCATGTAGAGTGCAATGCTCGTTCAGTCGTTCGGCTAAGCAAGCAGTGAGTCCGAACATATCATGATCTAATTAATATTTGGGAGCAATACGTAGTTACCAGTACTCTGTTCTCTTTTCCTCCAAGATCTTTTGCAGCGTGTGAACCTCTTTCGACCACTCGAAGTCCTGCTTGTTCTTCGCCGGCTTTAGGTGGTTAGCCTCCAGAATTCCGACGATGCTCCGGTTTTTGTGTTGTGATGCACGAACTGGCAGGAAGGGCTGGAAGGTTATTGAAATTGAGTTGGTATCAAGATTAGTGTCTGTGCCACAGATGCAAAGTTCTGCATTGTATAGATTTTATGATTGTTTTTCTTTTAAAAATTGGGAGTATGAACAAAACAGGAAGCTCTGAAGCTCACCAAGATAAGGCGCTGTTTATGATAGAAATAGAATCGATCCGTGTTATCATCTGGTGCACCATCTAAGAATCGCATCATCTGAAATGAGTGAAACAGACAGACAAATGAGAAAATTAGGGTCAGGGAAGAGCTAACAACGATGAGTTGATAGAAATATAAACATTGATGTTAAATAAAAAAAGATATATTGTGTGCTTCACACTTAAACATTTTTCCTTTTTACGTGGAAGGTGTACACCCACAATCACACTAGCATACGCTAGTGCGTCCCCTGTCACAACTCACAACACCAAGAGGTGCTTCCCACGTTAAAACTATGTAGTTGCAGTAGTTGAGAAGTTGATGATTATTGAATTTATTATGTGAAAATTTCCCTTTCTTTGATTGACAAGCATGTGTCTACTTGCAGTGCTATGAACATGATCACCTATAGAGAAAATCAATTACAAGACAATGTGACATACCACTTCATCTTCCTTTTCTGCCGCACTGCTCTTATATGTGATGCATTGACTATACTTGAGCTCAGTCGCAAGGTTACGGCACTTAACCTCTTCTTCCCGAAGGATGATTTTGAAGTGCTTAGATAGTCCTAAATACAAGATGGAAACATAGGTCCGCAAAAAATGGCAATTCAGCAATATGTAAGGGAATGATTTGCAGAAATAACTTCTTTTAAAGCAGTGTTTGCATAAAAAGATTGTGTTTGTAACACTTGCCTTGAGAGATCTCATACATTGATATACCAAATGATTTTGATCCTCTACACCGTTGTTGTTTGTTGGCATTATTGCCGCACTAATTTTGATATCCTGAAATAAGCAAGCACAAGGAAATGATGAACCGTTTAACAATGAGAACTGTGTACAAGTAAGAGTTTATGAACTAAATGGGCATCCACCATGGTAAAAAAATAAAATAAATGCATAACACATTATAAGAAATCCATGACAACAGTAGACATGAAAAAGTAGAGAGGTACTTTTCAGATGTCATAATGTAACATTGAAATACAAATGATAAATCGTAAACTAGTATTGATACAACATTGACAATTCAAATACTTATCCTATAATATTAATCAGTATTCAACTATTACCTTCTTGTCAGTGTCGAAGTCGACCTCCAAGTTGCCTCGAGTGTTGTGCGATAGGTTGAACACAATAATTTTTGTTCCATGTGGACCGACATCGTTAAACTATTCAGCTCAATAGAAGACA
This sequence comes from Phragmites australis, assembly GCF_958298935.1. Taxonomy (NCBI): domain Eukaryota; kingdom Viridiplantae; phylum Streptophyta; class Magnoliopsida; order Poales; family Poaceae; genus Phragmites; species Phragmites australis. The sequence continues at coordinate 31,272,780 of NC_084929.1, read as the reverse complement.
CATCAACAAACATTTCAGTGCTTAACTTTTTTAAGTCCATCTTTGCAGCAAATCCATTAACACAATAAGGTTTCAAAAACAATGCCAGTAACATAATTAAGATGGCATGTCGAAACTTGTCAAAAATCTCAAAATTTACATTTCGTAGCAGCTCTTCTTCCAAATTGTAGGGCGACCATTGCAACAGCGTTGACATATTGAGAGAGAAGTGCCCTGGCTCGCGCTCATATCTTATGATTCCACCTGTCATTGGATCATATTTGTAATGCACTTAAGGCAAGAGAAAATATATTATGTCACCAACAATTCTGTTCATAGTCAATAGTAAGAAAAAATAGTTAATCATCATACAACATGGTCAGAGGTAAATGAGCATTGTGTGTCACACACATACCATGGGTCCTATGAGGTGTTCTGGACATGTATCATCTCCGGACACATGAGAGAGGAGCTCAATGGATTGTGTAGGCTTTCTGGAACCAAACAAGAAAATCATGTTAATTCAACCAAAAACAATGATACCAAATAATTAATATTTGGGAGCAATACGTAGTTACCACGGCCTCGCCGCCAGCGAAGAAGTAGCTTAGCTGGTCATGGAGGCAGAGCATGACGCCGGCACACACCACCGCCATGGCGAATGAGAGTGATGTCACCACCACCACTGAGAACGTCGCCGCCCTCGGTTTGCTCGCGCCCAGCTCATTCCCCACCTGATCTTTGGATAAGAGATCTTCACCACATAGACACTGATGAGGAATTGGAACAACTAGTGCTTCTATGGGAGGCGCTACAAGTTTCAACCATCGATGAGACAATGCCAAACACCATTACATGGGATGGACAAAGGATGGTATCTACACGGTGAAAAGTGCATATAACATCAATTCACCGGAATGACGAAAAGATATAATATGAAAAGTGTATGGCAGGCAAAGATCAAGCCGAAGTGCAAATTCTTCACCTAGGTTCTCCTACAAAACAAAATCCTAACGGTGGACAACCTAGCGCGAAGAGGATGGCCACATGACCAATTATGCAAGCTATGTCATCAAGTAGATGAAACCCCGTACACTTATGTAAAGACTACTCATTCACAGCGGCAGTGTGGACTCGCATTGTAAATCGAAGGGGCCTCCAAGAAGTACTAGGCTTGAGCGAGCACCCGACATTAAGAAGATGGTGTCAAGAAGCAAACAGGAGGATTGAAGAAGATCACATAAGCGAATACAGTGGAATTATCATATATTTTTGGTGGAATATTTGGAAAGAGTGTAACAGAAGAACTTTTCAAAATGAAGCGAAGTCGGTAGAAGAGGTAGCCTACTTGATCAAGAATGATTTAGAACAACGGCGTAGAGCCCTTGGTGAAGGAAATTTTGGGGGCTAAACTGACACCTGATTTCAACCTTATTATTTTTCGGCCTTTTTTTTCTATCTCAGTCTGCTCTGTTGTTCTTTCTGTAGTGCCAGTAGAGTTGGGCCACTTATGTGTTGGTAGCCTAGCACTCTTCTTTTTTTCTTTTTCCTTTCTCTCCCTAAAAATATTTGATGAACTTCTTCTATGAAAAAACCGGCAAGGCTTACGCTGTCTTTTCGAAAAAAAACAATAGCCAAAAGGGTGAAGTTTGATGGAGAAAAAACATTTACAGCCCATACAGGGGTACAGTACGGAGAGGTAATAGCATCCCTTTTTTTCTGAGGGCATAATAACATTCGAAGTTGCAGCGTGCGAATTCGACAAGTTCATCGCATAATTCAGGTTCAGCTCGGGTAAGACCGACGGGGCCCAGTCAGACTCCATGCACAGGCACCAGTTTCAGTGAGACCTCAACATGTCCATGCACGTGAGCCTTCGTCTGATAAATCCTTAGCTCCTGGCTAAAATAGCAACGCGGTCGCAACTTTCAACACACATTACCCGGTTCACTTCTGACATTTCGAATTTTCAATACAAAAATCCACCCGTGATCCAAGAAGCAGCACCAGGCTGACCATGAATCGAGCGCGACCGTGGATCTCACCGCGGCAAAGCGGCAGTCCCCAGCACTCGCCGTCCTCGGCGGCCCGGCCGTTGTGACCGTGCCCGCGCCGCCTACACCGCATCAAACCACCAAGAACTCACCCCGCAAAGGCTACAGCGGCCCCAATCCGAGGGCAAGAACCCGAGGGAACGATTTTGCCTGGTGCCCAAACTCCAACCATGGCTACGCGCGGCGCCGGCGGCCCGGCCAACCGCCGAGGCGACTCCGGCGGGTTCAGGCGGAGCCGTGGCACCTCTGGGGCTGCAGTTGAGAGAGGAAGGCAACGGTAGAATCAATCTCGGGGAAAAGTTGTGGCCACCTAAGTTCTAGTCTTTTTTTATGTGAATTTGAGTTTCTATTTTAAAAAATAATTGCGTGCATTCTAAATGTTTTGATATATTATTTTTGTAGAGACTATAAGTTGTATTTCCATTATTAAAAGAAGGAAGAATAAAAGTGCAAAATGCAGTTAGCAGTGAGCACCCCTGGAGACGTTTCATTTGATAAGACTTCATTGCACGCTGCGTGCACAGGGCGTGGCGCCGAGCAGACCGGTCGGCTCCCCAGTCGTGCGGTGCCGGTGCCCGAGGCGGCGGCGCCCGTGCGACCGATCTGCTCGACTTTGCAGTGCGCACATGCTGCTGATTTGTGTTCCTGACGGAGCGGGACGTAGAGATGGTTAAATGAGTCACTTGGGTCGGTTCGGTTTGGCACGGTCGGAACAGCTTAGCTACTATAACAGGTCATGTCGTGTCGGTCCGTGTGCCTCCCTCTCGGTTCACGGCACGGGTTGTCGGTCATCGTGCCATGCTGAGTCGGTCCGGGTACGATATCACGGACGGCCGACTATAAAATTAAAAATATATATAGAAAATAGAAAATAGTCGGGTCTATACGTACCGGGCCGTGCCGCGCACTCGGCACAGAGACGACCCGTAGCCTCGTGTCGTGCTATGGCTGGACCGTGCCTACAGTGTCATGTCTCGAACCGATCCAGTAGGCACGGTCTATTTAGGTATCTTTAGTGGGACGTGGTGTCTTTTGCTGGTTGCTGAATTTGTAGTTTCGCAGATGAGGAGGAACAGAAACGTGAAACGCAGGGAGGCACTCCGGTCGTTGCTTCGTTCCACGGCCATGCCGGTCGGAGCTTCATTTACCGAGCACCGCACGCTGGTTCAAAACCAATCTACGTGGCGCGCGCGCGCAAGTCGAGTCGCCGTTGCTCTTTGCATGCACGAGGCATCCTCCGTCACGAAGCGGCGCGCGATCGCCCCTGAACCTTCGCCATGGCCCAAGGGGGCATGGGGCGCCGGGCTGACCGGCCGGCTACCGAGTCGTGCGGTCTGCCAGCTCGATCGGCCGTGCACGCACGCTGCTGATTTGTGCTCCTCGTTGGTTGCTACCATGAGACATGTTGACTGCTGAAGAACTCCGGATTGCTTGTTTCTGTAGAGTCAAGAACTCCGAAGTCTGAACTACACACGGCTGCTGATCCACACTAGGGATTTCTGAACTTGGGGATTTACCGTGTGCTCTTTTGCACTTTTATTTGTTCCTTTTCATTTTCTTTGTATCTTATTGTATTATCATTCTTTTTATTGAAGAACTCTGAAAATGGTTATTTCAGGTGTAACATACAGAAGGTCTTCACCTGTCAAAGTGACAGAGAGCACTGTGAGCATTTCATTCCAGGATTTAGCAGCTATCCTCCGCACACTGCAACCAGTCATCAGCAGGCGATAAGCGCAGAGTGGAAATTGGGTACTATAATTATTCATTCACAGACCTCCAGAGTTTTGACAACATAGAAGACCTGTTATGCTCATGTTCATACAGCACTGAAACAACAGAATGTTACACATGACACATTATAGCACAGAGTTAAAACAAAGTGCAATTCTTGGCAAGTGGCAACACCTACAGAAACACGAGCGAAGTGTTTTTCTGAAGCTGAAGTTGGGCAAGAAGAGAAGAAAGCACGGTCATCACTGCTGCGGCAGATCTGCTGGTTTGCTTCCATCATCAACTTCTTTTGCTTTCCAGCCCAGTCCAGGATGCGATGGTTCTTCTCTCTCGCCTTCGAAATCACGAGCATCCCGTAGAGAGGCCTCGAAGTCAGTTGAATCTACTGCTGTTGGAAGGAGGCTACCGATGTCGTCTTTCGCTCCAAACCCGCCGGCTCGCACCACATCCTCAGTGGAGATGGCAGCTTCCATGTTCACATCTCCAGCCTCATGGACATTAACCAGGCTGATGTTTCCAGCATCTGAATCTGAAAACTGTTTCAAGGTCTCTTGATCTTGGCTCGGAACACTGTCTGTCACTGCATCTGCCTTCTTTGGTTGTGCTTGTTGTTTGTTGCCGAAGTTCTTCTCATCCATGCCTGGGATGAGTTGGCACATGTCAGATTTCTAGGCAAGAATATCACAGAATGCACAGCAATAAGAATGCTCAATCAGAACTCTTCATTACTTCCGGAGGATGCCTAATCACACCAGGTCTCTTGGAGACTTGGAGATGCACAAGTAGTGTTATGTAGATCACGAGATGTACAAGTAGTGTTATGTGGATCACGAGATGTACAAGTAGTGTTATGTGGATCACTGACGCCAAGGAAAAGAGCCACATAAAACTAGTTCCTGCTAGAACTATAAAACTAAAATCCTCTCCGCATACTGAGGATAATGTACTGTCAGTTTTGCTTCCGACTGGTTGCCCTGAATATCCACTGGAGTAAGGTTTTCACCATAACTAGACTATTTTTTGACACAAACTAACCAAAATGTCAACCAGTTTAAATATCACAAGAAATTCCTAGCTTGTAGTGATTCGAAGTGTGACATCTTCCACTACTCATTAAGGAGGAACCCAAAAAAAAAATGTTGCCCACTGACCTTAAACAGGAGAGCTGGACCTCCAAATCACGGATGGTTAGCAGCTTATCCAAGAACTTCTTTCACATGAGGACGTCAGCATATAAATCCTAACTCATTACCTTTTGCTACTTTAAGCACACAAGTTAGAAATTTCCAGCCAGATTATGAAGAGGCCCATTCAATAACTACTTTAGACAACTTGTGGGCCAGGTCTAATTCAGTATAAGCTATGGCAACCACAGAGTTCAGTCAACTTGTGGGTCAGTTCTAACACAGTATAAAGCTGTTACAATCACAAGAAGAAAAATGCTAGACATCCAATGGAATCCTCACTCCAACAATCACCAAAACGTTGTAGTACTTCAATTAGAACAGACGGGTTGTTTTCTGTCCAAACAATCCCAACGTTTTTCCCTCTCTCTCAGCAAAAGGACATCGAGAAATTCCCCCAGGTCTCCCACCTTCCCTAACTCGATTCCCCACTGCAGCTACAAATCAAAGCACGCCGACCGCGTCCAAACTCCTATTTTGCAAGAAGAATACCTTCATGCGATCGATCAAGATGCCACCCTCAGTCACCCACCAATCATTAGGGTAAGCAACCCGAACTAGCGCGCTGTGCGGGATCAAACTAGAAATTAAACAAAATACAAAGGAATCATCGCACTCACCGGGCTGATGCGGAGGTTCAACAACGGAGGAGGGAGGAATTCAAGAACCCGCCGCCTCTACTCGCGTCCTCTATGCTACGCTTCGGCCAGGGCGTGGAATCGTTTCCCAGCTCACCAGGATGCTATACTGTTCTCAGTTCTAGTCACGGACTGGATCGCCACGTGTGCAGCGGAGGTGGGTACGTGGCGCCATACCACATTCGAGCCCAATGGCTCGGTGGGCTGGACCAATGTATCTTTTCTTTCAGATGTTAGTGGGCCGGAACTTTAAGTGATTTTTTCTCCTTTGCTTGAGACGTTTTTGTGTTTTCGTTACCTGCAAAGTGCAGAGAGAGAGAGAGAGAGAGAGAGAGAGAGAGAGAGAGAGAGAGAGAGAGAGAGGGAAAGCTTTCCCGCATGCGTGTCGAACTGTCGATCCATAAGCAGCTCCATGAACGCAGAAATACGCAACGAAGCAGAATAAGCACAGAAAGAGCCGCACAAGCATAGCGAACCAATGCACCATCAATATCGGTTCTGAGATTTTGATGGCTCGAAGCTAGTGAAATAAAAAACAGGGCCTATTAAATTGGAACATTAAAAAATAATTTATAAATTATAGAGATAATATTTAGTCTATTAAAAATTAATATATAAATTAGCATGTGGTGACGTAGAACTCTCAAGAATTTGTATCTGTGAGACCCTAACCTATTGCTGACAGAGATAATAATAATCTGATTACTACAGAAGTAAATCAATCAAGTCATCACATGTGCTGCCGTGCTAATTGCCTAATTGTACAATTGATCAAGTCATACTGCAAAAGTGCATGTTGCTACTTGTTAATAGGTAAACAGGTTGTATGTTTGCTACTTTGCTTGCAAATGTGCAACCGTGCGTTAGTCAGATGTCAGATGAGATCATGAGAAACTAAAAATTACCTTGAGACTTGAGTCCTGCTGCAACTACAGTCCTGCAGTGTGCAGAGCGGTTTCAGCGGGAGCGATTCACCGATCAGCGCTTGCTCACGACGCGATCGCGGAACAGAGCTCGAACTCCTGTCGGCTAGCTCCATCCGAAAGCGTTATCATCGAGCTCCATGCTCATCCGCAGCGAGCGGCGGACTTGATCGAGTCCTCACCATGTCCGATCAACGATTCACCAGCGACAGACTTGATTGAGTCCTCACCATGTCTAATCAACGATTTGTCGATTCAACGTCTCAGTGATTCACCAGACGGGCGAGGGGCGACCGCCGCGACGACAACCACTAGACATGAGACGAGGTCACGAGGAGACGAGAATATCAGACACGAGTAGCCGACCAGGTTCATGACTACACAGAGATTCGTAAGACACGATTATACGAAGTCGTCGAACAGGTTCACTGTCCACACGATATGGCCTCTGCCTATAGCCTATGGGGGGCTATAGGCTGATACATATTTGCCCCCCTCTCCCCTCTCAGGGCCGGCCTTGTGCACCACTAACATCAAAAAAATCACGAACCCAATGTGCTCGACAACGATGACAAACACCCATAATGCCACGTACCGACATGCGTTGTATACACACGGACCAAGTACGCACGTAGTATAGGTACTCAGTCCATCAAGCTTTTTCTTCTGATTAATACAACAGGTCGTTCCCCTATCGGTTCATAAAAAAAATTATACCTAGTATAAACATAGTCACAGCGCTCTAACAACGAGCAGCTCGCACGAAATCAGTCTCTGAACCAGCGCCCTAAGCGGCTAAGCCTAGTAGGATCCCGCCGACGCGGCGAAGTCGACGTGGTAGACCTCGCTCATGCCCGGCTGGAAGAGCCCGAAGTGTTGCTCCACGCCCTCGGGCTTCTGGTTCTCGTTGAACATGGCGAACAGGTACGTCTCCACGGCCATCCCTGGTCTTCGCGGCGTGCCGGCCCCGACGTGCCGCACCACGTTGTTGTTGTACGCCGCCGCGTTCTCCACGCTGGCGCCCACGCCGCCGCCTGACGGCCACCCGGTCTCCGACACCACCAGCTCCAGCCCCTGCGCGCTGGCCTTCTCCACCGCCGCGTGCGTCGCGTCCACGATCGCGTCGAACATGTTGGTGTACACCACCCCGCCGTCCGTCACCGACGACGCCGCGCCGGACTCGGCCGACAGCAACGCGTAGCCCAGGTCCACCTTCTCCGCGTTGGTCGAGTACGCGAAGTACGGTACACATTCACCAGCAGCGGCGCGCCCTTCGACGACAGGTAGGCGACGATCGGCGCCATCACCGGCGCGGCCGCCTCGGAGAACACCCCCTGCGACGGCGGGTACGACGTGCCGAGCACGGACGTCGCCACAGCCGTCGTGACGGGAACGCCGCTGACTCCCGCGGACCGGAGCGCGGACTCGAGGTTCTGCATGGCCGGGAGCACGTGCGCAGCGGTATCCCCCGGGATGACCTCGTTGCCGGCGTTGATGTACCGGAACTGGACGGCGCCGGCGAACGGCTGCACGTACGAGGCCACCCACGACGCGGCGAAGGACGCGTCGGACGCGAGGCGGGCCAGGTCCTCGTTGAGCGTGCCGAGGATGACGCCGATGCCGGAGCCGCGGAGCGCGGCGAGCACGGACGTGTCCGGGTGGAAGAGGCGCACGTAGCTGATGTTCTTGGCCTTGTACATGGAGATGACCTGCTCCGGCGGCGGCAGGTTGTTGCCCAACATGCCGTAGTTCACACCAATGGCGCCTTCAGCTCCTGCATTTCCACACCAAGAGTTAGACTAGATTACCAAAACAAAGCTGAATTTGTTCACGAGTCTCTTGACACCAATTCTCCGTTCGAACAAAACTTGCAAGCTTCAAACTGTAACAATGCTTGATAAAAAAATGATTAGGTATAAACTAAAAGCATTATGAAATGAAGAAAAACGTAGTAGGCTGTGACTGACAAACTAGCTTATCCCAAAATAGTGAAGGGAGTAGTTGGAGCAGCCAACAAATCTACAGGAGAAAAACTGGATCTACAAATTTTTCCAAGCTAATTCGGTGCACAACTCCACATCTTTTTACGTTTTTCTACCTAGGACTTGCAATGCCCAACTCCATCATTCACGCAATTTGGCGTAAAGTATGCAATCGATATATTCAACTTGGTGGCAAGGTCCAAACGTTAGTCAAAGATATGCTTGTGAAAAGAAGAGCATAACTTTCAGTTAAGATATTATAACAAAATCCAAATTTCTTTTGCGGTTGTAGTTTACTAGATTGTGTAGCTTAGGGGATGGATTAGACGACCAAATAGTCTCATATAGTTAGGTTCATAGCATCTCCAAGACGACAACTGCTAAGAACGACTAACTAAACAAGGATAAGATAAGAAAAATGTAAAATGATGCACGGGAGTTGAGCAGCTTACAAAGAAAATAATTATCTCGCCTCTAATGTTTTTCAGTACAGCCAGGATGGTATAGGTTGTCTGGTGCATGACCAAACGTGAGAAAATTTCCAGAATAAAAAGGATTAGAGAGAGATTACAGATGTTCATCTCTGCTATACTGGTACCCTGTCATATTCACATGAGATCAACAGCTAAAGATTTAAACATCAACCGAAAAAGGCTCTGCCGTTTTATTTCGTCACGCAAAAGTGTGCTTAGCAGATTACTAAACCGGGTGAGCTGTAACATCTAATAAATTATGAGAAAAGAATTTTATCTTGAAACTTAGGTAGGCTTGGCTAAGCTTTTACTCTCTTTACTGGCCGACATGGCTGTTGGTGAAAAGAGTAGAATTGGTCTAGTAGCAAAATACAAATTGGCCAATAATTATATTCAGTAATTTTACTGCATCAAACCAAATAATATAACATGTACTGTAACTAATTTGTAATGTGTATCTTCTCTTTTTCTACTTAAAACATTTGTTAATCCTTCCGTCGTGTGTGGTCTGCCGTCTCGCGTCCTTCATCCGCCCCACTCTCTGTCCGCTCGATCGCGCATCATGTTCGCGCATCCGTCCGATTCGTCCTTTGTCCGCCCGCACGGATCAAGCTTACTCTCCCAAACCTAGCGCAATAATCCGCCACTCCTTCGTCTGCTCCCGCATCCGGCCTCCATCCAATCTCGTGCTCCATCGGACACCATCCTCCTGCTCCTTGCCACCTCCCACTGCCCTGCTTCTCCATGCTGCAAGCCAGTCACCTCCGCCAGCCTCTGCATCGGACCGGTCCGCTGCTCCTCTGCTTGCTCATCCTCCTTGGTGACTCCACCCCTGCTTCGTCACCCAGGCGCTTGCCACCTTCTCTCACTGGCCCTCTCGCATCACCGCCCAGCCATTCTCCCTGGCCCTATCTCCAGCTCCACCACCGCCTCACCAGCTGTTGGATCCGTCGTTGCTTCTCCAGCCCGCCGGCATGCTCGTCGGCCTCTCAGGCCTTGCCAGCCCTCCACTGCGCTTCTCGGCATTGCCCTGGCGATGGTCGCTAGGAAACCAGTCCTTCTATTCAGCTTGTCGTCTTGGAGGGAGGAGACCGAGGAGGCCATCACCAAGCTTGGAATAACACAAGCAAGTAGAAAAGGCCACCCCTCCTCCTGGGTCCGATCTACGGCCTCATCGTCATGTCCCCGACCCATCTCGATTCCACTGCCGCCTCGTCGTCCCGCCACCTGATTTGTCAGCGTCGGTTCCGTCGTCACATCACCGGGACTTCCTCGCCATCTCAGGCCCCGATGACGGTTGCCGGTAAGCGAGTGTTGTTGTTCTCACCGCCATCGAGGGACAACACCAAGGAGGCCACCATCGAGCTCAGCAAAATCGCTTTCTCTCTATCGGACCAGTTGCGGTCCCGACGACGATGGGTCTGCAGTTATGCACCCCTGCTCTTAGGCTAGGGTACGGTGCATGGCAAAATTGGTGCGGTGGCTTGCCCTGGTCAGTGCCCCTTCCTTTCCTCTCAGTTCCTTTGTCATAATTTCTCCTGTTTTCTAGCTTCTACACCAAATGTTGCTTAGATTAAGATTTTATGGTCTATACACAAACACAGTTACCATGAATTTGATAATTTTGATATGGCTACATGATAGCAAGTTTCAATAGTTATCTGCTTTAATGAAAATGTCATTGCTGAACTTAGATGTTTGTTTCCTCAGAGTGCTCTTGATTTTCTTTAGGTCGTCCTGCTTGAAATTTGTTATGTGACATCACAACATTGCTTTGCTCCATGATATATGGAGTGGTGGAGGAGGTAATCCCAGTTGGCTGATTATTAGTTCCCATAAGGACTTCGATTGCATGCTTCCAGGTATCCAGTGCAGCAACGACTATTGCACACTTCTGGGATGGACGACAGTGGAGGCTATGGGGGGGGGGGAGCATGAACATCAGGCGGAGGAGCTCATGAGGGATGAGGATGCTGGCGCTGAGGGACTGCGCCACTGTGGGAGGATGCTGCCGCCTAGGGGTTGAGGATGTAGAGAACAACCGATGAGCCCACCCGCTGAGCTGCTCAGCACACAGGGTGTCATGCTGCCTGGTCAGCAGAGCCAAGTTGGCTGCTGGTAAGCTCTGCCGTCTCCTCTTTCTATTTGCACACCAATGTCAGGGTAAGGTTAGATGTCACTGCTACCTTTCAGTTGTGATTTTTTAGAATGGGAATCTGGGAAAATGAAAGTGCATCTAGCCCTTATGTGTGGTTTTGGTAATTAATGGCAATACCTATGGACTAACAATAGTGTTGAATTTGTTAGTAGGTTGTTCTATAGGTAATGCATTGAGAAATATGCATGAGCTATAGGTAAATGGGGAGATTAAAAATGTATCAAGATGAATGAGCTCTAGGTGATGCTCATAAGGAGAAGGAAAAACTTAATAAGATTGACAATAAACTTGAAGATTAAGTTACTTGTGGAGATCAAGTAGCTAAAGGTATGACATTGTCAATAGAGTTTTATGGACTAACCCGTATGCTATATGCTTGAGAATGAGTGGGGTTATGTTCTATGTGAAGATTGACAATATGCATGAAGGTAATAAGTTACGTGTGGAGATAAAGTAACTTAAGGTATAAAAGTTATCAATTAAGCAAGACTCAGCTGCGATGGACTATCCGTGGCGAAGGGCAAGCAATGGCTTGGCATCGAAGGACCAAAGCAGTGGTGAAGAGCGAGTGAAGGCTTTGCGCCAATGGACAGCGTGAGGCCATAGAAACTTATGAATGATTCGCATCAATCATATGAAGAATCAAGAAGAGATGGAGTGAAGATTATATGGAAGTTGGCAACCCTCAAGGTTTGAATGAAAGAAGAGGTACTTGAAAGTTATTCAAAGGCTCAAAGTGGTTCAAATGAGTTTTATCTTTGAATTTGTGTATAGATATGTCGCACTATTAAGAGAGATGCAATGTAGAGCTAATTGTCATATCTCAGTGATCAAGAGTTTCTAACCAAACCCAAGTGAGAGTTCTTTTTAGAAATCCCGGTGTGGAAAGTGTGGAAGTGTCCGAATTGGGTTTCGGAGTGTTTCTAATTTGATACAATATGTTTTAGGTTATGAATTCAGTTGGGATGTGTATCCCTCTGAATAAGCTTTTCATAGAGTCCAAAATCATCGAAATCGGACTTCGGGATCAAAAGTTATCGTCATTTTTAGAGAGCCAGCTGTGCTGGACCTGGATACTCTGGGTTGACTCGGATTCCCCGGGTTGTCTGGAGTCTCCGGGTGAGGTTCCGAGGGGAAGTCTCGGTTTGGGGCTGTTTAGCTCACCCGGAGTCTTCGGGTGGACCCGGATACTCCGGATTCCGGAGTCTTCGGGTTGAGCTCTGGCCAGGAGTTCTCGGTTAAGCTTTCCTGTGCCAACTTGGAGTCCCCAGGTTGACCCAGATATTCCAGGTCAGTACAAAAAGTGCTGTAACAGCTAATTTTTAGGGGTTGGGTATTTATACCCCTCACCCTATCCTTTAGAGCTGCTGCAAGGGTACGAAAGAGAACATTTTTAGAGCCAAAAGAACTCCTTCCCACTCTATTTTAGTGAGAAATTTGAGAAGAAAAGTGAGTTAGGTTGAGAGATTGAAAGATTGAGTGCAAGTGAGATAAAATCCATTATTGAGCACTCGAGTTCATCGACAAGAAGTTCGTAAAACATTTATTACTCTTGGAGGTGAAGCCTCCTAACCGGCTAGGTGTCGCCCGATGAGCTCCCGTGCATGTGGTGAGACGCGGGAAAGTTTGTGAAGGTCAATCTTGCCTCTGTAAGGGTAGAGATAAAGCTAGTGGATCGAGGAAAGCGGTTGAAAGAGATCCGGCTCGTTGGAGCTTCCTCAACGGAGACGTAGGATTCATGGCGGTGAATATGAACTTCGGGAAACAAATCTTGTGTCTCCTCTCTTGTTTCCTTGTTCTTGTGTTCTTGCTCAATATTTATGCATATTACTCGATCTACTTGCTCATGTGAATTTGATTGTAGATTCTCCGTGGATCTACTTGGAATCATCACTTGGAACACGTGATTTCATTTGGTTTGAGCTAAAACTCTTTACCCGTTGTTCAATTTCAGTTTCGAGCTCGTTTCTGTACAGAACCCGGAGATTTCGGATTTACCCGGAGATTCTGGAACTGTAAAACCCGGAGTATCCGGATTAACCCAAATACTCCATGAACAGTATTTTCAGGATTTTTTTCATTAATGTTTTCTTGCATATTTTTTGTTAGAATTGAATAATTTTTATCAACTTAGGATTGTAACTTTCACACTTATTTAGGTGATTGTGCATTAGTTGAGCATAGCATATTTAGGTTTTTCACTTGTGAAAAATTCATTAGTTTATATTCCGCTGCAAGTTTAGACCAATGGTAAAAAGGGATGATTTTTTTTGAAAAACATCTATTCACCCTCCTCTAGGCGACATTATTGTACTTTCAGAAAATTATAGTACCTAAGAGCCCTCAATGACCACAAGGTTATTGATTGCAACTTGATAAACCAAATATTTTTGTTTTGTAGGTCACTGGCAAGTAATCATACTGAGATAATAAAACATATGTGATGTCTGCAATTACAGATTGAGGCACAACATAAGGCCTGGTAAATTAAGCGATACCATGCCATGGGATGAAGCACATCATTTTTGGTTGCTTTTGCTCCTTTCTTCATTTCCTGTCTATGAAGCTGGCAACTGCAAGTCCACTCGATTTTTGTAATATTCTACTCACACACAAAAATGTTTACTTATATATTGGTCCTTACACACAAAACTGTTAACTTAATGTTTTCTCTTAGAATATCAGGATTTGTTACTATTAATTTCAGTATTTATGTGAGCATTTCTATTGTGCTTTTGTTTAAGAAACTTTATATTTTTCATTCCATCAGTACAATGGTTAATGGACAACAAATTGCATTTTTGCTTTCCTCTTTTGGCGTAGTTGCTCCTTACATATATATTTCTTTTGTACTTCATAGAATCTAAATGCATAAATGCATTGACACAAAGATATAACACCAACATCTCGGTCAAATAAAACTTTATCTTGGAAAATTCTAATGCTTTATTGTACTCCCTTAAATATTCATCATGTTCACCAAACTATTTGTGCTTGGTAATCCACACCAATCTACTTGATTAGTCTTGCCACTTTTGATTTCAATAGGGTTTAGTGCTTTTCACACTGGATAATGGTTCGAGCAATATACTGATTAATGATAACTACAGCAATGCTTTTGTGAAATACTCTATTCAATAATACCTTTTTCATCCATTCGGAACTGCTCCATTGAATAGTAAGATATGAATTAACTAATCAACACTTATGTATTTAATAACAGTAGTGCTTAGAGACATATTTTATTTACCTGTCGATTCTACATAGTTTCCTAAGTAACTTGTTGATTTCTAGATTTTAACAATAACTATGATCTTTTCACATTGAACAAAGTATTATCCTGGGAAGACAAGGTTTAGTACAAAATGTTGAGGATAATTTTTGTCCAAATCCTATACTACATAGCAATTGTATTTGATGATTTTTGAGTGAAAGCCAGGTACATATTTTGTCTGATGAATTATCTTCAGATCATCATTTCTACCTTGATCTTGTACTACATAACAATTGCATTTGATGATTTTTTGAGTGAAACTAGTTCGTGTTTTGTCTGATGAATTATCTCCATATCATCATTTAGAGTTTTCCAAACCAATTTATTTTTCCAACATATTTTGTTGTTCTATTTGGTTTTATTATTGGCTTGAATGTATCATTTACTAAATGCCTAAATACATTTGTTTCCACTTCGTATTATGAACTAGATGGTTGATTGATTGGCTTTACTCGCGCCCACAGTAACGCACCCAACATGTGGTTTGCTTTATATTTTGTATCAGTTACAGCACACAACTGCACGAACATGGAATTTGCACTTCTTGTTGCCCTATAGGCTAGGATGTAAATTGGAGATGTTCTTTGAATTGGACAATATGCCAGTGATCAAGCCTATTTATGCTATCTTGGTGATTATTATTGCTTTCACACTCAAATTGCTAAGGTAACTAAAATATGACATGTGAATGCTGTAATTCAATGGGATCAACTGATTGGTGACATTTTCTATTGCAAACTGATCATTTTGAAAAAAAGAACATATATACGTGATGGTTGCATGTTCTAGTAATAAGCAGAAGGACCGAAGTACAAGATTATTGTGTTTTTGGCTTTCAGTTAAGAGAAGTATATAAAGTTACTTGAATTAATCCTTCCAGTTCTTGTGTGATTTAGGATTGTAGGATGCATAAATTGATTGTTGAAATAGATGTACGCTAATGTGCTCCCATTCAATTTGTTGTACAATGTGAATTTATTGATTGAGTCCTCTTATGTATCATTTGCAGTAGGATATCTTATTCCAGTGATGCAAAATAATAAACCATTCATGTGGCCAATTTGTCCTATTTAATGTTTTCTGGCTGGTTTTTTAGGTAAGTTCTCTGGCTAGTTTTCCAGCTAAGCTTTATGGCCGCTTTTTGTGGCCAATGTGTTCATAACCATGTGCTCGCCATATACTGTGTGGTTTACATGAAACCAATTTTTTCGGTGCCCGTTGCAACACATGGGTATTTAGCTAGTAAAAATAAGTTCACTACCCAAGTTTCGTCATGTTAGATAAAGTGCCAAATAAATACATGAAAAATCATAAAGAAATAGAAATAGACAAGGAGTGGAGAAAGAAAATTATGGAATCAATCATGCAATGCTTCCCTTCCCTACCCAGATTAGCTATAATTTCCTAAGAAGCACAACCAAAAACACAAAGGATAAAACTATCAACCGCCTCTAGGGCTCTACGGCCTCTACCAACAGGCAATAAACTATCTAAGCAACCATTTGGCGCCAACTTTATCCTAAGGTATTCCGTAACAGAAAACGTTATCCTAATGCGAGTGCGAACTCGAACCCAGAAAGATGAAATGAAGTTAAAAAAGCATCACCTAACCATTTAAAATGCTGGACCAGAAACATCGCAATGGAAAGAAAGGAAAGCATCAAGAAGAAATCTGAAATCTAACAAGATGGGTTATGGAAAAAAACTCTCCAGTAACCGAAGAAAACGGAAGGAAGAGTACCAGCGAAGATATGTATCATGAATTGAAGCAAATATAAGAAAGTTCAAGCAATTTATGTAAGATCATAAATCTCTCTCTCTCTCTCTCTCTCTCTCTCTCTCTCTCTCTCTCTCAAATAAGTTGTGCATCGTAAACTGAAGAAAGCAGACGAAAGGGTAGGTGAAGTGATCGCATAAACTGATCACCCTGAAAACTGCCGAGAACACACAGAAGGAAAGTATAAGCAAACCATAAACAGAAGTACAGGTGAACTAACCACATAAACAGAAGAAAACAAACAAAAGAAGGTACAGATGAACTAACACATAAACAGAAGAAAATAAAGGGAGGAAAGTGCAGGTGAACTGATCATCGACTAAACTCACCCGGAACGGTTGTCAAGCAGAGCAAGAACCCACAAGCAAGAATCCATGGTGCGATCACCTTGATCCTACCCGTAGTAGCGATCATCCTGGCACCACCACAAGCCATCCTTCAAAAAACCCTCTCTCTCATCTCTCATCTCTCTAAAACTCTCTCTGTCTCTACAAGTATGAATACTCCACCTCTCTCTCTTCCCATGGTGTGGCACCGTGATCTGTTCATATAAGGCATGGGCAAGTGCAACTTGCCCAGTTACGTGCGTGCAAGAGTGCCCCATTATCAAATGGGAAGCCAACCACCAAAAGACTCAACTAAACATCTGCACTGCATGCATGCGCGTGCGGTCAAGCGTGTGCATGCTTATGCAGCCGTGCTAGCTGATAAGTTGCGGTTAGATTTAGATGACCAAATCGACGGTGAGCTCATCCGCCAGAAGAGCAATTTTCCACGTGGACCTGATCCATGGTGCTTTGACCGTGTCTTTATAGAGCATGTACAATGTGATGTTTAGAGAAAGTGTTTATGAAAAAATCGGGGTTTTTTTCCTCAACGACACTTGTCTTTAGTCGGAGGGCAATATGGTTACTTAAGCATCACTGCTTATATTAGTGCTAACAAGATAGGTAATCATGTTTAAGCACATATAGTCTTTTTTAAACGTAACCGGTAGGAGAGCTGCCGAATTATATTAAAAAGGAGGAAGCCCGACAGACTCACTTATAGAAACAACCAGGCGGGGCCAATTGATGGCTGTCCCAAATCCAGAAAAATGCAAAAGGAAAAAGTGATATAAACTATGGACTAATGTCGTGACATGAGGCACCCTAAGTGGTGCGCCCCCGGCAAAAACCCATATTTCCGCCTCTTCGAGGGTGATGGTCAAGACCTCAACAACTGATTTCACCCTTCCCTCGAATGTGCGTTTGTTTCTCTCCTTCCAGATTCCCTACGAGACCAGCATTGTGAGCATCCTCAACACCTTCCTAGATGAGGGGATGCAATTTGTCATCATGGACCACCAAGCAAGGATTAATTTACTACTCGATTAGAACTTGGGGAGGATACTAGACTATCTTAGCTTCCTCTCCAGCCTTCGCCACACCCTTCTAGTAAAGGGGCATTCCGCTAGTAAATGAAGACAAGTCTCTTGGGAGTGCTTGCATAAAGCGCAGACAGGATTGCAAGGCCACTCTCTGCGGATGAGACGATTCACAGTCCATAGCCTACCTTGAACCATGAGCCAAGCAAAGAACTTACATTTCGGCGGCGCCTATACCTTCCAAATGAGCTTTTAGAAGTTCCAAATGAGCTTTTAGAAGTTCGTGCTGATTGACCATGTGAACATCAAGGAGTAAGCGGATCAAACAGTGTAGACACCCTGACCTAAGAACCTCCAAGTTATGGAGTCATGGATGTTAGGTTGAAGGTTGACCTCTCTGGTGGCCTTCCAAAGCCAAATAAATTGTAAAATATGTTCTCGTGATACTTGGTGTGTTGAGACCAAGTCACAAATCTATTGTTTTTGCACTAACGCCTCCTTTAGAGAACACCTCCTAGCACTAGAAGCTGCAAAGAGGAGATGGACACAGTCTTTGGGCCTGAGACCCCTAGCCCGAGAGTGCCAAAAGGACACCTTTTCACAATTGCCAATCAAGATGGAGGTGGCAGCCGTGAAGAGGAGTCTATCAAAATTATCACAAGGCACTTCCGTTCCAATCTAAGCCTTTTGCAGCGAATTTCATTCATGCCAGAGCCAACAATGCCTCAGCGCCCTGCCGAAGAGCTCAAGATCAAGAACCCTGAGGCCTCCAAGTGGTTTAGGCTTGCAAATCCGCTTCCAGTTGACCTTACATTTGCTGTCCGTGATAAGCATGTCGCCCAACCACAGAAATTGCCTCCTTGCTTTATCAATTTGGCGCAAAATTGAGGTTAGAGCTTTGATTACGGCCAGGAAGTGAATAGGTTGGAAAGTCATCACAGCTTTAGCAAGTCATCATGCATGGTGTTCCACCTTGAACGAGATCCCACCAGACCTGACAAGATGAGCTCCCCTGTAGGGCAAGGTGTGTGAGTGCCACGTGTGTGTGCAGTGGTGTGTGTATACACGCCGTAATATCGTAAGTTAAGAAACAGCTTGTCCTCCTTGGTCATGGACCCTGCATCTTGTCTAGGTGGACTTTGTAAAATATTAGTATGATATTGTGGTAAAGCCAAAATGCCAAAAAAAAATCTACAACTATAATTACAAAGTATATAGATTTTAGTAATTTACTCTTTTCTTCATCACAATAGAATCACAAACTACTTTCATGTGGATGAGAGCAACCATCCCAACCGGTGAATTGGGGACGACTCAGCTAAACATAAACTTACACTTGCACAGATGAACTGCTCAGATCGTCAGTATCTAGCTTGTGACAGAACTAGAACACAAAAATAACTAGATATCTCGCGCTGACTTAATAGGGGTCCAAGTGTATCACTGAAAAATAAAATTTTAACTAATGTTTTGTGCATCCTGTAGACATAAGTTATATTCATCCTATACTTCTAGCATTCTTTTAGGTTACAAACACACACGCTAACTACCTGTGCGCACCCGCGAGTCTTAAAACATGACTCGGACCCAGGTGGATTGGGGCGTGCCACTCCCACCCAACCACCGAGCTACAAGCTCGGACGCCCCGTGCTTCTAGCGTTGCAAGATGAACAAAGACACGCCACCGAAAAGCAGCCCAAGGCAGTCCAGACCCCCAAACTGAACGCAAGTAGTAATGGGCAGGCACTTCTTTTTCGAATCAAGTGATGGGCCAACGCGCTCGCGCGTCACTCACACCTCACAAGCATCCCGCTTGTCTTGTGAGGAAAGGGAGGCTGCGAAAACGATGCTATCTCTAATCTCTCTTGCTGCTTCAGCTTTTGAGTGAAGAAGAAGAGTTGGTCATCGTGTAGGCGTGTTTCCCTGTCTCAGCTCACCGAGTCTCACGCAGCTCTGTGAAGAAGAAGAAGTGCGTCTGCAGTCTGCACACGCGAGAACATCCGAGGGAGCAGCAGTGCTTGATGTCATGCCTTGATCCTTCAACGTGAGGCGATCTAACCAACCATCTAGGGCTGTAAGTGGGCCTGCCTCTGTTAACGGGCCTTCAATGGCGTGACGTACTAGGCTTGTAAGATGCTAGCAGGCTTCTGTTGGGCCTCACGTTCAATGTTTTTTAGCCCGTTCATGGGCTTTTGTCTTGATTTTGAGACTTTAACAGGCTGTGTTGGGTCTCATTTGACATACTTGGTCCGGAAGTGTTTCACGCTTCAGTAGCAAAACTGTTTGTGCTTCATCAATTCATTCATGTGGCCATGTCACTGGAGAGGAGAGCTTATCAGTAATCACTAGCTGTCAGACTCCAAAGCGATCACGACAAATACAGATCTTTATTCCGATGTAAATAATGAATAAAACTGAATAATAACAGTTGTATATACAGGCGGACATCAGCCAGGTAGAACTACATGAAATTGGGGCAAAAGTAGATCCTGGCATGCTAAATATCTCATCATCGAACTCGCTCTACATACAACACACATTTGAGGGCACGCAGAGAAGGATCTTGAAGACCTGTATGTAAGTTTGCATCAACACCTCCTGCAAGCTCACAGCAAATACTGCAGGACGAAAGAACATATCTCTAGGCATTGGCATCACATTTAGCTAGGCCAAGAAGAGATGGCCGGTAAAGAGACTGGCGCTGTGCCATCTCAATTCTTTCCCGTGGATCATACATCGATTCATCTCGTATTGCCTGGAGGATGGAATCCGTTGCGAGCTCTCTGCAGGCGAAAAACGAAACAATTTAAGGCGCCTGACAGTGACAGGACAGTAGAATTGTACCCAAGAAAACATTAACAGTGATAGTCTAAGAATATTTCAACCTCTTGATTAAAATTTTGTAAAGTGTTTTGAGTATCGGGCACAGCTCAACAGGAGCAACAGGCTTCTTGATTTCTGGATGCGTCACACTTAAGCTTCCCTGGCTCAGGAGTTCATAAAATGCATTGACTGCAGAAACACCCTAAAATCACAGAAATGGTCAGCATATATAGCTACCCCATACCAAAAACCCACCCAGAAATTAAGCAAACTTAACACTATTAAGATGGCAGAACGAACCTGAATAGTCCCTTTGCCTTTGATGCTGTCCCCCATTTCCAGAGTCAGTTCCCCCTTTGCTAACTTCTGCCCGTACCATGCATTACGACCTTTCAGCAGTGTGACGTAAGTATCAGCTAATAAAGGTCCTGCAAGTTTCTCAGGTTCTTTCGCTAGGAGGTGGGTGATGTATATCATTTCAGACGTGCAAAGTGAAAAGTACACTGATTTGCTGGTTGCACTCTCATTGGTAAGTGCCGCCACCATACCTACATGATCATAAGATGTTCAGCAACGCAATGGAAATATCGAGCTCCAGAATAATTAGGTAGAAGGTGATAAAGAATATGTAAACATATATGGAAAGTCGGATTTACATTTTTTAAACCATGACATGAGAGCTGTGCATACCGTATTAACAATAGGGTGATTCTCTGTTGTCTGACAAATCAAGCGACATTGCATTTGCCAGAGACAACAGCATTGCAACATATGAAGAATGCAAATAGCATACTTCATGAAATGTGTCAGAAAGTATTGAACATAAGATGCCAAAATAGCAATTTTTTAGTTTGATGTTAAAAAATGCCATAATTTTGTTTGAGTATCTGATGTGGGCTGGAAAAAGGGAGGACCCGAATGATAGTTCCATTTCTCCCGGTTAATGTTTTTTGAGTCAATCTGAACATGAAGGACAGCAAATGGAAACTTACCAGCACCAATGGCATATACATTCTTTAAGCCACCCATGACTTCATGAGTAATGAGATCATTATTATCCCATACAATGAAATGGGGCTGCCTCAAAAATTTAGCAAGAGGTTTCCTCCACTTGTCAGCTCCACATATGCGAGCGTTTGCATACTCTTTGTTATAAATCTCAGAAGCAATGTTTGGGCCTCCAAGGTACAGAATATTCTCCAACAGAACTCCAGCTGCAATAAAAATCCATGATCAACAAACCACAAACAAAAGCCAAAGAGTACAACAGGGGGAACACATAAATGCATGTAAATAACATTCGGAATTGAGATAAAGAGCACATGATGTCAATTTCAGTTCGGTAAAACAAAACCAGGAAATGGATCACATGTGATGGGCAGAGACCAAAACACACAAATTTTTTTGGAAACAAGGCTACTAGCCCGGCTTTATACAGAAAGCCACAGTTCTTACAAGAATGAAGGGAAAAGGAAAGGTCAACATTCGGCAACAGCGATACAGACAAAACGCATCACCAGGGGGAGCTCCACCCTCCTACCACCATCCAAACTACCCGAAACAGACTTCAAAACATCATAGGACGAATGGCTTGTAGATGCAGCCACACTTAGCAGCTTACGCACGCCTGAGCCGACGTGCCACCTCCCTGATTCTCACAATGCCTGTCTCCACTTTCAATTTCTCATGATGGAGTAGCAATATCTTCCACTGCTGTAAAGTAAAAATTATTTTAAAAAAATGCTAGTTGGTTTAGAGAGCAGTTTTCTCTCAATTGCCATTTTATTCCTCACCCTCCACAAAATTACCCCCAAACCGAAAATAAGAAACTTGTTCTGTTCCTAAGGTCTACCTCCTAACCAGTTGATTGAAAAATCCTCCAAAGAAACTGGAATCCTGTGCCATCCTAAGACATCTTTCAAAACACACCACATAAACATAGCCATAGGGCATGAAAACATTATATGGTTGCAATCCTCCACTTATCCACATAAAGAGCAACCAACTTCACCAGACTATTTTCTCCTTTTGAGCTGCACAGCAGATTGTAACTTGTCATGGTACATCTGCCAAAGAAAAATCTTCACCTTCAAAGGCAGTTTAGACTCCCACACCTCCTGCATTCTTCTATTGATCACCCCTCCAAAGCAAATTTGCTTGTAAAGAGATTTTGTTCTGAAACTACCATGTTTCTCCAAAGCCCATATTACCCGATCATCCTCCAGTTCCAGATTCACTTTCTCTAGTAAAGACATCAAATCCTGCCATTGTCTGTCCTGATCTTCTCATAAAGTCCTTCTAAACTGAATATGTCATCCTTCCTCAGTGCGCATATCCACCACCTTAGCTTTTGGATTATTACATATTTTATATAGGTCTTGGAAAGCCACCTTCAGAGGAACCTCACCCAACCACACATCAGACCAAAATAAAGTAGCTTTACCATGCTAAATTCTGTTACATGTACAGAAGGGAACCATGGATTGCAGAGCAAACATAACACATGGGCATTCCCTTAGCTGCAAGATGAACCATTTGGTAAGGGGCTAACGGCATTAACTAGCTCTCCAAACACTCAACGACAGACAGAGAATATGATATATAACATCAACCATGCAATAAATATGAAGGTCTGTAGGTACAGACCAAGATTAGCCAGAAAAATTCATCAGGAACATTCCAGAGCTGTTGTATCTTGATCCAGGTGAGCAGCAATTAAATCTTTCTTTAAATTTGTTAGCGGTACTTCGACAAATATTACAGCTACGAGATTAACGAAACTAGTAACCCAACGATCAGATCATAGTAGATCACAACGAGACTTGAGCAAAGAACTCACTTGCATTGCTGATCATCTGCGTGGGTGTAATGATCCGGGGCACGGTGTCGAGCGACGCCTCGATCCCCTTTGCCAGCGAGATGATCAGCGGCGGGCTGATCCGCTCCTTCCAGTACCTCCCGATCTCCCCGAAGACCTCCCGGGTCTCCGTGGACGGCAGCCCATTGACGACGATGTCGGCGTCCCAGACGGCCTCCTGCAGGTTGGTGACGACCTTGAGCGGGCAGAGCGGCGTGTCAAGCATGTTGAGGCAGAATCCGTCGCGGAGGATCTCGTCGGCGTGGAGCGTGCGGTCCCCGAGTCGCGCCTCGACGTACTTGAGGTAGGCGCAGCGGCGGATGAGCCTCCGCAGCACGTCCTCGCTGGCGTTAATGACCTCGAAGAGGCGCTCGGCGTCGGCGCGGTCCACGGCGCGCCCCGCCCGGCGCCACACGCGCACCTGCACCCTGTCGCGGTGCCGGCCGTACGCCTCCTGCAGCAGCGCGCAGAAGACACTCCCCCACGCCCCGGCCCCCACCCCGACGACCCGCAGCGGATCGTCGTCCGCCTTCCCCAGCAGCCGCCGCAGCTCGTCCAGCTTGTCCTCCACCGCAGCCGCCCCGCCGTTCGCGTAGCTCCCCACCATCGTTTCGCTCCGCTTAACACCCTCGTCGTCACAAGCGAATATGCGAAGGCGAGCTTACTAGGCGAGAGCGGCGGAGCGGGAAAGGAAAGTTTTTGTTGGCGAGCCCGAGGAGGAAATGCGGGTGGGTTTTTTGTGGGGTTTGGCGACCAGAAATACCAAATCCCAGCGCGAACTCGCTGTCGGTCAGCAAGCCCGAGGGCCGCGGCCGCGCCGCCCCTTTGAACTCTGCTCCGAGGGGTCGTGGCGGCGCCCGCCCGGGGTCTTGTCTCAGCTACCAGCACCAACTCCACGGCGCAATCCTGTACGCAAGCGAGCGAGCGAGCATGAGAAAAACGAATCATTTTTCTACCCTCCGTCGTTTTCTATTAATAACGTTTACACGGAGGCAGGCGGCGAGGGAATCGGATCGGAGACGTTTTCGTGCACGAGGCGAACGAGGGCGGTGGAGACGCGTCCGAAAGGGACGGGCGCCGGAGCGGGCACACGGCGGGTTGGATGGTTTCGTTGTAGTAGCACCGGAGACGGAGACGTCAGACGGGTGATGGTCTGACGAGTTTATGGCGGCAGGTGGTCGTGCTTGGCGAACCAGGCGGTCCCCGTCCCCGCCTACCGTTGCGCCACCCAATTCCGACGTGCCCTCCCGCTCAGGGCCGACCATCGGCGTGGCGTGGTCCACGAAACTTGCGAGCTCTTGGATGATCAAATCGACCAGAGTCGGCCGTTTTAGTGGGTGGAGCTGGTTGGCTGGTGCTGCACTTGAGCACACCGCACCCAAGATGGCCTACCGTGATCAATTAGGGCTAGCTTGCCCGACCTCCCGCTTAGTTTTAGAAATTTATAAGTTGAATTGTGAGCATACTAAATATATTTAGGTGAGTCATGTTATTTTTATTTTAATTAAAAGCAGTAACTTAAATTATTTTATTTTAACTTATCATTGTAAAATCTAATATGAATTGAAAACTAGAAGCTATACTAAATATATCATTAATAGCTTTACGAGAAGCAACTTACTCAAATGGGTAACTGGTGGGTTGTTGCGGTTGAAAGTTAGCTGTTTCTATTCCACGTTTGTCCAAACGTTGTGTTTTCTTTTACTTTACTCTGTTTCACTTTCAGTGCGCATGTTATAAAAAATATACTTCGAAAAAATACAACCTGCGTCCACACCCAATTACCCACCTTAGTCTGTTCTGTTCAATTCTTCGATTCAAATATTAGTACCACTATTAGATTTCTCCTTTCTTGGAACCGAATCCGGATATTCGTTTATTAGTTTCGTACTGAACTTATAATTTGTAAAATACTCCTACTTGTTGGTCTCGTTTCTTCTCTGGTGAAGGTTCAAAGAGTAGTACGAGCACCTGCTGATTTTTCACTGTGTAGCTCTTATATAGTCGAATCATTTTCTTCAACTGCAGTTTGACTGACCATCATAGATGCCAAATGGTCAGAACTGTGGAATTCCAATATGTACTTGTCATGACTTGATTCAGTGTATTGTGCATGCAACACTTGTGACATTTTTAATCCGATATGAGCATATGACAATGAAATACAGAAAAGGGCACTGGATGGACAGAACAATCGTGTGCGCGTGCGAGCAAACATAACCTCTCTTATTCAAATATTATTTCAACATCAAATAAAATAAGTACAATTCGATTTACACCTGAACATAAAATGCAGATAAGTAGATAACCTGCAGATCACCAGGACAACAGTGCAGTTACCGAGTTCTTGAACTAATATTGCCACCGCAACAGCCATCAGGTTACAAACTGTACGTCCAATGACTGCAGACCGCAGTAGCAGAAACTCGCGCGAAGCCTTGGGAACCTTTAGGTTAAGGAAACTATATACCGAGACAATGATATGCACACTCATGCAATATACACTTGAATAAAGATATAAACACAATACGCTCCATAGAATGCAATGAAAAATCACGAGTTCCTTGTTTCCAGTACGCAACACTGTATCGTTTCAGTTTTGAACTTATATGATCCTCTTCCTCTGTCGATGCTGAATTCCAATACAAATCTTCTGGTTACAAATTCTTTTAATGCTTAAAGACCATCATAACGGCTGCTAGCCGAGGCTATATTACTCCACAAAATCACATTGACAAAGATATCTTGACAAGACAACCTTTTCCACTATGAAAGATTGGTTGATGAACATGGAAATAACAGAGTGAAACTATATTGCTTCTGGGCCTTCAGGAATCAACTCATAACCATGGGGCTTGATATCTGTTTTCCTATCTTCGACGGGAATGCACTTGAGGATAACAGAGATGATCATACTAACTGAGCCAAAAATAACACTGAGCAACCATAGCTCCCAACTCAACGGTACAGTGTTTGCAAAAGTGCCAAGAAATTCCACTATGATAACTTGGAATATGACAGTGGCTGTTAATATACTGACAAAGATCCAATTGTTGAATATCCCTCTGAACACATTGATCTTTTCCATTTCCCTACTATTTACTTCATTGAAAACCTGAAAGAATGGCAAATCAAATGTGACTATGACGTTAGTATAATGCAATGATTCCTGTATTTTCACTGGAATAATATCACATTTTAGTGAATTAAATATGTATTTTATCCTTGCATGTAATATAATCATAGCATCTAGGAATAATATGTACTCATGCATGGTTGAAAATGGTCTGCTACATTGTTGTCTACTATGTGGTTTTGTAAAGAGATCCTCAACATCATCACCAAGCCAAAGAGATCCTCAACATCATCATCAAGCCGCAGGACACCGTCTACTCCTTCTGGACGGCAATCGCCGGACTCTTCCTCGACAACTCCATGCAACGCACGATCTATGCCCAACAAGAGTTCCATAGCCTCTATCAAGGTGAATTGTCCATCACTGAGTACTGTGGCCGGCTGAAACGGCTCACGAATACTCTTCGTGACATCAGCGCGCCGATGACAGATCAAGCCTTGGTCATCAACACCCTTCGAGGTCTTAACTCCAAGTTCGCGCGCGCCATTTCCACCCTCACCGCGCAGCTGCCGCCGCTGATTTTTTTGTGCACACGCTCCTATCTCCCGCAAGAGGAGAACTGTATGGCGCATACGGCCAAGATGGAGGCAGCAATCGCGCTCCTCGCGGCTAGCTCTTCCGATGGGGTCTCCAACAACACCCCGCTGCCCTCTACTCTGCGCATGTCATCGACTCCCTTCGGTGGCTCCAACCGCAAGAAGAAACAAAAGATGGTTGATGGACGCTACCGCTCCTCTGGCAACACAGGCGGCACGTCCAGTCAGTCGGCCAATCCGCCAGCACAGGCACCTGCGCAGTGGACTCCGACGTACAACCCTTGGGCAAGGATTGTGTACGCTTGGCCCATGCCTCAGTGGCGTGCGCAGGGTGTTCTTGGGCCATGTCCTGGCGTGGCTCCTACTCAGGCCATGAACGCGATGGCGTCCCCGGCCTGCTACCTCGACATGGCACCAGCGTCGATGATGCAGCCCCAGATGCCACCAGCTCAACAACAATTGCCATAGGCTCTCTTCTCTGCACTCCAAGACATGAATACCAGCACACCACACTCCGGCGCGACATCGCACATGGCATCTCATCCTGGTAGCACTCATTCTTTCTCCCTGCCTTCATCTCCCTCTCATATAATCGTTGGCAATGTTGCTCCTTTATTGGTCACCCACATTGGCCATATTTCTTTTCAAACTGCCACTTCTCCCCTTCAGCTTAGGAATGTTCTCAGTTCACCATCTCTTACCAAGAATTTGATTTTGGTTCATACTCTAACCAAAGACAATTTTGTGTCTGTCGAATTTGACCCATCTGGTTTTTCAATCAAGCATCAACAAACTCGGATGGTGCTGCTCCGATGTGACTCCACTGTTAATCTCTATTTGCTTTGCGCTAACACTACTGCAACCGGCCGCCAAAGTCTTTATGCCACCACCTCCATAGAGCTTTAGCATGCACACTTAGGCCATCCGTGCAATGCATCTTTAGCTCGTATTCTACAAACTTTTGATTACTCATGTAATAAGTCCGTTGCTCATACATGTCATGCCTGTCGTCTTAGCAAACACGTAAGGCTGCCTTTCTCTTTCTCAACTTCCGTAGCAGTTTTCCCTTTCAATTGTTGCATTGTGATTTATGGACTTCGCCGGTTGTAAGCAATTTAGGTTTCAAATTCTATTTAGTCATCCTTGATGATCATTCTCATTATGTGTGGACTTCTCCGTTACGCCACAAATATGATGTTCTGGCTACTCTGATCTCTTTTCATGCCTTTCTTCGCACACAATTTCAGAGGCCAATTTTCAGCTTTCAAACCGGTAATGGCATGGAATTTGATAACCAAGCCCTATGCTCCTTCCTCGCAACGAATGGCATTGCACTACGGCTCACTTGTCCGAACACATCACAACAAAATGATCGCGCTGAGAGGATTCTTCGCACCATCAATGATAGTGTGCGAGCTCTCTTTTTTCATGCCTCTGTTCCCAACACCTTCTGGCCTGATGCTCTATCCACCACCACTCATCTACTCAATCGTCGCCCTTGCAAACCACACCAGAACATCACACCCTATGAGCTGCTCTTTGACTGTCCACCACAATACGATCACCTACGGGTGTCTGGCTTGTTGTGCTACCCTAACACAACAGCAACGGTGGCACACAAATTGGCACCTCGATCCACAATATGCATATTCCTCGGCTACCCCATTGACGCTAAGGGCTACAAATGTTACAACCTAGAAACAAGGCGCGTACTAACCTCTCTTCATGTCTATTTCGATGAGACGCGTTTTCCTTTCATGGAGCTCTCAAGCTCATGGGTGCCCTCCTCACCGGTCCCTACGCCCATCGTACAGGGTGTCGTACCTGTCCCGGTTCCCGTAGCGCATCATCGTGTCATACCGTGTTTGCCTACAGCGCACCCGCCTGGTCGGCCCAATCCGCAAGATGTAGAGCCGCCGATTGCACCAATCACGAACACAACGACGCCTCCCGCACCTAGTCGCGTCCTTGTTGGGTCGTCACCAGCAGTCGCACCCGACGCACAACCTACGTCCACACTGGCCACTACTCATGCATCGTCATCAGCTCCTATGGATCCCGTGGCCTCGACGTCTACTCCGGTTCCGGTGCACTCGACATCGGCCCATCCCATGATCACGCGGGCCAAGGATGGTATTATCGTCCCCAACCCGCGATACGCCAACGTCGCCACCACTGCGTTGCCACCTCCTGCGCCACTGAGTGTTTGCACGGCGTTGTGCGACCCTGCCTGGTACACGACCACGCGGGACGAGTTCTCTGCTCTCATGGCGAACCAGACGTGGACGCTTGTACCACGGTCGAGCGGGGCGAATGTGCTTATGGGAAAATGGATCTTCCACAACAAACAGGCGCCTGGCGGGTCCCTTGAGCGCTGCAAGGTGCGGTGGGTCATCCACGGATTCCATTAGCGACAAGGTGTCGACTTCGACCAGACGTTCTGCCGGTTGTTAAATCGGCAATGATCCGCGCCGTGCTCACAATCGTAGCCTCCCGTCGCTGGCCTGTCAACCAGCTAGACGTGAAAAATGCATTTTTGCACGGCGAGCTCACTGAGCGGGTTTACAGCCAATAGCCGACTGATTTTGTCGACGATGCACACCCGAACTACAACTGCCTCCTCTCCAAATGGCTCTACGGCTTGAAACAAGCATCGCAAGCATGGCATGATAGATTCGCTGGCTATCTCTGCTCCATCGGTTTCATCTCCATCGGCTCCAACTCCTCTCTGTTTGTCTTCGCACGAGGGACAGACATGGTGCTGCTTCTGTTGTGTGTTGACAATAGTCTTAACTGCGTTGTCAACAACACTTCTTCGTCGCATCACTAACCAACTCAACTCGGAGTTTCCCATGAAGGATCTCGGGCCGTTGCACTTCTTCCTCGGCATACATGTTCAGCGACCGAGGCCAGGTTCCTCCTCCATCAACAACAATATGTAGTGGAAATACTCGATCGCGCGGGCATGGCGAATTGCAAGCAATCATCGACTTCTGTGGACACCAAGCCCAAAGTCTCCACCAATGCTGGTGTTCTTCTCGAAGATGCAACCTTCTATTGAAGCATTGCAGGCGCCCTACAATACCTCACCATCACCAGGCTGGACATAGCACATGCAGTACACTAGGCGTGCCTCCACATGCATGTACCGCGTGACGTTCACTGGGGCTTGATCAAACACATCTTTCGCTATGTTCGCGGGATGAGTCACGTCATCAATCTCCATGCCTCATCGTCAACTGATCTTGTGGCTTACTCGGATGCGGAATGGGCAGGGTGCCCGGATACACAGTGATCCACATCAGGTTACTGTGTCTTTCTCGAGGACTCTGATTTCATGGTCGTCCAAGAGACAAGCCACCATCTCCAGATCGAGCGCAAAGGCCGAGTACCGGGCCGTCGCTAATGTCACGATCAAGTGTTGTTGGCTTCGCAACTTACTTGGTGAGCTAAAACATTCCCATCAACAAGGCTACAATGGTGTATTGTGCTAACATATCCGCAGTCTACCTATCCGAAAACATCGTACATCATCGGCGAACCAAGCATGTGGAGCTGGACATCCACTTTGTCCGCAAGAAGGTCACGCTCGGTCAAATTCGTGTTCTGCATGTTCCAACGAAGCTTCAGTTTGCAGACATCATAACAAAGGGCCTCCCGACGACATCATTTGAGGACTTTCGAGCCAGTCTCCGCATCTCCAAGGCCGATGCACAGACTGAGGGGGGGGGGTGTAAGCAAAGATGGCGTCGTTTCCTTTGTTCAGTTAGATCTCAGGCTAGACTCACGGCATCCGCACCCTTGTGCCTACTCTCACGAGCACGTAGTCACTTTGTAGCTGATTCAGTTACTCCACAGCTAGCTTCTGCACCTGTATAACTTCGACTCGAGAGTATCAATGCAAAGCGTGTTGCCTGTCTATCTCTCTCTCAGGTTTGCTATCATGATGAATCTCACTGCATATCACATGGAGCCCATTGGATATCCAATTAGTGGCAGAGCTAATCAAGTCATCGATGTTTCCTACTTACTACTGGCATAGGTAAAGGTGAAAGCTTTACAAATTGAATAATCGCGTATCACAAAGGTGGCTTGCACTGCTCATACCTGGCAAAACACGAAAGAGTTGAATATGAGGGTATTGATGGTTCTGTCAGCGTCCGAACCTTCAATCTTAAGGAGCCTCTTACCAGCAAACATGAGAATACCAAGCACAAGGAGCTGATATAAACTCTGCCCAAGAATATTTCTCCACATAACCTGAGTGATAAAACTATCTCCCCGTCTTACAGGTGATTTCTTCATCATTTCATCGTTAGGTGGCTCTGTGGCTAAGGCCAAGGCTCCTAATGTATCCATGATCATGTTCACCCATAGCAACTGGACGGCAGTAAGTGGTGCAGTACCTACAGTTTAGTTCAAAGTGGACAATATATGAAACCGTTCTAAAAAGGTGCAGCAAAAAGGAGATAGATATTAAGCAGGTAGGGGTGTGTCAATGTTAACCCAAATAAGATGCACAGAAATTCAAAGCAATCATGATTAGATACATAATAGTATAATGTTAGTATATTTGCACACCTATGATACACGCTGAGAGGAAATTCACTATCAGAGCCACTATATTAACTGTAAGCTGGAACTGCACAAACTTCTGAATGTTCAAGTAAACTGCACGACCCCATCTAGCAACATTTATAATGGTACTGAAATTGTCATCCATTATTATAACATCAGCGTTCTCTTTCGCAACCTGCATCCAGTGGAACACTTGCGTCACAAATCCACACTACAATATATCTCATACCCAGAATTCAGACCGAATTGAACAACAGATACAGTTCCAGGCTTCCAGCTAAGGGAAGCAATTGACTCCAAAAATAAGTTCATGCTTCTGTACTTCCTATAATAGGGATGGTAGCGTTTACAAAATATAATACAAGACGAAAGTTATTTAAGGAATATGCCTGTAAAAATAATACGGGCAATACTAATTCAGGAAAACTGAAAAAATACCGTCCGTTGCTTCGTCGAAAAAAATGAAAAAGATTTTGAGAATTTCTTACTGCAAGAGACAATTCCAACCGAACATATAAAGGGTCATCAGCTCATGGCAGCGAACAACAAAATGCAGTATAGGAACTCTAACTTACCTCAGTGCCGGCAATACCCATGGCCAGACCAATGTCTGACTCCCGCAATGCTGGGGCATCATTGGTTCCATCACCAGTAACTGCCACAACCTCTTGATACATACTTTTTAGGCTTGTTACCAATTTATATTTGTCCATCGGCAAGGACCGGGCCATTACCTGAGCTCATGAAATAGATTTGGTTAACTTTTGAAAATTGAATAAGCAAAGCCATTAGTGAAAGGCAAAGAATGAAGTAAAACTAAACCTGAATTTTAGGCAGGAGCTCCTTCAATTCATCTGTGCTCTTATCGTGAATCTCTCGTCCTTCTATTGCTATTCCGTCCTCAGTTAATATTCCACATTCCTTGGCAATAGCTTTAGCAGTGTTGATGTTGTCTCCAGTCACCATTCTTACTGTAATTCCAGCAGCCATGCAGGTCATCACTGCATCCCTGACACCAGGACGGACTGGATCCTTTATGCCAAAAAGTGCTATTAGTGTGTAACCATCCTCTGGTATAGTTTGATCATCAGAAATCTCATTCAGATCCTTAAACGCGATGCAAAGTGTTCTTAATGCCTCAGACGCAAATGAATTGATTATATTTAAGACATTTTGCTTCTGCATTTCTGACAGTGGTGTTATATTTCCTTCACTATTGAGGACACTATCGCACTGTCCTAAAATAATTTCTGATGCGCCTTTACAGAAGGACCGGAGGCCTCCATTAGGTAATTGTATTAGCACAGACATCTTTTTCTTAACTGAGTTAAAAGGCTCTATTCTTACTCTTGCGAACTTATTGTACTCATCATATATATCTCCTTGCAAGCTCAAGCCAAACTCCAACAATGCTGCCTCAGTTGGAGTGCCCAAGATGGTCTTTTTGTCATCATCTCCCTTCACAACCTCAGATCCAGTGTTCATAAATATGCCTTGTATAAGTATTGTCATAACTCTTTCTGAAATTGCAGCCTTTAGCTCATTCATATTTGTATCACCATTGACGGACTTGGATACATCACTGATCCAAACCTTATCTACAATCATGTGGTTGGTCGTCAAAGTTCCTGTCTTATCGGTGCAAATGCAACTTGCCGAACCCATGGTTTCACATGCTGCGAGATGCCTTACTAGTGCTTTGTCATTCATCAACTTTTTCATGGCAAATGCTAGACTAAGAGTCACAGCCAGTGGTAGACCCTCAGGGACTGCGACAACAATGATTGTCACTGCAATAGCAAAGTAGTTAACTATTGTCAATGCATCATTTGCTGACCAATTCAACAACCCAACATGCATTCCCTTGTCAACCAGGAACCTCACCAGAAGTACTAGAAATGTGAGAATAGCAAACACCAACCCAATATGTCCAATGATTGTGGCCACACCATTAAGCTTAACTTGCAAAGGAGTTTCATCCACTCCATCCTCATTAAGGCTATCCATGATTTTTCCCCACTCAGTACGCATACCAACGGCAGTAACAAGCATCTTGGCTGTTCCATCTACTACTTTACTCCCAGCATGAAGAAAGGGCTTTTCCTCGGAAACACGAACTGGTTCACTCTCACCTGACAAGCTAGATTCATCTATCACTAAGCAGTATCCAGAGATGAACAAGCCATCTGCAGGAACAACATCACCTATTGAAAGATGCAAGATGTCGCCCACAACCAAATCATGAATCAGAACCTTTTTGGTTTTGCTATCTCTAGTGACAAGGACATATATCTTCTGCTTCTCACGGTCCA
The DNA here is from genome assembly GCF_958298935.1 of Phragmites australis. NCBI lineage: Eukaryota > Viridiplantae > Streptophyta > Magnoliopsida > Poales > Poaceae > Phragmites > Phragmites australis. The sequence goes on along the minus strand of NC_084929.1, from coordinate 31,238,996 downwards.
GTTCCATGAACTTCCGGGATTGCTTGTAATCACTGGATGCTGTAACCAGTACCACCAGTAAAATGCTGAGTATTATGCCAAGGCCATCATAGATACCCTTTGGCCACCCCTCGGTGGCAAGACCAACAACTAGAGAAACCATAGCACATACCACTAGAATAATCAGTGTCAAGTCATGTAATGCATCCCACACAAACATCCAGAAGCTTCTAGGAGGCTTCTCAGCATGCTTGTTAGTGCCATACAGTTTCTGCCTGGTTGTTGTTTCAGTTTCCATTACACCATCTTCCAATGAGGCTTTGATTTTCCTAGATATTCCACCGATTCCTCCATGCGTCTTAAACATTGTAGAATCTTCACGAATGCCAGTAATTGCAGCCAGTTCATCTGGACTGATACAAAATCCTTCTTCGATAAGCTCCTGGGATAGGTGGTATCGTTTCACACCTGCATAGTTAAGTGATCAAGGTGAAATGCAACAGGGTAGTAATAATAAGAGCAGCAAACCAGATCGAAATTAGTTGATGAAACCACACCATCGATAAATTGAAGCGCTGCCTTATGCACGTTAATTACAACCTGGACTTTTCCCTGGGCAAGAAAAGCAAACATCTCTAAAGCAAATCAATAAATCTATCAAACATATAATAACTGAACAGTCTTTGGCAATTCGAGTTCAGTAGTCAATTGCTCACTCCAATAATCACTCAGAAGATGTGCCGTTGTATGATAATACCCTCTGGCAAGCTAAATAAAGAAAGTTCAAGTGGTGGCCTAGTGGCTCATCTCACACGGTGAAGTACTTATACCTCTTGAACTTCAACATTTTTTATTATACAGGTTGAGGCAATGCACTTTAATTCTTTCTATGAACACATCGTGTACTCATGCCACTTGACCATTAGTTTCCCTGAAATTACATGTGGCCCTTCGTTACGAATTTTCCTCGAGAAGTGGTCGTGCCAAGCCGTCTGGTCAGTGGTCACATGTGAACCTTCGACCAGAACATGCACGTAGAAAAGAAGAGCACTGAATACTTCGTTAGCCGTGCATTAGCAATGGACGACTCCGGAGGCTAAGCACCTGCCCCAGGAGACAGTACAAATGAGGGAATACATCCTACATTGACATGACCTGATGGGAATCCAGTTTGAGGTGGAGACATGTTAATGCCATTGCTGCCAATAGGAAGCACAAGCAGTGACCGGCGGAGGTGGACGCGCGCATCCACATCACGAGGCTAACCCGGAGGAAGTTTCCGAGCAATTTCCCCAGAGCCCAAACGCACCACTTGAACGGTGCGATTGTAATCCCTTCGCCCGCACAAGTAATTTTTTCAACAGTTCAACGAAAGCGACGGCACGAACGGCTCCACGAGCTGCACCGGCGCCGGCCTCGGTCTCTGCAGGAACGCAGCGGTGGGGGGGGGGGGAGGAGGGAGGGAATGGCGGGGGGCGCCTACCAGGATCTTGCGGCGATGGGCGTCGTCGAGGGCGTGGAGGCCGGAGAACATGCGGAAGCGGCGGCGGCGGTTGCGGACGACGAGGCCGACGGCGCGGCGCCAGCGGAGTCGGGCCTCGCCGGGCGGGTTCTTGGCGGGGATGTCGAAGTGCTCGTTGAGGTAGCTGTCGATGCTCCAGCTCCTGCCCGACTCCATGCTCATGCTGCTGTGTGCTGCCTCTGCTCTCGCGCGCATCGTCTCCGTCCTGCTGTGTGTGTGTGTGTGTGTATACGGACCGAGGAAAAATAGTAGTACTCTAAAGAGGCCCCGTTTGTCGTGGCAAGTCTAAAAACACCCCTGGAAAAGTTTGAAATATGACTATGGATGGTAAATGTCAAACGTTTGAATTTTTCTATGAAGCTTGGATTGCAATAGTACGGGTAAATAAAATGTTTTATAATAGTGGAAAAATGCGATACAAATAAATTATACTGTAACAGAACAAGCCTTCAATGGGTAATAGGTGCATAAGACATGCCTTCCAAGAAAAAAAGGATATGCATGACATAAAAATACTAGTATTTGCCATTCCTTTTAGCGTTAGTAACACCTTCACATCACCAGTTGACAGGTCAAATTAATGTTCACAGTGGCACAGAGCACCTGTACCTTAAACTTAGAGAAAACAGCATCCTCACAGGGATCAGGTAACAAAAAACAGATCGCCTGTCACGTAGTAGTATAGCAGTAGAACAGTTAAAATGTATCAAATTGGTGACAGGAGACAGATGCCAATGAAATTTCCAGACGCTTTCGGCGTACTAATCTACAGTTCATATACATGACTGGCTCCACCCACGATCAAAATGTAAAATTAGATAATATATATGACTGTATTTACCAAAATAGATAATATATCGTCGTATTTATAATTTTAGCATTCGTATTTGATACCTCATTTACCAAAAATTGATTTTCGATACACCATACCCAAAATTACACGGACCAGTGTACCGAATACGATACTGTAGCGAATATTCGACACACCGTGTGCCGAATTCTATAACAAATATTCAGCACACTGTAGCGAATATTAGGCACCGAATATGAACAGTGTCGCATATGAACAGTAATAACAGTGGGTTGAATTTCGTTTTCCCTCTTCTTCAAAACGGCAGTATTGTGTTACTCCAAAAATTTTAAAAATTGTTTTTACGTGTTTCATAATTCACATGCAACCTATAACTTGTAACAATCGTTAGTATCTTAAATAAATTTTCAAAAATCTAAATTTTTTTTTTAATATTCTTCTTATACGATGGATTAATTTCTAAAATTATTCCTAGCCCTAGGTTATATGTTTAAAATATACAAAGGATAGATATATCACCAGCTGATCTTTTCTTTAACTTTAGCACGTCAAATGCCACCAATAAATTGAATAACGGTACCAAAAGAGAACCCACTACGCTCCTTGTAGGTCTGATAGAGATATCAGGCTGCTATCTGCAGCTGGTCAACGGAGATTAGTCTTTAATTCATCCAAATGGGAGGCGGGGGGGGGGGGGGGTGCAGCACCCTCTTGAATAATTGGACCATCCTGCCCAAGGCCAATAATGTCTTTCCATACCGTTCTTCCTACCATACACAAATCATAATTGACACAACCGTGTTCGTTCGATATCTTCTTACAGGAAGTGCGTGGTTAAATATCTAACCTTAACGGTAACAAAGTTATCGCAGCCAACGCCATACAGATAACCTTGATATGCGTTGATCTCTTCATGAGGTCCTGCTGCCAGCGCGCATCATGTCCATCTAGTGGGAGCTCCACCATATGTTGCTTGCCACTAACAAAACCTGCATCATCATACAGCAGCAACAAAATGGATATTATTTAGCTGGTTAAGAGGCTAAGAGCCTACCCAGGAGCAGAATAATGAATTTTGTTAGAAGTGAAAGGGATTCATCAAACACAACGCTAACACTGCAAAAAGATAAGACAAGAACAGGATCAGCTTCAAATTTGTACTTGCCTGTAAGACTGGAAGGACATCCAAAGGAAGTGTAGAAAAACATGCATCGGAACAAAAATTGAGGTAACCAACAACTGTCCCCTCATCAATTTGAAGGGACCAATGATTCGCCTTCGCCATTCTGAAGTTTCCTTCTTCACCGACATCTTCTCCATCACGTTCAGTAGACAGCTCGATCCATCAGGTAAGTTGATGATGAACTTCCAGCCACCACTGGCCCCGTGCTTTCCCTGCAGGCCTCTCAACCGTAAAAGTCCCGCCCTTGTCAGGTTGCTGTCTACTGTATTTGTGGCACTAAACCTCTCCCGGCACCTGGACTCGAATAAAGACTAATCTCAGTTGAGCTGTTGATTTAATGTTCTCGGGACCAAGCTAGATATTCGCAAGACAAAGGAATTCCTTTTTTTTTCTATGTTGAACAGAATTTCAGGACGAGTATGAAAATTAGTGCACTACGGAGCTTTGCTGTTTTTTAGTGTCTTAAACACAACACTCATTCTTCAATGCGAAAAAGTAGAACAACAAGGTTGTGTCATCTAAGAGACTAAGATCAGCATAAGCATAGTTAGGACTTCTAATTTCAACTACAAATATATTAAGTGAAGACGATAAAATAGTCGAATCCAGTTGCTTAATATTATCATTTCCAACCTGATAGTCAGCCAAGTTTCACTCAATAAGGGGCACATACTTTGGCAGACCATCTTCAGTGGATAGACGCAAATCATGTGGCTTTTCCAACTTCCAATAGCCAAAACACGGGATAAGTGGGTCTTATGCTATGCCACATTTCTATAAATGCAACAGAAACTGACTTTCTGAAACTAGAAATGCTATTGGAATAGCCATACATGTCAGATAACACCTAATAATAGCCTGGCAGAGATATTAATCAGGGACGCTTGCCGATATAATACTTGCACTATCTTCATATTGTTTTCTGCTGAATTAGAAGGCCTATCAAGTATCGACATTCAGCCGCACAAGCATACGAATTTTGTGCTCTTTCATCCACCCTCTACTGTCTTACACAAAACTCCTGTCCCACAACAAGAGCTCAAAGTTGCAAAATTGAAGTAAGCTCTGGAGTCAGGAAAAGTTGTTGGAAATGTTGGCTCAATTGATTTCCTTGTATACATGAGACACCAACGAATTGGCGGCGGCAGCAGAAAACTGCACATTATATTTGAAGAACCACAATTCATTTATCTAATATCTCTATAAAAAGTAGCAGACCACAATTTCTTGACTGAATCGTATACAGCGAATACAAATCGCACCATAAGCTGAAATGCCACACTACACCAAGAGCTAAACGCCTGTTAATATTTTCCCTTACCTTATACCCAACTACACAAGAGACAATGCCTCCGTTGTCATGTACTTTTGAAGTGCGCCATACATGTGAGTCAATCCAGCAAGTAGAAACGCAGTAATATCCGAATCCCACCAAAATTCAGCGATCAATGATTTACCTATCTCCGTCTTTTCTAGTAGCACATATATGCCTCCTCCTCCTTTTCCTCGCGGTTGTCGCTCTCGACGGTGCGCAGGACCTCATCCTCCTAGTCCACGGCCCGCACGGCCTACAGGTCCCTGGAGGCGGGCGGCGCGGAAGGGAGGCCGACGGCTGGCGCGGAGCCGTCGATGTAACAGTCCTGGCGAAGACCGTGGACCATGACGAAACCCATTCGTTCCCACCGCGCCCGCGCCGGAGGCGGATAAGAGGGGAGAGCCGGGAGGTGGCGCCGCGGAGGACGGGAGTGCGCGGCGGAGGGTGAGTTGGTTCTTGGGAATTTTTTCGAGCTGGCAGGTCGAGGGATTAATTAAAAAAAAATTGCCACTCTCCCACGTATGACCCCTAGGGATATTAACAGCCCTGATCCTTGTTTCCCACCCCTATTCAGAGATAGAGATTGGCCAATTTTCTTGTGGAGGTTTAATATGAGTAAAGTTCTCTTTTCGTTGGGTACGTCGAGGGTGGGGATCCGTCCCTATTTCCCCACGGGCCATCAAATATATAGACTTTATATGTATTAACTCAATTAGTCCACTTTCAATTTAGAACCTAACCTATATGATAAGTGTCCAGCCCAACTATCCTTACTCATTAACCCTAAGTGCTGATCTTGACTTGAGTCCCTGCCTCCCTGGTCGCACCCACCCCTGACCCTAGTTGCTCGCTACACCTCCCTGGTCGTCGTCGCCGCCGCCACACCGACTACCCCAGCCATCGCACTTCCTTGGTCGTCATCGCAGCCACAAGAAGCTTCACCTCCCTCGGCCTCCCCTTGTTGGCCAAGCCATCGCCTTGGCTCTCCTCGTCGTCGGCAGATCGCAGATGGGGTCATCTCGACTGGAGGTGTAGGGAGGTTAGGAATTGTTGTTTTGATTTGACAGGGAGGACGGGGAATTGGAGATGAAGAACTCCTTCTGGTGTCCCTTGATGTTGGCTCCCTCCATCCCTACTCTATCCCTCATGCACAGCGGCACAGGATGATGCGTCGATCGATCAACGTGTGGTGACGCATCGAGCCGCCCACACACGGTGACATGCCGAGATGCCGACATGCGGTGATCCGCAGGTCCAATGAGCATGGTAAAGACGATGTGCATGGCGAACGACGATAACATGGTCTCGTCTTTCGAGCCTGCGCCCACAATACGCCCTCCGACATCCGTTTGCTTAATTGTTAGCAAGGGCGGGTTCCCCATCGGGTCCCTATTCCCCACACAGGGACTGTGATGGAGAGAAAATAGTCCTTGCGAGCGAGGACAGGAATGGAGAGGGATAATTTTTCTTCGTTTGGGACGGGGAGCACATCCAGTAGTTCCGGGTTCTATTCCTTTCTCCACACGATGCAATAGCTTTGGTTTGGAGAACCATTCCCCGATTGGTGAAATTGTTACACGATCACGCGTCGGTGAAGTGGCGAAGAGGCTCACCGACGCTAGGGAAGAACGCGGGTGCGGAGCTCGATTCAACCAGAAGACAATGGGATTTGCGTGGGAATCGATCGGAGAAGACCTTAGTGACCTTCCTCCGTAATTCTCTTGGATCGGGCCTAGTGAATCTGTGCTCGATGGCATGGTGCTCGACTGAGAGAAGATGTGAGGGAGAAATGAGCGGTAGAGTGGATATTTTTCGTGAGATTCCACATCGGTAAGGATAAAAAATAAAGATATTAGGTGGCGGTTGGAAATAGCTCAAAGTGACAAACAAGAGTGTTTTTTTTTAGCTTAGGTAGTATTTTGGTACATCGTAGATGTGCTTTGGGAAGTTGTTATCGTAAAAAAATTAATTAACCCTAGTCAAGTGGTTGCTGCTGCTCGGCGGCTTGGCCCATGCAAAGGTGGCAGAGCTGGGCTTGAGTGAGGAACGGGACGGGTTGGCTCGTCCTAGGTCAGAAACATAGGCTGGGCTCGAAAATGTGGTAGAAGTCAGGCCAGGATGCTAGCTTTGAGAACTACGTGGGCCTCTTCATGTTCATAAGTACCTACGCGGGCCTTCTACTGACCCAATCGACGGAAGAAAATTTTATGCTTTTCGTAGAAGGAAATTTTATGTTTCTTTGGCTTTTTTTTTTACTGCAATTGGTTCATTAGTAATACTCGCTCAATCTCTTTTCTTAAAGCACTATCATGTATTTTAAGATTCAAATTTCTTGGTTTTTATCAATATTACCCTATCAGTACGTGGATGTAGCAAAAAAAAAAAACGTACCATTGATTGATATTTGAAAACGTTTTCTTATGGTTACGATTTTGTTGTAACGAACAGCGTATTATGTGAGAAATTAATTACCAAAGTTTAGTTCTAAAAATTGTACTGAATCAAATGGCACCTTATGTTTTGAAATGAAGGGACTATAGTGCTTTCTTCAACACTGTCATGAAATCACTATGGAGATTATGAGAATTGAGACATAATTTTGTCATGAGAACCAGTACAACCGATTACGGTGTCCCTAGCAGTCTAAAGATGAGATAAACTCTCCTGTCGTAATTGACTGCTCCGTTTATTTTCGTTAGCGGATTGACACGTCTACTTCACGCATATTTTTTTATAAGTATGATAAGAGAAGACTAAAAAAAATTCATTAATTTTAAACATATAAATATTTATTAATTAATTAATTAATATTTAATATATTCATTTATGAATTTATCAATATTTAACATATTTATTTTATTATGAAAAAATAATAATACTTTCATGTATGTATATAATTTAATATATAGACGATAGTAATACAACCTAACTAAATTTGTTTCATTTTTTTAGTTTTAGATATTTTCTTATGCATTTTAGAGTATTTCAACCGATTTATTAATATAACTATTATTACTTTCACTATTTTTTTTTTAAATTTTGCAAAAAATTAAGTGCACGTACACATACATGTATATATATACATATACATATACATACATATCGTTATATACATACATTCACATACGGAAGATCCACGTGAACAATCGCTACACTTTAATAGATTCTGTGCCGGTTGACTCTGAACTGGAGTCCAAATACAACCGGCACCATTGCTTCAGCATGGAATATATTCCAATGAGATCTAGTCTAATGTAGTTGTGGCTTTGACTCTATTTATTTATAGCATGGTAGTAGTAATTTATTTCTTTTTTATTTTACCATATATAATTTTATTTAGTTTATCATAAATTTATAATGATAAATTATTACGTGTCATACCATAAATTAACTTACATTGCACAGATTATTTCCCCTGCAGTGGTTCCGCACCCGAGATTAGGCCAACGGTCGGCAATGAAGCCCCGCACGTGGGATGTGGCCCGCGAGGCTCCCGAGCAGCCTAGAAATTTCCCGGTCCGCACGCGAATACCTCGGCGTTACCGACCTGCCAGCCACGAACCACCCCAGACCGACCGACCGAGTCCACATCCAACCCGAGTACCAATTCCACCTCCCTCTTTTGCTCTGCCCAGCGGCCAGCCGGCCAACGTCCCCGCGCACGCCAGCGCAGAGCCGTGCCCGGCAAGGATTCCGCTTCGGTTGGCGCCAGCCTGGTCCCTCCACCGCCTCTCCCCGCCTATAAATCACGCCCAAGGGACGGTCTCTTCCCCTTGCGCTCTGGCTTTCTTCCCTTGGTTTGGTGTTCGGCGACTTTTCGTCTCCAGTCGCGAGTCGCGACGCCACGTCGCGTCGCGCTTGCGTTTTTTCTTACTTCTCTCGTTTCGATTTCGAGCTGAGTCGAGTCGGTTTCTTCTCCGCTTGATTTGTGTGGCCGATCTTGCCTTTCCTTGCTCGCAGATGTCTCAGCTCACGGGAGTGATTCGGGATTGATCGAGTTGTTCGGTTTGCGGTCTATTTTTTCTTCGATCTGATTCGTCTCTAGTCTTTGTTTCGATCCTTGTGTTTCGTGTGCGCCTTCTCAGCGTGTGGGTGCAGGGTTGGATCCGTTTGGGAGATGAAGCTCTGGGTGGCAACGTGTGGCGAGGGGATCAGGCCCTGGAGGTCCAGGCAGGTCAGTGTGTCTCGGATCCGTTCGTTTCATTGGTTTCGTCATCTGGATTCGGTGGTTTCAGGCTCAACTGGTTCGCTGTGCGGTGATCTTAACGTCTGACCTCATATATTGTCGAGCGGTCGCCTCCGATGGTTAAATCATGGGTGATTGCCCGGACACCAGGTGGATACGAGGCCCTGGGTAGATTCTTATTGTAACCGCTGATGTCGGTTGTGGTATATGTTTGTCCTCCTGTAGATGAAGACGAATTGAAGGACGGGTGATTTCTGGTTAGGGAGAGATGTGTTGAAGGGTGGAGGTTTGCCTATGATCCATTGGTTGCTTTTTATCTGTTTCACGGTTGTTTGTGATGTGAAGATTGTGATGCGAGTGATCAGGAAGCTTGACAGCCCTTGATGGAAGTTTTGACGATGATTTGACTGGACGGGAGTTCATAGTCACGGAAGAACAGCATCGTTTGGATATTCTCTACCTCTCATTCTGATTTATTGGTCTGCGTGGTTCAATTTCTGTCCACTAAATTCTGATATTTGGATTGTTGGTTTCTCTCCAGCAATGGGATCGTATGGGTTACCGACAAGTTCCTTTCTTGTACAGCAATCGGATCTGTCAGGGTGCCGCGAGTTTTTTAGTCAACAACAATCCTGTTAATCTCCTTTACGTAACTATTTTTCCTCATAGGCTATCATTGGTGCTTTGCTATTAATTCTTAGATCTCGCAGATATCACAGCGGATAGAGCCGCGGCCGGTATTGCTGTCATCGTCTGATCAGGCTTTATCCCTGCCCTTCTTATTTGATGAATGTTTCTGCTGTTTAAGGGCTTCCACTGTCTAAGTCGATACCATAGAATGGTCTGTCATTGCAGGTCCCTAGCTGATACTACCAAGAGCAGTTTGGTACCGGGTGGAATCTCTCTGCAGTTCTTTTTAACTAACACCTTTTCTAATTCATTTGAGACTTATGTCCAAAAATAGATAGTGATTATAGAACGGCCTCTTGCTCATCGCAGGTTACTAGTCGATATTCTTGCAAGGGCAATCCAATGCCGAGTGAAATCTGTTGGCAGTACTTCTAACCTCTCCTAGTTCATCATTACTTCGACAGCATGTTAATATGAAATTATAAAATTGTTAATGAGAATTTTGGATATTCGGATTAATCTGCAGTGGCAGAAGATACCAAGCATGTTTTGGACCTTCAAGCTAAATGGAATCCTAGAAATGCAAAAACTATGCTCTCCCTTCTACGCCTTGACACTCACTTCTATTCTACATGTGTCTCGCGCACAGCTTTAATTTTGGTTCTTGCTTGCCTTTCTGTGTTCGCAGATCTTTTAGCTCATCTGACTGGTATTGTGTTCAATTCGGTTGTGATGTACGGTTTGTGATCCCTAGTTTTAATCTAGTTTGATTTGATTCATCTATTTCCGATATCTATGTTTTGTGCTTGCCTTCTCCCACGTTGTTTGCAGGATTTGATTGTTATTGGAGCTCCTAGTGGCAAAACCAGTCATTGGAAATTGGGGCAGGTTAGAGCTAGCGCACTGTCCTTTAGGTTAATTTGTCTGTCACTTGGATTGGGTGCTTTCAGATCTGAATGGTTCGCTGTGTGATACCTTCATGCTCTTAAGCTTGCTCGTACGATGGATCAGTGAAGTTACATTATCCAGTAATAATGCGAGGTTTGAGACCCTGGACTGATTTTCAGTATTTGTATAAGCTGATCTCGCTTGTGGCTCGTTTATGTCCAAAGATGCAGGAGGACGTTGTGGAGATTGAATTGGGGGGGTAGAGGTTTGGTTATGGTTAAATAGTTTGTGAATTATGGTGATATTACCATCATGAAGTTCCTTGTATTGTTATCAGTAACAAACTTGATTGGAATCATCAGTCCAATGTGCATAGGACAATTTGGAGGTGGATTCAGCTTTGACCGAGGTGGACATCATAGATGGGGAAACACTTTGTTGGATATGCTCTAGCCTCTCACTTCTCATTTATTGATCTGCACAGTTTAATTTCTGTCTCCGTCCTTTCTGATCTGTAGTTCCCTTTTTTCACCAGCAACTGAAAATATATGGTTTCGGGGGTGTTCTTTCGCGCTGCAGAGTTTAAGTTATAAGGGATGCTGCTAGTTCCTTCGTCCGATTAACATCTTCTGGTTATTTTCTTCGATCAGTGACTCGATGCATGCAGACATCTGCATGGAGAGTAAAGTGTATGGCACTCAGAGATGCTGAAATAGAATTTCCAATCAATGCTGGTGTAGTTTGTGTGCATGACCTCTCTTATCCCTCCCCCGCATCATTTGATGCACCTCGATTTCTATGCAGATTCCCCCAAAATGGACGGGAACTATAGAACGGTCTCTTGCTCATTGCAGGTTTATCATTGTCGATTTTGTGCGAGTAATCTGGTGCTGAGAATACACTGTCTACTTATCATTGAAAATCCTTCTCCAATGCGCTAACGAATACCCAATATTAATACATAGTTTTAATATTCGGACTGATCTGCAGGGGTAGGCTATCTTAAGGCTCTGTGCTAGGTTGAAGTTTCTACTTCTGCAACAAACTGTGTGCCTATAGTTTGAACTAATTGCTTTGATTCCTAACCACTTGATTGGCATATTCTTTTCAGTCCGCTTGTCCGATTTTAATCAATTGTATTTTGGTTGGTTTCCGGTAATTGGGTTCAAGTTTGGATGCTGAGACTCTGTCTGGTCATCTTATGGATTGTTCCTTCTGCCCAGAGTTTACACTAACCCTTGCGCCTGCTGCCTTTACTTCTCTCCTTTAATTTTTGATCCGCTTCTGTGAGTTCAGTTAACTGCTTTTTGGTTGGTATCCAGCAATTGGTGGGCTAAGCATGGATGGATTTTGACAATCCGAGTTCTGGACGTTGTTCATCTATGGCTTTCTTCTTCCCTCCGGTCAATAATTTCACATGCTCCTTGATCTATGGTTTAGTAACAGCCCTTACTCCTCAGCCTAGTGTTAATAGTTGCAATTTTGCATGATCCTGCTCTCAGGCTTCATCCATTTGTGCAGGTTTTCACTATTTGTTTTCCAGAAAAAAGAGAGGAATAATTTCTCACTCACTATTGGTACCTAGTTGATTTTGCAAGATCAATCTGAAGCTGAGAAGAATATGTTTGCAGATGCTTTTTATTCTTCTCCTTTTTCAACTTCTGTTAGTTTATTTCGCAAAATGATTTGCATTGGTCCTCCTTATGGTCATAAGAATTGATTTCTTCCATTTCTATTTAATTAATCTATAAGTACTCTTTCAGTAATGTTTAATCCACAAGGAGATTTTCACTAAGCTAAGTAGCTAACAGGAACAGAATAACATCTGGTTGTTGATGTGGATTAATTCATTTGGTCTCTTTTTAGATGTACTGATACGTAGCCTGTCCTTGCGAGTTCTATTTATTTCCCTGGTTCAAGTCCTGATTCAGATGTTTATGCTTCATCTCTTTGGTTGATGCCCTTAGCTTGTTTACTACCACTTCTTTGTAGAAAACCTAACAATTGACTCTTTAAGTAATAGTGAAATTTGAAAAAAAAATGGATTGGCAAATCGATTGTTACCTTGAACTATTTGATAAATTATGATGGAAACTTTTTTTTACTGTTCAAAACCAAGAAAGGATCATTCCTTAATTTGTTTTCTTCAAAAAGGAAAATCTTTTGACTGAAATATTTTCAGTTTTTCTCCTCTCTCTTCATTTCTTCTATTAATCTTGTTATTTAGTTGAAAATTGTCGCCTTCTGCTTGGACAGTCCGTATGTCATCTTAGTATTGTAGTTCCTAGTTCGCACAGCTGGTTGAGAAGAAGGGATATTGTGGCAAGTGACAAGTTTCTCTACGCTTCGGTTGGAACTGGAGTCTTTTTGTTTGCCTTCCTGGTTCCTGCTAGATCATTGTGAAGCTTGATTTGTTCATTTCTATGACAGAACGAGATATTAACTCGAAGTGGAATGTTGGACCTCAGATCTGAAAACACATATTGGATTCTTATTCTGGTTTCTGTGTTTATACACTTGAAAATTTGTGTAGAAGTCATCATGGTGCGGATTATAATTTGCATTGATTTGTAGTGTTTGGGGACATGGAATGGAAGATCTAGGAACAAAAAGTATCTTACTGCGGAGCTTTGGTGCAAGCTTGCAGTGATTAGAACCGAGTATGATGGCTGACTTTTCTGATCAGTGAACTTTCGAAGCATATGCTTTGGTTTCCTTTGTGACAATTCTACAGATTGTTGGTATTTCCTTGACTTGCATGCCTAAGGCAGTCACTGTTTTTTGGTGCAGCTTTGAGCCGTTAACCGTTTTGGTCACTTAATAATTTTGATAGATCATGAAGCATAATGGTTCCACGGCTGATTTGGATGCTTCAACTTGCAATTTTATGTGGTTGCGTTGATTAGTGGTCTTTGAAGCATGCTACTTGGTTAACTCTTGATGGCCGGCTCTCCATCTTCCTTGCACAAGTAGTCCAAGCAATAATCTAGTAGACACCAAAAGTTATGAGGTTGTGACTTGGCGTTTGGCAACTGAAAGAGGATTATGATAATCTAGTAGATCTTCCCAATGGTTTGGGTTGTGCATTCGTCTGCACTGATTATAGCATGAAATGAGGATCCTAGAACGGGAGAGATCATCACTTGAATTGAGCTATTTCTGATTTGGATTAATTAATTTCAGGAAGTTGGGAAGATCTGTGGAATTAGTTTGCTGTATGCTTGTCCTGTCGTCTGCAATTTATCTGCTCATTCAGTTGTGGATTAGATTATTGTTCTGTAGCACATCATTTTTGTTAGATCATCATATCTTGGATTTCTCAACTGTACAAAATTAGATATTGTACCAGTGTCAGCGTCCTTGTGACCTTACTTACTCTGCTAAACTTTAAACCAAGTTGGTGAAATTAATACATTCATTCATTGCATCCTGACATGGAAACAGTTGTATGGTTTTTGGAGATGGAAACAGTTGTATGGTTTTTGGAGTACTACATGCAGTCGAAGACTGGTATTTTAATTGGATGCTCTTGTTGGACACATGCACACTAATTTGTCACTTTGCATAATCTTGGTGGCATAGGATTGCATATTTTATTTGTTTGACAAATTTCATGAGAAGGGCACCACTCTGTGGTTCGTTTGTGTGACCAATCAATTCTTGATACTATATTGTGAGCATAAGTGGCGAAGATGGTTTTGTGGGTTAATTCTTGGTATTTGTTGTTTCTGAGCATAGGTGCCAAAGATGACTATAGATTTGGGGTCTGACCTTGGTTTACTGGTCCCATGCACGATCAGGTTGTAGCTTCTAAATAACAATCAGATAGTATCAACAGTGGTGATGTGACTAAAATGTTGGCAATATGGACATGCTGAGCTTTAGAATTTCTGACTATTTGACTGTACATTCACTGAAGGGAACATCCCAAAATTGGAAGCTTAAACAAATGGTTCGCTTTTGGGTCTTGCCCATTCTGAAACTTCTTTCATGTCCTCTTTTCTGTGTTAAGTTCCGATTTTGATTGTTGGTCGATTTTTCTGAAGCTGGGTTCTTGTGGCGATGGAGCTTCTTTGTTACGGGTTTGGATTGTGGTATCTTCCATTATGTTGGCTGAATTATCTGGGGAACCTATGTTTTTAAGTTCATGAAATAATTGACGATGATCGCATATTTTCCAATCCTCTGGTTGAATAGATTGTTGGACGTTGCTTACTAACATTCTGATCACCGCTTACCTGCCAAAAAGGAGAAAAAAACCCTGAAAGAACAGTGTTAAACATATATCCTTTCAGTCGGAGCCTAGTTTATGCCATACGTTCTTACATGTTATTTGTTTGTGTTTCCAGATCTGTTCTCGTTCATAACCCAGTGTGCAATTGTTCTGTTCTTGTGTGAATGGTGCCGTCGGTTTTATACCTGATCATGTGACTTTTGTGTGGTTCATTGTTTGGTTGTTTGTGTGTTTTTTTTCTTCTGATCTGTGTCGTGTATGTTTGCTGTTTAACACTGCCATTGCCGGTCCCAAGCCCGGATGAGAAAATGTGGAGGGAACTGCAATTAGCTCTTAAGTGCTTTATTCTGAAGCTGAAACTCAAAAGAGAAGACTATATCGCGTGTTATAAGATCGTACACCCAGTATTGTCCTTTCTGGAAGCTATTTTGTGTTCCTTCTAGGCTTCACAGGGTTCCATTTTCAGGAGTTAGCGTTGAAGAGACTCCAGGACTTCTGTTTTATGAGCTGCCCGTTACTTTCCTTTTCGCGTTCTTGAAAGCCATCTAGTCATATGGTGATTCAATTTATTTCAAGGCGTTCCAGACTTCCAGTTGACGGAACACATGACGCAGGCAACAGGGAACCTGCTAGCTGGGCAGCTGTTGTAGCCTCCAGGGAGCTGGTAACAATTGCTTTCGGAATTCTACGCACTGACAAGTTTGGAATACATACATCATATCAGCCGAAGGAATGTATCAGTGCATCCAGAAGAAACTTGTTAAACCGAGCATTTTTAGTCGATCCTATTTCTTCAAGGATTTTGTTTTCGATATATTTTTTCTCCAACAACAGGTATCCCAGCTTAATACATAAATATAAGCCTTACGAGCATAGAAAGGGGAGAAAGGAAGTTAACTGCTGGGTTCTCCAGCTTACAAAAGAACCCAAACAAAAAAGCAACCCCACGCAGGCACGAGAAAATTGGATATTTGCCACTTCAAATAGTGGACTTCGCTACATCCTCAACTGAAAGACACATGCCGATAATTCCTTCCTCCAGCTTGGTACACCATGTCAAAGAATGAAAGATGTGTGCAAGTTCTTGCATGATGTGAAAACTCGTCCGGTACTCATTTCACATAAAAAACTAGTTTCGATGAAATGTTTGAAGGTAAATGACATGAAATCGACATAAATCATTCTCAGAAGCTCATTGCCAGAGAAGTTTGATCGGCAATCATAAGGTTGTGTCAGTTCTTTAATGCAATTGCGCATAAGGTGTTGGATTCCAAAGAACTAATTGCATTGCAAAAGTTCGTATTCGAGACTATCTCAATTTGAGATGGTTTCCGTTGTCTTTTTATATATCATGGTCCATTTCATTGTATGTCTTATGAGATTAAATTTCTAGGCCCCGAGTTCCTATATTACGAAACTGTTATCACAAGAGGGAAGCATTCTAGGGGTTATAGAAGCAAAAAGATCGTTGAGTAGTTTATTGATTACTTGAAGGGAGTCTAAGCTGTTGGGTTACTTGCTATGCAACACCAATAAAGATACGAGTATCAGTATCAGCTCGATACGGATACATGGATATATCATTTTTCCAAAAAATCGATACACGAATATATTTACATTTAAAAATAAATAAATAAGTTACTCATACATTCTACTTAAATTCTATTGCATAATATACTTAAAAGTCTCAATTTAGAAACTGGATCATATTAAAGGACAACACATTAACAACCATGTGGCAGATAACATATTAAAGGATGCAGCTGACGAAATTATCATGCCAGGATGCATGTCGACGCTGACATCGCACTTCACAAACTTAATCTGACGGAAACAAGAAAACCACATAGCATATGAGTAGCCAATGAATTATGATACAGGTTAGGATTACTTCTTGATCCACTCTCTAGGTAACTATCGTCTAGAAACACGGTCTCTAAGTTTATAAGCACTAATCACTCTAATTGTTGTATTTAAATGCTTTGGATGATCACTTTAAGCACTTTGGTGTCTTGGATATCTTCTCAAGTGTGTATGAGCTTCATCTAGACTCCAACAGCATGTCACACCTTTAAAAAACTGAGTGGATGTGTATTTATAGTCTCAAACTCACGCACTAGTCGTTAACCCAACGGCTCAAAAAAGACCGAATAATCCGGTGTTAACAGTAGTATTAACACCGGATCATCCGGTGAGTACATCTTCAGAAACTAACCGTTGGACTTCCACTCAAAGCCTCCGTGAACATCAGACACTCTGGTGTATACATCATCTATCACTAGACCATCCGATGAGGTATTCTTTTATCTTCAACTCTTGAAAACGATTATGTGGGAAATACTCTGGTGTGAAGCATCCGGTGTATACAACACAGGCACTGGACCTTCCGATGAGTTGATCTTTGTTCTTTTGTGCTTGGATTCTTCTCTGCAAGAATTAGTCCGATGTGATTCTCTGCTGATCATCGGACCATCCGTGGTTCGGTGAAGCCATCTGCATTATCCTCTTTGTCAACATTGCTCCACTACTTATGCCTATCTGACACTAGACCATCCGGTGAGGTATAACTGCTTCTGAACACAAAGCTTTAGTGCGTATCCGGTGAGTACATTTTTCTAGGACTTTTCCAATTCAACAAAACTTTATCCCAACTATGGTAGCTTGTTTATGTATTTCATCTATGAGACCTACTAAATTATATACTTGATAAATATATTAGTCCCACTAACTATGTTGTCATTAATTACCAAAATCATAATTATAGCCTAACAGGGTCATTTTCGCTGCAGAGGTCATGTAGTGAAACAACTTACCTGAGAGGTCCCGCTTCAGTGCTTCTACCTTCACCTGGTGGGCGGCCTATGTTATGAGTAGGACTTCTTGGAGCTTAGCCCTATCTGGCTTGACCTAGGCCTTGAACACCTTTAGCTTGCCATTCTCCATCTTGAGATCTTCAATCTGGGTCTCTACCTTTGTTGGAATAGTCGCATATTGGTTGTGAAAGGGCAATGTACCCAACTTAAAAGTGAGGAGTCCCCTCACCTTATTGGCTAGCTTTTGGGTGTAGAAAAACCATTTTGATCCTACAATTGGTATAAGAGCATAGTCTATAATATATGGGTCATAATCTTTGGCTCGATGGACATGAATGTGTGAAGGCCTACTATATAGTGTGTGACGAAATGCCCTTTTGGTCCTACAAAATTTGTTCGAATAGTTGTGTCCATAGTCGTGGACATGCAAAGTTATAACCACACAACGAATATATTTGGGTGTGTGTGTGTATCCCTTGATGTGTGAGTGTGTTGTGTGAGCCTGTGTTTTTGATAATGTCAGCATGGAACCATTGAATTGGTTGGGATTCTATGTTTTCCATCTTAAAAGATGGGAATTGCAGGGGTGGATATGTCTCCCCTAGGGCCAACAACTTTAATCATGACTTAAAACTGGTTTGGTTTGACAACTACTTGAACTACGAGTTACTCCTAATCCATTTTGCATATAAACCTAGCTTTGTGCTCAAACTATAGCACTATGACTTGAATCCTTGTTCACACCCCTTATGAGTCTATCAAAATCCCTTGATGTAGTGTTAGGATTTGTTGAGTACATTTTGTACTCATTCTTTTCGCTTTCAAATGAAGAGTTGGAGTATGACTTCAATCAGGATAGAGATGACAAATAGAAGACTAAGGCTGCACTAGCATCCAAGTTTCCTGTAGGCAACGAGCTATATCGTTGCTTCTGCTATTTTGTTTTCTCTTGTGACCTGTCGACCATAGATGTATTGTATCTCAGGTATAAGACATTTGTGACTTTTATTCTCTACGGAGATATTGCAATCAATGTATGACTTTGATGTTATTATGTTGTATTATATATGTATCAACTACTGATCCAGGGACTGATATAAGAGAGGCATAAGATAACCTAAAAATTAGGGTCTGACACCAAGGAGGCAAAACAGCTCTATGACAAGCATAATATACACATACTAAGAAAAATGGAAGAACCTTACCGCATATTGTGGGTGAATGGTTGATACAATGGTAATGCCAAAGTGTGACTTTAGTTCGCTAAGTCATAGGGTATGTATCTTTGGTGAGAGAGAAGAAAAAGAAAGAAAGAAAAGAGGATGGCTAAAGAAGTTAAGCCCTTCTAGGGCTAACTCTATTTGGAAGATTACAGAAGTGGTGAACATATCGCATGGGTGGTGGGTGGCCCTCATGCAACAGTTATGCAGGCTAATCCTAGTGCATGTCGTGCTAACATCGATCCCAATGTACACACTGATGGCACTAGACCTGCCATATTGGACTATTCGAACCATTGACAAGGTGTATATGGAGTTCCTGTGGAAGGGCAGAGTCAATGTCAATGGGGTCAACTATTCGTTCTCTTGGCCTAGGGTGTGTCAACCACTCGAGCTTGGTGGCCTCATCATAAACGACATAAAGATGCTTGGATAGTCCCTTCAGACACGATGGCTTTGGCTGCAGGAGACATAGCTAGACAAGCCATGGGTAACGTTCCTTCTGCCGGTTTACCAGAACATGCAAGCTCTCTTCTTCATCTCTCTCTGCTCGACGGTGGGGGATGGATGGTCCACCCTCTTCTGGACCGACCACCCAGCGATCAGTGGCTCAGTGGTCAGGAGGTATGTGACCCTGCCTCGTACCTCTTTGGGCTAGTGCAATAGGGGGTGGCCACTAGGTGCACGTTGCAAGAGGTGCTTGAGAATAGGCAATGGATTCAAGACATAAAGGGTGCACCCCTAGTTGTGGCCATGGTGGAATACCTCCAGTTTGGGACTTGGTCGACAACTTCCCCTTGCAGCCAGGCACCAGTGATGAGCATCTCTAGGTCTATGCCGCGTCGGGTGAATACTCAGCGAAGTCAGCTTACTCATTGTTCTTCAACGATAACATCCACTTCAAACCTTTGTGTCGAGTTCGGAAGTCGTGGGCACCGCTGAAGTGCAAGATCTTCATATGGCTGGCTCTCCTCAACCATTGCTAGACAACATACAAACTCACACGACGGGGCATGCAACATCCAGAGTCCTACCCGTTGTGTGATCAAACGATGCCTCACCTGCTACTCTAATGTGTCTTCGCCTAACATATTTGGTTTGCCATCCTTACAGGCTTGGGACTTGCTTCGTTGGCGCCACAAAGTCAAGACACTTTCATGGAGTGGTGGCGCACAACATTCACAAGCCTGAACGATTTAGAGACACCGCAATGACTGTGTGTTCTAAGGTACAAGGTCATCCGTCCTGGCAGTTGTGCACGCGGTCAAGGAGGAGGCCAACGTATGGTGTGATGTGGGGTCCAAAGGACTCATTCGGTTGCTCACTGATTTGGGTCGCCTATTTGATTTATGTGGTGCGATGTAATTGTTCAGGGTGGCTTGTGCGCGCATTGTGTGTTCCAATGCGCAGTGTGTGTTATACCATATCAAAACTTTCTTTTTGCTTAATATGATGACACACAATTCTCTTGCGTATTCTAGAAAGAAAAAGGTCTCACTTGTAGACCCATGATAGTTTTTTGTCAGGTGAAAACCTAGATGAGTGGGCTTAATGGTGATTTTAATTGGTCTTGCCGTATGAGGTGAGTTGGTTATCTAGTATTATACTCCCTCCGGTCTTGGAATTCATGTCGTCGGAGTGATTTAGGAAGTGGATGCAAGTTCATGTCATTTGAGCAATTAATAGAGGTTTTGGGCTCTTTTACCCCTGGTTGCAGTTAATGCCATCATATATTCCAATGCTGCCTCTTCATGTGCGCCGCTTGATGTTGCTTGTGTATTGGTTTTTGACTGCTAACTAGCACTCCAAACCTGTCTCTTCATATACTCCGGCAATATTAATCTCAAATCAACAAAGAAAACAAGAAGCATACCGTATTCTTCAGTGATTCCATGTTCATATCTATCCCATCAAAAGAATCATCCAGTGGCTCCATGTTCAAATTCATCTTAGCCTTGCTTTGATGTGTGACGTACTTAATATGAAGTGTACTGGTATATATATACCTACGGTAGCAGCGAATTGTTTAGCGGCAAAACTCACGCGATAGCGTAACTAAAAAGAAGACAAACGATTAGCATGGCGGGAGTGCAAAAAATCCACGCATGAGTTGCATGGTGACGGTCTACCATGTCCTTCCAAATTTTGACGACAACCACACTGGAGAAAAAAAAAAGAAACCACCCACAAGTAACAGTGGCTCGAACATGGATCTCATAGCTTTTAGTAGTATAGTTATAACCACTTGAACTCTAATAATTTATTGACAAGAGGTCCGAGTTATTTAGCATAGACATAATAGAAAATAAGCACCTAAAGTATCCTAATTAATATATGAGATTATATCTAAAACGCTATATATATACACACACACATATATTCCTTCCTTTTTTTTTTCCATGCTTCTTTTGTGCTATGCAGCTCGTATATGTACTACATATTGTCAACTAGATAACAATATCTTACGGGGCGAAAAAGTCCAATTGAAAGACGATATAACCAGCTCGAAGCAACAAGGGCAAAGATCCAATCATGATGAGCGAGCAAAAGCCTCCCAACAGTTGCAAGAACTAGGATCCTCTTCTCCGCACCCATCCCATCGCGTCGACGTCCATCTTCTCCGCCACACGCCTTTCCAGGATTCTCCTCCCCTCCAATCGCCGATAAAAGGGAAATATACAAAACCCTAAAAGTGAATTTTGACTTTTCCTCTCAAAAATTATTTTGTTGTAAACCCCCCCCCCCCCCCAAAAGTTTGATTTTGTAAAAAAATCCCTAAAAATTCAAAAAAATAAAAAAATTACAAAAAAATTCTAAAACAAACTAGAGATAATTCTAAGAACTTTTGTGAAATTTGTTTTCAAAAATAATATCTTTTACATCATATTTGATGGAGAGGAAGTTTAGAAAAAAAAGAAAAATATATAGCTTATTTATTAACTCATATTATTTTAACTTTTTCATGTCTACCATTATTTTTTCTACAAAAATAATTATTTAATTAAACTAATAAAAATAGTTTCACTAATTTTAGTGTTATGGATTAGTTATGAATTAATCTATCTGCAACATATTTACTCAATTCTGCACGTTACAATAACTATTTCAAGATTTCATGTATTTTTACAAGATAGAGGATCATGTAAGAAGACAAAAAAAAAATTGTTTTATGATTTTTATTAGTAAATAATTAACTATATAGTTAACTTGAATTAATAAATAAGCTGTACGTTTTTCTTTTTTTTTAACTTACTCTCCATAAAATATGATGCAAAAGATATTATTTTTAAAACAAATTTCACAAAAGATCTTAGAATTGTCTCTAGTTTTTTTAAAATTTTTATGATTTTTTTATTTTTTTTAATTTTTAGGGGTGTTTTTGCAACAAAACTAAATATTTGAAGATTTTTTTAAAAAAACGACTTTTAGGAGAAAGTTAAATTTCAAATGATTTTTGAGGGGTTTTTCATTTTTCCCCTATAAAACGGAAAGAAGTGATCAAACATCACCAAAAAGATCGGTGGGGAGTGGAGAAACCGAGAAAGGCGAAAGGGGAAGGCAGAAACTTTCTCCCCGCTAGAGGCAGCTCGGCGGCGAGCGAGCGAGCGAGGCCTATCCGTCGACTCCACATCGTTCCCGCAGCTCAAGATGAGAATTTGATGCCGGAATCCAGCTTTTGAGGCTATTTTACCGCCTGGGTATTTCATCGATTCGGCGTGGTTTCCGGTCTCCACTTGAATTCTGCGGCGACAGCTTGTAATCAAGGCCTCCTGCCATCTTGCTGACTACTTTCTCCCAATTTGGGCGCACGCCTTTTTTTTTTTTTTTGCAGGAGACTGCTGTCCTTTCTCGAATGCTGCCGAGTTTTACTGTCCAGTGGTGAGGCCTACTGCCCCTGCAAGGCTGCAAATTAGTTTAATGTGTGATCCATCAATTTCCTCCTCAATCTATGATAAGTAATCTAGTTGTTACAGCCGCAAACAACATCCTTTGCAGAACCAAGTTCTTGATTCCTTCCTCCTCCTCCTCTTCTTCTTCTTTTTTTTCATCTTTCTTGTGCAACTTGCGCATTGACCACAGAACGAGAAGCTTGTTCTTGGCACATTCTCTGTCACAATGGATGATGGAGTTGACCTCCCCTGCCAATTGCTCTTCTCCCACCGGGAGATGCCCGATAGCTTCGACGAGTTCTTGGACAGCACCACAACGACATGCACCCACACGCACAGCTGCAACCCTCCCGGCTCGTCGGTCGCCATGCACACCCACACGTGCCTGCACACGCACACCCAGGTCTTCACCGGCGGCGGCGAGGATGAAGACGCCCGGGAGGACCGAACGAAGCCACAGAAACCGTTGGGGAACCGGGAGGCTGTGCGCAAGTACCGGGAGAAGAAGAAGGCGCACGCGGCCTTCTTGGAGGAGGAGGTCAAGAAGCTCCGTGCCGCCAACCAGCAGCTCCTGAGGCGGCTGCAGGACCATGCCGCTCTGGAGGCAGAGGTGGTGAGGTTGAGGAGCCTCCTGCTCGATGTCCGGGGCAAGATCGAGGCCTAGGTCGGCGCGTTCCCTTTCCAGAACCAGTGCAGTGTTGGCTCTGTGGTGTGTGCTGATCCAGCTCTGTGCTTCAATGGCAACTTTGAGGTAGGAGGAGCATGGGGGGAGAGCTCTGGACCGGCAGCTGCGGATTGCAGGATCGATGAAGACGGGGGCATGTCGCGAGAGATTGCTGTTCCAGAACTGGTGCATTCCATGGATGTTGCAGGGTTTGTGACTTCTGATTTTCTAGCCGAATGGGTGTGTTGCCAGGTTGGCAATTTTGGGACCTATACCAGCTTCTTGGGCCTTAAGGGATCAAATTTTTTTGCTGATTACAGTACAATATTCATGGAATAAATGGGTGATGAACTGACAAGGACTAGAACCGTCTTGCTGTTTTTCGTTTTGTGTCTTTTGGCGAGTGTTCAGTGTGTACAGAATACTTGTATAGTATCACTGGAAAGATCGAAAATGCAAATACTATATTGTGTTCTGCAAAATTGTACTGCAAGTATGTCAATGAAGTAGTGACTTCTGATTTGGAATTTGTTTGTACTCAGCTAAAACTCTATTTGACTATTATCACTGATAAAATGCACTGCATACAGAAGTGTAGATCATGTTTACTGTATGTTACGCTGCAGAAACAGTTACATCTAAAAGCCCATTTCTGTTACTGCGACTACAACTACAACTACAAAGATGTCAATTTCGTTGTTCATTCTGCATAACATAGTGGGCATTGCCGCCCATTTTTTTTTTCTGAAACGCTGCAGGCCTAATGGTAGTTTGCTAATGCTGTGGGAACAGTACAATTTGCATACAAAGTATTCAATACTTTTTTAGTCAACTTGAATTTAGCAGCTGGAAATATTCTGGTGCCAGAGCAAGATATGATCAAATCCTCAAGTCAAAAAGTTCATTTTTATTCTGCCCTCATTTGCTTTGAAAGAACAACTGTTTCTAATCATGGAACCAAGGAATAAATTGGGTTTTCACGAATAGTATCACACTTCACTGACATTACTGTCACATGCCTGTTTTCAGACAGTCATTTGATTAGTCTGAGATGCATAGTTATCTTCGACCTTGTACCTCTGGATTCACCATGCTCAGTGATATATCATGTATGCAGTCCTGGTTTGAAAAATCTCAGTGGAGCCGTGGAGGTTTCAACAGTCTGAGGAAACAAATTCAGAGACCGAAGATCATGTGATATTCAGTATAAATGAACTCTGAAACTCATGGATGGTAGATTTATTTCACACTACAAGTGTTTGGTTCAGATAACTTTTGCAGGGAGCTAATAAAGTTAAAAATATTTGTAAGAAGAAATTGGTTAAATTTAATCTGAAAGGAACAGGAGAGCTAGCACCTGTACCTTTTTAGCTTGACATGCTATTATGAATTTCTGATGGTGATGCAATGTATTATCTGGGAGAGGCACTATTCTGATTTACTTCAAACAAGTTGGCCATCACAGATTCCTAGTTCCTCCTCTACACCAAACAGAGTAAATATATTTTTATTGGACGTGGTTCCTCAGCGAAAGCCTACTCCCTTACAAAAGCAAGGACAAAGTATGATTTTGCTTGACAACTGGTACTGTTGTAAACCTGAAATGATAGAAACTGGAAAGTCATATCAACTGTTGCTGCAAGATAATCATGGGACCATATCATCAACTTGACACAATATCTGCTCAGGTATTATTGGTCTTTTTGATATGTATCATGCCTGAGAAGCTTTTGTTGTCAGTTGCATATCAAATCCTTTTGTGTTCCTTAGAAGAAAAAAAAGGCCCTTTTGTGTAACAAAAACTTAAATACGCATTGCTGGTATAAAAAAAGAGAAATTAAATATACATTGCTGGAGTCACTGCACGGGATGCACTTTTCAGCAGTATAATTTCTGCAATCGAAATTTTTAGAGGACCATCGAAACATGGTCCATGACTATGTAGTTAAATATAAACACTAACGAGATTAAAACCCCCATCAATAGTCCGGAAATAACAAAACAAAGGCCCTACAAATTAACTCAGTAGTCGTGAGAAAAATAAATTAAAAACTACACTGTTTATTTGCTATGAGACCTGATTATAATGGTGCATATTGATCAAATATCCACAAAAGGTGTTACAGGTTGTGACGAATTTAGATAGAATTATAAAATAAATACAACTCCATCTCTAGATATAAATGCATGTATTGCGGCACCTAACTGCGTGACTAGCTAGATGTAAGTTTAACAATTCCCTGAAAAAAAAAGTCCGAAATGATCGTTGTTCTGTATATCTTGGATTCGTGTGTGCCACAAACATTATTATCGTCGTCTCCATCATTGACAGTTCAAGAAAGTTTAGTTTGATCATTATTGGCTAACCACTCCCCTTTGACTGCAAAAGCACACACTAAAAATAATCAAACATGTCCTGATCTATTACTCTCTATCTTTCAGACCTTTCATTTTCACTTGCAATTGCATGATAAAAGAAAAGGCAGATGCTGTTTCCAGCTCCATTTATAAATTATTTATTTTGCTTTATAACAAGTTCTATGGATTGTTTAGACAGTTTGCACCTTCTGATGTAATTTTACACGAGTGCACGTATCAAATAAATTGACCATTAGGATGTTTATTTACTCCATATGTGGCAGCTAATTGTAGATTGAGTAATGGAACGTGTATATGTGTCCGTCAAACACTGCATACATGATTATACAGCCAACAGCTGTTGGAATACGATAAGCAGATGACAAATCTGACAAGAAACATGAACCGTTTCAACCGAGTTTACCTACGTCATTGAGTTGAAAGTTCCAACGAATATCATTTCGGCAAATGAGCTTTGGAATCTTATCTGTTATCATTTGCCATTTTTCAAATGCCTGAAGGTGAGCGTGAGACGTCAAGAACATCTCCGTGAACAAAGCAAAGCCCAATAACCCATTGTGCCTCTACTGTTTTACATGGCTTACCTGTGGTGCGTCTGTGTGGTAAAACGCAACTCTGCGAGAAAATGTACAGAAGTGGCGGTTCTCCTTGATAAGCTTTTCTTCAGGACAATTTTGAAATGAATCATGAGATTTACTCAAAAAATGAGCTCAACATGAGGATTTTTGGCAGCCCAATGTTTCATATCGAGCCATGATGCATCGATTTTCATATATATCATCTGATGGACCTTCATGTAAGTCGAAGCACATATTTTAAATGCATAACATGGTAGAGCTGACAAAGTTGGCTTCTTGACACTAGGCAGGGCATGTATGCAATGCAATCAACTTGACGCAATTTTTGCAAAGGCAATCAGGCGTCAGCACCCTATCAGACCTTGCTTTGTTGTAAAGAAAAAACACCCGGCGTGAGTGGCACCCCATCAGACCTTAGACCATCAGGCGTTGAAGCATGCACAAGGCAGTCAATCTGCACAGGGAGAGGCGTCCCTTCCAACTTCCAAACTCCAGCCAGCCATGAACCAACAAGGAAGTTCTCGTGTCCACAAGCAACGATATACATGCACAGCCAACCTCTCTGACATGATCGTGGTATAGAGGCAGTTTGCTTAATATGGTGTAAAATTCAGAAGAAAAAAAAACATTTGAAGTTCCAGTCCATTTCGGAACAGGCTTAACCATTGCTCGATATGTGCAATAACCAAAGAGGTTCAATCAGTCATCATAGGCGACTCACAGTAGTCAGGATTCCGGTCTAATATAGAGTCGCCGATGGTGCCTCACACATTGGTTGGAACTGGCTACTACTGAGAGGTAGAGAAGAAGGGAAGATGTAAACCTACAAAAAATCTCTTCAGGCAAATAAAACTGAAGAACTGGTCTACAATTCTCGATTAGGTGCATAATGGTGGATGCTAAAAGTTCTGTGTTTCCACGGTAGGTCGGTACCAATCACAAATCTCTCCATCATTTCAAATGCTGTGCTCTCCAGTCAACAGCAAAATCTGTATTGTCATCCTCTTCATCGCTTGATGAGTCGCTGCTGGACTCCGTGTCCATACCAATAGGTTTGCTATTTGCTTTAGCAGTACGGGCAGCTTTTGACTCTATGAGCTGTTTCTTCAACATATCTACTCGCTGCCTGTACTCCCTGTGTAGAAGGATGACAAAAAATAAAAATCTTCACTTTGCTAAGCATGGATTTTTTTTAAAAAAAATACCAAGACGTGGAAAAGTATCATACTGTTGCTCTAAGGTCAAGTACTCCTGCCTCTCAGCAGCAGCATCAATCTACAGTGTAGATACAAAGTTTGCTCATATTAGCAGTGTAGAACTAATAATTGCACTGGATAGGTAAACATATTCTTTTTTACTGTAAGCAAATAATGTAGAGTGCAAGTTAGCCTAACCTCCTCTTCTTCAAGTCGGTCATCAACTTCCTGCAGGTCCTCCTGAATTTCCTTCTCAAATTCTTTGTACGAGTCGCTGTGGAAGATTTTTCATGTATTCATATGAAAGTTTCAGTGTACCGAACAAGAATCACAAATAAAATAAGCAAAAGAATATGCCAATCTTAGTTAACTACAGTGTAGCAATTTACTAACTTTTTTTTCTCGAACGTGCAGGAGAGTTACGTGTCATTTCATTAAAGAAGAAGAGTAACGAAGTACAACACTTAAACACAATTTACTTTTATCCCTGCAGGTTTTGAACTCAACAGATGCAAATACAAAATGAGCATGGAAGCAACAATAACATGACTCAGCTTACAAGTCATCCTCATTTCTGTTGTTAAATTATGCTGACCAACTTCTGCAAGAGTAGATGGTCTATTTGAAAGAAGAGAGCAAAAATCATGATAATAAAATAACCTCCTACCATTCAAAAAGTGTCACCTGTAATTCCTGATTATGAATGGAATACAAAATTGCTAAAGGAACAGGACATGACCTCAATAACAGTAGGTGTGGTGAAAATAATGTAACTGCAACGCCTATGCATAGATTCTCAGTAGATGCAATGCAATTGCAAGAGGTAGCCATAAAAACGTACTTCATGTCAACCTTTTGAGGTTGGATACCACGTGCACGGAGATCCGCATCTTTGTTATCGAAAAAACCTTCTGGTAATGATCCTTTTACTTGAGCAGTTCCTGCACTCTTTGCTTCTTTGGACAATGAACTGGGCTCACTGGGATGCATGTCATTGCCATTTTTGTTGTTATCAAAGAAGCCATCAGGTACGCCTTTCACCTGCATGTGATTTGAACTAGAAGTGTTTCCAGATGTACTAGTCAGCTCTTTTGGAGCCGGAGCATCATCTTCTTCATGGTCAAAAAAATTCCCTGGAAGAATTCCTTTGACATTGGTATTGGTTTGACTCCCCTTCTTTGCCATTTGGCCCAGCCTAACAGGTGGTCTATTCGTGCTTGCTTCTTTGGTCTTTGGTTGCATAACAAGCACTTCAAGCTGCACAGATCTTCCTTCAGGACCAGCATCTAGTTATCAAAGTCATTATATTAGGCAATGATGTGCAGAAAACCTTGAAGTTTATTAAGAGTGCTAATGAATGGACTTCATCAGTTATTGTAGCATAATACTGCCAATGCGAAGCTCTACAGTACATGGACCTGCGTACATGTCCTCTATGTATGGAAGGGCTTGTGGTATACAGAAAATATTTCCCATAAAAAAAATATACAGAAAAAATTATTCCAGTACATTAACATGCTTCTATTTAATTTCACCGTACATTAAATCCCACACCATGTTTCATATAAATGAGGGCAGAATATGAAATGTTATTCCCCTTTTTTTTAATGAGAAAAAAAAAACTCCTAATGCCTAACACTGTGGAACCATGGTATCTGAGCAAGAGTGCATAGATGGATTTGTACAAACGGCAGAGAAACATCGCAGCAGTGGCAGACGAAAAGGAGATATCAGATGTAAGCTTAAAGACAAGAAGAGACAATTTATTTGCAAAGACAATGATAATCCACCTATAGACATACAAACCACAGAAAGATTACAAGTAACATGATAGAAGCAAATGCATATAGAGTATATAGACCTTTTTTTTTAACATTATGTGTATTCTAATTTTGAGCAAGGGATGACAGGGCCGTTCATTATTCTCACCATCACTTTGCCTTTTAGTTCCCTGATTATCAAAAAAACTGGTAGGTAATGTGGAAGATTTTTCTTTCTGAGGCTCCACTGGTTGTTCCTGCTTAGCATTACTGCCCCGAGATCCTGCACCTGCAGCAGCCTTAGCAGCTGCTGCGGCTTTTGCCTGTACCAGGAATTATCAAAATACAACTTCAGTTTAGAAGCAACGAATACAGGCACATTCAATAGCAAATACACTTCAAATTCAAAAGGCAGCCATAGTACAGAATATATGAACCATCATCTTCTTCTTGGATCAACTAAACTATGACCAATAATCTATCTCAACATAGAAATTATACGCAGGCAGATTACATGGAAATCAGTAAGAAATGAATATTATAAAAAACGAAATAGTAATAAGCAGTAACTGAACTTTAAATTGAAAAGGAGCTGGAAATATAATTGTTATTCATAAACCACAGAAAATATGCTATTGCTAATATAGGCAACACATTTACTACCCAAAAAATGTGAGAAACCAATAACCAGATATTTCCTGTAAGAACGAAAACCACTTCAAAGTAAACCTTAGTATATGCCAGCACACAAAGGGTAAGCCATTGGACTACCATAAACACACAAAAAGAAAAGAATTTTTTTTGTCCATAAACACCGAAACAAAAGGCATAAAACTTTGTCCAGTAATTCTGCTTCTGTCAATATACCACTTTCTCTGTTCTTCTTCTAACTAAAATAATGAACAAAACTTAGTTTCACATAGGATAAGATGGAACAGTAATATATTGTGGGTAACTGCCTTCAAACATCCGTTCAAGTAATCATTTGGACATAACCAGCCAAAAACACACACATGATAGGCCACAGGCGCAAATCAGTCAACATGGACAGGTTTTTTTTACCTCGTGATGTTTCCGTGACACTTGGTGTGCAGGCCAAAGTGCTTCAGACTTCAGCGTAGTATTGCAGACTCTGCAGATGGGCTGATCGTATTCATTATACCTGCACAAATTCATAGAGTCAAAATTCAACTTTGAAGACCGAGACTTAAAAAATACGCCTACTATTACGGAATGGAGGGAGTAATTCATAGAGTCGTACTGTAGTTTGAAACAATTGTCTACTGGTTTAGAGCAAATCACCAGGAAACGGTCCCCAAGCATCTCCCCAATAACAAAAATCCTACTACACTCATCAGTACCCAAATCCTTACGAGTCGCGGTGGCTACTCATCCAACTTCCCTAGGGTTACACCAAACAACGGCGCCAGCCAACCCAAGCATCCCAACCACGGGGCGAACCTAGCGCCACGATCCAAAGGCTAATAATCCAGTACCGAATCGCGAGAATGGACGCCGGACGACAGAGAGAAACGGCCGAGGGGGGCACCTGACGAGCGAGGGGTCGATGCGCTTCTGCTGCTTCTCCTTGGTCTCGCGGAGCTTCGCGCGGAAGATGGCCTTCCTCTGATCCATGAGGGAGTAATTCTAGGGAAAGGAAGCCGTCGTGGCGGGAGGAGGGCAGGGGCAACCGGGCAACGGGGCAAGTCCACAGAAGGGGACTGCCAGAGACGGAGACAGAGACGACTTTTTTTAATTTATATTTCGAAAATAAAAAATTTGTAAAAAGAGTCTCACAGACTCTGTACAATAATTTTTTTTGTCATTGTACGGATTATAATTTTAGTTGATTTTTTAAATCTAAATTATAACATCTTTTGCACTATATATTTTTTCAGAATTTTTTATGACTATTTTGATAGTGTTTAAATTTTGTGTGTATTAGAATGTTTTTTATTTATTTTTAATTTATCGTCCATAGAAAAGGTGACATTTTTTAAAACATGTTATCTATTAGAAGGGCATAATATTTTTAAACAGGCGTCTATTTTACCAATATTTTAAAAAAATTAGATAGAGAGGTGCCTTTTCATTTTCTATTTTAAAATTCAAATTTAACAAAAGTAGGCGCCATTTTTTTATTAATAGCCTTCTATCGTCTGTTGGAAGGGCGACACTTACTTATCATCCATCGAACAGGCGACAGGTGGTGAGGCCCACAGATAATGGCCAAATATTTAATAGGAGCGTTGACGCGGCTGCCACGACGACCTATCGCCCTTCCAACGGATGACAGGAGCGTTTACGCATGTTTGGACCCACTGGAAAAGGTATCACCCTTAGAACGAGTGACACATTTTCCTATATATAGCGCGCCTCGGCCATCCCCAGCGCGTTGTGCTCATTTGCTGTTCCTGCTAGTGCAAACCGAGAGAGAAAGAAGGGAATGAGATGAGAGGAGAGGAGGTGGGAGGGGAGGAGAGGGAGAAGGAAGCGGCAAAGCCCTGCCGAAATTCATCTTCGGTGAAGATAATTTTCTTTTCCTTTGTTTTTTTACAAACCACTTAGGGTAGCCATCGGATCTAGGTTTAGACATAGTTTAGCAATCAAACTTAGGGTAGCCATCGGATCTAGATTTAGACATAGTTTAGCAATCAAATCTAGGCTTAGATATATGTTAGAAAATAAATCTAGTATTTAGATATATGTTCGAATTAGATATAAGATTTAGATATAGTTTAACAATGAGATATAGGTTTAGATATAACTTAGCATTCATATGTAGGATTTAATGATATTAAAAGTAGTGTTGTTAAATCTAATTTCTTTAGCAATATAAGTAAATGTTAGACCTAATTTTTTAAGGATTATTGTATTGTTAAATGTAGGTTTGCAGAACAGCAATGCTTATGTGTTTTTTTTTATGTTATGTTGTTGTAAATGCAGTAAATATAGTTGTTGGTATCCAAAATAGTACTAGAGTTTTTTTTGTCGATAGTGGGTATGTTAGATAAGTGGTAGTTCAATATTTTTTATGGTGAAAGTAATATTTTTTATGAGGATCATTAATAATTCAAAATAGGAAACAATACATCACTGTAGGTTTCACCCACAAATTCTAATATTAACTCGCTAAACGCACAACATCCATAAAGTGACAAATTAACAAATTAGACATCACAAGATCCAATATAAAATGTGAAATATACTTAGATGCTTGTCTTGATATTTTGGTGCTTCGCTCACGTATAGATCCAGTTCGGTGTCAACCTCCTCATTGGAAGAGACATCGATGACCTCCACCACTGAGCTAAATTCTATGGGAGATAATGGAGGAGTGAGGGGTGTGTACTCGAGGGAAGGATGTGAGTTGTCAGGAGAAGAGGCTGTGTATTCAGGAGAAGGAAGGGAATCCATGATCGAACTCAAGTTTGGTGTGACTAAGATCTGGCGCTCAAAGGTTTATATAGACCAATAGGACAGGAGGTGAGACGCCTCACCTGCCGAGCTTTATTTATGGATGCTATTACATTATGAGTCACGGGCTTCCAAGCAACACTTGGTCATCAAAGCTATGCCTTTTTAGTTGACCAACACGGACAAAGAGGTAGGCTTTGGCGCAGTTGTTTACTTGTTAGGTTTTTGATAGTATGGGAGCAGTCGAAAGGATGGAGCAATGGTCCCTTCGCATTCATTGAAAATAATTTATTTTCACCACTATGCAAAATTTCCCTTGCCACGGTCCAACTTTCGAGCCTAGCCAGTGACGAGTCTTATCTCTCTTGTACTTGGAAAGGATGGGATAATTTTTTGGACCAACTAGAAAACCTACCCGGATGGAATACCTTCTTAGTACTCTCTTGAGAACACGGAGGCATTTGAAATCTTGAGAGGTGATCTAAGAACCCAGGAAACCCGGTTAGACATTTCACCCTAATCGGAAGTCCAGGTCTACTCGATGACACGGTCAAGCAAAAAGCTTATCTTTGCTGGATATGTATTTGAACTATTGAAGCCTCATTTCACGTACTGATAGGGAGCTTAATGATGAATAATGGATGGTTACCATATCCGGATACCCTAGGATATCCCATAATTCTCAGAGCATATCTTTATCTCTGGAAAGAGGATCCATAGAGAAAGGAAACTACCGTAGGTGCTCGAGGCAGCCCGTAATCAGGAAGGTTTATCTCTAAGAATAGGAAGAAGGAGTACAGAGGACGTACGACACCCCCATACATATACAGAGCCAAGGGACCCTGTGGAGGAGGGCGAAACAACTCGAACCAGAGCACCCCAAGCCAACAGAAGCAAAGGAAGAAGTTACCGACTAGGTTTAGATCTATCTAAGCTTGCCACATCCCCCTTTTATAACAGGCTCAGATCTATACAAAACAAATTGGGCGTAGAGTTATTATCCTTAGGGAGGCTCGAATCTATCTAAAAAACCTTGCGTGTTCCCCTTGTGATTCGTCTACTCAAAGTATCCCCCTATTCTTCAACAAGTTCGTTAGATCGGCGGTTTACCAATCGTTGACATGGTCCTTCAGGTTCAGCTGCAGATGGGAGACGTTCTCGTGCTCGTCGAACGTCTACTTTGTCCACTCATTGAGTTTGCTTAATGTTGTAATTCGTGGTGTGGTGATTATTTGTGCATCGAACATTGTTATTTTTAATTCTTTTCATGGGACTATTATTATCACTTATGTTGTACTGTGATACGTTGTACGAGACTTTGTTAAGTTGTGTTTGTATTTTTTTTCGAGTATGTTATGTGATGTGGTATGTCTGTATGGGACTATGTTAAGATATGTTCGCATTTCTTCAAACACTTTTACGTAATGACATATGTTGAACTCTAATTTCTTACTTTATATTTGTTTTATTTAACAAAGTCTAATTAAGTTATGTATTTGCAATATGGCTCTAGCACACACGGAGCTTCTTGACCCTCAAGTGGATGTCAGGCACCACTCGTACTTAACCGTCGTGCAGGCTCACGAGCTCTCGGTACTACGATCACATGTTCCGAATGAGCTCATGAGGCTTGACGAGTGTTGAATCCCCAAGTTTGCAATACTTTCCACTGTCATCCTCTAGTTCTTCCTTGGGAAAGACTTCGCTCATTATATTTCTTTTGCATGTTGCATGGTGCTAGGCTTGTCCCGCTGTGCAGGCTGGTGGAGGTGGACGTGGTGCTGGGGGGCGCAGAGTCTGCAAGGTGCTTCAACTTCGACAGGACCATGCTAGTAGCCCTTATCAATAGGTGGCAGCCTGAGACGCACATGTTTCACCTTCCGTGTAGTGTGATGGCGCCCATATTTGATGACGTCTCGCTCCTGCTAGTCCTGCCATGCTCGGGCACTGCTGTTGGCTCGAGAGATGTAGGCACGACCTGGCGCGAGGAGTTCCTAGGACAGTTCGGAGCCATTACCCAAAGGGACAGCCTGACCCCATTGAGGACATTACCCGAGTCAGAGAAGCACGACCCTACGAATGTTTTAGCTTTAGTTTGTGGCACATCATTCGTCTAATACTCCTTCATGTGCTTAATGTTCCTCATCGATGAGCTTATTGTTTGTTGTTTCGTAATTCACAGGCGGAGAACATCTACCCAAAGGCGGGTGACAATGACGTCTCTAGTCACTTAGAGTTGTACCTTTTGTGGTTGTTCGAGTGGATCATGTTTACCGAGACGCATGGCAACTCGGTGTTTCGGAGCATGATCTCATATGCCATGGAGATTGTGGATGTGGGACCATGGGAGGCCCTCAGTACAGTTGAGCTTTAGTTGTTCTTGCCTCCACCTATAGGGGTCTATGTGACGGCTGCATGAAGTCTGATTCTAATGCTATATTCACCGGTTGTCTGCTACTTCTCCAATTGTGGTCGTACAAGCAGTTCGCCATCGCCAGGCTGGTAGTGGACCACACCCATACCCCTTTCCACCAGACAGCATTGACGGACCCACCATGGGGTTTTGTGATACCGACAAAGGGTAAGATCTATTAAGTTGTCACATATTCCACACATCATATTATTACCTTCTATGTCTAACAAATATTTTGTACACAACCTACTTGGTCCAGTTCCAGGCACACCGCACATACCCAAACTTCATAGCACAGTTTGATGAGCTCAGAGCCCATGATGTGAGGTGGATGATGTACATCGACGACGAGGCACACACACGAGCCCGCTTTGGACTGTCTATCATGTACACTCGAGACAGGGAGTACTGGCTGACGAAGAAGGCTCTCATCTTCGACATCTTCATCGAGGACTACTCATCGCATCATGTGATGTGACAGTTTGGTTGGTTCCAGCAGTTCCTGCTTCCACCCATCGGGATTGTGCCTACCAATGTGCACAAGTAACTTTGTAAATATTTCTTAAACTTCTTCATTGTCACACCATATCCCATGTGCTAACTCATATGCAGGATGACGCGTAAGGATTCATCATCGACTAGCACTTGGGCGTCACATGTGCAGCAGTGAGTGGTAAGATGAGACCAGGCGGTGGATGACGTCGTTGATGAGGATCGGCCGCACTCTAACAAGGCTTACAACGAGTACCTAGCTTGGTTTGTGTCTGAAACATGTATCTAGGTCATTACGTGTGCAACGCCTACCTGGTGCACATAGATCATGCATGTTCATTACAAGTATGTTGCTTACAACACAACTTTACTTTTACTCTCGATTTATCTTACAAACAAATTGTCTCATAAAAATATAACATTTGTCTGTTGAAGGACATACTGCTCAATACAAGGGATAAACGCGAGCAGTCAGATAGTGGGATAGACATCCCTAGGAGTGAGTTGAGTGAGGGTTCGATAGGATGTATCTGAAGTCCAAAAGATCCTGAGGATTGCTAGCTGCAGGTCCTCGATGGAAATTTCTACGACACTTCACGTGCCTACGGCTCGGCCACCTCACCCCTCAGCGACATTCACTGCTCCACCTCACCGACCGGTACATCCGATGTACGCTGCTGAGTGCATTTTTCACCAGCGTCGGTGACCTTACTACGGTGGCAACTCCGCAAGATCGTCTTTCACTGGTGCGGGTGACCAGTACTATGGTGGTAGCATATTAAGGCCATCTTTCACTCGCTTAGGTGTGATCTCGGCGACCAACAAGATCATCAGCGGCGCGCGACGCGGGACCTAGGCAACAATCTCACCGATGCGGCGTGGGACGTGGGATCTAAGCGGCGCAAACGCGGGATCCAGGCAGTGCGGGACGCGGTGGGCTTGGGGCGTTCGGCTTCATGCATGCGCGACTAAACTAGCGATCTCAGCAGCGGACGCTCGGCTCACATGCATGCATGAACGCTCGGCTTTGAACACCTACTTTGAGATCAGTTTGCGACGACGTAGCCAGCATCCGGGGCGTGCTACACGAGGAGGGCTGTGCAGCACACCCCCATAATTTTTCCCGAGGACATTTACAGTACACCTAAATGAGTGCATGCCGTCCATTTTCTTCATCCGGTGGTTTAGATTAGCCTAATGATACTCTATCGTCCATCAGTATCATGAGTATCATGGGTATCATAAGGGTAGGATTGAAAAAAAAAAACAATGATAAACTTGTAAATTATATGTTTAATTAGGGAAGATCAAAATGTTAGTTTATTCTTCGGATAAGCTTTCACTTATTCTGTTCATTTCATTTATTAGGGTTTTCACCCTCCGTCGATCGGTCGATGATGGATAGCGAAGGTCCGAAGTTCGGTCAGTCAATGACGTAATTACCCCTAAGGGTATCAAGATAATTACAATAATACCTACTAAAATGGACGGTTAGATCATAACAATGATACTCTCCATCATCTAGTATCATGGTGTACTGTAAATGTTCTCTTGTTAAATACTACTACCAGCTCAACGCTTTGGTAGAGATCAATTTATTCCCCCTCGTGAGCCTGTTCTGGGGTGGGATCACGTGACCTGCCCTGCCCAGGGCTGGCCGGATTCAAGAATCCATTCTCAAGAATCAAGCCTCTCTTTCATGCACATATCGCCTCTCATTTGTGGTAGTAGTATAGGTAACTATCATCATGCAGACATGCAAGAATCAAGATCATTGTGCAAGTAAAACGTGGTTAAGGGTGTGGCGAGACGAGGTGATGTGAGGCTATATGGACCGAGAATCAAGATCATTGTGCAAGTAAAACATGGTTAAGGGTGTGGCGAGAGGAGGTGATGTGAAGCTATATGGATGGTAACACGCACAATACTCATAGATAAAGCTATATAAACTCATACCTACGAGCTAGTTTTTGAATCCACACCTATTACTGGCCACGGGTAAAAACGAATACCCATATCCGCCACCCACAAACATACCCATATACTTATTAATATAATAAATATGCATTGAACGTAAGATCAAATATATAATAATAATATCATCAATTTAAATATACATCTTCTCTAAGATAATAAACCAGCATCTCACATATACATAATATACGTATCATATTAATGTATTATCACATAATTTACACATAATATATTGTTCCACAATTCAACAGTGTTTGTTTGTGCAATACAAGCTAACATTGTTCAACACGACAACCAACCTAATAATAACAACATAGTCTGCAGCTTATATATATATATATATATATATATATATATATATATTAAAAATCCTAACGGGGTATATATATTAAAAATCCTAACGGGGCGTGGCGCCAATTTTTACCCGTGGCCCGTGGCGTGCGACGGGGCGTCGCGCGCGCGCGGTCCGGCTGATCCGCCGGCGAAATGGGCGCCGCGCCAAGCGTCATTGATGGCGTGGCAGGGGAGTGGCTGCGAATTGCGATGCGCGGCACGGAGATTTTTAAGTGTTCATCAGAGATACTGCCTCCGGTAGTGGCAAATCTGCATGGAAGAAGGTCACGTGATAGTGTCGGCGAGAAGAGCATTCAAATTTCAATGCGCTGGCTCATGCAAGTGTCCTCGTGGAGCGAGGATGAACGTCTTGGCTTCATCTCTCCGGGATTCTAGGTAATACTCTGATTTTGTTCCATGGCAATAGAATACTGCCTCTGGTAGCACAAATCTGCATTGAAGAACAACCGTGTGATAGCCTTGGCATGCACGTTTTGACATGTGAGTATGTGATAGTAGTGCCAGCGAGCAGAGTATTCGATGCGCTGGCCCATGCAAGTGTCCTCATCGAGCGGGGATGCACGTTGGGGCTTTGTAAATTATGGGTCATCGTGCAACACGTACTTGATTAAATATGCACCAACGTAGTGGTGCTCGTCCTGTCGTCCAGCACCTGCCCATGCACGTCGAACTTAGTGACCCACAAGTTTTCTTGTTATATTTCTATTTTTTATTTTTACTATTAATTGCTCTCTCCAGTCAAAAGTTACGTTTTTATTTTTTACAATCTTCAATGTGTAATTTTGATCACTGTTTTATATCAAAATATAGTTATAATATATAATAAAATTTAATATTATTACAATAATTTTTAGGACAAATCTACATATATGATTTTTATATTTCCAATCTAAATATTTTGTAAGCAGTTAACGGTCAAAGTTTTAAAAATTTAATAGGATCTTAATCAATGCGTCAAGTATTTATAACAAAAGGAGTAATATAGGAGTTTCTAGCCTTTTATCTCGTGGAACTAACTTGTGATGAAACCTCCTCTACCTTCCTCCAATTCTTCTATCTGTTAGGTCACCATGTTAGGACATTGAATGGATCCCAAGTATAACAAAAAAATTAAGGGTAGATTAAGGATAATTTGGGATCTTGAGTTCCTACTTACTCCACAACAAAAGTACACATAATTGATAGCGTAGCGACATCAAACGTAAACAACTATTAGATAAAAGTAAATCAGTTGAACTTATAAGTTGAATTGGATCAAGAAAGTGTTCATAAATGACGAACCTACGGATGAATTACTGGCTACCTATTATTTGTAAGGTACAAGAAAAGAACATTAGTAATTGAAACCCAATGTATAATTCCACTTAAAGGTGGGAGGTTTCGCTGCTTGGACCACCTGTCAAATTAAATTATGCTGTCAATTCACATAGTGCTTCGTCACATTGTTAGCAACTATGCACTCTATCACTATGCTGTCATCGGTGGAGCAGAGAGGAAACCCTAGCTCCTAACCGGCCTCTTTGTTGCCACCGTCGTCGAGGCCCTACCACTATGCCCTGCTCCCGCTCCCGCGCCGCAAATCCTCGTGTGGCCCACCCCCGCCTCTAGCCCCCCCACCTCACCCATGGGCTGGGACGCTGTTTGGGTGCTCGAGGACCAGCGCCGCCTGCACTAGATTTGAGAGAGGGGTGTAGTGTGGAAGCCTTCCCTGACGGACGACATTGAGGCGGCTCTGGCGGTCTTCCGCCTTGACCACGACATGAAGGTCGACGCCGATGGCAACTACCTCTTCACCGTCACCCGGACGACCACCGTGTCACACCCCTAAAATCCTAATCTAGATTAAACATGCATAATCATCATAGCATCATGTTTTGCATGGTTAATACTAATTTGAGTATTTAAAACACGTTTGAAAATTATATGTCTGGATCGGTGCGTGTTTCCATCACACACACACACACACACATTATATTTATGAGTAGAAATGGCTTAGAGCTCTTAAGGAAAGCCCCAATGACTTTGGAGAAGAAGAAGAAAAGAAAAGGAAAGGCAAAGGGAAAAGAACGAACCTTACAGCACAAGGTCCGTGACCGGGAGTCCCCGTGGTCTGACCGCCAGGGCATAGAGGGTTTTCTACTTAAGACATCGACCAACGTTCACTTTCTCTCTCTCTCACTCTCTCGTTCTTTTCTCTCTCACTCTCTTCCTCACTCAACCCAAGAGAGAGAAGGATAGATCCACCTCGACATCCCCAACGAGCGGAGATCGATGAAGGAAACTTCCTTGACCTCCCCCCCCTCTTCCCCATCACCAGAGATGTTTCCATGCGGGTTCTTCCACCTCGAGCTCAATCACCTCCCCAGAGCCCATTCGCAATTCGGAGCCTTCCTGAAGCGAGCCAATCCAATAAAAAGCTTCCCTACACCGAGTTGAGCGTTCCCCTACCATTTTTTCATTGATTCCAAGCTCTAGCCGATCGCCGTTTCGATTTGAACTGAGAAACCTAAGTTAAACCCAAGTTCTAGATCTCATACATGGAGCTTTTTGAGTTCAGCCCATTGCATATCGTCCAAACCACCCTAGAAACACCCCCTTAGTCTCATAGAGTGTTTTGGTACCCTTCGAGATCGAAGGAAACACCAAAGCCTTCGTTGGCGACCTCGTTGAGGTGGCACCGGTGGGGCCCAATGGTCTGACCGTTGTTAGGGTTGGTTTGACCACTAGTTTAGGCTAAGTCACTTTAAAATATTAGTCAAACTCCACAGTCAGGAGTCAGATCGCCATTAGGGTTGGTCTGACCGCCAGCCGTGGTCTGACTGCCAGACATTCGGTCTAACCGCCAGACTCACTCAGTACTATTTTTCTTCTCTGTAGCCTGATGGTCTAACCACTACCTAGCCCGGTCTGACCGCTAGCTGCTCAACACCCCTTTAAGCTTAGGTCGTCTTATCTGAGGTTAGGACCTTTTCTAACCCAAATTGTTTAGCATTCTTTTGCAAATGTTTTTGAAACCCGGCGCTTGTAACGTTGTTCACGAGCATGCATCATAAGCATACTTTTCTATCGTCTGTTTGTTTATGCGATGCATTCTTGAATTGTTTAGAGAGTGACGCACTGACGATTCAAGTAGTCGAGGTCAACTCCGAACCGAATTCGTTCATGATCGAAGTGCTAGAACAAACTTTTGGTAAACTACTGCATGATATCAGATTGAGGGCACTAGAAGAAAAGAAGAAGCTTCAAAGTTTTAGCCAGGCTGCATCTGAGATCTATGGTAGTGATTCTTCTACTAACTTAAGACCAGACTATTCTTTGTCGGCTCGGTCTGGGCATGATCATAGAGCTTCCAGTGGAAAAACAGAAGATGAGGCGGGTAGGGAGGACATCGTTAATTCCACGACCACAATATGTTCCCCGTGAGATGGAGAGGCAAGGAGCGGGCAATAGACATGACACAAATTTAGCTCCATTGAATATCATGTCTGCTCTGAGCCAGCATGGTCAGAACAAGAAATTGGTGGTTCCTCACAAAAGGAAGGCTAAAGGCCAGGGTAAGTGCAGTGCACCAGACCTCAACATTCTAATGGTAGGAGATCATGCTTTAGTTCCTGCCAGTGTGGTGAGTTCTGTTGTCCAGTAGCTAGGTGAATAGGGTGATGTATGTGATGGTAGTCATATTGACCTACCAAAGAAACAAGAAATTGCAAGATTGACGGTAGCTGCAAGGAGCAGCTCCCGCCGGGCACAATGAAAATCCTAAGCTTGAACTGCCGGGACTTGGGACAGTCCGAGGCAGTTCAAGAGTTGTGCAGCTTGGTGAAGCTACATCGTCCTATGTTAGTCTTCTTCTTGGAAACTCATTTGTATGATGACCGAGTGGACGGCTTGAAGAGAGTGTTGGGTTATCCTAATGGCATTGGTGAGGGTAGTTATGGTAGAGGGGGTTGATGTTGCCTTGCTTTGATCTAGCGAGGTCAGTGTACATGTTCAGTCCCTCGACAAAATGTATATTGATATGTAAGTACAATTTGCTATAGCTACCAACTGAGAATGGAGATTTACTAGGTTCTATGGTGAATTGAAGAAGGAATTGAGATCAAAAGTTGGGATCTTCTGAAGTTATTAGGAACATGATGAAACCTTCCTTGGGTGTGCGTTGGGGATTTTAACGAGGTGCTAGTTGCTAGCGAACAATTTCATAGTGCTGGTCAATCTAAGAGACAGATGGAAGGTTTTCGGTTGGCAATAGATAAGTGTGGTTTTCATGATCTGGGTTTCATTGGCCTCCTGTACACATGGGACAGTAGATGACAGGGAGTTAGAAATATAAAAGTTTGTCTAGATTATGGTTTTGCTAATCCTGTGTTTCTTGACCTGTTTTGCATGGTGAAGGTCTGGTATGTGCAAACATCTGTGTTTGACCACCGTTGTCTTATTCTGGAATGCAACCGCCATGGAGATAAAAGGGAACATGGATGTCGACCATTTAGGTATGAAAACATGTGGCACAGGGATGATTCATACACTGAATTAATTGAAGGAGCTTGGGAATCTGGGGTTACAACCACTGACCTTTCTCAACTGAATGCTACACTCACCCGAGTGAAGGGCTCATTGCAATCTTGGGATCAAGAGTTGTTCGGCTCGATTGCAAATCTTTGACCACAATGAGGAAGTAGATTGAATGCGAGAGAGCTCATACGATCAGTTCTGGGTCGTCTAGATGGGAACACAATCTTATGGTCTAGATTTCTGAATTACTAGCTCGTGAGGAGATAATAGAGAAACAAAGGTCTCGCATCTCATGGCTCACATATGGTGATAGAAACACAGGCTACTTCCAAGCGAAGGCTAGAGAAAGTACAAAGCGTAATAGTGTGCTTTATATGATGAAAATGGCACAGTCTTTACAAAACAGGAGGATTTGGAATTGATGGCAGCCAATTTCTATGGCTCTTTCTTTTCTGCATAAGTTTTGTACGACCCAGAGGTAATTTTGAAGCATGTACCAAGTAAAATTATGACAGATATGAACAAGTCTTTGTGTCATCCATAAATTAGTGAAGAAGTACACAAAACTTTGTTTATGACGCGTCCAAATAAATCACTAGGTCTGGACGAGTTTACGGCTAGTTTCTATCAGGTTCACTAGGATTTAATTGGTCTAACTCTTACTAGAGCTGTTTTG
Source organism: Phragmites australis (assembly GCF_958298935.1). Lineage (NCBI taxonomy): Eukaryota > Viridiplantae > Streptophyta > Magnoliopsida > Poales > Poaceae > Phragmites > Phragmites australis. The sequence goes on along the minus strand of NC_084929.1, from coordinate 31,195,907 downwards.
AACTTCTTAAATGGAGGCTCGATGTCAGATGACTTCAACAAAAGGGTGATCATGTTAATTCCTAAGGTTAGGTCCCTATAACAGTTGAAGCAATTCTGGCCTATTTTTCTATACAATGTCATTTACATGTTGTGCTCAAAGGTAATTGCAAATCGGTTGCGGTGTTTTATTGATGAGATTGTAGCTGAGGAACATAGCGCTTTTGTATCGTGTAGGCTTATCACAGATAATGTAATAACTGCTTATGAGTGCTCACATTACCTGAAAAGGAAAAAAGGAAAAAATGGTGTGTGTGATATCAAGTTGGGTGTGGCAAAGGCATATGATAGGGTGGAGTTAAATTATCTTCATGGCATAATGCTGAAACTGAGGTTTCCTTCGTAATTCATTTCCCTAATAATGAGATGTGTTACTTCAGTCTCCCTCTTAGTGTAGGTGAATGGCCAGTTTTCTGATTCTTTCAAACCGACAAGAGGCATCCGGCAAGGTGATCCCATATCCCCCTACCTCTTTATGTTATGTGCAGAAGGTCTTTATTGCATGCTAAAATCAGTTGGTCTAGTATTCGTGTGCAGGGGTGTTCAAGTTAGTGTTCACTCCCCTTGTATTTCACACCTTCTTTTTGCGGATGATTGCATCATTTTTTTTGAAGCATTGCAAAGAGGGGTTGATTGGTTGTAGCATATTTTAGATTCTTATCATAAAGGATCAAGACAACTTGTGAACAAGGATAAATCGATTGTCCTCTTCAGTAATAATTGCAGTGATACTATGAAACAAGAAATCTCTGAGGGCTTGGATATACATAATGAGGCATTGGCTAAGAAGTACTTGGGATTGCCCACAGCTTTAGGGCGGTCCTTGAAGGAGGCTTTTGAGTACTTGCCGAGCCATCTCAGGGGCCTCTTTTATGGGTGGAGCGAGAAGGACCTGAGTTGTGCGGGCAAGGAAGTGCTTCTAAAATCAGTGGTGCAAGCTTACCAACCTATCCCATGAGCTGCTTCAAACTCCTAGTAGAGATATGCAAGATGATGACAAGGATGATCTCCAACTACTAGTGGGCTAGCTTCGTAGCTAGCCGCAAGATTCATTGGCAAAAATGGAGCATCTTACTAATCCAAAATGCAGTGGTGGTATGGGCTTTCGTGATCTCTAGTTGTTCAACATATCAATGTGGGTTTTGAAAGGAAGATACTATCCAAATTCTGATTTCCTTTCGGCTACAAAGAAAAAACATGCAAGTCATACATGGCATGCAATATTGGTGGGTTGTGATGTTCTCCAACAAGGTTTGATTAAGAGAATTGGAAATGGATACACCACGAAAATTTGGCTGGATCGTTGGATTCCGGATCATTTCAATGGTACATCAATTACCCTTGCTGATGGAGAAGAAGGGGAGTTTGTAGCTGACCTATGCATAACCAGTGGCTAATATAATGAATCTCTCATCAGGCAAGTGTTCTTTCCATTTGATGCTAATGCCATTCTGAGAATACCGATTGGTCATGCTAAGGAAGATTTCTAGGCCTAGTCACATGATAGATATGGAGTTTACTTTGTTAAATCGGCATGCAAGTCATGTGGTTCCATAGGTAAACTGCCTATGGAAAAGCATTTTTATAGGCGGTTTTTTAGGTTAACCACCAGAAGAAACGTACCAGTGCTTATTTTTCCCTAAAAACGGTACTGTTGGAAATATTCTTCTATTACATATTAAGCTTCTTAAATTAAAGCATAAAAATTAAAGCATATACATGCCCTAAATATAAATTAAAACATATTATTACTCCATATATACCCTCAATATAAATTAAAGCATATTCTTACATCATGCATACAAATCCTCGATACAAATTAAAGCTTATCCTAAATTTATAAAATGTGTACCCATTAATGTCATACGCTTACCAAGATGTAACTAAAATTGATGGGCCACAAGCCAACATTTTCACATTTTTTTAATCTACAGATTCACCATCTGGAAGGTTTTGGTTCTTGAATCATGTGGTGAAGCGACACTTGTGCTCTTTCAAGATTCAATCAAATGAGCGGCCTTGATTTTCTGTGTAAAGCTCATTTAGGTGTTGCTCGACGTACGACCCCACTATCTGGAGTTGCTGCAAGATGGTAAAATGTGCTTCTTACACTGCTTTGTAATCATGATCGATGAATCTTTTCTTTCCTTTGGTCCCACTCCCAGAAAACCTCCTCTCATGTCGAGATACAGGTACACCAATCGGTTTAGCATCTTTTATGCAATCGATGCAACACTCAACGACTTCCTTGATATTGTAGCCCTCTATCAAGGAACCCTCTGGGTGAGCACAATTGTGTACATAGTCCTTGAGAATGCCCGTGTATCACTTAAACGCATACATCTGATGTAAGAATATGGGGGCCAAATGCAATTATCTAATTCAAGATGTGAACTAAGAGGTGTACCATAATATCGAAAAAGGATGGAGAGAGGCACATCTCAAGTTGGCACAGAGTCTCTACCAAGTAACTATATAGAGCACCTAGTTTTTCAGCATCGATCACTTTCTGAGCAATTGCGTTGAAGAAGTGACACAACCGTGTGATGACCACCTTTATGTATCATGGCTTGATACCCCTGATTGCAATAGGGAGCATCTGTCATCATCTCATGACAATCGTGAGACTTCATGCCGATGAGCTTCAAATATTTCATCGAGACTAGTTTCTTGATGTTGGATGAGTAACCAGTCGGGACTCTCACCCCACGTAAGCACTTGCACAGTGCCTTTTTCTCCTCAGGTGTCAGAGAGTAGCTAGCCAGGGGAAGATAATGTTTCCCATTTGGTTTGTCTTCAGGGTGTAGCTCTGGCTTGATTTTAAAATGCACCAAGTCCTTACGTGACATGATTCTATCCTTTGTCTTGCCCGATATATCCAGTAAGAGGTCAAGGATGCTATCACACAGATTCTTCTCAACGTGCATGACATTGATGTTGTGGAGAACGTCCAAGTCCTTCTATTAGGGCAAGTACTTAAAGAAAATCAGTATCTTCTTCCACAGCATGCCGGTCGGCGTCTCACTTTTCTTCCTCTTTTTACCCTTCGGTAGCTTCCCAAAGACAATCTTGATGCTCGTGACCATTTCAAACACTAGTACCCCGCTGCAAGGTTTTGGGTCAGTACCTTGCTCAACCGTATTGTCAAAATATTTCTTTATCTTGCGGTATCTGTAAGTTTTGAGTAAGAACCGTCGATGTCACATGTACACTACCTTCTGTGAGTACGGAAGGTACACAGACGCAGTTTCATCCAAGCACACTACACATCCTTGCTTCCCTTTAACCTGTCCCGATAGGGAAACAAGGGCGGGATAATCACTGATGGTAATGAAAATCATGGCTTTCAGCGTGAAATACTTTTGTCGGAACTCATCCCACACCCGAACCCCATCGTTCCATAGTTTCACCATATCTTTCATCAATGGTTCCAGAAATACATCTATATCATTGCTAGATTGTTTCGGTCCTTGGATAAGAATAGACAACATAAGATACTTTCGCTTCATGCATAGCCATGGAGGAAGGTTGTAGATGGCTAGGACCACTGGCCAATTACTATGTGAGGTGCTCATGTCACCGAAAGGATTCATTCCATCGGTATTCAACGCGAACCTTACATTCCTTGGTTCTTCAGTAAAATCTAGATACATGGCACCGAACTTTCTCCATTGGCTAGAATCAGTGAGGTGTCGAAGCATAGTTCCATCCTTCTTACGCTTATCGAAATGCTAACGCATCAGTTCAGAGTCCTCAGGGCTCGAGTACAAATGCTGCAAGCGGGATATCACTAGCAGGTATCACATCACCATGGCAGGACTTCTTCTCTTCTTCTTCGCGTTGGAAGAAGTGTCTTCTTCATTACGACCAGCATTACTCTTCTTCTTCTTCGCATTGGCGGAAGCATCTTTGTCCTCACAATCATCATTCCTCTTGTACCGACTCATATTGCACACTGGGCATCTATCTAAGGCTTCGTACTCTTTACGGTAAAGGATATAGTGATTCAGACACGTGTGTATTTTATGCACATCCAATGACAACGGACAGATAAGCTTCTTCACCTGATAAGTGATGGTGGGCAAGGAGTTAGGCTTCGGAAGAATGTTTGCTAAGAGGCTCAACAGATCCAAGAAACTCTTATCGGACCATCTATTACTGGCCTTCAACCTTAGAAGTTCAAGAACCGAATGCAACACCGTAAACTCTTTATCACAACCCTTTGATTCCTTGTACAAAAGTTCTTTCGAAGCCTTTTGTAATACCTCGAAATTATCTAAACCCCTCGTATCCCTTAAAACATGCGGTCCTGTATGGCACAATATTCCTCGAGATCGAAATTGGTATCATCATCCATCATAACATCATTGTCGCCTTCGACTCCCTCATCATCACCATCCACTTGATCAGCAGCGATGTCATCGTTTGGTTCGCATGTAAGTTGTTCGCCGTGATTGGACCAACATGTGTAATCCTCGACAAAACCTCTCAAGATCAAGTGTGATTTGATTATGCTTGATTTGTCCCACAATTTCTGGTTCTTGCAGTCAGAACATGCACAATATATATTTTTTTGTCTTCTTAGTCAAAGCGTACTTCTCGGCGGCTTCAATAAAAGCAGAGAGTCCTTTGATGTATATTTCTCTATATCTTGGCACATCGTACATCCATGATTTGTCCATCTTAAATTTCAACCATAAAATTAGATAAATTAATTAATTAATTAATAAGGAAATCATAATTATTTTTTTAAAATAATATGGCTCAAAACAATGTAGATTCATTACTCTCTCTCCCACTAGATCTAGATCTAGATAAAAAAATCCTCATTCAGGATAAAACATCCTAGGCTAAGAAACATCAAATTGAAGCTACATTTTTTAAATATAATGCTAGAATCATGTGAATCTACAAAATTGAATCAACACTACCACAAATTTTAGCTAATTTGAGTATCTGAATGGCTAGAACCATGAGCATCTCTAGAACCTATTCAAACCCTAATAGACCATAAATCTAAATCTAGACTTAAAAAGATGCTAACTAGGGATGAGATACTCTTATTTTAGATGTCTCCTCCAAGGAATTCAAAAACAAAACATTCCCCTTTATTTTCAAATTTTGCAGCTGCCTTTTGAGTTGTACTATTTGAACAACAGTGAGCTCGCTCTGAATCGAGCTCCCCTCGGATAGGCAGTATTTATGGAGCTATTGCCACAGACGGTTCATATTACTAACCCCTGGGAAAACTAATTTTCACAGGCAGTTAACATAAGAAACCGCCTGTGGAAACGAACTACATTTTCACATGCGGTTTACATAAGGAACCACCTGCAAAAACGAAGCATTCCACAGACGGTTCCTTATGTGAACTGTCTGTGATAATAGAGTCTATTTTCATAGTCAGTTCCTTATGTTAACCACCTATGAAAATGAAGCATTCCATATGCGGTTTCTTATATGAACCGCATGTGATAATAGAGCTATTTACACATACGATTCATATAAGGAACCGCCTGTGAAAATTAGTTTTCATAAACGGTCCACAACCGCACGTGACCCTACCCTACTACTTAGGTGGATTGTCATATGAAATATCTGTAAAAATAAACAGTAGATGTCTCGAAAAATAGCTTTTATAGTAGTGGGCCCATCTCCATGCTAGCTAACAGCCTATTTGTGGATGTAATTAGTTGTTTGACATCCAAGTAAAACAAAGAAACAAAAAAATAAAAAATAAAAGTGTGAAAACCGTATGTAAACAAGCGCATCAAATAGTTTCATTCATCCCTCCCTTGTTATGTTTCATCATTTCATGGGTAATTCAAATGGCCACGAGTTGATGCTGATTCCATTGATAAATCACCTGTTTTTTTTTTTGGGGGTTGGTATGGAGGTGTGCTTTGTTGGTAGCCTAAGCCATGCAACGTTTAGTCGTTGATGTAGGGCGTGGATTGGAGTTATGGCAAGCTGAGAAGTAGGTACGGCCTCCCGCCTCCCTATATATATGCACACTCGGTTACCATATGATGCACACACAAGCAAGCTAGCATCTAGAACAGCATTATTTTTTTCGAATTAGAACAGGATTGTTAGACATGGAGAAAATTGGATTCGTGAACGGTGCCGGCGAGGACGAGGACGCAACATGCTTGCATGCACAGACACTCGTCTACGCCTACAACGTCACCATGACCATCAAGGCGGCCGTTGAGCTCGGCCTCTTCGACGCACTCAGCGCGGCTGACGGCCGCGCGCTGACCCCCGACGAGCTTGCTGTTCGAGTAACCAAGACCGAGGACAAGACCCAGTCGGCTGCCTTGATCGACCGGATGCTCAGGTTCCTCGCGTCTTTCGATGTGGTGAGGTGCTCGACCGAGACAGGTCCCGACGGTACAGCTTTCCGGCGGTACACGCCCGCGCCGGTATGCCGGTGGCTCACCAATAACAACAGCGAGGGATCGCTGGCCCCCATGTCCGCATTCTCCGTCGACGAGGACAACATCTCGTCCTGGTACGTTCTAATTCCATATCATGTTGACATTTATGAAAACAAAGGTTGACAACCAAACAAAACATGTCTCTCTCCATGTATATTACCTTTGCATGAAGGCATCACATAGCGGAGGCGGTGGCCGACGGCGGCAGGCACACGCCGTTCGAGAAGGCTCACGACGGCGTGCCGGCCTACGAGTACTTCGGTAAGAACCGTCGGCTGAGCATGCTGTTCGACCGGGCCATGGCGCATCAGTCATTGCTGGTGGTCAGAAAGCTGGTGGAGCACCCCGAAGTGTTTGACGGCGTCCGCGTGCTCGTGGACGTCGGCGGGGGCACTGGCGAGACCCTGGCGATGATCAGAGACCGGTACAAGCACATCAGGGGCATCAACTTGGAGCTGTCTCATGTCGTCGCCGAGGCTCCGTCTCTTCCAGGTAATTTTGGGCGTCAGCGTGCTCGTGGATTGCTAGAATTAAAGCTCTGAAATCGTGGGTAAGAATATATGCATTGTACTACTATATATAGTGCTGTGCTGAAGTTTTTCATCTCACAGGCGTGGAGCATGTAGCTGGAGATATGTTTGAGAGCATACCCACTGGAGACGCAGTTTTTCTCAAGGTATGCTTGCTAACTATTACTAGTAGATTTTATTTTCCTCTCTGCATTTTAAATATAACAGTGTCAAATGTCTCGTTGCAGTCCAACTACATGGTTCACAATTAATATAAGTGGCAGAGATCCAATCCCACCATGCACATAAACAAATAAAATAAAATATAACGTTTCCCCTGATTAGTGCTTGCATATATGTGTAGTGGATGCTCCATATGTTCAACGACGAGGAGTGCCACAAGATCCTGAAGAACTGCCACCGAGCACTCCCGGAGAACGGGAAGGTGATCGTCATTCAGAGTGTCCTGCCGGAGACCCCAGAGTCGACTCCGGCCGCGCGGGATTCGCACACGATGGATATAATCATACTTGTCAACTTCAAGGGAGGAAAGGAGAGGACGGAGAAGGAGTACGCCAAGCTTGCAACGGATGCAGGCTTCACGGGCTTCCGGTCGACCTACATTTTCTGCAATTTTTACGCTCTCGAGTTTTCCAAGTAGCCATACCTGTTTACCAGTTTGGCCTTGCATAAGAGTTGCTAGCTCGCGTGCGTACGTATGCTACATGTTAATTCCCGAATAAGCCATATATTTGGCGTCTTGTTTGGTGATACGTTTCTAAGGCAATGGTGGAGATGATTATATCACCTATATGTTGATGTACCGTTGAATAATGTCGTATTATATATGTTTCTTGAAAAATTATCATTTATCTTGATATTGTGAATGTCATTGCTCCAATTGGCACATTGTGATATTATCATAAATAGTCATTGGTGGAATACTTCATTAATAAGAAAAATAAAATATTGACCGGGAAGACTAAGAAGAGGGATTTTTTTTTTTTTTTTTACTTTTTGAACCATTGCTTGGATGGGACAACTGAAGACCACTTATGCATAGGGCTCGTTAAAATAAGTCCGTTCAACTATCCACACATCCCATTTAGACACCGCACAATTTTGTGATAAGTCCAATAAAATCTCCGTTGGATTTTGAGTTAGTTTCCTCTTTGGATTTCATTCAGGTAAGAAAATAGAGACAAGCCAGTTGTACATGCTCGACCCGTCCACGCTCTTGTGCGTTGCCGCCTACTGTCACTACCGCACAGAGGCTAATCTCATACGGCTCGAAAATCCTCGTCTCATGCGCACTACAAGAAATTATGATATCAGCCACTATATCTTGATTACCAACGACTATTTGTTGCCATTAGTTATATTCTTAAGAAAGAGCTGCATTGAATAGAGAAACCAACAACAACACCGCTCTTTTCTTAAGAATATGTGGTCGCTAACCCTGCCATTCATGAGCATGCTATCCGGCTCCACAACCTTGTTGACGTGGCAGCCTCCACTCCAACTCCTAACAGCGCGGCGGCGGTGCTTCCTCCCTCAAGCGGCATGATGGTGACGCTATCTCGCACGAGCAGATCAGCAAGGCACACGTCCAGCGGTGTGACCGCGTTCCAACCAGTGGGCTCCCAAGTGTCGTGAACCTCGGCGCCCAACACTCATACATACACCTAGGTGACCATGGCCGGCCATGTCTTCGGCAAGGCCCCGTCAACTAGGATAGGCAACGATGGCAATGGGGCACTTGGCGGTGGCAATAGCTCGGCCAGTGCGCCGCCCAACGCAACTACCTGAGGCACATCCCTTGGTGGCACAGGGAAGGGCCCCGCTGGTGGATTCGGCCTCCAAGGAACCGCACGAGCAAGGTGTAGGAGGATGGGTAGGCTACGTTAGAATGAAAAAAAAAATCTATCACATTCAACTAGGAAACATGCAAGTTGGGGATCACGAAACATTACAACTTAGATGCGCAGCGCAGCGGAAGAAAAGTCAGAGCAGACTGATCTAATGTTGTACGCATTGATGTAGAGGAAGTAGCCGAACTCCGAAGGGTGATCATCCCTTCCACGCAATCTCCTCCTTGGGTAGATATAGACATTTGACTTCCTAATCATGAATGTTTTGATTTCTGAGTCAGGAACGCTTCGACTTTCTAGTCGAAAATGTAACAACTTCTGAGTCAAAAACAATCAAGAGTTGAATCAGCAATACCTTATAGTTCTTCTCGCAAATCTGATTAGTGCCATAGTTGCAACAATGCATCTATGGTATCCACACCTCCTAGGGTGGAATGCTACGCCGGTGTGCTAACATTGCGCGCGACTAGAGTTTTGGGAGGTTAGGTGGAGGGGCGCAACTAGGGTTTGGAGTGGCTAAACCATACGTGCCCTCACCCCACGCCTCCCCTTATATAGATCCCACTAATAAGCTTTCACGTCGGTAGCCCATTAGGACTCTGTCGAGACCGGTTCAAGAAACAAACCAATCTTATCCATGCGCTGAGCACATGAATCAATTTCAACACATAGTAACTTCATCGATAATAATCATTACAATATCCATACTTGATTACTTGATTGAATTAAACATCTTACAAAAGTGACCTTCAACGGTCGAAGAACCAAATAAACTGCAGCGGAACTAAACGAACTACAAAGACTCGAATTTTTTTACGACTCTTCCACATGCATCATCAATATAGAAAGCATCTTAGAACGATCCACCTTCAGCGTACTCCTCGATATGTTCTCCAACTGAGTGTTTGGTGATAGTAAGAGTGAACACTTACTGTACTCAGTAAGTTGTGAAGAAAATAGTATGTATATAAAGGCTTAACAAGAATAAGGCTAATATAGTTCTCTTGCATAAATCAACATTTAAATAAAAGCATTTAAAAGCAATAGTAATTAGGTAAATAACAAACCACCTCAAGATTCCTTCCATCTTGACTTAACCAGCTAACCAACATCTCAACCCAAAGTTCCATCCACTAAAGTTGAACCCTCAATCATAGTTCCTACCATTATGATTGACCATTCTCAACTATGATTCTCACCATTACAGTTGACGCAACTAACTAAAATATCAAATTATAATCATGGTAGATTTTCAGTGCCGCTCGTGACCGTGAGCACAACTGAATATTCAGTTTTAACTCTACAGAGATTGTACTTTATTCACAAGACGTTTCATCCTTTTTTATCAAGCATCTATTGACCAACAAAGAACTCTTCGCACTACAGAAGTGTGTGCTAGGAATCCACTACAAAACCTTTACAATGCCCCCATCTTAGCACATGTCTACCCGCTAAGGTTTTACTGCCGCGTGATTCCACCTCAACAACGGAAGCCCCCTCTTGCACCTTTCGGATCCCAAGACATCGTCCATTCACCACTCTTCTGCCTGATCTACACTATACTAAGAGTAAGCAAATTACTTAGCTAGATCCGTCTCATACTAGGCTTATAGTTGTACTGTAAACACAGAAAGGTCACCATATGAATCGGTCCTTAGATTTAAGCAAAACTACCACTTTCTCAACCATACATCTCATCATACCACCTACTCAAATCTCTATATCATGTTGCTACAAAAAATTATTCCATCATATTTTAACATTGTTGCATAGGACCATTATCAAGTTCATGAAACAATTATCATGTTCACCATCCCAAAGTAAGGCTAAGCATAATCTACCCATCCATAACACAAAACCATACTACGGTGACAAGAATGATAAGAAAAAACTAAGGTAAAACCTAACTCTTGGGATTCCAAATAAATTATTAGCATGAATGTTTATAAAATAAAATATTTGTAAAACTGGAATAAAAATAATCAAGAACACAACTTGCCTTCATTGAACTCAGTTGGGTCTTCAAAATCCTGATCCTGCAGACTTTTTGCTCATCTCGAACGTTGGCGTGTACTCGCAACATACATGGAAAAAACAACAACACATAAACACCAAGATCCAAAAAGAACCAAACATCACACAACAACCATAATTACTCACAAGATTACACTATTTCAGACAATTCGGCGAAAGATCGGGTTAAAACGGAGCTACTGTTGACAAGTTATGATTTTCTAAAGATTAAAACAATACTACAAATATTATCTACATATGAAATTATGTTGATAGGAATTTTTTAAAAAAATTCTAAAGTCATCTATGATTTTCTGGGATCTTTCTGGATCTTTCTAGCATTTATTTGAATTATAAACTATATAACACTATTAAATAGAATTAAATAAAACTATATAACGTTAAAACGGAGCTACTGTTGACAAGTTATGATTTCTTCTCATTGAGTTGGACAAAAGCTTTGGGATATCTGGGGAGGCTCTAGGGTCGCATATTCATAGGCTGGTGGCTCTCCTAATCTCTAATGTGACTCGAATTTGAAAAGGGTGGCGGCAGCGATCCGAACTTGATTTTGAGGTCTCAAACGCGCTCGGGTCTCTATCTTTTGGGCAAAAGCTCACGCATAGCTCTAGGATTCTTCCTCCTTTTGATCCATTGCTCGTCTCTATCTCTATCCCGTGGATTTGATTTGGATTTCGGGTAGCTAGCGGATGAACTCAAGTGCATATCATGTGGTTGGCTCGGGCTCTAGCAAAATTAGCGCAGGCTTGAGCTTCTAGATGTCCTGGCGAGTTTGTTTGGTAATTAGGTGGTCGACCTCCGATTCGGACACAACGATAGCGACGCATGCGGTGGTGGCCGACTACTTGTTGTTGTGATGCGCTGAGCTAAGCGGAGAGGGAGAGAAGAGAAAGAGCGAACTGGGCTGGCTTGGACTGGATCAAAGAGCAGAAAGGATAGGAGAGGTGATGAACTTCAGCCTTTTTCATTCTAAAAGCTTTTCTATTCCTTCTCATTTTATCTTTTCTACTCTCTCATATACATACACATGTATATTTATAAATACAACGTATATACCACCTATATACTTATATTAGCTCATATACAAAAGCAATCAAATATATACATATATATATATATATATATATATATAGACATTCTTTTATAGGAAAAAGCCCTCATTGCATATATGTATTTATACATATAACACACATACTCACATATATGTATATATGTATAAAGCACACATACGTAGTTAGGGAGTTATTTAATTTTGCAAAGCTCTTTTTAATTTCTTTTGAAAAAGTTTTTATTCTCTTGGTTTTAAGAATTTAGGTTGTTACAGACTCTAATCGCTCATGGATCACAATCCAATTAAACCCACTAGCAGATCCAATGCGTATGTATTGTTTTAACCTATTAAGTATGTGACTTACTAGGTCCATATATAAATGATCGTGACATGGAAACCCTTTTTCCACACCAAAATCAATAGCAATTCCTACCATGACATATTGACTCCATTATATATAAAGATCATATAGAATAAACCTTGATATACTCATCCCTTTGCCTCTAGATACCGGTCAAGCTCAATATGAGACACATGCCATCTTTGTGAAGCTCGACCATTCACTCACTCTTGTAGTAGATTATTAAACTCGTGATTAATAATTTAATAACATTGGTATGTCCATGAACTTTCTAAACCCAACAACATGGAGGGGCCCAAAGATATCTCTCTATTTATCTTGGAGGAGCAAATTCTATTTTGATTTCTCACACCTCATGACATGTTTCATGGCAAACCTAAAAGCTACCTTTTTGACTATCTTGTTACAAAGTAGTGTTTGGCAACCCTTAAATGAGCCATTATACATTCTAGTAATCAATGTCGATCTTATGTCTAAGGGTCTTACAGGTACACCATTTGATATTACAATTGATGTCACATCATGTAACAATCCCAGTAGTATCTCGAGGTGGGTCTATCCAACACCATATTCTCTAACATGTATCCACATTATTGATTTGATATCTCCATACCTATAATCCATGAAACATGAACCTCAATCAATACATGTGTTGGTCTATTAATCATCATTGTCCCATATAATGATATGGAACTAGAGATTATTTAGAATAACATCACTATTCAAATAAAAGAGTTTCATGAATAAGTCAAATACTTGCTAATCAATATAAATGATAGTTATATATAGAACAACACATTATTCAAAATTACATAAATATAGACATGATACAATATCTCTATGATTTCCTTTAGGGTATCACCAACAATCTCCCACTTGCACTGGAGTTAATCAAGTAAGTATCTAGCACCCGTAGCTCTCATGTCCACCTCATGCTTGGGCCGCGAGTGTGGCTTCATCAATGGATCGGCAATATTCAAATTCGTATGCACTTTGCATATCTTCACGCCATCTCTATCTACGATCTCTCGAATGAGGTGATAGCGTTGTAGTACGTGCTTAAACTTCTGGTGCGACCTAGGCTCCTTGGCTTGTGCAATAGCTCCATTATCATCACAATAGAGATCCATTAGAATGGATACACTAGAGATCACACCCAACTCTGAAATAAATTTTCTGATCCAAACAGCCTCCTTTGTAGCTTCGAAGCTCTGATGTACTCGGCCTCTGTTGTGGGTAGCAATCATTCCTTGCTTGTAACTCTTCCAATTCACCACTCCTCTGTTGAGGCAAAATAATAAACCAGACTGCGATAAAAAATCATCATTATCGGTTTGAAAGCTAGCATCGGTGTGACCACTTACAACGAGCTCCTCCTAACCTCCATAGACTAAGAACATATCCTTAGTTCTTCTTAAGTTCTTGAGAATATTTTTAACTATTACCCAATGACCTTCACATGGGTTAGATTGATATATGCTCATAACATTTAAAGCATAGGAGATATCTGGGAATGTACGAAGTATGACATGCATGATAGATCCAATAGCGATAGCATATGTGATTGCACTCATTTTGTTTTGCTCATCAGGTGTCGTTGGACACTGACTCTTGGAATCATGCACATTGAACTCTTCGATACCTTTTCAATGTATGTACTTTGGCTTAATCTAATGAGCCTTTTTAATCCATCTTATAAATCTTTCTGCCCAATATGTAAGTTGCCTCTCCTAGACCTTCCATTGAGAAACCCTTTCGCAACAAAAATTTGATAGCATCAAGTATTGAATCATCATTACCAATAAAAAATATGTCATCTACATATAAGACCTGAAACACAAGTGCTCACTCAATAGCCTTCTTGTAAACACAAGGCTCTTTGTTATTCTTGATGAAGCCAAACATTTTGACCACTTCATCAAAACGAAAGTCCAGCTCCAAGATGCTTGCTTCAGTCTATAGATGGACTTTTGAAGCTTTCATATCTTCCTAGTATTTTTTGGATTGACAAAACCTTCATATTGTGTCATGTACATATCCTCACTCTGATGTCCATTAAGAAAAGCCATTTTGACATTCATTTTTTCATATCTCATAGTCATAATATGGGCCAATTGCTATGATGACCCAGAAAGACATTACACTACTACAGAAACAATTTTTCCATGGGATAGGTTATAGTCGGATTTTTGGACCTGATGGTACTAAAGGTATTGCAGTCGGTTCCTTAGCTAAGTGGACTAAAGCTGGCCACCTGGCAAAGAACTGACTGTACTAATAGCCTATTACAGTCAGTTTATAATAATAACTAATTGCAATACATTATGATCGATTAATGCCACAAGTTGACCGAAATAATTGGACTAATACATACGGGTTATAGTTAGAACCAACTAAATATGTTACAGCCAGTTCATGTCACAAACTGACTATAGTAGTTGGCCTGATATTGTGGGTTCCGAACGAGAACCTATCGAAATATGTTGCCAACACGTGGTTGTTGTTGTCATTTCCTTAATTTATGGTGTAATAAGGGGCCTTTAATTGATCGGTTTAAATCATTTCCATGATTACTTTGCATGTTCATTATATGCCCTCTTCTTCTTTCTATTTAATCCTTCTGGCTCTGTCATTTTCTCTCCACTACATTTGAGAGCAGAGATCTCGAGAAGTATGCAAAGAAATGAAACTTTCTTTTTAAACATCTAATTTGATAACAATGAATGGCGACGGACGACACAAACCCTAATGCAAACTGAAATTGGATGACGCAAACCCTGGAGGGAATCACAGCACAACAAACACTAGCAACCTATCGCCCTTCAAACAGGTGACGGGAAAGATGTCACCCTCTGATTGGGCGACAGCTTCTGTCTGTCGCCCATACAACATGCGACAGGTGCTGCGCCACGACAGGTAGCCACCACGCTGGCATGCCACCTTAACATGTCGTCTATTGTATGGGTGATAGGTATATGTCACTCTTTCAATAGACGGCAGAAGACTATTTCTGCAAAAAAAAAATTAAATGGATGTCTAAAATTACAAAATTTAAATTTTGAAAATAAAACAAATAAAAAATCATGTGTACTCTCATACTTGTGGTTCACTAACTCTCATGGCTGCAATGGGGCCATCAGCTCCTCTTCAATGCGTATGGACAGGCTTATTCTCTTCTCTAGCCACGATGAAAATTGTCAAACGGGACATGCAATTGGGAAATTTCAGTATTTAGGACTCAATTCGTGTGCCTCTCCAGCTTTGACACCAGTACGTGAGCCTTTCATCATTTGACATCGTGGCACATCAATTTTTCTATTTTGTAACATTCTGGCATTTCTCGGGATTTTCCATCTCTTTTTGATATTGTGTAGGGATAATAGGCATATAGAATGACCGAAATGCCCTTTGCCTCAGTACATGAAGCGCCCAGGTCCCCATCTAGATCCAGTCGAGCCATCTCCGCCGCGTCGCCCAGTTTCTCTCTGCTGCGCCGCCCCTTCTCTCTCTGCCGCGCTGCCCCTTCTCTCTCCACCACGCCGTCCCTTCTCTCTCCGCTGCGCCGCCCCTGCTGTCCCCACCGCCCCTGCTATCCCCACTTTACCACGTGACCATGTCTTCGTCGGGGACTGGAGTCCGGTCCAGGGAACTGAGGTTGGCGACGCGGTGCCAAGCAACGACCGATCTGCCACTGATCCAATGCCCGGAGTGCGGTGTGGGGAAGGTAGTTGAGCTAACAGCTTGGACTAATGCCAACTATGGTAGGATTTTTTCAAGTGCAGTCGCCACTGGCGTAGCGTACGTATTTGGCTAGTAAATTGTAATTTTTGGTCGATTTTGAGTTGTTAGATTGTTGATGTCTGGAGGAATTCACTATGCATGGGGGTGGCTGCCCTTTTTGGAAGTGGTACAACGAGTATGAAGAACATCTTATGGATGAAGGAATCGTTGGTATGGACTCGAATTTGGTTGGTGCTGCAATTCCTGAGGTCCAGGAGGCTACAGCAGATTGGAAGCAAGAACTGGAGGCCGTTAAGCAAGAGATTGCGGCGATGAAGAAGGCAACATTGAAGGAGAAGAATGGAGATGATAGCAAGATTGGTCAGCTGCATGCAAGGGTGAAAGCACTGTTGTTTCTGGCTTGCCTGAATGTTGTTCTTGCGCTAATGGCCATCTTTGTCAACCTTTTGAAGTAGCTCAGTAGGGATCTATTTCAGTTTACATTAGTTGTAGCCCTGGCATTCTCTGCTCTCTCATCCTCTGTACTAAGACCAAGAAGAACATACATTTGATCTTCCTCCATGACTGGACCATCTGGAACATTGACAATATCAAGCTTAGACCAGTCAATATTGGGTGTGTCCTCAACTTGGACAGGAGGCCCTTCAACAGAGGGATCAACAGCAGGCATAACAATAACTGACTCACAAACATTGGCAGTACTACCATGATGGTTGCATGATGCTCCTCCTGCAATTACCTTAGCAGCCACAATATCTCTCATTTGTGTAACACTTGATGTACTGCCCTGATATCCAACATTGTCAACCACCAGAACATGCAGAAACATATACATTGCACTCCACCTCTCAGAGAATGAACGCAGCAGATCCATGCTACTACAGTACTTGGTTTAATCACCACTGTACCTCCCTGTCCCATAAACCTCAATCTCTTGGCAACTACCCCACATTATCCTTTGAGATATATCATCATGCAACTTTTCAATACTGCAACTACGATAATCCACATACCAATCCTCATCTTTGTGTGGAACTGTAACAACAGTACCATCATCTAGTCTAGCAATATACTCACCAAACTGAACATATAATCTAAAGGTTGCATCGGGGTCAATCCTACCGGTACGGAAAAGAGAAAAGATAAACAAGAATTCAAGTTAAAGACAAACATCATCAATGTTTCATGGCAAAGAAATTTACTCCTCTGGAATCTCAAGTGGATTAATCAACCACTTAGTTCTTCTCAGATTACCACAAATTCATCCAAAACCTACGTGACATTAGTGGAGCGTCAGGCGTTTCTCCTCTCCCCCCGGACCAATACAAGAGCGGGCAGGGGGAAGCAAATCAAGAGTAGGGGGATCCCGTGGGGGGGGGGGGGGAGGGACACGAGAGGGATCCGGAGTTGCTCGTACCTCTGATCTGAAGCCGTGGTCGTCCGTCCCCGCTCAGCCGTCACCGCCACAAGGAACAGGATGAGGAACCCTAGAACTGGGAGTAACGAATGGGGGCAATGGTCTAGTCATAAGCGAGCAACGCCAGGTTACATGGCAATGATTCGAGGGGCACTTCGGTCACAGCAGATCGATCGAAATCGAAAGGAGATGGAAATGGTGAGAAATGCCAGAATGTTACAAAATAGAAAAATTGATGTCAAAACCGGAGAGGCACACGAATTAACTCCTAAATACTGAAATTTCCCCATGCAATTTGAGCAGGGAAGCTTCCTGGGCACACTTCCATATCCTTGGTATACGTGTACCCATTGAAAAAAATATATATGGGGGCGTGCTGCACAGCCCCTCATGCAGCACGCCCCGGATGCCCGCGACGTGCCTGTCTGTGTGCATCTCAAAGCAACTCCGGGCTAGTCTGAGCACTAGCCGAGCCAGCGCAGCTTTCCGAGCCGGAGCACGCGAACGAGCTGGGGAGCAAGCCAACCTCAAGGACCCTCGCGATCTCGAAGTGATTCCCCATCGTCTCCCTGGTCCCGAACATCGCCGGCGGCCTCCATCCCACCCTGCCGACCCGAAACAGGCTTTTTGCTTGCTCCAACCAACTTCCACCGCCGGTCCTGCCTCCCTCTCCCCTCTGGACCCCCACCTGCCACTCCTCTCTGGATCTAGCTGGGGTTGGTTCATCTGGGGCAATTTTTGTGCTTGGTAAGTAAATCTTTTTTTTGTGGGTTCATAATTTTGATGAAGCCATATGGTTCCTTGTTTTGTTGGTAATTAAGGTTAGGTTTGTTTCAGCTCAAGATTATAATAAACGGTTTATAGATAGTAGACTATAATAAATTGGATTATGATAAGTTGGAGGGAAATAAGTTATGAACTGTTTGACAACCTAGATTATTAGAGTATGAATTATTGGTAAAAGTCTGTAATACCCTTAATAGGTGTGGGGGATTCAGTTATAGGGTGAGAGGAGTGGTATTGACGAGTAATTTCTCCTAAATTTGATAGGTAGTATAGTAAAAGACCAAAATAAACTGAAATAAACTTATTTTCACAGCTTATAAGATTATTATAGTCTAAGTTTTAGCTTATAATAATTTGGACAAATAAACTAACTGTTTTTTTAGCTTAAAACAAATAAACTAACTTATTATAATCCTGAGCTGAAACCAACGGTACCTAAATCCTTGTTTTTTGTATAAGTTCCTTTGTTCTGAATCGGACCCAGATTCTTCCTTCTCGTTATCTGTTGATTGTGGATTTGTGTGATGTTGGTGCCTTACCAATCCAATCCATCCATCCATGGTTGGTTTAGGTGTTTTTTCTTCAGAGCGTAGGATCGGAACCTCTTATTGTTATCTGAGAGAAGGAGGAAGGCCCGATGATTGAGGAGTATGCCTGTAAGTTTCACCTTTTGTAATCTGGCTAACTTGTAGCATATTAAGTTGGATTGGGGTTCGTGTGTCACACATTTTCTTATTATGTGTCAATATTTCCCTGCAGTCTCATTTAGCTACCCCAACACTAGTACTGAGGAGGTTGAGATGAGCATGAGCCGCACACGGAGCAAAAAGAGTAGCACTACATTCAAGTCAAATACTGCATAAGTAACACCTGATCAGATGAGGTGCTTCTTTTCCTTGGATGCCAATTTTGTTACATGAAGTTGCAGTCTTCGTTCAATAGTAGTGTTGCATTCAGAATGTTATGGTTGAAAGAAGTTGGCAGCAAAAACTTAGGACTCATAACAACTAAGTACTCTATTTTTCTTTGTGTAAGAACATGATATATACTGGCTGCCAGTTTTACTACACAAATTGTTGGTTGGGTGCTGAAATTAGCGAAGATGGGCCTTCCGACAAGTGATGAAATGCAGAAGAAAGAAATTGCCTGCGAATGCAAAGATGATGGCCTAATTGCGGAAGCACAAACTGTTCGCAAAGACTAAGTTTGGCTACAATACTTTTAGTTAGAATGAATATGCGGAAGCACAAACTGTTTGCAAAGACTCAGTTTGGCTACAATACTTTTAGTTAGAATGAATATGGCTGTAATGTAAAAATTGTAAGTCTGCATTGTAAGGAACTATGTACAATTTCAAGGCTGCTTCAAATTGAATGTGAGATTGCTTTCTGTACAAATAAGAGCATCATGTGAAGGAATACTATTAAAATCAACAGTGTCCTCTGTCCGATGCCAATAAATTAAGCTGTACTGACATGTTCTTTCCTGATTCATATGCTAAGAAGCTTTACAAGTACTCAGTTTTGACCCAGACAAGTTCTTATCAAAGAGCTTATCAAAACTAGGATGGCAGTCAGATCGGTTCGGGTTCTCACGGTTCTGCATCCGATGGTTGTAGGTTCAGGTTTTAAATTATGTTCATAGGTCTGACAAGTCGGGTACTTAATTTATAGTAGGTATGGGTTCGAATTTAGATATCTCCCGTGGGTGATCTATGGACACCTGAATAACTCTCAGCCTAGCCCAAGTCTCAACTGCTATTCTTCCAATCTTCCTTCCCCATCCGCCATTCCTCTTGGACAGCATGGCCAGCTCATACCGTGGTGCCGCCCATCTTCTGCTTCATGCTGCCCCATGCCTGACTCGCCCCACGCTCGGCCACGCCACGCCATGGCGTGCCCTCGGCCGCCTAGCCTCCCAGCCGTGGCGCCATCCCGCCCGGCCTCCCTGTCACCACTCTGTCGGCCTCCCTGTAGATCCGGCCTTCCCACCGCCCGGTGATCGTAGATCTGGTGTCCTCATTCCCTATCGTGGTGCCTCCCCTCCTGGTTGTCGCAGATCCGGCCTCCCCACCATGGTGCCACCTCGCTTGGCCTCCCAACGCGCCACCTGGCCTCCTCGTCGCCCAACAGTCTCATATACGGCCTCCTCGTCGATCGGCAGCCGCGAATCCGGCCGTGTTTATCAGCGAAACTCTGAAACCCAATGGGCACCTCACGGGTGCTAGTTCGGGTGCTATTTTTCACCCGTTTTTTATTTTGGACTCGGATCGAGTTGAGATTGGCAGGTTTCAGGTCGGACGTGGTTTTGTTTCACCTGACCCCGACCCGACCTATTGCCATGTCTAATCAAAACTGAAGGAATGAAGGAATATTGAAGCATGAATTTTAATTTTGGGCTTTAGAATCATAGTAAAATTACTTAAATGATATTGAAGTTTAAATCCTTCAGTACATGACACAACACATGAGTTCTTGCATCTCCATTAAAGAAAACGCATGCAGAAAAGTTTGACAAACTTTATTTTGTTCACACGCTCTCAAAACGATGTGCTACATATCCAGATTTGGGCAGCATGGGGTTGTTGCCGCCACACGCAGCCTCGGCAATCTCGGCGATGACGGCCTGCTTGGCGGGACGAGCATCATCGCATCAACGGCATCAGCCTCGGCGACCTCAGCAGCGCCGGCATTCTCGACGGGGACGTGTGTCATCACATCAACACCGATGGCCCCGGCAATCTCGACCTTGACGAGCGTCATCTCATCAACAACGGCAGCCTCGGTGATCTCGGCGGCCAGCAAGCTCATCGACGACGCTGGGGCGGGATCCAGGAGGTGCAGGACCTAGGCGATCGCTTGGGGCGTTTGGGACATTCGGCTTCATGCATGCGCGACTATACTAGCGATCTCAGCAGCGGACGCTCGGCTCACATGCATGCGCGGACACTCGGCTTCGTACACCTGCTTTGAGATCGCGGTTTGCGACGACGTGGCCGGCATCCAGGGCATGCTGCACGAGGAGGGCTGTGCAGCACGCCCCATAATTTTTTTCCCATACGCATCGGTCGGGATGTACATATATACTAATAATAAATATTACCGTTCAAGTATGTATTGTACGAGGTATACAGTACTACTACCGTAGCAGTATACCGCATTGCTTAGTCCATACTACCAGTGAAGGAGCAGTAACAAGAGAGTGAATACGTACATACGGTGTCCAGGTAATTTATACCTGATGTGCTCCGCCGTGTCGTTGCGTCAAGAAGCTGGGCAGGCTTGGCGATCCATGAATGTAAATTGCGTTGGCGAGAGCATTGGCTAGAGTATTGGGAGAATCGGGAGACATCGTTAGATGGGTTTGACCGAGATCTGCTTTTGTTTACTGCTGACACTAGCATAATCAGTAGAAAGCAAACTTGGCCAACGTTTCGTTAAATATATTCCCCCTCGTGACTGTGGTTTGGGATGGGATCACGTGATTTGCCCCGCCCAGGGCCGGCCGGATTCAAGAATCCGTTCTCAAGAATCAAGCCTCTCTTTCATGCACATGTCGCCCCTCTCATTTGTGGTAGTAGTATAGGTAATCATCATCATGCAGACATGCAAGAATCAAGATCATTGTGCAAGTAAAACATGGTTAAGGGTGTGGCGAGACGAGGTGATGTAAGACTACAGGATGCCAACCTGTACAATACTAACGGATAGAAACTATATAAATCTATACCCACGAGCTAATTTCTAAACCCGTATCTTAGATTAAAGTTGATACCCGCAAGCGTCATCCATAGGCACGCCCTTATACCCACTAATATACTAAATATATATTAAATATAAGATCAAGTATGTAACGATAATATTATCAATTTAAACATACATATCCACTAAAATAATGAATAAGTATCTCACATATATATAACATATATATCACATTAATACATTATCACATAGTTCACACATACAACATATTATTTTATAATTTAACAATACTTAGTGCAACACAAACGAATATTATTCAATAAGATAACAAGTCTAACCCTATAACAAGATAACATAGACTGCAGCTTATATATTAAAAATGAAGTGGGTACTAAGGTGAAACGGGCACAAGTAAACCTATTTCAGACTCGTCTCTTTGTTGAGTTTAACTTCAAACCCGTACTCATATCAATAGATAAAAATTGCACTCTAAACCCACATATATTACGGTTAACTCTGTTCATGGTCCGGGTTGAGACGGGTTTGTGACCCAACCCACGTGTCTACTACATGGGCCAGGTTGGATTGGTTCCAAACGGGTCCAATCAGTTGATAGGTTGGACCGGTTCGGGTGGTTCCAACGGATTTCACACGGGTTGATTTGCTCGAGGAAAGATGGGGAGTGGCCTGCTCGCCTGCTACACGTTCCATTGAGCCTTGGCCTTGGTTACTGTTGTGGACTGTTAGGTACTGTACATGATAGATCTTGACTCACACTAATGAGAGCATCTCTTCTGGTACTGCTCTTTGTATCACTGCCCTTGTCTAGTCTAACAATTGGCAATTCGTATCTAATGAGTTGGTTAATGATGTCTGCTTGATAAGATCAGGATTACAGATATTGGATGATAATACTAAAGCAAGCAAGTCTTAGATGATTATGTCATCCATGCAAATGATACATTCCAGCATGAAAAGTTTGGATGTGAGGATTATATCTTCTGAGATCAGTAGCATTATCCATGCTTTGGAGCAATGCCAAGATGATTGTATTCATGATATCTGCAATGCAGCTTTTTAGGCAGCTCTGACTGCTAAGCTACTTGGGAGGCAAAAAGAATGTGGAGATTAAAAAAAAATTAGTCTATTGACAAACTGTAGCTTAGCAGCAAAAAGTAAGCAAAAATCACTACATATGCATGATTAATCATCAATTATCCGATGATTCATAGTCTAAATATAAGATAACATCATTCAAATTCAGAAAAAGGGAAAAAATAATTCTCATCTAATCAAGAAACTGATCCACCAAGGATTAACTAAGACTCTTTTGTATCTCACTATCACATAGCACAAACCCAAAATTTCTTATCATTGCAAATTTTGTAAGGATTTTTGTAGCATGACAAATACTATGCTTCCAACTCAGTGAGATCTGCAGTAAAAAAGGGAAAAATGGGATTTAGTAACAATATCTCATACTTGGATTTTTTTAAGATTATATGGTTTCAGTTTGCATGGTTCAGTTCCTAAGCAATAAGAAAATGGAGGTTACAACAAGAAAAAGATAGTTTTGGCAGGCAACAACATTATATTGGTGAACATAACATGTTCCTTATGATTTGCAGGGACTCAACCTTACCACAATCACTACTTACTAGCCAACGCACATTGGCCATACATTCATAACTGACATAACAAAATGCAAACGGAACCATTAAAACTATATTGTTTCAGTTTCCAGAATAAATAAAATTATATGGCTTCAGTTAGAAGTGCTCCCAAACAACAACAACATGGTGGTGAGAAATGATTAGTAGATGGAACATACCAATATGACATTGATGTTGGATGTCCATTCGATCCTTTGACATAATCTCTACATATACATGAATGGAATGTCATTAACAACTTCTACACAAAGGAGGAACTTCTTACAACTATAAAAAAATTATATCTCCTCCAACTTCCTCGTATGTTTGAACATCTTCAGCAACCTCTCTTATGTTCTCTTTGCCTGGAAATGAATGCAACTAGCTTTGCGTGCAAATTAAAGCTTCAACCATGTTACACGATAGGCTGCTTCAAAGTCGATTAATAATTCACCCACCTGTGCTAAAAGCAGCTTCAAAAGGAACTGTAGAAGCGGGCACAACAAGAACACCTTTTGCCAATCTAGATAATACATGATACTTATTCGAGTTCACTTTCCAATAATTTAATATGTCAAACTCCTTAGTTCTCTTCTCACAATTATCAGCTAGTTACCTTGATAATTTCGAATCACTTGCCTCACTCTCAATCTCCTCCAGATGCTAACAAGTTCCAAGAGTTCTCCTCATCCTCTTCTTCTACATTGATAGGAATTGATGCTTGATTGGAACCTTTGTTGCTAGAAGAACATGCAGTGGCAGTTTCAACATGGAAACCAAACAATTCATTTAGAGCTAGTTCAATTTTCTCAGCTGGTTCCTTGCCTTCCTCCAATCCATACAACTTTTTTAAGCAAAATCTCAAATGTTTGACCTTGTGAGGGATCGAGATACGACCTAGAGGGGGGATGAATAGGCCCTTTTTCAAATAATTAAAACAGAACAATACAACAAAAAATAATATCGGATATTCTGATCCAGATGATCGGATGTTCCGACTTACACCGGAACTTCCGATATACAATATCAGAACTTCTGATTTGCTTGAATATAGAACAAAGCTAAATCTATGAGCAAAAATGAGTTAAACTATGAAATGCAAGATGCAACAGGATAATATAACTATTTAATTTGGAGAAGAACTACCAAGCACAAAGTATAACTCAAGATATTAACCGAATTGCTCGCAAACATATGAAAGGAGAGAAATAAGGAAAGAGAGGAGACGCCACGAATTTGTTCCCGAAGTTCGGATCCTTGAGGGGATCCTACATCTCCGTTGAGGGGCTCGGTCGCACTTGAGCCGGGTCTCTTTCAACCCTTTTCCTCATGAGATTACACAAAGTACTCCTTGACTCCACTTGGTATTCCTTTCCTTTCGGAGGTGGAATTCGGCCTTCACAAACTCTCGCGGTGCACCACAAGTGATTCGGTGGCTCATGAGTCACTCCCAGCCATCAAGGAGACCTCAATCTCCAAGAGTAACAAATGTGCACAAAGAACGCTTGGAGATGAATCCTAGTGCTCAAAGATGAAATCAATCCACTTTCACTAGATCTCTCACTCAAAACCCTTTCACAAGATGTAGCACAAAGCCAAGGGAGTGGAGAGATAAACTTTGGGGCTCTAGAGAGGTTCTAACTTGTCAAAGTATCAGCAGCCTGAAGAGGTGAGAGAGGGGGAGTATTTATAGGGTACACCCCAAAAACTAGCCATTATGCACTTTTTTAGCCCACATCAAAACTCCCGATTTTATGATCGAAACTTTCGATCAGTGCAAAGTAACAGCATTCATTATCTCTACTAAAAAACAAGAACTGGGGATATACACATATCAGAACTTCCGATCTGAAACATCAGAACTTCCGGTTCAAACGAGAACTTCCCGAGCTCTAGAGATTTAAACACATCGAACACACCGGCTCACATCAAAACTACCAATTAAAATCATCAGAACTTCCGATCAAGCCGAGAACTTCTCGAGCACTAGAAATTTAACTACATCGAACACTCCGGCACACATCGGAACTTCGGACCAACAACATCTGAACTTTCTTATTAATCGAAACCATCCCGAGCGCTGAGATTTTTAAACCACCGGACACTCTGGTTGATATCAAAACTTCCGATATAACCCATTAGAACTTTTGATATCAACAGAACCTTTTTTTAGAAAAAAAAAACAAGTGACGTGAATGTGAAATGTATCTCTCATCTAGGGGTTAACTTTGAGCACTAAGTTCATAACAAAGTCTTCAACGTTGCATCCCTCTTAATAATATGACATTCCTATACTCAATTCAAAATAAACTGCTATAGCTATAGTAATAACCATGCGCTATCTTCTTTCTTTATTTTTGGGGATTGTTAACGTCGTCTAGCTTTCATCATTGGGACTTTTACCTATTGAAAAGCTCATTAAATATATTAATCCCTTAATTGTTTGTCATCAATCATCAAAAGCCACTTAGAGGATCTAGATGCACTTTCACCTTGTATCTTAGATCTAAGATGACAGCAATGAACAATAAGTAACTCAAGTTGCTTCATGTTTCCAGTACTTCTCAAATTTTACTTTCATGAGAAAAGCCATTGTAGCTAAAATTGGATCTTTTCCTTCACTAAGCTCAACTAATTTTGTGTGCATTAACATTATGTCATGAAAGATGATGCTTGATGTCACATGTAAAGAGGCTTATAGACGTGTTGTGGCCTTATAAAATAGCTTTAAGAAACACAATATGTGCCTTGCAGTTTGCCAATCAAACTCATCCGGAGGAAGTTTCTCACCAAAGTATGCTTTGAATGGCTTGTGTTCCTTAGCCAATCTTGCAAAGGCCTTTTCAAACTTTTCTGCACTCTCTAATATAAGATAAGTTGCATTATATCGTGTCTCCATATCTAAGGACAAAAGACTTCTGCTCGAAATCTTCTTCATTTTTGCACATTTCTTGAATAGCTTCAATCTTGATGGTGAAGATCTCACAAATCCAATTGTTGTTATTAGTGCTCGTTTGGATAAGCTATGGCTTCAGAGCTTCTGGCTAGCTAAAGAAGCGAATGTGGCTATTGAATTTTGGATGTTGGCTTTTATAATAAACTTTTAGCTCTCAGCACACTCAAAAGACAAAAATGCCAGTCAGAACCTATTTCTCAGCTTTTAGTTCATTTCAGCCACAGCCGTTTCCTCAGCCAGCCAAAAGCCACCAAAAGCCAGGGCCAGATGCCAGCTATTTGGATAGCTTCTGGCTTTTTTCATGGAAAAGCTGGGGAAAAAAGCCTATCCAAATGGAGGGTTATTTTGTCGATAGAGTCATCATGTTCTTCGAAACCAGCCTTCATAACCAGGTTGACTATGTGGGCACAACACCTCACATGAAGGAATTTGTTTTCTAACACACAATTCCATCACGGTCATTGCTTACTCTCTTCAAATAGTCAATTAACTTGTTATTAGAGCTGGCACTATCAACAGTGATTGTGAATATACAGTCAATACCGTACTCCAACAAACATTCTTCAACTCTTTTTCCAAGAGTTTCTCCCTTGTAGTTAGGAACCAAGCAGAAATTAAGGATCTATTTCTGCAACTTCCATTCATCATCTATCCAATGGGCAATGAGAGTCATATACTTAAGTTCTGATTTGAGGTCCAAGTGTCTATTGTTAGACAAATTCTGTAATTCTTCATAGTTTTCTTCAACTTGGGCTTTTCTCAGATGTAGAGGTGCATGCAATCCCTTGCTACTGTAATTCTAGAAGGGACATCAAATATCAGTTGTAGTGCTTTGGGATATCTCTTGAACCCCACACCATCAACAATTTCAAAAGGCATCTCATCAATTATGATCATAGCTGCAAGTGTTTCACGACACTCTTCAACGCTAAAAATATGCTTTGATGTCCCATGTTCTTTCCTTTGCAATTCTTGGCCCTTGAGAGGATCTTTGGGGCATAAGAACATTAGATGCTTCCATAGAGTGCAAGTCCCATGGATTGATTTGTCACAAGCATATGTCTGCCAACAATGTATGCATGTTGTGATATGCTCTTGACCTCCTACTCCTGTACCAAAATGCTTACAAACATGTGATTTCTTTGAACTGGTTCTTTTACTTTTCTTCTGAGCCAGAGATATCTAAGTAGGAGAGCTAATTAACTGAATGCCCAGCTGTAATAATAACATATGTAATAAGTAGGAGAGCCACTTAACTTAATTGAGCAATACTAAATATGTCATGGAAAAGATAATTCACATGTACATCATTTGATATATTAGGGGTTGAACATCCACTTCTTGCAGCTGATCTCTTTTGCTTCTTTGTTCCAACAACTTTCAGCCTGGGATTGTGACCTTACTTCTTCTAACACCTTCTCTGATTGTAATGTTACCCTATTTGCTGCCAATAATATTTTTGGCATAGCAATAAACCTACTCAATTTCTCGCTACTATATTCTAATAGCATTGAATCCACTATAACAGGGCATAAATAATTGATTGAAGATATATTATGATATGAAAATTGCAACAAGAAAATTATATAACTCTTGCACAAAACAAAATGAGATGCAACAAAACAAGTTAGTGGTCATGATCTAAACCTGCTATTATCTGAATCATACCCTTTAGGAAATTTTCATTTGGCTCTGAATCCAACTCAAAGAACCAAAGAAATAAGTTAGTATGCATGCTGATTTTATCCTAAAGTTATATGCTACAGAACTCTCCTTTTTGGAGAACCAAGTTTTTTTTTTTTTGCAGAGATTAAGAACTAATAAACTCAAGAATAATCAAAACTTCATATATGAATTGGGGTCTTGATAGTTGATATTAGTCTTTGCAGTGCAAGAGTGCATCATTTTTTGTTGTAAGCAACAATTCTTTGTTCCCCGACTGTACCTAATGAAGCAAAAATTAGTGAGAAGTTTATGCAGCATTTAGACTTCTTTCAATGAGATATTTCACAAAATTGTCCAAAGAACACCGCGATGATCCACCTTCCTGAATTGCGCTATGTGAAGCATCACTATGTGAAAAATAGACAAAGGAGATACGATTTAGTGATGGATCCTTCTACGACCCGTCACTTATGTAGTATCGAGTCGGGACCAGATCTTGACTCACCACTGATAACAGATCATCAGTGTTGGATAATAATGTTACCCGTCACTTATTACATTACTGACAGGTCATAACTACACCTGTCACTTATGACTTGTCACACAATTTTGCAGCTCTTCTTCTCATCTCTTGGTTATCACCATTACCCTAATCCATTAGCTCTGTCACAAAAGCAGAGATTGCAGCCCTGCTGACAATTCTATCATCCCTTCTCTACTCCCTAAAGTTAATGTCGGCCTTCCATTCATTAGCTACAAGCCGACCATTCACTAATTGATCCCAATTAATATATAAATGTTGCTAATGGGAAAAAGGGAGGGTTGAATGTGGACTGCCTACTACTACATCATATCTACGTGCAAGTTGGAGGATCATTATTAGTAGTATCAGAGAGTTGAGGATCTGCTCTTATTTTCATGTTGTGCATAATCGATCGATGGATCATCATGGTAGTCTTGTTAATCTCACTCAAAGCACCACATATGCAAACCCCCTCCTATGTAACCACCTCTTTTCTTTGCAACCTAATCATGATCTAAATTAGGGTTTAAAGCTAATCTCGAGCTGAAGATCTAAACTATGAGCAAGATAAAATCAAAACCGGAGAGGAAGGAATAGAAGGTGACCTTGTTGAACTTTGAAAGATGAAGGGTGGAGAGAAGGCCTTGGAGGCGTCGGATGTCAGTGTCGAGCATTATTGTGGGGCACACTAGTGAGTCCTCATCGCAGTCACTGCGTGTGAATAGAGAGACGACAGCCTCCCGCAACTCCCGCGCGGCCTCAGCCACCGCCGTCACCTCCGCCTCAAAGGCGCGAGCATCGGCATGATGAGACTTCGTTGTCGCCAACTCCGGCTTGAAGCCTCATCACTAAATTTTCTTAACGGATCGTTTGGTGTGACTGTTTTCTCTAGGTTTGACGGGTTTCTCATGTTCAACCTATAACCCGACTAACAAACGCATCCGTTACATAGGTTCACAGCTAACCCAACCTAAACCGCCAAGAACTTAACAGCGATGGTACACCTGGGATATGGGTCCGGGTGGGTTTCCGGTTACACGCAACCCATGTTCAGGGCTTATACGGTTTTTACCCGTGGCCCGTGGCGTGCGATGGGGCGTCCCGCGCGCGGTCCCGCTGATCCGCCCGCGGGCGCCGCGCCAAGGGCCCAAGAGTCATTGATGGGCGTGGCAGGGGAGTGGTTGCGATGCGCGGCACGGAAAATTTTTAAGTGCTCATCAGAGATACTGCCTCCGGTAGTGAGTAGTGACAAATCTGCATGGAAGGTCACGTGATAGTGTCGGCGAGCAGAGCATTCAAATTTCATTGCGCTGGCGCATGCAAGTGTCCTCATGGAGGCGAATGCGCTCGAGCGGGTTGGGTGTTTTGCAGGTGGGCGAACGGCCGAACTCCCAGCCTCGCATCGGCACCTGAAAATAGAATTTTTTTTCCGACAGATCAAGCATGTATGAATTATAATATAAGTATGATATGTCTGTTGCTCGTGGAGTCATGTATTTTGTTATTCTGTTTAGTAGGTATATATGTATAGATGCTAGATTTAATGTGTGTATTAGGATGTGTGGTTATTCGTGTGTAAGCTGTTGAGCTAAAAATAGTTTTTATGGAGCGTGGATGTATACTTAGGCTTCATTTATTCTGAATTCTATGTAAGATCATTTTTAATGGTTTCTCTTCGTAAATCATATTCTCTTTGCGAAGTGATTTTTGTTTTTTTAGTGTTTTAATTTTTTTTTACAGTTCTTTTTATGAAGAGATTCTCAAGATCATTCTTTTTATTTAAGATTTTCTTTACTTTTCCTTTACGAATCTTTCAAAGAGAAATTGTTAAAAAAAAATAAGACTGAGAAGAAGAATTAGAACGAAATGAAAGAAAATTAGTTAGAAATAGTCTAATACATTTTGTTCCATGGCAACAGGATACTGCCTCTGGTAGCACAAATCTGCATTATTGAAGAACCATGTGATAGCGTCGGCATGCACGATTTGACATGTGATGGTGCCAGCGAGCAGAGAGTATTCGATGCGCTGACCCATGCAAGTGTCCCCATCGAGCGAGGATCACGTCGGGTAGATTTGTAAATTAAAAATATGGGTCCTCTTTCAACACGTAATTAATTAATAAAGCATGCACCGAGGGAGTGGTCCTCCTCCAGCACACAAACCTGCAGCACCTGCCCATGAACGTGGAGCATATGGTAATGACGAAAATTTAAAATTAGATAATATATATAAATGTATTTATCGAAATAGATAATATATAGTTAATTTATTAATTTAATATTTGTATTCGGTGTATCATGAGTATACCACTGAAAAAACCATATATAAACCGTATTCGGCACACGGTTTGCCGAATATGGTCTTCGCCTGCGTCACATCATGCTTTGGTCGGTCCCCAAAATTTAGTCGCTTCGGTGTCTTGGTGTTTGCACGAATGGCCGACATGCATGCATATTGCTTTCTTTTACGCGTGTTGTTATTTCATGTAATTACCAAATATGGTCGGATCTGGCTACGGTTTGATTTTGTCATTTGATACCGGCATGTTGTCATTTCATGTAATTGACAACTTTCAACAAAATTCGAAATTATTTGCTAATTTAACTGTCATTTGATGCCAGTGTGTTGTCATTTCATGTAATTGGCAACTTTCAAGAAAATTCGAAATTATTTGCTAATTTTACATTCATTTGATGCCGGTGTGTTGTCATTTCATGTAATTGCCAACTGTCAATAAAATTTGAAATTATTTGCTAATTTAATTGTCATTTGATGCCGGTGTGTTGTCATTTCATGTAATTGCCAACTTTCAACAAAATTTGAAATTATTTGCTAATTTAAATGTACATTTCAAAATTCGTAATTCACCAGGCATATGGTCACTAAGGCGGTGGGCAGGCTTAACACTTAGGTATGTTTGAACATGTACAATTTAAAATGTAGTAGTGACCACATTCTCCCTTATATCATTGATCATCTCAAGATAGCGGTGGAAAGTGACGACGTAAATTAGCGGAAGAATGCTAGTTGTGCCAGCAAAGGCTATCAGGGTAAGATGGTTGTCGTCTCCAAGATAGTGGTTGGAAGTTGTGGCAATCAAGGCTATCATCTTCATGGTCATCAGTGTCCTCCGGAGATGGAGGCCTCTGAGGGAGGGGTCGTTGTGATATGAAATCATCATCGTCGTCATCTTGAGCTATGACTGTAGGAGCATGTTCTATTTTGTTGTTCGTTGGACACCATGTCGATGTGGTGTGTGAACGTCCTCTTGCAGTATTCGTTGAACCTTCTCCTGGATGGCTGCTGGAACGTCGAGGCATCGGTGGCATGAAATCATCATCCTCATCGGTCTCGTCATTTTCAAGTAGAATAGTAGAGGGCACCCTTGTACCCCTTAGGTTCGCTGATCTTCATCGTCTTCTATGCGAACCAGCCATCTACCCCCCCCCCCCCCCCCGCCGCCGAAAAGCATATGCATCATCAAGAAATGTGGGATTTCTTTCGAAAATGCCTAACACAGAAGAGTAGCATTCGAATCAATAGAAATAAGATAAGTAGGGTGACCAAATAGAAAATGACATACCTGGATATGGGATGCATACTGATCAGGTAACATCGTTATCCTTCTTTGCCTCATAGAGAAACCTAGCACACAAGGATGGTCGGCTAGTTCGCACACCCTGAGGTACATTTGGCAGCGCTCGTGCAAGAGGGCCCTAAGGTCATTGGTGGTTATATGTAGGAGCAGAGCGGTCAATGCAGAATAAAAGGTTTTTGCATGCAATTTGGACACAGCTTGAATTAGGTTATTCTCCTTGAATGGATCATCCTTCCCTCCATGCACTGTCAGGAATCATTTAGTGCTATATTGATTGTTGTAGGTGTCCATGGATAGCCTGTACTAGAATAATCTGCCATATATGTATTGATCGTTGGCTGCAACGTTCTTGCTCTGCACCAAAGCACGAATCTCTGATTATTTAATAAATATTAGACAAGTATTAAATACTATAATTAATATGTAAAGATGCTTAATAAGTAACTCATAAATTAAGTTATGCGTCATAATTATTTGACAAATATTAAATAAATTAAATATAATTACGTTAACACTACAGTGCATAAGACATAATACAGATGACTATGACAATATAGTGAATAATACATGTGTCATTAATAAGTACAAGTGCACCGAACAACTGCACTGGCTCCTCAACGACGACGACGCCGCACATAATCCACAGGAGTGTAAGCATCTGACGGGTGTGTAGCCCTCATCCCAGCGGCCTACGTTGGCCCCTGCCACGTGTGCCCTTTCTCGTCCTCATCGCCGTGTCCTATTGGACCTCCACCGAACGTGTATCCAGACCCGCTAACTCGGCCTTGCATATACCATGATGTAGGATCCTCATGCGGAAGTGTGGACACATGTACTACATGCTCTGATGGAGTCCGGTGTGCCGAAGTCTCACCATGCTGGTACCGCTGTGAACCCCCAGGCGCATCAGGATATTGGGGATGTTGTCCGCTTAGGAGTTCAGCGAAGCTGTCCGCCTGCAATGCAGTAGCCTAGTCAAAATCTTGTGTGCCGCTCCAGGTAGGTATCTGCTGCGTACAGTCAATGACGTCCTCGTAATGAGTTGATACTATAGGTGGAGGTGTCATCGTAGTCTAAGGAGGTTGTGTCCACTGAGGGGGCTGTGAACCCAGTGTTCACTGCTCGGGATCAGGAGTCTCCATGAACTCCTCGGCTTCAGCACCAGAATGTGACACATGATGCTCCGCAGACGAAGGTGCCTCTCGTGATTGTGCCTCACAGGCACTGGATGAGCATCTGCTGTGGGAGGCACGGGACGGGTCAATGGCTGGTACATCGTACCCCCTCGAACGCGGGACACAACCACCTAGACCACATAACATGGACAACAAGCGAGACCCTCTAATCCTCATGTAGTCCCGGAGAGGGTTCCAATCCCTCCGCGTTGATGACCCTATTACTTCCCGACATGCTTGCTCCACCTGCATATGCATTTCGTACCCCGATTCGGTCTGTATAAAATGAGGGTCATGTCAGTAATACGGATGTGTAACTAATGAAAATCGTTAGAAGTACCGCATCACTTACCACCACATGAAGAAGGCGGACACGATCCTCGGGGAAGGGTCTGGGGCTCGACTATACAAGTCCGCTGAGTAAGGTGGCACGCGTGCGAGAACGGTACCACAAAAGGTACTTCAAGTACATGCTATCATCATACTATCCAGCAAGAACGATGACATCCACTGCAGCTGACTCCGTCCACCTGTTTATGTGCTCAGCATTAATCACACACCAGTCCTGCATGTCTGTGTTTCCCTGTGTGCTCCTCCTGTACGTGACATAAACAGTTATAGTTTATTAATATGGATCAATGTCGGTGTATCAGGAACCAGGGGTCCCTGAGTCCCGAGACCGGGCCGGCCATCCGCCACGCGTCACCATCCCGCGAGGTCCGCCCTGCGAGATAAGAAGAAGCTAAGTCCCGGGAGAAGGTGCTCGGGGCCGCCGCCTCTGGTTCCCGAGCACCCCAGTTCCCCGATGATCCGCGAAGTCCAAGTACCAGGAAGGAAGTGCTCGGGAGAGAGTGCTCGGAGCTGCACGTGGCAGCCCCCGAGGACTCGGTTCCCCGAAGGTTTCCCCCAGTGCTCGGGAGAGAGTGCTCGGGGCTGCACGTGGCAGCCCCCGAGGAATCGGTTCCCCGAAGATTTCCCCCAGTGCTCGGGAGAGAGTGCTCGGGGCTGCACGTGGCAGCCCCCGAGGACTCGGTTCCCCGAAGGTTTGCGCAAGATCGTCCGACGACCCGAAGGGTCCCGTCGTCGGGGTGTCAGCCAGTCAAGGGCCCAATGCCGCATTTAATAGGCACGCACGGCCTGACATCCTGACATCCTGACAATCTTAGCTGCCCACGCCCTAGTGTCAGACCCTGCCATGCTCTGGCAGGGGGGCGTGGTTCCATTAAATGCACGGGTCCCGTTCAGTTTCACCTGGGTGCCTCGGGATAACATTGCCAGAATCGAAGCGCTCCGCCTGCCACCCTGCCCCGGCAGAAGGACAAGACAGGGTGGGCGCACCGGGCACCTCTGCGACTGCCCGGTGGGCCCTCTTAATGGCGCCGGAGGACCTCCGCAGTGGCGGGTGGTCGGATGCACGCCGCAATTTTCCACCGCCCCTGTCACTTCGCCAAGACGGAATGATGACGCCTTTCTCCGTGGCGCCTTGGCATTTGCGCCCCCTCTTTCCCATTCTGGATAGGTCAAGGTCGGCGCGCCTATAAAAGGAAAGGATGGAGAACTCAAGAAGCCCCAGAAGCTCTCGGTAGACAGCCGGGAAAACAAGGTGAACAAGGCAAGGAAGCCCAGATCAAAAGGCGAAGAACATCACAAACAAGCTCAAGCCAAGCTAGAACATGAGAGCCTCAAGCTCTCTGTAGGCAGCTCACCCCTGTAACCAGATACATCCTTAAAGAATTCCCTTCAAGAAGAGATATAACACTCACACAGGAGTAGGGTGTTACGCCCCCGTGCAGCCCGAACCTGTCTAAACCCCGGTGCACCCATCTTTCTTGCACTAGGTCGATCATCTCCCACCACCAGCCACTGCATTTATTTCCGTTCCCATTTATTTCCCCGGCAAGCTCGTTCAGGATCATCCCCCCGGCCGAATCTCTAAAAAGGGGTCTCTCGGGATTCCTGCGACAGGAGTTCATCCTCCGACAGGCGCAGGAGAGGGAGGTAGCAGTCGCAGCTCGAGAGCAGGCGGCGGAGGAGCGGCAAGCCGAGCTGACCCGCCGGGAGGGCGCGGCCGAGAAGACGCGCGCCGACCTCCAGCGCAGGGAAGACGACCTCCGGAAGATCAGGGAAGAAATCCGCCGCTGGGAGGAGGACGTTTCCCTGCGGGAGGTGGACAACGAATTATCGGCGTCGGAGCTCGGTGTTCGGGAGGATTCGGTGGCCCAGCAGGAGGATGTGCTGGCCCGGCGGGAGGGCGAGCTGAATCGCTGAGAAGACGAACTGAGTCGCCGAGAGGGCGAGGCTGCCGCGGCGGCAGCGGCCACTGCTACCAGGGCGGAGGAGAACGCGAAGAACGAGGCGGAACTAACCGCCCGTGAACGCGCCTTATCCGAGATGGTGGCCAAGACGAAGCAGGCTGCCGGCTCCGCAGCAGTCGGCGGTTCTTCCGGTCCGGTCGGGGACCAGGGACTTGAGGCGCAGCTGCGGGCCGCCAAGGAGAAGCTCGACACCGCTTTTGTCTCGCGGGTCAACCTAGAGCATATGCTGGAAGACATACTCCGGCGGATGCGGCGGGCCGTAGAGAAGGGTGGTCTCGGACGGCTCGTTGAAGACAAAAAGGGCGACGGCCCCGCACGACAAGTGTTGGGGCTGCAGCAGGTCTGCGAGCGCCTCGAGGCCCTACCTTGGGCAATTCAGGAACTTGCCGCCCGGGAGGGACGTGGCTTGGCACATGCAGTGGCCGAGCACGTCCTGGCCTGCTACCGAAGCAGGGACCCGAACTTCCCGCTGGAGCCGGCGCGGGAGGGAGTGGTCGAGGCTGAGGGAGAGGCCGCCCGGGTAGCGGTCCGGAGTACCGCCGCCGTGGTGGCGGCCGGCTTCAGGCGAGAGGTGCCGCCGCCGCCAGCCCCCGTGGACGACTCAGAGGATTCAGCCGACGCCTCTGCCGCCGACTAGATCTTTGGTAGCTTTTTTCTTTCTTTTGTTGTCTTGATGAATGTAAATATAGGAGTGAACCCTTGAAAAAATACCTTGTATATGTCTTGTGAATATAGTGGCAGCTTCTCCTTGGGCTCGCAACTCTAATTTCTCTGAGTGCTTGATGTTTCTTCTGATGTTTTGCCTGGAAGTCCCGGGGAGTACTCAGTCGGGCCGTTCCTGACCTTCCTGTCCCCAAGAACGAAGTTGTCCTGATCGCTGTTGCCGGCGTAGTCGGCCTTCGAGCTCTCGCGAGTCCGCATTGCCTAAGTTAAGAAACAAAGACACAGACTTCCTTGCCCGGGAGATAGATCGATCCCGCTCGGAACACGCCATGCCTAGTGAACACTTTTTCACTTTGCGACCACTCAGTTAGTAGAAGGGAGACGCGTGCGGGCGAGAATGTGACCAAGAGTCCTCGTGGTCCGGTGGTGCCCGGGCTTAAAACGGGTCGGACCGAGCACTGACAGCCCGCCCTCGAGGCCTGAGCTCCGAACTACTCGAGCAGCTCGAGCGATAGGATTACCAAGGGCACCCGAGGAGTCGGTAGTGCTCGGGGTCCTTAAAAGCGGACCGAACACCACGACCACCACGAAGGGCTTCGGTCAGACATTACCGCACGCGCGGTACTCCTTTCTACAAACCGCTCTGTCGTTCTGGGAAAAAGTAGACACGCGGCAGGGTTTTTGCGTGCGAGGAGACCACCTCGCCGAACAGATTAAAGCGCGAGAGCCCCCGAGAATGACTCGGGAACATAAATTTACTGAAAGTAGACTTGTCTGAATATAACCACTCACCGGACAGCTATCGGCCTTCCGGCCAACCGATCCAAGAGGGGTGTGCTTCCGAGCTCGGGTGCCCGGGGACTTGATTCTTTCAACGGAGCGCCCGAGTGCCCAGAGGCATACGAGGCTCCTGGGGTCGGGTGATCTCGACCACCCATGCCTAAGTGGTAGGACCACCCGAGGACCCTTGGGGCCGACCAGAGACCGGGGCAGTGAAGCCCTCGCGGCCGAACTGCTCGTGATTGCCAGCCTGTGACTTAAGAGAGAATATAGAATTTCTTTGTCTGGTGCGCTCTGTTAGTGCGGTACTTGCTATAGACTACTCTCGTTTTCGACCCGAGACCTCTTGAATACCCGAACCGGCGGACAAGAGCGGACAGAGGCATAACCCAGAGGTCCTATGGTTCGGTGGCGCCCGGGTATGACAGACCAGACCGAGCACCGACAGCCCGCTCCGGGGGCCCGAGCTCCGGACTACTCGAGCAGCTCGAGCGATGGGATTACCCAGAGCACCCCGAAACTTGGTAGTGCCCGGGAGCCTGTCACGACACCGAAAACCACAGCCTACCATGCCGGACGTAAGTCAGCGGCGACTGCTCGCATGCATACCGATTGGGATTCTTTTATCAGCAGGGAAAAAGAGAGAGTGAACTTTTTCTCGCACAACCGAGCACCTCACCAGACAGATTAAACACACAGAATCCAGAAAAAATATTTCGACATAGCGATTGTTTATTGAAATACAAATGTAGAACATTTACAAGGTGGGGCGACAGCGACTTACCCAGGGGGCAGAGCCCTCGGACTGCTTGGGCGGGGAGAAGCCCCCGGCCTTGCTGACCTGGGCCGCGAGCACGACCATCTACGGGTAGAAGCGTCGGAGATGCTCGATGTTCCACGGATTCGGGAGTGGCTGTCCTTCCTCCGTCGC
Organism: Phragmites australis; assembly: GCF_958298935.1. NCBI lineage: Eukaryota > Viridiplantae > Streptophyta > Magnoliopsida > Poales > Poaceae > Phragmites > Phragmites australis. The sequence continues at coordinate 31,157,697 of NC_084929.1, read as the reverse complement.
CAACCTGAAAGAACCTGCCCGCGGGACCGCGATCACGGTGAAGGGACCTTCCCACACAGGGGACAGCTTATTCATTCCTTCGCACGACTCGACGCGTCGGAGAACTAGGTCCCCCACCTCGAGAGACCGGGCCCGGACATGGCGCAGATGATAACGCCGCAGACTCTGCTGGTATCAAGCCGCCCGGACGGCGGCACGTCACCGGCGCTCTTCCAGGTAGTCCACGTCGTCGCGCCTTTGTTGCTCCTGCTCACCCTCAGAATACGCATGCACTCGAGGGGAGCCCAGAGTGAGCTCGGAGGGGAGGACTGCCTCGGCGCCATAGACGAGGAAGAACGGAGTCTCCCCGGTGGCGCGGCTTGGCTTAGTCCGATTAGCCCACAGCACGGCTGGCAGCTCGTCCACCCATCCCTTCCCGTGCTTAGCGAGCACGTTATAGGTCCGGGTTTTGAGGCCCTTCAGTATCTCCGCGTTGGCGCGCTCGACCTGCCCGTTACTCCGAGGATGAGCGACGAAAGCGAAGCAGAGCTTGATGCCGAGGTCTTCGCAATAGTCCCCGAACAAGGCACTTGTGAACTGGGTGCCGTTGTCGGTGATGATCCGGTTCGGGACGCCAAAGCGGCTGGTGATGCCGCGGATAAACTGGAGCGCCGTGTTTTTGGTCACCTTGATGACTGGGACCGCCTCCGGCCACTTGGTAAACTTGTCGATGGAGACATATAGGTATGCATAGCCCCCGATTGCTCGGGGGAATGGACCCAGAATGTCCAAACCCCAGACCGCGAAAGGCCATGACAGGGGAATGGTATGAAGAGCCTGAGCTGGCTGGTGAATCTGCCTTGCGTGGAACTGGCATGCCCTGCAGCGCCGAACCAGCTCGGAAGCATCCTGGAGAGCTGTAGGCCAGTAGAAACCTTGCCGGAAGGCCTTCCCGACCAGCGTGCGGAACGATGAATGGCCACCGCACTCGCCCTCGTGGACCTCAGTGAGAAGGTCACCGCCTTCTGCCCGGGAGATGCATTTCAGGAGTACACCTCCTGCGCTACGCCGGTAGAGATCCCCATCTACTATGGCATAGCGTCTAGACTGCCGAGCAACTCTTTTGGCAGACGCCTCATCCCCGGGTAGGAACTTTTCTTTCAAGTACCCTCGGATGTCAGACATCCACGAGGCATCTTGAGAACATTCGGCGAGCACAGCGCACTCGCCGGACGGCGGCGCCCTGACGGGGCTTCCCACTGAGGGCACCGCCAGGGTCCCCTGAATTGAGTTTGAGGTTTCCCCTTCATCCTGTTCGGCAGGCAGGACGGAAGGCCGTGCGAGTCTTTCTTCAAAGGCTCCGGCAGGGACGCGCGCACGTGAGGAGGCCAGGCGGGAGAGCTCGTCGGCCAGAGTGTTGTCAAGGCGAGGAATGTGCCGCAACTCCAGGCCATCGAAGCGCCTCTCGAGCTTCCTGACCGTAGCCACGTACGCCGCCATTTGAGGATCCGTGCACTGGTACTCCTTAGACACCTGGTTGACGACCAGTTGGGAGTCCCCTTTGACCAGGAGGCGACAAATCCCGAGCCCCACCGCAGCCCGGAGGCCGACGATGAGACCTTCATACTCCGCCATGTTGTTGGATGCGCGGAACTACAACTGGACGACGTACCGGAGCTCTTCACCTGTTGGGGAGGTGAGAACCACTCCGGCCCCTGCGCCTTTCAGCGAGAGGGAGCCGTCGAAGTGCATGACCCAGTACCCGGGCGCGTCGTGCCCGGGATAGGCAGAGATCTCTTCTGGGACGATGCAGGGGACGGGCCTCCACTCTGCCAAGAAGTCGGAGAGCGCCTGGCTTTTGATTGCCTGGCGACTGACGAAGTGTAGGTCGAACTCTGCCAGCTCTACTGCCCATTTGACAACGCGCCCGGTGCCCTCCCGGTTCCGGAGAATGGGCCCCAGTGGATACGTGGTAACCACCGAGACCTTGTGCGCCTGGAAGTAGTGGCGCAGCTTTCGTGAAGCAACGAGCACGGCATAAAGCAGCTTCTGAGCCTGGGGATATCTTGTCTTGGCTTCCCGGAGGACTTCGCTGACGAAGTACACCGGTCGCTGCACCCGGCGAGCCCGGACGGCGGCTCCACCCGGGGGGTTGTCGCAGCCCCCAGGCTTGGCGGCACGGTCGGGACTGGCCGGGCACTCGAGCTCGACTCCCTGGTTGGGAGGAGTTGCGAGGATAGGTGAGTGGTCGGGGGCCTCTGGGAGCTGGGACCCAGCATCTGGCCCTGAACACTTGTCGCACTCCACCACCAGCACTATGCTCACGACCTGAGGTGTGGCCGAAACGTAGAGCAGTAGGGGCTCACCTTGAGAGGGAGCCACCAGCACGGTTGGCGAAGTGAGGTACTTCTTTAGATCGCGGAAGGCCTGCTCGGCCTCCGGCGTCCAGTCGAAACGACCGGATTTCTTCAGAAGCTTGAAGAGGGGGAGCCCTCGCTCCCCGAGCTTGGAGATAAAGCGCCCGAGGGCTGCCATGCAGCCGGCGAGACGCTGGACCTCCTTGAGTCGAGCCGGGGGTCGCATTTGCTCGATGGCCCGAATCTTCTCTGGATTGACCTCGATTCCTCGGCCAGAAACCAAGAACACAAGGAGCTTGCCCGCCGGCACCCCGAAGACACACTTCTCCGGGTTGAGCTTGAGGCGGGTAGAGCGGAGACTGTTGAAAGTCTCGGCAAGGTCCTCGAGCAGGGTGGCGCTGTCTCGGGTCTTGACCACGAGATCGTCGATGTAAGCTTCGACGTTGCGGCCAACCTGCGAGTCAAGAGTAATACGAATAGCGCGCTGGAAGGAGGATTCAGCGTTACGCAGGCCGAAAGGCATTGACATGTAGCAATAAGTCCCCACCGGAGTGGTAAAAGCAGTTTTTTCCTCGTCCCCTACGGTCATGCGAATCTGGTGATACCCAGAGTTTGCATCCAAAAAGCATAAAAGATCGCATCCCGCAGTTGAATCTATAATTTGATCAATGCGAGGTAAGGGGAAGGGATCTTTAGGGCAAGCCTTATTTAGGTCGGTGTAGTCCACGCACATGCGGAGCTTGCCGTTGGCCTTCGGGACGATGACTGGGTTTGCTAGCCAGTCGGGGTGGAGGACTTCTCGAATAAATCCGGCGTCGAGGAACTTGCTGACCTGCTCGCGGATAAACTCCTGGCGCTCAGGCGCCTGCCGCCGGACCTTCTGCTTCACCGGGCGGGCGTCCGGACGCACCGCCAAGTGATGCTCGATCACCTCCCTAGGGATCCCGAGCATGTCGGACGGTTGCCAGGCAAACACGTCTGCGTTAGCCCGGAGGAAGGCAACGAGCGCGCTTTCCTATTTGCTGCCCAGGTCACCGCCGATCCGGACGACCTGGGTAACGCCTTCGCCCACCACGACTTCCTTCGTCGGAACAGAGGCGTCGGCGGCGAGTCGGGGTTTGGATGAAGAGGGTCCCGGGCCCCCTGGAGAGCCATCGACCTTGGCCTGCGCTGAGACCAGAGTCATGTTTGACTGCTCAGCGCAGGAGACGGCGCCGCCGAAGTCGGCGATCACGGAGATGGGGCCCGTGGGGCCCGGCATCTTAACCGTGAGGTATGCGTAGTGCACGGCCATCATAAACTTGGCGAGCGCCGGATGCCCGAGGATGGCATTGTAGGGGAGAGGGAGCTCCGCGACGTCGAAGAGGACGCACTCCGTGCGGAAGTTGTCCCGGCTCCCGAAGGTTACAGGCAACTCGACCTGCCCGAGGGGCAGGGAGTGCCCGGGGGTCACTCCACAGAAGGGGAGCGGCGGCTTTAGGCACCTGGAGGATACCTACAGCTTCTCAAAAGCCTCCTTGGAGGGGAGGTTGAGGCCGGCACCACCGTCGATCAGTACTCTGCCGACCTTAACATTGCAGACAGTGGGGGACACTACTAGAGGTAGTCACCCCACGGCTGCAGTACTGGTGGGGTGATCAGTTATGTTGAATGTGATCGGAGCATCCGACCACCTCATGGGCCTCGCGGCCTCATCACTCGGGGTTGCCGAGCACACCTCGCGTCGCATGACCTTGATGCCACGGCGCGAGGAAGGCGTGTACGCGCCTCCATCGATGAAGGCGACGGTGTGCTCGGGCTCCTGGAAACCGAGCTCGGCGTTGTCGGGGACGACCTCAGCATCGCCTCCTCCGCGGGACTCATCGCGCTCCCTCTGGCGCTGCTCCACGAGTCCTTTGACCGTACGACACTCCGTGAGGTCGTGCCATCTGGTCTGGTGTATGGGACACCATTTACCTGGCTCGGGCCCCGCGGGAGCGGGGGCCCTTGCTGGAGCAGGAGCTCGGCCGGGGGCCGGGGCTCTTGCGGGAGCCGGTGCCCTAGCTGGTGCCCTAGCTGGTGCCGGGGTCCTCGTGGGCACGGAGGCCCGAGGAGGAGCCCTAGCAGGGGTCCTTGAGGGGCGTCGGTCGACGCCCGGCCGGCGCTCTTGCCGGCGGTCGGGCGCTTGCGGCGCCATATGGGTGGAGCCTTGGGTCGGCTCGATGGGAGCGGCCTCGCGCTTCCTTCTTCTCTTCTTTTCCCGCTTGTCGGAGCGGGAAGAACTTGGCTGGTCGGAGGCGGGGCGAGGAGCATGCCACTCCCTGGCCTCCGCAGCTTTAGCGCACTTATCGGCCAATGCAAAGAGCTCCGCAGTGGTCTCGATCTCGTGCGTACCTAGCTTTTCGAGCATCCGCTCGTCGCGGACGCCCTGTCGGAAAGCGACAATAACAGCATGGGGGGCCACTCGCGGAATAGTGTTACGGACCTGGCTGAAGCGCTGTATAAAGCGTCGTAGCGTCTCCCCTTCCTACTGTTGGATGGCATGGAGGTCGCACTCCAAACCGGGGCGCGTAAACGTGCCCTGAAAGTTGGCCTCAAACTGGTGGCACAGGTCATCCCAAGAGCTAATAGACCCTGGGGGTAAGTTCATAAGCCAAGAGCGGGCGGAGCCCCTCAAGGCAACATGAAAATAGTTTGCCATCACCTTTTCGCTGCCTCCGGCCGCTTGGACGGCCGTCGTGTAGATCTGGAGGAACTCAACGGGGTCGATGGACCCGTCGTACTTCTCCGGTAGCTCGGGGCGGAACTTGGAAGGCCACCTGACCCGGCGGAGCTCGGCGGTGAAGGCACGGCAGCCGGTGCCGTACCCCGTAGCGCGAGCGGGGGCCCTCGGTGGTGAGTGGCGGCGAGCCAGGGATTCCCGGTGGCCTTGGGCCGGGAGAGAGGAAGCCTGGTCCTCTGCCCCGACCCCCTGCCGGGTCTCCCGCTGGCGCTCGAGAGTAACTCGGGCGTCCTCGTGGCCCCTCCGCTCGTCAAGGCGCAAGCGGAGGTCCCGGGCTTCGAACACGACCAGGGGGACGGCACTTCGCCTGGAGGCCCCTCGGCCCGTGCGGGCGTTGCCCGTTGAGGAGCCGGCTCTGGCGGCACCACGCTGAGAGGTGGTGCGAGGACTCCCGGCCTGCACCTGGTGACAGGCAGTGCCAACCAAAGCGACGACATCTTGGATCCACCGGCCTTCCGGAGTGTTCGGCGTGGCCTGAACGGGCGAGTGCCTGAGGAGAGCATGTGCTGCAAGCAGCGCGCTCCCCGGGCCGGCCTCGCTGAATGCAAGCCTGCGCCGGGATGGCACCCGACGTGGTCCAGAGGCGGACCTGGCGGTCGGGGTCCCGACCTCTCGCTGGGGGTCGGAAAGTGTATCAGCAGCGGCGGCGGCGGCCCTGCTGGGCCCAGCTCCTTGATCCCCTTGAGCGGGAAAAACCGCGCACGTGGATAGCGGCTGCTGATGGAACGCAGCAGCGACTGGGCTCTCCCGAGCGTCGGGCAGCACTCCGTCACTGGAAGTGGAGCCGGAACGCTGGAGACGGTGCCCACCAGCCATCTTTTCCTGTGGAAAAAAGCGAAAAAAACAAATCCAGGGATATTCCCCCCTACCTGGCGCGCCAGCTGTCGGAGGATGAACTCCTGTCGCAGGGATCCCGAGAGACCCCTTTTTAGAGATTCGGCCGGGGGGATGATCCTGAACGAGCTTGCCAGGGAAATAAATGGGAACGAAAATAAATGCAGTGGCTGGTGGTGGGAGATGATCGACCTAGTGCAAGAAAGATGGGTGCACCGGGGTTTAGACAGGTTCGGGCCGCACGGGGGCGTAACACCCTACTCCTGTGTGAGTGTTATATCTCTTCTTGAAGGGAATTCTTTAAGGATGTATCTGGTTACAGGGGTGAGCTGCCTACAGAGAGCTTGAGGCTCTCGTGTTCTAGCTTGGCTTGAGCTTGTTTGTGATGTTCTTCGCCTTTTGATCTGGGCTTCCTTGCCTTGTTCACCTTGTTTTCCCGGCTGTCTACCGAGAGCTTCTGGGGCTTCTTGAGTTCTCCATCCTTTCCTTTTATAGGCGCGCCGACCTCGACCTATCCAGAATGGGACAGAGGGGGCGCAAATACCAAGGCGCCACGGAGAAAGGCGTCATCATTTCGTCTTGGCGAAGTGACAGGGGCGGTGGAAAATTGCGGCGTGTATCCGACCACCCGCCACTGCGGAGGTCCTCCGGCGCCATTAAGAGGGCCTACCGGGCAGCCGCAGAGGTGCCCGGTGCGCCCACCCTGTCTTGTCCTTCTGCCGGGGCAGGGTGGCAGGCGGAGCGCTTCGATTCTGGCAATGTTATCCTGAGGCACCCGGGTGAAACTGGACGGGACCCGTGCATTTAATGGACCCACGCCCCCCTGCCAGAGCATGGCAGGGTCTGACACTAGGGCGTGGGCAGCTGAGATTGTCAGGATGTCAGGATGTCAGGCCGCGCGTGCCTATTAAATGCGGCATTGGGCCCTTGACTAGCTGACACCCCGACGACGGGACCCTTCGGGTCGTCGGACGATCTTGCGCGAACCTTCGGGGAACCGAGTCCTCGGGGGCTGCCACGTGCAGCCTCGAGCACTCTCTCCCGAGCACTGGGGGAAACCTTCGGGGAACCGATTCCTCGGGGGCTGCCACATGCAGCCCCGAGCACTCTCTCCCGAGCACTGGGGGAAACCTTCGGGGAACCGAGTCCTCGGGGGCTGCCACGTGCAGCTCCGAGCACTCTTTCCCGAGCACTGGGGGAAACCTTCGGGGAACCGAGTCCTCGGGGGCTGCCACGTGCAACCCCGAGCACTCTCTCCCGAGCACTGGGGGAAACCTTCGGGGAACCGAGTCCTCGGGGGCTGCCACGTGCAGCCCCGAGCACTCTCTCCCGAGCACTGGGGGAAACCTTCAGGGAACCGAGTCCTCGGGGGCTGCCACGTGCAGCCCCGAGCACTCTCTCCCGAGCACTTCCTTCCCGGTACTTGGACTCCGCGGATCATCGGGGAACTGGGGTGCTCGGGAACCAGAGGCGGCGGCCTCGAGCACCTTCTCCCGGGACTTAGCTTCTTCTTATCTCGCAGGGCGGACCTCACGGGATGGTGACGCGTGGCGGATGGCCGGCCCGGTCTCGGGACTCAGGGACCCCTGGTTCCTGATACACCGACAATCACCTACATAACAATGGTATGTACAATAACACACTTACTCATGCGCCGAACCAGCGTCTCGTGGGGAAGGTACTGGCACCAGCTGTCAGTGTTTGAACTGCCTCTATACACGCTCAGGAAAATATACTTACACATTGTTCATGTACAACAAGAAGCATCTGGTCATCCATAAGTTTGAGTCACGCAAACAAGAGGATGTGATGAGGCCTCCAGTCGTAATTTCGGCTACTCGTGCCATACGCCATGGATACCACTCCATGAGATCGGAGCTGAGGACGTCCAGATCACTGATCACCCGGGAGTAGTTACCATGGTCTTACTGGTGAGTCCATCTTAGTCTGGCATGAAACCACCAATACCCCATCGTAGGCCACATGTTATTTGCAACGCCATCGAAGATAAGGACTGGATAGTAGCTCTTACTCACCCACGGTCGACAAACCGGGAGGTACTCCCAGCTCTATAGCTGTAAAAGGTGTAGGCAGCCTGAAATAGATCCCGTCTTCTTTGACCGCTGGGTTGCAACACACAATCCTTTGTACGTAGCAGCCAACACACCAGATCCCCAACTTTAAGATGTCGGTTCATAAGGACGTAACACGAGCTGACCCGCTAAATACAATATGAGGGAGTACATAATCTCCAGTCGTGTTACAGAACATGATGTCTCCTAGCATGATGTACAAGTACACCTCATAATGCTGCATAATTGTAGCCTCGTCCGCATCCGGTGGACATGGACCGAACTGTGATAGCCCATGAATCCAGGATATGGAGAGACCAACATCCTTCATGTCATATTACACACCAAACCTACAAGATGCAGACACTCAATAAAGCATGAATAATACTAAAACATATGAAGTGCATTACATAACAAATAATATGAGAGTTTCTAGCATGAGTAGCGAGTAGAAGTAGATGTATACAAGTTTTCTTGTTCATTTTGATTTTTTAATTCTTTACTATTAACTAATATGGGAGTTCCTAGCATTTTATCTCTTGGAACTAACTTGTGCTGACAGCTCCTCTACATTCCTCCAATTCTTCGATTTGTTTGGTTGCCATGTTAGCACATTGAATGGATCCCAAATAGAACAGAAAAAAATTGGGGATAGAATTAAGGATAATTTGGGATCCTGAGTTACTACTTACTCCACTCCTAAAGAACACAAAAACGGTAGTGAAGTGACTTCAAACATAAATAACTCATAGATAAAAGCAAATCAGTTGAACTTATAAGTTTAAGTAAGTCAAGAAAGTGTTCAATAATGACAAACTTATGGATGAATTACTAGCTACCTACTAGTTGGAAGGTACTTGAGAAATCAAGTTAAAATATATCTTATTATTATAGGTAGGTAGCAGGCGAAAGTGAGCAAGTGGTTTATCGACTCCAGGATGTAGCTTTGGTGGAACACCTGCGATATAATTTGTTTTCTATATCTCAGTTGATAGATGAGGACTTAGAAGTACGCTTCAAGCGCAATGTTTCTCGAGTTCTTGATTCCTTCGACACTTTGATTTGTCAGATTTCTATAGTTGGGAGAGTTTTTGGAGCTAATTTTTCTGAGTCTTTTGATTCTTCTCGATGTTTGATTGCTCAACCCTCTTATGAGCTTTGGATGTGGTATATGAGACTAGGGCACATGAGTTTTTGCTCACTCGTTTGAGTTCCCTAGGCTTGATCCGAGGATTGTCCAAACTCAAGTTTGAAAAGAACCTTGTTTGTGCTCCTTGTCGGCATGACAAGATAGTTGTCGTCTCTCACCCACTAGTCAATCTAATGATGACTGAACAACCGAGAGAACTCCTTCATATGGACACTGCTGGTCCTTCCCGGGTTTGTTCGACCGTTGAGAAGTGGTATGTACTTGTCATTGTTGATGATTACTCTCGCTACTTTTAGGTGTTATTTCTTTTGAGCAAGGATGAAGTGTTATCTCACTTTTGGATCTTAGTTTTGAGATTGTTCAAGAAACTCACCAATGCATTGAAAGCAAATTCACGGTGATAATGACATCGAGTTCAAGAACTATCTCTTTAGTGCTTTCTGTCTTGAACATTGCATTGAGCATCTATTTTCTTCCCCACACGTTCCTCAGCAGAATGACGTGGTTGAAAGAAAGAATCGGACTTTCTGAGATGGCTAGGGCAATGCTTGATGAGCATATGACTTCTAGGAAGTTTTGGGCAGATGCTATTAACATTGCTTGCTATATTTACAAATCGGGTATTCTTGCGCTTGATTTTGAATGTGACTTCTTATGAGTTGCGCTTTGGGAGGAAGCTGAAAGTTTCTTATTTGAGAGTTTTTGGCTGTTGTTGCTTCATCCTAAAGCGTGGAAATCTTGACAAATTCGAATCGCATTCTTGACAGTAACACCATCATGAAATCTTGTGATGTGACATTTGATGAATCTACCCCTTGTGCTAGCCCTATTCCTGAGTGTGCATGTGATCAAGAGATGAGCAAAGACATCTTTGTAGATGATGACCTTCCAACTCTTAGTGATGATGAGGATGATCCACTACTTCCGTTTATCATATATACTTTCGAGCTGGCTCCTGCTTCTTCGACATTGGCAGAATGTCTTGTAGCCTATACTTTCACTTCAACTGCTTTCGAGCCTGCACCAGCAGTCCTTGAGGGGGATGTTGTCTCACAATGTGAGGCTCCTCGGCACATTCGGTGGAGATATCCTCCACATCTGATGATCGGCGACCTTGAAGAAAGGGTAATGAAATCCAAATATGTTCAACATGCTCATTTCACTGGTTCTGTATTTGTTTCTTCTTTTGAGCCCCATGATGTTGGATACACTCTTTCTGATTCAAATTGGGTCAATGTCGTACATAAAGAACTAGAAAAATTTGAGAGAAAATTAGTTTGGGTCCTTATAGAGTCACCCCTTAACATTCATATCATAGGCACCAAATGGATTTTTAAGAACAAACAGGGGGAGGATGGGTTGGTTTAGAAACAAAGCTAGACTTGTGGTTTAGGGTTCCACTCAAATGGAGGAGATAGACTTTGGAGAGACCTTTGCACCAGTAAGCAGACTAGAAGTCATTAGGATTCTCCTTGCATTTGTGGCATTCCAAAGATTCAAGTTGTATCAAATAGATGTCAAGAGTGCATTCCTAAATGATTTTGTAGAAGAAGATGTTTATGTCAATCAACTCCTAGGTTTCGAGCACCCCAAATACCTACATAGAGTATACAAGTTTTAGAAGGTTTTGTATGGGCTTAAGCAGGCGCATAGGGCTTGATATGATAGACTTAAGTAATTTTTGTTAGAGCATGTGTATGACAATGATTTCATGCTTATTCAGATATACTTAGATGATATCATTTTTGGTGGCTCTACTTATGCTCTTGTGGCCAAGTTTGAAGAAACTATGAGTAGGAAATTTTAGATGCTTATAATGGGCAAGCTCAACTTCTTCCTTGGGCTTCAAAATCAAGCAATTCAAGTAAGGTGCATTCGTCTACCAGAAGAAGTACACCAAGGATTTATTTAAGAAGTTTGAAATGAACGATACAAATCCCTTGGCGACACTGATGGCTATCTTGATCGTGCTTGATCTAGATAAAGATAGCAAGGAGGTAGACCAGCGGAAGTACATGAGCATGATTGGCTCGCTCCTGTACCTAACGGTGACAAGACCTGACATCCAATTTTTCTTTTTTCTTTGTGCCTGCTTCCAAGCATCACCAAGGGTATCTCAAACACACCTTTGAGTATGGTCTTTAGTTTTCTGCATCTACTTCTCTCTTTATTTAAGGTTTTTTTAATACGGATTTTGCTGGTTGTAGAATTAATGGGAAGAGTACTTCCGATACTTGTTATTTTTTGGGTATCTCTTGTTTGTTGGTCTTCTCGTAAATAGTCTAGTGTTGTGCAGTCAACTGTTGAAACTAAATATGTTATTGTCGCTAGCTGTTGTTCTCGGAGTTTTTGGATGGTTGCTATATTGAGAAATTATGGGTTAGACTTCAAGAGTGTGCCACTCTTATGTGACAACACCAAAGCCATAAGCTTAGCCAATAATCCAGTCCAACACTTTAGAACTAAACACATAGATGTGAGATTTCACTTTTTGCGAGACCACAATGAGAAGAGAGACATTGACTTGAGATAAATAGATACCCAACACTAGCTTGCCGATATCTTTACCAAGCCTCTAGATGCAACAAGGTTTGCTTTTCTGAGGTGAGAGCTTGGTGTGTCTCATACATATGACATTGTGTGGGGGGGGGGGGTTGCAATTATACATATTCTATCTTATTTTTATTGTATTTGTATTGCATAGCATCATGTAATATAATTATAGTAATTGAGCTTTGAATTGCATGTCTTTGGCATTTTCTGTTGCTAGACTTGAATTTAGACTAAGTTGAGTAGTTGTGTGGAGCAAACTTTTAATCTTAGGCTTCTCTTGATGCTTTGACATGAAACATTTCAAGCAAACAATCTTTACTAAAGATGAAATTTGGCAATTTTAGAAATCATGTAGACTATGAAATGCTACATTCTTGATCACCATGTTTGTAATTGATTTGGCTTAGTCAATGCTTGTGTTAAGGCTAGTTTGATGAATATTTTGCTCTAAGTTTCTTGGTTCACGATAGTGAATTGGGGAACATTGCACTATATTTTTTGTCTTTGTCAAATATTTAACTCATTATAAAACCTTGGGGGAACATGTGTTCCTTGTGCCGTAAAGACACTACTTGACTTGATCTTGTGAAAAACTTAATAAATTGTTCAAATTGAATAATCTTGAACAATTAAGTTTCTTGTGCTAAGATGTGATCCAATACGGTTATCTTGAATCCTTGAGGTGTTTGCTGTACCCAGTCGTGCGACACTTCGCTTGGATAAGAGACAACTTGAGGATAAAACTACAAAGAAATTTGCCTAAATATTCTATTTTTAATCACTAATCTAACTAAGTCTTGGTTTTCATATGTGAGCATTTGTAAAGCCTACTGTCATGAATAATTGTATGCCTTGTTCGAGATTGAAGTTTGCTAGTTCTTAATACTTGTATTGCCTCGGCATGAGCGGATGCTTATATGGTGGTCCCTTTTAATATGATTCGGCTATGTGAATTTAAATACACCAACAATTCTTCCAGCTTAGCTTGCGTAGCTTCATGTTTTTGTGACACTGTATCTTTTTTTATCCTTTATGCGATTGTGAGCTCCACATTCTACTCTCCATAGCCCTTTGATGTTTCTAGCTCCTGCAAATGCTTTGTGGTATACTTGTGGAAGCTCATTAGGATTGCATGTTCATGCATTGCATGGTCTCTTGTCCTTGATGTTTGCATTGCAAAAGGGGGAGAAAATATGCGCTAAGCTTTTGGAAGAAAATATGCATAATCCACAAAGAAGAAACTTGCATGATGAAAAATGTGCACTCATCAAGGAGGAATTTCTGCATCTTTGGCTTGTCTTTGCTTCCCTTCAGGCTTATGCAATCTTACTTATGTCAAGTGATCATTGTTGCTTCTTTCTTAGTTTTTGGTCACTTGGATGAGGTTCTCTGTTTGAGTTCTTCAAACCTAAATCTTTGCGTGTTGAGGGTTATCAATACACTCATCAAGGGGGAGAGTGAGAAATCAAGTTAAAATGTGCTATGGTTTATTTGTGATGAGTGATTGACAAGATTTTTGAGTTGGTTTGATGATTCTTGAGATTGCATAAGCATGCTTATGTATCGCAATGATGATCTTGACTAACAAAAGTTGCAGAGAAAATAGAGTTGGTGTTTTTATATTTGAGGCCAAGAAAATTGCACACGTCGGATGATTCAAAGCTGGATATTTTGTACACGTCAGATGGTCCGGCGTTCATGATGACTTCACGCCAGAGCATTTAAACTCAGAAGCAGAATTTGAAGTGCACACCGGATGGTCCGGCGATGAAGTGAAGTGAACGCAGGACTATCCAAACTAATTTTTCTAGAGAGGATGCAAATGAGTAGTCTAGTGAGAGTGTATACACCGAATGGTCCGGTGGTGAGGTCTATGAACGCCAAAGAGTTCATCGGAGCATTTCTTGTAGAGAGGTTGTGAAATGGTCGGTTCGATGCATTGAACACACCGAATGGTCCGGCACTCAAGAGGAGTATACACCGGACCATATGACATTCACAATTTATCTAGGATGAGTTTTTCAATAGAAAATTTTAATTTTGACTAATCTCTATAATGGTGTTGGAGATGCGTGTTTGCTTGTCTAGTGTTGCGCAGCTGATAGATGCAACTTGGCGGTCTACGGCGAGATGGTTAGGACTAAGTGGGGTGCTTGGTGCCGGATGGTCGAAGAGGCCATGAGGGGTCAAGGGTGATCCTAAATGTGCACATGGAGGTCAAGCAAAGCATGCAAAGATGGATGAAGACAACGTGTTGATAAAGTCAAGCGAATGGGATGCCAGTGCAAGTGACAAGGCGGTCTGAGGGATCAGGAATGGGAGAGACTTGTCGACGGTTAAGATCGCAAGTTGGAGTTCACGTGTCGATATTGGGATGCTTGCTTAAGGCGTAAGCAAGTAGCAGTGAGTCACGCTTTGAGAAGCGTGCAAGGCTGTTTCGCGGTTTGACTTCAAAACTATAAAAGGATGGGGTGCATGTGGTATTATCCTTAAGCTTGTGTTGAGGCGAAGCTAAGTGATGAAGAAGCATTGGCCGTTCAATGAACGGAGAAAAAATCGACCAAAATACCAGGGTGGTAAGTAGGAAACTATTGAAAGGGAGAAGTATTTTGAGAATAAAGAAACTTAAAGGCTAAGCTACCTCCCTATGCCTATAAATAGAGAAGTATGACTATGCGGGAGGCTTGAGCCAACCACTTGATTTTGCATGCTAGGGTTTTAGAAGAAAGGAGAGATCAGAGCTTAGTCTTTGTAATATGTGAGAGCCTTTTGTGAGAAAAAAAAACGTGTAACCTGCTCAAAAGAGTGCTAACCTTTGCAAGAATTGAAGTGCATGTTTCCTGCAATACTTATGTTCATCTCCTTCTACTTTTCTCCTATTAGCTCCCTAGCTTTGATGTGAGTTTTTTCTTTTTGGTTGCATTTTTTATTTTGGTTGATGAGCTGAAATTTCCCACCTTGGAAAGTTGTTCTTTCTATTGCTAGAGGCATAAAATTCATATTCAGAATTGGTCTTAAATTCCTTGACTTTAGGCTATCAACTTAGAGAATTTCTTCTGATGATGATCTTTCTGTTGGTTCAAAGTATTCTTCCTTCTAGTTGCTATATTTTATGGGGATGACCCGTGGGATGAGTCTCAATGAAACCTAGAGTTCATACATATATATGAGAGCCATGTCTTTCCTTAAAAATTTCCATAGCAACTTGTCTCTCTCTGATTTTTGCTTCCGCTCTGAGTTTTGAGGTGCGTTGGGTGACCAAAATAGGAGAACACCATCAAAGAAATTTATAACACGTCTTTTCACCCTTTTAGTCGTCTTTCTCAGTGCTATAGTACAAGAAAATAACATTAATGATTGAAAACCCAATTTGTAATTCCACTTAAAGGTGGGACGTTTCACCGCCTTGGCCACCTATCAAATTAAATTATGTTGTCAATTCACGTAATGCTTCGTCACATTATTAGCAATTATGCACTCTGCCACTATGCTGCCATCTTATTCTCTCTCTCTCTCTCTCTCTCTCTCTCTCTCTCTCTCTCTCTCTCTCTCTCTCTCTCTCTCTCTCTGTTTCCTAGACATGGGGGGACACATAAGACTCTAATAATTGGGCCACCTTGTAATTTTTAAGATGGTACACCAAGAAAGAGATAGCTCGCATACACTCATTCGGAGGAAGAGGATATCATTGACTAGGGAACACTTAGGAGCAACAACAGGTCAGCTCGGGGTCAGGTGGAGCAAGAATACACTCGACCCAAAACCCAAAACATAAAACTCGACCAGGACCCAAAAACCAAAATGGGTACAAATCCACCCTCGCCCTGGCCTCAACGGGGACCTGAGACCTGACGAGGGATTTGAAACCCGACAGGGGAGATCTCAGACCTGAGAGACAAAGAGAGACGTGCCCTTCCTCCTATTTCGGCATCCTCACTGAACTAGCATCCGCCATCACCAGCTCTCATGCCCGCTCCGCCTCGCCGCATGCCATCACAGAGGCACCGCGCACAGGCCAGCTCCATGCCTCCACCAAGCAGCAGGCCAGGACCGAGGGGGCGGATGAGGGATGCCGACACCGAACACCCACAATTGTTCACTACGCATCCACGAGGCCTGAGGCCGAGAACCCAGGTGGGGCAGAGGGTGAGGAGTCGCATGACGCCACCCATCGAGGAGTCGCTGAGGGTTTTGCTGGGAGCTGCAGTGCCACACACTCGCACAGAAGCCATCACCCGTGAAGAATAGGATCATGGTCCGTGGGCTACTGGGTTGGGTTTTCCTTAATTTGGGGCCCAAGGGGCACCCATAGAGGAAAATGAAGCCCTAGCCCCGAACCCGATTCGGGTCGGGGCCCCGACCCAATCGCTCCACAAGTCGAATTCTACACTCGAACCTGTCTCTACTAGATCTGAAACCCACGGGGCCCTGACCCGACCTACCCCGTTGACACCCTTAGGAGCACTTACTCATAAGTTGTCACCAGGGTTTGAAACATTGTTGAACCCTTCAGGAGTTATATTGACATGTTTCATAACTGTTGAAGCAGATTCAAAATTTGTTACTAGTTTATAAATAATTGAATTATATATGTTTTAGAAATAGTAGAACTAGGTTAAAAAATTGGCCAAGTTTTCATAAATTATTAAACTAGGTTTCAAAAATTATTGTCAGCTTTTAAAAAATGTTGAGGGTTGTTCACCAGGGATCTGTGTACGTATTCCCTCCCTTTTGTGGCAACGACAAAGTCCATCTCCAAACTAGATTTCCAGCGCGGTGTGGCTTAACTACTACAAAAGGCCCATCTCTATGCTAGATAAAAGCCTATTTGTGGATGTAATTAGTTGTTTGGCATCCAATTAGTGAAACAAAGAAACAAAATAATCAAAAACAAAAGTGTGAAAACCCGTAAGTAAACAAGTGCACCAAATAGTTTCATTCATCCCTCCCTTGTTACTTTTGTTTCATCATGTCATGGGCAACTCAAATGACCACGAGCATAAGCGGACCAACTAATAGGGCGAGGTATGACGATCGTCTTACCTTTTCAGCGGTAAGATCTCTACACCGATCACTATGTATCGTATTTTTTTATTTCCGTCGGCACTAATTTATAGTTGAGCGGCTGACTCTGCCCTACCTATATTTTTAGATTGGGTCCACTTCTGCCCGCGAGTTGATGCTGATTCCATTGATAAATCACCTGTTGTTTTTGTTGGTCTGGAGGTGAGCTTTGTTGGTAGCCTAAGCCATGCAACGTTTAGTCGTTGATGTAGGGCGTGGATTGGCGTTATGGCAAGCTGAGAAGTAGGTACGGCCTCCCTATATATATGCACACTCGGTTACCATATGATGCACACACAAGCAAGCTAGCATCTAGAACAGCATTATATTTTTCGAATTAGAACAGGATTGTTAGCTATGGAGAAAATTGGATTCGTGAACGGTGCCGGCGAGGACGAGGATGCAACATGCTTGCATGCACAGACACTCGTCTACGCCTACAACGTCACCATGACCATCAAGGCGGCCGTTGAGCTCGGCCTCTTCGACGCACTCAGCGCGGCTGACGGCCGCGCGCTGACCCCCGACGAGCTTGCTGTTCGAGTAACCAAGGCCGAGGACAAGACCCAGTCGGCTGCCTTGATCGACCGGATGCTCAGGTTCCTCGCGTCTTTCGATGTGGTGAGGTGCTCGACCGAGACAGGTCCCGACGGTACGGCTTTCCGGCGGTACACGCCCGCGCCGGTATGCCGGTGGCTCACCAATAACAACAGCGAGGGATCGCTGGCCCCCATGTCCGCATTCTCCGTCGACGAGGACAACATCTCGTCCTGGTACGTTCTAATTCCATATCATGTTGACATTGATGAAAACAAAGGTTGACAACCAAACAAAACATGTCTCTCTCCATGTATATTACCTTTGCATGAAGGCATCACATAGCGGAGGCGGTGGCCGACGGCGGCAGGCACACGCCGTTCGAGAAGGCTCACGACGGCGTGCCGGCCTACGAGTACTTCGGTAAGAACCGTCGGCTGAGCATGCTGTTCGACCGGGCCATGGCGCATCAGTCATTGCTGGTGGTCAGAAAGCTGGTGGAGCACCCCGAAGTGTTTGACGGCGTCCGCGTGCTCGTGGACGTCGGCGGGGGCACTGGCGAGACCCTGGCGATGATCAGAGACCGGTACAAGCACATCAGGGGCATCAACTTGGAGCTGTCTCATGTCGTCGCCGAGGCTCCGTCTCTTCCAGGTAATTTTGGGCGTCAGCGTGCTGGTGGATTGCTAGAATTAAAGCTCTGAAATTGTGGGTAAGAATATATGCATTGTACTACTATATATAGTGCTGTGCTGAAGTTTTTCATCTCACAGGCGTGGAGCATGTAGCTGGAGATATGTTTGAGAGCATACCCACTGGAGACGCAGTTTTTCTCAAGGTATGCTTGCTAACTATTACTAGTAGATTTTATTTTCCTCTCTGCAGTTTAAATCTAACAGTGTCAAATGTCTCGTTGCAGTCCAACTACATGGTTCACAATTAATATAGTGGCAGAGATCCAATCCCACCATACACATAAACAAATAAAATAAAATAAAACGTTTCCCCTGATTAGTGCTTGCATATATGTGTAGTGGATGCTCCATATGTTCAACGACGAGGAGTGCCACAAGATCCTGAAGAACTGCCACCGAGCACTCCCGGAGAACGGGAAGGTGATCGTCATTCAGAGTGTCCTGCCGGAGACCCCAGAGTCGACTCCGGCCGCGCGGGATTCGCACACGATGGATATAATCATACTTGTCAACTTCAAGGGAGGAAAGGAGAGGACGGAGAAGGAGTACGCCAAGCTTGCAACGGATGCAGGCTTCACGGGCTTCCGGTCGACCTACATTTTCTGCAATTTTTACGCTCTCGAGTTTGCCAAGTAGCCACACTTGTCTACCAGCTTGGCCTTGAATAAGAGCTGCTAGCTCGCGTGCGTACGTATGCTATATGTTAATTCCCAAATAAGCCATATATTTGGCATCTTGTTGGTGATATCACTTTTATGATGATGTACCGTTGAATAATATGATATTTTGTTTCTTGAATAATTATCATTTATCTTGATAATGTGAAGGTCATTGTTCACATTGTGATATTATCATAAATCATCATTGGTGTAATACTCCATTGTTTAAGAAAAAAAAATGTTGACAGGGAAAACTAAGAAGAGGGATTTTTTTTTTTTTGACTTTTTGAACCATTGCTTGGATCGGACAACTGAAGATCACTTATTCTTAGGGCTCGTTAAAATAAGTACGTTCAACTATTCCAACATCCTATTTAGACACCAGCCACCGGGAGCTGCGGGTTCCACCTCCTGATGGCATCGTGGACTTCTATATCGAGGTGAGTCCCAAGTCGTTATGGTCGGGTTGGAGGGAGGATTGGTTCTACCTCGTGACCGATGATTCATTGGACAACCTTCGCATTCCGAGCGTGGCGATGTAGGTGATGAGAACTGGGGGAATTTGCCTACAACCACCTCTGAGCTATTAACCCTGGTCAAACGAGTTAGATAACTTTGAAAAGCCGAGCAGACTGGGTTGGACATCGCCCACGACTACATCAAGCGTTGGTTGTGTCCCTGTGGAGGCGAGCACACCCAGCGTTCATGTACTCCGGGCCGAATGATGAGACCTGGTCGAGTTTCACTGGTTACCCTACTGTCGACTCCCAGGTACCGCCCTTTCTTCCAAAAAGTGTGCAACCACTCACACCCATTTTGTTATTCATATCTTACCGACGATGATGTTGACTTGTGGATTCGAATCCTAATGTCGGGCTCACCGAGGAAGGACGGTCCTCTTGTCGGCGCCCTTCTGCTATGTGATCTCACCCCTTCAGAGAGAGCACAACGCAGTAGGGTAAGTTCGACATTTCCAAACTCCGCTTCCCAGAGCCTTCTTACGACCTGGATTTTCACAATTGACGCTCTTTGTAGGGTCTCCCTGAAGTCGACGTACTATGCCCAGTCATCGATGAGGTCATGGAGGCCGTTGGCCAAGCCACTCCAAGGAGTGGAGTTGATCGTGACCTCCACCCGGGCGCCCAACAGGGCGCAACCTCACCTCCTCCCGATCAATTTGGTCGTGTCTCCGACACACTTGGTCACGGAGGCAGCCAGACCGCTCTGGGTCGGACGTCGACTACAAGTGGAGATCTTGCGCACAACGCTGGTCAACAGAGCAGTGACTTGCCTCACCGTAAGCAAGCCAGGGACCAGACTGCTTGCAGTCAAAAGTCGACCCTAGGTGGAGGTACGGCGAGTGGTGTTGGCCACCAGAGGAGCGATCAATCACTCCCAGAGCCAACTGGGTTCGACCAGTCTATTTGTCGAGTCCCCGTTCACAGGAAAAAAAAAGGTCGGTGGAGGATTCGGCTTCCACGGAAGCATCCAAACGCGCCCGTGGGATGTCGTCTGCCCATGGCACGACGGCGAATGAGGCCTCCCTATCGGGTCAACTCAGTGGTTTTGCGAGGTTGAGAGTTGTGTTCACCCCTCTGACCACATTATAAGTCCCCCAGTTAGGTGTAGATGTTTCGAGTTCTTTTCTTGTCCCTGCAACTTGTTGTCGCTTCAGGTCCTCCACCCCGTCAATGAATCCAGGAGAAACTCCTCCTCATGTGCCTCAGCTAGACATTCTAGCCCTTGAGCCAACTACGGTCCAAACATCGCCTGAAGTGCTCGCCATGACCCTTGTGCCTCCTCTAGTGCCTGCTCCGGCCTCCGACTTGCTCTCCCTAGTCACCAGCCTCCCTGCCTGCACCAGCCAGCTGATCGTTGAGAAGGAGGAGGCAGTCTGCAGATGCGCCAAGTTAGAGAGGCTGGTGGCCAAGGAAAATGAGACGAGGCACGCGCTTCAGCGGGAGAATGCTACAATTTAATAAGAGAAGAATGCCTTTCGGGCGGAGAGGGTTGTGCTCATCGCTCAACACTCCAAGCTGATGGAGGATGAGCGGACAACTCACGGCTTTCTTCGGACTGCCTTTATGGTGATGCGGGGGCTATTGAGGAGCATCAGGTTGGAAACCAACGAGCCAAAGGAAGAATCCGTGTAGGGCTAGGCCTACTCCAATAACGTCTTGGCTACGTTAGAATGAAACAAAAAAATCCACCACGTTCAACGAGGAAACATGCGAGTTGGGGATCATGAATCATTACCACTTACATGCGTAGCATAGCGGAAGAAAAGTCGGAGCAGACCAGTCTAATTTCATATGCATTGATGTAGAGGAAGTAGCCGAACTCCGCAGGGTGATCATCCCTTCCACGCGATATCCTCCTCGAGTAGATATAGACGTTCGACTTCCTAGTCAAGAATGTTCTTGACTTTCCTATCAGGAACACTTCGACTTCCTAGTCCAAAATGTAACAACTTCTGAGTCGATCGAGAGTTGAATCAGCAATACCTTTGAGTTCTTCTTGCAAAGCCAATTAGTGCCATAGTTGCAACAATGCATCTGCAGTATCCACACTTCCTAGGGTGGAACGTCATGCGCCGGTGTGCTAGCACCACGCGTGACTAGAGTTTTGGGAGGTTGGGTGGAGCGGTGCGGCTAGGATTTGGAGTGGCTAAACCGTACGTTCCGTCACCCCCACACCTCCCCTTATATAGAGCCCACTAATAGGCTTTCATGTTGGTATCTCATTAGGACTCTAATTGCTCATGGATCACAATCCAATTAAACCCACTAATAGATCCAATGTGTATGTATTGTTCTAAATCATTAAGTATGTGACCTGTTAGCTTCATGTATAAACAATCGTGACTTGGAAACCCTTTTTCAGAACCAAAATCAATAGTGGTTCCTACCAGGACATAAATACTAGAATATGCATAAAGATCATATCAACTAAATCTTGATATACTCATGCACCGATCCCTTAGCCTCAAGATACCGGTCAAGCTCAAGGCGAGACACATGCCATCCTTGTGAAGCTTGACCGTTCACTCGATCTTGTAGTGGATTATTAAATTCATGATTAACTCTTTAATCACATTGGTATGGCTATGAACTCTTTAATCAAACCACATGGAGGGGTCCAAAGATATCTCTCATGTTATTTAGGAGGGAAAAATTCCATCTTGATCGCTCACACCCCCACAACATATTTCATGGCAAACCTGAAAGCTACCTTATGACTATCTTGTTACATAGTAGCATTTGGCCACACCTAAATGTGCCATTACACATTCTAGGAATAATGGCGATCTCAGGTCTAGTGATCTTGCAAGTATACCTTTTAATATTACAACTGATGGTACATTAAATAATAATCTCAATAGTATCTCGAGGTGGGTCTATCCAATATCATGTTCTATAACATGTGTTTACATTATTGATTTGATATCTCCATACCTATGATCCATGAAACATGACCATGAAGTAGTATGTGTGCTGGTCTATTGTTCATCATTGTCCCATATAATGATATGAAACTAATGATTATTTAGAATAACATCACTATTCAAACAAATAGCTTTATGAACAAGTTACATACTTGCTAATCAATGTAAATGATAGTTATATATATAGAATAATACATTACTCAAAATTACATAAATATAGACATGATACAATCATCTCTACGATTTTCTCTAGGGCATATCACCAACAATCTCTCACTTGCACTAGAGTCAATCATGTAAGTATCTAATACTTATAGCTCTCATGTGCACCTCATGCTTGGACCGTGAGAGTGGCTTCATCAATGGATCAGCAATATTCAAATTTGTATGCACATTGTATATATTCACATCACCTCTATCTACGATCTCTCGGATGAGGTGATAGTGTTGTAGTATGTGCTTGGACTTCTGGTGTGAGGCGGGAAGAACTACTACAAAGGTGTGAAGCACTTCTACATCGACAGGAAGTAGCTGAGCGCGAAGTGACATCCCCGGTCCACCTAGTAGAATCCATTATCAATCATCAACATTGCAATATTACCATGAACTTGTGCTAATCGTAGACGTCCAACCTTGCTAATAAATTGCTAGCTTATACTATACTCGTCCTATTAATACACTTGTACCCATTTTAGACGTAGCCTTTTTAAGCCTGGCCTTTTCAAAAGTAGTTATTTCAGACGTAGCCTTTTCAGTTAACATGATCACTCCATATAGAGGAATCAATTGCATTTCCTAGTAGAATTTTCATGGACTTAGTCCATGAACTAGTAGAAAAATATAGTATAAATAGAAGAGTTGTTAGCCACTGATAAAATGAAACAAATCACCTTAACCTCTTGAACTCCTTCTAAAATGGCATTCGATCCTCTCCCCAAGAAATATATGTTAGCTACTACACTTGCTAGGGTCAAAGGGCCAATATGCTGGTGTGAAGACCTTTGTAGGCTCAAGAAGTCTAACGACTTCTCCAACACCTATGGAAGGAGGTTTTTCATATGTCCGAACTACGAGTACGATCCACACGAGGGCAACATCTATGGTGGCTACCATCAAGTAAACATTTGTGGTGAAACTAGTTCACATCTATATGTCATTTATCACTAATCATTTTGGTCTTCGTTGTAGTCTCCACCACCACTCTGTGAGTTTGTGTAGTAGTTGTATACTGAGCAGCTGCAAGTAGATGTGTTCCTCCTACATGAGGAGCACCTAGCGGCATGGAGACGATTTCATCAAATAGAAGCGGACAAGATAAGGGAGGCTGAGCAAACGCATGCAAGAGAAGCAACAAAAGCTAAGGAAGGAGTGGATCCACAAGAACGAGGAGGCCCGTGAAGCGGAGAGAGAGAGAGGAAGAGGGAGAGGGAACGTCAGGCGTGTGAGGCAAGACTGGATACTTCGACAAAGGGAAAATACCCATGTTACAGTAGAGTTGAGGTTGTAATCAGGTTATTTACATTACTTATGGCATGTTAAGTTTAGAGGCGATACATGGCTAGGTTAGTAGGAAAGTGTACCTTACATGCCATCGTGTATGATGGTTGTGCGCCATCGTGTCTGATGGTTGTGCGAATAAAATTGTCATCTTAAACTCACCTTATCCGACGATTCCGCATATAAAATTATCTCAAAAACAATACATTTTTAAATAAACTAATTTGGAAACAACGAATGGCAACAAACGACGCAAACCCTGGCGCAAACCAAAATCGGATGACACAAACCCCAAAGAGAATCACAACACAGTAAATCCTAGCAACATGTTGCTTGTTGGTTGGACGACATGGACATGTCGCCCTTCCAACTATCGCCACGTCAGACGGCTACCATGCTGGCATGCCACCTCAACCTATCGTCTGTTGGATGGGCGACAGGTAGATGTAGCCCCTCCAACAGGCGACAAAAGACAATTTTTGCAATTTTTAAAAATGTGCTCCTAAAATTGCTAAATTTGAATTTTAAAAATAAAAATCTTTGCTCACTGGGGTGGTTGATGGGCCAACCGGATTGGGCGGGCCGTGTGGAGGGGCTAGGAATCTAGGATCCGTTGGGTCCATGCAGATGGGCCAAGTTGCAAGAGAACACTGGCCTAGGAAGGTGGACAGATGAAGGACACACTCGGTTTGGGTTGAATTATACTGGGTTGTAGTGACCCGTGGAGGAAACAACATAGAACCATTTCGTCTCGTGGTTTGGGTGAATTTTAAATATATGTGTCCATTTTAAAATATTGTAGATATAGTTGCAATAGGTTTAAAAATCTAAAAAATATTGTGTTACAATACTCTTAAAATTCAAAACATTATATAAATAGTCATAAAAAAATTCTGAAAAAAATTATGTGGTGTAGGAGATGCTATCATCTAGCTCTATAAAAAAATTTCAACTCAAATAAATACTAGTGCAATGAAAAACAAAAAAGATAAATTTTAGGACCTTGAAATTTGTCCTTTTTTCTCATTGCACAAGTCATATTTTTTGAGAGCTAGATGATAAGGTGCGGGGGGTCCATGAATCTGGGATCAGTTGGGTCCGTGCGGATGGGCTGAGTTGCAAGAGAACGCGGGCCTCGGAAGGTGGACAGATGAACGGCACGCTCGGCAAGGGCTGGGCCGTAATGACCCGTGGAGGAAACGGCAGAGAACCACTTCTGTGGTTTGGGCGGATTTGTCGGCCCAGTACAGAAGCTCAGGGAGGATCTTTGGATGAAAAAATAATATTTGTTGGGTCTTTTCTATGCACCCAGTTGTGGTGATTGGCTGATTGCGCCTCATTTGATAGCTTCGGACGGATATGACATGTTTCATATTCTGGTAATCACCTTAAATTTGCATCACAATTTGTGAAGAGAGTCAGGAGGACATACGACGAACGACCGGAAGTAGAGCCAAAAAAAATCGCTAGCAGCCAGAGTAGGGCGCCTCCCACATCTCAATTTGTGTACGTTGACAAGAAGCATTATGCATGTTTTTTATTGCACCAAAATCGGGTTCCACAAGACGAAATCCGTTACTTTGGCCGATTTGGAGGAGGAGAGTGGACCAGAATTTGAACTAAACCCCCCAATCCAGAGCGAGGTCCCATTTTCTCTTCAGAAAGAAAGGAATCGAAGAATAATGGAGAACGTACGTCTCATGGCAGCAGGAACTCTCATCGACCGGCCCATCATCACAGTTCATAACAGAACCACGCGCCGGTGTTGAGGTGCTACTTCCGTGTGCCGTCGGCCAGTTGAGATCCACGGGCGAGATGTCAGCTGTCTTCCGCCCCAGCTGCAAGCCAGACATCACTAACGACGGATACAATGCACGAGCTCCGTCACGGGACATCGGACGGCAGCACCGGGCGACGATTGCGATTTCCACGACCAAGGCGACGTGCCCGCGCACGCAAGCCGCTTCGGAGGAGATGCCATGCCTGGTCCGAGCGCGTGGGATATGTCGTGCAGCCACCTGTAGCGTCTGCCGGCGCGGGATCAGGTGTTGCCGTGGAACTTCTTGCCACGGGCCGGGTCGCACCAACACGAGTGGGCTAGTGACACCCACGACTGTATCAGAAAACCCTGATCGGCTAAGTTATCCTTCATGGCATTACTGCAAGGAGGTGTTACTGTGCTGGGCTTTTTAGATTTTTTTGTGCGGGCTGCTTCGGGTACAACGTGATGGACAGACAAGGAATTCGACTGTCAGACATGTCTAGCGGCAATTTGCCCTGAACTGTATCCAGCCAGAAGTGTGGATACCCTCCACGACTTAACAGTACTACCAGTCCTCATCCAGAGTTTCAGACTAGTAAATAAAAATGACGCTATAATAAAGATGAAGCTAAGCTTAGAATGATGGGAATACGAGGATCAGATTCGCAAGCGACAAGGCACCGTGACATACTAGAACTGTACATGCATTGAAATATAAGGCCGTCCCAAATACAACATCGTCACCAGCTAGCACTAGCAGGCTAGCAAGTCCAGACCAAATGGCAGTTTTCTTCCATCGACAGCAGTTAGCATAAATAGGACAAATGCAAAAAAGGAGGGGCACACCCATCACCAGCCACCGCCCCCGCCGGAGGACCCACGCCCGCTTCCACCATCCTGTGCTGGGACCAACTTTTTGGCGCTGCCCCAACCAGAGTCGTTAGAGCCACCACCAGCTGCTCCCCAGCCGCCAACACTTCCACCACCGGCACCGTCAGCACCAGCACCAGCTGCTACCCAGCCTCCACTGCCACCACTACCACGGTTGCTGTCACCGCCAGCTCCACCCCATCCAGCATCGCTGCCTCCAGATCCTCCACCAGTTGCACCACCACTGCCACCTGTGCCCCATCCGCCTCCACCACTGCCAATGTTATCAGTCCATCCCCCACTGCTGCCGCCACCATTACCACTCCAACCTCCATCACTGTCGTCATTACCAAAGTTACCTCGACCGCGACCACGCCCTCGTCCTCGACCACCAGAACTGTTCCTTGAATCAAACCTCCCTCCTGTTTCAGAGGAGATAAAGAGTGCTCAAATGTTTCGCAGAATATATTAACATTTTAATAAATGTATCAAGCTGGCACATGCAACTGTCAATAACCAGTGGTAAAAATCTGGTTAAAAGATATATCAATGAACACTAGCAAATCATTAAGAAACGAACAATAACACTCGAGTACTTTAAAGTATTCATCTATGCAAAGCATCTTCAGATTAAGATTGCTAAAAAAACGTATGCAAATAAACTTGAAGAACATTGTAAGCACATTAATCACTGACCTGATCTTCCAGAGAAAGGTCTGTCCCTATCATTATTACCATCTCCCCTCCATCCATCATTTCCACCACCAGAACCCCAAGCTGAATTTTTCATAGGCACCATTGCAGCAACATTTCGCATTGATGGTCCAGCATCAGGCGGGGGTTTGTCAATATTCTTCTGGAAATATGACACAAGGCGGTCAATGTTGTCGAAGTCTCTCTTTCGAAATCTGAAGCCCTTTGGGTACAATCCGACATACTCGTGGTGTGGATTTGTACTCCTAATATATGACAATATAAAGGTGCCTGCATGTTCGTGAGATATTCCAAAACAATATACTATTCTCATAGGATTCTCTGCCTTCTCTGCCCTTAACATTTCATCAACCTCATTTTTTAACCCCTTCCTGAATTTGCGATAAGAGAGCATGCTTTTCAAGTGTCCTACCAATGGATCCACATATCTGTCTATAACCTGTGTATTATACATAAGTTAGGCTTGTAAGAGGAAATATCCATCAACTGGCTCGAACAATGAAAGAATACCAATCTAACTACAGCAAAATGTTGTCACAAAAGTAATAAATATGAATGCAAAGAACTACAAGTTGACAAAGACACAGGCAGACACACACACACACACGAGAGAGAGAGAGAGAGAGAGAGAGAGAGAGAGAGAGAGAGAGATGCTGCATGTTTTTTAATCCTGAGCAGTTAGTATTTTTCAGTTTCTGTTTGCATGCAATTAGTGGTCATGCATTTCAGTTTTTCAGCTGTTAATGCAGTTTTTATTTAGCAGTTAATGCATAGCTGTTAGTGCAGTTTTTATTTAGCCGTTAATGTATGACTGTTAGATGCATGTCTGTTTGGCTTATAAATAAAGGAGAAAACAGAAAAGCTGCAAGAAGTTCGTGCAACACAAAAAAATCTGCTCATGTTCGTGTGTGTTCGGCTTGGGATTTCCAACGAGAGAGAGAGCTAATATGATCTAAAGCAAAGTCGCCATCAAATGTATCAGGTCCACTAACCTCATCAAGGTCTTCAAAAGCTTCATTGTCAATTGTCAGTGTTTTCCCCAGGCGAAGCAAACTTGTGATATCTTTGTGATCTTTTCCACCTTCAGTTATCTCCTTGTGTGCATATACGCCATCAAAAATTTTCAGGGTAAGAGTCAGAAATGACGGTCCCCTAGAACTTGGCCGAATGACCTTCTCACCTGGCTCTTTATCTGATAAGAACTGTTTCAAGCAAAGGGTTCAGATAAAATTGTCATAGCATACTAGAAAAGAAGCACGGAGTGCATAACAGATACGTCTTAAAACAAGGTAACAACCTGCATGGCTTCTTCAGCGGTCAGGTTCTGAAAGTGAGGATGAACAATCATCCGGGGCTTGAAATGTTTCTTTGCAAGTTCCTTTTGTTTCCGAGCCTTATGTTCAGTCTGTGAGGTCATGTCTTGTTCATGATAGTAAGGATCCCGGTCACCTCTGGAGAATGGTCTTCTCCTCATTTCACTTGCCTTGCATGTAAGGTAAACCATGAACCTGTTTTTATTAACATTCCTAATTTTTCCAGTTAATACATCACCTTCATGTAACTGTGATGATTCTGGATCAAAACCATCATCAGAATAATTGTCTGCCATAACTATGGCTTTCAAACCAGAATCAAAAGTGCAAATAATTTTATTCTCTTGTATATTACGAACAGTTACTTGAACAATCCTTCCTTCAGATATGGTATCCTCAGTTTCACCAGAAAGCATCCAGAATTCCTCATCTGGGCTTGGCTCGGTATAGGGGGTCCTCCAATCAGAAAACCCGCACAGCAGTTCCATCTGTATATCCCGCAGTGTTTCCTTTTTACGGAATTCTTCTGAAATACTCTTTATATATTCATCAATGTCAAGACTTTTAAGCATATCTGACCTTGCTCTTACATGCTCAATTGCCATCTCTTGCTCGTCATCGTCCATTTCATTCGCTTCATGCGGTGCAACCTCAGCATAGACATCCTTAGCCAAATTCTTTGCCAATACATATGATTCAGGATGGATCCTAGTATCCTCAAGCAGATCGATGATTTGAGCACTGGCTGCAGCTGCACCGCTCCGTCGGACACGTAAAAACCCAGAAGCATTCATGAATACTTTCCTGCCTAGAGGTTTTACAAGCTCCTTGCGACTAAAAATGGATCCCTCTCTTACCAGATCTTTCTGCAAAGCTGAAGCTTTGCGCGGGCCAAGACCAGCAACAAATTGCAAAGTTGAAAAATGCCACTCATGGCTAGCAGCAAGATTAACATCAAAACCTATCTGATTTGTTGCATCAACCATTACTTGCTCAACAACCTCATACTTTTCATCGGGAGTAAGAAACTGTTCATGCGCATGCAGTTTCCACGAAAGTATCTCTTTTCCAGGTCCACACAGTGTTGCAATCATCGCCAGTGGATTCTGAAGGTAACGTCCAAGTGCCACAGCCCGCTTCACAATACCTATACAGCAATAGATAGAACAGCTGTTTAGAAAGTACTGATCAGAAGAGAGAACAGTAAATCAGCATTTTCTACTGTACCTGACTGGCCAGGAAGTTGATCTGAAGATACTCGAGAGTTCTCATACAAGCGAGGCACAGACTCATCACCATAGACAATGCTAAAATTTTCCATTTGTGGGTTCACATCTCTTGGATGATCTTCTACAATTTTAAAAATAACCTAACACAAGGATAGATGTCAGCTTAAAATAAAGCAATGAGACCATAACACTTAACTTCCAAAAAGTCCTATTGCATGACAGCTTTTTAAACAGCATAAATGAAAATTGGACCGACCAGCTACATACACACAAGCATTGGAAATATGCCACCATGCTGCAGCAACTGCGTTCCGCGTTATGAATGCATAGCCACATAGCCATGGTGGCAGTCACAAACAGCCATACTAGTTTTTATTATGTCATCTGGCAATGTTAGTTACATAATATAAAGCTAGGGATACAGGCAAATAAACAGTAACAATCATGTCAGTAAATATGCAAATGAGAATTTTTCTGCTGCTGTGTGCATAGTATGCAATAAATTGAATAAAGGACGGATTACCACTATTACGAGCCAAAAAAAAAAAACCGCAAGAATGCAAACGGAAAGAAAAAAGAAAGAAAGAAATCCAGCCTAAAATAAACTTCCAACGAATAGAATGTTCAAGTCAACCCAAGGATCCAGCCAAGCCCAATACAGTTCATCAGACCTAATGGGGTGGCATGCTGCATCCCCTAATCAAAAAAGGAACAAGATTAGGCCAGCCTACAAGGTGAACCCCAGGAGACAGTGACTTCAAAACCAGAAGGGGGAAAAACACTGTGTGCGACAATAGTTAAACTTATGAGGTGTTCTCCAACAGAAAGGTGAACTCAGGAGATAGTGACTACAAAAACCAACTGCAACAAAACCTCTGCAAATGCTAATGATAAAACCATGGTCATATAATGGCCAGATTGTATAACAGTATGATAATTTATTTGACTGGAGCCAACTTAAATATTCGTGTGCAGGTGCAACCGTATAATTCTGAAAAGAAACATAATACTTGTTCTAGTGTGACTAAAAAGTGATTCACTTATAAACAAATAAGATCGTATAATACCTCATAAATATCATCTTTGAGTTGTCTGCAATTGTAGTTTGATGCTCCCACACACACAACATGTGGCTGATGATCAGTCATAAACTTTAAAACTCGCTGCTGGTCATTCTTCTTACGCTGCTGCTCAGCAACACCTTGAGACCTGATACTGATAGAACCCGCATATAGAACATCAACCAATTCTCCTGATGAGTCTAACATTACAAAGGTGGTTGCTGGCTTCCCAGGACCCCAGCAGCAGGCCATAACTCTCAACTCCGATTCATCATCCAGATCAATGTCAGCATCCTTCTTGTCTGCATCCTTCTTCTTCCAAGGAGCAACAGTAACCTTGTTCCATACCTGTTTCCCATATTCCATATGTAGCCAATTTTTGGCTTTTGCTGTCAACAGTGATCGAGCTTCCTTTTCCATTGATGGAAGAAGGAAATTGAAGAAGGCATCATCCAGTATCATCTTTCGTTGCTCATCCCACAATTGTGCAGACTTGCTCACACAGTCACTGAGATAATTCTCACGTGCCTCAGACATGAGTTCCTTCTTTGCATCTTCTGGCAATTTTATGGTAACTTTGAGGAGCTTGTCTTCCTCCGCTTTCTGAATAAGAAGCCACTGTGCATCTACAAACTTGTTCAGTGGTTTCTCTCTCAGCCACTTAACACCTGATACTTGATGATATGGATCTATGATGGTATTGCCCTCTGGTGTGGGGCTTGTTGACACAACTGCTTTATTCATGAAGATGCTTCGAATATGCTTTCTTACAATGGGCTCACAACCGATCTCAACTGCTGCCTGATAAGAAAAAAAGGGGGGATGGAACATTTTAGTCAGATGAATGAACAGAACTCAAATAAGATGTGTGCCCTATAAAGAATGGTCAAAATTGTGAGATCTATTGAATACCATGTGTCTCGCGCCCCGAAGAACATCTTGTGGTGTTTCAAACATTGCACATGTGAAATTTGCAGCAACCTCTTCAGGAGAATCTTTACCACTATCCAGCTCACCTGCTTCCTGAAAGATGCATATGCACATAAGGTGTCTTCTATTCTTTTTTTAGTACAGTACTATTTTCCCGGGCACAAAAATATGTGCAAACAATGGATTGGTTGCACATGCATATTGTTCTGAAGAAAAAATAATGTTAAATGTGCTTAGATTGCATACAGGTATCTTTGTCAATGTCAGATGGTGACCTAATTGCTCAGCACTGCGACCAAATTGGTTGGCAACCTCCCATAACCCTGCCTTGTGACAAATACTGTACAAGGATTTCCTTTTTGGCCGTTTAAATTGGCCTTCTTCTTCAACTTCACCAGGAGGAAAATGTAAATTGAATTTTGCATCAACATCCTCCACCTCTTTCTCAGATTTAGCATCCTTTAGTGCTTCAATGATAGAATTATAAAGTTGCCTGTTTAGAGCCTGCCTTGTGACATCATCTATCCTCCGATTCTCATCATCAAATCTTTTATCATAATACAGCTCCAAAGCAACCTTGCGCTTCTGAAGAAGTAGCCATTTTTTGTCTAAGGTCTGAACCGCCCAGAGCAGCTACATAAAACACAAGAATTGTGTCAGTAACTACAAATAGTCTGAGAATTCAGGGAGAGAAACCAATGTCCAGTGAAGAATAGTTACCTTATGCCACCTCATCGTAGGCATATCATCTTCATTACCCTGTTTATTTAAATCAATGTCTTTTAACAGGCTTGGGCAATTCTCCTTTCTATACATTGCAATGAACGGAATCTGACAGGTAACAAAAACAAAGTCAGAAGACAAAGTATAACAAATTGTGAAGCGAACTTGTATAATTTTCCGTACTTCAAATTTGTTGACATGTAACATGGTCAAGACGTTAGCAATGTCCTTTTGGTCAATATCCTTGTTCACGTGCTCATTGCCAAAAAAGGAAAGAAACCCATCGCCAGTTAGTTGGTTTTGTATCCATACACTTTCTTCCTCTATCATCGTGCTATCCGCTGGAGGATAGCCAGTCAATTCTTCAGACAACTGCCAAAAGAGCAATAAAATTATATGTGTATTTTAAACTAAATCAAGTTATAGTCTAGAATCAAATTAGCTGGTACATACCTGCATCCTCTCAGGTACATCAATTTCTTTTATTTGCTCATCTTTTGTTGTCATATACTTCTCTGCAAGAATAAATGGCTCAAACTCGTCTTCAAGCCTCTTCCCTCTCAACTCACCAGAATTGGCAGCTTCCCTCTCAAGCTCTTGCTTTCTTAGTGCTAACAACTCATCAACATCACCAAATATGTCATGGGCCTCTTGCAGAGCAGATGACGATACACCTGCTGCTTGTCGTGGCAGCTTCTTTTTAATCTTCTTCTTTCTACAAAAGATAACAATATATGCATACAACTTGGAGTGAACAGGGTCATATAATTTCACAAAGAGCCTGAGTCACAGAACACGTTGGTACAAGATAGGAACACAAAGAATCACACCTTACAACTTGGCCATTCCCATCAATTTCATCTTCTTCGACAATGAAATCTGCCATTTCATCATCTTCATCTTCACCAACCTCAACTTCCTCTGCCTGCTGATCCTCCTCAATGAAGTCCTCCTCGAATGGTGCATCTAAAGACATAAAATTGCAATAAATAAGAAAATTAGATCAGCTACTTCCTGGAATCAAACAAAAGAGAAGGGGGTGGATTCTGATGCAGCTACCTTGATGGTCACCAAATAAGCTGTACTCAACTCTCTCCTCGCCAGTACGCTTTTTCCCTGTTCCATCATCATCTGAGTAACCAGAGCGCTCATCCATTTCAGATTCCCTTCCAGCCTTCTTCAAGCGCTTAAACTTGTTTCCCTAAAATAAGACAAAAGATAATTCTTCAGAAACAAACAAAAAACTTGGACAGGAAAGCTCAAACTTTAACTACAAAAACATACAGGCTTTGGCCGACTGATGCCAGTGATGTTATTATCCTGGAGCAACATGTAGTCATCCTCATCAAGCGTGAAGTCCTCTGATTCCCTGGGCACATCTCTTGTTTCAAGACAATGTACACAATAGACCACATTCTATCTCAAGTGGAATCAAAAGCATGTACCTTTTCTTTTTCTTTTTCTTCTTACGCCTCTCATCATCACTCTTCTGTTCCTCTTCCTCTCCTTCCCCATCTTCCTCCTCATCTTCGTCATCCACTATGAAGCCATCCTTCTCAAACTCATCCTGGCCGTCCTCTGCACATGAACAATTTCATCCAGTTGTTACTTTACTAGCCCAAACAAAATCATAACTGACACTGATAGAAAAATGCGACACCTTCAATTTCAATTCAATAGCAAAGCATCATAACAAACATAATGAAAATTTCAATCAAGTAAAAAATAAACAGAACTACTCCCAATCGGAGAAAAAACTACAACGCGCACATCACCCAAGCAAGCCAACATAACGAAGAAATCACGAGAAAAATTCTGACCTTCCTCGTCCTCCTCGTCATCATCGTCGTCGCGATCGTCCCTGCCCCTCCGCGACGGACGCGGATCTGCCTCGTCGACCTCGATTTCATCTTCTAGGGTTCGAACAAGGCACCAATTTTTGTCCGTCAGGAAACGCACATAAAGCACAACGAAAAGCCTCAAACCACCGGAAACCGCAGAAATCAGCGGCGAAATCGCGTACCTTCCTCGTCGGAGAGCACCGTGCGCCCAGCCATTGCTCTCGAGGGGATTCAACCTAACCGAAGCACGGATGGATGGATTAGGTTAGATTAGCAAACAAAATCCGCAACGGAATGGAGAAAAAATTGGACTTGGTTACTCAATCACAACGAAGAAAAGATTCCCCAAGAACAAAACGAGCGCCTAGAACAATCCTCCCGATCAAGCTAGGCTTACTCACCAACGAACGAAGAAACAGATCCAAGTGCGGATGGATCTCCACTCCACGCCGGTCAGGTACCAGTGAATGGCGGGGAAGAGGAGGAGGGCGACGCCTTGCGAGAGAAGACCTCGGCGGAAGGGGGCCCAGCTTGCTGCGTCCCGCCGCCGGCGGCGATGAGGCACAACAGATTGTTGCGGCGGAACCGCGGTAGAACAGGGGTAGACAGGAGAAGAGAAACCCTCGAGTCCTCACGACTTTGGAGGTTTCCGGTTTTGCCCCTGATCCACGGAGGACGGAACCGCCTTCTCCGGTTTCCGCCGGTTCAGTGGGTTTTGTGCGAATGCAACCGAGCCACCCACGAGCCGGAATTACAGCTTTCAAGTTTCAATTTGTTGCCCGGTCGAGTTTTTTTTATTAAGGATTCACTAAGAAAGGGGTATACATCTCAAATAAATTATGACCCAGATTAAGAATAGGGATAGTAAAAGGACCCGTCACAAGTAATTTGTAGAGAATTCCTCTACTAGAAATGAGGATGGGACGAAAATACTCCCCGCTGTATCCTAGTATGTACACATATATATGTATAATGCATTATCATTGTGCAGAGAACTCTCATGTTTTTTATAATTTGTAATAGTTAACCCACCTAATATCAGTTTATCCTTTTATGTAGCAATAAATCATTTATTTATACTACAAAGACATGATAAATATGTAGAAAGAACTAACTATAATTTGATTTTACGTCCCTGTTGGGACCCTGATCCATAAAATCATCTATAGGGATTGAGATGGGAGAAAATTTCTTCTTGATAGCTAAATGGGGATGAATACAAAAATGTTGACAGGTATGACTAGTTGCTATTCCTAGTTAAGAGGGTACTCGAATTTTAGAGTGAGAACCGGAGAGCAAGTAGTGGCAAGAGGTTGCTAAGTGAAGGTTTCCGATCCACGGGAGATATTACGGTCTTCGTTGGTTTCTATAAAACTAGGGAGTTTAACATTTTTATGATTTTAATGCAGTTAGGCCACCCTTCTAGCAAAAGGTACATTTTTCAACCAATGTCCACTCCAACTTGTCTTTTTCTACCGAGAATTCACTAGGGTAGCTAACACGTCTTGAATATAGAAAGAAAGCATGGTCAAGGTTAAGCGAGTCATGGAACTTGAAGTTTAAAGGGGGGGGGGGGGGCATGTGATATCAAGTCGGCGGTGGGGTGGCACGATGGATGTCCATGCAAGTTAGGCCATACGCATGTGCTAGCAACGGGCCTCAGTCCAACGGTGAGGAAATCTTGAAAGTTGTGGTTGGTGTGGCGCGGTGGTGATCAGATTTCTCCTTGTGGTGGTCGGTCTTGCATGGCATGGCCGATTTGGTGTGGGGGTGGCCTGGCCTTGTTTCTAGTTGGTGGCCTATGTTGTTTGGCAACCGGTCGTATTCTTTTCGTTGTCGTTACTTTGTTGTACTAGTTATTTTTTCTTTTCTTGACTATTACCTTCTAGGTTATATTCTTGTATTTGTTCCTACTTTATTAATAGAAATGGGAATTGTCTTGTGCCGTTTCGTTCAAAAAAGGAGGTGAGACATTCTACTATCTCTGTTCGTGAGGATGCTGTGATGTAGTGATTATGTGGTATTTTAAATTGGAGATCTTTGGTTGTTCCTCATCTGTCATTGCACTTTTTATCTGATGCTTTATGCTTGGTTGCAGCCTGTAGGTTCTAGTTAAGCTTAGGCTATGTTTGTTTGGGCTTCTGCTAGTTTTTTCTTCTTAGAAGCTAGAAGCCCAACCAAATGGCTAGCTGTGAACTGGCTTTTAAAAAGCTGAAAGGCTGATTTTTGAGAAAATGAATAAAAGTTAAGAAGTAAGCTGAGATGAGCTTTTCTAGTTTTTTGTGTGATGAGAAACTAAAAATTTATTACAAAATCTAATAACAAAAGGCTATCAGCCAGAAGCCGAAAGCTAGAAGTCAGAAGCCCGCTTTTCAGTCCAAAAGCCAAAAGCATCAGCCCAACCAAATAGGCCCTTAGGAGGGTCCTGTTAGTTGTGATCTGCGAGTGCGCATATGTTGTTCAACTAAATGTTGGATGGATAATTATACATAATTATGTGTACTTTTGCATTTCCTTCTTCTTTTGAGTGTAGATGTTTATTGAGAATAGGTTAGCTTAGTTATCCGGAGATATAAATATGGATCATTTAAGGTTGTGAATAATAGGATGATAGGAATTAATAAAAATTATAATATCCCTAGTCCATGGAGCATATATCAGGTGGATGTGCTTCGTGCGAAGCCCCAATGGAATTCTTACTAATGTTCGTTGTGGAGACTTCATTCCATCAACCTATTGAACAACTGATGTTTAAGTAATTGTGCAGTATGCCTCTTGTTTTTTTGATTGAATTAACCTTTTTTTTGACATCAGCTATTTTTTGTCGTAGGAGCAGCTAGATCAAAAGGTCAGGTCTCTTATAATTTCTATTTTCTAGTATTGTCAAATATAAGCAAGACATGGCGACATCTTTTCTTTACGAACATTTCTTTATTGCCAAAGAATTAATATGATAGGTATTTTTTTTATAATCACACATAACAAACTGGTATTAGAAGAGTCCAACTTGATAGAATAAACAAAAAAAAGACTATCATAACTAAGAAAATAATTGATGTAACTAAGAAAATAATTGTTAAGGACGTATGAGTGTCCAGCTCTGTAGTATGACTACTCTTTTCAGCCTTGTGGTTGCATGTTTGAGAATGATATGCATTAAACCTGAAGAAATCAGTGCCCTCATATTTACATCTGGGCTTATAATAAGTCTAGTAATTTCTTGTTCAATGCTCCTCTATAGTTGACTAAACTTAGTATATAGTTTCACTTATTGCTACCAAGTTGAATATTATTGTCCGGTGATATATACTATTGTCTTGGTACTAATTCAACATCCTGATCACAGTTGTTACTAGCAAATGCTACATAGCCAATAAAAATGTGATTGGTTGCTCATATGGATCTTACTCGTATAGATCGTACATGTAGACTGAACGAAATTATATTAGTTGAAAAGAAGAGTATTTGGTTTGTTGTATATGTCTGGACAGACTGAATCGAGTTTCTATTTAGTTGATCGAATATGAGACCATATGAGTGGATACGAGATTTGAGACAGTGATTGTTTACTCATATGAAGATGATTTTGTGACACTAACAAGTAAGGCTGGCTCTGACATTTCGGTGGCCTGGGGTGAGATTAAAAATGGGGCCCTATTAAATATAAATTTTAAAATATTTATATAGCACAGTGGCTCAAAGCAATAGCGTTATATTTTTTATATCAAACAAATAGCAGTTACATGTATCATATAGAAAAAAATAGCATATCC
Organism: Phragmites australis; assembly: GCF_958298935.1. Taxonomy (NCBI): domain Eukaryota; kingdom Viridiplantae; phylum Streptophyta; class Magnoliopsida; order Poales; family Poaceae; genus Phragmites; species Phragmites australis. The sequence continues at coordinate 31,119,878 of NC_084929.1, read as the reverse complement.
CAGTACATAGTAACATAAATAGAGAAAATAAGATACAAACGAGACATATGACTATATGAGAAGGTAAAATAAAGACATACTTCTCAGTCAAGTCTTTGTATTTGTCAGTACCAGATTAGCAATCACAACTCCATCACCCAACTTGAAAACAGAAACCAACTTATCATAAATCTAAAACAAATATAAGAATATGATTATACATGTTAGAGACAATAAATGTAGCTAAGCTTACAAACTAAAATAACATATGAATGTAACTTTACATGTGAAGATCATCTGAAACAATTTCTTCTAACATTTACAGAAGCGAAGTCACTAATGATGGTACCAATATCAATCTCATCTAGCAAATTCCTCTCAATGCATAAGGTTGCCAATCCATTAGCCTTTCTTGAGATATTACTAACCTTAAATAGTTCTTCAATAACTTCAACGTTGAAAATCTTCTTTCAGCAGATACCACAGTCACAGGTACATTAAATAAAATTTGATAAGCAATAGAAATATTAGGATAGCAGTCCACTTCTCTAACAAATTCAAAAACCTTCATAGCAGATATTGTTCTATCCGGTAAAGTCAATTGTATAATCCTTAATTAAGATATTATATCATTTAACTCCACATCAGATGAACCATGTAGATAGAAAGTTTTTGCAAATTTAGTGCAGTAATCTGTTAGTTCAATATTATTCAGTGACTTCAAGGCGTTTGAACTTAGTAAAAATTCGAATATACCTTGAAACACTTGGAGTTCTTCAAATCTATTTTTTAATGAAGTTGTTGCCATATCAACCATGATCAAAAAGTAATTAACTTCAAAGGCCTTCTCAGCTTGCAGTATTTCTTCATTGCAATCAATTTCATCAAATTATTTCTTCCTAAGAGCCCGACATTTTATTGGAAACGATGGCTCAACACCCATTGCGGATGCAAGGTCTTTGGCAATGTTCAAACTAGATGCATACCCTTCATTTCTATACTTCTCAAAGTATTGAATCATACCTTCAATTTGGTGCAAGGCAGAGTCGATGCATATGGATGATGATTGCAACTTCTTGCTCACAGTATTTACAGCAAATAAAATGTCATACCAAATAATTATACCAAGTATAAACTCAAAGCTACCAAGAACATTGAATAATTTTTTTGCATCACTCTTGTCCTTATGTTCGGTATCACAAGCTTGATGTAAATCAGACAAATGTGACCTTTGATGAGAAGCTTGATATCTAATTGCTTTAACACTATTGATTCAACTCTCCCAACGGCTATTGCTCAATGATTTCACAGTTAAACTTAGAACATGGTCAAGTAAACATCTTTCCATCTTTTGGTAGAACCAGAAAATAATACATATATTCGTTGCATAATACTGAAAAATGAAATAGCTTTAACACATGATTTTGCCATGTCATAAAGAGTGAGATTAAGACTATGGCAAGCACATGGCATATAGAAAGCTCTTGGATTGATATCAAGTAACCTTTTTTTACCCCCTAGTGTTTTCCTTTCATATTTGAACCATTGTTGTAATATTGACCCCTTATATCACCAATATTAAGACTAAATGACTTCATAGACTCAAGCAATACATTAAAAAGCCCCAAACCAGATGTGTCATCCACCTTCAAGAACCCCAAAAAGTATTCTCAATTTTTGTTTTTCTCTTAGACATATTAACACATCGAACTATCAAAGTCATTTGTTCTTCATGACTCATATCAGGGGTACAGTCAAGAATAATGGAGAAATATTTGGCCTCTTTGATAATCTTTAAGATAGTATTTGTAACATTGGAATCCAAAACAGAAATCAACTCATTCTGAATTTTGTGACTGAGATAATGATAATGAATTTCATTATTTTGAATACACCTAATGTGGTCTTGCATTACCAAATCAAATTCTGCAATCATCTTAACACAAGCTAAGATATTACTACTGTAATCATTGTAAAGCTGCTCAATGGATCCTCTAAAAGTCAAATTTCGTTTGCCAAGATATTTCACAATGGCAACTATTCGAAACAAAACTTGCTTCAACCGTTCTTTTCTCCTTTGTGATTTCCTGTTGAAAATCTTTGTCAATTGTTTCATTTTTGCTCAATCTAGTACTTAATTCATTCCAAGAGTTCATGCTAGTAATATGCTCGACTAGTTTCATGTTCTTTGAGCCTTTCGCTGAGATGCCTCCAATCTCTAAATCCATTATCTCCTAATGAACTCTCGCTATTGTTAGATTTGAAACTTACAACAGAAGCAAACCACTTTGTCAACATGCTTAGAATAAACCAACCATTTTCTATCATGTACCTCTCCATTGCTCATTATCGGAAAATGTCTTGAGTTACCATCTAAAGGGAACTTAAGATTTTCTTCTCTTATAGGTCCCTTCTCAACTAATATGTCTCTTGTTTTGTTATCAAAATTACCCAAATTTCTTGGATCATAGATATCCATAGAAAAAATCGGTGTTCATCAACACTAGCAGATGAATTAAATATATGCTCATGATCACTCACATTGTTATCATCCCCATTAGTATCAATATTTTCTTCTGTAGGGCATTGGTCTTCTGAATTCCCATTAGGTTGTTCATGCACAACAACTATTGCCAACTCATTCGGGTTCCTTGAACTGCTCGTATTACTCTTAAAAAATTTATCAATGGCTCCCTTTTGTGATTCCACCAACTCATCTACTCGTTTCCTTTTTTTTTTCCTTTTTTCGCTGCCAAATGCATACTTTCTAAAAGATATGATTCAAGAACATACTAAAAATTAAAAAAGAAAATATATTAGCGGTTGAAATACTAAAAGGATCACCAATTAGACAACTAAGACGAGTTGTTGTCTCACTAATTAGACCAAGTCGCCGTCTCACTGTTGTCACCAATCACCAATTTGTCGACTAAGACGAGCCACCGTCTCCCCACTAAAAATTGAAACAAACTAACAATTGATATGCATACTTTAGGAATTGATCACGGACAGACGGACTGTCAGACTCATCAGTCACCACTCACCACCACGGTCCATGTTTTCTGCAAGGATGCCGTGGAATCCGCTGGTGAGCACAAACACGGGATGGATGCGGCGCTGGTCGCTGAGGAGGGAGGCGGGTGCTGAGGCCTGAGTGCTGACGCCTGAGGCTTGAGCCTGAGCCCTAACGGACCGATCACCGACGCTCGACAGACAATGTCGGCACGAGTCGAACGACAGCACACCGCAGATGGCAGACTAGACCACGTGTCCACCGTCCACACCGTCAAACCGTCACATCGTCACTCCGGCAGCGCGTTTGCGCGTGCGACATTCACGTCCCGGATGGCGATTGGCGTTGGCGAATTGACGATGGTCGATGGAACACATGAACTCTGGCAGTCTGGGCGTCTGGGTCTGGCACGGGATGTCGGGTCAGCCGGGAATATGGGATTCACGAATCACACTGACGCTGACACGCTGTACGCACGCCGCGTGCGGATGGATGAATTGGTGATGGATTAGGACAACTTGGGGATGGGCATGCACCGAATACCGATGTCCGACATCGGTAGAGCACAGAGCAATCGAAGACCTAATTTTTTGGTTTGTTTTTTGGCTGGTATACATAGACCACAATATACTATATACATATACATATAGGCCCGTGGGTTTTGGGTGCCCGGGGCAGCTGCCTCGCTTGCCCCCCCCCCCCAAGGTCGGCCCTGGCTGGGCATGCACCAAGTACCAACGTCCGATGCCGGTAGAGCACAGAGCAGTCGAAGACCTAATTTTTTTAGTTCATTTTTGAGCCGGTATACACAGCCTACAGTATATTGTATATATACATATGGGCCCCTGGGTTTTGGGGGCCTGGGGCGGCTGCCCCGCTCGCCCCCCTTTGGGCCGGCCTTGTTGTATACATATACATATTGGCCCCTGAATTTTGGGGGCCTGGGGTGGTTGCCCCGCTCGCCTGCCAGGGCCAACCCTGCTAACAAGTGACTCGTCTGCATAAGCGGATGCAAGGGTTTACATACGTTGGACCAGACTAAAGTAATACATATAGATAATTAAATATTTTTCTCTTTAAAATTATACGCATCCATCAGATTTATTGTCTTTGTACGAATAACCGATTAGACCTTATGTAAGTTAATAAGGAGCCACATGCAATTCGCCCTCCGCATCATTCTGGTGAGTCTGATACTCCAATGACTGAGGTGCAAAGAATAATTAGTGTCTCTGCATTTGGCTTTTACTATGTTTCTTCCGTGTACATAAAGCCTCATTTGAGCTCTGTTATAATCAGTATTTTATTTTCATGTGTTCTTGAGAAGGGTGTAAGATATGGCTGGTGACGTCAATATCAGCAAGTTCACCGCACTAGTCCAGCATGCGGGGCCATCCACTGTGAACGCAGCTAATGACAGTACCGAGGGTGTATTTGGTTGCTGGCATTAGAACCATCCTAGTCTATCTTGCGTATATTCTCGTACAGAAAGTCATTTGATTATCTATATTGTTTTTTATATCTATAGATACAATTATATAGTTAAAGTCAGTACCATGGACCTGTTCTAATCGAGTTTCGCTATAGAGTATGACCTGTTAGATGTATTATATCTGTTACAATACTGTAACAAATTCACTCGTTAGTCTCAAGTGCAGGATCATTATATCCATCCATACATACAATAAAACACATTCACATGGTCATTACATTCGCAAGTGCAAGATCATTACATCCGCCTATACAAATAATTAAATACTCTTCTTTTCCAAATTACTACATCCGCTCATCATGTTTTCATTTATCCAAAATATACACTGTAGTTCACGAAAATACATGCGGGTAACTTAGACACATCCCAATAGAAGGATAGCATGATCCCGGAGATTGTCTCGTTGGAATTTGAGGTCTTGATGTGATTTTCCTCCCGATTTTTCATATTTTGAAAATGTCATTAAAAGTTATGTGATGTCTTTGTACAAGATCAGTGAATTGAAAGTTTCGTATAATCTTTGTATCAGGTAACTGAACTCTAAACGGTTGCACATGCTTATTCGTGATCGAATTCAGTTAAGTATACTGTGGTAGCGCCATTCTTTTTTATTGTTGGCAAATTAATTTGATTGATGACAACCGATAAAAATACTTTTGAGGTAGGACATATTGATCGAGATGAATACATAAATTGCACATGTGTGATGCCGTAACATATCGATAACTATAAATTTGAACGGAGTGATTTTGAATGAATTGATTCTGACCATCAAAAAATGAATTGATTATTTGATAGCCTCGCATGAATCTCCTCTGCATTCATGATTGTTATTCCGTTACAAAGCACGAGTATTTAGTTAGGACAGAAAAAAGAAGGGCACAAATCAAGTACGGGGGCACAAGCATTTAGGTATGGTGCTGACGAGCTTGCCATGGACAACCTGGATACAAACATAAGATATAAAAAAAAAATCTTATTCTTTTATCATTATAGATATTTAATCGTACAGCATGAACACCGACACACGCACGCACACAAAAAAAGGAAAAAGAGAACCGTTCCCGTGTGCTTCAAACAGGCTACAGACATGGCAGCTCGATAATAGGATGCCAAAGAGAGCTGGATTGCTATCGCCATTCGCCATCCGGATATAGACATGAACACGAGTGCTCCATCACTCAAATGAACAAGATATCACTTTCATTTCCTAATTTTATCATTACAAATCACTAATTTGTCTAACAAGACCACCGTCGCCAGTAGATTACATCACATTACACACGTACACAGCAGAGAAGAAGATGAAGAAATGAACACAAGTTACAATTGCTAGAGGGCAGTTCCTCGCCCAAAAGTCAAAACAAAGTCATTCACGCGTCAAACAGTCCACTTGACTACCTCCCGAGCTAGCGTGAATCCCCATCGCAGCCTTCGGCTGCCGCCTCCTCGTCGCCGCCGGCGACCGCCCCGTCCTCCGCCTCTCCTGCCGCTGCCGCGTCCGCGGGGCGCCGCGGGGCCTTCAAGTGGAAGGCCAAGAGGTCGGCGGCGGCTGCGGGGTTGAAGGACCCGAACTTGGGCGTCGTCTGCGCGCCGGAGAAGCTCCGCGCGTGGAACGAGAACGACCCTCCTCCGTCGCAGCCGTCCGCGGACCCGGGCTCGTCCTCTCTGCTCGCCCTCACCGCCTCAGCCGCCGCGGCCGCGACCTCCGCCGCGCGGGGCACGCTCTCGAGCGCCGCGACGCGCGCGCGCCGCCGCTTAGGCTCCGGCCGCGGCTCCTCCCCCTTCTCCTCCTCCTCGCGTTCCGCCGGCGCGCTGCGCTTCTCGGGCGTCGCAGGAGGCTCGGTCGCCTCCGCCGCCGCCGCCGCCTCGCCGGTCCGCGGCGGCGGGGGAGCGGACCCCTCCGCCTGCACCTCCGCTGCGGCCGCCATTCGCGAGGACACGACCAGCTCCGGATCGGGGATTCTCGGGAGCCGGTGCCCGGTAGACGGAACGATGCGAGATTAGGAACGGTTGCTCCGGATTCCGATCTGCGTGCGCGGCCCGGCCTCGGCCTCGTTCGCTCGCTTGCGTAGGTGGCGAGTGGGGGCCCGTCAGATGGGTGACACACTCACATGGCCCCTCGATCGGGCGGGGGCCGGCTGGCGTCACGCGCACAAGCGAGCGAGCGAGCGCGCGCGTCAGGACGCCCTGACGCGCCGTGCGCTTGTCCACCGCGCGTTGCGTGCGCGCGCGCCGTCCAAATCGCACGGCCGCGCCGAAAAGGATGCGTCGCGAGAGCTAGCACGAGCAAGAATGCAAGACCACTCCATTTCTGTCCTGCTACTGCAGTGCAGTGGTGACTGGTGGATCAATTTGATAGCGCCTCAGAAGTCACAACTCACAAGTGACATATTGAAGGTCGCATAGTTGCATTACATATGAGCGAAGCACGCAATCTGATGGAGAAGGCCTTCTACAGTTCTACTGAAACTGGAGTTAGGTACAGAGTTGGCCACCGAACAAGCTCATTAAGGACCTGTTTGCTATAATTAGGTTGTTACAGGTTTCAAAAAAAGGGATCCATGAACATGACTCCATGGGGAGTTTTTTTATTCTTACATTTTCTAACTTAAAAAATTAAATAAATAGCTTCCGGATGAAAAAATTTACTGGAATAAACGTCTACCGCTCTCTCAAATTGCTACAGCCCTTTCAGAGGGCGGTAAGGATGCCACGGTGGCAGGCACATGTCTTACCGCCCTCTCAAATGCGGTTAGCCCTTGCAACCAACTGAGAGTGCGGTTGGGTACTATTCCGGCGGTGAATATTACTCAGCGCTCAATTTTCTCTTTCCATCTCCTCTGTTCAAAATAGTGGTCTTCTGTTCCTCCAAAAATCTTAAATATTTTTTTACATGTTCCATAATCCATGTGCAACCCATTTTAATTGGATTCACTTAAAAATTATGTGTATAATTTAAACTAAAATTCTCTAAAAAAATGTACTTTTATAACTTTTAGAAATTGTTAGGGTATCAAATAAATTCCCAAAAATCTTGAAAAATTCACTAATATTCTTCTTATATGATGGACTAATTTATAAAATTATTTTCAGCCCTAGTTTTTTTATATGTTTGAATTCAAATAGAGTTAAAAGAAGAATATCACATGAAATTATAAAAATACATATAAATGGAGCATTACAAAGGAACTCACTTTTTCACCATATAACCTAGGTTTGAAAATAATTTTAGAAATTATTCCATCATATAAGAAGAATATTAGTGAATTTTTCTAGATTTTTGAGAATTTATTTGATGCCCCTAATAATTTCTAGAAGTTATAAAAGTACCTTTTTTTTAGAGAATTTTAGTTTAAATTATACACATGATTTTTAAGTGAATCCAATTAAAATGGGTTGCACATGGATTATGGAACATGTACAAAAAATTTTAAAACTTTTGGAGCAACCGAAGACCACTATTTTAAACAGATGAGATATAAAAAAAATTGAGCGCTGAGTACTGTTCACCACGGATAACGGCTGCAAGGGCTAACAGCCAAAGGTTGGTAAGGTCTGTGCTGGTTACTGTAGTATCTTTATCGTCTTCTGAAAATGCTATAGTCTTTTGAGAGGGCGGTAGACGTCTATTACTGTAAATTTTTTTATTCGAGAGCTATTTATTTAATTTTTTAAGTTAAAAAATGTAAAAAAAAAAACTCACTCCATGGGCACACGAGAAGCATTCCCGAATCCATGGATTGGCATCGGCCCAGGAAGAACTCGGCGCTGCGACTTCACTGAGCCAGACTTCCATACTGCAAGCTTGCAAAAGGCCTTTTCGGGCCAGTTCATTTTCCCTCAAGACTAGGCTGGATTTGGGCCAATTTATTAATCGTCCCAACACCCCCAACAAAGATTTGGTAGTTGGGACACCTGCATTTGCGTCTTTCCCTAAAAAAAAGCAACTTTTTTTTTTGCGTCTCTCCTTTTTTCGATGCTCTGCCTCTGCACGAGCATACGCTTGCGACTGCTTGCTTCAGTTTTCGGCTTTTCGCTGCACAACCATCGTTTACGCTTCCTGCTGTTGCTGTAGTCCTCCAAACAGCTCTGCTGACGTTGGCGCACATCTCTCAACCTGCGTCTCTTTTCTCTCCTAAACCAATCTAGGCATCGAGCCGTCCAAAACCCGAGGGCTCGTTTGATTAATGACTAATTTTGTTATATATTAATGTTTAAGGTTAGTCCTATCATATTTTTGGCAATAAAATTGACTAATTAATTTTAGTAAATTTTAGCAAAATATTATGTCTATGACAAGTGCATCATAAGATTAAAAAATTAACCAAACTAGAATGATAACAGTAACCAAACACTGTCTTATAAAACTAAGGCTAACTAAACTTACACATGACAAATAGAGTTGTAATCCAAATAGATCCTAAATCCACTCCACGCTAACTTGTAGCTAATCATTTTGGCAACGCAAAATGTTACAAGTACCAAGGAAATCGTCGTATCACTAATTCACTGCATCAATATTGCTCTCGCTCGTAAGCTTCAGCACACCTTTGCTTATTGTGCTCCAAAAATAATCCTTTGAGATCTAGTCTTATGTATTTGGAGTGTGGACTTAACTTGTAGTATCACACCTGATAATTTATTTCATTCTTTATTTCATCACATATAATTTATTTTGCTTTCACCTTATATTTTATAATAATTTTTATCACATGTTTAGATCCTAAAAGTATATAGGGAAAAATGCAAACCCCCCAAAAGTCACTTGGATTTTGACTTCCCCCAAAAGTTGGTTTGTTGCAAAAAAACACCCTAAAGGTTTGATTTTATTGAAAAAATACCCCAAAAATTCAAAAAAAATCACAAAAAATTATAAAAAACTAGAGACAATTCTAAGACCTTTTGTGAAATTTGTTTAAAAAATAATATCCTTTGCATCATATTTCATGGAGAGGAAGTTTAAAAAAAAAGAAACACGTGCAGCTCATTTATTAATTCGAGTTAAATGCATAGTTAATTATTTATTAATCAAAAATCATGAAACAAAATTTTTTAGTCTTCTTACATGATCCTCTATCTTCTAAAAATACAAAAAAAATCTTGAAATAGTTATTGTAACGTGCATGATTAAGTAAATATGTTGCAGATAAATTAATTCATAACTAATCTATAACACTCCCAAAATTAGTGAAGCCACTTTTATTAGTTGACTTAAATAATTATTTGTGTAGGAAAAATAATGGTAGACATGACAAAGTTAAAATAACATGAGTTGATAAATGAGCTGCATATTTTTCTTTTTTTTCCCAAACTTCATCTCTATAAAGTATTATGCAAAGGATATTATTTTTGAAAAAAAATTCACAGAAGGTTTTAGAATTGTCTCTATTTTTTTAAGATTTTTTTTATGTTTTTTGAATTTTTGAGGGTTTTTTCCAACAAAATCAAAGTTTTAGGGTTTTTTTTAACAAAATAACTTTTGAGAAGTCAAAATCTAAATCACTTTTGGAGGATTTTTGCATTTTCCCCTAGTATATAAGATCATATCTCGTATGATTATGTAGGCCACGCTTACGCTTTCATGCAAGAATTATGTTCGCTATTCCGACGTGGACGTACTGGCAGATGCTGATAGAAACGATGTGATCAATCGCTAGATAGCCTAGATGCTTCCTGCTCTTGCTTGCCGGCTGTAGCTTCCGGCGCTTTCGAATCCTCTGCATTTACCTTGTACGGACGGAACCACCGGACAAGCCTGACCAGACGTCTGGCACCAACATTACCGGTTGCAACTTGCGAGGATCATCAATTTTCAAAATGTCAGTATGTATGCACTGTTGAGTGAAGAGAGCGGAAACATGCTTTCCATTATATAAAAAATAAATTTTCAAAATGTTAAAATTCTTTCTTCTCAACACTATCGTAGAATGATTGCAAAAAGAAAATTAAATAGGGGGACATCAGCTAAAAAGAAGACGAGCAAGTGCTCTAATCCTCTTAACTGCCTTACGTGTGCGGCACAGACCATTCAAGGAGAAGTTAAGTTTTTACCATCCTTAAAAATGACAAATCTTCAAATACCATAACTTCGTCATCCTTAAGAGCGATATTCTTAAACGTATGCCATTTTCGGAATCCTATGCGTTTCGAATCCTCTGCGTTTACCTTGTACGGACGGAAACACCGGACAAGCCTGACCAGACGTCTGACACCAACATCACCAGTAAAATGATTGCAAAAGGAAAATTAAAAAGGGGGGCATCAGCTGAAAATAAAAAAGACGAACCAGTGCTCCAATCCTCGTAGCTGCCTACGTGTGCGGCGCAGATCATTCCATGTTTCAATCCCCCGGCTCATGGAGCCCCACAAAATCCTTATCAACTCAACGGTCGCGACACTTGTCGGCAGCCCAATCGCAGCGCGGCACGTACCCCCCAGATATTTCCGGCCCGCGAACCCACGGCCGCTCGACGGAGCTACACGTGTCGGTTCCTGACGCAACCGGCCACTCTGCGGGCCTGCGGGCAGCAACCCGAAGCCGGACCCAAAAGATGCCGCCGGTAATAATTGGGTGCGGGCGGCCCCGCGGACCCAAGGCAAGCGCCGGGATGCGCGACACGTGTCGTCCCCAAGCGCCGCGCGGCACGTGGCGAGCGCACAGGCCGCGGGCGCCGGGGCACCTGCCGGGCCCCCCGTCGTCCGCGACGGCTCGGCAACAGCTCCGTTTTGACGGGGTGGGTTCGAGCGTCATGTGACGCGAGAGTGATCGATGCACGCATGGATGGAGATATCTGTGGCGTGCACTGTACCGCGTCAGTTTTCGACGCAACAATGGCTGCGCCTACCAGGGTAGGGCGGTTGAGTAGAGTTGGTTAAGGATCGAGACGCGGCCGCGGGACCGTTCCCGAGTGTTGTTGTGCTTTTGTTTCCTCTTGTTCTGGGAGCACGAGAGGCAGGCAGTCACGGTCGTGGCGGCGCACAGGGATTAGCGCGTGACAACTGAGATATTTAGCGGGAGAAAGTGCGGCGAGAATGGCTTGGGACCGCACCGAAACGCGCACTTGGTTGCTTGCCCAGCGTTTGACGCCGGGGAGCGGTCCACTTGTCGCGCGGGCGCGACGGCACGGAACGACGGCACGCCCCGGAATCGGGTCCGTCCCGCGCACCTGACACCGGAAACGGGACAGGCGTATATAACCGGCTCGGCCCTGGGGAATTGCGGCACGCTATAATTGGCTACCGGCCGGCACCGACCCAGCGAGTGGCCAGTTAGGCAAGTAGGCAACTCACTAGTCACTCGCAAGCTCGCGCCGCGTGAGGTTGATGGGCGCGGGGGCGGTGGGATGAGCGAGAGGGGCCCGAGCGTGGCGCGGCTGTGCGGCGCGTCGAACTGGGGCAGCGCCGGCGCCGGCGCCGGCAATGCGGGAGGGAATGCTGGTGCCGCTGGGCAGTGGGACAGCGGCGGCAATGCGGCGCGAATCCGGGGCGTGAACGCGGGGATCATGGACGAGCAGGTGCTGGCACTGGTGTTCCGGGCGCTGAACTGGGACCCGCAGTCGCTGTGCGTGGTGGCGCGGGTGAGCCGGCGGCTGCGGGCCGTGGCGGAGCGCGTGCTGTGGCGGGAGCTCTGCGTGTCGCGGGCGCCGCGGATGGTAGCGGCGCTGACCGGCGGGGCCCCCGCATCCGCGCCGGCGGCCGGGCGCATCGGCGGCGGGTGGCCGGCGCTGGCGAAGCTGCTCCTCTTCTGCTGCGGGGCGGCGGGGGCCGCGGTCCCGGGCCACTTCGCCCCCGTGTCGCGCTTCTCGAAGACGTCTGGGCGGAGCTTCCTCTCGCGGTGGTGCGCGGGGGACCTGCTGTACGTGTCGGACCCGTGCGAGCACGCGGTGGCGGTGGCCGCCGACGACGTGGGCGCGTACCGGGGCGTGTTCCGCGGGTTCATGCGCTCCCGGACGCGGGCCTGGCTGGTGGGCCACCGCGCCCCGCTGGATCCCCGCGTCCGGTGCCCCTACTGCGGCGCGCGCGTCTGGAGCATGACCGCCGCGGGGCTCGCCCCGCGCAGCGCGTCCCGACGGCTCGGCGCCAACGAGGGCCGCCTCGAGTACTTCGTCTGCGTCAGCGGGCACCTCCACGGCAGCTGCTGGCTCGCGCGCCTCTCCGACAGCGAGGGCGCCGGTTCCGACGCGTCGTCCGCCGGCGCCAGCGATGAGGACGACGTCGAGCTGTGACTCCACCAGGCGCTGGCCAGTGGAATTGTCAACTGCAAAGAGTTTAGTTAGCTTCAGGCCCTCAGCGTAGCATATGTCCTCGTCTCTTTGTACTGTTGCATTGCGTGGCTGTTTGCCTGTTTCCACCAGCTCAGCTCAGACCAGACGCGCGAGGCAGCCTTGCAGTCGCAGGACGCAGTGTGCTTTTGAGCCCTCGCGAATCTTTGAACCGGTAGTGCGCTTGGTGTGCACTTCGATGTCACCCCTTTGTTTGTTTGAGACGGTCTGACTTTTCCGTGGTGCTTCGATGTGTTTCTGCCTTTCTGTGCTGGCGCCGCAGCGTTCCAGGGATGGTCCTGCCCCAGCTTACCAGCGTGTCCATCCTCTTCGGCCCCTATCACCGACCGGGTCACGGGGGGGAGCCGCCGGGGTTGCACTCCTGGTCTCTTGTGTTCACGAGAAAGATTACAGTTAACGGCTGCTGATCCTCTCTCTGGTTTTCACGAGGGTTTTGCGACTGCGATGCGGGGACATGAATATGTAGGGCTTTGTGCCTTCGTCCCTGAACCCTGTAACAAATCTTCCTCTGTCAATTCGAGGTGCTGTATGGTTTCTCTGAGAAATAGGTCAACAGAACAGATTGCTACCGTGATGCGGAGTGGTAGACATCTTGGTACGCAGAATTACGAAGAGACGGTGCAAGTAATTGCTAGACCAGACCATTCTGAAATTGTATAAACTCAAGTAACGTTACGATCTAAAATGGCATTCTCTAGGTGGGTGGTGCTAGCGAGTACTCTGATTGTGATTGAGTGGACACGAAATGAATAAATTCTAGTGCTGAGCACTCACTGCGTTGAACCATTCGGGTGCTATAACCTATAAGTATCAACAAGAATTTGGCTCGCTTAACGCTTCAACCAAACACCCAGTTCGGTCGAAAGGAGTATAGCATGTTGGTCGTTGCCTTATGTTCGAATGGATTGTGCTTAGAATAGCCCGTTAGTTGCACATGCTCCTGTCCCATGTGCATATCAACGAGGACGACAGAAATCTCAAGACTAGCGTAGTGTCGCAACTCCAGAGCAAGCAATTTTATTTGCTCTTAAAATAGTAGTAGTAAAAAGAAGCATAAGCGCATCTTGTTACAGCCAAATGATGCATCCCCATGGCTTCAATGTTTCTGGTCCAACAAAACTACCACTGACCAAATAATGCAGATCACAATCCCAATAAACAACTTAAAAACTCGAGGTCAATGTATGGACAAACAACATAACATTACCCTTCTAAAGGGATTACCATTTTCAGCTGCCTGTCAAGCAGCACAACACAGCTGACAAAAACTCAACAAACCATAGCACAAACCAATAAGAATATACTACAAGTCTGATCCGGCAGCCTGGTCATGCAAACTCAGATTCAGTTAACTAAACAGAAACTCAGCTTATATTATCTAGACAGATACAACCAATCAATTTTTTAAAAAAAAACAAACATAACTTTGCTCAACCTATGTATACAGTCCATACAGATAACAGTGCATACTGGTAACCAATCACACATAATAAGTCACCTGAGTTTCAACATGTTCACCAACCTCGTTCTATCATCAGTGGACCAAACAAGTGAACTGAATAATGTTCTCTAACAAGCAAGCAGGATTAATGCGCATGACCCCCAACCCCATGACATGATTCTGAATGGCAAACTGCAGCAAAGTTGGTCAGGCTAACTATTGGCATGTCGAAAGCAAACATTCTTATAGCTGCCAGCATAGCTCAGCTATGATAGCTGAAAGCTTAGTAAGATGCAACATGTATGTAAACATCTGCCTGACAGACAGATGTGAAGACTGTATAATGCACCGTTAACCTGAAAAAAGCGTCCTAACAATACTTACAGTCAGCTATGATAGCTGAAAGCTTAGTAAGATGCAACATGTATGTAAACATCTTCCTGACAGACAGATGTGAAGACTGTATAATGCACCGTTAACCTGAAAAAAGCGTCCTAACAATACTTACAGTCAGTAAAAAATGAACAAAATGATTCATTCATCCATGCCATGCGCCAACAAGTCTAAGCATAAATCACAAAATTTCAACAGGGAAAGATGCAGCTTGTAGATTACAGTAAGCTCATTATATATAGAAAATAACCACCAAATACCAATCTGCAGCACTGCAGCAGTACATCTTTAGTCCCTAGGCTACTGAATAAATAAATTTAAGGCAATGGGCAAGAGAGAGGTAGCAAGGCTGCCTTTCTGTGGAACAAAAACAGCTAAATAAATAACAGGGTAAAGCTCTCCAGGAAGTAGGTGCATATTTCCTATGCCAAAAAATAATACTGATTTGCTCTTCAGGTCCAACTAAAGTTAAAGAAGTGAAAGAAACTGGCATACACCTCCTTGAGAGCAACCGTCGACCAACTAGTCTTTGCACCTTGCACCAGATCCCCTGTATAACATCCCAACGTAATTAGAAACACAAGATACATACTTAGTGAACGAACACAATTGGAGTTTTACTGGTTTCTCTATATCACTTTCAAACTAGACAATACATATTCAATCAACAATTTATCATCTAGACTATTGTTGTAGTATTCAATTTCATTAATGTCATCAAAATAGACATGTTTGATTGTCCATGGTCGACAATGGGAGATTGAAGTTTGGTTGCAACAAAAAGATCCCACATTTATCATCTGTTCAATGGCAATATCACATCTTTCCCCAAATTGACTCTTCAACCACAAATCAAGCTAACAACAAACTTTTTCTTTGCATGCAACTGACAAAGATCACATGAATGGATTAAGAACCAACCAATATGGGTATGCCAGGGTCAGATCTGGTACTCTTAAGCCTGGTTGTCGTTCTTGCGATCACCGTGCCCATCGCGCTCCTGCAACAGCGAACCAGCCTCCTCGTCAGCCTGTGCGGCCTTCTTTTGCGCCTCCTTGGCCTTGAGGGCCTGCAGCTTGACATGGTTGTAGTAGGCCACCCCCAAGAACGCGATCCCGTAGCCGAACAGGTTGATCGGGGTGACCGTGTCCCGAATCACGGACCACGAGAAGGCAATCAGCAGCCAGTCCTTGACAACTCCGGCGACGTTCATGGTCAGCGCGGAGGTCTTTCCGACGAGAAGGAAGACGGCGAGGTTCAGCGCAAAGGCGCAGAGCGAGTTGGTCCCGAAGACGAAGAAGTCTGGCTGGAACGTGCCGACGGCGCGCAGCCTGGGCAGCTCGACGAAGACCCAGGGCACGACCAGGAAGCATAGGCAGCAGGGCGCGACGTAGTATAACGAGGTGATGGGGTTGAGCGAGATACCCTTGGAGGTGAGCAGGATCTGGATGAGCACGAGCCGCGTGGCCTCAAAGGCGACGGCGGCGAGCTGCAGCGCGACCCCGCGGATGTCGAATCGCGCCTCGCCGTAGGCGGCGATGGCGACGCCGAATGAAATGGAGAGCATGTTGAGCATGGAGGACGACCTGAAGGTCTCCTTCTTGAAGAGCACGCCGATGGAGTAGACAGCGACGGGCATGAGCGCCTTAAGCATCTGGATGAAGGACACGGAGAGGTAGATGTAGGCCGAGTTGGAGAACCAGAGCGACATGGCGTAGAGCGCGCCGATGGGGACGACGGAGGAGGTGTAGAGCTGCGGCGTCATGGCGGGGGAGGAGGGGGGCTCGACGACGCGGAGGACGCGGACGAGCCCCACGGCGAGGGAGGAGCAGAAGGTCATGTGCACCATTGTGAGCGAGATGGGAAAGGGCCAGTTGTACATCTTGGGGTCGAGGATGTACTTGTTGTAGACGATGACGGCGAAGGAGAGGAAGATCCAGACGGCGACGTAGCAGTAGGAGAGGAGCACCTTCCGGAGCACCGACTCCGACATGCCGCCGACGTCCCGCCCCATGCCGCCGCCGCCCTGCTGGTCCTCGCGGTGGTGGAGGAGGTAGTGGTGGCGGTGGATCTGGATCCGGGGTGGGGTGTGGTCGTGTGGAGGCGCGGCGCGATGGTGAAGAGGAGGAGGAGGAGGCGGATCTGAGGATTTAGGGAGGAGGTGGGGATGGGCCGGGGGGTTTAGGTGGAGGAGCTTGGACTGGGCGAGCGGCCACGTGGAAAATCGCTTCGTGTTCGCATTTTCGGTGGGGTATATTTATTTATTTTGTTTTTAAAATAGAGTTAGGACTTGGTTTACGTTTAAATTTTAATCAACGCTTTGACTTGTCTATCGTTCCGTAAAATTCTGGAGGATTTTTTTAAAGGAAAGGTGGATTGGGTTGATACGGTGCAACGTGAGCTACTGAAGTTAATGGTAGATCTAAGAGTCCTAAAAAATGGTAGATCAAGCAAAATTCAGGCCAGTTTAGGTTTTTGCGAAAAATTAGAGGTGCAAATTAATTAATCTATAGGTACTTAACAACACTTTTTAATTCAATCAATAACACTATTTTAAAAATTGATCAATTTTTTAGAAAACTAATATTATTAGTTGAACTAAATAGACATAATGGGTACTTTTAGATCAATTAATTTGTATAAAAAACTCCTGTTTGTTACAGGGATGACGGCATTGTCTAGACTCGGCCAGTATTTTTATGTTTGTGCCAATTTCACCTTGCTGATTTCATGAAAATAATTGTCAGTGGGTGAATGACCTGCCAATTTTGCTAAACGCTACCAAATGTCGTAGTTTGTTCTGAAACACCACTTAATACTTTCGTAATCATTTGTGAGTATTTTCCAGCGCAAGATCGAGTGCATTTTTGCATGGATTAGATTAGCTAGGATTCCCAGGGGGGCAAAACTTTTTGATAAGGGGGTTTAAATTTCTGTCAAATTGGGTGCTGTAATCAGAGTAACAAAATATGCAAGCGCCTTTTTTTGTTGCAGGGCTGTAGGTTTTTCTTTTCTAGTGCATGCACACGGTCGTAACTTGTGCGTCTCTATTCTCCAGAGATCGTGACAGGCCAAGTCTCGAAAGGCACCCACACGACCACATGCGTCCACCCACTCCCACCATATATCATTTCGCGGAATTTTTTATTTTTATATTTTTAAATTAACAATTGTTTATATATATATGACTGTTTATAAAAAATTACAATATAGAACAGGAGCATGTTAAAAAAAATAAAAAACAGTATTTCAATGCTTTAAAATTCAAAACACAATAGAAATTATCATAAAAACTTTGAAAATCATTTAGCTATCTAAAAAATTTTTAGACAAAAATATTACTTGTATAATGATAAACAAAAAAGATAATTTTCAAGCATTATAGAATATTTTCATAATTTTTTGTAATTATTTCAACAATATTTAAATTTTAAAAGTATTGAAACATATTTTTTTAATTTTAAACCTGTAGTCTGTTGCAATGGTAATATTTGTAATTTTTAAGATAAATGTATATATTTAATTTTTTAATTTAAAAAAATTCTCATGTCGCCTGCACACGGGCTAGAATTGGTCTCGTCCGCTGACTCGGTCATGTTTTGCAATGGAAGTTCTGACAGCGTTTCCTATTTAACTGCCCTCACAGACACAGTCACAGGGTCGCTGGGCCAGAAGGCATCGACGCGTCGGCAGTCGGTTGATCGCTTCCTATTCTGGTGCAATTTGGCTTTGATTAGCATCGAATATGAACTGCGCAGGATTGGACGTATTAGACGACTTGTATGCATCAACAGCAACTAGCCGTGCCATCAATAATTGGAGAGAAGAAAGCTAATAAGTAGCTAAATGACCTAACCAAGAAATAAAATACCGGTGTACTAGTAAACCGTGTTAAGCCTCGGCGAGTCCTTTTCTTGCGATCGGAATCCTGTCAACTGCAGAGGAGCTATATTAAAATGCATTAGGGACACTTCACAACCGCTGATTTGAAAATCAACTGATATAGTATTATTACAGTACAGGGGTTAACACAGCAGAATCAAACACTGTTGCTACAGTAATCCGCACTACACAGTGGTCAGTTAATGCTGAGAACTATAGGAACAGGCTCATATTACTGTACAAACAGTAATCCTCTCCATTAATAACAATTAATGCAGAGGATCCGTGCTAGCTCCCTGTCATGGGAGTACAAATAAGTAAGTACACGTACGCTTGCTCAAATACAGTACACTGCAATCCCCAAATTGTACTCGTACGGAGCTTAATCTCTTGCTACGACATCGGCAATCATCATGTATTCAAGTTGTCCAAAGAAAAGGGCGAAATTAATCCCGAATGAGATGCACGTCCAGGACACCAGAAACAAGCCAATGCTTCGTTCGTCCTCAGCAGCGGCGGCCTGGATTCCTTCCTTGGAGCCGTCGCGTTGCGCGGCACCGCCCGGGCATCCTGGCAAAGCGCAACTCTTTGACGAGACGTTCACAGGACAAAAAAATAAAGCATAGAGAAGCTTTACATCGTGCAGCAAGCATACGATCGAGCATCCGGATTGTCTGGGTGGTGGTGGACGTCGACCTGCCACCGCTCGGCCGTTCAGCTAAGAGACACGGCGAGTGAGCTCATCCGCCGCCGGCCAGCCGGCCGCGGGCTGTTGCTAGACCGTGATCTCTGCGCGTCGCAGCCGCGACCCGCACCGCAACCCGAACGGTCCTTTGGCGGGATGGCGGCGGGCTCGCCGTAATAGCTGCTGCTGCCATGGATTTTAATTTCGTTTTATTTTTTCTTCACCGGCGAAAAGATTGGAATTCTCGAAATGGGTTTTACATTCTCATAAAAATTTTAAAATTAGATATTTTATTTTTTTCTCTAATATTTTCAAAATTTTATCGAAATTGCGGCCAAACTTTAGTTCGTGATGGAAACCCAAGACTGTCCACTCACTGACCAAATGCCCTTGATCACAACGTGTGCGCGTACGCTTAACGAGTCAAAAACGGTTTGGTTCTGCCGTGCCGAACCCAGCGCGGGCGGTCGAGGAGGTTGACCGGTGCGTGGGCGGGCGGGAAGCGTGTACGGATGATCGCGGGAGACGTGCCGCGTCGGCCGGCACGCGCGGAGAGCTATCGGAGGGTTTTGTTCGTCCGGTGCGGTTAGGTGGCCTGGCCCGGTCATGGGAGAGGGACGGGCGGACTTCCCGTCGCTCTCGACGGCTACGTCGTTCGCTTCACGCCGGAGAGAGAGAGTTGGTGGCCGTGGTCCGTGGAGGTGAAGCTTGGCAGAGTAGGCAGGTCTGGACCGGCGCTCGGCCTCGATGGAGACGTTGCGGTTTGATTGTGAGTGGGATTCTGCCCGAATTGGGCGCTAGCACCAAGTTCAGTAAGATGCTTGATTAAACTTGGGCAATTTGCAACCACAAACTACTCCGATGATAGCAGCACAAACTACTCCGATGATGGCAGCACAAACTACTCCGATGTTAGCAGTGTTGGGAAGATGGAGGTGATCTCCCCTTAGGTTGTAGGTTTGATACGGCTTCAGCTTGCCGTGGCTAGAGAAGTGGATTTTCAGTTAGATGAAGCTCAAGAAGCAAGACTGGTAAGGTGTGATTGTTTATCCGTATAGATTTTATTTGTATTACTGTATATACAATCTAATAGAAAGCAAGTTGAGTGAGTTATGCTTATTAAATAGAAGAGTATTTGGTTGGTTGTATCTGTCTGAACAGGTTGAGCTGAATTTCTATTTGTTTGATCAAATCGGAAATCACATGAGCGAATGCAAGAGTTTATACTGTGATTGATTGCTCGTATAAAAATAATTTTATGATACTAATAAATAGATCTGTCTACATAAATGGATGCAAGAGCCTGAATCTATCAAGCCAAACTGCGGCGAGCTTCCCTCCCGAGCTAGGCTACAAGCGTACATTTGCATCCACAACTCGAACAATACATACGAACAATCAAACACGTTTCTCTCTACGAACCACCAAACATACTTCTCTACGAGATTATACGCATATATCAAGCGTTACTCCATACAAGTTAACCAATCGCACTCTTAATTATCCACAGCCTAAAGAGAACTTTTAGCTACGCTGCCTCGGCCTTGTCGCTATGGAGAAAACAAGAATGCCGCAGAGAGCTTAGACAAACAGACATACAGGAGAGAGACGCCAATACAAAGTTTGTTCACCTAAAGGCGAACGGGAGAAGAAAAATGAACTATATTCAACAGCTTTCCACAGAAACAGGTTCGGCCATAACTCATGAAGAAAAAGCACAATGGCTTCAAAGTCATTTCTTGGCACACATGGGGAAGAAAGTATAGAGAGTTAGCTCTGAATTGGACAGCTTTGGGTGTGCAACCGGCCGATCCCTCCAACCTGGAAATGCCTTTCGAAGAAGATGACATTAGAGACACCATAGCGGACATGCCATTCGAGAAAGCTTCAGGTCCGAATGGATCTATTGGTCTCTTTTTCAAGCTATGCTGGGACACGGTTAAACAAGATCTGGTGATGGCCATGCATCAAATCTACAACCTGAGAGATCACCTCCATCTTCTCAACACTACTAACATATCGCTCCTACCAAAAAAGACAGTTGCTTCACAGGTCAAGGACTACAGGCCAATCAGCTTAATAAACATTACAGCGAAGATGTTCACTAAGATGTTGGCGAACAGACTTCCCTCGTCTAAATGAGTTGGCCTTCGTGAACCAGAGCGCTTTTGTCAAGAAGAGGTGTATCCAAGATAACTTTATATACGCAAAAAAATTAATTTGATCAAATGCTTTCACAGAAAGAAAGATCCGGCACTATTCCTCAAACTGGATATTGCAAAAGTTTTGTCACGGTGAGCTGGAAGCATCTTCTTGAATTGTTACAGAAACTGGGCTTCCATCAAAGATAGTGTGATTATCGCCTTGATTTTCTCCACCTCAAGCTCCCGGGTTCTGTTAAATGGCAATCTGAACAAACGTTTCTTCCGCAAGAGAGATCTTCGGCAAGATGACCCTCTCTCTTCAATGTTATTCATCTTGTCTATTGACCCCTTGCAAAGATTGCTCAATCTAAGTAGCGGCTAGAGGCTTGCTGAAACCAATCCGAAACCGAGCAGGAAGGTTACATATCTCCCTCTACGTCGATGCTGCTGCTATTTTCATCTCCTAACGAGAGAAGATTTGAGGACAGTTAAATACATTCTTGAGATCTTTAGAAAAGCCTCGGGTTTGGTGGTCACAAACCTTGACAAGAGTGAGATTTATCCCATAAGATCTGAGGGCTTTAATATGAATGACTTTTTGGACGTATTCCCAGCCCAACTCAAGGAGTTTCCCTGTTAATGTTTAGGACTGTCGTTAACCATGAAGTGATTGAGAAAATTGGACATACAACCCTGATCGACAAGATTGTAGGGAAGCTACCAGGGTGGAAAGGCAAACTCCTTACTAAGGCAAAAGGTTGATCCTCCCGAACTCGGTTCTTTCATCGCAACCCATCTACCATCTCTCAATTTTTTAACTAAACAAAGACCCAACTTATGCACGGTCGTGCATGATGTAGTTGGTCTGCATGCACACTCTGATTAGGAAAGCACCCAATTAAGACCACCATTTCTAGCTAATATGCCTGCCTGTTCACGACAAAATCAAACCAAAAAAAAAAAGGAAAAATCAATATGTTCTTTCCCTATTCACACAGCTAGATAAGCATTTTTGTTAAAAGTGGTAAGCGAATAAGAATGAACTCAAAAGCAAGTTGGAATAACTATGCAAGCAAATTGGGATGAAATTAGAGATCATAAAAGTAAATCAAATAAAAGATTTATTTCGGTTAAAACAATAGATCTTAAGTTTAAGATTGAAAAAAGCCAAAATCAATGCAAGATTTGCACATAGATAGTTGATTATGAGAAGCACAATTAGGATAGCTCCAAACAAAATGGAAAGCAATTTGATGTATTTCGCGTAGCAAATTTGTAGCAATGTATGGGTAGTTTGGTAGAATTGCAAACAAAGCTAAAAGGTAATTTGATGTAATTTAGTTGGCAAATATGAAGCAATATATAGGCAAATTGGTACAAAATGCAAAAAGCAAATCGCAGGACAAGCTCCTCATCACCCAAATCGAAGCAATCCTATTGAAACGAGATCCCCAGTGCCCAAATCGAAGCTCTACCACCAAGATCGAGCTTCTCATCATCGGTGTGGGCTGAGGAGAGGAGAGGAGGGAGGGAATCGAGGCAATGGAGAATGCGGCGACGTAGGGGTCTAGGAAGGAGAGGCTGGAGCGAAGGGAGGAGAGGAGGAGCGGGTCGAGGGGGTCGGGGGTAGCGGGAGCGTGTAGAGGAGGTCGACGGTGAGGCGCTTGCATACGGTGGAGGAGGGCACCAATAGGATCTCGGCAGCCACGGTACGAGCGAGCGTGGAGACGTTGTGACCAACAGTGCACTGCTGCAGGGCCTGCAATAGCGCGGATGACTTCCGGAGTGCATCCAAGGAGCGGAGTTCGATGGTGATCTGTGCGATGAGGGGGTCCATTGCGCCACCGTGGCGTAGGGGCTCCGACGATCGCCGGAGTTGGGGGAGAGGGGTGGTGGCCTAGATCTATTGAGGTGTATGGTGTGCTGATGCCATCGCCCTCGACTTCGCTATGAGATGGGAGAGCATCGGTGCGAACTGCTGTGTCGAGAGTGGGTGGATCAGGTGGCTACGCATGAGAGGGGTTGCATCATGTGGCTAGCACGGCATATGGATGGAACAATCAACACCCGCACGCTCAAAAGTTAGTCTTTACGACTAAACAAATGGGCTATAAGAAGCATGGATCGAATTAGATGTGTTTTTCTTTGAAAAGATTTGGACAAGTTAGTGGGGGCATTATTTGGAAAACTAGAAGCGAGTGTGCCAGACAGCTTGAAGGCCATGACTTGAAGAACTTAGTAATGTTTGGGAGGGCCTTACGACTGCGATGGCTTTGGTATGAATGGCAGTAGCTGGATAGACCATGGCTTGGTGCTACGATCGGTGGCTTATGAGCTCCAAGATAACAATTGGATTCGCACGGTGAGGAATATCACAAATGAATGTTCAGCTACATGAGTTCATTGATCTTTGGACGAAATTACAAGGAGTTGTTTGTAGCGTAAATGTCCAGGACTGCATTACTTGGAGGTGGATAGCAAACGGCGCCTATAGTGCAAAATTTGCCTATTAGGTCCAATTTCATAGCTCCTTTAGCCGTTTCAAAGTGAACCTTCTTGGAAAGCAACGTAAGTTCTTCACATAGTTGCTCATTCAACAAAAGTTGAACACCTCGAACAATCTCGTGAGGAAAAACTGGCCACATAGCAACTCATGCCCCCTTTATGATCAAGCTCTTGAATCTGCAGTGCATCTCAGCCTACATTGTGTATATTCAAGAGAAGTATGGGAGCATGTTGCAAACTGGTTGGACAAGCCAGAATTTAGAACAATGCTTCTTAAACATCATGATTTGGCTCGAGATTGGTGGGAGGAGATAATGATGACGATCGCCAAGCCTGATCAGAGAGCAGCAAACTCTATTTTTGTTTATGTGTGCTAGAACATATGGAAGGAAAAAAAACCGTAGAATTTTTCAGCACAAAAGTCTACATTATTCTAGGTATCATCATTTGCGAGAGAAGAAGTGATAGCTAAACCAGGAGGTAACACGGGTTGGAGCTAGATAGCCCCTCATGGAGCTCCTGCATATGTGCTCATGGGCATTATCAGTCTATTTTGTAATTGCGTTCTTTTGATCACCTAGTCGCTGCTCTCGACATATTATGTATCTGAACCTGTGAAACTTCTCCTCTATAATGGATGGCAGTATGATAGAAGCAAGTCTACTGAACATTATGGCCATCAAATATCAAACCGGGGTATAATACTAGGGACAACTCATGGAGAACCCTTTATTGGTCCACACTTCATAATAATCAGGCGTCTGAAATCGAGCTAGATCAGATCTAGACGACAGCGATTTTATAGGGGTTAGCAGTGGGGGTTTCAGAGGTTGTCGGCATGCTTCCCAGACTTAGAGGGATGCCTGGTGAAGTAGTTCGGCCCGACGGAGGAGATAGGCGTGAGGGCAAGGTGGCAGGGACGCCACCAACCGTAGATGGAGGAGGATGGCTGGTGGATGGTGTCGGCGATGGGAGAGGCAAGGATGTGACCTGGTGAATCCTGAGTTAGTGCGATGGGGCAACGAGCACGAATTTGATGCTGGGAGCGCTACTAGAGATAATCAGAGGTGAGCGGTAGGCAGGGGTGAGCATAGAGCAACGGGAGCAGACAACATCGGAAGGGTTGAGTGGGCAGGGTGGAATGGAGGTTGAAGAAAAGAAGACAATCATTGAATGTAGATCATTTGGCTGATAATCATCGACTGAGATAGCTTCCAAAATCAGTGCCGGAAAATAGCATCATCCTAATCCGTCGATCAGTGTTTGGGTCAGGAGCCTTGGCATTCTGAATTATTCAGGCTGGATATTCTAAACAACACGGAAAGAATGCCCGTACTTGCGCTGCATGGGCGGTCCCCGCCCGGCCGGGATGGAGGTAGAGAGCGCAGCGCCAGCGGGAGACTGGAGGGCACTACGCGTCGTGGACGTACACGGGTCTCCGCGAGAGCAGCCGTGCGGGGAGCGCGAGTCCCCAACTACGGGGGACGTGAATGAATAACGCGCCGTGCGGGTTAGCGAACGCGTCGATGCAGTCGGCCAGGGGATTTATGGGCTGCACACGCTGGCTCCCGCGGGAGTTTGGGCCTTGAGCCGTGCCGCTGCGGCGTGCCCGTGGGAGGAAGGGTACTGACTGCACGCGGCGCGCAGGGAGGCGGTGCTACCTGCCTGCTAGGGCACAACATGCACCGGTTTGGGCTGCATGCTGGCGCTGGATCTGTTTGGGCTGCACTCGTTGATCGTTGGTTCTCGTCCTTCTCCTCGTCCCGCGTCTTCGCCTTGCCAATCAACCTCCAGATCCACCACGGTTGGCGTTCGACGGCGCCGCCGATGGCCGTCGTCCCCCGCCTTGTCTACTCGAAAATAAAAAATTCTTCACCATGGCTTCGGTTGGTGGTAGTTGATAGGAGGTGAAGGGAAGAGAAGAATCAATATAGAAATAATATTTTATCGCTTAAGGCTTGACCTCAAACTTAAAAATCGGACATAGCAATACGAACATTAAGAATTCCTCTCGTAATGTATAAGACTAGTTCTTAAAACTATCTTTTTAGCATACAACCTTTTTACACAATATGGGTGCACTCAGGCGTGGTAAAATCAGTCTTTGGATACAAGTTTCTTGATTGATCTATGGTCAGTGCTCACCAAGATCGATGATTACCTTATTGGAACTAGGGATGATAATTTATTCTGATTATCCGTTTACCTGCGAGTAAATATTTGAATAGGGTAAAATATGAGTAGCATTTGGTATCAACAGGTACGTTTTTAGGTAAAAAATATTACCTAACGGGTAAGCGGGTATGGGTATGGATAAGACATACCCATACCCGCGAAACCTATATACCTATATAGATCGATGACAAGTGGGCCATTCCACCAAACCTTAACATTCTACATCATATAAATACCCTACTCTCTCCTCTTCAACCCCTCGCCACCCCCAATAGCCCAGCAGCAACGCTGGCGCGCTACTCTACCTAATGCCCCTAAGCCCCCGACTACCCCCTCGGTCGCGTCGCCCCGCCGCCCTGCCCTAGCCCGCCCCACCGCCATGTCGCGCCGCCACCCCCGCCCCGCCCGTGGCCAAGGCCTTTGCGGTGCACTTCCCGGGCTACCCCTCCTCACCCGCCTGCGCGCCCTCCCCGCCATCGCCAAGGTATTGCTCCCTGAAACCCTAGCCCCTCTCTCACTCCCACATGTGGTGATTCCGAGCAAACCAAGCTGAGTGATTGCGCTTCCTCCTCCTCTCTCACGCAAGTGCGGAGCTCCGACCCCGGCGCCGCCTGCCTCGAGCTCTGCTTCCCCCCAGAGGACCCTACTGCCACTCAGCCTTCGACGAGTCCTGTGCCTCCACTGGCCTCGTCCTTCGCCTCTCCAGGTGCAAGGGGGATGCAGCAACGGCGCCACGCGCTGAGGTGGTCGCGCATGTCCTGACTGCCTACCACCTCAAAGGTAAGCAACATGTTCGGTGAAATGCCTCTTCTTGTACAGCGCATGTTGGGTTGTGGGTCCCCATGTTTCATAAATTTGCGTAGCTAAATCCCATGGGATGAGTTTAGTTCATGTAAGAGAGAAACAAGCTTCCTTGTTGGATGTTTTCATGTAAGAGAGAAACAAGCTTCCTCACCCTGTCGCATCGCCTCACCTCGGTCCGCCCCACTGCCCCCTAGGTAAATGGGTATACCCGCGGACGATGAGTACACGTGATCGACGGATTTAGAGCCAACCCTTCGCCCACAGGTGTTTATAGATATACCCACCAGTAGATAAAAAATCGGTAGATATAGATATAGATAAGTACTATCCGTACTTATTGTATCTGATTGTCATCCCTAATTAGAACCATTGAAACTTCATTGGGTGAGCACCGTGCTTCTCCATGTTATTCGTGTCTAGATGGCCGCAGGGCGCTGTGCTGGTGCTAGGCCGCGGCACACAGCGGCTGGATCATTTTTTGGGCTGCATCCTGGCGTCACGCTCGCCCACTTTGCTTCTTCGCAAAGCATCGCCGACGCATCGCCGTCAACAGCACAGTGCCGGTACCGCAGCGCCCCGCGTCCCGCGTCCCGCGTCCTAACGCCCAAGTTGTCCGCTCGTGCAGGTCCCCATCATCGAATTCGCATCGTTCCACGAACAGCGCGAAAAGAAAATTGCATCGAGATTTGTGCTATATATATATATATATATATATATATATATATATATATATATGATAGATAACATGTGCACTATATATATACAATATACAAATCTCAATACAAAATAAGTGATAGGATAAGTCACCATTTGAAGAAATTCATGTTGAAAAGAAAACACGCTTTGCTTTGTTCCCGTCGCTATAAAACCCGCCCCTCCTCCACTCCACTCGAGATACATGCGCATCTCAACTCGCGGAGTCCAGCAGATGATATTCCGTGGTGGTGGTGCTGCTGCTGCTGCTAGTGTCCGTCTCCCTCCGTCTCGTCGCGCCGCTGTTTTCTCGTCCCGCCGCTCAGCTGCTCACCCAACGGCCGCGATGGCCGAGGCGCGGGACGACCGCCCCGTGAGGCTGGTGGGCGACGTCCGAGACGCGCCCGGCGGGCGCGAGAACGACCTTGAGGCCATCGAGCTGGCCCGCTTCGCCGTCGCCGAGCACAATAGCAAGGCCGTAAGACCCCCCTTCGCCCAGTGATCGTCGGAGTTGCCAGTGATGTATGCCTGT
This sequence comes from Phragmites australis, assembly GCF_958298935.1. Lineage (NCBI taxonomy): Eukaryota > Viridiplantae > Streptophyta > Magnoliopsida > Poales > Poaceae > Phragmites > Phragmites australis. The sequence goes on along the minus strand of NC_084929.1, from coordinate 31,091,855 downwards.
ACCGATCATATCCATATGTGTGCGCGTGCGTGCAGAACGCGATGCTGGAGTTCGAGAGGCTGGTGAAGGTGAGGCAGCAGGTGGTGGCCGGGATCATGCACTACTTCACCGTCGAGGTGAGGGAGGCAGGCGGCGCCAAGAAGCTGTACGAGGCCAAGGTGTGGGTGAAGGCGTGGGAGAACTTGAAGCAGCTCCAGAGCTTCGAGCCCGCCGGCGAGACCATGGCCGCCTAAGGTAAGATCCGCACAGACCCGTCTAGTAGAAGAAATAGTAGGAAGCCGCCTGCACCGAAACAGTTCATGTGTCAAAAAAAAAAATCCCTGTAGTATTAACACATGGAGATCACTGCTCAGGCTTTCCTTGATGAATGTAACTGAGCCAGTGGGTGTCCATGTTTCTGTGTAGTGCGCAATCTTTCAGGTTAGTTTGGTGCTTTGGTGAGTTGAAAATCGCAGTACATGGTAAACAATAGCTGGAGAATTAACACATTGATGAAATCACTGCTCAGCCTTTCCTTGATGGTTGCAACTGGGCCAGTGGATATCCATGTGTCTGTAGTAAGCAGTCTTTCAGGTTAGTTTAGTGCTTTGGTGAGGTAAAAAACGTAAAATTATAGAACAAGGTGTGGTATGCGTACCACCGCACAGGTTTCTTGATTGGTCGGTGGTTACTATTCACCAGGATGATCTCCTCAGTTGAACCATTTATAATTTCTTCAGTCACCACCGTGCTTCTCCATGTTCTTCGGTGCCAGATGACTTCGTGAGAATCACGGCATTCTTAATCTTTTCACGGCATTCCAGTGTGATGTGTTGTTCCAAGACTGAAGCTAGCTTGTGGCAGGAGGCTGAGCAGAACAATGAAAGGATAAAGCCCTCGGCATGGATGAGCCCCGCTGGATAAGTATACTATGGTGAATAAACCAGCTTCTTACCAGATGTATCATATATTAGCTCCCGTGATGGAATATTACAAAGCATTGTGCTACAAGTAATTTCAAAGTCTCCTTGTTTTTGCTTGCCATCATTGCTTCAACTTTCACCGCCTGTAGATCTCATTGTCTTCATCCAAACCAGTAGCAGAGAGATCAGTTAGTTCATTTTCACATTCAGCGGTAGATAGGAGAAATTTCCACCAAGAGCACTGGACGTGCTCAACAGCTAACCAATGAAGCATAAACATAATTAGCATTAAACTGGAGAGCAGCCGGAATGTACAACTGGCGAACCTATCTGAAAAAAACACTAGCTGTTGAGCGAATCTAACTTCGGAACATTATAGTTGAGCGAATCTAACCTCCGGAACATTCTATACTACATCTGCAGCTTCAGCGGCTATTATACACATGATACAAGAGAACTGCTACGGAGTTAAGATGAAGCTACGATTGCCCTGTCTACTTATCCACTACTGGAGCTAAAAGCGGAACTAGTCATCAGTCTTCATTGTCATAATCTTCATCCTCCTCCAATCTATGGTTTGATGACAAAGCAAATTGAACAGGGTCCATGGCCATCTTGTTCATATCAGGCAGTTGCCAACCCAGAAAATCCTTGAGCTTTGCTCCTCCATTTGACCACGGAACAGATGGTCCTGCAGTGGCTAAAGCCGAACTAGTTGCTGGAGCTGACGACTGGGTTTGCGGTGGCACTGTAACCTTATCGTCTTCGTCATCAGGATCTAAGTTTAAGTCAATGTTCCTTAAGGAAGCCCTGGCACTGCTCACTGGGGTAGCCTCCTTAACTTCGGTTGCATCTGAGACCTCATCTGCTACCTCCACCTTTAGGCCGGCTGGTTTGCTAGATTGGCTCTCCTCGATTTTTTCATGAGTTGTGAAAACCTCCCTCCCAGCTCCGCGTCCACCGCGGCGGCCTCTCCCACGACCCCTCCCGCGACCTCTGCCATTGCTTGTATGGCTTTCTGCCTCCTGCACATGAGCAGTTTGTTCAGCAAAAAGAGCTTAAAAGTCTAATGCCCAATAGAAAATAGAATAATCATATTTAGTAATCTATGAAGTGAAATATGAAAGGCACATATCAGAGGAAATTAAGTTCTGACATAAATACTTAAACTATTATAGAAGACACATGAGAATTGTGAAATATGCAACATCCACATGGAGTTATGGATCATAGAGACTAACATTTCTTGTCTTCTTTAATTCCTCCTCGCTTCCATCTTCAGCAGCTTTCCTGATGACATTTTAGCATTTATTATTTTTTCTTGAAAAAAAGTTGATTTACACATATAAGAATCTAATAAACTACAAGATAGATGATTTACCACCTTTTACCAAGCTTATCATCGGCATTAGCATCAGATGTACCAGTGTCTGGAACTTTGCTGACTACCTCACTCAAGAAATCATAGACATTGTATGTTTGTATGCACTCCTTCCTGAACACATTAAGCAAAACACTTAATGAGATAAAGGAAATTCGTCAAACAATAACACAAGTTGTAAAAAATGATACTATTATACAGAAATAACTTAAGTTCTTGCATATAATGACATAATGCAACCTGTACCCAACCCCATGATTTCACCAGCACTTACTTTTTTTTCAACAGACACAAGACTAGGAGCATTACATATCTCTGCATTAAGAAAGAATTTAAAGAATTCATACAGCACTACGTTTGACCCTGCACAACAGTTGGTACACGGGATCACCAGATAATAACTCCCAACAGTTTAGCCTGGTGGAAAGGGATGCCTGTCCAGACTTGCTACTCCTGCTGAAGCCCCACCCTGTTGTAATAGCATGCTTCACCAATACCAGTATGGCAGTACATACTAGAGTTTACTAACATTTGTATCATAGCCTACATGAACTACATGAATACTAGATTGTGGGCTCCCGGGGAAGAAAAACCTAGATTGTGATAGTTAATATGCAACTTGCAAAATCAATGACAAAGAACACCTAAATGGAAAGTGGATAAATGCTACTAAGCTTTCTTTGATCCTAATCAAGTAGCCACAAGCCAGGTATGAACTCATAAATTATCTATAACTTGACCTTTCTTCCCTCTACTGTAGATCAGACAAAAGCATTGTGCCCATACTCAATATGACAAAAAGATAAAAGGTCAAGTGAACTTACAAATGGGAAGAACTCACAGTCTTGACCCCTTTTCGAATTGTAATGTCATATGTCCTATCACACAACTCTTGCAGAAATAGCTCCAATGCTTTGGCTGCAAATCATGGACATTGGAGACATATATGTTAGATGAACTTGAAACAAAATGTGGAAAAATGCCAGAAGAAATTGTATTGATATAGAAGAACCGACAGCAAGAAAAATAAGCTTGTTGAAATGGCAAGACAAACTAGAAGTTACGTTGCTACAGTAACTGGAACTATTATCTCGCCATTTGCAAGCCAATTCCAATTAACAAAAGCGCATGTAGTAGTACCAGAGGAGGATAAATTAAGAAATTAGAGTATATATTAGGACGTTAGATTAAGGTATGAGTCACAACTGATATAATATCTATACTATTTATGACAATATGACTCCTATTTAATTTTTTCTATATCCTTGCTTTATTATGAACCAGATTTAAGCGTGCCTTGCTTTATTATTTGACTTCATCTAAACAATTTGTCGTTATGCTTTGCAGACTGTCATAATTATAGTCTACTGTATTCATCTAAACAATTCCAAGATATAGTAGAGTGTCGAAAGTTGTGCGCTCATAAATTAGATATATTCTATGTAAACTTCATTTAAGTATTTTCATTGTGATATTTTGATGACAGTAATAATTAGTTTACCAAAAGTTTCCAAAGAGGGGGGACGAGATTATACTATCACAAATTCTAGTTTTGAGAAAAAAAAGAAAATATTAAAAAAAGATTTTGAAGTCCTTGTTCTTGCAACATCTTTGGTGTAATTATTTTGACTGAAACTTGCACTGCACATGCACAATTACTAGTTACTTGCACATTGCACATGCCCATTTTGTTAGATCACCACCTTCATTAGGATATACTTGCTTCAATGTGCAATAAATGTGCAAACAACAAAACATTCTTGTTTATAAGCATACAAATCACTACTACTCTCCCGCCAAGTTTCCAAAAGGACCAAGTAGTCCGGGTTCTAGAAAAAATATTGCAATATCATTTCCTGTAAAATTATTCAAGTTCCTTCAGTTTTTGTTCCGGCCAAGAAAGAACTACAGAAACTAAGTGTTGAGGAGGAATGTTAAATTTTGGTTTGTACAAGCAGAACATTTTAGGGTAACAGCAAAAATATATTTGAAGTTCCTGGTTCAGGAACGGGAAATCTAGATTACATGAAAATATTTTGCCACCAACATTGCATAAGAACAGTATATAAATA